>NC_090446.1:33849118-35147114 GCF_031143425.1 Pleurodeles waltl
ACCTACAAATGTCTTTTGTAAATTATAGCTGTTGCTTAGGTTTGCATTAGTGATGTTGTGCAGATGTTCACATAGCAGCCTATGTATGCGTAATGGTGCAAATGCAAATAATGACATTTAAATAGACTGCCAAATGCTTTGCTTACCGTTATAAAATGTGTTTCTCAACTTGGGCTAACTAATTTAGAGATAGGGGTCTGATTTAAATAGCATTTTATCCTCAGAAGTAAGGCTTCGGGATGGAAAAAGTCCGAAATTCGAAGTGTGCCCACAAAGAAGACAAGTGGTGATATACAAATGACCGGTCATTAATTCTAGTGGCAATTTGTGAACATTATTTTTGCAACTAGTAAAGAATGTAATTTATCAACCTATGTTCTAGAAGGTTGCTTTGTTAAATTTCAATCCAGAGTTTACTGCACTCTGATCTATTTTACATCCACAAAGAGGAAGGGTCCCCAAAGGTATACCTTTGCTTTTGCAAATGTATTTCTCTCCAACCTTCGGCATCAATCATTATTCAGTGTTTTGCGCCTGGATTTCAGTTACAGTACATTTGTACATTGCACACCTATTAAGGGACATCTCAGGGATTTTGAGTGCCTGGGGCAAAATGTATTTTGGGGGGCTCTGTTCATAAGAGCTATTAATTTACGATCTAGTTTCAGCTCTTTCATGCCGTCTTTGGCCAGGTCACTGACTTTGCACAGACACACCGATCCAAATCCTAAAAGGGTTCACAGCTAATATTCAGGGATATTGATGTGTGTTTTCAATATTATAACCCAGAGGTAGCTCAACAATATTACTGCAAATAATGTTTAATTAAAGAAAAATGGTATTTAAAACAATCTGTTTAAGAATGATTCAAGGTCTTCAGGACAAGAATTTCTGCAGAAGAGATCTGGGCCAGAGCCCCCTTTGCCCATGCCATAAAACATCTCTGCACCTGTTCAGTTTTAGGAAGGGATGCCTACCAAGTACCCTTTTCAGATACCAAATTGGTATAGGTCTGCAATTCCTTTATAGAAATTAGTAAAAGGTTATTGGACAAAATGGGATTAGTACCTATAAAAAAAGTTTCTGCCAGTTGCAAATTTTGCATTAGAATGTCTGCGACCAAACAAAATGCTTACGTTGCCCCCAAATTTGTGAAATACTTTTTCCAAAATTTACATAAACATAGCACAGGGTTTGTTGCTCAGTTTTGTCTTTTAGTAAAATACATTCACACTGGTATCAGTTAGAGGTTTGTAACCGGTTAAATCTGAAGAAACAATTATGATTTTTTTTCATTTATGTTTTCACACAAAATTAAATTATTCAGCCAATGCAAGAAGTACCCCTTTGTAACTGGGGTGAACATGCTGCAAAACATAGAAAGCCAAGGTGTGTTTCCCAATCTGTGAGATTCAAAAATGGCGAGGCTCGCAACCCCAAAATATATTTTTTCCTATTTGCTAAAGCCAGTTTCTTAGTTGTCACAGCAATTGTAATACACAAAATACTTTCACAATTCATTTTGAATCGCAGGTAGGAAGTGATAGAACAATGGCATTTTGAATCGCAGATAGGAGGTAACATAACAATGGCATCCCTTCCTCACTGCCAATCATGGATGAGATACAGATACGTCCAAGGAGATGGTAAATTACTCACAAAGAGGAAGTTGAATCCTGTTGGGCTATCACTTCCTGCTCGATCCAATAGGCAACTTTTGTTTTTAAGGAACATCCTTATCCAGGCCCCTCTAACAAACATCTTTACCATCCTGATGACATGATGGCTGAGTGGAGTTTTCACAGTTGATATTCTCCAGTGGGCAATGCCAGATCTTCATATGTACTCCAATTGGAGATATGTCTTTGCAGCATTTATGCCTTTTACCACTAACATATTCTTTTGCATGATATCATGCATTTGTCCTAAAGTAAATGCTGTCATTCACAATTAAAGGTGAGTGTAAACAGTATTTTACACCTTTCAGTTCATACATTTGGAAGTGGTGGAAGGATGATTCATAAAAGCACCATTTTTTGATTGCCTAAAACTGAAGTAGCCATATTTTGATTCTTGTTCAGAAAATATATGATCAGGAACTGTTAGGGCTCGATTTACAAAAAACTGGCGCAGCACGGATCTGCACCAAAATCAGCAGCACTGCACCAGTTTTGAAAAAGCAAAAATGAGGAGAAATGAAAGCATTTCTCCTTGTTGTGCTATGCAAACACCCGCCCTGGGGTTGGGTTGTTTGTTGGCACTGCCACAGAGTTACAGATTCTTGTAAATCTGGGGCAGCATCAAAAGCAATGAGTGTTGTAGTTGAATACCCACAGCAACACCCATTGCACGCCCCTCTGCCACAAAAAACTGTGCGGGTGTGGGTATGTTTACAGGCCACATTAAGCCACAAAAAGTGGCTTAGAGCGGCCTTGTAAATATGTGTAATGCACAGCGCCACCAAAGCCTCATAAAAAGTGACGGTCCGATGGCGCTATGGGACTTGTAAATATGCCCCTTTGTTTTAAATTTGTAGGTGCTTTACATAGAAAACCCCACTGTTTGCCACTCTCTCATGAATATATGTATTCACTATAGAACTAACGTAGTCCTAGAGAGATATAGTCACATGTAGACTTTCACGAAGAAACATTCACACATATGCTGATGCCACATAGCAGAAACTTAAGACATTTGAAATGGCTGATAACTGTAGACATATACAGTTTATTTTATTTGAGGAAAAAAAGGTCAGGTTCTAGCCTTTATTTCAAGGACAATTTCACCTGAATTGACTTTTATTTGGTATTTAGGGGTTACGCAGGTCAAGATTTTAACATTTGCATCCTTCTAATGACCCTCTTGTGATATATTAATTATTAAGACTTTTATATTTACCATTCAAACTAACCATATTTAAGTACATTTAAACACATAGCAACACATATGAATCCATTTCCACTCTATGTATTGTTACTTTGGGTCTTTCCCTATGTCCATCACACTTTACCAGTTTCTCAAGTTTGATGGCATTTTTCTGTGTGGTATGCATGTACTGATGATTCTACTTTTTTATGTTGTCTAGTCTCGAATGATTCAAATGAGTTATAGAGCCAGATGACACTAAGGTACTGATGCAGTAGGGCAAAGGGTGAATTCAAGTGATGATTTACAGTAGGGGCCACATACCCTGAACGACTTTTCTCTATAATGGATATGGGGGGTGTCAATTAGCAGGAATCATTCAACTTTATATTTTTTGTTTTTTTTTACTCATCTATAGCTTTGCATTTAACACAATGTAATGGGTATGCACTGTTGTTTGTTTTCTTTGGTGAACCTTCTGAGTTATTTTTCCCAAACAATTTTTGCTTCCTCATTTTCTAAGGAGGAGTTATTAATCGATTCTCGCTCTATGACTGCAATTTCCGTGTAACTGGCCCATACGTGTATGTGAGGGAAGGAGATATATTTGATCTTAACCACTCAAGCTGCCCTTTTCCGGAAATGGGAATCATATATCTCGGTATAGGGACATCTTGTCTTGCACTCTGTATATGATTCTCTCATAGGAAGCCATCTTACACATTTGTGTGAGGCACTCCTTCATGAATGGAGCTATAGGGGAGCACCAGTTCCTTATATTGCTTGTCTTTTCTGATGCCTATTTGTTTTTAAGATTGCAGCAGTCTCATTATATGAGAATCAGATGGCACCTCCACCATTATGAGTCTCCTTTCAGTATAGCTCTTGCTAGCTTCTGTGGTAACCAGCACCTGTATTGCATACTGATTAAAGATTAGTCAACCTACTCTTATACTAGTTTTGTGGAACTCCAAAACCTGCATGAACACTCCTCTGTTGTATTAATGGTTGTAGTATATTTCCATCTCTCACATAAATATGTTTCTTACCAGAACACTATATATAGTCCAGACATGGCCCTTGTATCAATGTGGGTTGCTAGATATTTTAATCTATTCTTTTTCCATTACAAAGTAGGTTCATCAATGGATACTTGTGTTGGTATTCTGAATGTGGGTAATACTTCACATCTGTTCCGATTCATTTGATATCCAAAGAGTCTGTAACGATTTTCATTTGGACTGAAAGGGAGTAATGACGCTTGGAAGGTGTAAGTATGAGGTCTGCCACAGAAAATAATCCATTAAACTCTTCCCTTTTATCTGTCCTGTGTTGCCTCTGTCTGAAGCGAATGGATCTAGCCTGACTAAGAACAACACAGATGGCAATGGACAGCCCTAACTTTTTCTTCTTTCGATAGGAAGAGATTCCAATAAAAGCCCTTGTTCACTTCTGGATTCAGAACTAATGTGCCTTAGAAATTATGTTGACTCCTATACAACTCTGTGCAATGCACAGGATATGTATTCTCATTTACTGCAGCTGAGCAACTTTTTGGTGTCTAATGATATTGCTCATGTTTCAGTTTGTGGTTTCTTAGTAAGCTACAGAAAATGGAAAGCGTGTATATAAGGATCCAATAGGACCTGAATGGGACAAATACAACCTGTGCCTGGTGGATGTGTGATGGAATGACAGTACTAAGACTATAGGGCCTGATTAACAAAGGTAAACTTGGACCAAAAGTCTAAGTTGAGAACAAAAGTGTAAATTTAGACCAAATGTGTAACTTTACTTTGAGTAAAGTTAGACTTTTGGTTTAACTTCACACTTTCGGTCTAAACCTAGACCAGAAGTGTAAACTTAGACCGAGAGTTTAACTTTACTATGAGTAAAGTTACACTTTTGGTCTCAACTTAGACTTTTGGTCTAAGTTTACCAGGCCCTATATTCTTAGTAAACTTAGACCAAGAGTGTAACTGTACTACAAGTAAAATTACACTTTTGGTCTAAGTTTAAATTTTTGGTCTAAACTTAGACCAAAAATGTAAAGTTAAACCAAAAGTCCAATTTCACTACGAGTTAAGTTACACTTTTGACCTAAGTTTACTTTGTGAATTGGGCCCATGCACTAGTACTTTTGCATTGACATGAAACCCAAATCCATGTTGCGTGCAAAAAACACATCTGTTTGTTCAAGTAAGCATGTGACGCAGAGGATGGGGAAGAACAATAAAACACCTTCCTCATGAACAGCACATTTCTTTTTTACATGTCATTTGGTAACTATATTTAGGCATGCCCATGCACTCTATGGATAGCACGCAATTATCCCCTTGCACGGTCTCATATCTACAGTCTAGGTTTCCCTTGAGTGAACCGTTGAAACCCTCCTCTCACATAAGCAAAATGGCCACAGTTTCAAAGTATATAAATGTCATACACACCTGCTCTCACAGGCACAACTCATGCTGAGTGCCTGAAAAATTTGCTGAGCTCATTGCTTCTATACCAGGCAAACAGAGGCACTGTTTGACAGAATGTAACCATTCTTGAGTTGAAACCACTATGGAATCTGACGCACCTGGCTTTGGTGGTCCTCAGATGTTGTTACTGCAAAAGGTTATGCAGTAACTGTTGTTGCAGTTCTTTTATGTTCCTAGCAACACTATTATGATAATCATTGCCATTTCTGATGTTCATTTTATCTCTATGGTTTGCATATAGAATGTTCTGTAGTGGTGGTGATTCTACTCTGTTTTGTTGATGGCTAGTCAGGTTTAAAGACCCACTCTTGCCAGTGTAGCTGAAAAGATATTTTTTCCTGTGAAGAATATGTCTGAAGTACCTACCACTTATAGCCTCCTCTAGGTGAGCCAGAGGAAATGCTCTGCTACAGACCTAGCAGATCAATAATGCTGTATGCCCTTGAACTGTAGACTAATGTCACTAAGCAACCGGCTTAAACCAGAAATGTTGCTCTATCCAGTGCACAGCTCTCTGAATGAAGTGAGCATCCTCAATGTGTATAGGAATGGTGGGGTATATTTGGTGCTTCATACACAATATGGACAAACTTCTATTGTGGACACGGGAATTTTGATTCAGCAGATATTTTAATGTGGTTTGGAGGTGCTGTATCTGGAAAATGTTCATTGAAATGTGAAACTATAGAAAGTTCTGGCGAACAGATTTAGAAAATGTTAGAGGATACGTGAAAGGATTTTGTTCTTATGTGTTGGTTTTATAAATAGACATGTGATGGTCTTTGCCTTTTTTTGGCCTCAGATTTTGGCATGCACTCTTCCAACAACTTCATTGAGGTGTGCTCAAGCATATCTAGACCATTAAAAATAAAGATACTGCTCCATTACTTAATGTAGTAATAATTCTGTGAGCTGAGCGCTTTCTGTTCACATCTGTGTAATATGAATTTCCCATAGTTTAATCCCAGTCAAGGTGATCTCAGTCGTTCATTGGTGCATGACCAGTACACTGAGTGCCCAAATGCTCTATGTAGGGTGCTAGGAATAACAATGCTATAGAAAATATCTTTAGTACTATTATTATTTTTATGTCATTCAACTGAAGAGTGTTTATGCTGGGATCATTAAACGGGGCCACTGTTCAGCTAATTAATACCATTAGAGCGTTTCCTTCACTTTTAAATGATGTACACTCTTCTGAATAAAATGGTTGCATTTTCATGACGGAAACATTTTCTTAGAAGTGGCAATATGCAAACGGCTAATTGCTAATTTGTTAATTATCCAGCAGCTGTATAGCTCTTAGTCACCGATGCCTATCCTGAGGGATCTTACTACAGGATGAACTATCCTCTCTAATATATAACCATGCCACTGAGCTGAGAGAGATGTTCTTCTGTGTGAACCTCACCAGCGCTCATGATACCACTGAATTTGTCTCCACTGTGGATATGATCACTCCATGAACCTGCTAACAAAATATTTTCAGAGGTATTCATTCATGCCCTTGTGGATAGGTATTCAGTGCTTGCTCAAAAATAATTTTCCTGATGCTTCATGAAAGCACATTTATGGAGGCAACTATGGGGCACAATCATATTTTTGTATGTGGTTGTGTTGCATTTTGTTATAGTGAGGTATTACTTTGTTTTTATGTTGTTGATTTTTCTGTAGCATTATTTCTCTGTTTTGTTATTGTGCTGTAATTAAGTACTTGTGTTGCATTCTGTTACACCTGGCATCCTTGGCGTGGTCTCCCCTGTCTTTTTTGCTTCTTCTTCCCATGTTTTGACTGTGTGCTGGGCTCTGTTTTTGGTAATCTGGGCACTTTATCACTGCTGACCAGTGCTAAAATGCAAGTGCTCCTGTGTAAATTATGTGTGTAATTGGCTCATCCCTGATTGGCATATTTGATTTACTAGTAAGTCCCTATCAAAGTGTACTAGAGGTGCCTAGGGCCAGTAAATCAAAAGCTAGTAGTGGGCCTGCAGCACTGGGTGTGCCACCTACACGAGTAGCCCTGTAAACATGGCTCAGACCTGCCACTGCAGTGTCTGTGTGTGCAGTCTTACACTGCCAATTCAACTTGGGCAGTGTACCCACTTGCCAGGCCTAAACCGTCCCTGTTTCTACATGTAAGGCACCCCTAAGGTAGCCCCTAGGCAGCCCCATGGGCAGACTGCAGTGTATGTAAAACCTGGGACATGTGCTGGTGTGTTTTACATGTTCTAACAGTGAAATACTGCTAAACACAGCTTTCACTGTTGCAAGGCCTGCCTCCCTTTTAGGTTAACATGGGGGCTGCCCTTAAATGAAATGTAAGCGCAGATTCCTTTGGGGGCAAATAGAAATATAGAGTTTGGTGGCTCTGAACTCACAATTTAAAAATACATCTTTTGGTAAAGTTGGTTTTTAAATTGTTAGTTTGAAAATGGTACTTATAGAGACCTTCCTTTGAAGTATGGCAACTTCAAAGGCAGACAGGGGTATACGAAAAGCTCCCAAAACCCCTGAAAATCAGATTTCTTCAAGGATTTAAGAGGAACCTCTGCCAAGGAGAAGAGCTGAAGAGCTGAGGAGAAGTGCTTCACCTGCCTCTGACTGTGCTTTTTTGGGCTATCTTGCAGTTGCTGCTTCTACATGTGAAAGGGGACAAAGACTGGACAGAATCTCCAAGGGTTTGAGTTGAGCTTGCCTTCTGTTTTTGAAGTCTCAGGACCATCAAATTCTTTCCCTGCCAGCACCTGGACTCTCTGCTGAGACTCCTGCCCTGCCAAGTGGTGCCCTATCCAGTCTCCAGGCCCTTGAGAGGTGAAGCTGGCAGCCAAGAACTGAAAATCCAAGCACAGACCAACGTGTAGGGAAATTTTCAATGCACCTTTCGTGTTGCAGCTGATTAACAATGTGCTGACGGATTTGCAGCTGAAATCACCACTCCATCTGCATTGCAGATGGACAATTGATGCAACACGGCTGGAGAAATGACCCGCAACACCAGCTAATGGAGGTTGATAATGACACAAACCCCACGCAGGATGATATCGTGCACCTGGATTTTCCACGCATCGTCCCTGGGTGTCCAAGTCAACCTGACTCTGCGTGGATCCGAGGTGCCCCGTCCGGAAATCGACGCATCACTGTCTTGTGAGGGAGAAAAACAATGCATTGTGGACCCAACCGGAGAAGGAAACAACGCATGGCCTCACTTGCAAGTAAGGAATCGACGCATTGCTGACTTTTCCAACACACGCTCGCCCATGAATGCTTTAATTCTTGACGCTAACCAGGTACTTTGTGTAACAACAACATTCTCACTGTTTTCTAAGGATTATGGGGGTCATTATGGCCCTGGCGGTGAGTGGTAATGTGGCCACAATACCACCAACAGGCTGGTGGTACATACCACCACATTATAAGAATTGCGGGTTGGCTGCAGCCACTTCTCCACTCAGGGCTCCATGGTGGTATCATGTGCTGGGCCGGAGGTGTAATTCTCAAGCCCAACAGCCGTTATAGTAACGCCAGCGGCATTATTAGTCGGCCTACAACCATGGTGTTTGTGGAGTTAGCAATGCCACGAAAACCATGGTGGTAGGCCCTACCGGTGACAGGGAATTCATTCCCTGTCACCGTTAGGAGGCTCCCCACCCACAACACAAACCTGACACCCCAGCCCCCTTCCGTCCAAACTCACCACCTCACCCCCATACACACATCAACCCCCCACCCCCTCTAATTCACAGACACACACCCTGACCCCCTCAGATTCAAAAACACACAACCATCCCCATACAATCACACACCTGCAGACACACACACCACACAACTCCCCTACCCCCCACAGCCACACACGCACACATCACTCCCTACCTCTACCCCCACTACAGTCACAGTGCCCCTCACCTCTCCCCCTGCACCTGCATACACGTACACAGACAACCAAACGTACCACACATACAACCATTCACTAACACTGCCATACACACATTCGTACACACACTCGCATACATGCATTCATACACACACTGCAATTCACGCATTCAAACATGCATACTTACAGACATACTCACACACCTTCACACTGACATGCAAACACTCACTTCACCATTTATACACACATTCACACACATGCATACAACCATGCTAACAACACAACACACAGATGCATTCACACACGCACTAACACACTCAGATGCACACAGATAACACCCCCCTCCCTCCCACGCCCCTTTCCTGTCGCATGCCAGACTTACTTTGTCCAGCGAGGAGGTCGTCCAGCAGAGAAAGGGAAGGGGCGCTGCTACCGCCAGCAGCACCCCACCAGCAGAACACCGCCAGGCTGTATTTCTGGTCAAAATACGGCTGGCGGAGTTCTACTGGCGTGGCATTGCAGGTAGTAGCAGCATCAGCTTACCACTGTCCGCCAGAATGAACACTGCTAGATTTCCACCCTTATTGTGGCAGCAGTCAGGCAGTGCTCATAATATGGAAGACGGAAGGTAGCCACCGGTTGGTATGTTGCCGTCCATTACAGCGGCGGTAGGCGGTTTTTACCACCAATGTTATAATGAGGGGCTAAGACTCTTAGGCCCATATTTATACTTTTTGACACAAACCAGCACAGGTGCTCGTTTGCGTCCAACATTTTACAACTGGCTAACGCCATTCCTATGTGCCATGCGGGTGTCTTATTTAAGGAATGACGTTAGCTGGTGCTGCCGACTGGTCAGAGTTTAAAAAAAAGGACTCAAACCAGGCAGCGCCGACGTAGGGGAAAATGGGGGTTGTGCGTCAAAAATAGGTGCAAGTCAGTTTTGAGGCAAAAAGGCCACAGGTCCCTTAACGCCTGCCCTGACCCAGGCATTAAAAAATGGCACACATCAGGCTGTGCGCCGTTTTTTAAGGCCCGCCCCCTCCTGGGCGTCAAAATGACGCTGGAGTATAAATAAGGCGCACAGGCCTTAAAGTCATTTTTTAGGTGGGAATGCCTACCTTGCATGTCATTAACGCAAGGCTGTTTCCCGCATCCAAAAAACGACGCACACAGAGGAATTTTTTGATGTCCGCGGGCTCAGGCATCAAAGTTTAAATATTGTGCATGGCTTGCGCCAAATGTGCGCACATTGGGCGCAAACAGACTTGTGTATGTTGCATTTTTGTTGTTTTGGTCTTGTTTTTTTTAGATAAATACCTTTTTTTATAGACCTGTGTTGTGTCATTTTGTAGTGTTTTCACTGATCTACTGTGTGTGTTGGTAAAAATACTTTACACATTGCTTCTGAAGTTAAGCCTGCCTGCTCATGCCAAGCTACCAAGGAGGTGATCAGGGCTTAACTGGGGGGTGATTCTCCTTTACACTGACTAGAGTGAGGGTCCTTGCTTAGACAAGTGGTAACCTGAATGCCATCCAAAGACCGCATTTCTAACAAATTCTGTTTTGACGATTCAGTCAAAAGCAGCACAACCCTTTCAAGTTCCTGGTACACACAACCATTCTACACAGTCTGCTCTTGAGTGCCCTTATACCTTGGACAGAGCTGCACTGTGTGCAATCTTTACAATCTAATGTACGTTGAAGTTTCCCAAGCTAACTAATCTGTAATCATGAAGCTAAAGCTTTTCCTATCTTCTACTTTTGTAATTCGTTTTCCAATTTTTTAGTCACGGGTGAGTTGTTTCTTGATTTTCATTATTAATAGCAAACACTGCATCCATAGATATTGAAAGTGACAGCACATGCCCCTTGAATTATACTTTCACTCACACACACAAACTTACACTTACACACAAATTCATACTTTCACCCTTTCTCTTACATAAACACACTCTGACCCACAAGCATGGACACAACATAAATTTAAAGGCATTTTTTGCTTACCTCAGCTGCCATGTAAGGGCATATTCCAGCTAATTCTATTTTTTTTATGACGCTAATAGTAAAAAATATATTATTATTCACTATTACTTCAATAAAAAATGACAGAAAACAAAGAGAGTGGAGCATGAACGTCATTTCATGAAAATGCCAGGGCTAGAGGACGTAACATCACATGCCCTTTGACCTTCAATTTGACTCACACACACATTCTTAGATATACACAGATTCACACTTACACTCTCTCACGTAAACACACACTCATCCACAGGCACACACACAAAATACATTTAAAAGCATTTTGTTTTATTACCTGGGCTGCAGGGAAGGCCCAGCTAATCGTAATCCATTTTCATTACACTAATGGTGAATAAGGAAACATTATTCACCATTAGTGTGATAAAAAATGAGAGAACATAAAGAATGGGGCCTCAACCCTTGTCATATGGACTGGCTGCCACTGTGCTGCTGGCACTGATTTTGTCACCTCTGAGGTTAGGGGTGGCAGAGGCACTGCTAGGGGTCACAAAAGGCAAGCTATGGTATGCAACTGTGGTCCCTTGTGACCCGTAAATGACATCCATGAAGTAGAGCCCTAACTGACATCCTCAAGGCCGAGCAGCCAAGCAGCCAATGTGTTCCTGGCACTGCATTTGCCACCTTTGATGCCAGTGGTCACAAAGGCAGTGCCAGGGGTTGCAAAGGGGCGACCCCTAAATGGCGTCCATCACTGCATCTATGTCAACAGCAAATTATGCAAAATAAATTAGTAAACTTAATAGACTGAAACTGTTTCTGCTTTAGGAGCAGCAGGGCCTGGCACTATGCACTGAGCTGTATCCACTTTAAGATGAAGTCAGTGCGGGGTAATAAGACAACACTGACAGTGACAACACAGCAGTCATGCAGCCAAGTTAAACACTACTAGTATTAAAAATGTTTTAAAAAGCCATAAATTATTGTTGTTTAAAAAAAGTGCATATCTTTGGTAATCTAGGTATATTAGTGTTCCATCATCCACCCTTGAAGAAATTAATGCATTCATAATAATTAACCTTTGGATGAAAGAGAAAAATTAAAATTCTGTTCAAGTTATGCAGATAAAAAATCAGATCAGGGTAAGTCAAGCAAATTAAAAAGAAAGCCCTTTCAGGGCCGTGCCACTGATGTTACCCTACTATCCAATCCATTTAAATATTTTGACTGTAAATTGTGCAATTTGGGTCATGCATAAAATATGACAGAATTTTAAAATTATTATGGATAACTGTTACTTGTTGAAATATTTAACTATGTGTATTTGCAAAAAGTACCCCTCTGACGTGTATTATAAGGATATTGGACATCATCAAGGAATTCTGTTACCCTGAAGAGCAATGAGGCCGAAGGCTGAGTTCCTTTATAAGGTTTTAGAACTCTAAGGTAACTTGCAATGTTTTGCAATAAGGGTATTTTAATCCTTATAATGCATAGTCCCAACATTAATCTCCAACCAAACCAGATAATTCCTTAGTGCCTTGTTGTTTCATAAGAAAGACATGAAGAATAGAAGCACTGGGGCTGAAATTATGATGGTAGCCAGCTCCAATTATTCTGGATCTTGATGAGTTGTGGGAAGAGGTCGCTCTCAGTGCATTCTTGGATCCTATATGATGAAACTAATGGCAGTGCGGTTTCATTGATAAATGTGAAGTATATGTTGGATATTTTTGTACCACTTAAGAAGGTTACTTGTGTGGATGAAGCATCCTCTGGGGGAGGCATCAAGAGACGCAATCCCAGGATATCAAGCTTTGTGTTCACGCTTGTTCCGTTAAGAGGTTGTGTGCTGCCCTTTCACAAATCGAGGTTGAAATCACCTGACAAAATGAGAATTGCGTCCTTATTTTGCTTCTGCAGCATTTTTACAATGTGGATCAATGTTTCCATGTTTTCTCTGTATTGCGTTTTATCAGGGTGAATATATACATTGATCAGAAATAAGGTTCTATTGTTGCCTGATGGAGCCCAGTGTTCCAACATGATCAGTAGCAGTCAGTCAATTCCCTGGTCAATCTGTTTGGTCACCCAGTTGATGTTCGTGGAGCAGTACGTTGTGAGGCCTCCTTTGGGGTGTCCATGTATTTGAGGTTGTTTTTCAGAGACGTCTATCCCAGAATATCCAGAAATTTGTATTGGCTCCGTGCACCATGTTTCCTGCAACATGATGATTTCAAACTGCTGTAGGAAACTGAAGGCCGCCTTGTCGGTGACCAGGTTTTTTAGACCGTGGGTGCTCCAGGAGCATATATGGATGTTATCTGGGTTTCCGTTAGGACCAATTGTAATTATTGTTGTTTAAAGTTTGCCTTCCAGCCTGTTTGGCTGTCGAGGGTATGCCGATGAAGATCTGTTGATGCATGCCATAATGAATCAAGCTTTGATATTTTACTATTGTTAAGTGTTCCCGATTACTGGGGAGGTTTCTAGTCCCATGGCCCCTTTTAAAACTGAACTGCCCTTCTGTTGTTGCGGTATCAGAAGATTAGATTATCTGGGCGGATATAATTTTTGCAGAACAATGCCCCATGCACTTACGTGTCTTCATATGCTAACATTTGGTCAATTATAGCAGACGTGGCCCAGGATGTCAGCGTAGCCTCTTTGTCTCTGTTGTTTGGGTGTGGAATGAACTAAACAGTCATCAGCTCTATTGCTGAGATGTGAGCCAGGGGCTGAATCGAATTTATTAACTTCAGTATGGTACCTCTATTTAGTATGTCAAGAGCCCCCTTCGAATCAAAACAAGGGATGAAGAGTTATTTATTGTCCTCTGTGGCCATCTTGTCCAGTGCTGTCTGATGTCCTGGAATTCTTTTTTGTGTTGTGCTGTTTATACAGTCGTTTGACCAAAGATAGTGCCCGTGATCTAAAAGCTGCTTGTTTTTACCTGCATGTTGGTTTGTTGGAGGTTGGTTTATTGCAATCGTGTTATGCACAGAGCTTGCACATTGAGCGTTGTGTTCCCTGAGTTTGGCAGCTTCCGGCCTGTCACTAACCTGCTGAGTTCCCTGTTCTGGGCACTGACTAGTAGTTGATCTTTTTCTCAGTGGTTCTCTTAAGACCATCTTGCCATGCGAAAAGCTGCCACCCTGCACATTGCTGGAGAGAGGGGTTTTAGGAGACTGTTGCTGTGATGTGTATTGATTGGCCAAAGCGCTTGGTTCACAGGTGGGATTGACCTCACTGTGTGGCCGTTCTTCCCTTGTCTGACTAGATTTAACCCAGATTGCTGTCTTTTTACTGTTATCTGTTATTCCTGGTTCCTTACATTACAAGCCATTATATTTAGCAAATGATTTCCATATACTGTGTTGCTGGACCACCTTAGATTTTTTCTGTGCTTTCCTTTGTCGTTTCTTTTCCCGTTTCGTGAGGGAGAATTCTTCCTCTGTTGAATTATTAGGAATTGATTCCTTTGATCCGCCCGTGGAGAAACCTGTTTCTTGTGTGTTAAGGCATTATCTGCCCTCTGTGTTACTCTGAGAACTTTCCTGTCTAGATAAGTAAATTTCCATGAGTTCCTCCACGTTTTTTATGATTTCCTTGGTCGCTGGGATTTTGGGGGTCTTCTCGCCTCTGTGACTAAAGTGCTCTTGAGTTCTAACGGTCCAGACTTTGACCTCTTTCAAGATGTCATTTAGGATTTCCAGAGTTCTTTGTGAATTGTCACCTATGATGGCACCCTGGCATTTTACCTGCTGGGTGTATGAGTGGGTTTGAGCCCTTTTTATCAGATTGTTCAAAGATTGTAGCTTGTTGTCAATGCTCGCAATGTGGGTGGTCAAGATGTTAAGTAAGTCTACCTGGGTGTCTTACTTATCTGCTTGAAATTGGATGGCAGATGACATTGCGTCCATTGTTGCTAGCAAGGCCTTCCACGAGTCTCCAGATGTTGATAATTCAGCATTTGAATTGGCCCCCATTGTGTGGTCCAAAGGGTAATCAGGTGCCTCTTGTCGCTCTTGCTAATTCATTGCTGTGACAGCTGAGGTTACATGCGTGTCAGATGTAGTTGTGGTTATTATTTTGCAAAATGAACGGTCTTTCCATGGTGAGCTTGTACTGCAAATAGAACTCAATTTAGTTTTGTTATTTTTAGTCTGATTGCCTTGGAATGTAACTGAGCGAACGTCTGAAAGATCTATCAGTGGAAATTCCTCTGTTGTAATACAGTCAGTGTAGTTCTCTTCTTGCGGGGGTGTTTCGAAAATGAGGTGTGGCACGGACTCTCACCCCAGTTGTTCCAGTTACTGAGATTTAAAGTGGAGAAAGTGTTGTTTTGGTAACATCTGTGAATTTATGCGTTGACCGTTATGCCAGTTTTATTGGGCTGAGGATTAAGTGCGTTTGTTGTTCCCAGGTCACCACAAGTCCTTTCAACATCCTGCACAGTCTTCACTTCTGCCACTCCTGTTGTGTCAGGGTGGTTGGCGGGGACGTTGGCAAGAGCAGTACCTTCTAAGGCACTGATAGAGTTCAACTCCTTCTTAGTAAGCAAGAAGTTCATTATTTTGTAACCTGTCTTCCTCCCCTGGTTCGGAAATTTATGAGGCGCATTGATTGTTTGTGCTGGATTTGGTGATATTTGCCTTTCTGCCGATTCACTTTTTGGCTCGTGCCAACCTTCCCCTCTTTGCTGCTCTTTTCCTTCTGTGTGAGTGTCATCATTGATGCTACCCCTGGGTTAGCAGGCTGTATTTGAGAATTTCAACTGATGGTCAATTCAAGTCAATTAAAGTCTTGTGTGTGTACAAGTCACATCGGTCTGTCTGCTGGCTGCTTGCTGCTTCTGGTTGCTGCTTTACCGGAAAGGCAGCTAGAAGCAGCTACAGCCATGTGCTCTGGGTGATTGGTGTTCCTTGGCTTGCCACTAGTTTTCCGATTTTGCCAGTTTGCCACACAATTTGCTACACGGTCTCTGAATTTTCCTGTATTCCTATATTCGTTTCTGTGTCCCGTGTTCAGTGTTCAATATACTGTATTCTTTGCCCCAGGCTCTCCACAGTGCGCTGTCTGAAGGCCTGGGAGCTGGGAGCTGGATATGCATCTGCCCACCTAATGGCGTATGGCTGCAACATCCGGGGGGACACCTTGGGCTTTGTCCCACTCTTCTCTGGCTTTTCTAGCTCTTGGTGCCCTTGTCCGGCACCTGTATTTAAAGCTGAGGGGCAGGGGAGCATTGGGGGCAAGGAGAGGGCAAGGAAGGGTGGGGGGGGCTCAGCTAGGCCTAAGCCAAAAGTTTGCAGCAGGAAGAAAAGTTGCCCCCCTCACTCCTTGATGCATCGCTTACTGGCTCCTTTTTCTGTCACCAGGTCCTTGTCTTTCTTCTGCCGCTGCCCCAGGTGTCTTGTCGCAGCCGTTTGGGGGTCGCCGCGTCCGTCCTTTCCTGTGTGAGGTCACGGGGATCGCAGCTCACTTCCTCACTTCCTCACGCTCGCTCTCGCTGTGAGCCACCAAGCAGAGGAGTGTGTTGCGTGTCTCAGCATCTCTAAGTGCTCTTAGGTGGCCCCGCTAATCTTTATACCAATGCGCACAAAGGACAAAGCGCACTCTGTTGCTTCAACTTTTGACGGGAACAGCGCAGTCCATCCAGTGGCTCTGGCCCTCACCAACAGGCGCAAGAAAGAATAGAACCACAATATGTGGTTCTAAATTAAACACACCAAAAAGCAGTTAGCATTTTTTTCCCCAAAAAATAATCACTTTAATGAAGTCAGATTTTACAGCACCTCAGAACATGTAAAATGCAAAGAAATTCTGCATTTTTGTTTATAAAGGCCAATAAAGTGCCAATGCTAAAAAATGCTGCTATTAATATGCTCTTTCTGTTGATAACTGATTGTTTTACAACAACAGATCAGAAGACAGAAAATCAATTTCTTTTTCCATTGTTTAAACTGCAGAAGTAGTTATACTAGGTGACCTGCCTCATACCCTGGCTACTGGATCTGGCAGCAGTTCTTATGGTATCACAACCCAGCAATGTCTAGAGATATCACAGACCAAGTGCAATAAGGACATTAGGGGCACACTTTAATACTAGGATTGCAGGTCCCCATGTATTATAACATTGGAATGTTGGGTGCTCCATTGGAGACAATGGAGTGCTCTGGGCTTTTAATGGCTGGTAAAAAAAGCCTGGAGCATCAACATGCCAATGTTCTTTGTTCACAGCATCAGCTGTGAACAAAGGCCTCATGGAGCCCGAGGGTATTTTATTCCCCTCGGGCTCTGTGAGGACAATGTTTTATTTATTAGAATATTGTGCCCTCTAGTGTGCAGAATGTTCTAATAGCCTTCTAGCCCTTCCTAGCCGGGCTACACTGGCAATTAAAATCCTGTTCTCCTTGATGCTGCCGCAGGCCTTTGATGGCAGGCACTAAGGCTATAATATAACATTGGTTTTTCAAGAGCTCCATTGAAAATAATGGGAGAGCTCCAGGCTTCTAATGGCCAATAGAAGCCCAGTGCTCCAACATTCCAATGTTTTCGTTCACAGTTGTTGCCGTGAACAAAAAAGCCCTATGGAGCCTGAGGGGATTTCAATCACCTTGGGTTGGGTGAGGTCTTAGTTTTATTTATTAGAACATTCTGCTCTCCGTAGCTAGGCTATACCTGCAATGAAGTCCTGCTCCTTTGTTAAAGACCCTCGCCTTCAGCCCAGGCCTTTAATGTGCTATATAATAATATCACTGCATAAAGAGGCATTCTTTCCTAGCTCTTAAACTTTCCTAAATCACACCCACTTTGCAGTGATAACATCACTAGTCACTTCTCTTGTGCCTGACCAAAATTGTTTTTATAAGTTTTTATAATTGTGTTTACAAATCTATTAAACTGTACACAAGACATGACACCCTGAACAGAACACATCCTCAATTACATTACTAAAGGTGCTCGGAAAAGGGATGGTCAAAGAAAAGGAAGCACAATAATTGCTGAGATTCACCCACTTTGTTCAATTTGGTTGTGCCGTTAATGAACCTGGAAATCCTGATGAGGCAGTGTGAAAATTAATTCACTGAAGTAGTACTTCCTTCTTTCTCTCATTGAACACCAAATAATAGTCTTTTGTCCATCACTTTTTGGGGAGCTAAATTAAAAAATGTGAATATTATTACACACTATATAAAGGAGGGGCTTTAAGTCTTCCAGAAAAAAAAGTTAAGTTATTATCACTGGCTTACCTTGACTTAACTAAGAAATGGATTACAGGAACAGTTCAAATCCTTCAATAAAAACAATTTAATGTAATAGCAAAACAAAGAAAGTTTGGAGATGCCCAAAGATTTCTACAGAGCTCACACTTGTGACTAGGGAAGGATGAGGTTGATTATGAAGGTGATGTGGAGTACTGTGAAAGTGATCAGAGTGGTATGTTAGTGATATTTCACTAGTGTTATCATAGAACAGACTATTTCTCAAAACAATAGAATATCATCTCAAGCCAAGCACTTACAAAGCCCTGGCATCTTCAGTCAGGCCATCCAATCATGCCCCCAACCCTCTGGTGGAAGCACACATTAAAAAATATAATGGTTTTGGTACAGTAAGCATAAACATTTGAATGTCATGCCCCATAATTGAAGGCAGAACTTAAACCATACTAATTCCACTTGATAAATTCTGAACACAGCCATATTGGATTTCAATTGATGTGAAAAATATCAAATTCAACAACAGAGCAAACATGTTTATAAATACAAAATAATAAAGGAGAAAAATGGAACCCAGGATAGCACCACCTGCAAGGTGATGCAGCGTAAATTTTGATTTTACACTCAGAAGGGTCCTGTAATCAAAAGAAATCCTCTAACCAAACAAGCACTCCCAATACAGTCAGAAAATCTAATATAGTGGCCTAGTATCAAATGCTGCAGAGAGACATCCAAGGAGGGCATTCACACAAAATACATTCTTCTGTAACACTGATAGAAAGCTTGAACTTGAAGACAACCAACTATAGCACCAATGCTGTTTGTTGGTGTTTTATACCACAAAAGATATTCAAAGCCACCAAAATGAGAATATGTCTTGCACTGTGATCTATTGTTTACAATGTAAGGCCTTATATTACTACCATAACTGAGAATGAGGTACTTCCAAGCTATGTTATTGACGGAGCAGCCATGTTTCATTTCCCCTAGACAAATACAGCTTGAGAGGCTGGTTCAACTATCTCGGATCAGGCTTGACAGCACTCTGGAATCAGCAGAAACAGCAAGCCACCCACACACTGCAAGAGCAGTCATACCAGGTAAAGGAAGAGGTCGGCAGCAGCACCCTGAGCTCGATGTACAGGTTTAGGGTGCTAAGGCCATACCCTGGGGTCACACTAATACCTCCTCTCTGTCAAAACTGAGAATCACTTTCTGATATCCTTACTGTGACTAGGATTGCATACATTGTTTATTCCTCTGAGGACTGAACTTCGTCTAGGCGGTATTGTGGATAAAATATCACTGTGCCCCATCTTGCTTTGGATCGGGCTGCACACAAATGCCCTAGAAGAGGCTACTGAAGAAATGGTTCTTTCCTTCCTTCACAGCAAACCTTTTCTCAAGCCGCAGTGTGGCTATTAATGTATACAACACAGGTTCAATAGCTCTATACCATGCACTGGTCTGTGTCTGGACAGTCTGGAAGGCCAAAAAGGTGGGAATACACTATCTAAGTATGGATTTCATTTAACTGTGACTTTTACATCTTACCTACATGTTGCTACAAAGCAACATGCAACAGTCTTATATTGTTTGTATTTTATTTGTTTATTGTAGGACTGTTTGACAAACCAATTACATTTTTAAGACAAGTTACTATGAGGCAAGATGTTTAATCTTGTGTATGCATTTTACACAATCACCATGTTCAAAAGTAAGATCAGGTATATTTTGCTGTACGTCACAAGAACAGCCAGAAAGTCCAAGGTTGCTCCCAGAATCAAAGCCTTAAAAAAATAATTGTGCAAAGAGCAATGAGTTTGTTTGAACCCTTTTCTAATGGTTTGAATGATTAGTCTGTACAATGAAAATAAAAGAAAGATTCCTGGTATAATTGCTTGGAGAGAGGCGGATGCCTCAGGGCTTCCATAGTGATAAATGGGTGAAGGATGTGGATAAGGATGATATTCTATTACTTTGGCAACAAGTTTCCAAAGCATCGCCCAAAGCTGGTGCAGAGAACCTCAACTTTATTATCCAAAATGCACCTAGTTTTAGAGAGGTGAAATTGGAGGCGGAGCCATTTGTATTGTGGCAATGAAAAAAATTGAACCATCTACTCAATGTGAGCTCCAAGCCTCAAAATACAGACAATGACTTAAGGCATGGGTCTTCTTGCTTTAAGTGTGTGGCTACTCATTTGGGTCTGATTATGCTAGGGTTCTCTGTAAATTCCATGAGTTGACATTTAAAATGTTACATTTTTCTGTTGATTTATGTACAGATGCAAATCACAAATTACTATTAATACAGCACAATTTTCTATACCAATGGGCACTGGTGTAGTTGTCAAACAGATTGCTATACTGGTAGTGTGGCCCTTTAATATCAGGTGAATGTGTAGTCCCTGAGCTAATATCAGTACAATTACTGTGAAACCCATTTGGCTCCACAACAAAGACAGAGATGGTGATTTCCAAATCATGAGGGTTTATTAACAAACTAGTTATTTACAGGTTTTATCCATTTCTTAAGTCAATTGTTAGTTAATGATAGAAATCAATATGTATAGTCACTCAGTCCATCAGTGTGTAAACTGATAAATGCCAGCGTAAATTTTAACAAGGTACAAAATGCAAAACAGAGGAAGTTCCATGAAGACACTTTCCTGAACTAAATAAGACATTTAAAGATGGCAAGGTGAAATCCTGACCAGAAGGTGTCACCCTGAAGTAAACCAAATCATGGTTCAGGGTAAGAAGTAGACATATGTGTTTGAGAGTCAAACTCAAGAACCAGAATATCAAGCCTCAGGTAGGAGATATATGCAGTGGTAGAGAAAAGCTTCTCTTAGCAAAGTAAGGACCAGATATCCTAAAATATTCTAAAGGACACAATTAAATACATTGCATTCTCCTCAGAACTTCTTCCTCCAAGTCCTCCTAACTGGAACCAATTTGGATGCATTATTTTCTTGAAGCAGGTAAGCTCCCCTCATTTCCATCATCAAAGAAAAGCACCCATATCTGTTTGAACTTGGATGTAGCATTGGTCTAAACTGCATGGTATATAGAGTTCTTTCCTATCATCACACATGGTCTCAATCATAAAAACCTTTCAATTACTCCTATCAGTTCTAACATTTCTAAAAGCAAATAATGAGTTACTTTTATAACTAATATAGGATGTATTGGTCCTGCAAACAAAAAAGAAAACATGAAAGTTTTTTACTTGTTTGATTTAGATAAATATTCCTTATTTTTCAAAACTGGTGTGGTGTCTTTTTTGTAGTGTTGTCACCTAGCTACCAAGAGGGTGAGCAGGGTTAACCAGGTGTGTTTCTCCTTTACCCTGATTAGAGTGAGTGTCCCTGCTTGGACAGAGTACAAACTGACTGCCAACTAGAGACCCCATTTCTAACAGTAGAGGGCTAACAATAGTGAGAGCAACAGGTTGTATTAACAAGACTGACTTTTCTACCTGTGACCTCTCCTGTCTAAAATGTTCTGCCAGTACCCTGCAACTAGGTCCTTTACTCGATCCATCTGTGAATTTATTTTTAGTGTATGTATACATTGTATTTTTAGAACAATATTCTTGTGGAACTTGTGACAATTGTCATTTCTGAATCCGTTTCAGATCTCCTGCATATGGATGGCACATAAAATGGAGGTTGAAGCTAACCTGCTATCCAGCAGTGTGAATTACACAACTACTGGAACCAGTCACACAGCTGGGCTTGTGGAATCCAACATCTTGCCTGCAAACTAAAAATAAGTAAAGAGCAGTGTTACAAGTGGGATTCCAGGTTGGCTGAGGTATGCACCCAGTCCTGACAGGAAACACCACTCTAGTCAGGGTAGGCTAAGCAAACTCTTAAAGATAACCTGTGCTCACCCTCTGGTAGCTTGGGACATAGCAGTCAGGCTTATCTCAAGAGGCAATGTGTTAAGTGTTTGTACAACATACACATACAGTAAAACAATGAAAAGAACCCTAAAAGACTCCCCACATGTTTAAAAAAAATGGGGAATATTTATCTGAGGAAAATAAAACCAAAACAACAAACATACAATCAGTAGAAGGTAAGATATTAATTTTTAAAGATTAAATACAAACACAGTGCTTTGAAGTAACTAACGGTCAAAGGATTACTTGAGGTCAGGCTGACAGTGATGGAGCGTAGGCCAGCTACAGAACTGAGGAAGGGTCCACTGTAGAAGTACTTTTGATGGAGCAAAGTGTATTTGTCGAAGGCATGATGCATTGATTCTGTTCTGTGCAGTCAGAGAGATACGTCATTGTCAAGCCTCAAAGTAGGATCCTGGGTAGCGTGGAACCCCTATGAAGTGAATGCAATGCGTTGTCATCAAACTGCACAGGGTGTAAATCCACTGTCATCAACAGCCTCTGCATCATGGTGATGCAGCAGAATTTCCCTCACAGATGATGCGATAATTCTGCATTTGCCAAAATCAGCTACAGAGCCCACTTATGAGGCCCTTTGAGGGGGCACCTCAAGCAAGAGTAAGACTCTCAGAATCCAGCAACAACAGCAGGATTGTAGAACGTCTCTTGTGTCCCTGATACTTCAGACAACAGGACGTAAACCAGGAAGCCCTTTGAAATTACTTGTAGGGAAGACAGAGTCCTTCCAGCAGAGTCAGTCAGCAGCAGGCTACAAGGCAAAAAGCTGAAAATCAGTCCTTCCAGAAAAGCAGTCCATTTGAGTCCTTTAAAGAGTACAGCTGTCCTTCTGACTGAGGTTCAGTTCAAGATCCAGAAGTGTCTGATTTTAGGGGGTCAGGGACCCAGTACTTACACCCAAAAGTGCCTTTGACGTGGGGAATGACTTTGAAGGAAGTCTCTGAAGTGCACAAGGTCCTTTGTGTGGGGTCAGGCCATTACTCTCTGAAGTGTATGTGTGAGCCCATCCCATCCTTCCTACCCAGGAAGACCCATCAGCATGCAAATGAGTAAATATGTGGTTGATTGTTCTGTGCTGTGGCTTTCTGGAGAAAATGCAGAAATGTAGCTGTCACCCAGCCCAGCCCAGAAGTGAATCAGGAAAAGGCTGTCAGGCACACAGAGCAGTAAGTACAGAGAAAAGCAAGAACACATGATTAACAATGCAAACATTCACCCCCCAGTCACAAAGATCTGGGTTTAATCTATTGTTTTTTTGCTCACCATGCCACCCCGTTTGGACCCAGCCACGTGCAAATCATTATTGACCCTGTTCCCCATGGAGAAAAATCTAGCCCGAAGTGCCAAGCCAGGTCCTCCCTGGATCGCAAACAAGCATCCTAGGACAGGCTTGAGGGTATCACCCTTCATCAGATAGGCTAGCTTGAATCGAGTGGTGCAGTGCGCATGGGACCTATGTCTAGGTCTACCCTTCCCACTTGGGGTGACAAATGCAAAAAGAACAGATGACAGATGGAATGCTGAACAATGAAAACATTCACCCCCAGTCACACACACAAAGATCTGGGTTAAATCCATTGTTTTTTTGCTCACCACCCCACCCCAGCCATATGCAAATCAGTCTTGACCCTGTTCCTCCTGAGAACAGTCCAGCTCAAACTGCCAACCCAGGTCCTCCCTGGACTGGAAACAAGCATTCTAGGACCGGTTTCAGGGTATCACCCTTCATCAGCTAGGCTAGCTTGAATCCAGTGGTGCAGTGAGTATGGGACCCATATCTGTGCACACCCTTCCCACTTGCGGCGACCAATGCAAAAAGAACAGATGATGAACGAAAAGCTGAACAATGCAAACATTTACCCCCAGTCACAAAGATCTGGGTTTAATCCATCATGTTTTTGCTCACCATGCCACCCCAGTTTGGACCCAGCCATATCCAAATCAGTCTTGACCCTGTTCCCCATGGGAACAGTTCAGCCTGAACTGCCAAGCCAGGTCCTCCCTGGACGGGAAACAAGCATCCTAGGACAGGTTTCAAGATATCACATTTCATCATCTAGGCTAGGTTGAATCCAGTGGCACAGTGAGTATACAACCCACGTCTGGCACACCCTTCCCACTTGAGGCAACAAATACAAAAAGGACAGATGATGGACGGAATGCTGAACAATGCAAACATTCACCCCAGTCACAAAGATCTGGGTTTAATCCATTGTTTTTTTGCTCACCACACCACCACACCACCACACCACCCCACCACAATTTGGACTACCTGGACCTGCCACAAGCATTCTAGTACCGGTTTCAGGGTATCACCCTTCATCAGGTAGGCTAGCTTGAATCCAGTGGCACAGTGAGCACAGGCCCCACGTCTGGGCATATCTTTCCCATTTGGGGCAACAAATGCAAAAAGAACAGCTGATGAACAGAATGCTGAACAATGCAAACATTCACCCCCAGTCATAAAGATCTGTGTTTAATCCATCATTTTTTTGCACACCACGCCACCCCAGTCTGGACCCAGCCATATGGAAATCAGTCTTGACCCTGTTCCCTCTGGGAACAGTCCAGCCCAAACTACCAAGCCAGGTCCACCATGGACCAGTAACAAGCATCCTAGGACTGGTTTCAGGGTATCACCCTTCATCAGCTAGGCTAGCTTGAATCCAGTGGCACAGTGAGCACAGGCCCCACGTCTGGTTACACCATTCCCACTTGCAATGTAGGTCCTGGTTGAGCTGAGCACACAGCAGTGGAACATTTGTGAGTGGTCCAGTAGGGCATGCTCCTGTGATACAGGTCAGAAAGCCTGGCCATATTACTGCATCACTCACTACATTAGGTATAAGCTGTCACCACCACGGTCAGGCTAATGAGCTCTTGCTACCATTCCCTCTTCAGCCTTAACAACATTGATGAATATTGGACATTGTTGGGTTCAATTTATCTCTGTGAAACTAATTACGTTCCTGGCAAACTCCAACTCATCTTCCTGCCAGAGCATGACAACACTTACCCACAGCCAGAACCTTGTTCCCACTGTGGGAACATTTCACACCTCATTAAGATTAAGTACTGCAGGAGAGCTAATGTAAATTAACCTCTAGAAATTTCAGTCAGGGGAAGAATAACTTTCCAAAACCTACACTTCCGACATCTTTATTAAAATTCCAACTGAATTCAGCTTTTAATAAATATTAAAATTATTTTTTGAGTCATTTTTCAAGGTGATACAAAACCTGAGGTGTAATTGAAAGCTTTTTCTCAAAGGATGGCCAGGGACTTCCAAAGCGCAAATAGCTTCTGAAGACTTGTCATTATAAGGACATGGTGACACATTTCTATTTGTTCAGTTTTTAAATATCAAGGCTTACAAAGGGTGACCTATTAATGTTTAAGAGGAAGGTTTTTTTCCACTACCAAAAGAGTTATTTTGAGAGGTCAGGACTTGTTTTTAAACAGAGTGGTCAGTGTTTACTGGTAGGCCTGACACCTTGTTTTCCCTGTCACACTAGTAGTTGGCAAAATAGGTGCTGCAATCCACAGAAAACATTTGCTTTTCTCTGACATATGCAGTGTTTAATCTTAGCTAGTGGTGACAGGTGGTGCCCAATGGCACACTCAATTTTGGGGATCAACACATACTTCAGCTTATTAAACCTTGACTCAGAGAAAGTGAGAGGAAAACACAAAATGGGGAAAGAAAGAGGAAGACTGAAAAACAGTGACAATGAAAGAAAGTAAGGTTAAAAAAGAAACTGGAAACAGTGGAATAAAGGGGAAGAGTGTATGTGGTGCTGGATGAAAGGGAATTAAAGTGAAATTCTGGCTACGCTGTCTTGGTATTCAGCGACCTTGACATTTGACAATGCAAGCAGCAGAATTTTTATCATAACATTGGGCTCTAGTATTTACATTTCTAAAAACGATGTAGTAGTCATAGGTATATTTTTCTGCACCATATACTATAGCCTTATTAGAAAGTAAAACTGCCCAATTAGGAATTAGCCAACTTATACATATTTTATGTGTCAAAGCACAAACCCTGCACATTGGGCAATAATACCTTTGTGTGCAGAGTTTATATACTAGCATTCAGATTCAACAAAAAATAGGGGTCTCTAGGCAACTAGGGACATTTTCTCAAAACAAACTTTAAAGCTTGAAAATGTTAAGCTAATCCACGCCCTGTTACCCGTTCAACCCAACATCCTGCTCCTAAAATTAATATACCAAAAATGCAAACAATTCAAAATCGAATACACTATGGGATCGAGTGACTCCTCTTCTTCGGTTCCATTGCGCATGGGCATCAACTCCATGGGAGTGATAGGGTATATAGGTAAAAAGTAAGAGATGTCCATGCAAATGTAAAAGTATATACATAAGTACAAATGTTTGTAACTTAAATGACTACAGGCTTCCGGGGAGGAGGGCGGGTGCATGTGAATCTGCAGCACAACATGCCACGAACAGATGTACACTGGGTGAGTGACATTTTCCATTCAATGGCATGTGCAGCTGCAGATACACTTGGTGTGCATAGACTACAAAGCAGTTTGTCCTCCCATAAATTAGCGGTGGTTAGCCTGTAGGACTTGTTTGAAATAATGTTCTTAGAACAGCTTGACCTACTGTGGCTTGTTGTCTTGATAATAAGTCTACACAGCAGTGTTTAGTGAATGTATGTGGTGTTGACCATGTGGCTGCTTTACATATTTCAGCCATTGGTATATTCCCTAAAAAAGCCGTTGTTGCACCTTTTTCTGTGTGGAATGTGCTTATGTGCTTTAGGAGTAACTAAAAGCTGTCTTTTTGCTTTAATATAGCATGTTTGAATGCATCTTACAACCCATCATGCTAAACCTTGTTTTGATATGGGATTGCCGGTATGTGGTATTTGGAAAGCGACAAATATATGTTTAGTGTTTCTAAACGGTTTAGTTCTGTCTATATAGTACATTAAAGCTCTTTGCATGTCTAATGTATGTAGAGCTCTTTCTGCCACAGAATCTGGCTGTGGGAAGAAAACTGGCAGTTCCACTGTTTGATTTATACGGAATGGTGATACAACATTTGGTAGAAATTTTGGGTTTGTTCTTAGTACAACTTTATGTTTGTGTACATGGAAGAAAGGTCCTTCAAGAGTAAAGGCTTGGATTTTACTGACTCTTCTTAAAGAAGTAATTGCCACTAGGAAGGCAACTTTCCTTGTTAGAAATTGAATTTGGCACGAGTGCATAGGCTCAAATGGTGGTCCCATAAGTCATGTAAGCACTATGGGGGTCATTCCGACCTTGGCGGTCGGTGGTGAAGCTGCGGGAAGACCGCCAACAGGCTGGCGGTCTTTGTTTTTTAATTCTGACCATGGTGGTTACCGCCATGGCCAGCCGCCGCTTTACCGTTCCGACCGCCACAGCGGTTACAACCTGGGTCTCCAGCCCGGCGTTCGTCACATACCGCCGGCAGTATTCCAACCCGCCTGACCCCGGCCTACCGCCATGGATTTCATGCGGTTTGGGACCGCCTTGAAATCCATGGCGGTAGGCACTATCAGTGCCAGGGAATCCCTTCCCTGGCACTGATAGGGGTCTCCCCCACCCCCAACCCCCACCCCGACTCCCACCCCTACCCCCTCACCACCCCTGCCACCCCCAAAAGGGTGCAGGACCCCCGTCCCCCACCCCGATCCCCAACATATACACACACATACATGCACGCATTCATACACGCATTCATGCACATACGCACACCCCCCGCATTCATACACGCATACATGCACATACACACCCCCCCGCATTCATACACGCATACATGAACATACACCCCCCCGCATTCATACACGCATACATGCACATACACACCCCCGCATTCATGCACATACACCCCCCCATTCATACACGCATTCACGCCCCTTCTCAACATACACACACGCACACCCCCATGCACGCACACAACACACAACACCCCCCACCCCCCTTCCCTAACGGACGATCACCTTACCTGTTCCTGGTGATCCTCCGGGAGGGAACGGGACCTATGGGGGCAGCTCCGCCGACGCCGCCACGCCAACAGAACACCGCCACAGCGGCGCTTCGTCCGGAAACGGGCAGAGCGCTGCCAAAAGTCAGAAGAGTCTTGAGAAAAGACCGCCGAGGTCGGAATGACCGCCAATATCTTGTATTGATGCTGTAACAGGGTCTATATTTTTGGATTGACAGTAATATAAAAACCTTTTTCCATTTGTTTGCATTGCACTGTCTAGTAGTGGGTTTTCTTGCTTGCTTAATAACTTCCATACATTCTGATAGGAGTTGTGAATATCCAAACTGTATGACCTCAGGAGCCAAATTGCTAAATCGAGTGTTTTGGGACTTGGATGCCTGGTTTGGCCTTTGTTTTGTGTCAACAGATCTGGTCTGAATGGGAGTTTGGAGTGTGGGGAAAGAAAACAATCTAACAATGGAGTCGATGCCCATGTGCAATGGAACTGAAGAGGAGAAGTCACTTGATCCCGTGACTCGAAAACAATCTTCAAAGAAAAACAACTTGTAACACTCCGAGCCCAATACTAGATGGCAGGATAATGCACAGCATGTGTATCTGCAGCTACACATGCCATTGATCTGCAGCGGAACAAGCCACGAATGATATTGTGTCTCTACACATTTTTTCAACAATATGATATCAGAGCATCTGTGGACTACTGTAGCCACTGCATTTTACCAGTACTGTTTATATAGATCATTCAATGTCAATCTTTTTTTTAAATTAAGTTTTTTAAATATTTACTCTCTGCAGTAAATATCTATAAAAAGAATTGCCACTGCAACACATGTTAGGACCAGCTAGCTGTAGAAGAGGAACTTTTGGTCCATGAAACACATTTGTTTACAATTCTTCTTTGTGTGGAGACCCAGCTGTGCAGTTTTTGTAATGTTAAGACTGCTGCTTTGTGTCTGGATAACTCTTTTTTGCTACATTTAGTAAGTGCTTCAGGATTGCAGGGTTAAAATTATGAAACAAATACTGCAAAAGTGTTCACAATACTAATTTTAGTAGGAAAGCATTATTACCAAAAATGGTTTGAAAAAATATTCATCTCTAAGCAATGCTCTCATAATGTTGCAACATTTGTGGAATGCAGAGTTTGTAAGCTTTGCAAGGTGTTAACTGCCAAATTTAAATGATACCCACCCCAATCAACTAGACAAGCATGCATGTTAGCAACAAGAAGATATGGACCAGCCCATCTGTAAACATTCTAATGATAGTATTGTAAGCAATTTTAGTATGATCCTTAATGCCATAGCAGGTAATCATGACAAGTAGCCATTTTGTAATGAAAGCATAAGAATATTCAATTTTACAAAAACAGAATTTGCATTAATTGCAGAATCTTTTGTTTTTTTTAAATATACACAGTAAGAGTTTTCCTTACAACACTTTCTTAATTTCCAATTAGCAATGTGACAGTTACATTTATGTTGTTTGTTTTTCAGATGGTCAACAAATCCTGCTGCACAACTGCTTAAATGAGAGCAGAAAATATGAGCTCAGGGGGAGAGTTCCTGATTGTGGGGTTCTCAGATTTTCCACAGCTGCAAGTTCCCCTGTTTCTTGCCTTTCTACTGCTTTACCTTTTAACTATGGTGGGAAACGTATTGATTATAGCAACCATTTACTCCAGCCCACATCTGCGCACCCCCATGTACTTCTTCCTCACACATTTATCTTTCCTTGAACTCTGTGCCGTTACAGTCATTTTCTCACAGATGCTGGCACACTTCTTTCTAAATGGAACTCTCATTTCCCTGATTGAGTGCATTCTGCAGTTATATTTATTTTCTCTCATGACTACAGCAGAAATTGTTCTCCTCACCGTCATGGCGTATGATCGGTACATGCCCATCTGCAATCCACTCCGCTACTTGACCATCATGAATAAAACTGTGTGCACCTGGTTGGCTGGTGTTAGTTGGGCCTGTGGCCTGCTGATCCCATTGCCACACATCACAATGGTGTCTGGGCTTGACTTCTGTGAGTCCCACAAGATCAACCACTTCTTCTGTGATTTCACAGCACTGATAAAGATTTCTTGCAGCAAAACTAATACAATTGAAACTCTAAGCTATATTTTAGGTACTATTGTAACAGTTATGTGTTTTCTTTCAATCATAATTTCCTATATCAGTATCACAGTGTCCATCCTGAATATCAAATCTAAAGGAGGGAGACAGAAGGCTTTCTCTACTTGTGGCACACACCTCACTGTGGTTATTTTATTCTATACCTCTATCTGCTCCACATACATGCGTCCTGCATCAGCATATACAATGAAAGAGAGCAAACTATTGTCTTTGTCATATACTGCTATTACCCCGATGTGTAATCCCATTATATACACTCTAAAAAACACAGAGTTTAAAAATGCACTTAGGAAGGCAATAAGCACAGCATAAATATTAGAAAAGAAAACTGTATTTAACAGTACACCCTTTCACTGACCTGATGCAACAGAGTACATCCCTGCACATCTTTACATGAGCCTTGTATTTTGAAGCTAGCAACACAAGGGCTCCTGTTGACCTGAGTTTAATCTGATCCTGTCACGGGTACTGGGCCCAGCCACACAAGTGAGACAGTATTTATATTTGCACAAGGAGGGTCATTCTAGGTGGTAGGATTTAGGTGGATTCCTGTGGATGCCAAAGGTTCCAAACACAGAAATGTAAAATGAGTGATTTCAAGCAAAGTTTGATGTTTGCATGACATTGGGGCTAGAGGTAGGAAAGCCTCTTGGGATCCACACAAGGCATACCACTCTGGACTCCCTCAGTTGTCTAGTTTTCAGAAATGTACAGGTTTGCTAGGTTTACCTAAGTGCCACCTGAGTTAGGGCCCAAAATCCACATCTACTCACTTTGCAAAACCTGGTCAGTTTTGAGTGGAAAAATGTGATGTATTCATATTGCCTTTTAGGCCATTTCTTGTTGCGGACACTAGGTCTACCAACAGAAGCGTGGTACTGTTTTTTAAGGGAATGCTGGGTGGAAAGAAGTTTGTGGTTCCTGGCATTTTTCAGAATATGCCATCACAGACATGTGATGAAAATGTGTTTTTTGGTCACAGTTAGAGATTTACAAGCAATTCTGATTAAAACAACCTGGTGAGAGCCACAAATGTCACGTCATTCTTAAATTCCCTAGGTGTCCAATATTTAAAATGTACAGGATTGCTAACTTTCCCTAAGTGCCTGCTGAGCTAGAACCCAAAATCCACAGCTACCCACTTTGTAAATAATGATCAGTTTTGAGTAGAAAAATGTGATGTTTCCATGTTGTATTTTGGTCCGCTTCCTGTTGGGGGAAATAGGCATACCTAAACAAGTGAGGTGTCATTTATATCAGCAGGCATGCAAGTCACCCTATCCTGAATTTACCCACATTGCAAAAAAAGAACAACTGCCCCCACACTCCATATCTTATGCCCATTTCAGAAATACATAGGTCACCTTGGTACTTATTTTTCCCTCTACATATTTAACCATATGAATTGGTCTATACTCAATACACAATGAAAAAACATTGGATGATTCAGCTCAGTTGTTGGCTCTGGGTACCTCAAGTTCTTGGAGAACATGCAAACCCTCTATAGCTCCACACACAAGAGAGTCTGGCAAATGTAATTGTACATTGCTTTTGTAACTTTGCCATTGTGACACAAAGTTACAGATGAAAATATTGTCGCAAATGTATGTTTTTCTTTTCACTTTCAATTTTACTTTATTTCAAATCATCGAGGGATGTACACATATGACCAATTACTCAATTTGAAATGTTGTCTACTGTTCAGAAATATATGGCTCTCCTTGTTCACCCATTGGTTTCACATCGGTTTCCACCACAATCTGGAATTAGCTTGAAAGCGAAAAAAAAAATATAGTAAAATAGGCTACCTCTTTACAAAATACCAAAATTGTGATTCAAGAGCCCCTTGCATCATCCAACGAGATTTCAGCATAATTGTTTTGAAGCTAATGTGGTGTTACATCACACACAACGCTGTGCAAGATTTACGAAGTGGTGCAATGCATGCATTGCGCCACTTTGTAACCCTTTGCACTACATCAGGCAAGAGCCATGCGTAAGGAATGTAAAGGTGCGATCTCCCGAAAAAATGGCACAAAGAGATATCTTTGCATCATTCTTTTTAGCACTTTTAACGCCTGCTCAGAGCAAGCTTTGAAAGGAGGCACACCATTGTTTCAGAAATGGACCAAAGGAAAGATGTGAAAAGTCATTTTGCAGTGGCTAAGCCCGAGATTCACTATATAACAGGATTTATACAATAAATACATAAATAGTGTTTTACAAATGGATGCAATTAAATAACAAAATGTAGTGTTGTTAAATGCGACCACAGACATGGTGGCCTACTGTGAATGTATCCAAATCGAGTGAGTCACAAATTGCGACCTACATTGTGTAAATTGATTATGTAGGTTGATTTGAAACTAGGGGTTTGGAAAATTTGCAACTAGGCACGTCATTTGCATAGTGTGATTAAGAAAAATGGAAAACCTTCATTTTGTGAGCTATTTAAGAAGACAATGCATTCTTGCATCAATTTCTGATGCAAGAATGCATTTAAATAGCACCAAGAATGCATTTAAAAGCACCAAGAACAATAGCACCGCATGTTCAGTTTATTTCATGCGTTTTTTCCATGAACGGTGCCATTCATTGGGAATTCTTAACGTGGTGTGTAACTATGTAAAGGAGCATAATGGTGTGATTTCAGGAATTTTGGGTTACAAGCCTAATGCAAAGATCGTGAAAATGTGCAAATTATGTCAACGTGATTTGCTATTTGCAACCACTTTTTAAAAACGAATTCCAACTACATCCGGACACGTGACTGTAAGGTAGATCGACTCCTCTATACTTGTGATGCTCTGGTTAGACGTGGATAACCAGCAAATTATTCAAGTTGCATTCGGGTGTATTTAGGTAGATGGATGAGCAATACATTAATCTGAAAAAGAGCACAGCATGCATAAGCAAAATTAGTTGAGAAGCTCATGATAGAGAGTCCCCCTAGGACAGACTGGATAAATGAAACTGTGCAGCCTGAGTCACAGCAAATATTTGGTGGTCAGATAACAAAGTAATTTCGAAGAACTAAACTGATTGAAATGGGTATAACATTTCAACAAACTCAGCAGGCTAGAATTCAATGTTGATCAGGTTGGTTCCTGATAGTAAACTTTCTGTCTTGCTGGAATTATGACACAGTTCACCTAAAGTCACTTATGGTCTAATTTAAGAGCCCCTTGCACCACAATTCAGTCTTTTTTTTACGCTTATGTGGCCCAACGAGGCGAAAATCACAGCGCCAAATTTACAAAGTGGTGCACTGTATGCATTGTACCACTTTGTAGCCCCTTGCATACATTGGCCTGCACCCGGGATAATGTATGCAAAGGGAGTGTTCCCCCGTTAGGGGCGGTGAAAAAATGGCACAAATAATTCTAAGAGCTTTTTTGTCTCATTTATTTCAACACTTTTAACACCTGCTTAAAGCACTCACATTTCTGTCAAAGGGTCGCTTATTTTTTTTCAGAATAAAATTATTCAGCTTCATGCTAACTTCAAGCAGCCCCTCACAGAGTTGAGAAGGGAAGACCAAGGAGTAGCTTCGGTCCGAGCTACTGGACCAAAGCTTACCTGTTTTTCACATTTACAGGCGTTTAAAATTAAAGAATTATTAGTCCCGTGTCCTCCCAAGATTCTAAAACTAGTTCCTGATCTGGTTTCAATCTCCCTTGAACCAGTCTATCAAGAAATTCTGACAGAAGGGCGCTTCCCTCCAACCTGGAAGGAATCCATTGTGGTTCCTCTCACTAAGAAACCGGGTGGGGAACCCAATGATTAAAAAAAGCTATGTCCCATCTCTCTACTCCCCGCCACAGCTAAAATATTGGAGAAACATCTTAACACAGAATCGTCTAGTTTCCTTCAGACTGGTGGGGTCCTCGAAACATCACAACATGGGTTTGACAAAGATCACAGCACCGAATCCGCTCTGGTCTCCTCTGTGTACATCATCCGGAGAAAAGTTGGTCAGGGGAAGGTGCCATCCTTGTACTTCTGGAACTCTCTACGGCATTTGAAACTATATCTCCACCTTTGCTGTTACAACGTCTTTATCAAGCAGGTGTCCGAGATAAGGCCCTTGATATAGTAAAGTCTTTCCTGTTGGATAAATTGATCATGGTCAGCTGCGGAGATTACAGGGCTTTTCCGTTTCAACTTCCCTGTGAGGTTCCACAGGGATCATCACTTAGCCCCACCTTGTTTAATTTATATGTGGCCCCATTAGCCAGGCTGGTCCGCTTATTTGGATTTCAAGTGGTATCTTATGCCAATGACATCCAGTTGATTATACCGGTCAATCAGAACTAGGAAGAGGTGGAAGATAGATTTCACATATGCATTAGTGAAGTTAACAATTGGATGAGTAATAATTGGTTGAAATTGAACGGAGAGAAGACAGAAATTCTCCTATTTGGCCTGGACCCCAATATATGGGGCTCTCGAGGCTGGACAAAGTCTTGCAATGAATGCCCAGTTCCAAGTTCCTCTGTAAGAAACCTTGGAGTGGTATTTGACAGGACTCTCTTCTTCGAACATTAAATTAACCATACGGTTAAATGCTGCTACTGATGCCTAAAAATTTTAAAGAAAAATGTTCCCTTTCTTCAAAAAGAACGCACAATTCTGGTGACTAGTGATTTCCAATCTTGACGTTTGCAATGCGCTGATGCTTGATATCAAGAAGGCCTCTCTTATTAGACTGCAATTGATTCAGAATGCTGTGGCTCCCTTAGTTCTGGATCTTCCAAGTTTTTCATTGGGTAGCAGTAGCCTAAGACAAGGCTTTTCATCAGGAAGGCTGCAATTATCATAGCTCATCCCTACGGCCATAGCAGCCAGGACGTCAGCTCAGATCGTCTGCGTTGGACTGCAGATGAATCCCTCATTGCCTGGTTATTGGCCCCCATCTGATGTCTTGTTAGCCTTTAGCACTTCAATGCTACGGCCGGAATGCACTTTATAAATAACCCACAATACAATACAATACAATACTCAATGGGCTTTGCAGGATCAGCATTAACATTTTTGATGCTAATCATGCAAAGCTCCAAACTAGCATCAAACATTTTGATGCTAGTTCCCTAACTACCTCCATGGTGCGCCGTATCTTAAATAGGGTGCACTCATGGTGGCATTAGGGGGCGCTTAGGGGCACAGGAAAAGTGGCACTACACGCAGTGCAGTGCCACTTTTCTTACATCTGGCCCTTACTGCACAATTTTGTCTAATATTGTGGTGCTGAAGTGGTGTGAGTGACTCAGTCCTTACATCAGCCAAAACCTGTGTAAAATCCACATATGTTTGGCATCTAAGACCATGACTGTGTCAGGCATGTGAGAGGGATCATTTACTTGTTAACTTGTTGGGGGGTGGGAATGGAACCACTGCTGGGCTGAGCCTCTTATCCCACCATGAGTTCAATCTCCTCATAACAGCCATGATGTACAGGTATCATGAGTTTTAGAAAACTCAAGCAGAATAAATGAATCTGTTGAGCGACCTGGATCACTGAATTAGAGCACTTGCTCTCTTCTATTCCATACTGCCAGTCCCAGTGGACAGGAATCCAACCAAAAGATACATGGTGATCTCTGACCATGAGGAATAATGTTGTGTTACACAAAAGGATGATGGACAGAGTGCTCACACTTTTCAAACACTCAGCCCCAGTCAAAGATCTGGGTTTATTCCATTGTTATTTTGCTCACCATGCTACCCCAGTTTGGACCCAGCCAAATGCAAATCAGTCTTGACCCCTGTTCCCCATGGGACCAGTCCAGCCTGAACTGCCAGACCAGGTCCTCCTTGGAACAGAAACAAGTGTCCAGGGTCCAGTTCCAGGGTATCAACCTTCATCAGCCAGGCTAGCTTTCCACCAATGGCACAGTGAACACATAACCCAGGTCTGGACATACCCTTCCCACTTACGGCAACATTAGCAACACAAAAGGATGATGGACACAGTGCTGAAACTTTTCAAACACTGACCCCCAGTCAAAGATCTGGGTTTAATCCATCCATCTTTTGCTTACGATGCCACCCTAGTTTGGACCCAGCCATACACAAATCATTCTTGACCCTATCTCCCATGTTCCCCAGTCCGAATAATGCTATGCAACATTCAGCAGTTACACAATATTTCCTGCGACAACTCCATTGAAAACATTCTTAATAAACTGCAGAGACTATAGTGACACGCGGTTAGAGACATGAGATTGCCACAATTGGAACCTGTGGACATAACTCTCTTGTTATTTTGCTTTGCTGCAATTTCTATTGCTGGTTATTGAGCTTTGTAATGAAGTTACTAGTTCTACCAATGTTTCTGGGGTACAATTTGCATGAGGTGTGGATTATATGTAGGCTACTATTCTGGCAGGTTTCCAGAGCTGAAGGAGTCATTTAAAACATTTATTAGAGATGTTAAAATGACAACCAACTTTTAGGCGCCTGTAATTAATGCTTAATCTCCCCTTACAAAAAGATTGAAATTCACACTTATTTGGAAATAGAAGACGCTGAGATGGCGTTGCTACAAGAGATCCACTTTAAGAGCTAATCCCTGGCATAAAAGCAGAAAATAAATACCTGCCATGGCTTCTACAAAGACCTGTGGGTTCTGCCATTCAATGAAAAACCATGATGCAATAAGTAAGACACATAACAAGCGCAACCTAATATGAAAGTCCCTTGACATATCAAGAGATCCTGAGGTATCTGATTGCCATGATATAACAAATGAGCATCATGTATTATATAACTAATATGTCTTGAGACTATTTTGTTTGTAGTCGCCACAAGAAACAGGTGATCTCTGATGGCTTCACATCTGAAGTGTTCTGGGGCAATATATTTGCCAAACAGTGGCTTTCAACAGTATACAATGATCATCTGTGCAGCTTGTGTGATCCTCATGAGGTGAGCTCTGTGATGAAAATCAACAGCATCCAATGATTTGCAACTCATTGTCACTGTTAGACCTGGCATCTTTTGGCATGTTTCCCCTGCCTTTTTACCTTCTGACCTCCTGTTTTATGGTATGCTAGACTCTGTTTTTGCTGTTTTTTTTGTCTCTGTGCACTTTACCACTGCTAACCAGTGCTAAAGTGCAAGTGCTCCCTATGTAAATTGTATTGGTGATTGGTTTATCCATGATTGGCTTATTTTGATTTACTGTCCCTAACAAAGTGCACTATGTGTGCTCAAATGCTTATAGTGGGCCTGAAGCACTGATTGTGCCACCCACATGAGTAGCCCTGTGAACATATCTCAGAGCTGCCACGGCAGTGTCTGTGTGTGCAGTTTTTTAACTGCCAATTCAACCTGGAAAGTGCTCCCACTTGCCAGGCCCAAACTTTCCTTTGTGGTACATGTAAGGCACCCATATGGTAGGCCTTGGCTAGCCCCATGGGCAGGGTTCAGTGTATGTTTAAAGTAGGACATATACTGATGTGTTTTAAATGGCCTGACAGTGAAATGCTGCCAAATTCGGTTTTCATTGTTGCAAGGTCTATCTCTCTCATAGGTTAACATGAAGCCTGCCTTTCAATATATGTTAAGTGTAGTTTCCCAATTTAAAAATATATCTTTTAATAAAGTTGTTTTTTAGATTGTCAGTTTGAAAATGCTACTTTTAGAAAGTGGGCATTTTCTTGCTAAACCATTCTGTGCCTCTGCCTGCTTGTTTATTCCACGTCTGGGTCAGACTGACAGTTGCGGTCTTGTGAATTTCCTCTAGACAGTGAGACAAGAGGGGTTGGGTTATAGCCTAGCTATCCTGATGAGTATCCTGGGCTAGTGTCGGGAGGGAGGAGCTGACACTTACACCTGAAAGGGCTGTGCCTGTCCTCACACAATGAAGTCTCTGACCTCCTGAAGTGTGTCTGTGGCAGGATAATGTGAACAAGAAAGACTTTCCTTTGAAGTTTGTAATCTTTAAAGGCAGAAAGGGGTATAAGTAGTGTACTTAAAATCCCAGATTTTTAGAACACTTCTGGATCAAGATGAACCTCTGCCAAGGAGAAGAGCAGTTGAGCTGGAGGAGGAGTACTGCCCCATTGCTGTGTGTGCTTTGCTGGGTTGGCCTGCAGTTGCTGCTTCTGCCTTAAAGAGAAAAACAAAATGAACTTTCCTGCTTGTGAAGTTTCTCCAATGGCTTTAAGCAGAGCTTACCTTCATTTTGAAGTCTCACTTATAAAAAAGACTTCAGCTTCTTCTGCCTACAACACTGGGAAATGTGTGTCTTGTGCTGCAACAGAAGAAAAAGCACCATAACCTGACGACACCACACCGTGTCATGCCCCATGTCGCCCCGCAACCCTGGTCCAACTGATGGCGCCACCTAACACTGCCACCATGCACCATGACCTATAGGCCCCGCACTTCGCATCACCGAGACTGACGCTCCATGCAGAAAGCGACATCACTACCTGCACCATGGCATGAGGACACCACTTGTGAGGTACATAGAGCACCATCCTGTCCCGCACCCTAGCCCCGGTCCACTGACGCCTGCCCCATCTAATCTAGTGTCGTCAACAGACGCCCCTGTCTGCACCACGACCTGTGGGTACCACACGGAGCCTGCCCCGTGCCACACTGGCGCCTTGGGCCCACCAACGGCAGTGCTTTAGGCGTAAGAGCTTGAAAGTTGCAGGTGCCCATAATAAAAACACCTCCATTTTCATTGTCTAGCAAACTCCCACCAGGACAAAGAGGTTCTCTTTGTATAGGGCTTCGGTTTGTAATTGTAAATATAGTGGTGTTTTTTCTTAAAAGAGGTGAATTCAGCAATGGCCCTAACTTGAAGGCAGGTCTGATTTTGCATTTAGGTGCTCAGAAAAAACAGCACAGTAGTCACCAGGGACCCCAAACCCAAGGGCAGAGTTGGCGGATTGAGCTGATGAGTTGGCATGGCTGATTTTCTAAGGCATGGAGTGACAGAGCTTCCAGTGGTAAACAGATAGGTCTTATGTTTATGCTAGAACAGGCTTGAAGTATACACCCATTAGAATGGATCCTTAATTTAGTCTGTACTAGTTACTCAGGTGGATGGATTATTACATAACCTGTCTTTTATGTCAGGTGCCTTATAATCTATTTTGTGGTAAACTGGAATACTGCATTTGGGTTCTTGTATGTATTATGAATGGTATCTTTGTGAATCCAGCAGAAGGTGGTTGAGAGAGAGGGCGATTTTCCAGATGCCTTCCTATGAATTTAGAAATAAAAAAATACAAAATACTAATGCTTTCAGTGGATGCACTTTTAAACCACCCATACACACAGAAGTTGTGATGCATGATCTGACAGGGGATATTGCTATTCCTGTCACAGTCACTATGCTCAGCAACACAAGAGGGGGTAGCGTTTTTATCTAGACTAGCAGTGTAATGCTGTGTGATAGGACTTTTGTGGATTCCTGGTAATTCTGGAAGTTTCCATCACACAAATGTAAGATTTCAAGTAAAGTTTGAGGTTTGCAAGGCATTAAAGGTGAGAAAACCTCTTGAGGGCCACACACAGAACATTACCATGGAATCCCCTAGTTGTCTGGTTTTCCAAAAATGTCTGTGATTGCTAGGTTTACATGGGTAACACCACAGCATGGCTCCAAATTCTGCAGCTACCCCTATCATTTATCTCTCAATGTAGCACTCTAGGTCCTTTTGTGTGATGGGGAGAGGGGCACTACTAAGCATTTTTTACTGTTGTGGAACAAATGAAGCAGGCCCCCAGAAACAATAAGAAACCTTGAGATTCTTGGGTCATTAAATCCATGACCCCAGGTAAGCTCACCATATTTTTTAAAGCACTCCAACCTGGAGCTCTATGCTCTTCAGCTGGAGAGCAAGGCCATTTAGTAGTTGTTTTTATGGCTGCATTTCATGGGATGAAATTTTTTAAAAAGAAGACTCAAAACTACTAAAAAACACTTTCATCAAGCATTGAAATGTGTGAATTTTTGAAATATAAATGTAATTAAACTATAAAAGATTACTTAATAAAGACAATAGCTGCTTTATATATCTTTATATGCTGACCCCTTGATGAAGGAAATGGGCCTACATTTTATATTTGTGATAAAATCAATGAATCTGCTGAAATTAAAATACAACCCCTTAATTTGTATAGTCAGCCTGGGAAAATCAGAGCCATATTTACTTGCGGCTTTCACCACCAGTGTGTCATTCTTTTTTGATGCCCCAGCTGTGAAGGCTATAGCCCGATATATACAAAGCCAGGCAAAGCCACTTTGCGTGGCTTTTTATGGCCTGGTAGTTATGCCGTAAGGTATCGTAGTGCAAGCCTTTGTGTTGCCTTACTTTGCATCACAGTGGTGTTCCATGGATGTTGAAGTGGGTTTTCCCACGCAACACCCATGGATTTTGGCGCATGCCAAGACTTAGAAGGATCTAAAAGACACTTACATGTTTTCATTTAACTTTTTTAGCTGCAGTCACATACAAATAACTCTCACTACAGGGCACTATAATAGTATTTATGGAATTCTAATTCATTGCGATAAGATGGGAGCGGGGCTGTGTTGCACCTTGATAGCAGAGGATACCTGCCCCATGTTTGGAATATAGAGATATCTATTTGGGACACTTAAGATGTGGTCAGAAGTCAGATTCCAGTGGTACCATGCATCCGAGCACGTATTATGTTCATGTAACTTCAATATAGGCTTTTCACTGATTCCATTACATGAATGGGCTAAGCATGACAATAAGTAATTTGGATCAAACAGAGTTCCCACCATATTCATTAGGTACACAAGTAAAACTGAGAAACGACTTACACAATGGGTAGTGTAAATTTTAGATCAACTTTGCTCCATTCCCAACTCGCCCATTCAGGGCCTAATTTTGATGAATTTTTCTTTTGGAGAATTTAAAACATCTAAACTCAGGTTTCAAATTAATGACTGTGGAACTAATAGCAACATGTTTTTATTATGGATTTGCTATGTAAATGTTAACCTGAATTTGATGTATAGTGACTATTCGATGAACTAGAATTTGATATAAACAGAAATGGGCTAAAATGGCTGCCCTGGTTACAAGGGTTCACAACTGTACACATTAGTACTGTTCCATCGTTTATGTTGTTACCTTCATGGAAGGAGATTTTTTGGTACTTGTGTGTGTAGTCATTGACACTGATGATGGCCAGGAGCCAAAATGCATCTGTTTTATGTGGCAATAAAATTCTACTAAGGATCCACTGTCCAGGAGTGCCCGTGTTTTTGGGGCATCATTTGCTAAATACATATGTTGGTTCTTTGCAGAAAAACATGTGTTTTACAGGCTTCCTTAGCATTTTTTGGCCATTGTCTTGCTCATGGGACCCGTGAGTATAAAAAGAGGCATGAGTGAGCGAGGAGGCAGCCGGAGCAAGAAGCAATGCAAAGGAAGGTACTGATGAAAGAAAGAGAAAGAGCAAATTGACAAGAGGAGGATGGAGAAAGTTGAGAGAAACTCCCAACATTAGGGGAAAGACCAGGTGGGGAGTCATGAGAAGCAGAATGCAAGGGAAGGGAGTCTACTGATGATAGGTGTAAAACATTGGTTACTACTTGAGTGGGGTGAATCCCTACTCACACAGCAACCAAAGTTCTTGTCAGGGTAAAACAAAAGCAAACCCCATATTAATCTCTGATTAACCCTCTGGTAGTTTGGCACAAAGCAGTCAGCTTAACGTACAGGCAAAAGCATAAAGTATTTATGCCACATTTCAAACTGTTATAAAGTGGAAACTAAACCCAAAAAACAACCCAGACCAATTCAAAATATTTGAATAAAATGTAAAAGATTATTTGAGACTGAAACAACTGAAATTCAGTCAGTAGAACTGGAGGCAGCTCCTCCTCTCATGAAGCCTGAAATGGCCTAGCTCATAAACACCTTGTGGTATCTTGGTCACCTTTCACTGGCCCCTGCTTCTTTTCATTATTGTTGGTTGGTACTGGGTTGGTTGGGTTCTACACAGAATTTTATGTTTTAAATAAAGAGATGGCGTAATAGAACATTATCTGTATAAGATGCTGTTACCTGTGGCTGGAGTATCCTGTACTTTGAGAATAACTATTTAGTGTTCTCACAAAGGGTTTACTTTTCTAATGGTCATCTTCAAAAGTATTTTTCACACACTCATTCCCCCTTGTCTCCCTTTCTGGGAGAAATACACAAAGACCAACTGCCAGCTACATATAGGGGGTCATTACGACCCTTGCGGCCGGCGGTATGTTGGCGGTAACACCGCCTACAGGCTGGCGGTGTTCCGCCAGCAATTATGACCGGCCATACCGCCGGCCCCTCCATTTTCCCGCCAGGATTCCGCCTGGCGGTCATAATCCCCAGGGCAGCGGTACAAGGACCGCAGCCCTGGGGATTATGAGTCCCCGACCGCCGGCCTGTCCGTGGCGGTACACACCGCCATTGAAAGGCCGGCGGTAAGGGGACTTAGGGTGCCCCTGGGGGCCCATGCACTGCGCATGCACTTGGCATGGGCAGTGCAGGGGCCCCCGGGCATAGCCCCGCCGTGCATTTCACTGCCCGAAGTTCGGGCAGTGAAATGTGCTACGGGTGCTACTGCACCCGCTACACATCAGCATTGCCGCCGGCTCTATTACGATGTGACATTTCCGCTGGGCCAGCGGACGGGAACACTGTTACCGTCAGCTGGCCCAGCGGAAATGTCATAATAGGGAGACAGGAATACCGCCGGCAATGACGGTATTCTGTCTCCCGCGGCCTCGGCGGTCTTTTCAAAAGATGCTGCCATCTCCTCACATGTCCCAGCGGACGTTGCCTATGAAGGACAACAACGAGCACAGAGTCAAACAACTCAGAGGTACGTACCCACAGCTTACACAGAACACAAATCATAATCCAAAATGTGTGTATGTGTGTTGAGTCTAGGCCTAGGTATGTGTGACGCAGTTGAAAATGAAGCCATGTGGGCCCCTGAAATGGCAGCTGCCTGACATCTAAAGTGGGACAATGGGATGTGAGGTAACTGCGCTGGCGTTGTACACCGTCGCGGTAGGTGGTCGAAGACTGCGGCGCAATGCTGCATTGGTTAACATTGGACCCTATGGGTCCCCGGAGCCAATGACGATGTACGCCGCCAGTGACGGTACGCACCGCCGTGGACGTGACCGCCATTTTCTATCTGTTCAATCACTCCAAACCTCATCTTTGACAGGAGAGGACCTACACTGCAAGTGCTGCTGTGACCTCGGTCTGGAAGAGACAATGGCTCGAGTGTCTGGGGAAAGGGCCCCTGCCTTCACATCGAAGGAGTTGGAGTAACTCGTGGATGGGGTCCTCCCCACTACATGCTACTCTACGGTCCTCCAGACAAACAGGTAAGTACACTGGGAGCATGCTGTATGGGCTATGCCTGTGTGGAGAGGGGTGGATGTAAGAAGGAAGGGGGGAGAGTGCGTCATGCATGAAACAACGGTGAGTGCATGTGCCACCTGGCAAGGGTAGGGATGGGGGCCAATCACTTTGACGGTGCAGTTGGTAATAACTTTCTCTTCCCCCTGTACAAATCATGTAGGTCAGCGCCCACCAGAAAAAAAATATTTGGCGTGCCATCGCCAAGGACGTCTGGACCCTGGGGGTCTACCACAGACGGAGCACCCACTGCCGGAAAAGATGGGAGGACATTCGCCGCTGGAGCAAGAAGACGGCGGAGGCTCAGCTGGGGATGGCCTCCCAACGTGGGAGGGTTGCCCGTTGCACCATGACCCCCCTGATGTTCAGGATCCTGGCGGTGGCGTACCCTGAGTTGGATGGGCGCTTGAGGGCATCACAGCAGCCACAAGGGGGTGAGTACACTTGCATTCTGCTGACTTTGCACACAGTGGAGGGGTCTGGGTGGGGGAGGTGGGCTGTGGGTTTCCCTAGGCCAGGGCGAGTTCTGTAGGCAAGGTCCCTCCGTAAGGCAGGCCATGTGGCACCCCAGCCCACCTCTGTAGAGTGCCAAGTACACCAAGGCATGGCCTGTGTCATCTATGTGTGCAGATGTCGTCCATAGCCTTGTAGGCCATTTCCCAGGAATTGAACAGTGGAGCCCAAGAGCGCAGCGTAGTGCAGGGGGCTTCTGTGTCTGTCGTGTCCGCCAACGGTAGCAGTAATGCGTACACTCAACATGTCTTTCTTCTGTCGTCCCCCTCTTTTTGTGGTATCCCTGTTCTTGTGTGCATTAGCATCACCAGGCGGAGGAGCAGTGGCACCGGAGTACGAGGGAGCTGCATCCCACATGGACATGGAGGGCCACACTACGGACTCGGAGTTTACCAGTGGGACGGAGGGCGAGGGGAGCTCCACGGTCGGGGACAGGAGCTGAGACCAGTGACACGGACTCGTCCTCTGATGGGAGTTCCCTTGTGGTGGTGGCAACATCTGTGCCCCCCATCTACAGGTACAGCCGCCACCCTCCCTTCCAGCACCGCCCTCCCAGCAGCCCCTCAGCCTTCGCCCCGTGCCCGCTCACCCGGGAGGGTAGGCATCACTTTTGTCCCATGCACCTCAGGCCCTGCCCCAGTCACCTCTGCTGCCCTCAGTGAGGAGGCCATTGACCTCCTCAGGTCCCTCACTGTTGGGCAGTCTACCATTTTGAATGCCATGCAGGGTGTAGAAAGGCAGTTGCAACAAACCAATGCATTCCTGGAGGGCATTCATTCTGGTCAGGCGGCCCTTTAGCAAGATTTTCAGACTCTGGCCTCAGCACTGATGGCAGCCATTGTCCCTGTGTCTAGCCTCCCCCCTCCAACTTCCTCCACCCCGACCCAATCCCCTGTACCTCAGCCTATCCCAAGCACACCTACAGACCAGCATGCACACACGTCAACACACAAGGGAAGCTCAGGCAAACATAAGCACCACACATCCCACAGGCACTCATGCAAGCATCACACACATGCAGACACACCAACATCCACTGCCTCCACTGTGTCCCCCTCCTCCTCGTCTCTCTCCTCCCTCCCTGTCTCGTCTACACTCACACCTGTATACACTACCTCTACATCCACTACGTCCCTCTCCAGCACACCCACCACCACACCCCGCTCAACTGCAGTCACCACCCTCACTACCATTCACACGTCCCCTGTGTCCTCTCCCAGTGTGTCTGTGATGACCCCTCCCAAGATACACAAACGCAGGCACACACCCACCCAACAGCCATCCACCTCACGACAGCCTCCAGCGCATGCACCTTCACCTAAAGTCAGCAAACGAACACCTCCTACAACCACAACCTCTTCCTCCACTCCCAAACCTCCTCCAGCTACCCGTCCCAGTGTGTCAAAAAAACTTTTCCTGTCCAACCTTGACCTCTTTCCCACACCTCCCCCACCCTGTCATGACCACACAAACTTGCCAAGTCAAATCAATGAAGTGCATGAGAAAAGCAAAGAGATATCCTCAGTGGAGACAGCAAAGCCCGAACTGGAAGAAGGTTTGCAGAGTAATCTTGCGCTTATTTCAAAGGAAGAATCAAGAAGAGAAGATCCAAGATGGCCGCTGTGATTCCTGAAGGTTAGTCACAGTTCTAGTCTTGCAATCGGTTGGTTGCTAGGTTACGAGCTCTCCAGCTGGAAGCCTTGCACTTCAACTGAGGTCTGACAGGAATCAGCTGTGTGGAGAGAGAGCGCGCTTCAGAACAGAAACTCCTGTGAGGTAAAATTACATTTGAAGATTATATTACAGAAAACTGATAAATGTTGTCAAGGTTTACTCGAAGAGTTTGATAGTAGACTGTTCCCGTGGAAGTCGGCAAGGCTACAGAGTTAATGTATGAATTAACCTTATGTTTACAAGGTTCTTGTTTAAGATATTAAAGTCAAAGAAAAAACGAACTTTAAAAGAGCAAGTATCTACAAATGTCAAGGTTATAAACAAAGGCCAAGTTTAAAGGAGAAACTAACTGTTAACAAATAAGCATTTACAAATTCAATGGTAATAAACCAAAATAGAGTTTAAAAGAAAAACAAACTTAAATAAACAAGCATTTACAACTACAAGTTATCGACAAATGTCGAAGTAAGGAAGGAGAAACTAACTGTAATAAACAAGCATTTACAAATACAAGTTATCAACAAATGTCGAAGTAAGAAAGGAGAAACGAACTTTAATAAACAAGCATTTACAAATACAAGTATTGACAGAAGTCACAATAAGACAGGAGAAATTAAATAACATCAGCTGATTTGAAGAACGCATTATCACCAACTATATATATATATATATATAGCAACATAAAACCAATCTCTAACAAAGGTTGAGAAGTTCTTCCAGAATCAGTAATAAGCATTTTTTAAGAAGAGCTATCATTTATAGAGAGAAGCAAGGCTACAGAGAACTCAGGGTGAGTGAAGAAATAATAGAATTAAAGAGAATTAAGTGTTGAGAGTAGAAAGTGAAAAACTGATGTTGTATGTCCCTAGTAATTGCGACTGTGACTCTTGCAGGTGCTGTATCCAATCTTTTTTTTTTTTTTAATTTTTTTGGTTTTCTTTTTTTGTTGTCCTCATATTCATCACCCCTGCTTTGGTTGGGTAGGAAAAGCACTGGCACGGCAGGCGACAGCGTGCCTCCAAGTATATAATCCATACCTCGGTTGATCCATCCCTCCTGTTCTACTAATTGTTTCTTTCTAGAACCCGATCATAGCCAAAGCAACACCCCAAAAGGGTGGGGGGGGGATCTAATCATTGGACTTTAAGAGTTCAAAAATTTTAAAAAAAAATAAAGGGAAGAGACAAAACAAAAGAACCTATACAGCATAAAATAATATGTTATTGATACACATTTTCCCAATACAACCAAAAGTTATCTTTTCTAGACAGGGGACCCCGTTGTTCCAATGTACAAATTCGATTTACAGATGTTTGCCAATCCAGCACACGAGGAGGAAGAGGATCAATCCATTTATGACAAATTTCTTGCCTAGCTAGAAGGATTAATATAAACAGCAAATACTCCTGCTGAACTGACAATTTCTGGTAGTTTGAATCCTGTTCCCGAACCCCAAACACCACTATTGCTAGGTTTAAAACTAAGTTAACATTAAAGATTACCTTTAAGGTACTGCCTATATCCCCCCAGTAATTCAACAACTTAGAGCATTGCCAAAACATATGGATATCATCAGCCTTATCTTCCCCACACCTTGGACACTTCTTCTGAATTTTCCCAATAGCTGTTAACTTGGCCGGAGTCCAGTAAACCCTATGAAGTGTAAACAAGTGATTTTTCTTCAGCCCTGCTGGACTGGTGGTAAGCCACAATATGGAACAAGACTTTTGCCACAATGCTATAACATCTAGAGTTGGAAAAATCGCTCCCCACTTCGACAAGGGAAGGGATGCACTATCCTCTGTTGATTCCAACAAAGCATGGTACCATACTGCAACCTCTTTATTAATGATTTTCTGGTTTAGCTTCCCTTATGCTCCTACCTATTTCTCCATTTCAACAAAACTTTACCCAACTAGATATCTGAAGGTACTTGAATCTAGAAACTGTCCTACCAGTACCTTCCGGGAATGCACACCAACTTAACAATTCAACTCCTTCTATTAACTGGCCCCATCTTACCATCCCACTTGCTCTCAAAGGAGTTGATAGTTTGTCTATAAGGCATTCCGGAGTGCCAGGAGAATCCCAAATGGGAGCCGAACTACAAAAATAAGGTATCTCTAACACCCTCTGAAAATACATCCAAACATTGCATGCATGTCTGGGAAGTTTCAAACGAACTTTCTTGAAGTACCTGGGGTGTCCAAATTTATATAAAAAATGGTCTGCTCCTTCTTCAAGGTGTGCCGTTAATGCTCTCCAGACTAAATCGTGCTCTGACTTTTTATTCAATAAGACTCTAATGTTTTTCAATTGGAAAGCCAAATAGTACCTAAAAAGGTCAGGAGACGCGATCCCCCCCCACTCTCTTTTTCTACTCATCTTTTTCCAAGCAATCCTTACTCCCTTGGAAGCCCATACAAATGAGGATAAGTCCCCCTGTAGTTTTTTAAACCAGCTCTTCTTGAACTCTAGTGGGATAGTGTTAAATAAAAAAGTAAATTTTGGAAGAATACACATCTTCAAAATGTTGGATCTTCCAATTATCGTAAGAGGAAGAGCGGCCCACACCTTTAACAGTTTTTTGGTTTCCCTATATGCTATGTCAAAGTTCAATTTAGCTACCTCATTAAGATCAGCTGCTAATCGAATACCCAAGTATCTGATCTCTTGTTTAACTAAGGGGGAAGCATACGACAAGTTCCAACACATTATTTCCGTCTTTTCTACGTTTATGTTGTACCCGGAATATCTACCAAATAGTTCCATCAAGGCGATGACCCTAGGTAGAGTAGACCTAACATCACTCATGTATATCATCAAATCGTCTGCGTATAACGCTAGTTTTTTTCCCAACCCCCAATTCGAAATGGAATAATCTCCTTAGAAGACCGAAGTAAAGTAGCCAGGGGTTCAATGTATAAATTGAAAAGCAAGGGAGATAGGGGGCAACCCTGTCGCGTACCCCGCCAGATCCTAAATTCTTGTGATAATTGGCCATTAACCAGGATTCTCGCTGAGGGTCATCTATACAATTCCCCTATCGCTCTGACGAAAGGGGTTCCCAAGCCCGCTTTTTCCAACACCACCTTCAAAAACAACCAATTAATGCTATCAAAGGCCTTAGCCGCATCAAAAGTCAAAATCGCCAGTGGCGCCTTCTCGTGTTCTGCCAAATCTACTGCAGCAAATAACTCGTGAGTTATCTCGTGAAGCTGCCTCCCCTTCATGAAACCCTTTTGGTCCAGATGGATCTGATTGCCGATGACTCTCCCTAATCTCTTAGCTAAGATTCCAGTATAAAGTTTATAGTCCGCGTTCAGCAAGGAGATGGGCCTATAGGAGGAACAAGACGATGAATCCTTACCTGGCTTTAACAATAAACAGATTGTCGCCTCTCTCCAGGAGTTAGGAATTTGGGCCCCTTCTATCAACATAGAATTAAATAGCTCTAATAAGAATGGAGTAAGTTCCTCCCCCAAAGCCTTGTATAATTCATTAGGTAGACTATCTGGCCCCGCTGCCTTACCTTTTTTCAACACCTTTAAACCTTCAACCAACTCAGCCTCATTTAGCTTGTCGTTCAATAAGAGCATTTTAGACTCCTCTAAAGCTGGGAGGTGTGCTTTATCTAACAATTCTCTTACCGACTCTTCCAAGTTAACCAAACTTTCTGAATATATCTCCTGAAAAAAGGATACGAATGCCTCCTCAATCTCTTCTTGCTCCGTGCGGGTCTGATTCGTAAGATCTGATTTGACTGATAAAATGTGCTTTTTGGAAAGGTCCGACTTAACCTTCCACGCTAACAATTTACTGCAACCTTCTCCATATTCAAAGTGTGCATATTGACTACTTTCCCACTTTAACCTACAGCGATTTTCCAAAAAAGCGTCTAAACTAGACCGAACCTTTTCCTCTTGACAAGACAGCTCCTTTAATGAGTCCTTTTTCCCTTCTAACCGTGCATTATACATTGAGACTTGAAGCGTTTTTAATGACAATTCCATGTTTCCCAGCTTTTCCCTCTCTTCCTGATACTTATATGATGCTAGGCTGACTAACCTCCCTCTTATATAAGCCTTAAACGCATCCCAAACACACCACAAACTTGCTGTTCCTTGATTCACATGAAAAAATTCTCTAGTGTCTTTTTTTAACGCTTCTACTATTGCGTCGTCTAGAAATAAAGTACGATTAATTGTGCTCCTAGTAGTCCTATTAATGACCCTGATGTCCAAGTGTAGTATTACTGCTGAATGATCTGACAAGTATGCTATATTGTGGGCTACCCTTCTTACCTCTGGGCATAGACTTTTATGAATTAGAAAAAAATCTATTCTGGATCTATGCCCATAATTTTTATTGTGAAATGTATATCTATCTCCTTCACCCCTTCTCCAGTGCCAAACATCTACCAAGCCTAAATCCTGCATCGCTTGTTTCACCAATGCCCTTGTTTTAGGTGAATTTATTGTACCCCGGGGGGTTGACTTGTCCTGTGCAGGGTCCAGCAATATATTAAAATCCCCACCTAATACCACTGGGTACCTAGCTGAAAGTAGAATATTAAATAGGTCTTGAAATGGCGTTGGGTCGTCAATATTTGGCCCGTAATAACCTGCCACTGTAATCCAGTGACCGCATACACACAGCTCTACCACTACCCACCTCCCTCTGGAGTCAACATGTAATGTTCCTACCTTGAACCTCATGGATTTCTTAATCAAAACTGACACACCTTTTATTGTACTGGTTTGAGAAGAACATACGCTAAATGAAACCCAATTCAGCCGTTTAAGCCAGGTCTCCCACTCACTTTGATGAAGGTGATATTCCTGCAGGATAATGATCTCCTCCTCAACCAATCGTAAATACTCAAAGATCTTCCTCCTCCTACCAGGCACCCTTAACCCATTCCCATTCCAAGAGAGGAATCTCAACCTTACATTGCCATACATGAACATTCGTAGAGAAAAGGAAGAAAAAAGGAGAACACCGAACCCCCGACCTATGTAGGCAAGATATGAGGACTTTCTCATTTTTGTCATTTTCAACCCACCAAACCCAAAACAAACCCCAACACCCCGTGCCTCCCACCCCTACACCCAACACCAACATACCCCCAAAACCACACCCCCCCCAGAGGAACCCTCCCTATTTCTACTGGGATAACCATCCTGTTATGCCCACTTCGAACTCCTCGCCGGACGGGACTTTCCACTAGATCTTATTGAGACGCCTTAATCTGATCTATAAATGTGCTGACCTCCCCGGGATCTCTCATATTATACATTTTATTCTTCCACATTATACGGAGAGCGGCCGGGAACCTTAGTTGAACTGTACCCAAGTTCACGGAGCTCCCGCATAAAGTTTCCCAGCTCCCACTGCCTGTCTAACGTTGCCATAGACACATCTGATCTTATCCTAAAAGACCAAACTCCTTTGGGGAAAACTCCAACCTTGAGGGCTTCGGACAAGATTATTTCCTTTATAGAGTATGTGTTGACATTTATCAAGATCCTCCTGGGGTTCTTCCTTCCTGAATTTTTCATGAAAGGATCACGATGGACTCTCTGAATATCGTCTTCCAAATTAATCCCTGCTATACTAGGGAGGACCTCCTTAATCAGCGTAATCACATAGCCCTTAATATCTTCCCCTTCCAAGCCCTCTGGGACTCCCAGGAGCCTGATATTATTTCTCCTCATGTTATTTCCCAATGTTTCCAATTTGTCCTGCAACAACTTTTCTCCCCGTTTTAATTGTAAAATGTCCTTAGATTGAGCTAACACTCGCTCCTCATGGGCCTCCACCACCGCCTCTAACTTCCCCAACCGGTCTGTTAACAGGTTGATTTTACTTTCCAAGACCTCACAGGCTTCCCGAATCCTATTTTGATTAGTTTCTGAAATCTCGAATTTTCCCCTAATCTCTTTAGTAAGAGAGATTAACAGAGCCTGTACGTCCAAGTCGTGTGATTTTGATCCACTAGAGAAATTACCGTCAACTTCCAGTAAGGGTAGTGTCTTAGGAGGGCCCTCTCTCAAACGTAGCTGGTTCCTTATCTAATAATTTTTGAGCTGGGCCAACAGCTGAACCACCTTCAACTAGCTTTAAAACCCCTAGCTCGCCTAAGACCGGTTGAGCGTCTGCCATGGCTTGTGGTGGAGGGATTGTAGTCTGAAAGTACCTTGTAATCAACTAATCGCTCCTCCCGTGAAGCTCAGTTTGACTTTCCTCCCGGAGGGGTAAAGGGTGATCCACGAGTAATGTTGTGTAGTTTGACCTCTCACCGTGGGTTTTATGATCTAAGTCCGCTGTGCCTGTTGCTATAGTCCCAGACAACTGAGTCTGAAGATTAACACTTGCACCACGGGTACCGGGCTTACTTTTCCTGGCCACAATCAAGTCATTGACTTCTGCCCGGGCACCCCTGGGCCGACGCTTGATTGATGACATACACTGTGAGGCTCCAACACTCTCACACTCCCTTCTTACCCCCTTCCCAATTAAGTTACTTCTTGTGAAGACCCCCGGGGTCTCCGGGAGACTCCCACGAAGAGAGCAACGGGAACTATAAGATCTCCCACGTCGCACGCCTCTCGCCGCTTCTGTCCAAATACTGGAATTTGGTGTCTGCTTCCAGACACCCCACCACCCCTCCCCGTAGCCAGTGACCCCCCCTTCTTGTTCACCGTTTTCCTTCCTAGTTTTTTCCCGACGAAAGTCGGAAAAAAGACACTATAGGGGGGTAATTAGGATATTAACGAGGCCCGATAAAAGGAGTATTTATCTTTTTGTTTTCTTTCCCCCTCTCTCTTTCCCTGGCCACTGGAAATGCTGGAAAACACAGTACACGTTGTGAGGATTCAAAAACCCCCACTCCACAGGGAACCGAGCTGGCCAATGGCCCACCTCTTATCTCAAAGGCCTTTAAACTTGAAGAAATCCCAGTTGAAGCAACGATTTACGATCTCCAGCACTTCCAAAACAAACCGTGTGCCACCACGAATACAAAAATGCTGAATAATCAGCGACCATCTGCGCTTCAAATCCCTTCTGCGCAGTGCGGTGAGCTTACACAAGCTCTATGTTTGTGGGATGTCAAGGAGCCGGAACTTAACACTCCCTGACGAAGTGCAGTTGTGGAACGCAATACCAAGAACACGGTATTCCGCTAATCCATAAAGAACTCTTGCACCTACTTATTTTGCAAATGAGCAACACATGTAAGTTTTATACGAGTTTGACTTAGGTGCCCCGCTACTCCTGGAAAGGCAGCACCGAAAGTACAAACTGCCTCAGCCTGCTAAAGCCAAGCTACAACCAGGAGAATAAATGCCCCGGACTCCCCCCAAGCCGCCAAACAAATGATGTCACCGTCTTTGCCGCTCCTCGGTCGCTCCGCCGGCACGGCTCCAGGGCTTCCCCAAAGTGCCGAATGGGAGCTCCGGTTTCCAGACGCCGGCTCCCGAACCAAAATGTACAATGACGCGGGGGGAATCGTCTCCCCCATCAAAATCCCTGTTCCTCTCGTTCCCCCGCTGTATCCAATCTTTGATGTGGAGAGGCAGACTGAGTACTGGTGTTCATCATCTCTGTGGCAGTCTCTCTACCATCCCATTCCCCTTTCCCCCTCCGGGGTACTCAGCATGAAGGATTAATATTCGTTGTGAGTAGCTCGGGTCGGGACTGAGGAGTTATCTTCTGCTTCTGAGGAAATCGAATTGAAGTATCCTGACACACCCCGTCCGTCTCATAGGTCCCGAACTAGCACCTCAGCCACAACATCTCTGGGACCAGTGGTGCCTGTAGTCACCGGAATCTGGAGTGCACCGGCCACCAGGGCAACCAGTGTGGCACGGAGCCACAGCACAGACAGTCCCCCACCTGTCAAGCATCAGAAGTTGGCCAGTGCCCGGCGGGAGAGGGGGAAGACTCCAGCCACCAAAGCCGCTCCCAGGGGTCCCGGTGGGAGTGTGGAGTCAGCTGGGACCCCTTCCAAGGTGGGGAAGGGCCACAAGAAACCAGCCCAGCTGCCCAGGAGGCTACCGCCAGCACCAGCCTAGCTGCCCAGGCTGCCACCGCCAGCACAAGCCCAGCTGCCCAGGAGGCCATCGCCAGCACAAGCCCCGCTGGACCATGAAGGACCGCCAGCAAAAGCCTGCTGGGCCATGAAGGACCGCCAGCACAAGCCCCGCTGGGCTGTGAAGGACCGCCAGCAGCTGAGTCCCTGCAATGGAGACCGCCGTCTCAAGCACCGCTGAACAGGGCACTGCCGTCTCAAGCACCGCTGAACAGGGCACCGCCGCCTCAAGCACCGCTGAACAGGGCACCGCCGTCTCAAGCACCGCTGAACAGGGCACCACCGTCTCAAGCACCGCTGAACAGGGCACTGCCGTCTCAAGCACCGCTGAACAGGGCACCGCCACCTCAATCACCACTGGCCCATGAGCGCCAAGGGCACTGACGCTACTGAGTCCGTCTTGGGCAGAATGAAGCACTCTGGGCACAAGGCCCCATCCAGAACGAGTGGAGAGATACATCCACTACCTCTGTCCTTAGCAGGATGAAGCACTCTGGGCACCCTGCCCCCTCCATAACCAGTGGAGAGATACATCCACTACCTTTGACGTTAGCAGGATGAAGCACTCTGGGCACAAGGCCCCCTCCAGAACCAGTGGAGACTGTTATCCACTTGAGAGACTGTGGCTTTGCACTCCCCAGGATGGAACAGTGGGCAACCCACCCACTGTAGAGACTTGAGAGACTGTGATTTGCACTTCCCAGGATTGATCAGTGGGCAGACCACCCACTGTAGAGACTTGAGAGACTGTGGCTTTGCACTCCCCAGGATTGAACAGTGGGCAGACCACCCACTGTAGAGACTTGTGAGACTGTGGCTTTGCACACCCCAGGATTGAACAGTGGGCAACCCACCCACTGTAGAGACTTGAGAGACTATGGCTTTGCACTCCCCAGGATTGAACAGTGGGCATGTGGCCCCCTTGTGGATATGGCATCATGCACTCAAGCGGCTGAGGTGTCCCCCCTTTCCCTACCCCTGAGGTGCCTGTTTAGTTGCTGTCTGATGCCCCTGCAGTGTTCTCTCTGTCATGGCTGGGGATCTTGTGTGGGCCTCGCCCATACCGTGTGGGCCCAGTGTTCCACTGACTTAATTGGAGCACTACCTGGACTACTATGCTTGGTATATATTTTGTAAATGGTGTATAGATATATTTTTGCCTACTTGATTTTAATATATTACAATGGTTACACTCATTTTCTATTGTCTTTGCATTCTTCCGGGGAGGTTGGGGGGTGTAACTGTGATGTGTTAATATGCATTAGTGTGTGTGTTGTAGTGGGTGAGGGTGGGGGTGGGGGTGTTGCGTGTGTATGTCCCTGTTTTTTCCCTCCCCCCTCCCCTGTGTCGTAGGTGTAGTACTCACCGTGGTCTTCGCCAACGGCGTTCGTGCTCCTGGTGGAGGAGCAGGAAGACTATCGCAGGTAGAATTTGGAGTTCCGGGTCCATGGTGTCCTCGTTCCTCATGGGGTGTGTAGAGGTGAGCGTTTTCCCTTCGAAATTCGTGTTTCCGCCGTGTTTTTATCCGCGGTGAATCCGCCCCGGAAAAGGTGGCGGATTGGCCTGTCATAATAGTGTGGGCGGTACATTGTCTCCCTGCAGGAATGGTTTGATCATCGTTTTTAGGTCTTCTCGCTCGGAGTGGTGCACAGGTTGCTTGGGGGGTTCTAATACCACATACAATGTGCTGGATACCATGGGCCACTCGTCTCCAGTGGCACTTGTGAAGGAACAACCTACGATCCTCGGTGAGTGCCCCAACTCATTTGGAATTTTGAACACGTTGGGAAAACTGTGAGTGTCTTTGAGCAAGTTGACACTACATACTGAGAGAAGGGGCCTTAATAGTAGGGGACTCATGCCCACACTTTTACATCTGAAGGCACACAAGAAGGTGTGTGGCTCTGAGGGCATGCATCCTCCTGGGACCCAGGCTCCATTTCAATCGGATAACCTTTCTGACATTGATTGACTGTGCCCATTATCTGCCCCCTCGACCATCTATCCATTCCCTGATCAAGGTCAGACTGAGATAGGACCCTAATCACATTTGAAACTGGTAACTTCCAGGAGTGCAGCTCAAGTAGAGACTGTAAACATGGTAGACACTGACAATCAGCTGAAAACAATCTCCACTCATGATTTTCCAAAGAGTGATTTTGTGGGACCTGGCCCTTTTGACTCTGAACTGATTTCATGGAATGTAGCTGGCATTTGCAAATAAGGTCATTGATGCTGAGTAGGGGCAGTTTATTGACAGCTTCAATGTCTGTCTTTTTCAGGAAACTTGGTCTATTTCAAATATCCATAGGCAGGGGTTTGTCCCATACTGCAAGAAGCCGAGACCATCCGTTGTTGGACGGGCTGGCAGTGGCATTATTACTTGGCTAAATATTTCTCAAGTGGGTGAAAGAAAGGAAATACATGTCGACTCATCTGATATATTGGCAATTTCAATCAAGCGAATTCAGGGCCATAGGTTTTTGTTTGTTAATTTATATAACAGACCAGGCCCTCCGAGTCAAATTACTGCCACCATTAGCTTTCGGAGTGTACTGGTCTCAGATTTCCGTTCTTCTCACTTTGTCCTTGTAGCTGGAGAATTGAATGTCCCCTTAGAGCCTAACTACCTCTTTTCTGAATTAATACAGTCAGAGGATTCTTCATGGGGAATCCCTTTCTTTTTGTCGATAAGAAAAAACCCTAAATTTAGTACTAGGGCCTTGCAGCTTATTGATTTTATGATAATGCATGTTCTTCGCCCTGGAAATACGCCAGCCAATCCAACATTTTTTAGAGGGAGTTATAGCAGCTCCATTGACTTCATACTTATAGACGTAAGGGTCTTGCATGAATTTAAAGGTCTTAGGGTGGGAGAACAATGCAGTAGTGATCAACCATTTTAGTACAGTGTGATAGATGGTTTTACACCATCGTTAACATTCAGCATGACTGTGAGGGGAGGCTCCCTATTACGGTGACTAAGAACAAACGCTCCATAAAGTGGGAGACCATTACAAACTCCAGTGGGTCAATGGCCAAAATGCATGATTTAGTTTTTATGTACCAAACAGCTGTTGCACCTTCTATATGCTCACCTACTCAGCTTATGTCTACACATGCAATGTTTTTTCCTCCATGAAGGATTTATTTTTCAGAGTCTCCAAGGGAATAAACAGTGCAGATGGAGCAATTGTAGATGGTTTAACAAAAAGTGTAGACAGGCTAAGACTAGACTCTTGGAAGCAGTAAGGTTAAATAACAGAGAAAAGATAAATGCAGCAAGACGTGAGTATGCCCATATAATAAAGACCTGTAAGACTATCTGGGAGGAGATGACCTGGCAAGTTTTGTTACAAGCAGCCAAAGAAAGTAATTCCAAATGGTTCTGGTCTTTGAATGCTAAAAGAGGGTGAAATTCATATCCCAGACCTGAATGCCAAATGTCTGCTGAAAACTGGACACAATACTTTTTAGAGCTCTGCAAACAGGAGACAGCTCCTTCTGTAGGCAATGAGCGTAAACTAGAGACATATACTTGTGGCACAGATGTGCTCATTACGTTTACCTTAAGGGAAACAGAGACAGCAATCTGAGCCCAAAAATCGGGAAAGGTGCCAGTCCTAGATGGAATCCCTTCTGACGTATTTAAATTGGATCTGAAATTTTGGGGTCCTTGTATCAATAGTGTGTCCAATGCCATTTTGTCAAGGTACCAACATCCCTGATCATGGAGAGGTGCGATAGTTGTCCTAATTCATAAGAAAGGGGATAGGTCAATTTCAGGCAACTATAGACCAATTAGCCTCCTGGACAATTTACAGCAGATTTTTTCCCATCAGGTCCTGTGTAGGCTTAAGGACAGGATTGATGATAATGATGCCCCAAGCCATTTGCAGGTGGGGTTTAGGCAGAAAACAAGTACAATATATCAGGTATTTCGCTTTTTAACAATAACATAGAAAACTGTTGATTTGGAGGCAGGGAGACTTTTTGTTGCCTTCGTGGACCTTAAGTCCGCTTTTGGTTTGGTCCCCTGAGATAAATTATGGGAGATGATGGACATGGTTTGAGTTCCGGGACCCTGGCTAAAACTGATCCAAGACTTATACCCTGGAAGCTATGCTAGAATAAGTTGGGGAACAGATGGCGAACTCACAGGGGAACTTCCTTTGCAGGAAGGTGTGAGACAGGGTTTGTTGTTGGCCCCCACATTTTTTTTACTTTTTTAAAAATGCTTGTATCCCCTACCTATATGACTGTGAAAATCATGCCCCGAAACTGGGTGGAGTTAAGACACCATATTTATTGTTTGTGGACGATACTTTATTGCTTTCGCAAACTGCTTCAGGACTAGCTAGCTTCCTTGAGAAATTCTGGGGGTTTTGCAGGGCCTATGGACTCCAAATTAATGCCCCTAAGACCAAATGTATTGTGTTTGGCGATACAAATTGTAGAGTGAGGAAAACAATAATGCTTGATGGTAAAAATCTAGAAAGAGTACTGGACTTTGATTATTTGGGAGTCAGGACGGAGGATTCAAATAAATGGTCAGCCCACTTGCCAAAGTGTACTATGTCTATGAAACAAAAAGCAGGAGGCATTTTGAGATTTGCTGCTAGATCCCCTAAATATTCCATTATGCCAGCAATGGAAATATATAAAGGCCATGCCAGAGGAGAATCTTTATACGGTGCAGAGATATGGGGGCATAGTAATTTGCAAGATTTAGAGAGAACAGAAAACGTGTATTTAAAAGTATTGCTAAAAGTTCCTTTGAGCTCTCCCACACTGCCCATCCGAATGGACTTACATTTACACTCCATTGTAGAGATAGCTGCCATAAGGCCACTTCTATAATGGATTAGATTATGGTTCACAGATTCTTTAGACCCGTGTAGAGTATGGCTTGGAGCGGTGATGCATCGCTACAAATAGAGAAAATTCCACAGTGCAAATATGTGAAAAAAGCCTTTTTCGAACTCGTCGTAGGTCAGTACTGGACAGATCTTATGCATTTTCCAAAGAATGCCACCCAGACCCTAAAGGATTCCTATTGGACGAACTGGCAAGTAGATGAGTTGGCATCAGTCCTGCCCCTTAGCTTGATGGATAATTTTCTATTAACTAAGTGCCATTACAAGTTTGAGCATTATTTAGATATAATAACATCACCTCCAGCACATGCACTTTCTATTATATTTAGAGTTGGATCCTTACCATTGCTGGCTTTTACTTCCAGATAGAAACAAACAGAAAATCCAATAGATCTCTGCCCAATACCCAAGAGAGTATTGCACATGTTTTTTTTTTTTGCCATGCATATAAGAAACAGAGGGCTTGTTGGATTGGACCATTATGCAAATCCTTGGGCATTAGAGACCGTCATTCGGCCCTCAGGATGTTCAAAACAAGTCTGCGTGCAATTGTGGTATATGTGCTGGGAAGGTTTTTAGAGGCAATTGGGCATATTAGAGGTAAATCTTTTACTATTATACAACTAAAGCTAATAATTTTGCATATATATAGTCTTACCATACAGGATAATACATTAGCTAGATGTAATAATTTTGTGATTATTCTTACCCTGTTATTATGTGGAAGATATAATGTATTTTAAATATTGTGTGAACCGAAAGGCCCTCATTGCTTTTTGCACACAGATCATTACTTATAGTTATATGTTAACATTTTATAATGACGTGTAGTTTCGTAATTTTTGTTCATTTATCTTATTGATTTGTCGCACATTCGTATTATATTGCTTTGGATAAACTTGGACCTGGGATTTACTGAGATTCATGTGAGTTTTAATGATTTTTCTTAAATGTTTTATATGTAAAAAGTTTTGCTAAATGTGCTTTTAGGGCATTTTTGCCAAATAAAGCTTTGGATTGGATAGGTATCCAGTGTTACTCAGGGTCTTTGGTTAACCTTCTGAGTTCTTTTTTCAATACAATTTTCTCATTTGCTAATGATGCAATATGGATCTATTCTCACTCACTCTGACAATGTTCATGTAACTGGCTCATACATGCATGGGAGGGGAATGGATGTATTCAATCTGAACCACTCAAGCTGTCTTTTTTTAAATGGAAATCATGTTTCTAGGTATAGGGACATCTTGTCTTGTACTCTGTACAGGATTCTCTAATAGGAAGCCATGTTACACATTTCTGTGAGCCACTCCTCTCAGAATTGAGGTATAAGGGAGCACCAGTTCCTTAAATTACTTATATTTGCCTTTGACAATGCAGCTGTGCACTTGTGTCATGTAACAGTACTTCTTTATCAGAGGGTCTTGAAGGGCTGTCAGAGGATTGAGAGTATACCATATTGATCTCTAGCATTTTTTAGGACTGTGGCAGTCCCATTATATGAGAATCAGATGGCATCCCTACCATTTTTCCAATATAGCTCCTACTTGCTTCTCAGTTGCCCATTACCAGTATTTCATAGTGATTACATTTTAGTCAGGCTATTCTTATACTCGCTTTGTGGCTCCCTAAAACCTGCATACACACTTCTGTGGTGTATTAATGGTGGGGTTTATTTTCCATCCCTCGCATAAGTATATTTTAGAGGTGTGGATGAGGAGTGGTGTGCCAGAACACTATTTAAACAAGACATCAAGACATCACCCCTTCACAGATGTGGATTGTTTGATATTTCAACCTATTTCTTTTTTCATTGGAAATGATAACCGTCAATGGATTCCTGGGTCAAGATTCTGGACTTGGGTAGTGCCTAACAGTTTTCATTAGGGCCGATAGAGAGGAATCTAGCTTTGAAAATGCTAGCATGATGTCTTCCACATAAACAACTAAATTTGATACTTCCCTCTCTTATCTGTCCTCTTTTGAAGCTAATGGATCTAATCTGATTAAGAAAAACAATTGTGGATTTGTAACCACTGTGCCTTAGAAATTATGTAGACTCCTAACGACTCTGTGCAATGTGAAGGATAAGTATTCCCATTAAATGCAGCTCAACAACTTTTTGGTGCATAATGACGGATCTAATGTTTCAGTTTGTGCTTTCTTAGTAAGCCACAGGAGATGGGAAATATTGCTTATAAGGTTTCCAGGGGCCCTGCTTGGAATAAATGCAACCTGTGTCTGTTGGATGTGTGAAGCAATGACAGTATGAAGACCAGTACTTTTGCTGAAATATTAATGTCTACATTGATTAGCGATATTGAACAGTAGTTGCTGCTGTCTATGGGATCTCTCCCCAGTTTAGAGAGGGCACACTTTAGTGCCTTATTTGACATGGCCATTAAAGTGCCTTTAGTTTCTGCATCTTTGAAAGAGCCATATATCTTGCCCATTGTGCTATTTTTGCTCAATTTGTAATATTCTCCTGTAAGTTCATAACCTTCTACTGCATTATTTTAGGATGGCTCTTTTATTGTTTGTGCTATCTTGTCTTTAGTAATTTCTCCTTTGAGCAGTCCCCTTTTGTCCTGATTTAATTTCGAGTTTTTTATTTATTATGATACAGAACTCTAAAGGAGATCCACATAAAACTATACATATTTATGAAGAACCATTAGAAAAATGTAAAAGGATTAAAGTTTCCTAGATGGTTAACTAAATTAATACAATGATATAAAAAAAACACTTAAAATAGTTAAAAACTCTGACTCAAAACATTTCATTCGGCGGAATAAAGAGGGCATGTAAAAACTCCGAGGCAGTGCATAGGGAAAGAGTGAGAAAAATAGGGTGCAGCCACCTGCGGCGATGTAGCGATAAGGCCGGACAAATTAGTACAACATGTTTCAAATCTTGGGTGCCATTGTGGCAAAGATTACAAATAGCAAAGGAACCAAACAATCTAGCCTGTAATGTGTTAAGAGGAAGAAGCCCCTGTCGTAGCAGGAGCCAGAATCTTCCCAAACCCGTGGGGCAAGTTCCAGATGAGGTAGGGCTGTGTAACCCTCAGCCTTAAAGTATCGGATATAATGTGAAAACTCTGCCTTTGTACACAAGCCTGGCTATCCTGGTGGAAACGTGCTGCCCAAGTTGCATTCCTAAGTGTGGATTTGGGCAATGCTAGAGAGAAAGTGAAAACTGTAGAAGAAACTAATTGCAGAAGATCTATGGGATATAGAAAATTCCTGCAGATGGTATATTTTGCTCTGTCGCCGGCTAATATTTCTTTTTTTTAACAGTTTTTAATAGCATGTGGCAAATATGTTAGCAAACACTTGTGGTAGGAATGCATGATTACCGCTTTCTTTTTTTGCAATAATCTTAGATTCAAATTTTTCAGCCATTCAGAACAATTAACAGTTTGATGTATAAAATAGACTTCAAAGTCCATCGTAACTGATTTTCAGTAAACCCCATAGACAAAGTATTATCTACTTAGCCACAGACACATCTGGGTGCAATTTCTTTTTTGTAGATGTGATCATTGATCAGGTCCAACTTGAGATGTTGAGGAAGCATATGGGAGGAGATTGACCTTACTTACATATATAATTACTGCACCTGTCCCATCTGACAGGGATTTGATCCCTATCTTTGTGCGACAAACCACACAGGAAAACCATACAGGGGCTTAGTTACAAAGAATTGGCGTGGGGCAGCTCCGCAAATAATTTTGCTGCACTGTCCTACACCAATGTGAAAGGACATGACTGCACTGTATGTACAAGATTCAGTGCATTCCTGACCCTTTCAGAAAACATTGGCGTATAAATTGCATCCGAAACCCAACGCAAGCACCCTTGCACCATGGCGCAAGTGTGTCTGTGTTGTTGGCATGATGTTTTTGTTCAGGAAGGTACATCTTCCTGCACAAAAAGAATCACAAGAGGTGTTTTCCTCATTTTATGTGTACTGCAGAATGTAGCATACGTGGAAAGAGGAAGACGTAAACGTTTCTACTCGTGACATCTACTCTGCAGAGGCGTATGTTTTTGGTGCTGCCCCGGACTTACTCTATGTTGTAAATCTGGGGCAGTGTAAAAAAACATGGGTGTTGAGTAGGAACACCTACAGCAACACCCATGGCCCACCTTCCCCACGCAGTGTGAGGCAGTGTGTCTGCTTCTAAGACTGCATGTTATGTGGTCTGATGGTGCAAAAGGCACATGGTTTGTTGTGCTCTCTAAGGACTGACTTTATGACTGCATTTTATGCAGCCTGAACGTGGCATCCTATATGATCTGTTTTTATAGTTGCAGTTTATGTGACCTGAAGGCGTATAAAAAGCACACAGACACCATGGATTCATTTTAAAAAGTTTTATTGATATAATAATTTTGAAAGCTATAATTAATCAAGGTTGATATGCTTTATTGATATAATTAATTGCATCTACACATTAATATTAGTGATTACTGAATTGAATTACAAAATAATGTTGTTTTTGATATGTGGTGTATTACTTTTGTAATATGGTGTACCTTTGATGAAGCAAATAGGCCTATTTTATCTAAAGTGATACACCCCTAAATTATGATGCGTTGTCTGGTATAGAAGAGGGGCATTGTGATTTTAAGGGTCATGACCCTTGAGGGGTCAAATGTGATTTCATATTGCTCGCTAAGGTATTTTCAATCTGCCTTATGTGTACATTTGTAAATTATTGTAGTGTTGAGTAGTGTGTGTCATAAATGTACTTTTCCTTTTTTGAAGAAAAAGCACTGACTGGACAATCATGTATTGAGTGATATTATTGCATGCCAGTGAATGGTGGTTACTAGCCCTAACCATTTCTCCTGAGTGTGCCTTTGGCCGCCTTGCTTCACTACTCAAGAGAGGCAAGCGTTATAATGGGGTGCTTGGTTCCCAGAAAGGGAAAATTGTGAATCGTGTACTTGCACTTAGGGATGCTCGTTAGAGGTGGGATGCGATGCCCATAACCATTCTGGAGAGGGTGATACCAGGAAGGCAGGTCCTGCATCATGAGTGCTATACAGTCGCTGCCCATCCACGCTGCACCCTGCCCAAGGATGGGTCCATCAGTGACAGGAAGAGGCAGGGCAGGGCCACTCCCCTTGGCTCTGCATTTTGGTAAAGTCCAAGCTATTGATGCTAAGCTTGTATGTGTCAGAAATATAAAGTACTTCCAAGCCTACAAATAGCCTCATTTGATTTGGATTTGAATGGGAACTATGCTTTAAAATCCTTAATCCATACAATTTTGTGAACTGCTTTCTAGCGTAACAGAGGTGGAACACAAATATGGGCAAGGGAAAGGCAGTTGACCACCCACTGGGCACAGGGAATGAGCCGAAGTGCTCAAGAAGACAGGAGGCTGAAAATGGTACTTTACAGGACAATGTCAACCTAATTGTGGAGGTGGATGACATTATAATCAATGGGAGGAAACACCCCATGGCGCAGGCCACTAAGTCAAAAATAGCTCAGTTCTAAGAGGAGGAAGTTAATGATGAAAATGCCAGTACTAAAACCTCTCCTTCTGCTGATTCACCAGATTTTGTTAGGAAAAAGGCTCCATGTCTTATTGAACCTTCTAGTGCCCAGCTAAATTCCACTAGTTGCCAGTCACCAATGGAAGCCCCTATGAATGCTCAACTCAATAAATCAACTGGCCTAACATCCTCCAACCTCTGTATCCAACTTGCAAGCCCTGACAGAGAAAGGAATCAGACCCTTTTTCCTGACACTGCACTTACCACTACATGTCTGGAGGACATTAGAGTTAATGTTGGTCATCTGAGAAGTGCTATTGATGATATCAAAGCAGCAGTCCGTACTTTCAATTCAAAATGTATTTATTTTTTAGAAGTTAAAAACAGATTAAGTGAGAGTCTCCTAGCATTTTTTTTTATGCCTCCTATCATTTTTTCTCCATCCAGTGATATCAATGAAAGCAGTTGCTCTGGAGTTGGGGCTCAGAGTGATTATGCTATGTAGATTGCAATGTATGTTAGCCCGCAGGAATGTGTTGAAGTTAACCCATCTACTTCACACCCCATTAGACCCAACTTTGGACAAAACAAGCAGTTCACTGCAAGAGTTAGTTCATACAAGTGGGCCATTTCATCCTCTACATCCTATAAAATTCCCACATCTCAGATTCGAGCCATAAGGGAGCCCTTAATCTATATGAGTAATGTCCCAAAACTCAAGGTGGGACAAAAGGAAACTACTGAGTCATTAATTAACAAGGCGACTCACTGTGACGCTTCCAGCTCAACTGCCTTTGTTTTAAGTAATTCAGATGTAATTTAGGCACAGCACCTGACCAATCACTCTGATGGTCTTCTGCCATTAAGTGGATTTTAAGAATCTCTAACCTAGTCGATAGATGAATGACACTGGATGCTTGAGCTGTTTCCCTTTATGGTTCTAGTATACTTCCTTCTTCCTTGAAACTATGCATTACAAGTAACCTACCTCAAACTGTTATTTCTAACTCTTCCAGTGTTTTAAATTCAATGGTAATATTGCTTCCTTCAAATCATCTGATATTACAAGACTGAAGTCAATGCTAAGTTAAATAATAAGGGGCAGATATAAGAGCTCCTAGCGTCACCTTTCACCACATTAGCATCACTTGTTTATGAAAATGTGGTGGAACAAGGTCATAACTGCCATGCCAAATTTACAAAGTGGCACATTGTATGCATTGAACCACTTTGTAACCCCTTGTGCTACATTATGCCTGTGGCAGGCATAATGTATGCAAAGGAGGCGTTCCCCCATTGGAAGATGGTTTCAGCACGTTTAACGCCTGCTCAGAGCAGGTGTTAAAAGGAGGCACACCATTGTTTACAATAGGCCTCAAGATTTCGGCCTATCAGCCCAGCTGGAAAGTAGTGGCAGCATTGTCATCGGCTCATAATCGAACCACAGGTTATGCTGCAGACCTCAGGGTTCAACAGCACCTTTGCAATGCTCACTATCTTCACAGTAGACGGTGATCATTGCAAGGGTGCTCAGCAGGGGACCCCTGCACTGCACGTGTTAAGTGCAAGGGCAGTGCAGGGGCCCTTGTATGGCCACCAGCCTTTTCATCCTTGTGAAACTGCCAGAACAAGGTCGTAATCAGCATCCTTGGCTGATTCTGACCTGGCTCTCCATCAGCTAGAAGTATGTTGGCAGGGCTGCCAACCAATCTTGTAATGTGGCGGCCAGACTAGTATAACCACAGCAGTCAGACAGCCACCGTGAGTGTGGCAGTCAGTGGACCACCACACTCATAATCAGGTCCTTAATGATTTAGGACTGGTCAATTATTGGAGTGAACCATCATCAATTAGCAAAAGCACCAAGGATATTGCAAAAGAAGCATTTTGGATTTCTTATCACAGCAGAGCTAAACTAGGTGGTCTCTCAGATGTGGTTCTTTCGAACAAACAGATACTTTCCTTGAAACCATACATGGATACAATTATACTGTACTAGGCTAGCACTTTGTTTATACAATTCAGGCTTGGTACTTTTCAGATTAGCAAATTCACCTGCAATTGAAGTATAATCTAACTAAATCTTCTTTTTGCATAATCTATAGTGAGAAGATTAAGGATGTTGAACATTTGCATACAGCAGTCCAAGGAGGATATGGATTAGGTCCATGTGTAAATTCTTAGGCTTGAGACATTATAAAATCGTTTTTAAATCCTCATGACAAATACTAGTTTATTCATAATGTTTGGTCTCAGCTGCTATTTGCATTTGTTTTGGCTTTAAAGGAAAAGACTGGGTCTATCGTTATGACCTTTTGACTAAGGGTCAAGCACACACTTTTAGAAAGCTTTCAATCCAAGCATGCATTTTATTTGATTGCCAAATGTTATGAACTAACTACCTTTATGCATCTCTATTGACCCTAGTTGCTTTTGTGTGGCTTAGATGTATAAGTTGATTTGCACAAGCCAAAGCATCACATGTGCAATAGTATAGACAACTTTCCTGGCAGTTGTGCTGCTAGGGAACCGCCAGATCTGCCAGGATCCGAGATCCCAGTGGTCTGGTGGTTGGTGGCGGTCCTAATCCACAGGGCAGTACTGCAAGCAGTGCTGCCCTATGGATTAAGACCTCACTCTCTGTCAGCCTTTTCATTGCAGAGCACTGCCATAAAAAGGCTGCCAGAGAATGGGTGCGGGGAGCCCCAGGGGGGGCCCTGCACTGCCCATGCACGTGGCATTGAGTGACTGACAGAAGTCTTGCATTCACTACCGCTAAGAAAGACCTCCTTCATGTAACTGAGCCATTTGTACGAGAAGGGCAGCTCCCACACCTTGTGGAAGCAACTATCTCCCAGCCTTTCATATCGGCCAACTGGAATATGTTTCAAACAGGATGTAAATTGAAGTGTTGAAATAGGCAGAATAATGAACTCTTGTATTAACAATTCAGCAGATGGTATTTCAGCCACAGTAAAAGGCAACTTTTCTCATTTTTTGATGTTTAGCATGACATAAGTTGCTTCCTTCTTAGCCATTAGTTGTTGTGTTAAATTAAACGCTAACATATTGCCAGGGAACGTGACATGCTTTCAATGTTTGAAGTTTCCAAGCTAACTGCATTATCGACCTTAACTGTGTCTACCCTTGGTGTAAGGAGGGCATGTCACTTTGTACTATGTCTATTGCAGACAAAACAATATTTGTTAAAGTGTTTATCCGGTCGAACCAGGTGTTAATCCCTTTAACTACAACACCTTCATTATATTTTCCTAATCTATTTGCCTTAACCGGGTGGCCGCTTCTTGTTGGGAAAGCTTCCACATTTCATTATATGCTTCATATAAGAAATGCTGTTTACGTTGTGTTCTGGGGCCTAACAGGAAATCCTGTAAATCTGTATCATTGGATAGGAGACTGAGATGTTCCCTAACAACATCTAGGGAGGAGCTTTTCAACCATTGCTGGCATAGATTCCCTACACTGTATGTTGTTACTATACCCGAGTGTTCTGAAGATACAAAGTGAGGGTCAGGCCTACTTGTTCTAAAAACCCTACAGGAGTTCACAAAAAGTATATGACACCCATTGGTATCTATTGCCCACAATAACAACGCACCATGACGTGGAAGTGACAAATTAAACGTGCCATTTTGGACCCATTCATCTAGCTGGTCTTCTGTTGCATTAATTAATTTCTGCAATTTAGAAAATGTTGCTGGGGCAGGGATACTTAGCAAATTGAATTCCTTATTTTTTGCTAAGCCTAAATAGTTTGTCTGTTACGCTATAATTTGAACAGGTATCAGGCATGGTCTAAGTAAAGCTTCCTTACCCCATATTGCCATTTTTTGTTCCCCACACACTTTTAAGTCAACTGACTTCAATCAATATTTATAGCCTTCTGCAGCCAATTGGGCAACAAAGGAATCAAAATAGATGGATTTTGTATCAGTTAATAAAATATGTACGTTTTCAATCACTGGTAATTTAAAATAAATCGACTCAGCATTTTTAACATTGTGCCCAGAGCAATATGAACATTTTTCAGAATGTGTTTTTGAACTACCCACTGGTGGAGTCGGACAATGCTCCCATCCACCAGTTCAACTGTATATCTTTTAGGAATGTAATGACCATATATTATTAGGAAGAAAGTAATGACAAAACCAGTCCAAAGGAGAAAGGCAAACATAGTCAAGAAAGCCACAAATAGTTCCATGGAACAATAAAATAGTTACTTTTAAGCCAAGTTGTCAGCTTACTTGTTCTTGACAGTTCAGATGCTGAAGAGGCAGGTGAGTCGGAATAAGTGTCATTGACATCGGCAAAGTATACAGAAGAAGTCCGTGCAAAAACTGGAGCCGTATTTGATGGTGGAGAGCTAACAGAAGTCTCCTGTGGTCGTTTATAGTAGACAGTATCATCTGCTTCTGTGGAATTATCATTGCTGGCATTACTTGTTGCAGAAGAATTTAGAGGAACCAATGAAAAGTCATTTTTCACCCTCCCCAAGCTAAGAGGGGTGTCAGTGTTGTTGCTCAAAACCTGTAGAGTGACATCCTGATCAGTAGTGAGAAGGATTCGAGTCGTATGTTGCTAAAGTTGCCCTAAGTGGGAAGGGTATGCCCAGTCGTGGGTCCCTTGCGCACTGTGCCACTGGATTCAAGCTAGCCTGGCTGATGAAGGGTGATACCCTGAAACCGGTCCCAGGATGCCTGTTTCTGGACAAGGGAGGACATGGCTTGGCAGTTTGGGCTGGACTGTTCCCATGAGGAACAGGGTCCAGACTGATTTGCATACGGCTTGGGCCAAACTGGGGTGGCACGGTGAGCAAAAGAATGATGGATTAATTCCAGATCTGTGACTGGGGGTGAGTGTTTGCATTGTTCAGCACTCCGTCCATCATCCTTTTGTGTTGCTAAAATTGCCCTAAGTGGGAAGGGTATGCCCAGACGTGGGTCCCTTGCTCACTGTGCCACTGGATTCAAGCTAGCCTGGCTGATGAAGGGTGATACCATGAAAACGGCTTGTTCCCGTTCCAGGGAGGACCTGGCTTGGCAGTTCGGGCTGGACTGTCCCATGAGAAAGAGGGTCAAGACTGATTTGCATAATGCTGGGGCCAAACTGGAGTAGCATGGTGAGCAAAAGAATGATGGATTAAACCCAGATCTGTGACTGGGGGTGAGTGTTTGCATTGTTCAGCATTCCGTCCATAATTTTTTTGTGTTACTAAAGTTGCCCCAAGTGGGAAGGGAATGCCCAGATGTGGGTCCCTTGCTCACTGTGCCACTGGATTCAAGCTAGCCTGGCTGATGAAGAGTGATCCCCTGAAACCGGTCCCAGGATGCTTGTTTCCAGTCTATGGACGACCTGGCTTGGCAGTTCGGGCTGGACTGTTCCCATGAGCATATGGCTGGGGCCAAACTAGGATGGCATGGTGAGCAAAAGAACGATGGCTTAAACCCAGATCTGTGACTTGGGGTGAGTGTGCATTGTTCAGCACTCCATCCATCATCCTTTTCTGTTGCTGTGCAGGATTAGCCACATGTTATAGCTTAACACTGTCGATGGAGACAAAGCGGTTTCTTTAGAACCAGGCATCAGTGGAAGAATGACAGTTCTGGTACCGTGTACAGTTCTGGTACCGACTAGAACCGGTGCACGATAAGAAGGACCAAACTCCTTTCTCACAGTAACTTTTTCACGTACTAGATCCCCAACGTTTGGAATCCAGACAGTAGGTGTTATTGGTAAATCCTTAATTGCTAAGGAGGCAGCACTGGCAGATGCGTTGTCGTCACGGAACTGGTGTAATTCCTGCAAGACAGTGAAACATTAATTTATGTCAAAGGGTGTTTCTGCCACCTCCAAGCCAGGACCATCAAGATCTGGAACATACATTTGTGTTCTGAACAGGCATTCACACGAGGTACACACCCCAGGGACCTTCTGGACAGATCATTAAGTGACCTCTGGACTCAATACAAGTGGTTAAGCCAACTAAGACCCATGGCTAATACTCTGGCAGTTAAGGACTGCTTTAAATCTCTGTTTTGTCATTCTACAACACTATTTCCCTCTGGACGAAATGGAGACCAGTAATGGAGTTGGACCCCTAACAAAGCCATGGTGTCCCTGAATGCCCTTTAGGCAAAAGCAGGGCTCTGGTCCGATTGGAAAGCCACAACTGCACATGTGCCGTTAAAGACTTGCAAGTCTTTAATAACAGTCCAAGCGATAGCCGAGGGTTGTGGCCAGACCCTTAGAAATCTGGAGCAAGAGTCAACAGCAACTAAGATGTATGTGTATGCACTGTCTGGTGTCAGGGTATCACAATGGTCCAAGTGCACACATTTTAATGGTTTGTTAGAGCTTAGTAAGGATGTCTATGCTGGGCGTTTGATGGTGGACCCTTTTATTTGTTGGCAGATGTCACAACAAAGGACATACTGCTTGGTCTGTTTGTGTAGACATGGCCACCAGTAACGAGCATGTATCAATGATACTGTAGCTGACACACCAACCCAACTCTGTCATGTGCTGCCTTTATCAACTCCTTGTCCTTGATCTTTTTTGGGAATCTCACGATTACCCACACCTGGTATTATTGCTCTGGCGGAAAACAGGTGTGCCTTCAGTCGTAGCTTTCACAAATCCCATATTTCATCATCTACTTTCATTCTAGAATGAGTTTCTTGTGCAACAGTGGCCGTGGCTTACAATGATTTGGCTGCTTCATTAGCCAGTGTAATGCCAGCAATGTGTATTCCAACGTGCTGGTATCCAAGTGTATGTACAACATGGACATTGGGTAGCATTTCCTTCAGATCCTCTACTTTCCCCCACAGTAGTCTGTGTTTGATTGTGTTACCTTTTGAATCTCTGAACCTATTCTGGTGCCAGTAATGCAGGTAATCATTGAAGGACTGGACACAATAGTACGAATCACAGACAATTAGCATCAGCTGTTCGGGATCCACATGTTCCAGTGCCATCACCAGAGCCTTTAGCTCTGCTAGTTGTGCAGTGCAACTTCCTAGGGTTTGATAAAGGCATGTTGTGAATGGAATTCACCATCTTTCATATAGCCACTCACGAATGCACAAGCAGTGGAATATTGGTGTATAGTGCCTATAGCAGGTTGAGCTGAGCCATCAGTATATATGACTCTTTGATATTGCTCAACAGTTAATGTATTTGCAGGAACTGGGTATTCTAGTTCATATTGCAAAAATTCCTGTGTTTGTAACTTTGGGTCAAAAATATAGTCAACATCAGTGGCTGTCAGAGACGTTGCCAATTATATTCAACGTGTATGTAGTTCTTTAGCATTCGGAACGCTGGCTTTAGTAACAGCCTTGAGGGCTAGATTTTGGAGATATGACAATAATGCATTTCCCCTGGGCCAGTGGTCCTTCTTTAATGACCACCATTTTCTCAGTGGGAGCAACGCGTTGTTCTGCTATAGTGTACAAATGTGATGTGTATGCTATTGGGACGGTCCCACCCTCATTAAACGTTACATAGCTGAAACCAAAGGCACCTGAAATTACTCTGATGACCAAATGTTTTTTGTTGTCCCTTGTGTGTAAATGTTGTGGTATAAGCATGTCCTGTTTAATGCTCTAAGTATGCATGTATGTTCGACTGTCCAAAATTTACTGGAAAAGTAGGGACGTATTAAGTCTTATAAGGGTTTAATGCGTGAAACATAGTCTGGTATGTATGTTCTGCCAAAATTTAGAAAGCCCATTAAGGATTGCAGATTTTTTATGGTATTTGGAGGTTGTAACTGTGCACATTTTTCTAAAAACTGTGGTGCTAGGCTCTTTCCTTCATCTGATAATTTGTATCCCAAAAATAGGACACTGACGAAGGCAATTTTTTTTTTTTTTTTAAGTTGAATTTGTAGTCGACTTTGGCAAAGCCTACAACAATGCGGGTTATCCGTCTTACATGTTGCAGTAGGTCATTGGCTGTAAGGTAGATATCATCTACATAGGACAATGCCTCGAGGTCATTGTCATGTAAAACTGAAGTAACACGACCTGCAAATAGTCCTGGACTGTTTGTACCCCTGTGGTAAAATGACAGAATTTTTCTTGGGGCCTAGGTCACTGAAATTAGTTAAGTCTCTACTTTCAGGCACTATATTGTGGCAGAAGAAGCCATTGGAAATGTCCAGCGTTGTTTTGTATTGTATACACGCAGGGCCTGATTCTGACTATGGCGGACGGCGGAGGCCGTCCGCCATAGTCCCGCTGCCAAATGACCGCACCGCGGTCAAAAGACCGCAGCGGCCATTCACACATTTCCTCTGGGCCGGCGGGCGCTCTCCAAAATAGCGCCCGCCGGCCCAGAGGAAATGCCCCTGCAACGAGGACGCCGGCTCAGAATTGAGCCGGCATAGTTGCAGGGGTGCGACGGGTGCAGTTGCACCCGTCGCGTATTTCAGTGTCTGCAAAGCAGACACTGAAATACTTTTTGGGGCCCTCTTACGGGGGCCCCTGCAGTGCCCATGCCATTGGCATGGGCACTGCAGGGGCCCCCAGGGGTCCCGCGGCACCCCCTACCGCCATCCTGTTCATGGCGGGTTTCCCGCCATGAACAGGATGGCGGTAGGGGGTGTCTGAATCCTCATGGCGGCGGAGCACGCTCCGCCGCCATGGAGGATTCCCCCGAGCAGCGGAAAGTCGGCGGGAGACCGCCGACTTTCCGCTTCTGACCGCGGCTGAACCGCCGCGGTCAGAATGCTCGTGGGAGCACCGCCAGCCTGTTGGCGGTGCACCCGTGGTCGGTGGCCCTGGCGGCCACCGGCCGCCAGGGTCAGAATGACCCCCACAATGCTGTTCATAAGTGCTGTGCTGAGTGAGTTTTGTATAGCATAGATGCATGTGTGACTGTTCTGTACGAATGGTCAGGTTTGGCTATGGGGAATAATGGATTATTCATTGGTGAGATACAGGGTTCGATTACTCCCTGGTACTCTAGTTGTGTGAGGATTTCCCTCACAGGTGCTTTAGCATCATATTTTAATGGATATTGGGGATGAGATTGAGGTTGGGATTTTATTGGCATTACATGGTAGGGGGGGTTGTTTATCCCATCCTACATGGCTGCGGTAGAACGCAAGCACTTGTACCAATGCCAAATCAATGCAATAGCTTTCTATGAGCTCTTCTGGAACAAGAAGTGAAAAAGAGGGTTTGATAACCTATTCCCATATAAGCAGGTACAGACAGAATCAGGTCAGCAGAATATCATAAATGTTGATGACGCGATCCCAAAAGATTGCGTCTATTATGCGTTCACTGTCCCCTTCCATCTGTAGTGTTACTTTATACACCCTATTGGGTGCGGTGACATGCATGTCTGCAGTTTTGACTTGTAAGAAGTCATCAGTTGCCTTCACCTCCAGATGCTCTTCAGGATTCCGGTGAACTATTGTGACCTCTGCCCACATCTTGTTCTTCAGCAAAGCCCCCTTCTTGAGTGGCATGTCGAACTGCAACTGTTGCCACTTTCTTCTTTTTAAACTGGGGTTTTTGTTGAGGAAGTTTCTCTACTTTTTTTATAGAAACTTCTGATTAGTGTTGTGGTTCCTGTCTCAGTTTCATGTACTCAGGTCTTCACTCTGACCGCACACCTCTCTCACTTTGTTTTTCCGGTGAGTCCTGAAAGGAAGAGATTGGCATGTTTCAGTATATTGATATCTGTCAGGCATTTTTATATTATCTCTATTTCTGAGATGATAGCGATTTTGAGGGGTCTCTGAATACGGAGATTCTCCCCTTTCTTTTTTAGGTGCTTGTGATTTTTATCCCAGTGTTTTTTAAAACCCTTAGGCGCTTGCTTGGCAGAATTGTTATTAGATTTGCCCTGTAATTATGGTTTTATTGGCCTGGCCCCCAGACTATCTCAACCAATAGTAGAGTGGGTCTCTGCCATAATCTTTGGCAGCTCACGTTCTTGAATCTGTACAGGAACATCTCTGAGCGGCATACACACTGTCAGTGCTACTACTTCCCCTTTAAGATTACTTATATAATTGAGGATACCATGGCACAATTGCCCATTAGTTGCATCCCCAAGTGCAGGGCCAGGGCAGCCCCGTATTCATCTTGGATTTGTTTTATCACTTCCGGAAGATTGGCAAGTGTCTGTGTATCGTGTGCGGTAGAAGGGAGCGTCGTAAATACCATGCACCAAGTATTGCAGTTATCCACTGTGGGAACCATCCCAAATGTCAAGCACATAGTTAATATTCTATGCTTATACGTATGAAGAAAAATCACTTCCAGTGATTTAATTTTTTGAGCTAACCAAAAAGGAATCTCTTCCTGTTTGGCGGGTGCTTTACCCATGATTGAATATACCCGCGCATGCGGGGTTTGTATTTAATATCTGCATTACAAACTGTACTAACACTCTGTATATTGCTGTAAGCTCAGTATATGGGCTGTGAACCTCAGCTACCGCCAAGGTCGCTGTATCAGGGTGCAGAATATATGTGGCCCGTAAAGGCCAGGTGGGACCATCATTACTTAGAGGGTAGGGTGCCATCAAGCCAGTTATTATGGTCTTGATAAGATAGAGGTGTTTCTAAATAAGCATAAGCTCTGTAGGGTGCAGGTGTATTGCCAGGCGTGTAGTGATGCAATGTATTTGTGTTCCCATCAACTGCTGGAAATGTGTCCCAAGAATAGAATGTTTCTGTTCTATAAGCTGGATGTGCTTGTTCACTGCAATTTCCTACCCGTTGCGGGTTCGCCATGTTAATGGTCAAGTTTATTCAGAGATAAGGACACCAAATAAGGATTCTCCTTTTAGAGTTCAAGCTTGAAAAACCTACTGCTATAGTTAGGTACTCCCAAATTAGCTGAGGAGGAAATCCTCAATACCACGGTCGTGGCCGTATACAGTACTGAGGTGTCTTTAGCACATTGTGGGACAGAGATACTCAGGAGGACCTGAAAATGAGTGCCTGACCAAATGTTGGTGGTGCCATGTCGCATAGGTTCTCATTATTTTAATAAAACTACTGGATTCGGGTGGCAGAATCACCTGTACTGCGGTGGCGGAGTCTGATCCTGCACCATGTGACACGTGTTGGCCTAATCTGGGCTGTTACTGGCTAACTAGCACTGCCTAATCTCTACCCAAGGACAGAGATGATTGTGGCAACCATGCACTTGACATAGATGACTCCTCTGGGAATCGTGGTGACTCAGCTCTCATTTGTGTCTCTCAGTTACATTAGTCTCACATATGCAAAGGCAATCAGAGGTAGAATATCGTTCAGTAAGGTTTTATTGAAATAACTGCATCTTAGAGAATAAAGCATGCATTGCAAGAACTAGGACGATGAAACATAGAAGAGATAAAACTGTGACAAAGAGAGTAAAACACAAGAAAAACCCTACCATACTGTCACTATGGGTTATGATTATACTTCCTACCTAAGCTAAGCTAGAGCATAGCATCCTAAGCTCTAATTCTGCCCTACAGTTGACCCCTTGAAAAGACATCATCCCTCATACCTGAACAAGAAGGCCAGTGGTCTAAGTAGACTCCATCCCCATATGGGCCAGGAAGGTAGGTAGTCTGAATAAGCAGCTGTAACAAAGCAATCAGCATACAGTTGTGGTCTTCTGGATGAAATCTCCCTATAATGTGCACGGGGTGAAATGTTGTTTTATAAATAAACAGCTGATGTTTGTGTTTTTCTGTGACTACTGGAGACAAGGCATACCACATTTGCCGGCAACATATCGGTGCCGTAGCCTTGAAGAAAGCACATAGTGAATGTTTTAAGAACGTAGTGCTTGTCCTAGGCAAGGAACAACCAGATAGAAAAATAAAACAAAGCCGCAAAATGTGGCTAAGGGTAAAATAATAAAAGGAAGCTGAATAAAATAAATCTAGTTTAAAGTGCACAACGGCAGGCCTAGATATCTCAAATAAGGTGTGCAAAACTATTGCTAAAATGGCCACACAACAACAGCATTATACAGCTCTGTGCAAACCTTACCATTCTGTGTTGCTGTATATCTTGAGCATGCCACAGGCTTGTTGGGGCTTACCCATGAGCAAATTTGCTCCACTCTAGGACTTACAGCAGGGACTTACTAATGAGTGCACTCTGATATAGGTGTCCTCTTCAAATTAACTGGGAATATTATGGGTAGACCAATTGGTTGACACAGAACATCTTAAGCCCTTTTTAGACCTAATCGACAAATACCATCCTTGATGCAACACTGGAAACACATTCAAATAAACTATTGTCTATATGCCAAATTTGGCACTGCCCTGAATACCTTACCAAAGCCCTGGGGGATTCCAAAAGGTACTATCAGGCTTCTACTTAACTTTTTAACATCAACCTCACCCATGGCCTTACACTGCTGGAAAGATGTGCTCAACACAGAGTTCTTCGATGAGGACTAGCAGTGGCTCTAAGGATCCCACCACTAATTCTTGCTAGAGCAAAGGCTATTGGATCTTTTATGAGGATGTGGAGATATTAGGCAATAATGCATCAAAGTGTGGTCAACCCTAGCAACTACTGAATGTATCACAATAGTTCCATTCACCAGATTGCATGACATATCAGACAGTGTACTACGAACTATGCACAGACACCAGTCTGCTGAAACAGCACTAGTGAGTGGTAAGATTGTTTTTTTACTACATTGTTAGGAGTCCACAATAGTACCCCACATGGAATGTTTTAAAGAACTTGCAAGAGTTTTGGAATGTGAGCAATTGATTTATATACTAATCACCATATTTATCATACTTTCACACAGCGCAACACAGCAAGTCACAAGTAATAAATCAACACTTTTACTGCTAATGTTACATTGATATGAATTATGCTTTCAAATATGTCATAAGTGATGTAATCTGTGGGGTGGTTAGTAGTGCATGGCGAGGGCGCGAGTTAGAGTTACCTTAGGGTATGAGTTATAGTTACTTTAGCTAACCATAACTATAACTGCTGAATTTCTATGATTTTGTGTGAGTAAATTCAGTACCTAACTATAATGTCCCTGTAACCTGTGATTTTGTAAGTGAATTTCTATGTTTTTTAATTCTATTTCCTAACTATAAAGTCCCTGTAACCTTTGTTTTTTCAGTGAAATCTATTTTTTTATGTAGAGTAATACAACTGCCACACCTGCTGCAAGGCCCCTAAGCCAACCCCCAATAAGCCCCAAACCCTGTACCACACACGGCTTTCAGCCGTGCTCTGTGGAGATTCTCTGCTGGGTCTGGGCTGGGGCCCTGCAGTTTGACCCTTACATGCACCAAATTCTGCACCATGCATCACCTTCGCCACTTGTGTTTCTGTATACTTTGATTTTTTCATTGAGTTTGTGGGGTGTTTTTAATTCTATTTCCTAACTATCAAATACCTGTAACCTTTTGTTTTGTTCAGTGGCCATGATCTGGGAGTGGATGTGTGAGTGCCTGAGTGGGTGCACGAGTATCTGACGGGGTATGTGAGTGGGTTTGTAAGTAATGGCTGCTTGACTGTCTGAGTGTGTCCTTGAGTTGGTGCATGAGTATCTGTGAGGTCTGTTAGTGAGTACATGAGTCTCTGAGAGTGTCTGTGAGAGGGTGTTTCAGTGCCTTAGTGGGTTTGTGAGTGGGTGTGTGAGTTTCTGAGTGGGTTTGTGAGTGGTTATATAGGTGTATGATTTGGTGTGTTAGTACTTGAATGAGTGTCTGAGTGGGTTTGTGAGTGGGTATGAGAATGGCTGAGTGAGTAAGAGGCTGAGCTGGTGCATGAATGTCTGACTGTATCTGTGAGTAGGTACATGAGTGCTTAAGTGAGTCTGTGAGTTGGTATGTGAGTATGTTACTAGATGGGTGATAAACATGGGGAGACGGTATCTCTCCCCTGACCCCTTATACCTCTTTTCTTGTTTATTTTCAGCTCAAGAAACCCTTTCCCAATGTCTAAAATGGTGGCAGCACTTTCTGCTCAGGTTTGTGTTTATTTGCGAATTATTGACATATCACATATAGATCTATATATATATATATATATAAATAAATATATATATATATATATATATAGAGAGAGAGAGAGAGAGAGAGAGGATATAACTAGATAGATAGATAGATAGATAGATAGATAGATAGATAGATAGATAGATAGATAGATAGATCTCTCTGTCTAGCTCTCTATAAATACATATATATATATATATATATATATATATATATATATATATATATATATATATATATATATAGTTAATTTACATCATTTAGGTCTAATAATATGTTACATATATTATTTGATCATATATATTTAATTATTTCATTAAAAACAATATTCTTACTTTGTTTTTGACACTATCCCCCTTCACAATATTCTTGACAACATATTTTTTTTATCATTCAAATTTTAAGTAGAGAAAGTAATATTTATGTGCCTCAATATTTTTGTGCACAATACTTTGCCATACAACCCTTGGAAGTACACATATATAGATTAATAGCAATTGCTTTTACCAATGGGCCAGTCTCATCCTCTTTTCTGGGAAACTTACCTTGTTTTTGACAATATCCTCCTTCTCAATATTCTTGACATTATATTTTTGTCATTCCACTTTTAAGTAGAGAAAGGTAATATTTATGTGCCTCAATATTTTTGTGCACAGTACTAGAACCCTTGGAAGTCGACATATATAGATTAATAGCAATTTCTTTTAGCAATGGGCCAGCCTCATCCTCTTTCCCAGGAAACACCCAGAAAAGAAAATGAGAACAGCCCACTTTATTGATCTATGTCAACACTAAAATATATTCCATATTCCTAGCTGTTTTACTTTCTGGTGTAATAATTTACTTTCTAATTAGCAGATTTTTATTTCAGGATCATATACCAGTTATATATAAATACGACCATTGCTTAGTTTGATACTGCCAATACAGTGTCAGAGCAGGTGGGTATGATCCTTTTTGAAGATGAAAATGCATTTGATTGTGTGCCTTTGGGACTTTACTTCATCTGTCCTGGGCATTTTTATGTGTGTGTTCTTGGCCAGGACGGATTTGCGACAAAGTTCAAGCAATGATTCTGTCAATTACACTTTCACATAGGCCCTCATTTCAACCTTGGCAGTCTTTTTCAAAGACTGCCGAGGCTCCATGGGGCCTAAGAACGGCAGTGTTGGCGGTCTTCCACCAACTATATTTTGACTGCTGCCCTTTTTTGTACGGAGAGCCGCCAGCAGCCATACTAGCGGTCGGCGATGTAGTGGAGGCTGCTCCACTGTCACCGCCACGTCATCAGAACACCACCCACTGAATTACGTCTCAGTATTCGGTGTGGTGGTGTTCTGGTGATGGGGTGCTGGCGGCAGAGCAGCCTCCCGGAGGATCACTGAAACAGGTAAGGTGATCGTCCGTTAGGGGAAGGGGGTAGGGGGTGTTGTGTGGTGTGTGCATGCATGGGGATGTACGTGTGAGTGTGTATCTATGCAGGAGGTGTAATGTGTAGATGAAATGTTACATGTATGTATGTGTGCATGTGTGCATGTATGTGCATATGTATGTGTGTGAGTGGTGTGAGCGTGCATGAAGGGGTGTGTGGAGGGTATGTTTGGGTGGTTCAAAACCCCATGAAATCCATTGCAGTATGCAGGGGCCTGATGCTGCCAGCAGATTAGTGGCAGCCGCCGGGCTGGAGACCATTGTCTCCAGCCTGGCGGTCGTTACCACCGCTGCGGACGGTGCAGTACATTGGCGGTTTGGCATATGCCAAACCACCAATGTCAAAATGGGGCGGTTATGACCGCCGGCCTGTTTGCGGTCTTACCGCCATCATTGCATCGTCCGCCAGGGTCGTAATGCTGTAAAAATGCAAAGAATATCAGGCTATAATTTCCCAAAAGTTTTTTTGAATTCACCTAAATTACCCGTACATTTCTGCTTTTAGTAAGACAGATGTGTATACAGTAAAATCTAAAGGAGCAAGTATGAATGTTTAATTTATATGTTGTCAAATTAAAGCATTCCCTTATGCAAAATGTGCCCCTTACCAAAATATTTTACCAAATCAATAAAACCATATTTGATTTACAATGTTTGTGATTTACAAAATCATAGGGTTTGTGTACTCAAAATGACTTTTTTTGTGTTTACAAAATGCGTCAGAAAAGCCTTTAGAATGAAACAAATGGATTTTAAGATCAATTCCAAAAGGCAATTCGAAGGGGACAAGAAAGGGGCTAACCTTCCTCATTGCGCACCACAATGCTATGTGACAATGGTCTGTGAACATAATTACAGTTGCAAATCAGCAGTCAATTACAGACATCTAAAATTAGGTGGTAAATGATTCACAAAGGAGGTGTCCCTTTGAGACACTTTGACCTTTGTGAATCTGTTTGCAACCTCTTCTTGCTCTTCCTGATATTGTCCTATATATTAATTCCTGTTTGGCACTGCCACTGCTGTGTTTCCAGCCAATCGGAAAGGCAGGGTTGGCTCCTCCATGAGGGCAGCCAAACACACATGCGCAGTAGGCTCTCTCCAGCCCTGCAATACAATCCCTGGGTTGGAGAGAGCCTGCACAGGCTCTCAGTCTGCCTGAGAGCGCCCTGGCTGGGCGCTCCCAACCAATCCTGACTCTGCTTTGAGCAGCGTCAGGGTTGCCCACAGGGCAGGCTCAGACCATGTGCCTGCCTCCAGCAAGCAGAGGAGCAGAATGCAGTGCTGCACGCCTTAAAGGTACATTTATTTATTTAATTTTTTTTAATTGTATTATTATTTTCTCCCCCAGCACCCCCTGCCTCTCCCGCGCGTGCCACTGCACTCTGCTCCTTATAACACCAGTGTACCGTGACTGTAGAGAGGGCCATTAAAATAGTGGTCTCCCTAAAATATATTCAGTAGGTAAATCATTAAGGCCCTCATTACGACCCTGGCGGTTGTTGGAGAAGTGGCGGTCTTACCGCCAACAGGCTGGCGGTAAAAAAATTTGAATTATGACCATGGCGGTTACCGCCATGGTCATCCGCCACTTCTCCGATCCGACCGCCAGGACCGAGACGACCGCTGGGCTGGACCCAGTATCAGGACCCGGCTGACCGCCATGGATTTCATGGGGTTGGGAATCGCCATGAAATCCATAGCGGTAAGCACTGTCAGTGCCAGGGAATTCCTTCCCTGGCACTGATAGGGGTCTCCCCCACCCCCCCAACCGTACCCCCACTTCCTCCCCCCATCCCCTCAACCCCTGACACCCCCGAAGGTGGCAGGACCCGCCTCCCCACCCCTACCCCAACATCGCAAACCAGACACACACTGTACACGCATGCATACACCACCAACACACATACCCGCACACATATCACCAAACACGCCAACAGCCACACACACAGTCATACACGGACACCCACATACAGACATACACGCACACATCCATTCAGACAGACAGACACGCACACATTTCCAAACACAACATACCCCCCGCATGCATATGTGCACTCACACCCCCCCTACATACTCACACGCACACCTCCATTCACGCACACAACACACAACAACCCCCCGACCCCATCCCCAAACGGACAATCAACTTACCTGGTCCGTTGATCCTCTGGGAGGGGACGGGATCCATTGGGGCTGCTCCGCCACCAGTACCCCGTCAACAGAACACCGCCACGCCGAATCACGGGATGTGATTTGGTGGGCGATGTTCTGTTGACGTGGCAGTGGAGGTGGAGCAACCTCCACTTCCCCGCCAACCGCCAGTATGGCTGCTGGCAGCTCTCCATCCGGAAAAGGACCGAGGGCTGGCTTCCAGCAGTCATAATTTGCCGAGCGGAAAACAGACTCCACTGGCAGTCTTCAGCACGGCCGTCCCTCGGCGGTCTTGCAAAAAGACAGCTGAGGTTGTAATGACCCCATAAGTAACCAGCTGGGACTGGAAATTTAGGGGGTCATTAAAAGTTTGAAGGATGGAAAACTCCATCCACCAAACTCCTGACAGGATGGCCCCCACCTAAGGAGCAACCAACTATTATGGGTTTCAAGCTAGGTCGGCAGGCGGAAACCTAAGTTTCCTAGCCATGGGACTAGCGAGAAAGAGGCTACAGTATTGTCTCCGGTTTGTAATCGAGCCAACGGTAATGCTGTTGCCTGCTGGGTGCACAAACACCCTTACAATGTTTACTGTCTGCAAAGCAGACAGTGAACATTGAGAAGGTCCTGGGCAGGGGGTGCCCTGCACTGCCCATGCCTGGTGCATGGACAGTGCAGAGGTCCCCCTGTGGCCCCCTACAGCTGTTCTCTGCCAGCCTTTTCATGGCCATCTATAGTCCACCAGGATCAAAGATCCTGGCAAGGCTGACAGTTCCCTGGAAGTTTGACCACCAGGGTTGTAATGTGGCAGTCAGACCCTCACATTGGTGGCAGTCCAGACGCCACTAAAAGTGTGGCCGTTTTGTAGACCACCACATTCGTAATCACCCCCTTAGTGTTGCTACCTATTATTACATACATAGGTTTGCTTCACAAAATCGGAGATAGCCCTAGCCCATGTCTCTTGGTACATCAGGACTATTATGGTTTTTGTTTCTCCTTATATTTACCACATTTTAAAAGGAAAGCATGTTAATCATTTATGACCCATTATGTAATAATCCAACTGTTTTCCCTTTGCCATTTATAAAGTCCTTGTTGAAGATGTGAATGGGTCTGTAGGACCATTTCTCTGCAACCTAACATCATAAATGTAACTAATTGCATCATATATTTGCTAGCAAAACTATATGCCATGTACATATAAACAGCAGTGACATTGCTTGCATCATATTAATCACACCTGTCTGTATGTTTCAGAATCAGCCTTAAACATTCTGATTATTCATCTTGAGCAGAGGTGAAATGTTCCCCTTTCCAACCAATTACTCTAGAAAAATATGAGATGATGACAAATGTAGTGGTAATGCAACCTCCAGAAGTGGAAGAAAGACTACTGTTTCAAGTTGAGCATTTTTGTACATTCTTAACTTTTTAAGAAACTTAGGGATTCATTTACAAGGCCTTTGTGCCACCAGAGCATCACTTTTAGCGATGCTCCAGTGGTGCTGTGCTCTGATTTACAAGGTGGCATTAAGCCACTTTTTTGTGGCCTAACGTGGCCTTGTAGTTATGGGCCTCGCAACGCAGTTTTCTGCGTCAAAGGGGCATGCAGTGGGTATTGTTGTGGGAGTATTCTACAGCACACAAAGAAGGAGCACATCACCATTAATGATTGTTTATGTGGAGGAAGGTGTTCCTTCCTGCACATAAACATTCACTCTACAATGCAGGTATCCTTGCAAAATGGCACAAGCATGACTGAGATGGTGCTAGGCAGCTGATTTAGCGCAGGTGCAGGAGAAAGCACTTGCAACTACGGTCATCCCTGCATTTTGGAAATGTTGCAGCTCAGCGCAGCTATGTTGCTTGCAGACCCACAGGGCACCATTTCCTACTAAACAGGCTCTTAGGTACCATTGTGCTAGTTTGTAAACCCTTGCGCCACATTATTCCTGCATAGGTATAATGTATACAAGGGAGTTTTCCCCCACATGGAGGCTCTTAGGCATGGCACAGTTCTACAAGATTTCACTGCATCATTCTAGCTTAATTTTTTAACGCCTGCTTAGGCAGGCAGTAAAGTGGCATTGTGCTTTCTTCTAGGGGGCCTCCCTACTTTTTGTAGGACTAGCATCAAAATCTTTTATGCTTTTCCAGCAAAGCACCGCAAGTGCATCAGGAATTCTGACACAGCTGTTCTAACGAGTGCCATGGTGCATTGTATTGTAAATATAGTGTTACTATGATGTTAATAGGGGGCGCAGGGCTGCAAAAGCAAACTGGTGCAATATGAATGATGCACCAGTTTGAAGTAAATGAGGCCCTTAATAGTAGGCAAATCATTTTTGTCAACAATTTTCTACACAGTAAAAGTGCAAAGATAAAAGACTAAAGAGGAAATGTGCAGGCCTAATTTGTTCTCACAAGATGTGATCACAGATATGTTGACCTGCTAAACCCTGCAGTTTTGTGATAGCAACCAACTGGACCAATTCGCACTTTGTACCCTAGCTGATTAATATTCATGACAAGTGTCAGATTGTAACCCACTTTGAATGGGAAATTTCTGAACCAATTTATTAGTACTTAGGTTAGTTAGCAAAATGTAATCCTGCTTGCAAAAACACGGCTTGCAATTTGTGATCAGTATTTAGTGATCAGTGGGCCTCATTTACAAGGCCCTAGTGGCACATTGTGCCACTGAAGCATCATTTTTTATGCTCCAGTGGCGCAGTGTGCTAACCCTTGTTTGCGAGATCATGCAAAGTCACTTTGCATGGCTTTTCATGACCCTTTTCACGCATAAAAGTGGCATTCCATTGGTGTTGCTTGGGGTGTTCCCATGCAATACTCATGGAACCCGAAAAAATCTAATGCATTCCCAGATTTACAAGTCTGGGATTGCATCATATTTCTATGGCACATCAGCGGTGGTGTAGGAATGATGCAACAGGGAGAAATATCTTCATTCTGGAGCACATATATAAAGAGTAAAGCAACTCTTATGATTGTTTTTGTGCAATGTCCCTTCCTGCAAAAAATAATCATCCCCCATTGCAGGCATCCTGACACCATGATGCAAGGGTGCCTGGAATGGTGCTAGGCAGCATCTTGTGCACCAATGCAGGGGCAGAGGACAGAAATGCACTGTATCTTGTAGATATGGCACATTTCTTCCCCTTCCTGGTGACACAGGGTGGTGAAGCAAGGCACTTGTGCGCCACTCTGCATCAAAGGCCTTGTACATGAGGCCCAGTGTTTTGTATATAATGCTTTAAAATATTTTAGAACTTTCATTCAGTAATCAAAATGGTGCACTGAAATCAAGTAAGAACTGTTGCAAATTACAGTCAATGCAACTTTAAATTAGTGCAATATGTTTTCATCTTTCCCTATTTCAGCAGTAACTTGAAAAAAAATATTAAGAAGGTATATTGAGTCTAACATAATAAGATGAGAATGACATTTGTCTTTTCTATTTTTTACACTTAATTTTCTTTGCCAAGGCAAGTTTAAATTCTGTGTTTTTCAAAGTATATATTATGGGGTTACAAAGTGGTGTAACAGCAGTGTAAGCCAATGACAAAATCTTGTTCTCTTGCAATGAATATGCAGAAGTGGGTCGCATGTATGCACACAAGGAAGAAACATAGAACAAAATAACCACAGTGAGGTGAGAGGCACATGTGGAGAAAGTTTTGTGCCTTGTGCCCATGGATTTCATTTTCCAAATAGTTAAGGCAATGTTGCAATATGAAATTATGATGAACAGAAATGCCATCACTGAAACTAGGGCACCAATAAAGAAGGTCAGTGTCTCTATTTTGTGAGTGTCGCTGCAGGAAATCTTCATTAAGGCTACAAATTCACAGAAAAAATGGTTGATTGTGTGAGACTCACAGAAGGAGAGCTGAGACAGAAGTATGATGTGTGTTACTGGAAGCATGCTACTTACAAACCAAGTTGCAGAGGCCAACAAGATGCAGACAGTCCTATTCATGATAGTTATATAACGTAAAGGAAGGCAGATGGCCACATAACGATCATAAGCCATGACTGCTAGAAGGATGACTTCTGTAAATGCAATGTACATGAAAAAATACACCTGCAGCAGGCATTTACTCAGGGAAATTTGTATGCCCTTCTGAAAGAAGTGGGCCAGCATTGGTGGGAAAATAACAGAGGTAAAACTGATGTCAACAAAGGACAAATGTGTGACGAAGAAATACATTGGTGTGTGAAGTTTTGAATTAGAGTAAATTGTTGACATAATGATGAGGTTTCCCATTAGTGTTGTTAAGTAAATCCAGAGAAACGTAGCAAAAAGTGGAAATTTGAGTGTTGGATGATCTGAAAACCCAACAAGTAAGAACTCTTTGTTCGAGCTTAGATTGTCTGCCTCCATTTTCTGGCTGCATTTATGGAAAAGCTGAAAATAAATACAAAAAACGTATAAAAAATGTTAATAAAAAATAATGCATGCATACAATAAGAATGTTGGTTTTACAATTGCAGCTAACAGGTATTTATTTAAAAAATGCTGAAATCTGTTTGCAGACTCCCATTGACACTGACCAACAGATTTTTTTTTTATCATTGATATTTATTGGCAATTCCTGAATATTAGATGACAGCTCAATCAGCAAATGGCTGTTCAAAAATCTACTCTTTCATCAGAATAGGAAAGGGAATATGTATCCTCAGTGACAAGCTGTTGAAAGTAACTAATGTGAAAGGCAATACAAAAATAAAACATTAAGTACAAATAAAAGCAATAGTAACTACTTCAAAACCAGCCCATAGGTTTGGAACGACTCAGACCAAATGCATTTTTTATAATACCTACCAGGATCAAACAACTGCTACTCCTGACAGAAAAGATTAACACACATCAAATATTGTTTACATGATCACTTCCTCTAGGTCATATAGCAATTTTAGTTTCCAAATTCATAGATGACATAGTTGATTTGATAGTGCATTACTAGGTTTATAGTTAATATTCTAATAATCTTAACAACACAAACATTTTACATATTTGTATATTTATTACATTTCCTTCTTATCATTGATAGCAGAATGACTGCAAAAAAGGTGGTACCCAAATTATCATCAGTGCAAACACATTTTAGGGAGAATATCAACAGTAAGGATATATATTTATTTCTAAATTATATTGTTTTATATTTTAGATGTTTTCTTTTACTATTATTTTTCAATTATTTGTACTCATATCAGTATTATTAATTTATAAAAAATATGCTTCTAAAATACAAACAACATCAATGTAATCTATTATAAAGTATTTCATTTTGAATGAATATTTAATAAAGTTATATGATTGCTAAAATACACCCAAAATATCTATCTTAAAATTGACCAAATTGTATAAGTAGAATATTGAAAAATAACTGCCTTCTACCACTCCTTTGAAAAATCCTTTTTTCCATAATATTTGTGGACCTGGAATTGGAATAGTAAACCTGATCCAGTTCAATTTACACACTCTCCTCAATGGTTGTTGGGCTGGAGTTGGAATAATGAGTAGGACCACCTCCCAATATATGTACTTTTCCCAGTGCTTGTTACATTAGAGTTAGGTCAATGAATCTGACCACTTATCTCGATATATGCACGTTTCCCAATGTAAGTGGATGTGAAGTTACAATAATAAATCAGCCCATCCTTTACCGATGATCTTTGTCCAAAGTCAGCCGTCATAAACATATGTCATTTTCTCCATTTAAGAGGCTTTGGAGAAGGGAGCAGTAAACTCAACCTCATCCCAGTTATGCACATTCTGCAACATTTTATATAGCGGAGTTAGAATATCAATATTACCCCATCCTCAATATATGCACTTTACTTAATGAAAGAGGGACTAGAGTTAGAAAGGTGAATCTTACCTGCTTCAATGTATGTTATTGTCTATGTAATTATTTGACTGGAGTTATGATAGCACATTTTAGTTTTTTTTTAAAGTTTGATAAGTCATTTTCAGTTTGGTTGTTTGATTTTTTTTTGTACTTTAAAATCTGGAATTTTTCTATGTATTTTTATGTAATTCATAAAATAATGAAAATGTGTGCAAATAATGTATCATTTCATCATTTTAAATTTAGGAATATTTTATTAGTCATCATTCCTTTCTAAAAAAATTTATATTAAATGTATAATTAATTTATATAGTATAAAATAGTGGAAGGAGCGTCACTTCCAAAAACTAAATCAAAATGGTATGTATTAATGTGTTGCAATCAAATTCCGGTCACAAAACAAACATTACTAATTTACAAGTGGAACCTTGCAGTGGTAACCCATTCACAAATAGGAAAGGGTCCCATAGAGGCACCATCACATTTGTGAATGGTAAAACATGTTTGTTTAGGAGGACAGAGTGGTTCAAAATACCACCACAATCTCTTCAGACAAAAAAAAATGATTGAAACCTTTCTTTTTCAACACAGTACTGTTTCCTTGAAGGGCAGCAGGCTAGATTAGAGAAAAAAGTTTGCATTATTAAAACACTCATAGACATGGTGGTCTGCTGACCCCACCAGCCATGATACCTGTGATAGCAGCTATTCTTATAGAGTCGCAAATTGCAACCTACCTTGTTTATATTCATGTGGTAGGTTGATTTTCAACCCACAAGAAATTACTTATTTGAAATAAAAACTTTCATACTTTAGGAATAGAGATTTCCTAATTTCAATTCAGCCAAAATCTAAATTTGTAAATTGCTATCCCAAATCTAATTTGATGTTAAAATAATCCTCAAGGTTGGCAAGAATTGAGCTAATTAAATGGATGTTTTGGGATGGAATGGTTTTGGGATCAGTTAATGAGGGGAAACAATTATCTTGCTGTTGGAAAGCGTGAGCACTAAACAACTTGCATTGTTTCTACGAAAAAACTAATTACCTTAATTGCCTTTAAATTAGTGCAGAAGGATAGGCAAATTTAACACTGGAACTGAAATATTGATCTATAAAGATATCACTCAAACCCTGCACTGGCTTCTGAGAGAACAAGGAAGCACAAAAATAAATGTACTGACCATAAAACATTCTGAGGTAACAACCCAATATGCATGTGATAATGCAAATTGTCAATGGAGCCAATATATCAATTAATCAATCAATCAATTACTAGGGTTTGTAGAGTGCTCTTATCCCACGTGAGGGTATCTGTTTGCTGAGGGTGAAAACCTAAAACATTGCAAACTGAAAACTTATGTTTTTGACTCGAACCTGCAAATGACAGATACACCTTGAAGAGAAGCGGTTGCCTACATAGAGGTTATTTCAGAAAGGTTGAATACATTTCATTAAATCCCTTGAAATTAAATAATGTACAAGATCAAGGATGTGAAGTCCAGCATGATGTACTAATGCGGAAACCAGGGAGACAGAAAAACAACTACCCCTTTGAAGCTGAGCAAATTTCAATCTCATGCTCCATTATGTGCACCCTGACATAGCACCTAATAGACACACAAAAATTCAAGTTGCAATGTATGCCCACTTCATCAACCATCTAAAGGCCCAGCAAGAATCACTCCTTCCCCCAATATGATATATATGACAAATCAAAGCGTACCAACAACACAACACTAGATACCACCTACTAAATCCAGGATCTCTGCATGGGATCCTAATTCTTGCCTACCACAAACATATCTACCTATTCTCAAATAATGTTTATGTTGTGCATCATTAAAAGGAACGAATATTTGATATGTTTTCTCTAATCCCACTCTTCTCCAGACAAAATGCAGACAGCTTGTCCTTTAACATGTTTACTACAGCAGGCAGTTTGAGCTTTGACAAACCCTTTCTGATAAAACCAGTTATCCTTAACCAAAAACATGTATGATCAGCAAATTACTACTCTGGATAAACTTCCCACCATCAAAACAACGTTTTGGCTGCTTAAATAAATTACTGACTATTTACACATACTTTATCACTTCAATATCTTGCTCATTAATCCACTTTTCCTTCTTGCTGAGGACAGAACAGAGAACAGTTGACAATATTTCTCACCTTCACAATAATAATCTTGATGATGACACCAATGGTTCTTTACCAGTAACAGCCCACCTTAATATAGTCTAAAGCTGCCCAGTTCATCCTTTCCATTAAGCCATTGGTTATTCAATGAGACAACATGCGCTGGTGACGACAGATGGCACAAATTAACTGGTCATCACTGGCCTACATAAATCCCTTTGTGAAAAACATGAGTCACCCAAGGCTGATTCTACAACAATGCTATTCTTCCCTATTTTGGGTGGAGTAATTTAACGGAATAAAGGTATAATCAATTGCTCCCAATAGCTGAACAACACACAACAGAAGTCTATTTCATCATTCATTCTTTCTGTTTGATTATATACTTCCAAACAACTTTAAATGCTGTGAGTAAAGACACAAGGTTTCCATCTTCTTAAACATTATAAACAAAATATTCTCCCTACAACTATAATTAATATGCAGAGTCGTCAACTATCTGCTCATCCTAGTGCTCTCTGTTGACATCATCAACAGTAGTACTCTTTAGAATTTTGAATTCACAACTTTGATTGATTCAGTTTTTGGATTTTATAACAATTTACCCTCAGAATTCCATTATTTACAAAATAATCTTCTTCTAAATCTTTTTCTGTGAATGACCTTTGGAGATGTTCACACATTTCTCCATAATCCTACTAGTCTCACCTAAATGTTTACTTTAAAAACACAGTCAACTTGGTGAATGTCAGAAATTGGGTTACTGGTTGACTGGGGTGTGGGCCCTGGTCAAGCAGCAACCACAATCATAGTGAGGGAAAAGGACAAGCAAACCCCCAAATAACTTGTGCTCAACCCAATGTAGCCTGGCACAGAGCAGTCTGATTCAACATTAGCGGCAATGTGTAAAGTACTTGTACAACCATTTTCAAACAGTAAAACAGTGAAAACACCACACACAAAAGCGAAATCAGGTTAGATAAATAGATCTGAATTTAATAAATAAAACAGAACCAAAACATCAAAAATCCAATCAGCATGCTATCTTAGGTTCTAAGGGTCCACATTATTAATACCCACACTCCCAAAGGGTGTAATAACAACATGCATGTGAGTCAGGGGGGGCTTTTAGATTTTTCCAAGTTTTCCCAAATCCCACTTAATAGAGCAATGGCTGTCCTAATCTGAGCCCAATAAAAGTGAGTGACAAGCCTCTCAAGGGTCTTGTCCTGCCCCAGATGTTTTGCCAGAGGTATGTCATGAGACACACCCAGTTGGTACACCCAGTTGGTAGGCCCTGTAACATTGGGGAACTACCAGTACATAAGTTGACAAATGCGCAAGAGCCTTAGGCTCACTATACAATAGTTTATTCTCCCAATACATGAGGTGATCTCCAGAGGTGTCATCAGCTGCCTGGGCTTCAGTCTGCCACCTCAGGCCCTCAAGAGTTTACCACTCCTTCTGTCCCTGGCAGAACTCCTCGCTGGTAGGTCCTCCTCTCACACAGCAATGTCAGGCAGGATACCAAGGAAGGCAATGGCCTCCCCAGTAGGATTCAGAGCGGCTTCTTTTTTCTACCTAATCTACTTTTGCGCATTCGGGGGGGTCCTCATGACCCCTGCACTTCCATTTCCTGGCAGCTGTCTGGGCAGTTCTTCCAGTGTTCAGACCTTGACTCCCTCCTGGACTGTCATGGACCTAGTGGTTGCATAGATTCACTCAGGCAACCTCAACATTTCTAGGTGTGACCTGAGTTCTACCTCCCTCTAGGAAGTGTGCTTCGGGTTATTCCCTAACACATAGTCCACAGGCATAGCAGGGCTCACAGCAACTTTTAGAAAACCTGAAGACCACCCCCCCCACTCACAGGGACCAAGAACCATGGGGTAGTGGCTCTCCCTGTTAACAGCTGCCACAACCTGGTGTAATGAATTGTGCATCATCTGCTCTGAAGACACCAAACAACACCTAACAGTAGTCATACTGACTCCTGTCTTCAGCATCTCCACTCTCTGCCCATTGATGGTGACCCACTGCCTATACTTTGAAGTATTGAGGGAAAGTGGGCTTTGGACAACATCTCAACGTTACCCATGGACACAAGGTTAACCTCAATAGTCTCCCCAACACTAGCTGGGGCCATCTCCTCCCCAAGCACTGCACTGGCTATTCCTGGTTGCTCCCCACACGTGGGGATGGTGCCCTATTGGAGCTCTTGGCATCTCCCTTCCTGTGCCCATACTTATAGCACTTAAGGATAAGCTTTCCAGATTTCTGATCTGTGAAGCCTTTCCTCTCATGGCTAGATTGCAACTGTGAACTGTTTGGGGGCCTTGAGAGAACACATTGGTTTATTTTTGTCTCTTCCCTCTTTCCTCTGATGTGAACAGTGAACGCCCCTTTGGGAGTCCCCCAGATGCCTTCTTAGACTTTGGGTCTCCTTTCGCTGCAAACTTCCTGAGATCAATAAACCTGCTATCCAACAAGTGTTGGTGCAGCTCTGGAAAATACATATTGATCATTGGCTCCTTCAGGATTAGGTTGTTCATCCCAGTGAAATCATACACTTGGCAGTCCCTTGCTCAGCCATTCATGCCTTGGTTGCATAATCTAAGAAATCTACCAAGGACTGATTTGGGAGCTTGTGGCTGACCCTGAACCTCTGGCAGAACGTCTCAAGGGTCACAGTAAAACTAGCAACAAAGATTGCCTACATAGGGACATACCTGCTCTGATCCTTTGCCTCTAGTGTACTGAGTGTGTCCCTCCCCACAGTGGGCGTGCTTTTTAACAGGCTTCCCCCACAATAGTTCTCTTAAGCCTTATTTGCCCCAAGTGCAACTTCTTAAGCAGTAACCTGTATATATCATCTCCCACCATAAAGTTAGGCACCAGCTCCTGGAGTATACAGACACTGGCCTCTGCGGCATAGACTGTTGGTACACTGCCACCATCACTGTTGAGTCTTGAGGTTGCCTTGCCTTTAGTCCTAGCTCCCTCATGCTCTTTTCACACTCCAACAGTGGGTTTTTCTCAGACATGGCCCTCTCAGCCTTCGCCTTTTCCAAGGCTAACTCAGCCTCAGCCCTCTTCTCCTCAGCCATGGCTTTTTTCTGGCTAAATCCCATTAGCCTTAGCCTTCTCCTTTACCAAGGCCATTTTCTAATCCTCCCTCTCCAGCTGTAATTTGGCCAGGTCCAGCTTGAGCTTGGTTTCCTGCTCCCACACAGGAAGGAATTTGCAATCTTGGAAGTAGGCTATCTCCCTACTCAACAGTCCGCAAGACACTCCTGTAGGTCCTGTAGGTTCTACTCCGCTACTTGATCATGATTCACTCCCTCGAGATCATCTGTTGGTGACTGATGGGCCTCTGCCCATTCCCTCAAGACCTATTGGAGCTCTGCCTTCCCAGTGTTCCTTTTGGCAGGGAGCCCCATCTCCTTGCAAAACTCCTTGAGCTCAGCCACAGTGTAGCTCTCCAGGTTGGCAAGCTCAAACTCCACCTTTGCAGATGGGGCCACAGACGCAGACAGTCAGGTTAAGTCTGAATTAGTTTATTAAAAAGCAAAAAGGCCAATCAGGGAGAATTTATGCCTAGAATTGGTCTAAGATATGGGACAATAGTGTTCAGAAAATCAATGTATGGCATTGCACAAAAACAAGACCGATCCTAACTCCTAATCACCAATGTTAGAAATTGGTTACTGGTTGACTGATGTGTGAGCCTTGATCAAGCAGCAACCCCAAACTCTCTTAAAATAAAATCATATCCACCTCTGAACTCAGTACCCAGATAAATATGGTTTTGGAGAGGACAACAGAACACATTTGAATTGCTCTCCTAAGGGAAACAAAATGGTAGCTGAATGTTGACATCAATCAATCAATCAAACTTTATTTGGTATCTTGACCACAATAGGTGTAATTTATATCTCACCTGATAAATAACATACCTGGTGGTATTGTTATTTATCATGGGTGACAAATAACACCTCAGGTCATTATCAGGACCAAAATAGAATTCTTCAATTCCAAGGGCTACTATGGCAATGTATGCTTCTTGAGCCAAAGACAGAATGTATTCTTTCAGGCAACTTTATTATTCTAGCTACCTCTCATCCTAACCAGGTAAGCTGTGGTATTGGGTATGTGGCATGCTGAAAAAATGCTTTTATGTCTTTTTTAGCTTTTTGGAGAAGTTCTTTGGATCACAGCCTTGAGATGTGTTTTCCTGTCTTTCCACCTTGACGTATCTCACACATACACACACCTACTCATTGATTTATAAGCATTCTTCTGCCTCCTACATGGGATGCAGTATTTCAGAAAGAAGGTTATAGACAGGTTTTAGACAGTCAGCAGAGAAGACAACTTGGTGGGTGACTGCTGCTCAGGCACCAGCTCAAGTATTAGAGGACATATCTAAGGCAGGATCATAGGTAGTGGAAAATAGAGGACCAACTTGAAGCAATGAGTTCTATCCAATGACTTGTCTTCCAGTGATTCTCTGAAACATGGACATGACAGTGATGATGTTCCTTAGCAAGCACATTCTTTGCTGTGGAGAAACAGTAACAGGGTATTTCAAGTCAGAGGGCAGGCAGGTACAGCAGCAAGCACAGATAGAGTACACTTTTGGCAGCCCTTAGTTAAGTCCAGCCCCAGATTCCCCTATTCACAGCATAAACTGCATGTAAAGTGTATAACATAAAGTTTTTGCCTAATGACTATGTCTATCTCTTTCTGGATGTTGACATACTTGCAGAAATTATGCACCAAAGCAATGTACACACTAAACAGTTTCTGAAGGAGTATGGAGGCACTTTTGAGCCTCGTTCCAGGGCACAGTGGTGAGCTCTCAGTTTACTTGTGGAGATGAAAGAATTTTTCAGCCTTACGCTGAACTTAGAGAAAAGTGTACAAACCAAGTTTACAGTTCTGCTAATCTACTTGCATGGTTTAGGCAAACACCTACCCTCACAAAGGTCATGAGCAGAGATAGGTTTTTGCTATCACCACATATGCATAATTTATATGATAATTAGAGGTATTGGCATCGGTAATCATGAACGGTTCATAATTTGCCCAGTTATGGAACATTTGTGTGCCAGGTTTCCAGAGGTTTATATTACTGTAAAGAATACAGTGGTGATGAGGCTTTGATACTGCATAAAGTATGACTGCCGTTCAGACAGTACATTCCAAGCAAAAGAGCTGGTAACAGTATCAAGTTTAGGGGTGGGCAGAATTGGCAAAATTAATTCTTTGGAATCTGTGGAGTTACATTACATTTCATAGCATTCTTCGGAGTATTGATTTGGCACTATTTGTTTTAGCTCACAATGCATCCTAGCATCCAAAAATAGATGTGTGTATGCATTTTGAGCTAGCACATCCAAGTACCTTTTGGTACCCTTACATACTCTGTACTGATTGCTGCAGAGTATATAAGGGCACCGTCGCCAAATGGTAGGTAGTGGTTTCTAAACTATAGAACCAATGCATATCACTTTGCAGTGCATACCCCTTGGCAACCTTATAGAATCTGCAGTAATCATTGCAGATTATGTAAGGGCTCTGAGGGGTATGCACTGCTGTGCTGTGAAATGAGTTTTAAACAGGGATGGAAGAGGCAGTGCCGCTATGTTTAAAAACAACTGCAAATTAAACGTTAATATGCAGTGATTTTTAAACATAAAGAGACGGCTCCCTCTTCTGGTCCTCTTTAGAAACTTTACTGCTGATTAATTTCGCTTGCAGAACAGCAGCATTCTTAAGTAATTCAATATTACATCAGTAATGCAGGGTTACCAATCCCTCGGTTTCTGCCAGCAAAATTCAACATTCCTTCCAGACATAATCAAGATGTACATGCTGCGTGATAGCTCTACTTGTATAAGGTCATGTTCAATATATTTCTCAAGTGAGGCTGCCTCCCACAATTTCTATGGTCCACACCCCATGTGGCGACCCACACTCAACTCAGAATGGGCATTACGGAGGATGAGGGAGTTGGACTATAGAAATTGTGGCCCGTATTTATACTTTTTTTAGCGCCGCATTTGCGCCGCTTTTTGACGCAAAACGGCGCAAACCTACAAAATACAATGGCATTTTGCGAGTTTGCGCCGTGTTTGCGTCAAAAAACGACGCAAATGCGGCGCAAAAAAAGTATAAATACGGGCCTGTATTTCTTGACTCAATACCTTGTCTCTCTCTCTCCTGCTAAGCCCTCAACCTTTTTAAACACAATGATGGATCACCAAAATAGACGTGAACAAAGAAACAGCAGACTCAGTCAAGTATTTAACACATCAAGTGCTGGCAAAAATTACTCTAACACCTCTAACCAGATTTCCACCAAAAATACCTTTCAAACCTTAGAACGAGCAGTTAAGAAAGAATAATTAAATGGTGGTAGGCAGCCTCACTTAAGAAATATATTGAACATGAATTTATACTGAGAGGCCTGAGGAATTTGATCTTTCCACCATTGAAACTACCTCCCCAGAGAAACTCAAACAATTGGAAGCTAAATCTCAGACAGCCTCATATAATATGCTACGACAACTGGAAGAAATTGCACAAGAAGAATTTGAAAAATATTGGGAAGAAGTAGATTCACTTAACAAACAAATTGAAGAACCCAACTGGGGCGACATTACCAAAAAAACTACAACATTCTTAATAAAATCATTGATGAGAATGAAGAGGATATAATTCAAAGGAAAAATAGGAAATTTAGACGTGACCTTACTGACTACCAACTTGGCAGAGTAAGCACCATTCGCAAAAAATACGACAAGATCAAGACGTTTAAACCAACCTTGGAGCAACCAAGCTGTTCGGAAACTCTCCCTTCATCAGAGATCGAAACGCCAGAAGATACAGACATTTGTCACACATCAAGACGTGGCATACATTTTTATGATGAAGTAAGAAGACATCAATTAGGTACAGCACAAGACAACCGTACCAGACCACCAAGTTCCACAACCCCAGAACCAATTTTGACTCTACGTGACATATATTAGATTCGTATAGGTGGATATGTTGTGGGTTCCGCAACATCTTTCAATTCCAAGATTTATATTGAGGCAAATAGGTCCATACCCCATGTGACCACCTGCACTCAACTCAGAACAGACATTACAGAGGATAAGAGAGTTGGACCATAAATATTGTATGTCATGACTCACTACCTTGTCTCTCTCTCCTGCTAAGCCCTCATCCATTTTAAACACAATGGCGGATCACCAAAATAGACGTGAACAAAGAAACAGCAGACTCAATCAAATATTTAACTCATCAAGTGCTGGCAAAACTTACTCTAACACCTCTCAACATATTTCCACCAAAAATACCTTTCAAGCATTGGAACGAGCAGTTAAGAAAAAATCATCTAAATGGTGGGAGGCAGCCTCACTTAATAAATATATTGAACATGGCATTATACCGAGAGGCCTCAGGATTTTGATCTTTCCACCCATTGAAACTACCTCTCAAGAGAGAGTCAAACAATGGGAAGCTAATCTACGGACAGCCACGAATAATATCCTAGGACAACTGGTAGAAATTGCACAAGAAGAATTTGAAAAATATTGGGAAGGAGTAGATTCCCTAAACAAACAAATTGAAGAAGCCAATTGGGGTGACATTACCCCCAAAAAACTACGACATTCTTAATAAAATCATTCATGAGTATGAAGAGGATATAATTCAAAGGAAAAATATGAAATTCAGACTTGACCTTACTGACTACCAACTTGGCCGAGAATACACCTTCAGCAAAAAATATAACAACATCAAGACTTCTAACACTTCCTCGGAGCAAATAAGCTGTTCGGAAACTCTACCTATATCAGAGATCGAATTGCCAGAAGATACAGAAATTCGTAACACATCAAGACCTGGTGTAAATTTTTACGAAGAAGTAAGAAGATATCAATTAGGTACAGCACAAGACAATCGTGCCAGACCACTAAGTTCTACAAGCCCAGAAGAATTTTGACTCTACTTGACATATATTGGATTCATATACGTGGATATATTGTGGGTTCTGCAACCTCTTTCAATTCTAAGATTTATATTGGGGCAAATTGGTCCAAACCCCATGTGACTACCCACACTCAACTCAGAACGGGCATTACAGAGGGTGAGAGAGTTGGACAATAGAAATTGTGTTCCTTGAATCACTACCTTGTCTCTCTCTCCTGCTAAGCCCTCATCCATTTTAAACACAATGGCGGACCACCAAAATAGACGTGAACAAAGAAACAGCAGACTCAATCAAGTATTTCACACATCAAGTGCTGGAAAACTTACTCTATCACCTAAAACCGGATTTCTGCCAAAAAATACCTTTCTAAGCCTTGGAATGAGCAGTTAAGAAAGAAACCTCTAAATGGTGGGAGGCAGCCTCACTTAATAAATTTATTGAACATGGCCTTATACCGAGAGGCCTCAGGATTTTGATCTTTCCACCCATTGAAACTACCTCTCAAGAGAGAGTCAAACAATGGGAAGCTAATCTACGGACAGCCACGAATAATATCCTAGGACAACTGGTAGAAATTGCACAAGAAGAATTTGAAAAATATTGGGAAGGAGTAGATTCCCTAAACAAACAAATTGAAGAAGCCAATTGGGGTGACATTACCCCCAAAAAACTACGACATTCTTAATAAAATCATTCATGAGTATGAAGAGGATATAATTCAAAGGAAAAATGTGAAATTCAGACGTGACCTTACTGACTACCAACTTGGCCGAGAATACACCTTCAGCAAAAAATATAACAACATCAAGACTTCTAACACTTCCTCGGAGCAAATAAGCTGTTCGGAAACTCTACCTATATCAGAGATCGAATTGCCAGAAGATACAGAAATTCGTCACACATCAAGACCTGGTGTAAATTTTTACGAAGAAGTAAGAAGACATCAATTAGGTACAGCACAAGACAATCGTGCCAGACCACCAAGTTCTACAAGCCCAGAAGAATTTTGACTCTACTTTACATATATTGGATTCATATACGTGGATATATTGTGGGTTCTGTAACCTCTTTCAATTCTAAGATTTATATTGGGGCAAATTGGTCCAAACCCCATGTGACTACCCAAACTCAACTCAGAACGGGCATTACAGAGGGTGAGAGAGTTGGACAATAGAAATTGTGTTCCTTGAATCACTACCTTGTCTCTCTCTCCTGCTAAGTCCTCATCCATTTTAAACACAATGGCGGATCACCAAAATAGACGTGAACAAAGAAACAGCAGACTCAATCAAGTATTTCACACATCAAGTGCTGGCAAACTTACTCTATCACCTATAACTGGATTTCTGCCAAAAATACCTTTCTAAGCCTTGGAATGAGCAGTTAAGAAAGAAACCTCTAAATGGTGGGAGGCAGCCTCACTTAAGAAATATATTGAACATGGCCTTATACCGAGAGGACTCAGGATTTTGATCTTTCCACCCATTGAAACCACCTCCCAAGCGAGACTCAAACAATGGGAATCTAATCTACGGACAGCCTGGAATATTATGCTACAACAACTGGTAGAAATTAAATAACAAGAATTTGAAAAATATTGGGAAGAAGTAGATTCACTTTACAAACAAATTGAAGAAGCCTACTGGGGCGACATTACAAAAAAACTATGACTTTCTTAATAAAATCATTGATGAGAATGAAGAGGATATAATTCAAAGGAAAAAAAGGAAATTTAGATGTGACCTTACTGACTACCAACTTGGCCGAGTATACACCGTTAACAAAAGATATGACAACATCAAGACTTATAATGTTTCCTTGGAGCAACCAAGCTGTTCGGAAACTTTACCTTCATCAGAGGTCGAATCGCTAGAAGATACAGACATTTGTCACACATCAAGACTTGGCATACATTTTTATGAAGAAATAAGAAGATATCAATTAGGTACAGCACAAGACAATCGTACCAGACTACTAAGTTTCACAACCCTAGAACCAATTTTGACACTACGTGACATATATTAAACTCGTATAGGTGGATATATTGTGTGTTCTGCAACCTCTTTCAATTCCAAGATTTATATTGGAGTAAATTGGTCCATACCCAGTGTGGCTACCCAAACTCAACTCAGAACGGACATTACAAAGGATGAGAGTTGGACCATAGAAATTGTGTTTCTTGATTCCCTACCTTGTCTCTCTCTCCTGCTAAGCCCTCATCCTTTTTAGACACAATGGCGGATCACCAAAATAGACGTGAACAAAGAAACAGCAGACTCAATCAAATATTTAACACATCAAGTGCTGGCAATATTTACTCTAACAACTCTAACCATATTTCCACCAAAAATAACCTTCAAGCATTGGAACGAGCAGTTAAGAAAAAAACATCTAAATGGTGGGAGGGAGCCTCACTTAAGAAATATATTGAATATGGCCTTATACAGAGAGGCCTCAGTATTTTGATCTTTCAACCCATTGAAACTACCTCCCCAGGGAGACTCAAACAACAGGAATCTAATATACAGATAGCATCGAATATTATGCTACGTCAACTGGTAGAAATTGCACAAGAAGAATTTGAAAAATATCAGGAAGAAGTAGATTCACTTAACAAACAAATTGAAGAAGCCAATTGGGACAACATTACAAAAAAAACTACGACATTCTTAATAAAACCATTGATGAAAATGAAGAGGATATAATTGAAAGGAAAAATAGTAAATTTAGACGTGACCTTACTGACTACCAACTTGGCAGAGTATACACCATTCGCAAAAAATACGACAAGATCAAGACTTTTAAACCAACCTTGGAGCAACCAAGCTGTTTGGAACCTCTACCTTCATCAGAGATCGAATCGCCAGAAGATACAGACATTTGTCACACATCAAGACTTGGCATACATTTTTACGATGAAGTAAGAAGACATCAATTAGGTGCAGCACAAGACAATCGTACCAGACCACCAACTTCCACAACCCCACAACCAATTTTGACTCTATGTGACATATATTGGATTCATATACGTGGATATAGTGTGAGACCGCAACCTCTTTCAATTCCAAGATTTATATGGGGCAAATTGGTCCATACCCCATGTGACTACTCACACTCAACCCATACTCCATGTGACTACCCACACTCAACTTAGAACAAGCATTACAGAGGATGAGAGAGTTGGACCATAGAAATTGTGTTTCTTGACTCACTACCTTGCCTCTATCTCCTGCTAAGCCCTCAATCTTTATAAACACAATGGAGGATCACCAAAATACACGTGAACAAAGAAACAGCAGACTCAATCAAGTATTTCACACATCAAGTGCTGGCAAACTTAATCTATCACCTATAACCGGATTTCTGCCAAAAATACCTTTCAAGCCTTGGAATGAGCAGTTAAGAAAGAAACCTCTAAATGGTGGGAGGCAGCCTCACTTAAGAAATATATTGAACATGGTCTTATACCGAGCGGACTCAGGATTTTGATCTTTCCACCCATTCAAACCACCTCCCAAGCGAGACTCAAACAATGGGAATCTAATCTACAGACAGCCTGGAATATTATGCTACTACAACTGGTAGAAATTAAACAACAAGAATTTGAAAAATATTGGGAAGAAGTAGATTCACTTTACAAACAAATTGAAGAAGCCTACTGGGGCGACATTACTAAATAAACTATGACTTTCTTAATAAAATCATTGATGAGAATGAAGAGGATATAATTCAAAAGAAAAAATAGGAAATTTAGATGTGACCTTACTGACTACCAACTTGGCCGAGTATGCACTGTTAACAAAAGATATGACAACATCAAGACTTCTAACGCATCCTTAGAGCAACCAAGCTGTTCGGAAACTTTACCTTCATCAGAGGTCGAATCGCTAGAAGATACAAACATTTGTCACACATCAAGACTTGGCATACATTTTTATGAAGAAGTAAGAAGATATCAATTAGGTACAGCACAAGACAATCGTACCAGACCACCAGGTTTCACCACCCCAGAACCAATTTTGACTCTACGTGACATATATTAGACTCGTATAGGTGGATATGTTGTGGGTTCCGCAACCTCTTTCAATTCCAAGATTTACATTGGGGTAAATTGGTCCATACCCCATGTGGCTACCCACACTCAACTCAGAACAGACATTACAGAGAATGAGAGAGTTGGACCATAGAAATTGTGTTTCTTGACTCCCTACCTTGTCTCTCTCTCCTGATAAGCCCTCATATTTTTTTTAAACACAATGGCGGATCACCAAAATAGACGTGAACAAAGAAACAGCAGACTCAATCAAATATTTAACACATTAAGTGCTGGCATAACTTACTCTAACACCTCTAACCATATTTCCACCAAAAATACCTTTCAAGCCTTGGAACGAGCAGTTTTAAAAAAAAACATCTAAATGGTGGGAGACAGCCTCACTTAAGAAATATATTGAACATGACCTTATACAGAGAGGCCTCAGGATTTTGATCGTTCAACTCATTGAAACTGCCTCCCCAGAGAGTCTCAAACACCAGGAATCTAATACACAGACAGCATTGAATATTATCCTACGACAACTGGTAGAAATTGCACAAGAAAAAGTTGAAAAATATTGGGAAGAAGTAGATTCACCTTACAAACAAATTGAATAAGCCTACTGGGGCGACATTACTAAAAAAAAAAGCTATGACTTTCTTAATAAAATCATTGATGAGAATGAAGAGGATATAATTCAAAGGAAAAATAGGAAATTTACACGTGACCTTACTGACTACCAACTTGGCCGAGTATACACCGTTAGCAAAGAATACGACAAAATCAAGACTTCTAACGCATCCTTGGATCAACCAAGCTGTTCGTAAGTTCTATCTTCATCAGAGGTCGAATCGCCAGAAGATATAGACATTTGTCACTCATCAAGACTTGGCATACATTTTTACGAAGAAGTAAGAAGACATAAATTAGGTACAGCACAAGACAATCGTACCAGACCACCAAATTCCACAACCCCAGAACCAATTTTGACTCTACGTGACATACATTTGATTTGTATAGGTGGACATATTGTGGGTTCCACAACCTCTTTCAATGCTATATGACATTGTTTACCCACCTGAATCAGTGGGCCACACACAGTGTGCATAGTGTTTAACTTTGGAGCATCATAGGAAGACCAATATCTTTGCATGACTTTTAGTTACCCATAATTGAAAGCCTTACTGAAGCAGAAGCAAAAGCCTCTACTCCAGTGGAGAACATTGCAATGCTGCAGGGTCAGTACTTTGTTGACCTTATTCCTACAACAGAGGGATAGAGTCAACCTTGTTGTTGTTTATGAGTTTGCTCTAAGTAAGGATAGAGGCAGGAAAAAGCATATTATTGTCTCCAGTGCTCATCTCAGCTAGGCCTGTGGGAAATTTACTGAAGTGAAGCCGCCTGACAGAAACAGCTCAAACCGCAGTCAATGGGAGTCATTCTTTGAAAAAAAAAAAACTCATGCATGTCACACCAGCCCGGATTCCCTCAGAAGCATAGTTTTCAGAAGTGTACAGATCTGTTAGGTTTTCCCGGGTACCAGATGAGCTAGGGCCAAAAATCCACAGCTGCCTAAATTTAAAAAAAGGGTTGTTTCTCAGTGGAAAATGTTTATCTGGCCATGTTGGGTTCTGAGTCCTTCCCTTTCATGGGTGCTTGGCCCATCCTCATAATTGGAGTACTATTTTAGTAGGTAGATGTGTGGGACAGCTTTGGATTTGCATATGTTCTGGAACTTTTCCTCACAGAAATAGAGGAAAATGTATATTTTTAGCCCAAGTTTGAGGTTTCATAAGCATCTGGTTAAAACAAATCCTTGTGAGATCTACCTAAGTCTTGCCACCCTGAACTACTCTGGTTGTCTAGTTTTCAGAGCTGTCTGCATTTGGTAGGTTTCAATGGATAGCAGCTGATCCCAGATTCAAAATCAACAGCTACCCAAGTTGCAAAACCAAAGGTTATTTTCAAGTGGAAAAATATGACATGTCCTTGCTGCATTTGGGGCCTTTCTTGTTGCGGGTACTTGGCCCTCTGACACAATTGGTGTAATGTTATTATTTAAATACATGTGGGAATGTTTGGAGGTACACAGTTTGGGTATCCCCACAAGTTCTGAGATTTTCGCTCACAGAAAAGGGAGATAGCATGTGCCTTTAGCAAAGTCTTGACATTTGCAAGTGCTTCTGGGTGAAAAACCTGTGAGATCCATTCAAGTTATGCCATCCTGTGATCTAGGAGTCTAATTCTAAGAATTGATGAGGTGTTGTAGGCTTCCCTGGGTGGTCACCAAACCCAAGCACAAATACCACAGCTACTCAAATTGCAAAAAAGAGTCAATTTTGAGTGCAAATCACTAATCTGCCCATATTTTGCTTTTGATCCTTCCCTTTTTTGTGTGATACACAAGTGGGTTATCATCTTTATGAGGAGCTATGTGGCATGGTAGTGGTAATAAATTTGTGAATTGCCTTAGGTTCCAGAACTTTTCCTCACAAAATGTGTTGACAATTTGTGTGTTTTAACTGATGTGTGCAGTATGCAAAGGATTCTGTTTAAACAAACTTGTGAGCTCCATGCAGGTCATGCCACACTGGATTCTGGTAGATGTCTAGATTCAGAAATGGTAGATTTTTCTGGGTGACAGCTGAACCCTGGCCTATAATCGATAGCAACCAATATTTAAAAAAAAGAGTTGGTTTTGAGTGGAAAAATGTGATCTGTCCGTATTGCATTCTTAACCCTTTCTTGTTGCAATCACATGGCCCACCCAACAAGTGCTATTTTTCACAAGAGATCTGTGAGAAATTTGAGGATGCCCTTAGATTTTGGAACTTTCCCTCAGGGAAATGTTAGAAACATGTGTCTTTTTTAGTCAAAGTTTGAGGTTTGCAAGGGCTTCTGGGTGAAAAAGCTTTGTGAATTCCATACAAGCCTCATCACCATTGTATATTTTTCAGAAATATAAGAGTTTAGTAGGTGTCATTGTGTGGCAGTCAAGACCAGATCCAAATTTCAGAGTTGCATACATTGCAAAATATGGGTTGATCTTGAGTAGAAAATGTGTTCAAGATATGGGAATGCTGTCTGGAAGGGAATTTGTAGGTCCCAGAAGATTCCTACACTTTCCCTCATAGAAGCGTGAGGAAATTGGGTGTTTTTCACCAAAAGTTGAGGTTTGACAGTGTTTCTGGGTAAAATCCCAATGAGATCCATGCAAGTCATGCCACCTTGGTCTCCTCAAAGTGTCTAGTTCTCAGACATTTGTGGGTATGGTAGTTTTTATTATGTACTGCATGAGCAAAATCTACGGCTACCTACATTACATAAAAAAGGTAGGTTTTGAGTAGAAAAATTTGATCTGTCCATGTTGGATTTTTGGTCCCTTTCCTGTCAAAGGTGCTAGGCCCACCCATAAAAGTGAGGTACTGTTTTTTTGGGGGGGAGATGGGGAAATGCTGGGTGGTAGGAACTTTATGGATCCCACAGATCCCCAAACTCTCATTCACATTAATGTGAGAAAAATGTGTTTGTTTTAGCCAAAGTATGAGTTTTGCAAGGACTTCTGGTTAAAAAGACCTTGTGAAAAACAAACAAGACACATTACCCTGGACTTCCCTGGATGTGTAATTTTCAGAAATGTCTGGGCCTGAAGCGTTTCCCTGGTAGGAAAGAGAGCTGAGGCCCAAACCCCACAGCTCCCCACATTGCAAGGATAGGATCTGTTTTGTTTCAGGGGAAAATTTGATCCATCCATGTTGTGTTTTGGACCCTCTACTGTTCAGGACACTAGATCCTCCCACACACACACATACACACACAAGTTGATTACCATTTTTATTAGATGCGTGGAAACACAAGATGCTACAACATTTGTTATTACTAATTGTGATTTCTAAATATAAGCCATTTTGCAAGACAGAGGACACTTTGCAAAATGCCCTATGCATCATATGAAAATATAAGTAACAACAAATTCAGAGGTGTACATATAACTGCTGTTCCCAAACTCACTATCCTGTGTACATTTCAGACACACATAGGTTTCCTTCCTACCCATTTTCTGCACTTTATAGTTTACCATTTGAGCTAATGTATGCAATGAAAAATCTATTTATGGTGCATCCCAGTTATTGGGTCTGGGTATCACTTTTCTGAAGAACCCCTAGATGGCAACATACTGAGAAGAGTCTTTCATACCTAACAGTATATTGCCTTTTTAATCAGCCATCATTACAAGATGCTCCAGATGAAAACATGTCAAACGTTGTCTACTTATTGTCTACTCACTTTAATTTTTTTTTTATTTCCACAGTTAGTTTCATTGGAAGAACCTTGACTTCTGCACAAACCACAAAACCACAAACCACATAAATTAGGAACAATGAGCTATCTCTTAGAAAAGATGCCAAAACTGTAATGCAAATGGCTTTTAATACAGCTAGCTCTGCCTGTTCCTAAAAGTTGGCAAGATGGTGATCTTAGCACAGCAAACCTTTTGTTCATAACATTTTCAGAAAAAAAAACTATGCTTTCTTGCATAGCAAAAAACAAAAGCCATAACACATGTAGGAATATTTTGGCTATTTGCTCAGTTCCGTCTAGGTGAATCTACCTTTAGAATGCCCAAAAAGTTGAATAAAAGGATGCAAATTTGGCGTGCATATCTTATGCAGGAAAAAAGTAATGACAGTGAAAGCACAAAGTACCCTACAGAACAAAAAAAAAGGTTCAGCACTGGGGTGGAAAAGCTCATCAGTTATGGGGTTAATTCATAAATAGTAAATAAACACAAAATTAATCAAACATTTCCCTAACACTGTAGTCACACTCATGTATTTATGTATTATCTTTTGCAAATAAACTAGGCCCTTTTGTTTTTCGAGTTTGATGTCTGATTAGGACTCATAAAAATTCACATGCCAGTCTCAGGTGGAAGTGATGTGTGCACCTTGCGCTTCAAAAATGAAATGGTGCATAAGATAGCATTAAAGAAATCCATGTCCTACACTAGCAGTATCCTCTGGTTCACCTTTTGGGATAGTGGCACAGCATAGATGCTACTTTAAGCAACATTGTAGTTAAGGGATCAAACATAAAGACATAAGGTTCAAAACAATATATTTATTCATTTTAGTAAAGGAAAAATATATTAACTAGTGAGCATCAAAATCACTAAAAATAAGAAGAAATAAATTAGTGTTTGTCAAGTAAAAGTGCTGCGTACCTGCAAAGACATCAACAGTAAGACCTTGACCTTCAGTGAGCCCCAGGGGCAAATGGACTGACATCACTAGTCACAAACCTAAAGTTAGAAGAACTATGCTTTCAATCGATCCCTTTATTTTGAGTGTTGAAGTTTACACCATGTACTTGGTTTCATTGTTTTATTGACTCAAGATATAAGGCTTCACCTCCAGTTTTCACTTATTTAAAATTAGTTAAACATTGGTTGACAAGGAGTCAGGATCTTAGCACAGATTTTGGGTGAAACTTGGTACCTAAATGATTAGGAGTTTCAAAATATACACATTTATAGACAAGGCACATAGATATAAAAACGACTATATAGTGAAGAGAAGAGAAGAGAAGAGAAGAGAAGAGAAGAGAAGAGAAGAGAATTGAATTTTGTACTGCTGTAGTCAATGAATGGTGTCTGCTGGCACTCAAAAATACTAGTTCCATTTGTTTCTATAGTATGGAGCTATCCCTTTAACTATTAAAGGGGAAACTGCCTTGGGAGACCAGCAACTCTGTGAGATCTTTTATAAATTATTGCCTTTGTAATATATGTAATTGGATTACTTCTTTGGCTACCTTTAATGTTGTATTTTTTAAAAGACGTGTTGTGTCAGCTTGATATGAGTATGATATAATGTGTGATATCTACTAATTCAAATCCCCAAATAATTAATACAGAACACTAGTCTTTAGAGTTTAATGGGAGACACAAGAAAATACCACTCAAGTGATTTCATTTCACGATAAGTAATCAGGATACCTATGCTTAATCCTTGAGCAGCAGTACTTTACTTCACAACATCTAAGTTTCCTTGACCATCCCAATCGAAAACAATCTGTCCAGGATGTGCGCTCTTCAGAAGCCTCTCTTGTATATGGTAAAATGATTTATTATTTTGTGTCAACACACATACAGAGGGCCTCATTACGAGTCTGACAATCATGAGACCGCTAGCCTTGTGGTTCTAGTTGGACTGCCACATTTCAGGCAGTCCTTTCACCACATTAACACCCTAGCGGTCAAATCACCAGGGGACTGCTGTCCCTGCCAGGAACATGGTTGCCGATGGGCAGACTGCAGTAGGACTCATGGTCAGCCACAGCAGCACTGAGTTCAGTGATGCAGAGCTGATTACGAGTCCAGTTTCCACCAGCATTTTAATGGCGGGGGCTCCGCCATGAAAAGGCTGGCAAGAACACAGTACATGGGATCATGAGGGAGGCAGAGGGAGGCCCCTGCACTGCCAGTTACATGCCCTTGTCCATGGCATAGGCAGTGCAGGGACCATCTGCAAGCACCCCTGTAATGTGCACTGTCTGCTTAGTAGACAGTGCACATTTCGAGACTGCTGTTGTGCTACGGTATTGGCCTCGGCTCCCTTAAAGAATTCAAGACCAATACTGTAGCACTGTTCCTGCCAGGCTGACCGGTGGGAGCATCGTAATACGATGTTCTCACTGGTCAGCCTAGTGGGAAGATTATAATATGACTGGTGAGGCAGCAGGGTTGATGTTCTCATCCCTGCAAGTATGGCAGTTGGCTTGTCTAGCCTCCAAACGTGTACTGAGCCCCATAGAGAATACAAGACTACTGACTTCTTTCTTCAGCCTCTAATTGTAGCATCCTAAGGGTAGAGGTGGGTGTAGGGAAATATGTATTTTCAACCACTGACTTTGTGTTGCACCACTTTGCATCTGGATTAGTTGTTCAGTGTTCGCCAACTGCAGATTACATTTTGTATTCAGTTGAGCTACCTATTGACTTTATCGTAGCGTTAGACATTGCAGTTGAGCTGTGTTTTTCCACATGGTAAACTGTGCTTGTTTTTCATATTCTTTCTCACTGAAGAGCTAGGACATATTATCACCAAACAGTTAATCAGTCAGCATGATAAGAATGTATCAGACTTATGTTTTTTCAGTGTAGGGAATGATTTGGCCTTGGGAGAAATGTCTTGAGATGTTGGCCAGTTCTCACCCCTTTCCTTTCAACTCTGACCTACAGTAGCCAGCATGTTTGAATATTTCTTTTTCATGGGAGGGGTTTTCTCCAGAAAGCCCTTTCGGTTCTTTAAGATATAAAAAGGTGGCCCTGCTCAATAGCGGTGTAATTTCCAAGACCTCAGTCAGGATTAGATGTCAGATGCCTGACACATTTGTCCCGCGAGGGTGGATATCTCTTTCTCGCAGTTGAACTGGCATGAGAAAGATGAAGAGCTTTGCAGGCCGTACAGTGATGAATTTTTACTTTATTCTTTGCTTTGCAATTATGTTATAATATAATCACATATATTTGCTGTGTACATTGCAGTTGAGAATCATTTTAGGTATATTTTCCTTTCATTGCTGTGACTATTTTTTAACGTATGCTTTCAACCTACTAATTTCCTTTTAGGAACCTCGTGGTGAAATAATAATAAATATCTTCTTTGAACTGAGAAGTGCATTTCAGAGATGTTTGTCAGCTCGGTCATTAGTGAAAGCAAAACAGTGGGGCGGGGTGGTTCATGAATGTTTAAAAACTCTCAGTAGTATAAAATGCCACTCAATGCAGTGATACATGCATATAATACATGGGAGTCTGAAATCCCCATATAGAAATACCTGCCTTTAGTTTCCTTTTTTACGGTAGAGTCCTGCTTTCTGTAGTAACATAATTTATTACACTTGATGTGGTTGCCTTACAGTCTGCTGCCTGAGCCACCAGCCAAAGTGAAATGCAGGCTCTGGATCACAATTTGATTTTAATTGTATTTTTGAAACGAATTACTACCTGTGTTTTGGAGTGTTTAATTTTGCACCATAGATTGTGCTTTTATTCATCATGTTTCTGAACAAATGATTTCTTTCATAAGGAACAAAGACATACCAAGGATTTAAGTCCCAAATGGAAGAGTAATGGTGTGACTATGTATTATAAGGAATAAAATGCCATCTACTGTATTTTAGTGACTTGCTTTCACCTTTATTGCATGTTTCCACATCCTGCATTAGTATTTTTTTTAATTTAGAAGAATCTTTATCGTATTTAATGCATGGACTCATTTGTACAATTTACATTCAAAATATTTGGATGGCTAGGTTGTCTTCTGGCTAGTAGGTACATCCCATTATCACAGACTTAGATAAGCTTTCTCTTGTAAATTTCTTAGGATGCTAACTCTGTTTTTTAACTACATAATTTGAACAGAATTCTTATTTATCTCTTCCTCGTATATGTAAATTGATGTGAATGGATTTCCTCATGGATGGATGATGGGAACGGATATACCTGGAAGGTCACAAATCTTAATTGTTCAAACTCGGATGCAAGATTTTGTTGTGTCACTGTCATTATAGCCCTATTACCCAGTAGAGGCTTCCCTGCACTGTCTCCCAGTGCCTGAGTGGATACACCTCAGTGCATTGTGTCAGGTCCCTGCTGCTGATGAAGCTGAAACATTTTCAGTCTCTTAGGCTTACTTATTCATTTTGCATTACCACCTGAGGAGAACCATGGAGTTGTATTTTTTTATAAGTAAAATCAAGTCACTAATCACCCATGACTAAATACATTGGAAATAAAGTACATAACTTGCAATATATGATGTTTCAACTTTATGATTAAAGATTAATTAGCACCGTAAACCTCCATGCAGAGGGAACAAGTAGATTGTAAATATTTGTGTACAGTGCCCCTCTGTTCAAAACGTTAGGTGAATCAAGAATAGACAGTGGTGAATGGGTACATAGTACTGGAACTTTAAAGGGATGCGTTGGTTTAGCTGGGGTGTAGCATCCCTTGTTAACATCTATAAGGTAATTATAGAGCACAATAACATAACATAAAGCAACATTACAACACACAGAATTTAACTGGGAACCTCAGAAAACTGAAGGCAACAGAACTAACTCAGAACAGCTCAATAACAGCTCAGTGCAATAATGCAACACAAAACACAGCAGCACAAAAACAACACAATACCACACAGCACCACAATACCAAAATGTAACATAACACTACCCAAATATTATTGTACCCCATAAACACTTGCACAAATCTGGGGAGATAAAAGGCGGTTGCAGCAAGAGCTACTTACCACCATGGACATGCAATAGTGCCACCCACATGTTTTGTGACTAAGTGCATAGAGTGATCAGACTTACATTGGAAACAAAGACAGCCATATCCAGTGTGCCAGTGAGGTTTACACTGCACATAATCTCCCTCTCTGTTCATTGTCATGGTTATATAGAACAGAGGACAGCTCATCAGTGCATCCCTCTTGCTGTAACATCCCTAAGGATAGGCAGGACACATTTTAACCTCTTCTGCTGCTGAGCAAATAACTAATTAAAAATGAACTCCTTGTTAAACCTGAAACAAAATGTTTCTGCCATGAAAATACCAACATTTACTCAACAGAATGTACTGACTTGGATTCAAACCTGGCATTATAGAAATTCCCCACACATGAATAGGAAGGGTTCAGCTCACAGGACATACTTTAAAGGTACTATAATGAAGAATGGAATTATATTCATCTTTAGTGTGATGTAGTAATGTTTGAACATACTGCTTTGAAAAGTACAATATCTGACACCAGAAAAACAAAGATAATCAAAAGAGTATTTATTAGGTCATCACGTAACAACACAATCCTGCCACCTAGCTTCCAACTTTTTGAAACTTCTTACAGTTTTGGACTGCAGTGCCCACCTCACGATTATATCACATGCCCCCATATTAAAATATCTTTCAATGTAATCTCAGAATTCTCTTGTGACCACAAACCAAGTTTGCCCATTTTTGGTCCAGTGACTATAAAGAACCAGATAGTTCCTATCATTACTATACACACTGAGGATGTTCAATTCATTCTGATAGCTATGATACGATGCTAGCCAGAAAGACACTTCTCGTGACCCTAGATGATGTAACTGGTAGTGACTCCAGACACCTTCACAGGAAAGAAAGATCTTTTCAGCTACATTGGTAAGCGTGGGTTGTTGGCCCGGAACAGCTACCAACAGTACAGTTTGCAACATCCACTTCAGACCATTCCATACATAATCCATGAAGAAAAAATGTACATGACAAAGGGCAATGATATCATAATAGTGCAAGTAGAAATATAAAGGAAATTCAAAAACAGCCACTAGATAAATCTATGCAGAAACTCCATCTCAGGGCCACCTAACTCCTGGCATGGCAGGATTTTATTGTGGTTTCAGCTCTGGAGTGCTGCAATCTGTCAAACACTGTGCCTTTTTACCTGGTACAGAAGTAATGAGTTTGGAGCATGATCCAGACACTCAACACAGGCTGCACTAGCAGAGGTGCCCCCACGACCTCCAGGGCCATGTTTCTGGACTTCGTAAGTGTGGCGATACCATTTTACACGTGTACCAGACATAGGTCACTACCTGTGTCCAGCTACATAGTGGTAACTCTGAACATAGGCATGTTTGGTATCAAACATGTTGGAATCATACCCTAAGGCTTTTGCAGGCATTGTTTGCATGGTTTCATGCACTCTGGGGGTTCGTTGGAGGACCTCCAGTATTGCCATTACAGCCTTCTGAGGTTTTCCTAGGCACCCCCAGCTGGTGCCACCTCTCAGACAGGTTTCTGCCCTCCTGTTGTTTGAGAAGCTCAAGCCCAGAAAGCAGAACAAGGGATTTCCTTTGGGAGAGGGTTGTTGCACCCTTTCCCTTTGGAGATAGGTGGTACAGGCTTGGGAGGGGTAGCCTCCCCAATCCACTGGAAATGCTTTGAAGGAGACATTTGGTGCCCTCCTTGCATAATCCCATCTACACCAGTTCAGGGACCCTCTGTCCCTGATCTGGCAGTAAACTGGACAAATGAAAGGGGAGTGACCACTCCCCTGTCCATCACCAACCCAGGGGTGGTGCTCAGTGCTCTTTCAAAGGTTCCCTGAGTTTTGACATCTTGGATTCCAAGTGGGTAGGGAACTCTGGGAGCATCTCAGTGGCCAGTCCCACCAGGTGACGTCAGAGCCCTCCCCTGATAGGTGCTTACCTGTTTAGCTGACCAATCCCCCTTCCAGGGCTATTTAGGGTTTCTCCTTTGGGTGGTTCTTCAGATTTGAATTGCAAGACTCCAGCAGGAATCCTTTGCATTCTTTACTTCACCTTCTCACTGAAGAAACTGCATCTGGACCCTCCAGGAACTCTACAAACTGCAACAAAGGAGTAACATTGTATCTTCAGCTCCTGACAGCAACTACAACTGTTTCCCAGTCGTGCATCCTCAGAGGACAGCCTGTCTTTTGCCTGCACCAGAAGAACAAAGGAATCTCCCTTTGAGTGAAGTACTTACTCCCCTGCTTCAGCAGGCACCTCTCTGCATCAACACCCAGCGGCGTGGGTCCCCTCTCCTGACAAGTTGTGTGGATCCAGCATCACAGTTGGTGGACTGAAGTGGTCCTGATGGTCTTGACGTCCTACTGTCCAACTTTGCTGGATGTAAGAGCTTGCCTCCCCATGCAAGACAGTACACCCTTGCACCACATATTTTGCAGTTGCCAAGGTTTGTTGGCATCCTTTCATGAAGGTTTTTGTGCACCATGCAGCACGAGCCCCCGGCACTCTATCCTGCAACGCACAGCTTCTTGCGTGGTTCTCTGGCAACAAAGGACCCTTTGTTGTAGTGCTGCATGGGCCTCCTCTTGCACATTCTTTGTCCCCATGCTGTGGGACTCCTGTGTGTGCTGCCTGGTCTTCTAAGGGCTCTCTGAGTTGCTGAGAGTCTCTTAAGACTCCCCCTCCTGGGTAGAGTCCACCTGGTCCTTCCTGGTCCCTGGCAGCGCAATTTTCCACTAACTGCAAGCTTTGCATGTGCCAAGCTTGTTGGCAGAATCCAGTGAAGCAAGCCAGACTTCCATCTGGCGTGGGGCATCGCCTGCACCAGCCAAGAACACTGCATCCATCTTCTTGGGTGCAGTACTGACTGTTGTTCTTCACCAGTGGTTCTTCTTTTGCATCTTCATCACATTAGCAGGGGCTGCTGTTCTCCCTGGACTTTTCTGTGCTTCTTGGACTTGATCCCCTTCTTTCACAGGTCTTCAGGTCCAGGAATCCACTGTTGGTGTCTTGCAGTCTCTTCTGGTTCTTGCATTATCTTTTTTCTTGTGTTCTTGTGTGTTCTAGGAAAGTTACTGTGATTTACTTCTGCTTTCCTGGGCTCTGGGGAGGGTTCTATTACATACCTTTGGTGTTTTCTAATACTCCCTACACAGTACACTTGCCTAGGTGGGAAACCGACATTCACATTCCACTTTCTTAGTATATGGTTTGTGTTCCCTCCAGGCCCATTTCTAACTTTTGTGGTTTTCACTATTTGCATTGTTTTTTTACTGTTTTTACACCTGTTTCTGCATACTAGTGTATATATTTTATTTAGTACTTACCTCCTAAGGGAGTATAGACTCTATGGTATTTTTGGCATTTGTGTCACCAAAATAAAGTACCTTTATTTTTGTAAGAGTGAGTATTTTCTTTCATGTGTGTAAGTACTGTGTGACTACAGTGGTACTCCATGTGCTTTTCATGTCTCCTAGATAATCCTTGGCTGCTCAGCTACAGCAACCTCTAGAGAGCCTGGCTTCTAGACCGTGTATACATTTCACTAATAAGGGAACTGGACCTGGTATAAGGTGTAAGTACCTTAGGTACCCACTACAAACCAGGCCAGCCTCGCACATCAGTGATCAGTGATTTCATCAATGATTTAATTTGAGATATCATCCTATGTCTTTAGTGATGCACTATATGAGATCACAGTGGATGGTCGGTTGTAAGCAACAATTAGCTCAGTAAACTATACTTTGTAAATTTCAGGTTTTTTTTAGCTTAAAATGTACTTTTGTATGACATTTTCACCTAACTATAATTGCACTTTAACCTTTATTTCTGGTGAATTTCTAAAGTTTTTTCTTGACATACAATAAGTTAACATTAACAGGACTAACTATACTGCAACTTTCATTTTTTCAGTAACCATTTGAGGCTGTTTTCATATAGTGTAGGATCTTATTACCTTACCTAACTACATCAGCGCTTAAACATTTGCTTTTTCAGTGGATTTGTACTTTTTTTAATACAATGTATGATCTTACTATGGCCCTCATTTCGTCCTCGGCGGTCTTTTGGAAAGACCGCTGAGGTACCGCCGTGCTGAAGACTGCCAGTGCAGGCGGTTTTCCACGCAGCATATTATGACTGCTGGCAGTGCTCCGTCCTTTTTCAGACGGATAGCCGCCAGCAGCCATACTGGTGGTCGTCATCAGAAGACCGCCCACCGAATCACTTCCCATGATTCGGTTTGGCGGTGTTCTGGTGACGGGGTGCTGGCGGCAGAGCAGCCCCCATGGATCCCGTCCCCTCGCGGACGATCACTGGAACAGGTAAGGTGATCGTCCGTTAGGGGAGGGGGTTGGGGGGGATTGTGTGGCGTGTGCATGTATGGGGGTGTGAGGGTGAGTGTGTAGAGGGGGTGTGTGAGTGCATGTATGCATGCAGGGGGTGTTGTATGTTTGGAAATGTGTGCGTGTCTGTCTGTATGTTCGTCTGTGAGTATGTGTGTGTATGTCTGTATGTATGTGTGCGTGTATGACTGTGTGTGTCTGTTGGAATGTTTGTTAGTAAGTGTGCGGGTATGTGTGGTGGTGGTGTCTGTGTGTTTGAAGGGGGTGTGTGTATCGATGTGGGGTGTGTGGGGAGGAGGGTACTACCACCTTAAGGGCGGTAGGGGGTTCTGGGTGTGGGGGAGGACTCAGGGTTGGGGGAGGGGGGTGCGAGAGACCCCTATCAGTGCCAGGTAAAGTATTCCCTGGCACTGCTAGTGCCTACCTCCATGGATTTCGTGGCAGTACAAAACCCCACGAAATCCATGGTGGTATGCAGGATTGTGATACCGCCGGCGGTGTAGTGACAGCCGCTGGTCTGGAGACCAAAGTCTCCAGCCCAGCAGTCGTTACCACCATGGCGGTCAGAGTGGAGAAATGGCGGTTTACCGCCATGCTTGTAATGCCATTTTTTTTTGCCAGCCTGTTGGCGGTATTACCACCATTTCTCCATCACCCGCCAGGGTTGTAATGAGGGCCAATATTCCCTAACTGTAACATCATTGGCCTGTGGTGAGCAAGCCCTGCACCCAACTCCACTGAGGGTGGCCAACCCATTCTCATCCATGGCTAAGCAATGAGAGTGCTTAAGGGTATCAATTTAAATAGTGCAGATCTATTGGCTTTCTTGAGTGATCATCACATCTATATATAAAAGGCATGCCAATTGGCTTTGTCAGAAGGTTACCACATTAACATACAAGGCAAGCCTGTTGGCTTTGCCTAGGGGCAACACATCATTATATGAAGGCAAACCTATCAGTTTTTTTCGAGAGGTGACCACGTCAATATGCTATACAAGCATAATGGAATTGAAAAGAGGTCCCCACATTATTATATAAAATCAAGCTTATTGGTTTTGTAAAGGGCTGATCATATCAATTTACAAGGCAAGTGTGTTGGCATTGTCTGCAACATTAAAAACATAACATCTTCCTTTTACATTTCTCAGGGCACAAAATTTAGCCATAAGACCCCCTGTTGTCCTCAGCTGAAGAGCAATAACTTCAGCACCCGGAATGCTTAGAACTACTACTACCTTTTTTTCTGCAGGCACACCATATACAGCCTAATAAAAATAGGCTTACTTTTAATAAATGATTTCTGGGGGGCTGCTGCACTCCCTGAAAATTCCACAACATTTTTGTAACATGTTTGTGGTACACCAGTCCAAATAGGAAAACATATGCAAATTGGCCCACAAATGCCATTATAGGGTGCTCCTTCCAAGAAACAATAAAAAAAATGAGTTTTTTTTTCTTTACTTTTTTCTTTTTTGTTTTTGTACAGCCTCAGCTTGCATACTGTTGAGAGCCATGTGGGTAGCCTCAATGTTCCCCAGGCCCACTAGCTACCTAGCCTGAGCAGGAGTTGGCTAACATTTTATTTACAATTAAATCAACAAAAGCAGGTACATAGCCTGTTTCTGTGTTCCTAAAAGAATATTTTTATTCTTGTAAAAGACCCTTTCCCCACTGATCTAACTGGTGGCATGCTTCATCATCTGGGTCCCACCGGGGTGCCTAAGCAATTTTAATATCTCATTTCTTTCCAGTTGATGCACATTTCATGTTGTAGGTGCACACACAAAACATATTTGGCCTACCTCACTGTAGTCAGGCATGGAAGTACACCCTGAAGGCATTGAGAATTGTCATATTTCTCTGCCTCAGCTCAGGATCAGAGCACAGGCCATTTGTCACCCATGTTGTGCCAGATTAATTACATTTCACTACAGTAGCATGAACAAAGGTCTCCCCACATAAAGGGAGCAATTAACAATGCTTCACTCACCTCCTGAGGAGGAAAGATGTATAAATGAAGAATATGCATCAATCAGTCAGTAGTCAAAATAGGCCAGTGAAGACCAGTGCAAGTCAATTAAACAAAGAAGGGAGCCTAGACCTCTAGAGCCAACACTGGAGACAACACTGGAGGGGCATTCCCTTTAAAGATTAGGCGAGAAGGTGAGAAAGACCCTAGTAGTGATGTCAGTCAGGGGTGGAGCTGAAGCCCCCTGAGGAGATGTGACTAATTACTCCTGGATGATGCCATTTTGAACTGTTCCAGCATGCTGTCCGGGAGAGTTGGAATAGCGTGAAGAGGTGGCGTTGTACCCAAGGATTGGCCAGGGGTGCCTTGCTTCTAAAACCTTCCACTCTTCTTTAAGAATTTTTACACAAGGGGGAGGCTCCCTCCTTGGTGGTGTGTTTCTTTGTATTGCTGCTGGATCCTGGAGCTACCATGGACAACTGGAAGAAGGAACCCCCTGAAGCCACGAAAGGACTGAGAACTCTATCCCAGTTGACCCCAGGACCACTAGGTTTTCCCAAGAGCCAGTGAGTATCGTCCCCCTAATCCTCCTGAGGACCAGTTGGGGAATAACCTGGACCCCTACGTCCAGAGCCAAAGGCTGGTGCAGGGAGCCAGGACTAGTAGCTCCTTGTGTATTACATCACTTCAGAGGTTAGGAGGTATACTGAGACTACTTCTGGTGGCGCCAGGAGCGTAATAAGCCCAGAATCATCCAGATCCACCTAACATGGCTCCCGTTATGGCATTTTGAAGACTGGCTAACATTGACCCTTTTTCACGGAAGAAGTGTGTAGGCTGCCATTTTGGAAATTACCCTCAGTGTGGGCCAAGGCCCAGGGGTCAATGAAAGAAGGCTGATTGTGATTTTTTTCCAGGGAGGGGGCATGCATGGGGCCCTCTCCCCAGACTCGTGTTGGCTTGGAGGCCCCATCCCTCAGGCTGTGACTGTGAAAGAGGGGTCTGTGTCCCCATCGTGACCAGTGAAATCCAGGAGTGAGGCAGAGCACTGTTTCACCCCCCCAATAGTGGTGTGTCTGCCTTACTCCCTGGGCACGTGTCTGGGGAGAGTGCATGGCCACCACCAGTAAGGAGATCAAGGAGAAACTACTGTCTCCCACATTCACATGTAGAAGTGCAGACCGCATGGGAATTGCTTGGGCAATGAGTGATTCAATTCCTTGGCTGCCTAGTTGGTAGAGAGGCATGGAGGCGCCCAAGTGGGGCCAGGCACCCCCAAATAAAAAGCAAAAAGCAAAAAAAACAGTATGTCATGAGGCCAAATGGCAAGGAAAAAGGCAGCAGCGCTTCCTGGTGCAGCGGGAGAGCCGTTCATCAAATATTCACTTTTCCAGGCTGGTGCACACTAAAATACCCTAAGGTGCTTATTCATTTGTGTAGTCTTCTCCTTCTTGTCATGGGCCCAGGATGGCAGGGGCAGCACCAATGTTGAAAAGGATGCATGGGAGGGAGTCTGTAGAAGTGCAGGAGCTCTATTTAAGGAATTTTAAAAGGACTGACCCTTTGTTGTTGGAGAATGGAAAACCAGGGGCACTCTGGGGTGTATCTTTGTTTGAAAACACTCCCAGGGCTGGAACGTTTGCTCTTTAGCTGGAAGTGCAGCACCCTTGAAGGGTTTGTTCTATGGCTGCATTTATTATGGCCTGAAGATGTTTTAAACATTTACATGTTGCACAGCACCCTCTAAGGGCTAAACCTATGGTTGCATAAGATCAAAAAGTGATGTCCTCTAGGGGGTATTTTTATGATTACATTTTCATGGTTTGAAAGTATATCAAATGCACAGATGTGTTATTTTCATTTTAAAATGCTTTATTGGTATAATAATGTTGACAGTGATTACTGATCAGGGTGAATATGCTTTATTAACTTTGATTGCATTTACACACAAAATGATGTCTTTAACGTGGTGTATCATCAGGATTTATTGTTTTTATGCGTTTACAACCCTTTAGACGGTCAAAGGTAATTATGTAATGTCATCTAATGTAATTTCTAACTGCCTAATGTATAATATTGTATCATTTTAAAGCATGTGTACTTAGGTAGCAACAGGAATAAAATAAATAAAGTGTACACAAAGTAGGACATTCAGTTTTAAGAATACTAATTCCAGCTACTTGAGAAATATATGCTGCGAGCGCTTCTAATATTCACTGTAAGTAAATGTTTGCGGGTCCTAATTTAGCAATTCATAAAACAGGAATACTATCCACAACATTTTGCCAGGGTAGGCATCAGTGCAGTAATTCACTGAAAAACCTCACACATTTTTTTAAATACATTTTTATTGGTTGCAATATCGTACAACAAACATTTCACTGACACAGTGTATCCAGTCCATCTCTTGTAGAACATGCCAGTGTTTAGCACAATGTATGTGTAAAATGGTGTTGAATAGTGTACACAGATTCTGTAAATACCTGTCATTTTTTTCATTTTTCTACACAATACAAATGCATAATAGCAGCCACCCATTTTTACTTTTTAAAGAACTGGGCTGTATGAGTATCTTAAAAAAGCAAAATCATTTCAACAGTCTGTGAGGGATCTGTTTCAACGTTCAAAACATGAATCCCTATACTGTAGAGCCAATTGTTAATGGAGCATGTATCTCAGGTTTACCTTCCAGTGCCTGCAGTTGTGCTGAAAAGAGTTGTAGAATGTGGGTCTGTCCAAGCATGTATATTTGACATTGTTTCTTTAAAAACAAGTAGGAAAGTGGAGTATTATGCAGTGTGGCCGGTTAGGTCGAACTAGGTAATACTCTCAATATACCCCAAACTGGGTCCTTTGGATTCACATATAAACCCCTATGTCAGTCCTGATTGCGTGGCATAGAACAGTCAGGCTTTTCTAGAGGAGCATGTGTTAATAATTTCAGAGCACCATCATAAATGATAAGTAAATGGCATGACGAAAAAGAAATCGGACAACAATTTCTAAAAAGAGAGCAGGTTTATTCTATAAATGTTGACACATAAATGAATACAGTCAAATCAGTAAAACTGGATTTTAGAAGGAATAATAAATCAGTGCATTTCACCAGTGTCAACATTTAACATTGTGTCAATGGAGAAATCAGCTAGTGACAATCAGTCACTTGAGGGTAGAGTCCATTGGAAACCACTCGGGTTAAGGTGATACGGGTCCCAGGACAAGGGTTCAACAGTCAGTACAATTTACCTGGCTCACAGGACTTGGGTTTATAGTTCTCTTTGCTGTCCTTAGTGCTGAAACCAAGAGCCGCCGGTGCTAGAAAAACACACTAGTGACACTCAGGTGGTCATTCCGACTTTGACGGTCATCACCGGTCATACTTAGCAGCTGTGTATTTCTACTACCTCTCATGGTAAGTCACCTACCCTTCCAGGTGGTTAACCAATATGTAAGGCTCTAGTCCCCACACATACCTTGATGCATGAAAATAATGGCTACAGATTGGCTTCAGCTATACATCTCCCATGTGCAGATGACATACAATGCTCACATACCTGTACATCAATGAAAGTAGTGACGAATCATGTCAGTCCTGTTGTCATGTGCCTCATCCTCGTCAGCCTCCCCCTCAGCATCAGAGTCACCAGCCACAAACACTGCTCCAGCCTTATTGCCCCGCTCCTCCAACAGTGGGATGTGCATTCTGAGGGCCAGATAATGGAGCATGAAGCATGCAACAATGATCTTGCACACTTTCCCTGGTTTGTACTGTAGGGCACCACCAGACACATGAAGACACCGAAATCTAGCTTTCAAGAGACCGAAAGTCTGCTCAATCACACGCCTCATCTGGCCATGTGCCTCATTGTACCTGTTCTCCCCTAATGTAGCTGGATGTCTCACAGGTGTCAGGAGCCAGGGCAGGTTGGGATATCCGGAGTTACCAGTGTGGAAAAGGGAACATGGCCATAGGTAACATTGCTAGGCAGAGTGCTCACTGTGTTATAAGATGTAACAGTACACATACCTATGAGCCAGGCCCTTTCTTGCTGTAGCTGTGACATCATTGCAGGGACACTGCTGTTCCTCAGGATGTAGGAATCATGTACTGATACAGTGAGTTTTGTGTTCACAGTTTCTTAGACCTGACAGCCTTAGGGTGGTAACCCCTACCTTTTTGCCTGCCTCCCTCCATTTTTTTGGTACTGTTTTTGCTGGTTTTAAGACTCTGCACACCTTACCACTGCTAACCCGTGCTAAAGTGCATATGCTCTCTCCCTTTAAACATGGTAACATTGGATCATACCCAATTGGACTATTTAATTTACTTATAAGTCCCTAGCAAAGTGCACTATATTTACCCAGGGCCTGTAGAATAAATGCGACTATTGGGCCTGCAGCACTGATTTAGCCACCCACTTCAGTAGCCCTTTAACCTTGTCTCAGGCTTGCCATTGCAAGCCCTGTGTGTGCAGTTTCACTGACAATTTGACTTGGCATTTAAAAGTACTTGCCAAGCATAACACACCCTTTTTTCTACATGTATGACTCCCCTAAGGTATGCCCTGGGTAACCCATAGGGCAGGGTGCTGTGTAGGCAAATGGCAGGACATGTACCTATGTAGTTTACATGTCCTGTTAGTGTAAAACTCCTAAAGTGAGGTTTGCTCCCTTTGTAGGCTAACATTGGGGCTGCTCTCATACATTGTTTGAGTGGTAGCTGCTGATCTGAAATCAGTAGGAAGGTCATATTTATCATGGCCAGAATGGTGATATAAAATCCTGCTGACTGGTGAAGTTGGATTTAATATTACTATTTTAGAAATGCCACTTTTAGAAAGTGAGCATTTCTCTGCACATAAAGCTTTCTGTGCCTTACAATCCACGTCTGGCTGAGTTTAGTTGACAGCTCCTTGTGCATTCACTCAGACACACCCCAAACACAGGATACTCAGCCTCACTTGCATACATCTGCATTTTGAATGGGTCTTCCTGGGCTGGACGGGTGGAGGGCATGCCCCCACACAAAAGACTGCCACACCCCCTACTGGGACCCTGGCAGACAGGATTGAACTGAAAGGGGACCTGGTGAACTTCTAAGCCACTCTTTGAAGTCTCCCCCACTTCAAAGGCACATTTGGGTATATAAGCAGGTCCTCTGCCCCTAGCAACTCAGACACTTCCTGGAAAAGAAACTTGTAACCAGAACCTGCATCCTGCCAAGAATATCTGCCTGGCTGCCCAAAGGGCTCACCTGACTGCATTCTGTGAAGGACTGCTGCCTTGCTGCTGTCTGGCTGAGGGGAAGAAGTGCTCTCTAAGGGTTTGGATAGAGCTTGCCTGGTTTTCCATGAAGTCTCAGGACCAAAAAGAATTCATCTTTTCAAGAAGGACTCCTTGTGCGGTGAAATTCGACGCACATCCTGCTAGAAATGACGCACGGCCTGCACCGCGGTGAAAATTTCACTGCACGCCAAACCGGAACGCCGTAGCCCGCATTCGCAATGAGAAGATTGATGCAGCACCAGCGCAGTGATCGGAAATTCGATGCATGGCCCACTGAATCGACGCACAGCCGACCTGGAATGACTCAGCTCGACTTCCAGAGAGGACTTGACATAGCGACTACCGTGCAGTAGAAAATTTGATGCAACGCCCACCGGACCGACACAGCTCCTGTGACTTCGTCCTGCCATCGCAAGAAATCCACCCACCATCCCTAGGGCGTCTGAAAACCACGCAACCTGAAGAGGATCCAAAATCAAGCACCGGAAAACGACGCACAGACGTCCCTGCGTGAAAACTAAATGACACATCGCCGTGTGCGGCCACACCCTTTCTGTTTCCACGCTTCTCCTCCTCTGTGGTTATTTGTGGAGATTTTTCACCCGAACCAGGAACTTTGTGCTTGAAAGAGACTTTGGCCCTCATTACAAAATTGGCGGGCGGCAAGTTGTAACCGCTGTGCAGCCGCCAATGAAGCCGCACTCCTGCGGTGCCCATTTTGACATCCCCGCTAGGCCGGCAGGCGGAAACAGAGTTTCCAGCCACCGGCCCAGCAGGGATGTGGGCCGCAACATGGGAGCCGGCTCCCAATGCAGCCGGCGGTGTTGCGGCCGTGCGACGGGTGCAGTTGCACCCGTCACGCTTTTCACTGTCTGCATAGCAGACAGTGAAAAGCTGCATGGGGCCCTGTCAGGGGGCCCCTGCACTGCCCATGCTCAGTTCAGGGGCCCCCAGGGGCCCCACGACTCCCCATACCGCCAGCCTTTTCCTGGCGGTTCAAACCGCCAGGAAAAGGCTGGCGGTAGAGGGACTCGTAATCCCCAGGGCAGAGCTGCTAGCAGCACTGCCCAGGCAGATTATCACTGCCAGGGCAAATGTGGCGGGAAACCGCGGCGGTTGACCTCGGAAGCACCGCCAGCCTGTTGGCGGTGCTTGCGTCACAACAGCCCAGGCGGTCTTGGACCGCCAGGGTTGTAATGAGGGCCTTTGTTTGCTTAAAAAAAAGACTTGAGACATTTATATCACTTTTCAGTGATATCTCAACGTATTCTTATTGCATTTTGATCGTTTTGGCCTGCATTTAACCAGATAAATATTTTATATTTTTCTAAACACTGTGTGGTGTATTTTGGTGGTGCTATATGGTGTTATTGTATGATTTATAGCACAAATACTTTACACATTGCCTTCTAAGTTAAGCCCGACTGCTCAGTGCCAAGCTACCAGAGGGTGGGAACAGGATAATTTGGATTGTGTGTGACTTACCCTGACTAGAGTGAGGGTCCTTGCTTGGACAGGGGGTAACCTGACTTCCAAACAAAGACCCCATTTCTAACACCTGTGTAATGTATTAGTCTGCAAGACCCACCACTTGTACATTGAGCGAGTATGTACTCTTCCGGTTTCTGTAGACCTATTCATTGATCCTCGGAAGTACCAACACAATGTGAGTCCCAATCAATGGCCCCAATTACATGTGGGACATTTGAGATGTTGTAGAAGGCTGCTTTTACAGTGGGTAATTCTGGAAGTAGTAAGAACCTAATGTACTTGTGCACATGCTTGAGTAGGCATCCAGCACATCCTGCAACATCTTACTGAACTGGGGCTGTAAAAACCCTGCAGCCAGTCCCACTGTGACCTGAAAAGAGCCACTCACCAGGAAATGCAGGACTGACAACACCTGGACTGTTGGAGGAATGACTTGTGGATTCCTCAAACCAGGCAGGAGGTCTGGCTTCAACTGGGCGACCTGTTTCTTGATACACAAACGGTTTAGTCGATAGGTCATGATGATGTGGCACTATTCCATGGTTTCAAGCTCTATGAGGGACTGGTAAATTGGTGCATTCCTCATCACTCCATTGTGGTGATATCTGTGCGGGGACACAAACAATAATCTGTGAACCTCTCACAATGTAGGCTACCAAGTATGACACACAATAGTCATTAGGTTTTAGTCATTCAAGTTGTCTGTCATGTTGTGGGAATACACATTATTCCACCCTCCATTCCTAACCAGATGATGGCACATTATTCCTGTGGGAATGGAGGTATACAGGACATGTACACATATACCTTATACATTTATACCTTCCATGTGTTCCACTAAACTGATCATATATGCTAACAAATGTTGTGACAAGTACTACATGTGTCAATATCCACCATGCCTGACCTAAAGTATGCATTTGTGATGACGTGCAGCTAGTTATGCTATGTGAACACTGGACAGTAATGTCACAGGCTAATATGGCATCATCATGTCTGGAATTAATTGGACAGCTGGAAGTGACCGGGAAAGTTGTCATGGCGGAGGATGGTCTGAACCGCTGTGCAACTCCTCATTGGTTAACATTGATGTCTATGGGAGACTGGGACAAATGACGTTCACCGCTGGCAGTGACGGTCATGACCGCCTCAGTCGTAACTGCCATTTTGTGTGGGCCAGCTCACTTGACTCCTGGCATTCAGAAAAGACAGAACTCCACTTTGTGTGCTGCTGTGTCCTGTCTCTTGGAGCAACAATGGCATGCACTGCAGGGGAAAGGGCCCCAGTCTTCTCAATGGAGGAACCACAGAAACTGGTGGAAGGGGTCCTACCACTGTATGGGTGGTTGTATGGTGCTCCAGGGCAACAGGTCAGTACAACGTCCTTTGTCCCACATGTTGGGTGGTGTTTGATGATGTATGTGCGTGCACATTGACATGTCATGACTGATCAGGTGTGTAGCATGCACATGATATGTGTGGGATATTTGAAGTGTGCATGATCCATGTTTGTTGTGTGTCACCCCTTTTCTCACTGATTCCCATTCAGGTCAGCGCCCACCAAAAGAAAGGGTTATGGCGAGCCATCACCAAGAAAGTGCGGACCCTGAAGGTCCATTGTTTGCAGAGCACCCACTGCAGGAAGTGGTGGGATGACCTGCGATGCTGTGCCTGGAAGACCGCAGAGGCCCAGCTGGGGACAGCCTCTCAACGTGGGAGGGGTGCACATTGGACCCAGACCCCATCTAATGGCTCGCATACTGGCGGAGGTGTAACCTGAGTTGGATGGTTGCTTGAAGGCAGCACAGCAGCCACAAGGGGGTAAGTGTTGACTGTCAGGTGACTACTGCATGGTTTTGCACTGTCACCCTCCTTGGACTTCAAATTAACGTAGTCAGATGTGATTTAGGGAATGTACAGTCCTGGTTGTCACACCCATCAAGTAGGAGTGTGTGAAGGTTGCTATGTTGAGCCATGCAGGATAAGAAGTGGTGGTACTGTGACACATGTTCACCTGTAGGTATGGGTCTCTCAAGTATGCTATCATGTCACTGGCTGTGTCCTTCATCACTGTGTATACTGTAGTAGTACGAGATGGTCTTAATGGCACTGTATATGGGTAATGACAGGCATGTCACGTGAAGATTGCAATTGCTTCACTTCCTACATCAATGGACCGCTGTAACACATGTACTCCACACAGTCCTCAGTCCCTCTACGCTTAGATTTGTATCATCCTGTAATGGATGACATGTGGTTGGATATGTTTCTGGCCTGGATTTTACGATTAGTCATTTTGGCAGTTGATAGGCATGTAGTTGTCTTCATTCATGTGTTTAGGCAGCAGGGCTGAGATGAGTTTGGACATCGCTTGCATGTCTCTATTTGGAAATGATTGCTAAATGGTCTCTTGTTTTGCAGGCAGAGACTGTTATCTGCATTGTTTATATGTGAAGTGGATGTGTGGGTTCTCAATGTTTCCTCCCTTTCTGTTTCTCCCACCCTTCTTTTCTCTCTCCTCCTCTGTCTATGTGTGCATTAGCAACATCTGGCAAAGGAGGAAGGGCACTGGCGAGTGTGGATGCAGCAGCCCCCAGGACCCAGGAGGCAAACACCAATGAGGCTGAGGGGACCAGTGGGACAGTGGTGGAGGGGAGCACCACGGAGGAGACTGGACCTACCAACACATCTGATTCAGATTCCTCCTCCGATGCGGCTCCCTGGCAGTGGGGGGGCTGTTCTGGGACCACACCAATACCATCTTTGCCCGCCACACTCCTTACCAGCACTGCCCTCCCTGCAGCGCCCCAATCAGTTGCCCGTGCCCGCATCTCCTTCGCTGCAGGCACCTCTGCCCCTGCTCCTGTCAGCCCTGCTGCCCTCAGTGAGGAGGCTATTGACCTCCTGAAGTTTATCTCTGTGGGACAGACAATGATCGTGAATGCCATCCAAGGACTGGCATCCCAGATGCAGCAGAAAAATGCATTCCTGGAAGGCATTCACGGTGCCTTGTCTGGCCTACAGAGATCGTTTCAGGCTCTGGCCTGCTCGTTGACAGCAGCCAGTGTCCCTTCATCTTCCGTCCCTCCTCCAGCTACCTCTTCCCAATCCACAACCCCTCTCTCTACACCCGTCCATAGCAAACCTACAGACTAGCATACACCCACTACAACAGACAAGGTGCGCGAAGACAGTCAGAGGCATCACAAAAGTTCACACAGGCATGCACACATACAACACACGTCTGCAGACACAACAGATACTTCTCCCACTACCTCCTCACTTACACTCACATCTCCACTCACACCTGCCAGCACTGCATCATCACACACTGGTCCTGCTAGTATTCCTGTCATACCCTCAATCACCACAACAGCAGACTCACAGTCACACATCCCACACACCACATCCGCACTCACTATGACTACTGTTTCTGCCACCTGCAGCACATACACCTTACTTGCACACCCCACCACAACATTCACTCATATATCTCCCATTCCCTCTCCCTGCATCTCTGCCCCCTCCCAAAAAATGCAGACGGACCCACTCACCCACTCAATATTCAGCCACCACACACATATAGACATTGCACACACCAGCCTCCACGTACAGCACACAAACATGTCAGACAACTACTCCCTTTACCTCCACTCCCAACGCTCAATCATGTGACCACCCCGTGTACCTAAGAGAGTTTTCCTTGCCGTCCTTGACCTCTTCCCTACTCCTCTCCCACCCTGTCTTCTCCGTAAATGGTGTCCCCCCCCACCCCTCTCACGCCCTTCCACCTCCAATTCCTTGGTGCTCCTCCTGGTGTTTCCCATGCTCTTTCACCAAGAAAGGATTCCAGCCCTCCCAGTTCCAAAGTCACCCCTCCCAAGCCCAAACTGAAGCTTGCCCCTACCACATCCAAGCCTCCCCCACCACCCCCACCCTGATGAGGTGCCTGTCTTTCTCATTGTTGCCCCTGTGATGTGGAGGCCTATTTGCAATTAGGATTCAAGTTGGGCCCATGTATCATGGACAATGTGTCCTCCTGTTGTGGACACTGGACTTGCCATTGGCACAATTTGTATATAGTTTATTTCTTTTGTTGTTTAATACAACTGCCCACATTGTTGTGGTTGGCAAGATAAGATGCATGTCCTGGTTTCCTTCAACATAGTGGTGTTACATCTGTGTGTGAGATCTGTGTGTGGATTGTGTCTGTGTTGTTGCATGCGCTGGGTAGATGGTTTGGGCCATGGGGATGTTGTGATGTGTATGACTGCTTGCTTGTGTTATTGTATGGGGTGCTGGGTGCTTCCCTGTGTATAGTGCTGCATGTGTGGAATTCCTTGATTGTTGGTTGTACGTGTTGTTTCACCTGTATGATTTTTTGGATGTGTGTTCACAGCTAATGATTGTGTCAGTGCTACATGGAGGTCATGGTGTGTGTGTGTATGTGTGGTGTCGCACAACATGCCTATCTATGCCAGCGTAACGTGTTTATGGTGTAGTTGTCGTATGGTTATGGGGTATGTTGCTGGTGTTGGTGTGTGTTGTGTTGTCTGGCACGTATCTGCTTGGCTTTGTGTGTGTATTGGATACTTGGCATTGACATATTTTGTGTGTGCATGTGTGTGGCCTTCGCTGTCTGTGTGAGGTATGTGTGCTATGTGTGGGATTGTATCACTGCTATTTCCTCCCCTCTGTGCTAGGTATAGTTATGTTTGTCGTCTTCATTGTTGTCGGTGGTCCTGAAGGTGTATGGCGAGATACAATGCTGGGAGGACTAGCAGTTTGTTTGCCATGGCTGCTGCAGAAGCGTCTCTGTGCCTGGAGGTGTTTCCATTTGAACTTTCTGTTTCTGCAAGGTTTTTCACGGCGGCAAGGCCGCACTGGACTTCCTGGCCAAATGGTTACTCGGAATATGGAGGGTGGGACATTGGCTTCTGCCTGCATGAAGCTGTCATCCGCCATTGAATTCTGCCCGTCGGCGGCGGTGGCGGTGCTGGCGGTGGGTTGTCTGTGTTGCTTTGGTTTCAGCGCCTTACTTGTTCTATGGCAGTCTGCACCGTCACCCTGCTACCGGTCACAAGACTCCCACCGGCGTGGTGGTTCAGTTACCGCCAAACTCAGAATGACCCCCTCCTTGCCTTGCAGGTCAAGTTCAGCGAAACCCACTGGGGTTTAAGATGGTGTGGGACCCTGGACCAAGAATTACCAGGCAGTACAACTTTACCTGGGTCATATGGCCCGGGTACAACATGATCCTGGCTGTCCTTCATGCTGAACATGGGAGCTGCGGGTGCTAGTTTTACCACAAAGATGGTTCTAGTGAGGAATCAGATGCAAAAACCTAACAACAGAGCCACTGAGGTAGACGGTGGGAGGTGCTATGGAGTTCCCTTGAGGTGCAGCATCAAACAAAGGTAATGATAGCCTGACTGGCCACAACAAGACTTTGCAGTGGCAAACACAGAATGCAGTTACTTCAACGTCCTGGATTCTCAGGGAATACAGTAACCACTTGAAAATTGATGGAGGTTAGACTACATTTCTATCAATGCATTAGATGATTAACTTTTCGGCAATCCCTCAGCAGGACAATGGCCAGTGATTCTTTGGTTCCAGGAGAGTACTTTTGCCTACAGGCTGCAGGGGACTAGTACTTCTAGACCAAGGGAGTTCCGGAGTTGCCTTTGGTGCTCAGAGATGTTCCTCTTGTCTCTGATCTGGGCCAAGACTTAGGCCCTCATTACAACCCTGGCGGTTTGTGTTAAAACGGTCATAATACCGTAATCAGTCCGGCGGGAAAAAAATGGAATTTCGACCATGGCGGAAACCGCCAACATAGACAGCCACTTTAACACTCCGACTGCCACGGCGGTAGAAACAAACAGCGCGGCAGACACCGCCAACAGACAGGCGGGAGACAAAGTACCGCCCAGTGTATTACAAGAGGCCTATCCGCCACCTTTTCTGGGGCGGAACCAACGCTATCAAAAGCAAGGCGGAAACAGTACACAGAAGGGAAAACACTCACCTCTTGACACCCATCTAGGAACCAGGACGCCATGGGGCCCGAACTTCAAGTGTTACCCATGTTGGTTTACCTCCTCTTCTACCAGGAGTACGAATGGAGGCGGTGGCGACCACGGTGAGTACTGCACCTACAACACAGGGGAGGGGGGGGAGGAAAGAGAGTGACACACACACGCAACACGAAACACCCCCAATCTCACCCTCACCCACAACAACATACACACAAATACATGCAGCAACATTACATATACACCCCCAACCCCATGGAAGAATGCAAGGACAAAAGGAAATGATTGTAACGATTGTAATCATTACAAATCCATTAGTCAAAACTCCAAATTCAGTATATACAAATATGTACACCAACTACGCAAGTCCGGACAGTGCACTAATCATTGTCCGTGGACCACTGGGCCCAAAATGCATGGGCGAGGCACACACATGATACCTGACTGGAAATGGAGAGAACACTACTGGGGCATCAGATTGAAAACATACAGGCACCTCAGGGGAAGGGGTAGGGGGCACCTCAGCCTGATGAACGCACAACGCCACTGCTGCACGAGGGGGCTCCATGCCCATGGCTGTATCCTGGGGAGTGCAAAGCCACAGTCTCTCAAGTCTCTCCAGTGGGTGGTTTGCCCACTGCTTTATCCTGGGGAGTGCAAAGCCACAGTCTCTCAAGTCTCTCCAGTGGGTGGTTTGCCCACTGCTTTACCCTGGGGAGTGCAAAGCCATAGTCTCTCAAGCGGATAACAGTCTCCACTGGTTCTGGAGGGGGCCTGGTGCCCAGAGTGCTTCATCCTGCCAAGGACTGAGGTAGTGGATGTGATACTCCACTGGTTCTGGAGGGGGCTTGGTGCCCAGAGTGCTTCATCCTGCCAAGGACTGAGGTTGTGGATGTATCTATCCATTGGTTCTGGAGGGGGCCTGGTGCCCAGAGTGCTTCATCCTGCCAAGGACTGAGGTAGTGGCTGTATCTCTCCACTGGTTCTGGAGGGGGCCTGGTGCCCAAAGTGCTTCATCCTGCCAAGGACTGAGGTAGTGGATGTATCTCTCCACTGGTTCTGGAGGGGGCATGGTGCCCAGAGTGCTCCACGTGCAGTGTGGCCGGTACAATTCCCTCACCTGGGTGTGCATGCCACGAGATTTGCGAGGTTCAGGTAGCATGATACGCCATGGAGGCAGCAACATACCCCACACTGCTGCGGCTGCGTCTTCCACCTGCAGGTGCAAACAGTGATGGAAGAAATGCCTCATGGAAGCTGCCCAGGGTCCAGGAACTCTCCTCCAGCCTCAGACGACTGACCACTGGGGATGGTAGCCATGTCAGAGGTGGTGCTTGCGGCGGTGTCTGTCGCGGCGGTGCTTGCGGCGGTGTCTGTTGCGGCAGTGCTGGCGGCGGTGCTTGCGGCGGAGCATGGGTCAGCACCTACAGCAGGACGTCTCCTACAGCCTCAGACGGCTGCACACTGGGGAAGAGGCTGGGGACTGTCGCTGAGGCTGTAGACGTGCCGGGGGCTGTGCAGGTGGCGGTGCTTGCAGCGGTGTCTGTCACAGCGGTGCTTGCGGCGGTGTCTGTTCGGGCGGTGCTGGGGCGGTGCTGGGGCGGTGCTGGTGGCGGTGCTGGCAGCGGTGCATGGGTCAGCACCTGCTGAGGGACACAGCAGAACATGTCCTGCAGCCTTGGACGGCTGCCCACTGGGGAAGAGAATGGGGACTGTTGTTGAGGCTGTAGCTGTGCCGGGAGCGGTGCAGGTGGCGGTTGTGGTGGCGCGGCAGCTAGCGGTGTTCACCGCCATACAGGTTGGTGTGGTCGTGGACAGAAAGTGTGACACCGGTCCCTCAGTCGGTGCTACCACGCCCTCTCCTGACCTGCTCTTCAGCTTTTGGCCCTTCCCCAGCTTTGATGGTGCCACAGTTGTCTTGCCACTATCCCCTTTGGTTTTTGCTGAGCCCTTGGTGGCTGGTACTTTCGGCTTCTCCCTCCGTGATGCAGGCACCTTTTTCACCTTGGCAGGTGGCGGAATGTCCTTGCCCTCACTCCGTGGCACACTGGCAGCCCTGATGGGTGGCGCACTCCATGACCCCACAGTTGCTGGCACCACTGTGCCTGGGGATGTGGTGGCTGAGGTGCTGGGCTGGGACCTCGAAAGCCTGGCCCTAGGGGAAGGACGGGGGCGAGGTGTAGGGAAGAGGTCAATGTTAGCCAGGAAGAGTTTTTAAACACATTGGGACAGGAAGATGGAGGGGGTTTGGGAGTGGAGGTAGAGGTAGTGGTTGTAGGAGGTGTACGTCTGCTGAATTTGGGGGAAGATGCATGGGCCGGAGGCTGTTGTGAGGTGGATGGCTGTTTGGTCGGTGTGTGCCTGCATTTGTGTACTTTGGGAGGACGGCTCACAGACACACTGGAAGAGGACACTGGGGATGTGTGAATGGTAGTCGGGGTGGTGAGTGCACATGAGCGGTGTGTGGTGATGGGCGTGCTGGTGATGGAGGCAGTGGCCGAGGATGTAGTGCATGCAGGTGTGAGTGGGGACGAGACAGGGAGGGAGGAGGAGGACGTAGAGGAGGGGTAAACAGTGGAGGTAGTGGATGTTGCTGTGTGTGCATGGGGATGGTGCGTGTGAGTGCCTGTGGGATGTGTGGTGCTTATGTTTGCCTGAGCCACTCGTGTGTTGATGAATGTGCATGCTGGTCTGATGGTGTGCTTGGGATAGGCTAAGGTACAGGGGATTGGGTCTGGGTGGAGGAAGTTGGAGGGGGGAGGCTGGACACAGGGACAATGGCTGCCATCAGTGCTGAGGCCAGAGCCTGAAATGCTCTCTGTTGGGCTGCATGCCCGGAATGAATGCCCCCCAGGTATGCCGTTGTTTGTTGCAAATGCCTCTCTACACCCTGGATGGCATTCACAATGGTAGATTGCCCAATAGAGAGGGATCTCAGGAGGTCAATAGCTTCCTCACTGAGGGCAGCAGGGCAGCCTGGGGCAGGGCCTGAGGTGCCTGAGGCGAAGGAAATGCCCACCCTCCTGGGTGAGCGGACACAGGACACACGCTGAGGGGCTGCTGGGAGGGGGGTGGCGGCTATACCTGTTAATGTGGTGGGCACAGAGGTGCCCGCCACCGCAAGGGAGCTGTCACTGCTGTCTGCTCCTGTCCCCGCCGTGGAGCCTCCCTCACCCTCCGTCCCACTGGTGGCTTCTGACTCTTTTGTTTCGCCCTCCAGGGCCAAGTGGGTTGCAGCTCCCTCCTGCTCTGGTACCAATGCTCCTCCGCCTGATGATGCTATTTCACACAAGAACAGGGAGACCACAAAAAGGGGGGGTGGGACCAAAGAAAGACATGTTCAGTGCATGCAACACCACTACCGTTGGCGGACACAACACACAGGGAGCAGCCCTCTTCACTACGCCATGCACTGACAGTTCCTAGAAATTTCAGCTGACCATGGGGTACGAGGCGTAAGACCAATTGTTGCACACCTGGAAGTCACAGGAGCCTGACTAGGTGTAGATGGCTCTTATCACTGGTGGGTTTCGGGTGCCACATGGCCTCCTCACAAGGGACCTTGCCTACCAAGTTCCCCCTGGCCTAGAGGAACCCACTGCCCACCTCCCCCACCCAGACACCTCGCAATGTGTGCAGAATCTGCTGAATGAGAGTGTACTCACCCCCTTGTGGCTGCTGTGATGCTCTCAAGCGCCCATCCAACTCCGGATGGGCCACCGCCAGGATCAGGAACATTAGGGGGGTCATGGTGCGACCGGCACCCCTCCCACGTTGGGAGGCCATCCCCAGCTGGGCCTCCGCCGTCTTCTTGCTCCAGCGGCGCAGGTCCTCCCATCTTTTCCGGCAGAGGGTGCTCCGTCTGTGGTAGACCCCCAGGGTCCGGACTTCCTTGGCGATGGAGCGCCAAATATCCTTCTTCTGGTGGGCGTTGACCTAGAGGAATGGTACAGGGGGAAAGGAAATTACTTACCCGTCCGGACCGTCATACTCATTGCCCCCCAGTTCCCACCCTTGCCCTGACGCACATACACTCCCCATCTGCACATGCAGGCCTCAGCTCCCCCCATGTATCTTCCATCCACACCACTCCAAACAGCCATTGCTCATGCAGCATGCTCACAGTGTACTCACCTGTTTGTCTGGAGGACCGTACAGTTGCGTGTACTGGGGGAAGACACCATCCACTAGTTTCTCCAGCTCCTCCAAAGTGAAGGTAGGGGCCCTTACCCCAGACACATGAGCCATCGTCGCTTCCAGACACAGGTCACAGCAGCACCTGCAGTGTAGGTCCTCTCCTGTTGAAGGTCTGGTAGCAAGTGAGTGAACAGACAGAAAATGGCGGTCACGTACGCGGCGGTGCGTACCGTCACCGCCGGCGTACATCGTCAGTGGCTCCTTGGACCCATAGGGCCCAATGTTAACCAATGCAGAATTGCGCTGCGGTCTTCGAGCGCCCACCGCGACGGTGTAGAACGCCAGCGCAGTTACCTCATATCCCCTTGTCCCACCTTACAGGTCAGGCAGCCGCCATTTCAGGGGGCCACATGGTATGGATCTTAACTGCATCACACCTATCTAGGCCGGGAATACAGACAGATATCGGCACATTGTGGATTAATAAGGTTTCTGCAAATAACACATTGTAACACCTCAGTGTTGGATGACTCTCTGCTCGCTGTTCTCCATCGGGCACGTCCGCTGGGGCAGGTGATGAGATGGCATCATCCTCCGGTGTACAGACCCCTGGTGGACCTGTGGACAATGGAAGAGAGACACATCCTAGTCACATGCAGACTTGATTGTGCAACAATCCAGGAACTGTTTGCCCAGTTGGAGCCGGACCTTATGTCAGCTATCCGCCATCCTACAGGAATCCCCCCCTCTAGTGCAGGTCCTGTCTGTACTCCATTTCCTGGCCAGTGGGTCTTTTCAAACAACAGTGGCCATGGCATCAGGGATGTCCCAGACAATGTTCTCTAACGTGTTGTCCAGAGTGTTGTCTGCCCTGCTGAAACACATGTGCAGCTACATTGTGTTCCCTCAGGTGGAGGATTTGCCCACAGTGAAAGTTGACTTTTATGCCCTGGGACATATCCCCAACATCATTGGTGCCATTAATGGTACACATGTGGCATTTGTACCCCCCCCGCAGGAATGAACAGGTGTACAGAAACCGGAAGAGCTACCGTTCTATGAATGTGCAGATGGTATGTTTGGCAGACCAGTACATCTCCCATGTGAATGCCAAGTTCCCTTGCTCAGTGCATGACGCCTACATCCTGCGGAATAGCAGCATCCCTTTTGTGATGGGTGAACTCCAGAGGCACCGTGTGTGGCTATTAGGTGAGCACCTGGAAGCAAGTCAGTGGGAATGGTTGTCTGGGTCTGGGGATATCCCTCCAGGTTAGTGCGTGTCTAACAGTTGTCCATCACCATTTGCAGGTGACTCTGGTTACCCCAACCTGTCATGGCTCCTGACCCCAGTGAGGAATCCCAGGACAAGGGCAGAGGAACGCTACAATGAGGCCCATGGGTGAACTAGGAGGGTGATCGAGCGGACCTTCGGCCTCCTGAAGGCCAGGTTCAGGTGCCTCCATATGACAGGTGGATCCCTATTCTACTCACCAAAGAAGGTGTGCCAGATCATCGTGGCCTGCTTTATGCTTCACAACTTGGCTTTGCGACAACTGGTTTTCTGCAGGAGGATGGTCCAGATGGCGGTGTTGATGCAGCTGTGGAGCCTGTGGACAGTGAAGATGAGGAAGCAGAGGAAGAAGACATGCACAACGTGGACTCAGTGATCCAGCAATGTTTCCAGTGAGACACAGGTAAGAGTACAGACCTGCCTCTACATGTAATTTAACACTACTACCTCTTTAATGTGTGTCTTTTTCACCCAGTGTATGGCCACTGAGTTGTCACTTTCCCTTACGATTTCACAGATGTGGGTCCCACTGTGTGACATCTGCTTAGATTCCTCATGGACTAGAGGTGTATGACATAGGTATGTTGACATTAAACTTGAAAGAGCATTTTTTCACTGTAATTGCAAATACATTTTTTCGAAATCACAGACAGACTCCAGATTGTTTTGTGCTTTAAGGGTGTTTATTTAAGTGCTCAATATTGAAGGGGGTAGTGAAATGGTGAGGGGTGATGGCTGAGGGATGTCCATGGCAGAGTCCCGTCTATTAGTCTCACAGGTGCATTGCCCAAATGGGCATAGGAAGTGGAGCTGTGGCAGTTTAAGGATGGACAGGGTGACAAAGTGGGACAGTAGGATGACAATCAGGGTGGTATTATTTCTTGGCGGGGGTCTTGGCATCGTGCTCTGTCTTTGTCCTGGATCTCAGGGACCATTTGCGGGGTGGTTCTCCGTCTGCAGGGGGTGGGGTGCTGGTGTGGTGGTCCTGTGGCGGGGCATCCGGTCCACTAGCGCCAGCGGAGGTGGTGGGTAGTTCATCGCCCATGCTAGTGTCAGGGGCCCCTTGAAGTGCCACGTGTCCCTCCTGGTGTTGAGTAGTTCCTTCAGCACCCCTACGATGGTGCCCAGGGTGGAGCTGATGGTTCTGAGTTCCTCCCTGAAGCCCATGTACTGTTCCTCCTGCAGGCGCTGGGTCTCCTGAAACTTGGCCAGTACCGTTGCCATCGTCTCCTGGGAGTGGTGGTATGCTCCCATGATGGAGGAGAGGGCCTCGTGGAGAGTGGGTTCCCTTGGCCTGTCCGCCTCCTGTCGCACAGCAGCCCTCCCAGTTCCCCTGTGTTCCTGGGCCTCTGTCCCCTGGACTGTGTTCCCACTACCACTGCCCCCAGGTCCCTGTTGTTGTTGGGGTGGTGGGTTAACCTGGGTTCCCTGTAGTGGTGGACACACTGTTGATTGACGTGTGCTAGGGACAGAGGTATGGGCCCGCTGGGTGGGTGCTGTGCTGGTGTTTCCAGAGGGGGGAAGCTCTGTAGTGGTCTGTGACTGTGTGAAGGGAACCAACTGTCCCGAGGTCCCCGATGGGCCGGGCTGGTAATCTAGATCCATTTGGACAGAGGTGCTGTCATCTCTGTGGGCCTCTTCTGTTGGTGGTGTGGACATGTGTGGCCCCTCCTGTCCGGTGACGTTGGGTAAGATCCTGCAGGGGTATAAAAGGATGGTTATTACATCTGTGTGTGTCATGGTGTGCAATGGGTGGGTGACCGTGTACCCCAGTGTTAGCATTCCTGTGTGGGACCTTGTGTGAGGATGGTTTAGGGGGTTGTATGGGTATGTGCAGTGGGCATGCTTTAGTGATGTGTGTCCATGCTTTGTTGTTGCATGCAGGGCTTAGTGTTGGGATGGGTGGTTTGTGATCTTGGGACATATGTGAGGAGTTGGGGTGCTGGGGGTGAGGGTGAGGGTGGGGGTATGTAATGGCATGCAGGTAGGGTGGGGGTTGTAATAGTTAAGATTTGTTTTACCAGAGTCCATTCCTCTAGCTACTCCTGCGAGGCCCTCAGGATGCAGAATCACCAAGACCTGCTCCTCCCATGTTGTTAGCTGTGGGGGAGGAGGTGGGGGTCCGCTGCTAGTCCTCTGAACCACCAGGTGATGTCTTGAGACCACGGAACGAACCTTCCCCCATAGGTCGTTCCACCTCTTCCTGATGTCCTCCCGATTTCTTGGGTGCTGTCCCACTGCGTTGACCCTGTCCACTATTCTTCGCCATAGCTCCGTCTTCCTTGCAATGGAGGTGTGCTGCACCTGTGCTCCTAATAGCTGTTGCTCTACCCGGACGATTTCCTCCACCATGACCCTGAGCTCCTCCTCCGAGAACCTGGGGTGTCTTTGTGGTGCCATGGGGTGGTGTAGGTGATGTGTGGGGCGGAGTGTGTGGTGATATGTGGGGTGATATGTAGTGGTGTGTTGTGTGAGGTGCGTGGAAGTTGTGTGGGTGATGGTGTTGTGTGCCTGTGGATGCTGTTGTTCTTGCTGGTGCTCTCTCTCTGGCCTTCTTTCGGAATTTTTTGTCGTGGGGGTTTGTGGGTGATGTGGGTGTGTGTTTTATATTGTATTGGGTGTGTGGGAGTGGTGTGTGTATGTGTATCAGGTGTGTGTATTTCGAATTGTCCAATGTGGCTGCATTTTGTAAAAGTGTGTGTATTTTTAGCCCAGCGGTGTGTACCGCCAATGGAATACCGCGGTTGAAAGACTGCTGCGTGGATTCGTGGGTCGTGATAGTGTGGGCGTATTTCTGTTGGCGTGACGGTAGAGGATTTATTTTCACCAGTTTATAACTGACCTTTGGTGTGGCGGACTTGTGTGGGTGTCTGAATTTTGGCGGATTCCGACATGTGGGTCATAATAGCTGTGGCGGAATTCCGCGGCCGCAGCGGTGTGTTGGCGGTCTTCTGCACGGCGGTAAGCGGCTTTTACCGCCAATGTTGTAATGAGGGCCTTAGTGTCTAGGTTGGGATCATAGGTCTAGACCCACCTTACCCAGTGAAATAAAAACTGAGCTGAAGTCTGAAAATGTGCGACTCAAGTACTCTGAATGACATAGACCCCACATCTGCCTCAATCTAACTCAGAACATATGGATTCCAGTGTGTATATCAAGAACTAATGAAAAAAAGAGTATTCACTGGTTCTTGGGTGCATGAACGTCCACAATTCTAGAAAGCCCCGTTGTGTTGCCCATCCAGTAAATATGGCTTCTTGCAATCTACAAGGTGATCCTAGTAGTGGTGGGATTGATCTACCCCATACAACATACATGGCCATTGTTTTAATCCCAACACATAACACACTATGTGGCCCAAACCAAGAACATGTTTGGAATGAAGGTCTCTAAGCATTGTGACAGACCTAAATTGGGTGCATGTGGAATCATCAGTGACAGATGTTCCCCTTTCATGACCCGAGACAATAGAAAACATGTTATCTGTATCCCTGTGCATGGATCCTGCTACAAAAGAGGTTCTCAGGGCATTGTGGGTATAAAATGGGATCCAAGCAAGTCAAACCACCTAACATTCCCCTAGGTGTCTAGTTTTTGATGATGTAGTGGTTGGCTAGGTATCCCTGGTGTCAGCTGAGCTAGGGTTCAAAATCTAGAGCTACCCACACGGGAAAAAGAGGGTCAGTTTTCATTGGAAAAGTGTGCTGCATCCATGCTGTGTTTTGGTCTATTTGCTTTTGTGGGCATTAGTTTTTCCCACACAGTGACCTATCATTTCTATCAAGAGACTTCAGGCAATGCTGGGGGGAAGGATGTTTGTGGCTCCCTGTAGTTTCCAGAATTTTTCATCACAGAAATGTGAGGAAAATGTGTTTTTAGTCAAAGTTTGAGGTTTGCCAGGGATTCTAGGTAAAAAAATGTGGAGAGACCCACACAAGTCAGCCCTCCCTGGATACCCCTAGGTGTCTAGTTTAAAAAAAAATACTTGTTGGCTTGGTTTCCCAAGGTTACCACCCATTTCAAAAGGGTGCAAAATGCGATTGGTTTGCGCCCGAGTTTACGGTCACAAACCAATCCTGCATTGCACTGCAGCTCGTAATTAGGAAGGAAACACCCCGTCCTAATTGCGACTCACAAACCCATTTTGCGATTCGGTAACCAAGTTACTGAATCGCAAAACCGGGTTTGTGCATTGCGATGTGCTTTTTGCACATCGCAAACAGTGAAATTCGCGGTTTGCGACGTGCAAAAAGCTTTCTACATCAGGCCCTATATTTTTTGCTCATTTCAGAAATACATAAATTTACTTGATACCCATTTTTCACTCTGCATATTTTGGTATACGAATGGATCTATACCCTGTACTCAATGAAAAATCATTCTATTGTACAGCTCAGTTGTTTTCTCTAGCAGGGGCGGCTCCTCCGTTAGGGCAGAGGAGCGTCACCCACCCGCCAGCAGGGGCAGCTGCAAAACCTTTACCATCAAACAATAATAAACTGAGTTTATTATCATTTTCTGGTAAAGGGGCGGGGCCACGGGGTGACCAGCAGTGTGGGGAAGTACACAGCACTCTCCCTCCCTGCACATGTATCTTCAGTGGGCCGTCTCAGACCTGCCAAACGCAGATGCGCTGTAGGCTCTCTCCAGCCCAGAAACACAGTAACAAGGATGTAGAGAGCCTGCACAGGCTCCCAGTCTGCCTGGTAGCACCCTGGCTTGGCACTCCCAGCCAATCTTGACACTGCTCTGAGCAACGTGAGGATTGGCCACAGCGCAGGCAGGGATCCTGTACCTGCAGCCTGCGATGGAGGAGAGGAGCGGTGCGATGGCGAGGGCAGGTAAGTGGTTGTTTTTTTCTTAAATTAAATTTAAGTTTATTACCTCCCCCTGTGCTGCCCCGCCTCTTCCCTGCCCCACAAGCCGCTACTGTGCTCTAGGTACCTTGGGTTCTTGGAAAACCTACAAACCCTATACATGCCCTCAACCGGAAGTTTAGCAGACAGAATGGTATAATGCTTTTGTCAATTGGCCATTGTGACGTATGAAAATGTTGTAACCTCTGATGGCACAAGTCCAAAGGTTGTGTGATTTCCTGAAACATTATCCCGGTTCGAGGGTCAGTTCCACTACATCTTGGTGAATTGTCGCCCATTGATGAGCTGCAGATGTTTTCAGCCCGTGAAGCTGAATGGAGATTCCTGAAGATTACATCAGCAGCACCTAGATGGACAGTGTGACGATCACCGTCGTATGATGATGGAGCATCACGTGGTGAATTAATAAGGAGATGTAGAGTACCTTTGGGAGGAGTGACCAAGATCTTTTTCACTGTGAGATGTAAGAAATTGTCCAATTCTTTGTAGAAAGAGAACACTTTGGTGGGCAATTAGTTGAAATTGTGCAATTAATAGGTCATTGCAAAGCACATTAATAAGTGCCAACAAGGGATAGGTGTAAGGTTGCATACTTGTAATCATTTGCAGCTTGATTTACCGAAGAGCCTGAGCAGGAATGTGGTGCTTGTACTAGAGAATAATCATGAAAAGACAATTACACCACATTTTTGCCTGATTAGGTATCGAGGCTAGTCATAACAGATAATACTGACTTAGATGCACACATACATTGATATAGAGACAGAAAGCTACTTTCATACACAGGCTAGCACACTTTCAGAACCCTATTTCAGTACATATATATTTATGGAAGCTAGAACCCAGTCTCGAGATTTGTGTTGCGCTTGCAGCCCGTTATCTTAATTGAAGAAGTCTTGAACTTGTAATTTGCATGAACCCCCCTCTACATGAGAATTTTTACCCTGCTTCCCTCCTCTTTCTAAGATTGCAACTTTGCTTTTAGGTACACCAAGCAAGGGCTCCAAAAAGGTGTCTTTATCTGCCTTTGTTTCCCAATCTCTGACCTAGAGAAGTAGTAGTTTGTTGATTGATACTAGAGGGACTATGTGCATTTATGGCTCCACTACTGCACTTACTCACACTTTAGAGTACGTCTGCCTCTGAGAAGTGCTGGGACTCTGTAAGGAAGTGTATTGCAGCAGTTCTGACAAGTACAATAGGTGCAGGTACTCAGTACTGGTCAATGCCTGCCTATTTCAAACACTGCCTATAGCAATGCCTGCTTTGGAAATCTGAGCATATTCTATGTAGAAGCTGTCTAACTAATGACAGACTTGATTACACTTCTTTTGACTGCTTCTGATTTCTTCCAAATCTCGACATTCAAGTGGATATACTCATGTATCCTTCATGCCAGACAGGACATGCCTTTTGACACCATAAGTCACATTGGTGGCGGCCAGCTGCTAGGTCGAGAATGGTGGTATATGTGCAGCCGAAATGCACGCATAATGGGCCATATTTATGGCCAAGTGACACAGCACAGCAAGTCACCACACGGCGCTGTGTCACAGGAAAAGGGCTGGCATGTGCCATATTTAAAAGAATGTGGCACCTTCCTACCTTTGTCCCTGCACTGGTCTTGTTTTGGCAGCATGGCACCAACACAGGCACACTTGAACCAGGGTGCAATGGTGCCTCTGTTGTAAGGAAGATTGTTTTTCTGCAGGAAGAAGCACCTTCCTACACTAAAATAATCCTCTGAGGCATATCCCTCTTTTTCTCCTCATTACGCCTCACCTGGACAGGCACAGATTTTTGACTCATTCCCAGGTCTGCCCATGCAACACGCATGCAACACCTCCCTGTGGCAGAGTTACGTAACACAGAGATTTGCACTGCACTGCTTTATTCCAGACATATCAAGCATCTGAGGGTCATGCAAGGTGGCTTTGTGTGGCTTCATAAATCTCATTTTGGGATTGCCTCGCTCTTGCATCACATTGCGTAATGCAAGCGTGACTAAACGGAGCTCATAAACATGCCCCCTTGTCCCCCAGAGTCCTGCAGAATTGGCCATGTTAAATTGCCCCTCCCTTCGCAGAATTACCAAGTTTACTGGTGGGAATCAGTAATGTAGGGTCCTAGTCCACTTGCAATTACCTTTTTTTGTCCCAGAGTTTCACCCAGAGATTTCACCTGATTTCAGAAGCAAACACCTCCAGGTGACATAAAATAGATCTGCAGGGGCTCATAATTTAGATTGGGTGGTTATCAACCTGTCCCCCAGAATTAACATTCCAGTCAAAATGAGGGCTTTAAGGAGAAAATCATGGGAGAGTGACCTATAGTATCCAATGAAACCACATGAGATCACTGCAAATTCCTGGATGTGGAAGAATATTAAGAAAGAATATTGGCAGCTGTGTCAGAATGAGTTATAGGGTCTCTAGCAATATTGAAGGAAGTTTCCTTTGTGCAAAGATAATTTCCCAATTCAATGTGTCTATGTATAATGCTACGAGAAAAATTGACATATACGATAATAGCGAATAATTAGTTTACAAATTTGGGATTAGACCAGATGGTTAAAATTTCAGAAACCAAACATCCTCCTATGACGTGAGAATTAAGATGATAAAATGTACATATTCCATAATATTTAAACCTATTTTTTATACTAGAATATAGCAATGTGGAGATGATGATTACATAAGTTTCAACTTTTTCTACACATACTTCAAGTACTGTAACCTTTAATCCTTGGCATAGATTGTTCTCCTTCTCTGTATTGAAATTTGTTTATACTTGTACAAATTATTTTCGCTGCTTACCAACTTGAGCTTTCCTCATTTTCTATTTGACAGGGTTTTTGTTCTTGTGATGTAGTATGGATGATTTTACAAAGTGAAAATCTGCCAAAAAGTATTTCCATAAAATGATCAATGATATACTGTCTGAAAAAAAAAACATTATGACTTGGAAGGATCATTCAGAAAATTACATTTCATTTATTTTCAGATATTTGTCCTGGATATGGTACTAGTTCAACAGTAGCTAGGCAGAAAGGGTTTCCATTGGGAGTTAAAGGTTATTCTCCCAAAGTTAAACTAGAGAGTCATTCTCCACTCTTCTTACTGATATGTTTACTCCTTTTCATGGCTTCTTTAAACTCTGTGTTTTTTAGTGTATAGATAATGGGATTACACAGAGGCGTCACAGCGATGTATGTCAAAGACAATATCTTGTTGTCTTCCATGGTTGATGCTGGTCGAATATAAGTTGAACAGATAGATCCATAGTACAATATGACCACAGTGAGGTGGGAGGCACATGTGGAAAAGGCCTTCCACCTCCCTCCAACAGATTTTATTTTCAGGATGGTGGAGACAATGTTGATGTAAGATACGATGACTAAAAGAAATGACATCAAGGTCAAAAAAGCCCCAATAATGTAGGTGGCTGCCTCAACACTATAAGTGCTGCTGCATGAAAGCTTCATCAAGGCTGTTATATCACAGAAGAAGTGATTGACTCTGTGGGACTCACAGAAAGAGAGCCTAGAAATGAGTATGGTGTGTGGTATGGGATCCAACAGACCAACCACCCAGCTTGCAACAGCCAAGCGGAAACAGACGGCCTTATTCATTATCACCATATAATGCAGGGGATTGCAGATAGCCACATAACGATCAAAAGCCATGACAGTGAGGAGAAGCACTTCTATGGACACCATGACTATGAAAAAATACATCTGCAGCAAGCATTCTGTAAAGGAGATGTGTCTGCCCTCCTGAAAGAAGTGGGCCAGCATCTGCGGGAAAATAACCGAGGTGTAAGTGATGTCTATGAAGGACAAATTTGTAAGAAAGAAATACATGGGTGTGTGCAGACATGAGTTAGAGTAAATTGTTCCCATCACAATAAGGTTTCCAACCACAGTTGACAAGTAGATCACTAAAAATGCAACAAAAATTGGAACTTCCATCTGAGGAAGATCTGAAAATCCCACAATCAGAAACGGTTCAGCTGAGCTCAGATTTTCAACCATCCTCTATCTAGGAATGCAGCTACCCTGAAAATAAAAATATAATCAGTGTAAACATAATTGCTCACACACAAAGGGAAAGGTTGTTAGAAACAAGTGCTCTAAATTCCTATTATTAAATGTATGAGTCAGCAGCTTATGATATAAGAGACAAGGTTATGGCTAGAGATGGGCACAAGAGAAAAATGAATAAGCACAAATGCAAATAAGGAAAGAGAAAAACAGGACAGTTATAAAAGGAGAGCAGGTATGGCAAGGGCACTGCACTCGCAGATTACATTTCAAGACCCACATAATTTGTAATCATATCTGTTGGAAAATGGGTTATTGATAAGGGCAGGTAAGTACCTACACTTAGCAGTAGGCCACTAAGCTCCAATTAGGACCAGTTAGGTCTCAGTAAATTAAACCTAGCTGAACCTTTGGTAGCTTGGCAATGAGCGACAAGGCTTAATTTAGGAGACAAATGTGTAAAGCATTTAAAAATCCCAAAACAGTAAATAAGTAGAACACAAAACACGAGCAATTAATAAAAAGAGATTATATTTTTATCTTTAAAATGACACCAAAATGATTAAAATCGGATCAGGGGAACCAGAGATATGAACTTTTAAAGAATTAATGATTTTTAGTGCATAGAAACAAATAGCGCCAATCAGGTCAGCTGGTCGCACCTCAAAGTCAAAGTTTGAGGCCGACCGCAATGGAGCCCTGCTCGGCTACTGTTTGCAGGAGGCCTCGGTCAAAAGTTTACATTTGGACTTAGTTGTTTTCTTGAAGATTTTCTTTAGCGGGACCAAGTCGCCAGGCCTATCCGACCTCCTGGAACTCTTCCTCGAATAGGCATCAGGGGAGCCCTCGTGGAGATTTTTACCATCGGACTTAGACGATGTTTTGAGATGAAAATCCTTCGACTGAGGCAAACCCGAATCTTGATCCGATGTCCTTGAAGCAGTCTTCAGATACACTGCCTGGGAGGGGCTGGTCAACATTCCATGTTTGGACTTAGTCACTTTTTCAGAGATTTTCTTCACCCGGGCAAACCTTCAAGTCAGGCTACGTCACGGTTGAGGCAAGCCAGCTAGAGTTGCCGCGGCAGTCCGTCCCTTTATGGAGCTTTTTTCAAAAAGTTTTTTTGAGGTCCCCAGCTCACTCCAAGGTTCCGGAAGCTCTGAGATGCTCCTTGAGGGTGCGGACTACAACTCCCACAATGCACCTTGCTCAAACTCCAATTTGGCCACTAGGCAGTGGTCAGCTAATCTGTTTCTTCAGGAGTTGGTGCAGGGGACTCTGGTTAGCAAGTTTTCACCTGTAGCAAATAGGGAGTTCCTCCTTGAACCAGTTGAAGGTAAGAAAAGGTATTGTTGTGGTGGAGCCCAAATGTGCAGCTGGTGCAGTCCTCCAGAGTGCAGTATCAAGGTGTAGGTCAGGGGTCCAGCAGAGCAGTCCTTCTTCTCCTGTGGTTCTTCCTTGTAGGGATCTGGTATGGATCTGAGGTGTGGGTGCAGCTCTGCAAGTTTTATCTTTGCTCCTGGGTGAAAAACAGGGGGGTCCTGGTTATCCAATCAGGTGCAGGGTCCTTCCCCCTGTGATCACCACTTCCTGGTAAGTGTGGCAAAAATCAATCACAGGGAGGAACATTCCCCAATAATCCATCAATGCTGAAAGTGATTTTTGGAGGTTACATCTGACTGAGTCCACCCACTGGTGTGGCTAAAAATATTAAACACACTCTTCTCCTGCCCTCTCTTAATCAGGGGGTCACCTAATTGTCGTGTTTGCAGGATATGAGGAGGTGCTGGGCTACTCCAAATGTCCTTCCCTGCCTTTGAAGACCAGTTTGGCAGCCCTCCCCCTTCCTGCTTTTCCATCTGCTGAGGGAAGTTCTCCTCCTCCAGAAAAATTACATTGTGCTGAGCCCAGGCTACTTCACACCTCATCAGAGTTTGGCCAATCAAAGCAGTGCACTATAGTGCTGAAGTTGGCAACTTTTTCGGTAGAGTTTAAAACTCTTTACTTGCACAAGTCATATTAAATCCAACAATTGTAAGTTGTGTGATTTATTATAACAATTAATTTGATACCAAACTTAAGATATCTGTCACTTAAGGGGACTTTATAAATTAAAATAAAGTCTCCCTATTCTAGCCTATGGAGGCCATTCACAACAATGAGGGAAAAACAAAGCTGGCTGTTTTACCTCACCAGGGTTTATAAAACTATTTTGTAACGTCCCTACTTATAGTTACCTGTGACCGAGCCCTAGGGGCACATAGGGCACACCTTAGGGGTGACGTATGTAAAAATAAGGCAGTTTAAGATTTTGGAACTATTTTTAATCCCAAAGTTGAATTTGCATGTAACTTTAATTTAAAAGCAGCCAGCAAGGCAGGCGTGCTTTTAAAATGACACTGGGCACCTCAGCAGTGCACCTATGGGTGGAGTCCCTAAACCTATATGCCCTACCATATACTAGGGACTTATAGGTAGGTTAACTTAGCCAATTATAATTAGCCTAATTTGCATACTTATTTTATACAAAGCACAGACCCTCGGATGGTTCACATGTACAATCCTTTCAACATGTTGGACCGTCAAGTCATCCATATATCTGCTTTAAATGATCTATCTGGTCAGAGATACTGATGCAATTCTCAGCAGTTCAAGCATGCATTCCTTGTGGAAGGGTTTATTTGTCTACCTCTGATGCTGGAGGATGCATGTCAGGCATCCCCAAGGTGCCTCCTGTGTTATCTGTCGGCATCCCCAGGGATTGGGTTAAATCATATCTCTGTTCTTGGTTAAACCTTCATGTTTTTAAGTAAACATACTGTGCTGTGTTACACAATTGGTTTTATCAATGCTTGTTTTACCAATGCTTGTTTGCTAATGTGAGCAGGTGTAGACATGTGCTTCTAATTGGGTGTGGTGTAGACATGTGTTTCTAATTTGGTGTGGTGACACATCCACATGTGGAAACTCAACTGCTTACCTGATTGGCTATAAATAGCAGAGTGAAGCATGCCTCCCTGCTTGGCTTTGTTTTGCTTCCTGATCTCAGCATCTGATTTGGCAGACCCCCCCTGCTGTCATCCTCATTTTCAGGACTTTTTAGGCAATTCTTTTCTTCGTTCCTGTACCAGCTGACCCAGGCATTCCTCCAGCACTCCGGAAAAGATTGCAGCTAAGTGACTAGTATTCTCCAGGGAGTTCGTTCTTTGAGCCCCGCGCTTTCCTAGAACAGCTGGTGTATTTTAGACCTCGTATTTTGGCAGAGTTCTTCTCTTGAAGAGACAAATGCATTTCTGAACATTCTACATTATTATTTTGGTTACTTGCCTAAATGTGCTTCAGAAAATCTGCTTGAGCTCAAGTACTACAAAAAGTGACAGTGTCATATTAAAAGAGCATTTAAGTGAATTTTCTTTTTCTAATAGCATAACTCTTGCCTGTGTTTCAGGTTTGAGGAATTTGCTTTTGAAGAGTTTTTCACACACACAGTGAAACCAAACCAAACTGTGCCACCCTAACTGTTTAAACCCAGAGTGGACATTTGTATTTCTTGGATGGTTTTGGTTCCTTTTAGTTTAACCTTATGCGTTCAGGAAAGTTATACATGATAGAACTAATGCCCTTTTTTGTCTTTCTTGCGCTTGATAACCACAGTTCTAATTGTAGTGTGCAACAATGAATCTCTGTGAAGCCAGCCCTAGTGTCGCAGTACTTATTGTTATGGCACTCAGTTTGGGTTTTTGGTAATGCAGTGTTAGTAATTGTGCCATCAGTTATTATTATCCAAGAAAAGTGCTGGAGCATCCCAGTGTTCTTCTACCGCTGCCGTGCCCATATCAGAAAGAGAGATTCAGTTTCAAGGAAGTTGAGTGCACTAACTCTACTATCACTCTGTCAACAACAACCTGCCCCCCGAAGATACAGGATGCCTAGCTGGACCGGCAAAACCTGGCAGTGTTTTGTCTCTTTCTCTTCCACTTCCCCTTTCCTTTTGGGACACTTGCTGGGGTTTCTGTGTCCACCAGGAAGTGCAGAGAGGTGTTCCAGGAGGTCGGGGGCACACCATCGCCCCTGCAGACATCCTGCTTTGGTAATGCTGGTGTGGTTGCAATCCATCAATATTTTTGATTGGATATATCCACTATATCAACCAGGATCATTTGATGGCTCAAAAAGGGGATTGGGCAGCCAAAAGTGAATCCCACAAAGATGCTTCTAACCAGGGACAGTTCTGTAAAACTTGGAGTAAATTACATCATGGCTGAGTACATCACCAACAGTAGGAATGGGGGAGTAAACCAGCCTTACATTACTTATAAGCGGACCAATATCAGCTGTGTGAAATGTTGAAGTATAAATACTTCAGCTTTGCTTCCCTGATACAGCTATAAAAAAAAAAAAATCTTCCATAGAGCATTCATAATGCAGGCACTCCTGCTAATGCAATCTAGATCTGAATCCAGTTAGCTTTAAACATTACATTCAATCTAGATATAACTCCCATGATTCTGACCCAAACTACAAAATACTGTCTGATGAGGGATTCAAGAGGGATTACAAGGGGTATACCTAGGCGGCTGCAGAAAATGACACAGTTGTTGGAATTGCCTGAATGACTTTCTGCCCACTCCAAATGTATAACTTTGCAAGAAGAAATACTTAAGTACTCCACTGTCAAACACTCTGGTTGTGATCAACACAACCCCCTTGTTAGCCCAGGTGTACAACACATTGTGAAAATATCTATCAATAGTCTGTTGGCATAGCTAAAGTTGGTCTACAGGGAATTGATCACAGGGTTGTCCAGCAGGGTTCACATTGCTTTCTTAGTAGAAAGTGGGGACAGATTCCACATCAGCCTCTAGTGCATTTCATTTGTTCTGCACTCACAACTGTGACTAATAAAGTGCCAAGTGCTACAAGGGCATGTAAGGGAGATGCAATCCACATTCATGTTGCTCATTGGTTTCAGATTCAAATGAGTCCCTCAGATGAAAGCGTTGATTTTTTTTTTTGCTAAACAAATTTTTATTGTTTTCTGAGAAAAGGAAACAGTAAACAAAATAATAAAGTATATAAGCACATTGAGCAGTCTAAGTAGAGCGATCATGAAACATTATGACATTACAACGAGAGTTAGAATCTATAGTAACAATATTGATCACAATTGCCTTTATGGTTGTAGTTGTGTTCCCCAGGTAACAACGGTGTTGGGATGAAAGTTTGAGCCAAAGGGTGGACCCTAGTATACGTTTCAGTACTACATTGCTACAGTGAGAGGCCCATCCCCATTACCACCTACTACATCATATCCATCCATTTTCCCATATCTTTTCAAATTTTCGGGGGCAACCTCTAGATTCATATACCACTTTTTCTTGGCTCGCACACCAATCAACTCCCCTTCTCCATTTTCAAAGTGATGGGCCTTCGGGAGAGCTCCAGGCCGAGGCTATGTCTCTTTTGGCAATCAACAGGGCCGTGGCTACTAAAGCCCAATGTGCCTGTGGTCCACCCATTTCATCCATTACTCCCAGCAAGACCATTTTTGCAGAGCTCTGTATCGTCTTCCCCAGGACTCCACCCAATTCCCGGAGCACCCCGTCCCAGAAGGGTTGTATCACTCGGCAGGACCAGACCATGTGGAAGAAGTGCGCAGGCCCATCCGGGCATCGTGGGCATTGGGAGGAGGGGCGCAAACCCGCTCGGTGCAGCCTGTTTGGTGTTAGGTAAGCACTATGTAAATAATAGAATTGCACTGTGCGGAGTTTGGCCGATATTGCCAGTGACCTGGGTGCCATCATGGCTTCCCTCCATTCCGTCTCATCCAGGGCGCCGACTCAGGATTCCCATTTAGTCCTAGTGGCACCCAGGTCACTGGGCATGTTATTTATCAGTGTTTTATAGATTTGGGAAATGCCTTTCCCCCCAGGTTCCCCATAATTAATTTGGCCTCTATTGGGTTGAATTCTGGGAGGGGGCCCGTTGTTGGTAGGTGAACCTTTAGGGCATGTCTAAGTTGAAGGTATTTAAAAAAAATTGTGTTGGGGTGAGTTGGAACTCCCTTTGCAAGTCTTGGAATGATTTCATGGATTCTCCGGACCATACACCTCCTACCAGAGAGATACCCACCAGGTCCCAATCTGTGAAACCCTTTAGTGCTGCTGTAGCACTTAGCCATTTCCCTCGCCACAGGGGGGTCTGTTGAGTGATAACAGCATTCCAACAGGTCATTCACAAGGCAGAGCGCCATGCTAGGAAGACCGCTTTTGTTACTTCTCCGGTCCCATACATTACATTTAGGAGGTGTGGGAATTCCAGGAGTTCCAGTTCCAACCGGTAGGCTGGGTCCCCCCATCCCTCATTAAACCAGCCGTGAATTACTATTAATTGAGTAGCCAGGTAATATAGGTAGGGGTCTGAGGTGCCCAAACCTCCATCATATGTCCCTCTTTTACAGTGGTGAGCCGCTACTCAGTGTCTGGCTCCTTTCCAGAGGAATAGCCCTGTAGCGCTGTCCAATGCCCTGAACCAGGAGCGGGAGTTAGGTTGTGGAAAGTTCTGGAAGATATATAGAAGCCTTGGCAGAATCATCATTTTGTATAGAGCTACACGGCCCATTACGTTTAGCCCTAGGGTGTGCCATCTCTGCAGGTCCGTCTTGATATGTGTCAACAACGGTGATAGGTTTTTGGCCCATGTCATCTCGGGCAGTAGGGACACCCATATACCCAGGTATTTGAAGCTGAGTCTGCGCAGAGGAATCTTATCTTGCCAGTCAAAGCAGTCTCTAGAGCTTGCCAGTGGGATCAGTATTGGCTTGACGGGGTTCATTTTTAGTCCCGAGACCTGCTCATAAAACCACAATATTTCAAGTCTGCGTGGACCCGTTGTGCTGGGTTCCTCCATGTATAGTAGGACGTCGTCAGCATAGAGCGCTATTCTGTCCTCCTGTGTGTGGCCCCAGTTCCACCCTCGGTATATCGAGTCGGACCTGATCATCTGGGCTATGGGTTCGATGGCTAGGGTAAATAAAAGGGGAGACAAGGGACATCCCTGCTGCATGCCTCAGTGAATCTCTAACGTTGAGGACTGAGTCCCGTTAACTTGCACCCGGGCAGTGGAGCTAACGTACAAGGCTTGTACCAGACGGCAGAATCTTGGGCCCAGCCCCGCGCAGCGGAGCACCAGCAGGAGAAATCTCCAATCTACCGAGTCAAATGCTTTTTCAAAATCGATAAGTAAAAGGGCGAGGTCTCGGGGGAATCGATGACGTTCGTCCAGGGCCACATGCAACCGACGGATACAATGTCTGGTGCTGCGAGAGGCCATGAATCCACATTGGTCTGGGTGTATTAAGTGGGGCAGAACCCTCTTAAGACGGGCAGCGAGGATGGCGGCAAAGATCTTAACTTCAGTATTAATCAGTGAGATTGGCCTGTAGTCAGCACAGTGCAATGAGGGGGGTTGGGTCTTGGGTATTACCACAATGGTGGCGGCATCCAATTCTCGTGGGAAGGTGCCATTGTTTTCTATTTCTGTAAAGAGATTTAATAAATGTGGTGTTAACTCTTCCTTGAAGGCTTTGTAATATTCTGAGAGGAATCTGTCTGGGCCTGGGGTTTTCCCAGTGCCTAGTGTTGAGATAGCTGTTTGTATTTCTTCTGCGCTGATGGGGTCTTCTAGGACTCGCGCCTCTGCCACTGGTAATCGAGGGAGGGGGGTGCTGTCTAATAGATGGCGGGCTAGATCTAGGTCCACTTTGTCCGATGCCTGATACAATGTTCGATAATATGTGGCAAAGGTGTTTGCTATTTCTACATGCCCGTTACAAGATTGCCCTCCCTGTCTTGGATTTCGGGGACGATCCTGGAGGCCTGGTGATGTGACACCAGCCAATATAACATTTTCCCAGTTTTGTCTCCCCATCCATAGATTTTCGCTGAGTTCGCCCTCCACATGTGCTTTGTTGCCTCCAGGGATTGGTCCCTAATCTCTTCTCGGGTTAGGAATAGTTGCCGTGTTACCCTTTCACTTGGGTGGATTTCTTCCTCCCTTTCGAGGTCTCTGACCTGAAGCTCTAACCGTTCGATATGTTGGGTCTGTGTGTGTTCTCGGTGGGGTATCAGGCTCTTTGCCGAGCCTCTCAGCACTGCCTTACTCACCGCCCATAGGGTGCCCGTGGAAGTAACCGATCCTAAGTTTAGGTCAAAGTAATCCTGTATTGCCCTACGCAGCTGATCGGTGTAGCTTATGTCTTGGAGATACCAAGCATTCGGCCGCCACACTGGGCGGGTCCGAGACTGCGTTGGACCTATTATAAATCTAAGTGGAGCATGGTCAGAGATTCCCCGTGTCAAGATTTCGATATGGGAGAGGGCTGTACAGTCTGAACTTGGGAGCAGTACCAGGTCTATCCTGGATTGAGAGCCATGGGCTGCTGAGGTGTGGGTAAACTGACGCCGTCTTGGGTGCCACACCCCCCACGCATTTCAGAGCCCCGTCGCAGAGAGCCACCCTGTGAGCCCTGCTGCTGCTGTATGTCTGTGTGTGGAGAGTGGACCGGTTACATCCATAGCCGGGTTAAGGGTAGCATTAAAATCACCGCCCACCATTGTGAGCCCTGGTGGTAGATCGAGAAGCAGCTGGGAGAGATCCTTGAGGGTTTTTTGGGCTAGTGGCGGGGGGGCGTAGACACTGACCACATTAATCATGTTCCCTTCAATCTTACCTGTGATAGCTATGTAGCGCCCCTGCTGGTCTATTCGCACCTGGATTAGTGTCATGGGGAACGACCGATGTAATAGTATAGCCACCCCTCTCGAGCCACAAGTGAATCCAGCGTGATACACCCTATCAAAGCCTCTATGTGTCAGGAAGGGGCAGTTGTCTCCCAAGAGATGAGTCTCTTGCAACAAGAGTATTTCCGGTTTATATCGGTGTATATATGTAAACATAGCTGTGCGTTTAATTTTGTCCAAGAGACCGTTAACATTCCAGGAGATTACTTGTGTCTGATTCATGGGGATATGTGTATGGAGAGGTTGTATCGTGGCTCTTAGGGCCTCCCTTAGTCGGCCCTTGGGTTGCAGAGGGTCTTCTCTTATGTGTCTGACCCTGGGGGGCATACGGTTCTCTAATGTCAGTGGAATCTCTATTTTTCTTACTCTGAGTGCTTGACATTAAAAACAAAAATGATATCTTACTTTAAACATCGTAACTTCGGCCTTTGGAACTAGGCCAGAACGTCCAATCCCCCCCAACTCCCTTCCCTCCCCATACTTCCCCCCAGAAGCATCTGTCGCCCTTATACACCATCCCACTCTGCAACTAGTGGGATGAAACTTCAACTGATAGGGTGGTGGTGGCGGAGGTGGTGGACCCCTTCATATTTCCGGATCTGATCTAAGTAACACATAGTTTGCATTCGTAAGTTAGTTTTGGTGTAACCCAGGCCTTCCCTGCCTTGCAATGTCTGTCTGCCTGGAAGATGTCGCGCCGGTGAAGTCACAGCACTGGACTGCGAGATAGGTCTGTGTCTTCCGGAGGTCCCGAATGGCCCCCCCTCTCTCTGTGTGTCCGGGTCTCCTTCAGCATGTCCAGCCCCTCGGTCATAACCCGGGCTTCGCGAGTCTATCCGGTGGGCCCTGGGCTGTGGCCCCACGGGGGAGGGACCCCCCGGTGTTCTGCGCCATCTCAAGCACGTGCGACGGCGTCGGTCGGACCGCTGGCCTCCGTGTCCTTCCGGCCGTGACCCCTGCTGGGACCCAGCCCCTTCTGCATCACGGCCAAGGGGGATTTCCTCTGTCAGCCAGGTCCAGGCCGGAGTTGGGTGGTCAAAAAAGTGAGTCTTGTTTTTATAAATTACCCGGAGTCTTGCTGGAAACAAAAGGCGATATTGAACATCCATAGCTCTTAGTTTTTGTTTCACTTCTGGTGAATGAGCGCCTTTGTTGTTGAACCTCCCTTGTGTAATCTGGGAAGAGTAGGACTATTGTTCCATTGCATGTGAGATCGCCCTTCACACGTGCCTCTTGTAGCACTGCATCACGGTCCTTAAAATTAAAAAGATGGAGTATCACCGATCTGGGCGGAGAGCCCGGAGGAGGCCTCGACTGCAGTGATCTATGGGCCCGTTCAATCGCGAACCACAGCGTGAGGAGATCAGTCGGCATCCAGGAGCGGATCCAGTCCTCCAGGTATTGGGCCAGCGAGGACTCCGCCGCGCCTTCAGGAAGGCCCACCACACGGAGGTTATTGCGTCTAGATCTCTTCTCAGCATCTTCAGCTCTCTGGTGTAGATCAGAGGTGTTAGCAGACAGAGCAGCGACTTGGGTTTTGAGAGCGGTCACCTCGTCTTTCACTGTGGAGATCCTGGATTCCGCCTCTGTGAGTCAGGCTGTGGCATTCCGGAGATCTTGTCGGACCAAGGCCACATCTACCCTGACCTCCCCTATTTTAGATTCAATGGCCGCCTGGGATGTCTGTATCGCCTGGAGTATTGTCGCTAGATCTTCAGATGTTGTTCATGGTAAGCCTGGAGCTCGGTCGTCAGCCTGGGACCCGGTGGCTCCCGTGGTAAATTGGTCAATACGCGTCTGTGCCGTTGTCTGCCACATTGGTTTATCTTTGCCCATGCTGGTGTCAAGGGGATTCTGGTCCCATAATACCGTCAGGTGTTGATGGCGTATTGCAGCTTGGGGGGTCAGTGTTCGCAATTACGAGGTCAGGAGTGCTTTAGTTTGGTGGCCAGTTTCTCGGCGTCCATCCATGCCCAGCAGACCCACGGGAGGCCCAGGGGGCAGCAGCAGCTTCCAGACCCCAGTTTGCACCAGTCGGACACTCTATGGTCCCAGGTAGAAGGAGACCCAGTCGCCATCTCTCTGTCCGGGGATACGGCCCGCTCGGATGTCTTCTCCAAGAAAGGTGCAGGTGGGGGGGGGGCACACCGGAGAGCTGTCTTCTATCCCACAGCGCCATGGATCTTGGTTCAGTGTTTGGGTGGTTATCCTAATCTATAGGTCGTTCTTGATTGGGGCCTTATAGAGTTTCCATTAATGAGGTGTTGTGCTCTTCATATGTTGGGGGTGTTCTCATTTTGTGTCTCTATCCCTCCTCACCTTATGTTGCACCGATTGACTTTTGGCTTCGACCCGGGGTCCACCTCCAAGCCTCTCCCCCGAAAAGAAGGCCCGTGCGGCGGGGTAAGGGGAGGGGTGCCCACGGAGGAGCCTCCCTTGGCCCACGTCGGTATGGGTCACAACTCAATGGTGAACAGATTTCCCAGTTCTTTATGCCCCCTCCTTGCGGTGCCCCCCGGAGCTCCGCGGAATCGCCGCTAGAACCTGGCGTCTCCTGGTTCATCAGGGTCGCCGTGAAGATGTCCCCAGCCCATTCCGGGTCCAGCGTCACTATTGAGTCCCCACGCTGCCCTGGGCTGTTCAGGGCGCCGCGGCTGGCCAGGGAATGGCTGCAGGCCACCGCCGCGCCACGAAGCTGTGGAATCTTCTTCCCCGGGAGGGGGGGGCGGAGAAAGAAAGGGCACCGCGGGCCCCGGTCCGCCAACGGCCCCGCCGGGTCTGTTGGCCTTCCTCAGTGCGACGCCCCTCTCACCTTAGTTCAGGGCCGCTCGCTGCTCCAGTCGAAGCCGGGCCCCCACCACACGGTGTTCCGCTCCCCCTCCTCGGGGTCGCACGCCGTCCCAGGCTGTTCAGGGTACCGCGGCCAGCCAGCGATTGTTTGCAGGCCTTCTCCACACCACTGAGCACGGGATCTCCGTGCATCCTTACTCGCAGTCCACCATGTTGGATGCGGGTGACTCCCACGTCCTGGCAAGGGCCTTCATCGTCGCAAGTTGGGAATGATAGTTGTCCCCGGGAGGCAGTAAGGTGTCTGGAATCAATCCATGGCTGTGATGGGATCGGATGGAGTGTTTGATGGAGGCGGATGACGGAGGGGTCCGGAGCACTATGAAAGTGCGACCGCCATCTTGATGCCTCGGCCACGCACCCCGAAAGGTTTGATTTTAATGTATTATTTTGGCAATATTGAGCTATGTTTCATCTGAGGCAACTTTCAGAATTGTAACAGTGGGTTTCAACAGTATATAATGGATCTACTGTGCAGTTTATGTGATCCTCATTTAGTGACTCCTATGGTGATACTCAATGGAATCAATTGATTTGTAACTTGTTGTCTCAGTCACCAGATTATGCACAGACATTATGTGGATTCCATGTTGTCTTTGGAGGAGGTGCTTATACATTGTAAGTTACATAAGGGGCAACATAGATAGACTTATCTTCCCACACTGAAACAGGAATGGATCAATAACATCTGTACTGTAAATAACTAGTGAAATTGGCAATTAGATTACATTAGAATAGCATATTATGCTTAGATAGGGTGATTAGAGTGAAAAGTAAACTTTGTTGACAGGGAAAGCTGTAATTCAGCCAAACCATAGGTCTGTGGTACATGACCAGCTTATCAGGGAACACATCTTATCAAAGATTACCCAAAAATGTCTAGCATTTAAAATGTCATCTCCCTTCCACAGTTAATCTTGGCAGCTACATTCTGATCCACTGTAACCTTATGTCTTATGGAGCTAGCCTTAGAACTCCATTAAAATGTTGTACTCCTGCACTCTGTTAATACTGTATGATGCTACCTGTGTTTAACTAACTAAAATCTGCATTATAGGTACAGCAAATTCAGTCTCAGTTTCCAGTAACTTTTCTTGACTGATCAGTGCATTGTTCAAAAAAGCAAAGTTTGACAATTGCCATCTTTCTGCCACAGCCCTAAGAGCTGGAAATGTGTAGATGCCCATAATAAAAATACTGCCATGTTCATTGTCTAGCAGACTCCCACCAGGACAAAGAAATTCTCTTTGTAAAGGGCTTCCGTTTGACTGCAAAGCAGAAATAAAAATTGTAAACAACATGGTGTTTTTTTCCTAAAAGAGGTGAATTTAGGAAGGGTCCTGAGTTGAAGGTGGGTCTGATTGTAGATTAAGGTACTTAGGGCCATATTTATACTTTTTGACGCAAAACTGCGCTAACGCAGTTTTGCATCAAAAAATTTAATGCAGGCTAACTCCATTCCAATGCGCCAGCCGGGCGTCATATTAATGGAATGCCGCTAGCCGGCACTGCTGCCTGGTTAGCGTCAAAGTAAATGACACGAACCAGGCAGCGCTGGCGTATTGAATAATGGGGGTTGTGCGTCAAAAAATGGGGCAAGTCAGGTTAGAATTAAAATATTGACGCTAACCTGACTTGCGTCATTTTATTAGCAAAGACAGGAGTCATGCCCCACTGCCCAATGGCCATGCCCAGCGGACTTCTGTCCCCTGGGCATGGCCATTGGGCACAGTGGCATGTAGGGGGGCCCAAGTTAGGCCCCCCTATGCCACTTAAAATAATATAAAAAAAGACATACCTCTACTTACCTGTACTTACCTGGGATGGGTCCCCCCATCCATGGGTGTCCTCCAGGGGTGGGCGAGGGTGGCAGGGGGTGTCCCTGGGGGCAGGGGAGGGCACCTCTGGGCTCCTTCCGAGCCCACAGATCCCTTAATTTTTTAAGGCCCGCCCCCTCCTGTGCGCCATTTTTGCACGGGAGTTTAAATAAGGCGCAAATGCTTTAGATTCATTTTATGCCTGGAAACGCCTACTGTGCATCTCATTAACGCAAGGTAGGTGTCCACGGTATAAAATTACGCAAACTCCATGATTTTTGACGCTAGACGGGTCTAGCGTCAAAGTATTAATATGGAGTTAGCTTTGCGTCGGATTTGTGTAAAAAAAATAACGCAAATCCGGCGCAAACAGAGTATAAATATGCCCCCTGGTTGGCATGTTTATGTTTCTAAGGTATGAAGTGACAAAACTTTCAGTGGTAAACAGATAGGTCTGAGGTTTATGCTAAAACAATCTTGAAACCAGTATAGGCCCCCTAAAATGGATCTTCATTTTGGTCTGCACTAGTTATTTAGGTGGATGGATTATTAAATAAACTGTCTTTTATGTCAGGTGACTCAAAATCTATTTTGTGGTAAAAAGAATACTGCAAAAGAATTCTTATATGTACTATGAATGCTAATCTTTGTGAATCCACAGAAGGTGGTTGAGGGAAAGGAGATTTTCTAGGTGTCTTCCTAGGAATTTAGAAATACAAAAATACAAAGCACCAATGATTTTGGTATATGCACTGTCATAGCTCCCAGATACACAGAAGTAGTGATGCATTTTATGAGTCCTTACAGGGGACTTCTATCAACATTATTGTGATCTATTCCTGTCACTGGCACTAGGCCCAGCAACACAAGCGGCCCAGCATTTTTATCAGGACTAGTGGGGAAATTCTGTGTGGTAGGAATTTTGTGGATTCCTGCTGATTCCGGAAGTTGCCATCACAGAAATGTAAGGAAAAAGTTTGATTTCAACCGCAATGGAGCCCTACTCGGCTAAACTGAGGAGGCGGAGGGCCTTGGTTAAAGTTTTACCTTCACACTTTCTTGTCATTTTCTTGAAGATTTTTCCTTGACCAGGACAAAGTCACAAGTTGAGGCTGACCTCACTGGAGCCCTCTTTGGATACACTGCGTGGGAGGTCTTGGTCAAGTTTTTTATGTTCAGACTTAAAAAACTTTTTCAGAACAGAATTCTTCATCTGGGACTAAGTTGATAGTTGAAGCTGACCTCACTTAAGCCCTCCTCAGATACACTGTGCGGGAAGCCTCTGAAGCTTTGCACTTAGAGACTTCTCTGGAGCTTTTCATCCCCAAGGTCGGACGGCCCTACTCCGTAAGCCAATTCTGATGCAACATCATCAGATTGCCTTTCCACAAGCCCCCGGTAAAATCCTGAAAGTCTGGAGCTCCCGAGACTTTCGGCTGAATGTACTTGCAAGTTAGGTCCGGCTGCAGTCAAAGTTGGCCGGCTTGACTCACAATGTTGGCTCTGTCCACTTATGGAGCTTTTTTCCAAAGTTGCTCCAAACTTCTGGATCTTCTTCCAGAAGTACCTTTAAGGTCCTTCAAGTGTCCACAACTCACCCCAAGGTTCCAGAAGCTCTGAGCTGCTCCTTGGGGGTTGTGACTTCAACTCCCAGAATACACCTGGTCCAAATCCTAAAATGGCTACTCGTCAGCTGGGCTATTTCTGCTGGACTTGCTGCAGGGGACTCTGGCCAGATCCTTTCTATTTGTAGCTTGCAGGGAGTCCCTTCTGAGAGTTGTATAAGTGAGGCAAAGTTATTTTCTTGTTGCATCCCAAAGTGTGCAGCTGGTTTAGCCCTTCTTAATTCAGTATCCAGGTGCCGACCTGGGGTTCAGCTGGGCAGTCCTTCTTCTTTTTGTCTTGTTCCAGTAGGAAGCGTGGGAGCAGTTCTGCCATATTTATCTTTCCTCCTGCGGTGGGAAGCAGGGGGTGCTCCTGTCCAATCACATGCAAGCCACCACCCTCTTGAGTGACCTTTTCCTGGGAAGTGTGGCATCCATTATTCCCAGGGAGCAACATTCCTCCAAAATCCAAGATGGCAAAAATTAAATCCTAGAGTTTAGATCTGGCTGAGTCCACCTACTGGTGTGGCTAAGTTCCCTTAAAAGACCCCTTTCCAACCCTCTCCTAATCTAATTAGGGAGCACCTGGGTGTCTGGGGCTGCAGGAAATAGGGGAGGTTCAGCTGCTGTCGCAAATGTTATTCATTCCTTTGAAGTCCAGTTTGACTGCTCTCTCGCCATTCTGTTCTACCATCTGCTGAGGTAGATCTCCCACCAGATGCTTCCTTCATTCAGCCCAGGCCACTTCACACCTCATCAAGGCAGCCTGACTCAGGCTGCAGGAGGCTGACCAATCAGAGAAGGACACCACAGGGCTGAAGTTGGTAACTTTTAGCAAGAGTTCTAAAACTCTTTCCCTGTTCAAGTTGCATTACATTCAACAGTGGCAACTTGTTGGATTTGTTATAAGTTTTAATTTGATACTAAACATGCTATATTTTGCTCACTCCTTTGGAAAATAAGACTTTTTTTATTTTAATATAAAGTCTCTCCATGTTCACCTATCGAGTCCATTCACTACAATGGGGAGAAAATGATTTTGGCTATTTTTCCTTTGCCAGGGCTTATAAAACATCTTTATAAAGTGCCTACTTATAGTTACACTACACTGACACTGGGAGCACTCAGGGCATACCTTAGGGGAAAAGATGAGGTATCTTAGAACTTTGGAAGTACTTTTAATTCCAAAGTTGAATTTGAGGTTAACTTTAACATAAAAGCAGCCATCAAGGCAGGCCTGCTTTTAAAATGACACTCGGCACCACAGCAGTGCACCTATGAGTGTACTACCTATTCTGGGCCTCCTAAACCTACAAGCCCTACCATATACTAGGGACGTATAGGTAGGTTGGTACAGCCAATTATAATTAGCCTAATTTGAATATACTATTTCACACAGAGCACAGACCCTCTGACTGTTTCACAGTGTCCAGGGCACCATCAGAGTCAGGAAAACACCAATAGGAGTGAAGAATGGGGGCAAAATGTATGGGGGTTTAGGTAAACAGCCCAGTTTTCCCATAAGAGGTGATAGAATGATTGTAAAAGGGAAGCATAAATGTAATAAGACATGGAGCACAGCATGTTTGATTTTGTCATTACGCCACTGAAACTGTGTTGTCTCTGGATGGTATATGACGCTGGTTTACGTGTCTGCTATTCGTATTTGACTATGCATTATCCAGTCACATAAATGCAGCAACCAAATCAGCAGCTCAAGAGAAAAATTTGATCATTAGTTGTTTGTACACTTACATACCATGACCTCTGTTCTCTGCTCCACTCCATGAACTTGAACAGAGCTGTAGATTAAGGGTAGTGTCTATAAGTAAACCCCATCACATGGCGAAGTAGTGCAACAAGCAACAATCTACTACAGGGCCGTAAACTAGAAGCCGCTGTATGTTTTAGAAAAGCATTTATTCAATGATGGCCTGTGTTCATCTACGTGACTTACTGTATCTCTGTTGAGATAGTGTGGTTGAACATTGAGATGGTATGAGGAGATGAGGGAAAGAGCATACCCGGAATTACCTGCAGCACAAACATAAAATATTTTATAAAATGTGCTGGTATTCCAAACATCATACATCTTGTAAACATACATTCATGCAGTTATTGTTGTAGTCACGTGTATCTGTTGTGTTGTTGAGTAACAATTAAGTATGTTTAAGATATCATTCCCCAATGCACATGCACCTCTAGTGTGAGATGCTGTAATTTACCTATGAGTCAGATGTCAACAAAATTCTCAGCAATCATACATCATGCAAGAGATGACTGAGGGAAGATGTAGCTGTGTGTGTTCTCCAGGAAAGACTGATGATGCATCAGAGAAGCAACCCTTGGCATCTCAGACAGCTACCACATTGATAGAGTGTCAACAGTGCCTGTTGGAGAAAAGAAGATCCATGTGGTAAGATGGTTAAAGTGGGTGCAATCAATTGCACCTACAGAATGAGGGAAGCTGGTACTTGCACCTATTTTAACTTTCCTCCAGAGAGTGTGACAAGCAATAATCTGGTGCAATTTTCTATTTATACCTCTTACTACCTGTTGCCAGCATTAAAATTGTCTTGCCGTATCAGGCCTACATTGTGCAATTGACCATCTGGAACGAGCCACAGGCCATGAAATTGACTGATGGCAATATTTTGACATGGCCAAGGATAGCTTGGGATGGGTTGTGTGTAAATCCTATTTCCAGTCTGCAACCAGGTAAAGGACCAATTCAGGGGAGAGGTAGTATCTGGCAATCATTGGTTTCCTGGACTTTGCAAAGAAGTTGATCCTTTGGATCTTAAGCCTCTCTCTCCTCCCCAAATTTTTTTTTCCTCAAAATCATTGACAAAGCTTCAAACCCATTCACCAACATAGTGAATGGGAAAAATGTTGTTAGTGTGTGAGTTAATTTCTTCTGTGGTAAGGCTGGATGAGATTGGTTGGTGTTGCAATACGTTTCACCTGTAGATAGGTGGGGGAGCCCTGAGTCATCCTTCTCTTCCCCCTGTATTAGCAGGTGTGTTCCAAGTGTTGGGTCAATGTCAGGGTGTAGCCATGGGAGCTAAGTTCTCCCCCTCATATGCCAATCTCTACATGGGTCAATTCGAGAAAATACACTTATGGTCCAACTGCCCGTCACACCTCACTGAACACATCCTGTACTGGGGTAGATATATCGATGACATTCTGGTTATCTGGACTGGCAACTCTTCGGACCTTAATATACTGTTTGAGCACCTTAACACTAACGATTTCAACTTAGTTTTCACTCACAAAGTAGACACTACTGAAATTGAGTTCCTAGATCTACGTCTGTACATCTCCAACAACAAGATCATGTCAAGACTGTACAGGAAACCTACTGCCTGTAACTCTGTCCTACATGCTCACAGCGCCCATCCCCTTTCACAGATTAGAGCCATCCCATACGGTGAAATGGTCAGAATTCGACGTAACTGCACTGACAATGAGGTTTTCAAACAGGAGCTCACAAAACTGACTCACCGCTTTCAAGCTAGAGGGTATACCAACAGACTCATCTCGGTTGCCAGTAAACGCATATTGAACAAAAACCAACACGATTTACTGATCAAGAGCCGCAGAGAACCGGGGACCAAGGGTGTTTCTAATACCAGACCGGTCTCCTTCATCACCCAATACGGCCCTGCTAGTAAGGATGTGCTACGCATTCTCAAGAAACACTGGCATCTGTTAATGTTGGACACATGCCTCAAGGACTCAATAGGCGTGTCTCCAACCATCGTACATAGCAGGGGGCGGACCCTTAGGAACATTCTGTGCCCTAGCTTTCTCTGTCCCTCACCTCTGACTTCATCTACAGGGTGGATGCCTGCAAAACCGAATGGTTTTTACAAATGTGGCTGTTGCATTTCCTGCCAACTAGCCCTTAATAAAACCATTTCCTTTTCCTACAACACCGTTACCACGCACCACATCAAGACTTTCATGAATTGCAACACTAAGTTCACTGTCTACTGCCTGATTTGTGTATGTGGTCTGATATATGTTGGCAGTTCAATACGCCCACTTAAGGAACGCATTCAGGAACATGTCAGGGCCATCAGAAACGCTAACACCAACTATCCTATGGCTGTCCATTTCAACACCTCACATGGGGAACAGGATCTCCTGAGCCTTAAATTCCATGGCATCACTCAGGTCCCTAATTCGCCGAGATGGGGAGACAGAACCAGAGATCTACGTAGATGTGAATCCAAATGGATCATTAAACTGCGCGCAGTAGAACTAGGCCTGAACACGGACCGTGAACTTCACTTCTTTCTCGCATAAGTCGCCATTCCCCTTGTCTGCAACATTGTACATAATAATATTTTCTAACCTCAATAAGACTGTTAACCATTGTTTATCCCAGCAATGCACGTTCACCTGTATACTAATTTATTAACGCTTGTACTTAACCCATTGTTGCCTATTTCTACTAATACTGTGAACTACTGTTTATCCCATCAATGCGCATCAACATTGTACATAATAATATTTTCTAACCTCAATAAGACTGTTAACCATTGTTTATCCCAGCAATGCACGTTTACCTGTATACTAATTTATTAACGCTTGTACTTAACCCATTGTTGCCTAATTCTACTAATACTGTGAACTACTGTTTATCCCATCAATGCGCTTATGTTCATTTACAAATGTGTCAACTGTTACTCCTTTTACTGCACGTCACGGTCTTCACCTGTATATGTTCTACTTGCCATCACGATGGTACAGTGCACCCATATGTATTACGTTGTTTGTTTTATCCTCTCAATATAACACATGCCAATGGCTCATACACATCTCTTCTTACGCCTCCTATTGTCCCTGCATTGCAATATCTGCAGACACCCTTACGTTATCACGTTCCATAAGTCTTGATTCCACCTTTCCTACTGGCCATCTAGGCACTCTCTCGGTACCTTGCACCAATTTATTCTTTGTGACATCCTTACTTATTACTTTTCTGCCTTTGCTTTTTCCTACTATCATTATTGCACGCCATCTCGGAGTCCTACTCAAGATGGCCGCCGTCTTAACCTTCATAGCCCTGCTACACCCACGTTGGTCGACGTCTTAGCCTTTTTAGATTAGTCCCTCTTTTATATCCACTACATGGCCACCCTCTACTTAACCAGGCAGTTACTCTCCTCGCAGTACAATACACGCTCGTACGAATACTGGAGTGCTCACCGCTTCGCTTCTTACTGGTAAGTTTTCAACTAGCCCCACCACTTATCTCGCTGCGTTAGCCTCACCGCCAGTAATCCATCTATTATCATTATGACTTTTCCAAATCATTACTTGCCTCTTAAGTGTGTACACAGCGGTTTTCATACCGCAATTACCATCTCGTACGTTCGGTTTCATACCATTACTCATTTTCTGATCCCTCAACTGCCACCTACCATGATTCGGACTGTCTCTATTTTTCTAAAACTTGGTGTATCTAATTTTGGGGCCACATGCCCAGCATGGTATCACCGCGCGCCCGACTCGGTTTTATTCAAACTAGTCGCAAGTTAACCTTTGGCGCACTTTTCTCTCAACTTAATTACCTTTATCTAACCGTTTGAGCATTCGCTGTGTACCTTTTATACATGCCGGCTGTACAAAGCCTTTACTCCATATTCGTTTTACGCTTACGGTAACACTCCACTTTCCCCATTACCTTCTCTTTTATAGTTATCTCCATTTCTAGTCTTCTGGTGCCATTCATCCTGCCCTTTCATTATACTCTACTTTTTCTTCCCTGCTATAAATTCTAGGTTACTTTTCAGGCTTATCAGGGCCTCCCCAATCTTCATTACCAAACAAGCCTCTTACCTACGTACCTGTAGCTGCTTGGCGCAGCCATTCTAATTACATTTCTGTACCATCCAACTCAGGTATGTTCTCATTAACCATTTTAATGTCATATCTTTATATATAGCTTTTCTTTTCTCTCCTAACTAACTTTTTCCACCAATCTCTCCTCCGGACTTGCTTAGTTTACTTTCCATTATTTTCTTTTCTTTTTTCTTTCTCTACGCTTTTGTCCAACTGTCCTGTTACACACTATTACCTATCCCCTCCGTCTATTCCATTACTTTTTCTCTCTTTGTCTCATTACATTAACTTTTTTACAGCCCTATTCATTAAGTACAGAGATACTTCGTCACCATACACAACCACTTACCTACTCTAAAACCAACGGCCCCAGGTAATTACTTTACCCTTCAACTATGCCCTTCGGGTCACACCTACCTCAGTACTCCTTCTAGCTTTTTCATGCACCTTGCCTTATCTCCCCCCTTTTGTGTTGTCTATACTGTCTCTATCTCCCTGCTTTCTCTTATTCTTGCAATATTCTACCACTTTGCATACCTATTGCGTGCACACAGCACTACATAGTGCCTACAATTTTAACTTTCTAAATACTTATGTCTTTTAGACATTTTTCACATTACCACGGGGTTTTACTTAGTTTTTTCATGTTGCCTAATTGGGTTCCCGTCACTACTCACCTTTATAGCCGTGTTTTTCTATTGCTCACCTACACAAACTCGCACCTAATAGTTACGTTCTCTGGTTTTTACACTGGAGTACAATACACAGATATGTATCCAATACTTGTTGTCATTACTGTATTACAGCCTTGATAAAGTCACCTGTGTGACGAAACACGTGTTGGCTGTTTCTACACGATGATTTAATGCTTTCTAAGCATCTACAAATAAAGACAACATCTACAAACCGGATTTGAGACTCATTTCAACACAATTCCTCTCCGAACCTACAGTACCACACCAGCAATATCTTTGCTGGTTTAATTGTTGGACATTACTCTCTGTGTGCTGTGGCCGTTTTTTCCCATTGTGTTCCAAGTGTTTGAAGCCTTGTTGTAGTATGTTTTATGAAAAAATAAAATAAGAAAAAGAATTAACTAAAACATTGACATTTTTAAATACTTTTCCCATTGCCATTGTTTTGCTATGTTTCCCTGTTATTATGTGGTGCAGCTATTGTTTTCTAAGGTTTTCTAAGTGAATTGCAGTACCTGTGAGTGGCTATGTCTGGTTCTTGACTTACTTCAAGCCTTACTAGGAGCACACGTGGGCATGCTTTGTTCCCATTGGAGCTATAGCAACTTCATGGCTGTAGTTTTTGAATAGCAATATTCTTACTCATTTTGGCTATGTGTTTGTATTTGCATGTCCTTTCCTAAACCCCTCCTTAACTTTCCATAAAACCCTGACATTTAGCAATAAATATTGCCCATTTGTTAGCAACTCTCCCTAGTCATACACACATTTTTTACTAGAATATTTATCTACTTTTGCCTAACTCTCCCCACACATGGCAGAGCTACCTGTACAGGAAAGATGGACATAAATAATTATTGACAGTTTTCCCAACCTGAGGATAATTTGGTTGGAAGAAATGATTGTCATACATAGCATGGGAAGTCACATCCATGCATGATGAAGACATTATGCAGTGTGCTGATGTTTCCAGGGCACATGTCTGCAGCCAATGGAGCAAATCAGTGGATATGTGGAAGAAGGAATTACTCATACCCTTCTGGGTCTTGATGGGTGGCAGAAAAAGGGCCTCTAATGAGGTGGGACAGATTGCTGATAGTGCTGGCCCCAAAGAGCTCAGTGACACAGTTATTCATTTTTTGCCTATGTCTACATGGCCAGCTAAGTTGTTTTCATTCCATTGTCCATGAGCAGCTTGGTCTGTTGAGCTGTCATCCACAAATTCCATCTGTCAGTCCAAATCATCACCTAGAAGGGCCAACTATGGTCACATCAGTAAATGTTTCTAGGAATCTATAAATGGTTGTGTCTCTGGAAAATGTCATGAAACACTAGTGTAAAGGTTTCAAACTCTGAACTATGTGCAAGTTGCCCCTTGTCTAGATATTTGCAGACTCTCAGTGCAGTAGGCAGGTGGAGTTCATCATGTTCATTATGTACAGCCAATCAGACGGGTGCAGCCAGAGAGTTCACTTGGCATGCAGCAGGAGGCAACAAAGGAACACAGGAAAAAGGAGGGAGATTTGCTTTTCTGGGAACAGGTACATTAGAATACAAGAGTTGGATAAAGCCTTCCCAAATTCACCACGTGATTTCAGTTTGTGGGAGGGCCTGATCAATATTGGCATGTTTGTTGTGCCCATTGTGGGCAAATGACAGCCTCCTCGGAGAGCATGCTATTGAACCATATGCATCATGGACATGTACCATACAGTGGACCAATCAAACACTCTACACATAATCCATGCATGACAGCAGGCTTCAAATCCAACAATAGGGGAACTCACCAGGAGTTTGTATGGTACAGCCAATTGGCAATCTCCTCCAGAATATTCTTGGAGTATAAGTTTAGCTTCCACTGCCACAGGCCAACTCATTGCATAATGTCGGGGATCAAAGCCACACTCATTCATGTTTGAAGTTCTCTTTCAATACCACTCAGTCTGACAGAGTCAAGCTCTGGCGATAAACTAGTGTTCAGATGAAGAGCACCCACCCAAGTAGACTAGCAAATTGTTGAGTACAATGAATATCAAATACTGGGGTACTTGAAACAAACAAGTTGGGTAGCAGAGCTACAGATCATTTCTGCCAACCACCATAGCCATATGCTTATATTTTAGGCTAGCAAGCAAGGTTTGACATGCCAGAGCTGATTATTTTTCAATGACTTTCAACATTGTGCTGTTTTGTTAACTCTTACTTCACCCTAAAACTCCTATTCCTCCAACTTACATACTTTATCGAAGAGTACTGTTATGACTCAACATCTATGTGAGTTTTCCATCCTGCCATTGCCAATCACAGAGGAAAAATCATGCATGGACCACCAAGGCCCTCAATTTCCCCAACCTGCAGATGTCTGTTCTATCTTCTCTTGCACTCATGTGTAGCAACCACAATACTAGAGTTGGTATCATTTGTAAGTCCAATGGAAAAGTTATGATTACCTTGGTTTTTTGACAGACAAATAAGATGAGCCGTGATTAGCCCACCACTGAACACACACACATATTCATGTGAAACATTCCACCAGAAATCGCAAGTGCTGATGCAGCATGATATACAATATGTGCAATATTTGTAGCTGTTGTATGACTTACTTGCCTTGTACCACCACTAAATGGTGGCACAAGGCCACCATTTAGAGTGGCCTCTATAGAGCCACTATTCTGTAACCACTCTCACACACCACATGACCACCAAAAGCACGCCTCTGGCCCAGTTCCATATTTCTACCTACAAGGCATTGTAGCAGCAACTGGTTGAAACTCCTCATTGACCACCATATTCCAATTCTCTACCACAACAATTGTATGCCCCCTTCTTTGTTTTATCATTGCAACTGCCAACAATACTCCATTTTTTAATGCATCTAGGTTCTTTTGCTGTGGGGATTCCACAGATGCATGCAGTACAACTGTATAATCTCCACAGGGAAAATTCTGGGCCTTATTTATAAGCTGTGTGCCCTGTGCCACAGGGATAGGGCAGAAATGCACTGTATCAGCAAGATATGGTGCATTTCAATCCTCTCCCGCTGTACTTGTGCACAATGGGCTGCCTAGCGTTGACAAAGGCACCCTTTCACCATGGTGTAAGGATGCCTCCATCACAGACATGATTGTTCCTGTTCAGGAAGGGTCTCCTTCTACCCAAAAACAATCCATTGAGGCTTTTTCCTCTTTCTATGTGTGCTGCACTCTTTAGCACACATAGGAAGAAGAAACAAAAATGAGGAGGAATAAAGATATTTCTTCTTGCTGTGCCTCCGCTGGGAAAGCATTGCATTTTGGTGCATTCCCAGGTTTACAACATCTTGCAAATCAGGGAATACATCAAAATCCATGGGCGTTGCGTGGGAACACCAGCGCAGTGCCCAGGGAATGCATTTCTAGGGCAGAGTAATGCAACTCGTTGCATCACTCCAGATTTATGAAGCCTTAAGGTGGCCTTGCGTGGCTTCATAAATCTGCCTTAGGAGATGTGTCACTCTTGCACCACATTCAGTAGTGTAAGAGTAACACAACAATCATCATAAATATGGTCCTCGATCTATGTACTTTAATTTTATTCTGACACTCACTCACACAGTAAACCACACAACATTTGCTTTTTGGTTATTGCCATACACCGAACACTGGACTCTTTTGCTAATTCCGGGAAGAGCAGCAACATTGGCTAGTTGATGGGGAGGGTTGATACTGTGGCCCTCATTATGAGTGTGGTGGTGTTATGACCGCCACACTCGCGGTGACGGTTGAACTGCCGCTAAAGTGGTGGTCCAACTGCCACATTACGACTGTGGTGAAAGCGCCATGGTCGGACTGCCGGCACCACCACTTTTAGGCTGGCCGACGGCCTGGTGGTGCTGGCAGTATGAATCCACCACAACAGCATTGCAGGCAGTGCTGCCCTGGGGATTACAAGTCCTGTGTGGGACCTGTGGTGTCCTGGATGGAACCGCCATGCAATAGCTGGCAGAGGTAGGTGCTGGGGCCTCCATTGACAGCCCCATCATGCTTTTCACTGCCTGATTTACAGACAGTGAACAGCGCGACAGGTGCTGTCACACCTGAGGCACTGCAACATTGCCGCCAGCTTGATTAGGAGCCAGCACCAATGTTGAGGTGAGTTTCCCGCTGGACTAGCGGGAAACTCATAATAGAGCCAGTAGGTGGAAAACTGGAGAGGTGGTATTCCGACCCGAAGAAGTTAATGGGCAGCAGATAATGAGGCCCTGTATTTGGAATAGTGGATGACATTCAAAGCATGTCTCCATTTTACATTTCGCATCATTTTTTTAAAAATTAATTAATGGGGGCCTCCACATATGCCTCTCCCTTTATTTTATTTCTGTTTTTTAACAGTGTGTGCATTTCTGTCTACACTATGCACACTCACTTTTTATACTGAAGGAGACCGGCCTTTTGCTCCAGTAATACAACCAGTAAAGCATCCAAGCCGTAGTACTCTAAATGAACCACTAAGTAGTCACAAAGGAAGGACTGAAATGTCTGCATACAACATCAGAGGTCTTTGATTTCTGTCAAACTAAAAATTGTGCCACCAAAAGGAAAAGGACAAACTATAGGAAACATGAACATTATCAGGGATAGGCATGCCCATCTGGATTCAGTAGTCCCTCCCAACATTACAACAGCCAATATAAAATGTGTAAACCTACAATCCTTTAGAGAGTGCAGGAAATTTCACATTAGTCATTTTCCACCTAGACTATTCCTATTCTGTCTACATGGTGTATATGTAGGTAAAAATAAACACTTCTTTGTATGTAAGGCTTCATACCACACTTGTGCTGTTTCTGACCATTCAAAATTGTTGACTTTACTTCTACTGAGTTTACAGTACTCACTTTACTTGTACATTTCTCAAACCTGTGCCAGATCTGCAGCTCTGGGGTAAGACTGCAAATCCAATAACAAGTCACCATATGTCCGTGAAGCTAGTCCTGGGTTCATGGTAGCAGCCAGTTAAACTCACATTGGATTTGCGGTTGACAACTGGGACTGGCATTATTAGCTGAGAACCAGGAATCCAGCCTCCGGTACCACATACACACAATGTATTTGTTTTACAATTTAAACACAGGGCATGTCCCTAGTGCTTCAGGGGTCAGGATATACTCCTCACGTTGCTTTATATGGCCTTTCATTTTTTTCAGGATGCAGGAACTAAGGACCAGATGTACAAAGCATTTCAATTTGCAACTGAAAAATTGTTTTTTACAATGTACTAGGGCAAAATGTGACTCTGTAACTTGTCACAGTTTGATTTTGCGATTTGGTATTATGAGGGGGCATGTTTAGGGCATCCCTTCCTAATACCGAAGAGCACTGGCATGTATTGTTTTGTGATCGGATGGCAGTTCATATTCATTGGCGGTAAACATTCATATTTTACTGACTCCGTAATGGAGGCGGTTACCTATTTGCAAATGGGAAGGGGCCTCTTCCCCTGTGTGAATGTGGACGAAAACATTTTTTAAGATCAGGTGGTGGTCCCACGGACAACTGCCTACTCTTAAAAAATGAAAAAAAAAACATTAAGGAAAATGGGATGCGTTACAAAAAAACATGCTTTATTTCAACAGCAGTCACAGACATGGTGGCCTGCTGAACCCAATAGGCCACCATCCCTGGGAGTGCTGGCCATTCCCAATGGGTCGCAAATTGTGATCTGTCTCATGAATATTGATGAAACAGGTCCATTTGCGACCCACTGGGATTCGCTAACAGTGTAAAGCACACTGTTATACATCGCAGTTTGCGATTTTCTAATAGCAAATCGCTAAAATCTGCTATTAGGAAATTGCAAACCCATCATTTTGTACATCTGGTCCTATACCCCAGCATCCTTTGAAGGTGACTGAAACATTTTTCCAGATATTGATGTTAGCCAATCAGAGGACTGTGTTCCTGCAAACCTGACTATGAGTTACTGGAACCAAAATGCCTCACTGGAGAAAAAGCTCATGAGAGAAATTTCCAATGGATTGCTTCTCAGATTATCATAAATCATCTTATGTAGCCACTAATTTTAATATAAAAACTGAGAAGATGGCCAAATGTATACTTCAGGTTACTACCTAACAACCACTTTTCAAAGATATTTTAATTTTATGGTAATGTCTATGTATATGTGTCCTTTCCTAAGAAGTAACCAATTTGGAATCATTTGAAGCTTTAGACTGCAGTACCATAGCCCTATGTATTTATTTAGAGGATTTTAATTCACCTTTATGTTGAGCGGAGGAGACTCCTAATTGTGAATTAAATTATGATTTAGACTTGTGAATTCTTGTTGTAGTCAATCCAAAGCAATAAAAATAAAACCTTTGGGCAACATTGCTGAAAGGGCAGCATCACTTAGGTTTCCAATTCTAGAACTGGTAATTCTTAAGTTATTATCCACAATATGCTACTCATTGTTCCCATTTTCAAAAAAGACACACTGGACTACAGTCTAATCTGTTTAGGACTCTTTGTCAAAACAACATGACTTGACGTTCTTACTCGGATGGAATGTGAGCACTTCCCCTGTTGTTTACAGTTAGTACTAATCCACTGATGTTGACAATCAGCTGTCCATCAGGAGTGAAAAAAAGAAGCAACTAAAAAAAAGTCTTACAATCGATCCATATTTTCAAAATTGGCTAAATAATTTATTTGGTAACTTCCCCTACTCAATACAGTTTTCACAAATGTCGATAAGTATGAGGAATTATTTGAAAAAATAGATATTTTTTAAAATAATTGCTTTCTGGACATTTCAATAGAAACAAAGGAAAATTGTGTACAGAATGTCACCTGTTAGCTAAAAGGGAACTAGATAGATATGAATGATTAAGAATAATAGCTGATACTTAGCAGTGATTTGGGGTTAGACATGTAAAGGCTTTTATAGTTAATTTGAGAGACAAAATCTAAAGCAATAGATATGCAATGCTATGAGATTTTACCATCTGCACGAGCACTGTCCATGAAAATACCAGCACTATGTGAATAACCAACTCCTTCTAATTGGGATGCTCATATTAGAATGTAATATGTATCAAATCATAGAGTACATGGAATTAGATTTGACTGGAAACTTCACAATGAGTGTTAGCACAATTGATCGGAGAAAATTGATGCTCACTTTCAGGCATGGTGGCATCCCTAACCCACAAGGACTACGAAGGGTTGTTCTTCCTGACAACATAGACGCATGGATTATCCATTTAAAAAATGTGTGTAATCACTGTCAATTAGCCTGACAAATCTCAGATAGCTGGATGGATTACATCTTTTTCCCATTTCATAAGAACTGATTAAATGTATATCTGTTTAACTACTGTACATTCTTGGTTTAGAGGGAACGTCCTACATCATTTGCTAGAAGAATAAGTGAAATACAGAAATCTACTGCCACACATTAAACATAGTTTCATTCAAATTGTGGCACAGAAGACAATTTAATGGCATTGTCATTTGAAATTCATCTCAAATTTAGCAACTAAAGAGTCAATTTACATAATTAATGCATTACTTTTAGTCAGAATTAGATTCAGGTGATTAGAATATAATGTGGAAGAAACAGGCTGATTGTCCCATTTAAGACATCAGGACCATTACTGAATTATACTCAAATAATTGGGGGAAACAAATCACAAAATCCAGATTTTAAAGCATTGCATTTGTTCAAATAAAGAGCACAAACAAGAATTCACCCTGGCCCACCACTATTCTTCATCAATATTATAATTTGGATAATGATTTAGAGAATGTGAGTATACATCCACTAATATTAGTAGGCAGTAGCTGTCATTTCCCCAGTATCTGGATGAAACCGTGCTGCTGTAGATTACTGACTTTGGTCTACAGAAGATGCTCTCTTCCGTGTGTCACTTCTGTGCTATGCATAGCTTGTCATTTAATGTTTACAAAACAAATTTTCAGTTTAATGATTGTGGTGACTGCCTGCCTGTAAATAGTTAGAGATTTGGCTAGAGGAGAATGGATAACATTTTTATCTCTTATCCTGATTAAAATAAATGCTTCAGCATTAAACATTGCTTTTGTAAAACTGATGAAAAGTTTGTCTGGCCAGCAAATTGAGTATTGGCAATAAAGTTAAAATTATTGCCAAATGTAACTTATTGGCAATATTAGTTTTTTTTAAATAAAACAGGAGGATGGAAAAATGGGAAGATGGGCTGTATAGACCCAAGAACTCCTTTAATGTGGATTATTAAAACAGGAGAGAGACTTTGAATCAACATTCATTCAGCAGTTGTTTTATGGCCAGGTCTTTTCCTGATGGTTGCATGAGGAATTATATTTAGAAAGAGATATTGATTCATTCAGTGTGAAGCCCTGTAAATTATATTTAGCAAACATTACAATGGAAAAACCTTGTTATTTGGCATCGTCCACTGTGCAATTTAAAAAAACAATTAAACTCATAAGATACAAAAATCTTTTGAATGGTGTTTTTGTGCCATTGAAAGTAAAAAAATACTTCAAACACATATGAAAGGAATCATGCCCAGATTTGTATTGTCCTATCATTGCCTTGATTCACATTAGGTTTCATATCCTCCCATGAAAAGAGTTTAAGACTAGATGGGAAAGCTCCATGGCTTATTTTGTATTAGGTGATGATTTTCCTAGCTAGAAATATTGGAACAATTATTCTTCCTTGTCCAATATGAGAAAGTACTTGTAGAATTTTGCTAAAGCCAGTACAGAATGGTTTAGTTGTCTATTTAAGCTATCCACACCAAATTTGCATCCTTTTTTCCAACATCCTAGTTTTTGGTGTACCCTGAAGGAGACCAAGAAATTAGCCAAAATACAGCTAAAATTTGGCTTTATTGGGAAAAATAGGAAAACGTGCTGTAGAAGAAAGCATGTGTTTTCTTTTTCCTGCAAATGGCATCAACAAATGGTTTGTAGTGCTAAAATCACCATCTTTCCAGCTGTCAGAAACAGAAAGAAACAGATTGAATTGTGTCAGAAAACCAGATTTTTTAACACAGTTTTGGCATTTTACTAGGACTAATCCCATTTTTACCATTTTTGTGCTTTCAGCATCCTTCCAGTTAGTGACAGAAATGGGTGTGAAACCCGTAGTGGATTCCGGACAGCTTAACATTTCCGAAAAGTAGACACAATTCTGAATTCAGCAAGGTGTGATTTGTGTAGATCCTTCAAGTAACAGCTGAACTAACAAAATATTGACAACGAGTTGAAAAAATACATTTTTAAACAACTTTTGAGGTTTTCAGGGAGAGTCTGGGTAAGAAAATGTTGGGGATCTACTGAAGCCACAATTCCCTGGACTCCACCCAGTGTCTAGTTTTAAAAAATGTCTGGGATTGGTAGGTTTCCCTAGATTGCTGCCGAGCCCATGACCAAAAACACAGGTGCCCCTCCCTGCAAAAACAGGTACAATTGTAATAGATAATTTTGTTGTGTCCATGTTCAGTTTTGGACCCTTCCCTGTTGTGTGCACTAGTCCTACCCACACAAGTGAAGTAGCTGTGGGTGGTATAGGTTTCTTGTTTATTTTTGCTTCTGGATGAATATGGTAGAGATATGCAAGAAAAATGTGTGATGTTAGTCACATTCTAAAGTTTACAGGGTGTTGTGACTAAGAAACTTGTTAGGATCACCATAAGGCACACCACCCTGTACTCCACCGGGTGTCTAGTTTTCAAACTTATATAGAGTTGGTACTTTTTCCCTAGAGAAGAAGCAAGCACACTACCAAGACTCTTACTTCTATGATGTTGCAAACACAAATTGTGAAAAGAAACACCCTTAGGTTATGTTAAAAAGACCCCTCACCCACCAACCTAGTTGGTGACATACTTCATCATTGGGGGTCCCACCCGAGACACCTAGCATGTCACGGGTGTTCTTCGACGCCAATTACAGTGGAGTGGGTTTTTTAATTTTTTTAATTTTACCACACAAACCGGTTGGATTTGGCATGAGGGTGAGTGATGGTTCAATAGATCAAATTTTATTGGCAAGAGATTTCACAAAAATGAAATGCACTGTTAATAACTGAAAGGCCAAAAAACTGAACCAATGACTCACAGCTTGTGAGATGTAAAACCAAGACAAGGCACCTACCATTTAGCAGTGCATTCACACACTTTTTATACGTGACTTGCACAAGACCATTCACGCAGCCAGCTGCGGGCCCAGCACATTACAACACTCACATCAACAGACAGCGCCATTCAAGGGCCCACCACTTTCATACACCCACATGACTGATACTGCAATCACAGCAGCTGACAGAGTCTGTGGACTGGCATTTGACTAGCAGTGTGTTGTAGTGCCCAACAGCAAGTCACTATTTACACCACCAGCCAAGCGCTACTTCATGCACACCGCATGCCGAGCACCACTCCATGCACACCGCTAGCCAAGTGCCACTCCAAGTACACCTCCAGCCAAACACCACTCCACGTATACCGTCAGCCAAGCGCCACTCCACGCACTACTCCAACCAAGCCCCACTCCAGGCACTCCTCCAGCCAAGCGCCACTCCACACACACTGACAGCCAAGCGCCACTCCACACACCTTGCAATGACTTTTTTTTTTATGAAAAGGAAAACACTAACTAATTATAAGTAAGTACAAAACTACAAACGCAAAAGCTCTAACTAAATACATGACAGTCATGCCAACCGTGATACTGAACAAAAAATATAAAACAATACAGAACAGGCAGTTTACGTTTACAGTCACTGTATGTAAGGAAATGCCTCCTTGGCATGGTTGCCCCCTGACTTTTTGCCTTTGCTGATGCTATGTTTACAATTGAAAGTGTGCTGAGGCCTGCTAACCAGGCCCCAGCACCAGTGTTCTTTCCCTAACCTGTACTTTTGTATCCACAATTGGCAGACCCTGGCATCCAGATAAGTCCCTTGTAACTGGTACTTCTAGTACCAAGGGCCCTGATGCTCAGGAAGGTCTCTAAGGGCTGCAGCATGTCTTATGCCACCCTGGAGACCTCTCACTCAGCACAGACACACTGCTTACCAGCTTGTGTGTGCTAGTGAGGACAAAACGAGTAAGTCGACATGGCACTCCCCTCAGGGTGCCATGCCAGCCTCTCACTGCCTATGCAGTATAAGTAAGACACCCCTCTAGCAGGCCTTACAGCCCTAAGGCAGGGTGCACTATACCATAGGTGAGGGTACCAGTGCATGAGCATGGTACCCCTACAGTGTCTAAACAAAACCTTAGACATTGTAAGTGCAGGGTAGCCATAAGAGTATATGGTCTGGGAGTCTGTCAAACACGAACTCCACAGCACCATAATGGCTACACTGAAAACTGGGAAGTTTGGTATCAAACTTCTCAGCACAATAAATGCACACTGATGCCAGTGTACATTTTATTGTAAAATACACCACAGAGGGCACCTTAGAGGTGCCCCCTGAAACTTAACCGACTGTCTGTGTAGGCTGACTAGTTCCAGCAGCCTGCCACACCAGAGACATGTTGCTGGCCCCATGGGCAGAGTGCCTTTGTCACTCTGAGGCCAGTAACAAAGCCTGCACTGGGTGGAGATGCTAACACCTCCCCCAGGCAGGAGCTGTGACACCTGGCGGTGAGCCTCAAAGGCTCACCCCTTTGTCACAGCCCAGCAGGGCACTCCAGCTTAGTGGAGTTGCCCGCCCCCTCCGGCCACGGCCCCCACTTTTGGCGGCAAGGCTGGAGGGAACAAAGAAAGCAACAAGGAGGAGTCACTGGCCAGTCAGGACAGCCCCTAAGGTGTCCTGAGCTGAAGTGACTCTAACTTTTAGAAATCCTCCATCTTGCAGATGGAGGATTCCCCCAATAGGGTTAGGATTGTGACCCCCTCCCCTTGGGAGGAGGCACAAAGAGGGTGTACCCACCCTCAGGGCTAGTAGCCATTGGCTACTAACCCCCCAGACCTAAACACGCCCTTAAATTTAGTATTTAAGGGCTACCCTGAACCCTAGAAAATTAGATTCCTGCAACTACAAGAAGAAGGACTGCCTAGCTGAAAACCCCTGCAGCGGAAGACGAGAAGACGACAACTGCCTTGGCTCCAGAAACTCACCGGCCTGTCTCCTGCCTTCCAAAGATCCTGCTCCAGCGACGCCTTCCAAAGGGACCAGCGACCTCGACATCCTCTGAGGACTGCCCCTGCTTCGAAAAGACAAGAAACTCCCGAGGACAGCAGACCTGCTCCAAGAAAAGCTGCAACTTTGTTTCCAGCAGCTTTAAAGAACCCTGCAAGCTCCCCGCAAGAAGCGTGAGACTTGCAACACTGCACCCGGCGACCCCGACTCGGCTGGTGGCGATCCAACACCTCAGGAGGGACCCCAGGACTACTCTGATACTGTGAGTACCAAAACCTGTCCCCCCTGAGCCCCCACAGCGCCGCCTGCAGAGGGAATCCCGAGGCTTCCCCTGACCGCGACTCTTTGAACCTAAAGTCCCGACGCCTGGGAGAGACCCTGCACCCGCAGCCCCCAGGACCTGAAGGACCGGACTTTCACTGGAGAAGTGACCCCCAGGAGTCCCTCTCCCTTGCCCAAGTGGAGGTTTCCCCGAGGAATCCCCCCCTTGCCTGCCTGCAGCGCTGAAGAGATCCCGAGATCTCTCATAGACTAACATTGCGAACCCGACGCTTGTTTCTACACTGCACCCGGCCGCCCCCGCGCCGCTGAGGGTGAAATTTCTGTGTGGGCTTGTGTCCCCCCCGGTACCCTACAAAACCCCCCTGGTCTGCCCTCCGAAGACGCGGGTACTTACCTGCAAGCAGACCGGAACCGGGGCACCCCCTTCTCTCCATTCTAGCCTATGCGTTTTGGGCACCACTTTGAACTCTGCACCTGACCGGCCCTGCGCTGCTGGTGTGGTGACTTTGGGGTTGCTCTGAACCCCCAACGGTGGGCTACCTTGGACCAAGAACTAAGCCCTGTAAGTGTCTTACTTACCTGGTTAACCTAACAAATACTTACCTCCCCTAGGAACTGTGAAAATTGCACTGTGTCCACTTTTAAAACAGCTATTTGTGAATAACTTGAAAAGTATACATGCAATTTTGATGATTTGAAGTTCCTAAAGTACTTACCTGCAATACCTTTCGAATGAGATATTACATGTAGAATTTGAACCTGTGGTTCTTAAAATAAACTAAGAAAAGATATTTTTCTATACAAAAACCTATTGGCTGGATTTGTCTCTGAGTGTGTGTACCTCATTTATTGTCTATGTGTATGTACAACAAATGCTTAACACTACTCCTTGGATAAGCCTACTGCTCGACCACACTACCACAAAATAGAGCATTAGTATTATCTCTTTTTACCACTATTTTACCTCTAAGGGGAACCCTTGGACTCTGTGCATGCTATTCCTTACTTTGAAATAGCACATACAGAGCCAACTTCCTACACTGTAGTTCTCAGAATTCTTTTGGATGTGGTAACTTCTGAAACAGCCGGCCACACACAGCCCAGGCATAGAAGGACAATCGGGGAAGTACATACGAGTCTCCCTCTGGATACCTCTTCAGGCACAGACTCTCTGCACCACATTTGCGTCATTTTTTTAATTCAAATGTGGCCCAACGAGGCCAAAAACGCTGTGCCATATTTACAAAGTGAGTATTGCACCACTTTGTAACCCCTTGTGCCACATTATGCCCGTGCCATGAATATCGTATGCAAAGGATTTGTTCTGGTGCAAGGGGGGCGTAAAAATGGCACAAAGGAATCTATGAGATTCCTTTGCACCTTTTTTATCAGCATTTTTTAACACCTGCTAAGTGCAGGCATTAAAAAGAGGCTCCCATTGATTACAATGGGCCTCTGGGTGCTTTGCAGGATTAGTGTAAATTTTTTGTGCTAATCCATTAAAGCACCAGACAAGGGTAAAAAAATATGACGCTAGTCACTCTAACTACCACCATGGTGCACCACATTTTAAATACGGCGCTATCATGGTGGCGTTAGTGGGGTGTTAAGGGGTGCAGGAAAAGTGGTGCTGCATTAGGTGCAGTGCCACTTTTCATAAATCTGTCCCTTCATTTTTTAGCAGGAAAGTCTTTATAAGTGGCGATCTTTCAATCTAGCCACATCCTCCACCGCTGCTTCTCTAGGAACTCTTGCCTGTTCCATCACAAAAAGGCTCATTATCACAGACTCCTGAAATTTTACAAATGCCACATTTGACTCAGGGGAACAAATCCTTGAACACAATAAAAGCATTAAGGCCCTCATTCTGACCCTGGCGGTCGGCGGAGAGACGGCGGTCGGACCGCGAACAGACCGGCGGTATTAAAAATGGCATTCTGACCGCGGCGGTCCCCGCCGCGACCGACCGCTACTTCTCCACTCCGACCGCCATGGCGGTCATGACCGCGGGGCTGGAGTTTGCGCACTCCGGCCCGGCGGTCGTCCCAAGACCGCCAAGGGTATTATGACCCTGCCTACCGCCGCGGTTTCTTGCGGGCGGGAACCGCCGTGCGAACCATGGCGGTAAGCACTATCGGGGCCAGGGAATTCCTTCCCTGGCACTGATAGGGGTCTCCCCCACCCCCCAATACCCACCCGAGTCCTCCCCCCACACCCTCCACCCCCCTGCCACCCCCCAGAGGTGGTACGAACCCCCTCCCCACCCCCACCCCGACATGCACATACATGTACCCCGACATGCACACACCCCCAACATGCACATATACACACCCCCTACACACACATACACAACGGGGACACATACCCGCACACATACATGCCGACATGCGCACCTGCCGAACAGCACACATTACCCATAGACACAGCAGCACCCCCCGCCCGCATACACGCACTCACACACTCCCTCTACACACTCACACGCACACCCCCATGCACGCCCACATCACACAACACCCCCCCACCCCCTCCCCTCACGGACGATCAACTTACCTTGTGCGTTGGTCCTCCGGGAGGCGACGGGAGCCATAGGGACGTGACCGCCAACAGAAGACCGCCAACAGAAGACCGCCACACAGAAATGTGGGTCGTAATTCTGTGGGCGGTGTTCTGCTGGTGTGGCGGTGGAGGTTGACCAGTCTCCACTTTCCCGCCGACCGCCAGTGTGGCTGCTGGCGGTTTTCCGGCGGAACGCTCCCAGCGGTCAGAATGCGCACAGCGGCACACCGCCGCGGTCGGCGGTCTTCACCGCGGCGGTAACTCAGCGGTCTTGCGAAAAGACCGCCAAGGTCAGAATGAGGGCCTAAATGTTGCTAAATGGAAGAGATGTATAGCCATCTTTTTATACCAAACAAAAGCCTTACGATCATCAGTGTCAGGTTTCAACTTCTGATCTACTCTATCGGCACCACCCATGCGCTTATTGTAGTCTAAAATGCATGCAGGTTTGTGCACTTCTGCAACCTGACCCCAAACATTCACAGGGGAAATACGCTCACCATGTAGGCATCCCCCCTGTTTGCAAATTTCACACCTAGCATTATGCAAGACACTGCATTCTCCCCTCTCAAGTTGTTTTACACACAAGCTCCCTTGGATAGCCTTTACGGTTAGAGTGAATTGTGCCACAAGCAACAGTGTCCACTTTGAACAATTCCCTGAACAATTGCATTCCAGTGTAGAAGTTATCTAGGTACTAATGTTGACCTCTGTTAAACAGTCATCTACCAAGTTCCTACACATTTTCCTCACTAACTCCAAAAGTGGACGGATAACCAGGGGGGTCAATACTGGAATCCCTACCAGCATGACCAAAACATTATAAACATATTCTGTACTACGTTCATACAGCATATACATCTTAATTCCTTAATGTGCCCTCTTGCTAGGAATGCACTACCTAAAAACCAAACGGCCCTTGAACAGGACCAAAGGCTCGTCCACAGCTATTTCTTTACCTGAAACATAGACCTCTGAAAACCGATCTAAAAAATGATCAAGGATGGGCCTAATCTTAAAAATATGGTCACAATCAGGGTGGTCTTGTGGCAAGGCTAAAGCATTATCAACAAAATGCAGCATCTGAAGAAAAGCAAATACTGGGTGTTGTGACTAAGAAACTTGTTGGGATCACCATGAGGCACATCACCATGTACTCCACCGGGTGTCTAGTTTTCAAACTTATCTAGAGTTGGTACTTTTTCCCTAGAGAAGAAGCAAGCACACCACCAAGACTCTTACTTCTATGATGTTACAAACACAAATTGTGAAAAGAAACACCCTTAGGTTATGTTAAAAAGACCCCTCACCCACCAACCTAGTTGGTGGCATGCTTCATCATTGGGGGTCCCATCCGAGACACTTAGTATGTCACGGGGGTGCTTCGACGCCAATTACAGTGGAGTGGGTTTTTAATTTTTTTAAAATTTTACCACACATACTGGTTGGATTTGGCATGAGGGTGAGTGATGGTTCAATATATCAAATTTTATTGACAAGAGATTTCACAAAAATGAAATGCACTGTTAATAACTGAAAGGCCAAAAAACTGAGCCAATGACTCACAGCTTGTGAGATGTTAAGCCAAGACAATTCACCTACCACTTAGCAGTGCATTCACACACTTTTCATACGCGACTTGCACAAGACCATTCACACAGCCAGCTGTGGGCCCAGCACATTACAACACTCACATCAACAGACAGCGCTATTCAAGGGCCCACCACTTTCATACACCCACATGACTGACACTGCAATCACACCAGCTGACAGAGTCTTTGGACTGGCATTTGGCTAGCAGTGTGTTGTAGTGGCCAACAGCAAGTCACTATTTACACCACCAGTCAAGCGCTACTTCATGCACACTGCATGCCGAGCACCACTCCATGCACACCGCTAGCCAAGTGCCACTCCAAGTACACCTCCAGCCAAACACCACTCCACGTATACCGTCAGCCAAGCGCCACTCCACGCACTCCTCCAACCAAGCGCCACTCCAGGCACTCCTCCAGCCAAGCGCCACTCCACACACACTGACATCCAAGCGCCACTCCACACACATTGCAATGACTTTTTTTTAATGAAAAGGAAAACACTAACTAATTATAAGTAAGTACAAAACTACAAACACAAAAGCTCTAACTAAATACATGACAGTCATGCCAACCGTGATACTGAACAAAAAAAATATAACAATATAGAACAGGCAGTTTACATTTACAGTCACTGTAGTTCTCAATAATTTATTTGGATGTGGTAACTTCTGAAACAGCTGGCCACACACAGCCCAGGCTTAGAAGGACAATCAGGGAAGTACATACAAGTCTCCCTCCGGATACCACTTCAGGCACAGACTCTCTGCGGCACATTTGCGTCATTTTTTTTATGCAAATGTGGCCCAACGAGGCCAAAAACGCTGTGCCATATTTACAAAGTGAGTATTGCACCACTTTGTAACCTCTTGTGCCACATTATGCCTGTGCCATGAATATCGTATGCAAGGGGGGTGTTCTGGTGCAATTTGGGTGTAAAAATGGCTCAAAGGAATCTATGAGATTCCTTTGCACCTTTTTTTATCAGCACTTTTTAACACCTGCTAAGTGCAGGCATTAAAAAGAGGCTCCCATGGATTACAATGGGCCTCTGGGAGCTTTGCAGGATTAGTGTAAATTTTTGATGCTAATCCATTAAAGCACCGGACTAGGGAAAAAAATTATGACGCTAGTCACTCTAACTACCACCATGGTGCACCATATTTTAAATACGGCGCTATCATGGTGGCGTTAGGGGGGTGTTAAGGGGTGCAGGAAAAGTGGTGCTGCATTAGGTGCAGCAGCACTTTGCATAAATCTGTTCCTTCATTTTTTAGCAGAAAAGTCTTTATAAGTGGCGATCTTTCAATCTAGCCACATCCTCCACCGCTGCTTCTCTAGGAACTCTTGCCTGTTCCATCACAAAAAGGCTCTTTATCACAGACTCCTGAAATTTTACAAATGCCACATTTGACTCAGGGGAACAAATCCTTGAACACAATAAAAGCATTAAACGTTGCTAAATGGAAGAGATGTATAGCCAACTTTTTATACCAAACAAAAGCCTTACGAACATTAGTGTAAGGTTCCAACTTCTGATCTACTCTATCAACACCACCCATGCGCTCATTGTAGTCTAAAATGCATGCAGGTTTGTGCACTTCAGCAACCTGGCCCCAAACATTCACAGGGGAAGTACGCTCACCATGTAGACATCCCTCCTGTTTGCAAATTTCACACCTAGCATTATGCAAGACAGTGCACTATCCCCTCTCAAGTTGTTTTACACACAAGCTCCCTTGGATAGCCTTTACGGTTAGAGTGAATTGTGCCACAAGCAACAGTGTCCACTTTGAACAATTCCCTGAACAGTTCCATTCCAGTGTAGAAGTTATCTAGGTACAAATGGTGACCTTTGTTAAACAGTCATCTACCAAGTTCCTACACATTTTCCTCACTAGCTCCAAAAGTGGACGGATAACCAGGGGGGGGGTTCAATACTGGAATCCCTACCAGCATAGACCAACACATTATAAACATATTTTGTACTACTTTCATACAGCATATACATCTTAATTCCTTAATGTGCCCTCTTGCTAGGAATGCACTACCTAAAAACCAAACGGCCCTTGAACAGGACCAAATGCTCGTCCACAGCTATTTCTTTACCTGAAACATAGACCTTTGAAAACTGATCTACAAAATGATCAAGGATGGGCCTAATCTTAAAAATATGGTCACAATCAGGGTGATCTTGTGGCAAGGCTAAAGCATTATCAACAAAATGCAGCATCTGAAGAAGAAGCAAATACTGATTAACACTGATGGTTGCTGGCAATAGAGCCGTTTCCATCAAGGGACTAGTAGACTAATATGAAGACAACCCCATCAACCCCATCAAAAAAGTTAAACCCAAGAACTTTTTCAACTATTTCAGATCTGTGGGAATACACCGGCTAGCTCTAAATTGTGGGCTAAGTCTGGCACTGTTGTCCCTCAAATACAGTTCAGCTTAGAAATTAGTCTGCTCAACAATCTCTTCCAAAAATACTTTGTCCACAAATAACTGAAAGTAATTGACAGGCAAAATATTTTCCATATTCACTCTACACCCTAGGAGACCAGTAAAGAAAGCCAACTCTGGCTGCTCCATGTTTGAGGCAACCCAAAGTTCATGTCTACCAATGGGAAGCCTTTCAGACCCAGGCTGCTGCACTATTGGCACATCAATGTCTTTCTCTAAAACAGGTACTTCATCCGCACTGCTAGGGGCTTCATCACCAGATGATTCCTCTCTGACAGAAAACGACTCAAAATGCATACCAACAACCTGTGTTCACCAAGCGGCTAGCTATGATCCTTCCTATGAAAAGTAACCTTATAAATGTGCCACCAACAACCAGCACTGTGTAAAATAAGTAATAAACAAAGTGTGGCTTTGTCACAAAGACTACTGTACTCAAAAACTATACCACTCACTTGCCTGAAAAAGCTAGACTCACCAGCAACTACTCTGCACAGACGCAGCAAGCACCAATGATATCCCACTAAAAAGGAAAAAGAAAAGAAAATTACACATACGACAACACACATATCTTTGTGCACAAATCTAAGGACAATTTGACACACAAACCTGCATTTGGTACACCATTTACAAAAAAGTAATTCATGCATAGCATCAATACTCATTTGGAGTAAACAGTTTTTTCTTACCCAGAACATGCAGCTATGCAAGCTGCAGGTCAACCACTGCTGCGAGGGGTCGCAACAAAGGAATCAAAAGCTTTGAACTAGAACAAAAAGGAGAAAAAAAACATAATCACAAATGCAAATACTTTGCCAGCCGACAAACACACCGCCACCAAACATTTAGAAATTTTCGCTGGTGTTTAGTGGTATCTGCCCTGGGGGCAGATGGCCCTAAAAAAATAGGCTGATCTGCCCCCAAGGGGGGCAGAAATGGGCAACAGTAATGTGCCCCCTTTTGGGAGCAACCCTAGCCCAAGAGGCCACCCCCACACAAAAAAACAGAAAACAAAATAATCCTCATTGCCTTAGTGGCTTCTGCCCCCCTTGGGGCCAGATGGGCCTAAAAATAATAGGCCACTCTGCCCACAAGGGGGCAGAAATGGCCAACAGTTATGTGCCCCCTTTAGGGGGTGACCCTTGCCCAAGGGGCCACCCCCCCCCCCCAGAAAAAAAAACTGAAAACAAAACAATCCCTGGTACCTTAGTGGATTCTGCGCCACTGGGGGCAAATGGGCCTAAAGAAATAGGTCCATCTGCCCCCAAGGGGGGCAAAAATGGCCAACAGTTGTGTGCCCCTTTAGGCAGTCACCCTTGCCATCCCCAATGAAGAAAACTCACACACAGATCACTGTTGCCTAGTGGGTTTCGACCCCCACCCCTCTGGGGCCCGATTGGCCAAAAAAATGGCTGATTTAGCCCCAGGGGGGGTGAAACATTGAAAAACTTGTTACCCCTGTTAGAAATTGGGTCTCTAGTGGGCAGAGATATACCCCCTTGTCCAAGTGGGGACCACAATCCTAATCCAGGTAAATCACACACAATTCAAATTATCCTGTGCCCACCCTCTGGTAGGTTGGCACTGAGCAGTCAGACTTAACTTAGAAGGCAATGCGTAAAGTATTTGTGCAATAAATTTTACAGTAACACAGTGAAAACACCACAAAAGGCACCACACAGGTTTGGGAAAATAGAGAACATTTATCTGAATGAAATGCTGTTAAAAAAATGAGAATCCAATGCACACAAGCAAAGTTATTCGTTTTTAAAGAGTAAATCCAACTAAAGTACCTAGAAAGCACAATAGCTCCAATGGAGGCTATTATGGCATCTTTGACCAAGTCATTCCCACCAATCTGACACCACTGGTGCCGGTCACGGAGTCTCACAGACCCCCTGGTAGAGTACCTTTTGAAAACTAAGAACAAGGATGTCACATGGAGTCGGAAAGAGGAGTTAGTGGAGTCGGTGCAGTGTCATTCCCTTATGGCGTCCGAGGAGAGAGGTGTCGGTTCCGTGCTGCGAAGCAGGTGGAGGTGTTGGTTCCGTCCAGATGCAGGGGGAAACGATGCAGTGATGTCTGTGATGTGTTGATTCCTTGTGACCTGACGGGCTGCTGGTTCCTGTCCATCAGGACATGATGTGTTGACTTTGTGGCGTCGCAATGACCCTGAGTGACGTCAGCAGAGTCGCTGCAACATCAGACTTGTGTTGCAGGCTGAAGTCGTTGCATGCAGTGAGGTCCACAGAGCGGGAGCAGGCTGCAACATTGAAGAAGTTGTTCCAAAGTTGCTGAAATCAATGTACTAGCAAAAAGCTAGCATTAGAGGTCTTTGTAGTCCCTGAGACTCCGGAACAGGAGGCAAGCTCAATCCAAGCCCTTGGAGAGCACTTTGGGGGGAAGGCAGAGTCCTTCCAACACAGTTAGAGGCCAGCAGGGCAGCAGGGCAGCAGGGCAACAGCAGGACAGCAGTCCTTTGCAGCAAAGCAGTCCAGAGAGTCCTTTGGTCAGCCAGGCAGGTCTTCTGACAAAGTTCAGGTGCAGGTCCAAAAGTGTCTGAGTTGGTGGGGTCAGAGACCCAGTTTATATGCCCAAAAAATGCCTTTGAAGAGGGGGAGACTTCAAAGAGTAGTTTTGAAGTGCACAAGTTCCCCTTTCAGTACAGACCTGTCTGCCAGGTTCCCGGTAGGGGGTTTGTCAGTCCATTGCGTGAGGGCAGGCAACTAGCCTTTGAAATGTAAGTGTCAAGCCCTCCACCCTTCCAGCCCAGGAAGACCCATTCAATATGCAGATGAGTGCAGGTGTGACTGAGTGTCCTGTCTTTGTGGTTGTCTGGGTGAAATGCACAAGGGAAATGTCAACCAGCCTAGCAAAGATGTTGATTAGGGACAGGCTGTAAGGCACAGATGGTTTTTAAGTGCATAGAAATGCTCACTGTCTAAAAGTAGCATTTCTAAAATAGTAATATAAAATCCAAGCTCACCAATAGGCAGGATTTTCTATTAGTATTCTGGCCATACTATATATGACCCGGTTACCCTTTTCAGATCAGAATCTACCCCTCAAAAAGTATGAGGGCAGTCCTAATGACAGCCAATGAAAGGAGCGCAGTTGTGGAAAACTAATTTACGAGTTTTTCACTACCAGTGTATATAAAACACATATGAACATATCCTGCCTTTTTCCTACATAGCACCCTACCCTATGGGTTAGCTAAGGCCTACCTCAGGGGTGACTTATATGTAAACAAAGGGGAGTTTAAGACTTGGCAACTACTCTTAAATGCCAGGACAAAGTGGCAGTGAAACTGCACACACAGGCCTTACGATGGCAGGCCTAAGACATGGTTAAGGGGCTATTTGTGTGGGTGGCGCTTTCAGTGCTGCAGGCCCACTAGTAACTTTTCATTTACAGGCCCTGGGCATATGTAGTACACTTTACTAAGGACTTATAAGTAAATCAAATATGTCAATTCGGAGCGAACCAATGTTACGATGTTTAAGGGAGAGAGTATATGCACTTTAGCACTGATTAGCAGTAGTAAAGTGCTCAGAGTCCTAAAACCAACAAAAACAGTGTCAGAAAAGTGGAGGGAGGCAGGCAAAAAGTTGGGGGATGACAACCCTAAGGCTGTTAGGTATAATAGCCCAAGGGCAGTGACCCTTGCCCAAATTAAAAAAATAAAAATGTTAGTGAAGGTGAGTCATTTTTAAAATTGTTGTTTAAATTATTTTGTATAAATTCAATGAACATATTATTTAATACATATGTAAGCTTACGTAAAAATGGGTCATACAATCATATTTATTGTTATTTGTTAAAAAAACATGAATTTTACTATACTTCCACATACGTAGCTCTCCACCCAAAGGTAGTAGCAACTTTACAGGTGTAAATACTGTTATTGTAGGCTCTAACCCCTCATTTGACCTAAGTGCAAATCTCCTCTTGTAAATTGTAGATAGCAAAAACTTGGAAAATGACATCTAGGTGTAGGAGTCAATATATGTGTGGGTAAATAAGCATGTGAATATTTACCTTTGCTAGTCAAGTTCCAAGGGTTCAGGTGACTCAGTCCTAAGCAGCAAAGATCAGAGATGGTCATTTGACATTGTGGGTTCCTCATGTAAGGCAGTGATCCATGTAGATCACCAAGGAGATCGTATCGGTAAGGCAAGCGCGGGTGTCCTTTTCATTCCTGCTCTACAGGAAGCCTTAGGGTGGGTATTCTGATTGAATAAAGCTTTCTCTGTTGTCATAATTGCAATTTAAAAGTGCTGCTCATTCTTTATTTTAAAGATGTTCTTCTGCTATTTTCATTTTGGGTGGATAAGAGAGGAGTGAGGCATGTGTCTTTTGCAATGGGCATTTGCATTACCATAATTCATGTAACAGGTAGTGGGCGAGACAAGTAAATAGCAAAATCATAGACAGGTATGAAATTACCGAAAAGAGAATTTAAGTAATGCTAATAAGTTGCATATCACACAAAATTATCATTTTCAAACGCCTTGCTTTCCATTAGCCTGCCTATTTCCAGGTGCCCATTTTGGAAACAAATATGAGTGTGTGCGATTGACAGTTTATTCTTGGAGGTCAGGTGCTGGAGTTGCCCATTACCCTTGATGGTGAATTTAAAGACTCCCTAGTCTTGATTCCAACACATGGCAAGTTATTCCTACTCCCTAGACCTCCTACCTGCATCTATCGCTCTTGAAGGTTCTTCTTCATCCCTTCTTCTTGTTCTTGGCCCTGCATCAGGGTCATTGTTCATGTGCCATCATTGCCATCATTGTTACAATGAAAACAATTACAAGGGCAACAAAGAACGTTCACATGAACCTGGGTATAAGATATACCAAAGCACATATTCAGATGAAGATCACTTTGGGAAAATTCGTATTCAGGCAGAAAATCTTGCCACTGACTTAATGAACCAGAATGTTAGAATGTGGACAGTTAGTATTAAGTAATACATCTTCCTTACCCAATATGGTTTGTATTACACCTGTTCCATTCCACAATAACTCTCTCCTTATTAGTTCCCCAGGTCTCTGTTTGTCCTATAGAGACTGTGGTATTCTTCTTTAGGGTCCAAAGTTTGTCGACAATTGAACAGACAGATTTTACCTTTCATGATTTAAATGAAGAACAGTTACTGTATGGATAAATGTGTCAAAACGTTTTTAATAGGTTGTCTTTTTTTAAATACAGCAGAGATTTGAGAAATATTAGCAATTCTTTGATTGTGTTTTTTATGTGGTGTGCTTTTGCATTTAGGGGGCATTTCTTTCACCATTGTGTTTACCATTGTTTTCACAAAATAAATATTTTATGCCATTATACTGGTTTATTGTACATACAGCAAAACCATGGTGTTGTTAGGGCAATGCAAGGGAAGTGATGCATCAGGACTGATGCTCCACCGATGCACCACTTTCTCATAAATAAGCAGGTTTGCATTAGTTCATAATTTAACATGGCATTCTGCCTTTGGCCGGTTGAATACCAATATTTGATGAAGAATGCACACAGTGCAGCACAAGTCTTTTAATAATAAATAAATACCTGCTGTCATTCAAGTTTCTATCCGCAACTCATGGTGTTATGAAAGACAATTTGTTAGTGTGCGATTCAATCCAGGATGTAATACAGACCTTGCAGCTGCTGCAGTGCACAAAACTTAAGGGGGCTCCAAACCCATTCTTAGGTCAAAGTCGATAAATATCTGTGAAATTTGGGAGTCTCAGGAGTTCCTCATCTCATTCTGCAGGGGGCGCTATCATTTCGCAGTACGCCACTGGTTTGATCCCCTTTCATCTTATGATAGCCCTGCCTTTAGCACAATGCTGCATGAAGTAGGGTACCCGAATCTGGGGTTGTCTTTTGTGTTGTTGGTGCCTGGTGTGACAATCCTAGTTTGCTCCCCCTCCTGCAATTACTTCCTTCTCCGTGGATTACCTCGCCACCCTCCAATGGTGCCCTTCATCTCTACTTAGTTTCTCTCTCCATACATTTATTTTACAGTGCTAATCATCCCCATGTAAAGTGTCAGAGCCCTTTACACCACAAATGTGTTACACAGAGACAATTAGTCATATAACTGTGTAAATCAATGTATAGAACATGTTAAGACAATGATGCACGAAACTGAGAATTAAGTGACCTTTAGGAAGATGTTAAAAGCATGGTTATTGGTTTCATTGAGACTGACCTGACCTGCGCTGGACACTCAGGGGCAGATTTAACAGCTCCTAGCACCTCCTTATGCCACATTAGCATAATTGTTTTGATGCAAATGTAGCCCAACGAGGTAATAATTGCAGCACCAAATTTATAGTGGCCCAGTGCATGCACTATGCCAATTTGTAACCCTGTGCGCTACATTATGTCTGTGTCAGAGCAGGTGTTAAAAGGAGGCACACCATTGTTTACAATGGGCCTCAAGGTGCTTTGCAGGATTAGCATATTTTTTTTTAATGCTAATCCTACAAGGCTCGAACTAGTGTCAAAAACATTGACGTTAGTTCCCTAACAATTGCCATGGTGCACCGTATCTTAGATGGTGGCTTCAGTGGGGCACTGAGGGGTGCAAGAAAAGTGGCCCTACACTGGGTGCAGCACCACTTTTCTTAAATCAGGCCCTCAGATTCAGTGATGGATTAGAGTCCTGTTGGTTGTTCAGCACTGGGAGGCCCATTGGTTAGCCATGCACTTTACAAATCGCCTGAACAGAATGGAATAGACCACTAAATGGTGTAGGAGTCGTTTGTCCTTCATACTTCTAGGCATTATGGGCCTGATTCCAACTTTGGAGGGGGTGTTAATCCGTCCCAAAAGTGACGGTAAAGTGACGGATATACCACCAGCCGTATTACGAGTTCCATAGGATATAATGGACTTGTAATACGGCTGGTGGTATATCCGTCACTTTACCGTCACTTTTGGGACGGATTAACACCTCCTCCAAAGTTGGAATCAGGCCCTATATGTTAAGAGTACTTCACCTGGAGACCCAATCGGGCAGATTTACTAAGTTTTCATGCAGTGTAGTAGCCAAGGATGGGGTGCTGTGCTGCATTATGTGAAAAGGTGAAAGCACAGCCACACCACATCTAGTAAGATATGGTGTTGCTGCTCTCTAGTCTAATGGTAGTGTACCATAGGCTGTTTTGCACAAATGCACTCACCTTTACACCGTAGCACAAGGGTGTGTGAGTGTGATGTCAAGGTTATCCTTCTGGTATGACATTTTTATGTTTCTACAAATGTTAACAGTTTACCACTTTGAATGTGGACTGCATGGTGCCGAACACATGCAAAGTTGTAAAGGTTTGGAGAAAATAGATTTTTTTCTCCATCTTTATGTCTGCCTAGAGCAAGCATAGTTTCTTGATGCAAATCCCCTTCTATCAAAGATAGTATATATGGATTAGCGTCAATATTAATGGGTAGGTGCATTGGAAAGTCCATATGCCACATTTGTAAGTCTTTTGACGTAAAGAAGTACATATTGCTACGTTGTGTTACTTTATAGCTACTGTTCAATGCAATTCCGGATTGACGCTGGAAAGTAAATCCTAAAGAACACTTTGCACCAGGTTTAGGCCACTTTTATATTGCAAACCAAGTGCTACGTTTTAGTAAATCTGCCCTATACACTCCGGATTTGAAACTTAAATAAATATATCATTTTAGTAAAAAACAAGGAACCCCTTTAAACAATGAAAGAGTGAGGAAACAACAATAAGGATTCATACCTCTGCTTACAATTTGCATGCTGTACTTTGGTGCCAGGTCATAGCTCAATGTACTATATACAAAAAATTGAACTCCAAGTGAAAAAAAGTTCTCTGTGACAAAACCAGTAATCTGCTAGGCGATCGTTGTCTCTCTATGCTACATAGACTCAAAACTGTGAGTAGATAAATCACTGTTCTCTGCATCAAGTGCATTAAGCACCAGGGTTATCATGCTGTTGTTATTAAGCCCTGAACATGTTGGGTTTATAAAGACCTCTGTATGCTGATGTTATCTCGCCTCAGCCTGTCATGCAAAGAGCAAACCCTTGAGCACTAGTCACACCAACCTAAAGCTGGCAGTGTCTCAATCCTTTCACAGTCATCTGCAAGGCATCCTATCTGTGCCTACATTTTCTTTGCCGGGTTGATATTTCTTTAAAAAACTAGGTCTATATTTAAGAGGCTCTTGAGCCACTGTTGTGTCACATTTTGTTACGCAGCGGCAGTGCAAACCAGTGCAGCGGAGTGCACATCACTGTGTTGCCCTACTCTGAGTTAGGAAGGCATTCCATAGGTGTTGCGGTCCGGTCCGTGTTTCCTTGCTACACCCATGGATTAGGACGCATCCTCAGATTTGCAAGAAAGAACTTGCAAACCTGGGAATTAAGTAAACCTTTACACCTCCCCAGTGGAGGCACAATGATGTCGAAATACCTCTATTTCTCCTCATTTTTCCTCTTTCCATGTGTGCTGCATTCTTCAGCACACATAGATGGTGGAAAACACCACTATGGATTGTTTTTGTACAGGAAGGAGTCCCTTTCTGCACAAAAACAATCCTGCCAACAATACAGGCGCCCTTGCACCGTGGTGCAAGGCTGCGTGCGTTGGAGCTAGGCTGCCAAAACAATGCCAACGCAGTGTGAAATGACAGGAAAGTGGCGTATTGCTTAAATTGCCACATTGCTCTTAAATCTGCCCCCCCGTGACAGACAACACAGCTCAAACATGCAGCACGCTCATGTAGAACGCACACACAAATGTAAAATAAAGCACTAACCACAAGTGGAACATTCCCACTGCAGGCACCATCCTACCCCTTTGAAGCCACACGTCATATTACTAATTCATGCACCTTGCACCTTAAGGCTGTGCCTCTGTATATTGCCTTGTGTTTTATGTGGGGCTCCGGGTTTAGTGATTTGTATTTTATTTAATATTGGGAGAAACGTCTTTTAACATGTGCTTTTAGTTTGAATTCAGTCCTTAAGTGTATTTATTTCGATTGTCATTGATTGCTTTTTTATTTATCCTTGTTCATTTGTATTGGATTTTATTATCTGTACAATAAATTATTACTTACTTACGTCACAGTACGAAGAGAAAGGCATTAAGAGCGTCCTCCGACACTGTTTAATATCAAGGACCTGTGATGGCGCCCAGCACAAAATGGTTTATGATTCCATTCCCGATTCTCTTGTAATTTCGCTTTTCATCTCATGTTTGTGCTCAGGGTGTCTAACAGTAACACATACAAGTATTTTCTATTGCTTTATGCTTCAAGCCAAGGAACATTTGTGTTGCTTTGATTGAGTTCAACACGTGCTGCTGACATCGGTGGTCATCACCGAGTTGTGACCCATGAAATGCAATCCCTGCAAAGATGACGCAGCCGTTCTTTCTTGTGTGGGAGATAAATCGGGTCTCAGCAGCACCTGGGGTGTCTCGCGGTAATACATGGCATTATCTCTGTAGCAATATTAAGTTGTTATTTCTCTGTCTTTGGTCCTTGGCAGGATAAACGCAGGAATATAGTTAACGTTTGTGTGTGGAGTGCCCTTGTGACAGGGAATGTTGCCCCCACACCACCCTCATGTGTTTACTTGTCCTTGTGAATTAGACAAGTTATCTCAAAAGTCAGGTGAAAGGCGAGGGCAGCAGTCACTTACTATCCCGCATGGCAAGACCCGGCAGGTGTGTCTGAAACACTGCAGTGCAAACTTAAGCGCACACAGACATTTGATATTTCAAGAAAAGAGCAGTCAGTTTGTCGCATGTGGTGCAGGGGGTTCATTACCTGCAGCCACAAAACATACATAAATGCCGAGTTTATTCCTTGTCTGGGCAGGTGTTGACGTTGGCACAGGGCGATGTTAACTGACACAGCAGCCTTGATACCTCGACACGACTGGGAATGTTCCCAAACCTCACAGTTCGTGTTTTGTTCGAGTTCTAGTTATTAATGACATCACAGGTTTTACAAACAGATTATCATCACAAGAGTGAAACACGAGCTGAAAGGTCGCATTGAAAAGCTGTCCAGCCGGCAAATGAACAAGTATCCATATATCGTAAAAGAGAAAACGATGCTAAACTCCAAACAGGAGCAACAAAAGAGATCCATTAGCAAAGTCATCATTACACACTGAACACTAACGCGCCATCCACTTGAATTGTTGTGTGTTTTCTGCCTACATTGTGGCCGAAAAGTGATATTAAAGGCAAGTAGGCCCATACAACTGGAGAGGGGTGGCTGCTAGGAAAGGGCAGATTTTCGAAACAGAGTTCCAGAAAATGGTTGTCACTTATGGGCACACTTACAAGCCCCTACCACCACCTTGCGCTGCCCTAGTTTCATTTTATTACACTAAGGCGGCGTTAAGAAGGCCATTCCCCGCGCTGTATTTGCAGTGGCACAATGCATGCATTGACCCACTTTGTAACCCCTTGTGCCACGCTATGCCTCTACCAGGCATATTGTATGCAAGGGTGGTGTTCTGCCACAGGGAGCTCAGAGAAAATGAACAGTGACATTTCAAGCTTTCACTGCAGCGTTTTTTCTGCTATTTTTAACACGTGTGACGCTCCTGTATTAGTCTATGGGTCTCCCTGTGCTTTGCTGCGCTAGCCCCAAAATGTTAGTCTCTAGTGCAGCGAAGCACCAGACAGCACCAACAATTATGACGCTGGTGTGGTAACAACTGCCACAGTGTGCAGTGTACTCAAGAAATGTGGCGTATCGGGACAGATGCACTTCGTTCTTGTAACTATACCCCTTATTTCTTTTGGAAACCGCAAGTCAAAACTTCCAGTTATTGAGAAATGCGCTACTACAAATCTATACCTGTGTCAAGTGCATGACAAATGCTGAGAGGGAAACAATCACAGCTGTGTGCCTTCTGTCTTCCAGGCTTAGGTTTTTCAGAATTCTTTTTTGCTGGAATATCAACCGACTGACTACTACACAGAGTTGTGATTGTAGACTTTGTGACTTACCTCGAAAAAAACGGACAGTCACCTCAGGCAACACGCTTCCACAGTGCTGCCAATCATCTGGACTTCAAATAAATCCTGCCAGTGGGCCTGGGTGGGCTACCTGGACGTTCAATGAAGGAGAGAACATTCATCTCGAGAAGAAAAGTGAGACCAACCACAAACAAACACACTGTGGTGTCTGAGCCACACTAGAGGGCATATAACAAATCCAGCAAAGCCAGCTGAGGACGAAGGGGTCACCCTTGGGAGGCAGCAGGTACTCTTCATCCTCTGGGAGTGCCCTGGTCATGGTCTCTGAGCAGGACATTGCAGAGTTTAACAAACACTGCAGCTGTTAATTAAACAGTGTTCTTGTGGTCTCCTATGGCAAACTGTTTTCTTTAATTTGAAAAACAAAGTCAAATAGTTTTAGCTACACCAGATGCTTTAGTACTGTATATTTGGATTAAACATGTCCACTAGAGGTCTGGAGTTGGCTTTAGGAGGGCTTCCTGGGGAAGCTGAATTTCATGCATGCCAGTGGTGTAACAAAGTCCCCAGCAGCCCCCATGGTGTGTGGGGGTGTCTCCAAGCTCCAGGCAGCCCCCTCAGCACAATACACTATGCATGGGTACCAGGCCCCTGACTAGGTTCGAGGGGAGGGGGGTCCTCAAGGTACTTTGCAGGGGGGCCCCCTCAAGTTTCGTTACACCACTGATGCATGAGTTTATGTCGGCATAAGAAGAATGGTCTGTACAGAGCACAAAGCTGGATGCAAACAAATGGGGTTTATGTAGGAGGTGGCGAAAGTAAGGGCAGCCCTAACAGAGTCGTTTCATACTTCCGCGGGACTTCATATGTGTCCCTCCACTCCTGCAAGGACTGGTGAGGTGGCAGTCAGAGAGGTGACACACCTGCCACACACATACATAGTTACGCAACTTTAAGCAATGAAAAGACACTAAAAATAGAGATGCAGCATGAAAAGCCAGTTTTCTGATATTTGCAGAAGCAGAGCATCAGACTTCAATGTTAATAAAATGGCGCTGGGGGAAACACATAAGCAGTTCTCTGAGGACTACAGTGAAGATTGTGTGCTTGATCAATTTAGCAACTACATTCAAGCAAGTATGTTGTTGGACATACCTGTGACCAGAGCCCCTCCTTCCTACCTCAACACTAACAAAAGCAGGCAAAGATGCATGTATCAATGGAATTTGAATACCCGTATCAGTAATCCATTTACTCACATCTGTTTTTTAGGTAATGCTCCACATGTCCTTTCCTGCTGTGAAAATACCCCTTCTGACATCCAAGCACTGTGCCTCGACAACACCACACTGACCACAGACACCGATTGGGTATGGCAATAATTGCACATTTGACATTGCCAGGCTGTGTTTTACATGTCTTTGTTGCATAGTAGGTGTGATAAAGTACTCTACAAACCACTGTGTAAGAGCATCCTAGTGTGCAATGTCACCTTGCATCTGTGCTCAAATATAGAACAATTCTAAGCGTCATGGCCCCATCCAAGTGCTCACGCTGTTCTGGTACCCTGAGGTCAAGGTCTGCATGTATGAAACCAACTTTTGGCTTCACGCATCACCTGAGCCGCTTGTATGATTTTAGTATCACAGTGATGTCACTATTTAAAGGTGAATCTTAACTTTGTCCACACCTAACATCATGAAACCCTATTGGTAGCTACACCATCATGGAACTGCTCCACAAGGCCATGTGAAAACAAAATACAAAAGGGCACGGGTCATATACATGTTTGCTCTTATGTGTCCTGTTGTATATTGACAAGTAACATGAATTAAAATAAGTGCATGCTTAGAAACCTGTTGTCAGTAAAAGATGGACACAAGCAGTACTTTAGTGAGGTTTGTGCTGTATGGCACCAAGAGGGACTCCACTGCTTATCCACACACTTTGGCCCTCATTACGAGTCTGGCGGTCCTGGGACCACCATACTCACGGTGGCGGTCTGCCCACCACATCATTACCCTGGCAGTTCGGCCATGGTCAAACCGCCAGCACTGCCACTTTTCGTCCGCCTGATGGCCTGGAGGTGCTGGCGGTCCAGTGCTGCCCTGGGGATTAGGACCCCTCTCTCCGCTGGTGTTTATATGCGGTTTCACCGCCTTGTTAAGGCTGGTGGAGACAGGGTGACAGGGCCCCCGGCAGGCCCTTGTGAAGGCCCCCATGGCCAGACCCATTGCACAAATCACTGTCTGCTTTGCAGACAGCGACTTGTGCAACAGGCGCTAGTGCACCCAACGCACAACAGCATTGCTGCTGGCCGTATTGTTGTGTGTTTCCCGCTTGGCCAGGGGGCAGAAACTATGTTTCCACCCTTTTACCAAGCGGGAAACTCATAATAAGGCAGGCGGGAAGGTGACCACGCTGGCTGTCTCTTGAATGCAGGAGTTGGGGGGGGTCGGGCTTTTAATATGGCCCTTTATCTGTCTCTCCCCTTTCTTGCCACCTGTTTTATTTGGTGTTTTTCTGACACTTTTGTCGAAGTCTACAAGGTCTGTACAAAAGATCCAATGAGTGCAGTGCAGTATTCCAACCCTCAGAATCGCTCACAATCTCACAACCATATCATGGCATCAGCAATATATATATATAAATATATATATATATATGTGTGTGTCAGCAGGAGCAGTTTTTTGTCAAAAATTTTACTGCAAATTTTACATTGATATTATCAGTGATGTTATCAAAGATGTCATGAGTGCCATAGTTTGTGGGGTAATTAGCAGTACGTGGTGAGGGAACAGATCATAGGTACTTTAGGGCACAAGTTAAAGTTCCTTGAGGTATCTCTAACTATAACTGGTGAACTTCTGTGGTTTTGTAGGTTTAAAACATCTGCCTAGCTATAGTGTTCCCCTAACCTTTGTTTTTTTAAGTGATTTTTTATGTTTAAAAAAAAAATAATCAAACTGTAATGTCCCTGTGAGATAGATAACTTTTATTCGGTATGAAAAAATTCATCCATTATAGCAAATAATCACCAATACATTTGTTAAAAATAGCAATAAAACCATGTATAATAAAAACACCCATCAAGAATATGAACATATAAAACCACATTTATAGAAAGCAATAAAATAGAAAAATTCATTCTAAAAACTCAACATTATTACGCCAAGTAATAGCTCCCTTCAGGAATGATCCCAGGCCCTTCCACACCAATACATCTGAGGCCATTTGCAACCACATAAAAGCAGGATGATATTGCACGAAACCCTTGGGCTTTAGGAGAGGTAATAAAAATTGAGTTCTAAATGGTGCATAAAAAACACAAAACGTAAAATGGGACAAGGTCTGTTGGGACACCCCATCCAAGGGGCAGGGTCTAATACATTTGTCCCCATACTGACCTAACGGGAAACACAGATTACTTCTGATGATCCCCAAACGGAATCGGGTTATAGGAGACCTTTCCCTCACATCCTTTATCTCTAAGAGATAGCGTTCAGGACCTACCCACATCTTTAACATGATGAAATCCCTGATCGATTTTTTCCCTAAGGCCTCCCCCTCCCTCCTGGTCCCCTGGATTCCTAAAAAAATATCCTTTACCCATTTCTTATCACAACTAGTCAGGCCCTCAGGATAGTCAAACAATTCAGGCAACCCCAAATCATGAGCCATCTTCCTTATGGGCATCAACCAGGGAATATTCTTTACATTGTCGCAAGCCAAACAATCCCTTAAGATATCCCTATTAAGAGTGGCATGTTCATTACTCCAAATTGAGATCCATAGCAGAAGGGAAGCCAACTGGATAGTGTCCTGCACAAACTCAAGCTCCAGTTCCAGATGAAGGCTAAAACAAGGGATATTTTGTCCAACTCCCGATAGCCTTCTACAGAACCAATTTTCTTCCACCGTAAGGGCTCGGGTGTCCCTATACCTCCAAAGTGCAGCACCATACAGCAGGACAGGGAGGCATTTCCGCCTATAGATTTCAAGCAGAGGCTTGATAGGTTTACTACCTATCCTTACAGCAAAGTCAAAAGTCGCACCAACTGTTGCATGAAAAAGCGCACCCCTTCTGGCAATGCAGGACTTCCAAGATCCTTTCTCATCAAAAATAATCCCTAAGTATGGAAACTCATGGACCCTACTGATAATTTGATCCTACACCCTTAGCTCCCCCACCCTGCTCAAGGGTCTTCCACAAACCATAAAATGTGATTTCTTAAAATTGACCTCTAAACCCAAAGTTGACATAAAGGAGGCATAAGCTCTAACTATTTCCCGGAGACCATTCATAGTGCGGGCCATGAGGACCGCATCATCCGCATACGTCAACACGGGGATATCAGTACCATTCACCTTTGGGACATCCCTACAATGTTCCATCAGAAAGTCAGACAATCCATTTGTATATAGAAGGAACAAAGTAGGAGCCAGAACACACCCCTGGTGCACACCCCTTGAAAGCTTAAAAGCCTCTGAGCATTACCCATTAGACCCCACCCTCACATTTGCAACCATCCCCGAATGGAGATATCGGAGCAGCTCTACAATATTAGGATCCAACCCTAACTGATTTAACCTCTCCCATAGTATAGACCGGTTCACCTTATCGAAGGCACAGCTAAGGTCCATAAAAGCAAGATAGAGCGTACCTTTCCTGGCCAGCGTGTATTTGCCGATCATCATCAGTAGGTTGAGACATTGATCTCGCGTACCGAGGCCTTCCCTAAAACCATACTGGTCCCGGCTTAAAATATCATTCCCTATCATCCAGGCCTCCAGGCGCCTTAAAATAATCTGTCCCAGAATCTTCAAGAAGAGTCCAGGAGAGATATAGGGCGATAAGACTTAGGATCATTTTGTTCGCCCTTTTTAAACACTGTGACAATACATGCCAGTCTCCAAGAGGCAGGAATACCAACAGTAACTGCTGCATTGAGGACATTTAAGAGAATAGGTGCACATAACTGGGGGTTAGCTTTATACAAGTCCATAGGAATCGAATCCGGACCCGGAGCTTTATTACTCGCACTACTCTGTATTGCATCCATGACCTCCTGGAGCGAAAACCTAATTGCTTGGTTGGGAGCCATATCATACTCGTTCTCCCGGTTATTTCTTAGGGGAGTACCCTCAAAAATTCTACAAAAGTGAATTACCCAGGCCTCCGGGGCGATGTTACAGCCAAGGCCCTCAGATGTATCTGTTCCAAAGGAACCTCTATTTACCACCTTCCAGAACAAGCCAGGGTCCTTCAGAGCTATGGCACGCTCTAACTCTTCCCAGGCTTTATCTTTATATTTTATCTTGCTGTCCCTCAGGGCCCTTTTATACTTCATTCTAGCTTCTTTTACGAGGACCCAATCTCTAGGATGTGTCTTAGTGGCCATCATCAGGTTTGCCCTTGCAACAAAGCAGGTCTTATCATACCAACCACAATTACGTTTACTAGGTTGGCTGCCTACTGAAAAAAGGCCGTCTCTCACTGCTGCATTTACTACTGTTATTGCATCCATAACAGTCTTGGAATTAGGAGCCTCTGTCAAGAGTGTGTCCATAAATAAATGTAAATTTTCCCCCACCACCCTTTCTACAACTTTTTGGGAATCCACTTGCTTCCACCCAAGCCGTCTACCCTGGTCCGTTATCTCCACTACTACAGGCCTACCTTGTCCTAATTTACGTAGGGCCCCAGGGAGTTTAAAGGATATTATAAGGGGATTATGATCACTGAAAGACTTCCCCAGCACCTCACCCCCAATCACCAGGTCTTTCATATGTGGAGACACAAAAATATAGTCAATAGTGGATTCAGAGCCTCTTCCCACATAGGTTGGGAGTTGATGAGTGCCTACGGCTTCTATATCACAAAAATTCAGAAGGCCCATCTTCCTGAGTTCCTTAATTAGGATCCTGCCTCTGGAGTCCTGCAAACCATCCACTAAATAATCCTCGCAGACACAGATAAAGGGATTAACCACAGTACTGAGCCTCCCCAATTTAGCATTAAAATCTCCAGAGACAATAGTACAGAATTCTAGCCCCACCTCCTTCATTCTGTGTTTCAGAACCTGAAGAATGGAGAACAGGGTCCCAATTTGGCACCCCACATCCCACACAGCATTATAGAAGATTACCAGCAAAATATTAAAGTTATTAGAGAAAATTACCAATACCAGCAATATACCTTGGTGATTGCAGTTAATCTGAAAAGCACCCACTTTCTTAGAGAGGCGAATTAGGGTACCCAGGCCACCTTTTGAGCGGCCACCAAGAGATTGCACAGCTGGAATTACAAATCTGTCATACCCGTCCCACACAGACAACCCCTCCAACCAGGTTTCCTGAAGCATGATCACATCATAGTTAGTCACATACCTAATCCACGCCTGATCAGATAACTTTGGATCATAGCCCGCAATATTCCATGAAATAAGCTTACACTGTGGGGGCACCTCTTCCCATATAACCAGGGTCTTGGCGCATTGTCAGTCCACCCCTTCCAAGGATAAATTACTGTTAGTGACAGTTCTTCTGCTGGTTACCTGGAGGCTATTCTGACCCAGGAGGGGATTCCTACCAGAGCCAAGAGACACCCCAGTACTCTGTGACCTTTTGTGTTTTCAACTTCTATTTTTTTTAAAGTATAGCAATTTCTGTACATTAACTAACCACTGCCGTGCACGACCGAAGGCACAGTGGTGGTTGACACTGCAGCCCCCACCCCCATGCTGCACATGGCCCTTTGGCCAACCATGTCAAGAATTGACTGTGGCCTCTCTGTGTATGAGAATAGGTGTGAGAGGTTGTATCTGGGGATGAAAGTAACTGTGAGAGTCTGGGTGTAAGAGTGCATACATTAGTGTTTTAGTGCGTGCATCAGTGTGTGTGGGGAGTCTGTGAATGGGTGGATGTCAGTGGGTCTGTGAGTGGGTGTGTATCTGTGAGTTAGTGCGTAACTGACTGACACGGTCTGTGAGTGGTGTGTGAGTGGGCCTGTGAGTGGGAGAAACAGTATTAAAGAGAGAGAGAGTGAGAGAGAGAAAGAGATTAGTGGGAGAGGGAGAGGGAGATACAGAGTATTTTTGGCTTTGAGGTATGCTATACTTAGGATGAAATATGTCTTCACAGTTTGAAAAGGATTATGTATTTGTCAATTAAAAGAGTAAGATCACCTTTCAATATGAGCCTTGAATACAAAAAAAAAATGAAGGCAACCAATCCTTAATGTTCTGCGACCTTCACACTTGAGCTAATAATTTTTTGTTGGTAAATATTTTTTTAACCCTTTATGGGCTATCTCGGACCACAGGGAGCCTTAAGCCCCACGGTCCCTGACAATTTTTTAAAATGTATTTATACTCTGCCCTTTACAGGCTATATGGGCTATCCACGGTCCCATTGCTCCAGCAAGTAGGCAGCTGCTTTAAGTAGCAGCTCCCTGCTTATTGGAGCAAATCTTTCATCTCTGTTCCTTGCACACCTATCTGCATACAGAGAACAGAGATGAAAACTCAGTTTTTGACAGCTCCCGCTGTCAGAAAGTGGAGTGTTTGCTGTGACTTGGCTGCAGCTGTCAAAGCTGCAGCCAAGCCACATCAAAGAGCTATGTCCTGTGGGTGGGCACCCTGGGACATAGCAGGAGAATGCTCTGAGGGGTGGCAGTCCCAAGGGCCATCAATGGGTCCACAAGAGAGGACGTGCAGCCCTCCTTCAAAGTGTAAAAAGACCCGGTATTGGTTCCTGGGGCTTGGGAGTCTGAAATTGACCCAATTTCTATTTTTAGCTATTTGTCCCAGGGAAGTGGTGGCCCACGGGGCTGTGGTGGGCATGTGGCCCACCTGCACACTGTTTAAACATAGTCGTCGGGAAGTGATGGTCCCAGGAGCTGCCGGGAGGGCCGGGAGCCCCACGTATTACTCATTATAAGCCCCAGGAAGGTGGTGGTTGCTGTGGCTGAGGGGGGGCGGGGGGCCCCCCACACATAATATTGTTATAAGCCCCAAGGAGGAGGTGGTCCATGGTGCTGTGGGCAGGTGCCGGGTACGCCCCACATACTAATTGCTAAAAGCCACAGGGAGGTGGTGGTCCCCAAGGCTGTGGGGGGTGGATGCCCACCCCCATTACATATAAAATTGCCTCAAGGTATTAGCCCGGGTGCCCGCACTTCATTTTTTTGTTTTGTTTTTATTTTCACTGAATCCATGAATGTGCCATGAATTGTGGCAAAAATGTAAAACGAAAATGCTTTTTAGCGCTGGAGGGGGTCTCTTTGTGACCCCAGCATCATAGATAAGGGGTCAGGGTGTTCATATCCTAGCCCCTTTTGTATTTTTTTATTCTTTTTTCTGGGACTCATGAGGTCCAAGATGGCTGACAACACTTCAATGGCTTCCTTGCTGAAGTGTAGTCAGCCGATCAGAACTCAGCACGAGATAGGGAGGTGTCACAAATCCTTCATGTCCCTAGATGTAAACATTAGGATTTTCTTAAATTTCTCTAAAACTACTGAACGCATTTACACTAAATCAAAGAAAGGTCGCTTTCTGGACCAGGACCTAATGTATGGCCAAATACTGTATAGTGTAATTCCGTCCAGTAGTTCAGTCACTCAATTGAGCGTTGTATTTTCTTGAACAATTTTGTGAAGGTTCGTCGTGTGGCACAAAAGTTATTGGCAAAACAAAAAACACCCTTTTGTATAAAAACATGGTCCTAACTTTGACTACCTAGTGGGGACTGCCACTAGGTAGTATATATAATATACATATATATGTGTGTAGACATATCTATCTATCTATCTATCTATCTTTCTATCTATCTATCTATCTATCTATCTATCTATCTATCTATCTATCTATCTATCTCTATCTATCTATCTATCTATCTATCTATCTATCTATCTATCTATCTATCTATCTATCTACCTATCTACTCTATTTCCACCAGACTCTTGCCAAACACTTAGTGGATGAGTGCTCCATACATGGGGTGGACTCCCAATTACATATTTCTCCCAAAAACCAGTACAGGCATTTGCAGGATCATTTCCAATTAATTTAATAATCTGCAGACGTGTTACAGCTAACCCCTGTTTCAATGCTTTTCTGGTAAATGACAGTTCATTCACAATACTTTTAAAAGGTATTCTGCACTTCCATTGCTGAATTACCTTGGACATCAAAAGAGGACTTTGCCCTCCTGGTTCAATATCTCATCATTGTTGGTCCGCCACAATGCAGGCATGTTCAATCATATTTTTCTACCAGCATGTTTAAAATATTGTGTCTCAATATCCATTCTTTATCTTGCAGCCTACATTGGCTTCATCCACAAAACACCCAGGGCCTGATTTATGGAAAGTTAGCATTGCCTGTGTGTCATTTTTGATGCAAAAGTGGTATAAACGTACAAAATAATTTTGAAGAAAGTTTGCACCGCTTTTGCGTCAAAAAATGACACAAAGGCAGCACTAACTTTCCATAAATCAGGTCCCCAGTAGATACATAGCTAACCCATATGTAAATGGCAATTTGCAGTCTTCTGTAGCAAATAACAGTCTGAATGAGCTGTCTTTGGTTGTCAAGAGAAGCAAAATATCACATAATCAAATTCTTTTAATGGCCACCTTCCTCCATCCCACATGCCCCTGACAGATAACATTGAACTCACATCGACTCCACAAAGGCTAGCACTCCAAAGGTAATTCTCCAAAGATTTATTGGCAATGCATTTTGACCTGCAGGTCTTTTTCACAGCGTACGATGTGATTTTACTTTTGTGGATGATATTTGGTGGGCCCTGTGCCTGCTGCTTACACCGGCTCTGTTTTTGGTGGATGCAACCAGCCGTTGCACAATTACATAATCCTGCAATGGCCAATATATTACCACCTTTAGGTAGTTATAGTTAGGACCATCTTTCCATAAAAACAAAATATTTTAACTTGCCTATATCTATGGCACCATTTGACAAATCTTCACAACATTTTCCTAAAGGAGTGCCCCAGTGAATCTTGTTGTGCATTGAAAGTTTCAGGGTGATCCATGAAGCAGGAGTGGAGAAAAAGGGGAAGATCAACAAAGTTGAGTTTCCCAAGTTAATTCCCATATGACCTTTGAACACGACTACAGCCAGAACCTCTGGATGGAATTACACCAAATTTAGCAGAAAGCTAGCTGTTGGTATGCAGAGTGTGCTCTGTGTTTCTTGGTGTAAATTCATTCCATAGTTCATGAGAAATTAAAGGGGAAATACATTTGTTGATCTGTGTTCACAAGTTAATCTCAACGTTTTCACAATATTTTCATGGTGATCGTGCCGCATTTGTGATTGCATGCGCCAACAGCAATGGTATATTGACTGGCCGCAACCTGACCAGCAAATTGTAGCTGCCATTGGGAGTCATCCCTGTGGTTTGGAAATGAAATTGGAAAGTGGCATGAGGGGTCAGGGTAGATGTACCCACTCATAGACCCACTCAGACACTGATGCACCCACACAGAGACTCACTCACACCGTCAAGCACACACTTAGAGACTCACTCACACCCTCATGCACCCACTCACAGACCCATTCAGACCATCATGCACCTAATCACAGGCCTCTCACACCCTTATGGACTCACTCACAGACTCACTCATACCCTCATGCAGCCACTCACAGACCCACTCAGACCCTCATACACCCACACACAGACCTACTCAGACAGTGATGTACACACTCACAGACCCACACATATTCTCATGCACTCAATTACAGATCAACTCACCCTCATACAGCCTCTTAATGACCCACTCAGACCCTCATGCATTCACTCACAGGCTGAGAACCTCATGCACCCACTCACAGACCCACCCAGACAGTCACCTACCCACTCAGAGGTGCACTCAGACCCTCACGCACCCATTCACAGAACCACTCACACTGACACACCCACTCACAGACCCATTCAGACACTCATGCACCCACATACAGACCCACTTAGACTCTTATGCATCCACTCACAAACCCACTCAGATAGTCAGATACCCACTCATAGCCCCACTGAGACACTGATGTACCCACTCACAAATTCACTCACAGACCGATGTGCTTACTGACAGACCAAAAAAAGCCATCTTGTACCCAGACAGACACCCACTTGAGCAAACTTTGTGACACTCATTGTGAGAGATTGTAGGAGAGTTGTGTAGAGCATGAGAGCTCTACTCAATGGTTGTTGCTCGTCGTAATGCACAGTAAGAGGGTCATATATGAGTTTAGAGAGTAATTTTTAAGATGGTATTCATGGTGTTTTATAGAAAAATTAGTATACATATAGTTATACATTTTGGATGGGGTGCTGTATATTGAAAGCCTGCTTTTATTTTGCATTTTCGTAGCATAGTAGGGACTATTGCAATGTTGCTGCAATTACTGTGAAACATTAAAAAAAAAAAAATTAACATGAAAAAATGATAAATTGTTGGTGATGGGGTGGTCCTGTGAAGAAAAAAGAACAAGTGCTGGACAGAATGCTGAACAATGTCAAACATTCACCCCCAGTACAGAGATCTGCCCATAAATCCATCGTTTTTTTGCTTCCCATGCCATTCCAGTTTGGACCCAGCCATATGCAAATCAGTCTTGATCCTCTTCCCCATTGGAACAGTCCAGCCTGAACTACCAGGCCAGGTCTTCCCTGGACTGAAAACAAGCATTGTGGGACCGGTTTTGGGGTTTCACCCCTCATCAGCCAGGCTAGCTTGAATCCAGTGGCATGAGAAGCACGGGACCCACGGCTGGGCATACCCTTCCCACTTAGTGCAACAAATGCAAAAAAAATAAGTGATGGACGGAATGCTGAACAATGTCAAACATTCACCCCCAGTACAGAGAGCTGGGCCTAAATCCATAGTTTGTTTGCTGCCCATGCCACTCCAGTTTGGACCCAGCCATATGCAAATCAGTCTTGACCCTGTTCCCCAATGGGAACAGTTCAGCCCGAACTGCCAAGCCAGGTTTTCCCTGGACTAGAAACAAGCATCGTGGCACCGGTTTCAGGGTTTCACCCCTCATCAACCAGGCTAACTTGAATCCAGTGGCATGGGAAGCACCGGACCCACGTCTGGGCATACCCTTCCCACTTAGGGCGACAAATGCAAAAAGAACAAGTGATGGACGGAATGCTGAACAATGTCAAACATTCACCCCCAGTACAGAGACGTGGGTTCCTTGCTCACTGTGCCTCTGGATTCAAGCTAGCCTGGCTGATGAAGGGTGAAACCCTGAAACCGGTCCCAGGATGCTTGTTTCCGGTCCAGTGAGGACCTTGCTTGGCAGTTCGGGCTGTACTGTTCCCATGAGGAACAGGGTCAAGACTAATTTGCATTTGGCTGGGTCCAAACTGGAGTGGCATGGTGAGCAAAAGAACAATGGAATAAACCCAGATCTGTGACTGGCGGTGAGTGTTTAGATTGTTCAGCACTCCGTTCATCATCCTTTTGTGTTGCTAAAGTTGCCCTAAGTGGGAAGGGTATGCCCAGACGTGGGTCCCTTGCTCACTGTGCCACTGAATTAAAGCTAGCCTGGCTGATGAAGGGTGAAACCGGTCCCATGATGCTTGTTTTCGGTCCAGTGAGGACCTGGATCGGCAGTTTGAGCTGGACTGTTCCCATGAGGAACAGGGTCAAGATTGATCTATTTGCATGTGGCTGGGTACAACTAGGGTGGCATGGTGAGCAAAAGAATGATGGATTCAATCCAGATCTGTGACTGGGGGTGAGTGTTCGCATTGTTCAGCACTCCGTCCATCATCCTTTTGTGTTGCTAAAGTTGCCCTAAGTGGGGAGGGTATGCCCAGATGTGGGTCCCTTGCTCACTGTGCCACTGGATTCAAGCTAGCCTGGCTGATGAAGGGTGAAACTCTGAAACCGATCCAAGGATGATTGTTTCCGGTCCAGTGAGGACCTGGCTTGGCAGTTCGGGCTGGACTGTTCTCATGAGGAACAGGGTCAAGACTGATTTGCATATGGCTGGGTCCAAACTGGGGTGGCATGGTGAGCAAAAGAACAATGGATTAAACCCAGATCAGTGACTGGGCGGTGAGTGTTTGCATGGTTCAGCACTCCATCCATCATCCTTTTGTGTTGCTAAAGTTACCCTAAGTGGGAAGAGTATGCCCAGTCGTGGGTCTCTTGCTCACTGTGCCACTGGATTCAAGCTAGCATGGCTGATGAAGGGTGAAACCCTGAAACTGTTCCCGGGATGCTTGTTCCCGGTCCAGTGAAGACCTGGCTTGGCAGTTCGGGCTGGACTGTTCCCATGAGGAACAGGGTCAAGACTGACTTGCATTTGGCTGGGTCCAAACTGGGGAGGCATGGTGAGCAAAAGAACGATGGATTAAACCCAGATTTGTGACTGGGGGTGAGTGTTCGCATTGTTGAGCACTCCGTCCATCATCCTTTTGTGTTGCTAAAGTTGCCCTAAGTGGGGAGGGTATGCCCAGATGTGGGTCCCTTGCTCACTGTGCCACTGGATTCAAGCTAGCTTGGCTGATGAAGGGTGAAACTCTGAAACCGATCCACGGATGATTGTTTCCGGTCCAGTGAGGACCTGGCTTGGCAGTTCGGGCTGGACTGTTCTCATGAGGAACAGGGTCAAGACTGATTTGCATATGGCTGGGTCCAAACTGGGGTGGCATGGTGAGCAAAAGAACAATGGATTAAACCCAGATCAGTGACTGGGCGGTGAGTGTTTGCATGGTTCAGCACTCCATCCATCATCCTTTTGTGTTGCTAATGTTACCCTAAGTGGGAAGAGTATGCCCAGTCGTGGGTCTCTTGCTCACTGTGCCACTGGATTCAAGCTAGCATGGCTGATGAAGGGTGAAACCCTGAAACTGTTCCCGGGATGCTTGTTCCCGGTCCAGTGAAGACCTGGCTTGGCAGTTCGGGCTGGACTGTTCCCATGAGGAACAGGGTCAAGACTGACTTGCATTTGGCTGGGTCCAAACTGGGGTGGCATGGTGAGCAAAAGAACGATGGATTAAACCCAGATTTGTGACTGGGGGTGAGTGTTTGCATTGTTGAGCACTCCGTCCATCATCCTTTTGTGTTGCTAAAGTTGCCCTAAGTGGGAAGGGTATGCCCAGACGTGGGTTCCTTGCTCACTGTGCCACTAGGTTCAAGCTAGCCTGGCTGATGAAGGGTGAAACCCTGAAACCAGTCCCAGGATGCTTGTTTCCAGTCCAGTGAGGTTCTGGCTTGGCAGTTCGGGCTGGACTGTTCCCATGAGGAACAGGGTCAAGACTGATTTGCATATGGCTGGCTCCAAACTGGGGTGGCATGGTGAGCAAAAGAACGATGGATTAAACCCAGATCTGTGACTTGGGTTGAGTGTCTGCATTGTTCAGCACTCCATCCATCATCCTTTTGTGTTGCTAAAGTAGTCCTGTGAAGAGCCTTTGTGTTCTTTTTATGTATATGACAGCTACATGGAAGTCTGAATTGAGAGGTTTAGACTGGAAAAAAAAACCCTGTTGCCTTCATGTGCAAAGTGGACATTGTCACTTATATGTATACTGTTAGAAATGGGGTCTTTGGTTGGCAGTCCGGTTACTCCCTGTCCAAGCAAGGACCCTCATTCTAGTCAGGGTAAAAGAGGATCACCCTCAGCTAACCCCTGCTTACCTACCCCCTTGGTAGCTTGGCACGTGCAGTAGGCTTAAGTTCAGAGTGCTAGGTGTAAAGTATTTGTACCAACACACACAGTAAATTAATGAAATCACTACAAAATGACACAAAACAGGTATAGAAAAATAGACAATATTTACCTAAACAAAACAAGACCAAAACAACAATACACCAAGTCAATTTATCAATTAAAAAGCAAAAAGAATGTTTCTGTAGTTTAAAACACACACTTACACTGTTAGCGTGAAAATGTATATTGGGTGCGTCAAAAATAACCCATCACGGGTAAGTGTGCTTCCAAAAGGGCTGGCGATGTGTTGATTTCACTCATGAGCGAGACCTTGCATCGTTTCTCCTTTCGTTGGGTCGGGCGCGTTGTTTCTTCTCTCCGCAGGAGAGCGATGCGTCGATCCGGTCAGCACTCTCGGGTCCGGGCAGGCCTTGCATTTTTTTTTACATGCCCAGCGGTGTTTGCATCGGAAATCCAGCTGCATGATGATCCGAAAACTACACAGCGCGGGTTGCAATCTCCCAGCCTCCGTCAGCAACGCTGCACGTCGTTTCTCCAGCTCCGTGCGTTGATTCTTCGGTCGCATTTCCAGTGAGTGTCAATTTTCAGCCACAGAGCCAGCGATGCGCCATTTCTTCATCAGTCAATTGGAGTTGTGTTGATCTTTTCCCCGCACAGCGCTCTGTGCGTGAATTTCCTCCTCTTAGGCTGGCAGCTTCTCCTTTCAGGGTCCCAGGAACTGGATATTCACCAGAGGGCATAGTAGGAGTCTCTCCAGAGACTCCAGGTGCTGGCAGAGAGAAGTCTTTGCTGTCCCTGAGACTTCAAACAACAGGAGGCAAGCTCTAAATCAAGCCCTTGGTGATCTTCACAAGATGGAAGGCACACAAAGTCCAGTCTTTGCCCTCTTACTCTGGCAGAAGCAGCAACTGCAGGATAGCTCTACAAAGCACAGTCACTGGCAGGGCAGCTCTTCTTCCTCAGCTCTTCAGCTCTTCTCCAGGCAGAGGTTCCTCTTGGTTCCAGAAGTGTTCTAAAGTCTGTGGTTTTTGGTACCCTTCTTATACCCAATTTCTCCTTTGAAGTACACCTACTTTAAAGTAAAGTCTCATTTGAATGTGAAATCCTGCCTTGCCCAGGCCAGGCCCCAGACACTCATCAGGGATTGGAGACTGCATTGTGTGATGGCAGGCAATGCCCTTTCAGGTGTGAGTGACCACTCCTCCCCTCCCTCCTAGCACAGATTGCTCATCAGGAAATGCAGACTACACCCCAGCTCTCTTTGTGTCACTGTCTAGTGTGAGGTGCAACCAGCCCAACTGTCAAACTGACACAGACAGGGAATCCACAAACAGGCACAGAAATGGTATAAGCAAGAAAATCCTCAATTTTTTAAAGTGGCATTTTCAGACACACAATCTTAAAATCAACTTTACTAAAAGATGTATTTTTAAATTGTGAGCTCAGAGACCCCAAACATTATATGCACAGCTGCTGCCAAAGGGAATGTACACTTTAATCAGGTTTAAAGGTAGCCCCCATGTTAACCTATGAGATGGACAGGCCTTGCAACAGTAAAAAACGAATTTAGCAATATTTCACTGTCAGGACATATAAAACACATTACTATATGCCCTACTTTAACCGTACACTGCACCCTGCCCTTAGGACTAACTAGGGCCTACCTTAGGGGTGTCTGACATGTAAGAAAAGGGAAGGTTTAGGCCTGGCAAGTGGATACACTTGCCAAGTCGAATTTACAGTTAAAACTGTACACACAGACACTGCAATGGTAGGTCTGGAACATGATTACAGAGCTACTTGTGTGGGTGGCACAACCAGTGCTGCAGGCCCACTAGTAGCTTTTGATTTACAGGCCATGGCACCTCAAATACACTTTAATAGGTACTTACCAATAAATCAAATTTGCCAATCATGGATAAGCCAATTGCATGCACTTTAGCACTGGTTAACAGTTGTAAAGTGCCCTGAGTAACAAAGACAGCAAAATCAGAGCCCAGCACACATCAACAACCTGGGGAACGGAGGCAAAAAGTTAAGGGAGACCACCCAAGGATGAAAAGTCTAACATAAACCATGACCAGCAAAGCACAGATTGTTGCTGTAGACATAGCCCATGCTGTGGTCTCTAAGAAATGTAGAAACAGTTTTATTAACTTGTCTCCGGGCTTTGTCAATCTGTGGGCAGAACCGAGTAGACCACTTCTATTTCTGCCTTTAGCATATGTTTGAGTACACCAAGACAGTTTGAGGGAAAAGTGTCATCAATTGTGCAAAGGAATCCTTCATTAGGATTTCCAGACCTACCGCAGTGAGTGTGCCTAGGTCATTACCACCACAGTGTACAATCATGAGCTCAATGGGGTTGGCAATCTCTAATGCTTTTTACCAAAGGCAGCAATTGATGTCAACTTAACCCTCTCTGGCTAATCCAATTAATGTCCACGTTAGCTAAACCCAAGTCCCTGTCAATACCACTCTTTCCAGTAGCCTTTCTAGCCTAACAAAAATAGCTGTGCCAAACAATCCACACTCTAACCATTTTGAAGTGAAGCAGTAGTAGCAGCCAGGAGAAGGGTGGAGCTGAATAAGGCAGTTTTGAAAGTGGGATGTGGTTCAAACGGAGGAGGGTTCCTGGTTAAAAAAAAAAACACATTTCATTTGATACTGTAAATAAGAAAGTGAATGAAATTAGGTAGTGTCTTGAAAGGATTAGTAAGTAGATCTTTCATTTGCTGTTGATATATAGCATTGTTATGGAGAATTAGCTATGGTTTTGATTGTGTACAGTAAATCAAACCTGCTGCAGCTTATTTTGTAACTAGTATGCCCCTTCTAGTATGTGCTGTGAACTTGTGACCCACTGGTTCTAGTGGGTTGCTATGGACACAGTGCTAAGAGTGAGACTTCTGTCTTTCTAAAAATGTAAAGTGTTTGTACTCATTATTGTGTTGTAAGGGTTTATATTCCCACAGAGGTACTGGTAAATATGTGTAGTGTACTCTTGAAGAAATAAAGCTACCAAGCTAAATACCATTTATTTAATTGTTATTAGCCTATCCGGCCTTAACAATAATCACACAATAGATATCAATCCCTCAAACTCAATAAAAATCACATTAAATAAAACATCTCAATAAAAGGAACTATGCTTGAATTTTTGATTTAACATGTGCCAAAATGTATCCAATTTACCATGCATTATCGTAAAACCTGATTTGACCATAATTTACATAAAAACTTAACTTATTCTAGAAAAACATTATGAGTCTAATATTTAAAATGTCTTATTATGGGACGAGTCATTTGGGGCCTTGCATTGCCTTCCAGCCATTTAATAAAAGCCTGAGGCCTAACCCAGTTTACACTACCCTGCACCGATTTCCCAAGCTAAATAGGTACGGGATAACATAGGCTATTGTGCCTGTGCCAACTGTAGGTGCATTGATAGACGTAATTTCCATGCTTCCAAGATATAGGTTGAGACCTTTGTCACAATGTATTTCTCATCTGAACGCATACATAGCGCTTCCGCCTCCTTGCACTTCCTAACTCCGGAAGTTCTGAAAAGTGGACGAAGGTACAATTTACGGAGTCTGAGCGTAAAGTGGCATAGTAAAAGGAAGTGGGAAAGTGTTTCCGGACCACCATGAAGGCATGGACAACATTCTAAACTACTCGGAGGAGCGGATTGCCATCTGTTGACCACCGCTGTCACTGGTAGTGTGCCCATACGGAATTTAAAGTAGAGAGCCCTTTTTTCCTCCGGATAAATACTGTCTATGAATAATGCTGGTTTAAGCTCTTGGTTAAACAAAATATACCGCTTGAATAAAGGGCTAAATGACTCGCACATAATCTCTGTCTTTCGCTCCCAATATGCCTTTTTTATGACAGCTAGACTAGGCCTTCCGATTTTTTCTGGATGGAGCCAAAAGTCATCCTGGCCGATAGCAGCCAGGATAGTTGAGATATGTTTGAACCAGGGCAGTTTCCGATGGTTTTGCAGCTTCATGATATCCTTAAGTACGTCTCTGAATGGTTTAAGAGCCTCTTTTGTCCAAATACGGATCCAGTATCTTACTGGAGCCAGAGCGATGTAGTCCTCAACCTTTCTCATCTGTAGATCAATTCTTATTGCGTTCATTGGTGTAGCATTACCTAGACAAAGTAATTGGCGTAAAAATTTGTTCTCGGTTACTTGTATTGATGGAATCTTTCTGAATCCCCAGATCTCTGCGCTGTAAAGTGCTGCGGCTCTTGCTTTTGTTTTGTATGCAAGCAGTGCGGAGCTCACGGAGTGATTGCCTGTAGCCTTTGCAAATCTGAGTACTGCTCCGGCTTGTTGGGTCAAGGAAATTCTGCTTTTGTAGATTTGTGGTTTCCATGTCTGTTTTTCATCTAATCTGCAGCCCAGGTAATCATAGGTGGCCACTCGGGCCAAAGGCTTATTATTTACCCTAAAAGTCGATTGCAACGTCTGTTTTTGGTTGAGAATCATAAACTTTGTTTTCCCCTCATTGATTACCATGCTCCTTGAGGTACAGAAAGATTCGAAGCCCCTAAGTCGACCATGCATTGCTATCTCTGTTCTTGCCAGTAATACGGCGTCATCAGCAAAGAGCAAGATAGGTATACTTTCATTGGCTAGTTTTGGCACGTCCAGATTTAATTCCTTCAAAACTTGACTTACTTTATTTATATAACAATTGAATAAGGTTGGGGCCAAAACGCAGCCTTGTTTTACACCTCGCTCAATTGGAATTTTGGCCGTATAATAATTTCTCGTAGAATATCTGACCCTGGCAGTGTTTCCTGTATGCAATAGAATTAGCAGCCTTAAGATTTTTCCCTGTATGCCCATGTCCGACAATAGCTGCCATAATGTTTGGCGATTTACGCTGTCGAAGGCTGTTTGGAGATCCACAAAGAACAGGTATAATGGACAGTTTTTAAGGGTGGCGTATTTAGCACAGATCATGTTTAGCTTAAAAAGTTGGTCTGTTGTACTTTGGCCTCTCCTAAAACCAGCTTGGGGTGTTGATATTAAATCTCCGTCCTCTAGCCATTGGTCTAGACGCGACTGAATCAATTTGGCAAAAATCTTTCCAACACTATCAAGCAGTGAGATAGGTCTATAATTGCTCACCGTGTCCCGAGGCCCTTTTTTGTGAATTGGAACGATTATTGATTCCTTCCAAGAAGGAGGGATTACCTCGTAATGCCAAACACTGTTGAATAGACGGGCTAGAGCAGGTAACCATAACGTTAGCTGGTTACGGTAAGCATCTGAAGCGATGCCATCTGGGCCTGCAGCCTTATGCGGCTTTTGAAGGAGGATAACTTGTTTAATCTCTCTTTCACTGAATTCCGGTATTAACTTCATTGCACGTGGAATGACGTGGGCTACTTGCGTGGAATTTGTGCTGGAAAATTCGTTAGAGACTAGTGCATTCTGGGTTCCGTTTACCGATCTAAAAAGACAATTTGAAGATGCTGCATGGGTCTTTTGAAGAGGAAATACTTTGCTTAATCTTTGATTTCTGCCTCCCAGCCCTTGAGTGAGGATGTTTGGGTTAATGGTCATCCCTGGTTCTGTCTTGGCCACTTCCTGATACAAGGCAGTAAAGTGCTTTACCCAAAGTTGAGGGTTAATATTCAGTTCTAGGTTTTTCGGGGGGCCTTCGCATCCCCACCTGACTATCTCCCAAAACTTTTTGGGGTTCCCTGCCGTTATTGCTTGCAGTAAAGTTTTCCAAAGTTTATGTGGAAATATCTTCCTTTTGTATCTTAATAATTTTTTGTACTGTTGCCTACATCCATGAAAATGTTGCTCGTTGGAATCATTCAAGTGCTGGTTCTTCAGTGCTTGTGATAAGGTCTTTTTTAGCTTTAAACACTCTTCATCGAACCAGCCCTCCATCATTTTAGGATTGATTTGAGGATGCTTGATCTTTTCCTTTTTTGTTTGCAGTAGCAAATTATTAAAGTTATGCAGGAGGGGTATAGCGTCATTATCTGATGGGTTTAAGAACGTGCTAAGTAATGACAACCAGGTTTGGCTGGGAACACTCATATAAGGTTCATCCTCATTTGACCTTAATATGTTTTTCCTGTTTGGTCTCATAGTTATTGTTAGGCTATTTCCGTTGAATGGAGACTCCGCCTTCCCTGGGCTCGCGTCCGGATGGACTATCTCCATTAGCAGTGGGTCGTGATCACTCTCGATTCTGTCCCTTATTTCCATATCGATGACATAATGCCAGGCTTCGATGTTTATTGCCATATAGTCAATTATGCTTTGCCTTTTTCCAGTTCGAAAGGTAGATTTAAAGGTTTTATCTGACTTTGTTCTCCCATTTAATGTGCGAAGTCCTCCTTCTATTAATGCTTCAAAGATTAATTCTCCTTTCTTGGAGTCATTACAACGTTGGATAAGAGGCGTTGGGATATTCCAAGCATAATCTTCCTCTGCTACTTGTTCGTCCCAGAGGATAGAATGAGGTTTAGTGTTGAAGTCACCACATATCAATAAAAAGGTTTTACAAGGTTGGAGAGAGCGATTGTTCGTGTGACCTGGTACTGGGTTCCTCCGATCCATGGTTCTTTTGTTTAGGATATGTTCTTTAAGGAGCCGCACCCCTGGCATAACTTGAGCCCGGCTGATAGGTGGGAAGTACACATTTACTATTTCGAGTGACCATTCCTCGTATTTGACTGCGAGCGTCTGGATTCCCTTGCTTTGTACGGTGTGAGTTACTACGGAGTTCCTCAGTAATGAAGTTCTAATCCAAATACTCAGACCTCCCGAGGGTCTTCCTTTTTTTTGCTTAATTGCAGGTGAGTGGAAGGTGGCGAACCCGTCTAGGTCAATAGCATGAGTAGACCAAGTTTCTTGGAAGCAGCTGATGTCTTGTTTTTTAATAAATTCAACCCAGTCTTTATCTTCCATTTTGTTTTTTAAACCTGCTATGTTCCAGCTTAGAATTTTTAATATGGGACTGATTTTATTTTTTATGTTCGAGTTATCCATTTTTTGCTACGAGCTTTTAAATGATTGCTCTTTGCAATTCTGTAACTGTGGGGGATTACCCCTACTGTTTCTAGGGGAATTAGCTACCAGGCAGAACCTCATATTACTCAAGTTTGTTCGTTCAGGGAGTTGTTGTTTGGAGCTGATTGCTCCCTGAAGTATCGAGCCAGAATTGCCTTTTGCCTCTTGCCTACGCATCATGTTTCGGTCTGTAGCTTTTTCAAGAAGTATTGTTGGATATTGTTCTTTTTGCGGAGTAGCAATGGATATTCCCCAGGTCTTCATCGTGTTTGAACATTTTAGGATCTGTTCTGCTATCCAATGTGAGGCCCAGACTGTTTCTGTTGATTCCCCGTTCTCTAATTCTTTTTTTGGTATGAATCTTACTGAAAGGAGATCTTTAGTTGTTACATTCTGTAAGGCTGGCAGGGAGTTGACAAGACATAAGATGTTAGACCTGTTCAGGATGTCGTGACTTCCTCTTGAGGAGTACTCAGGCATGAACAAGATCGTGGCTTCTGGCTTTTTAGTTGTTTCAGACCAGCTCACAGTGTGCCCGCCACCTTCCTGCGACAGTCTTCCTTGGAGTTGGGTGTTCTCATTTTGTCTGTCTTGAGTGGTAGCTGCACGACTAGTAGGTGTTCGATTTACCTGGCCTTTTTCCCTCCCCAGTTGCACTTCTTTGTTCCTTTGTTCTTCGTAGGGTTGCCTTTTTGGAGGCCAATTGTCCCTTTTTCCTTTGATTTCATTGGTTTCCAGGTCCAGTGCTGGGCGCGATGGTGCAGGCGAATCAGTGATCCACCCAGGCTGGTTGCTGAGATTATAATTTCCAGGGCTGCCCTGAGAACAATATTTTGCCTTTGTCCGGGGTGCGGGAACTGGAACTGTTGTGTTGTCCACGCACATGGTTGTTCTTATACTTTGTTCGTTTCGTATATACTCTGGGGTCTCTGCCCTTCTATTTTTGCCTTTGCTATTATCTTGTTCTGCCCCCTCACTAATGGAGTTCGGAGGCTGCTGGCATTTTCCGTAGTGGTCTTCTACTATGTTTGAGGAGTGTGCCTGAACTAAATGTTCAGTTTTTGTAGCTAAATATGTTTTTGGATACCAGTTTGTTTTCCTACAACTATGTCACGATCATCGCAAATAAACTACGATTATGGATAAAATGCCTACTATACTGGGCTTCTTCAGAAAACTGCATGAAAGGGTTAAAACATACTAACCATTCAGAAGTTGACTTAGTTGACAAAAGTAAAAAATGAAAGGAATGATTTCATTTGCTTACATCTGCAGTACCACACAGGGCAAAGTTACAAAGTTTGTCATTTATGATTGCTATGTGTAAGAGTGCTGACCCAATCTTATGCTTTAATTTTGACAATTTCTGAGACTCTTAAACCTGTCTAATAAGAGCAAAGACAGTTTTTTCACCAGTGAACTCAATTTTTAGGTATGTGAAATATATTTAACATTTTGAAAAAAAAAATGTAAATGACTCACACCAGGCAGCGCTGGCGTAGGGGAAAATGGAGCTTGGGCATCAAAAAATGGGGCAAGTCAGGCTGAGGCAAAATTTTGGCCTCAACACGATTTGCGCCATTTTTTTCGACGCCCAACCCCCATTGAAATGACTCCTGTCTTAGCAAAGACAGGAGTCATGCACCCTTGCCCAATGCCCATGCCCAGGGGACTTATGTCCCCTGGGCATGGTCATTGGTCATAGTGGCATGTAGGGGGGCACAAATCAGGCCCCCCATGCCACAAAAAAAATACGAAAAAAAATATCTACCTGCACTTACCTTTCTTTCCCTGGGATGGGTCCCTCCATCCTTGGGTGTCCTCCTGGGGTGGGCAAGGGTGGCAGGGGGTGCCCCTGAGGGCATGGGAGGGCACCTCTGGGCTCCTTCCGAGCCCACAGGTCCCTTAACGCCTGCCCTGACCCAGGCGTTAAAAAATGGCACCCATCAGGCTGGGCGCCGTTTTTTAAGGGCTGCCCCCTCCTGTGCGTCAAAATGATGTCATAGTGTAAATAAGGCGCACAGGCCTTAAAGTCATTTTTTAGAAGGGAACGCCTACCTTGCATATAATTAACGGAGGCAGGTTCCCCCGTTTAAAAAATGGCGCACATGGTGGGACTTTGACGCCCGCTGCGTCGGACGTCAAAGTATAAATATGGGGCAGTGTTTGCGCCGAATGTGCGTCAAAAATGTTGACGCACATTTGGCGCAAACAGAGTATAAATATGGCCCAGAGTGCTTAAACATTAATGAGGTCTGCTTGTGTGCATGGTGTTAATGCTCTTATACTCTTATATTTTGATTGCATGTACAATCTATTATTCATATATCAACTGAATGCTTAATAGATATTACTTATCTCTGAGATATAATGTAGGCATGTCATAAACTTTGATTTTTTTTATGAAAAAATGAAAGATATGCTGTTGAAATTAATTGGTTATTCATGCAGCTGTAGTCCCCTATTTGAGGTACTATATATAGTATGCCACCCAAAAAGTGAAACACATGTTCAGGAAAAAAGATAAAACCTTTATGACAGGTAGTCATGCAGTTATAGAAAGATTAGTATATTCAGGGATTTACTTAGAACCTAATTAAGTATGCTGCAGTATCAACGCCAATTACCAACACCCTCACATACCACTATATTACCTAACACTGGTACTGAGGTATGTGTTCAGCCACTTACATACACATTTAGACAGCCATATACATGCTAAAACAAACACTTGCAAGCCAATACATGAAGTAAAAAAGCTCCTTGTGCTAACACAGCTGGACACCTATGTTCACTAATATATATAGGTAAGTAGTGCCACAATGTAAAGATGTATGCTGAGAAATACTGATTTAATCTTAAGTGAAGCCTACTACTCAATAGCTTGCTGTGCTCTGCCACTGGCCATTGAAATCTGACTGTAAAACACCTTTGTCAAGTTTCAAAATCTTGCTTTAGTGCAAATATTTCACCTGTATAATGTGATGCATGTATGCCATTATGCTTGGTGTAATGTACTTAAGTTATTAAAAAACATACTTTTTGGTTTTTGAAAGTTACTTATACTAACAAAACCACTATGTAGAGTATACCACTCACCAATGAACTCAGATTCATTATTACAAAGCATGCCTCCTAGGTTTCAGCCACTGACAGAGTAGCAGAGCCACTTCTACAATCACTGACATACTCAGAAAGTAGTTTTATATGTAGCACTATCAAAGGTAATAGTAGATACAGTCAAATACCCATGCATCCTTAACAGAAGCACTGAGGTATATGTTAGGCCACCTATTTACAAATTTACAGAGCCATACAGGTACTAAAACAGACACTGACATGCTGGCAGGTGAACTGAAACAGATCCTAGTGCTAATACAGGTGGACACCTACATTCAGTCAGTTGTATAGGAAACCAGTGACACAATCTAGTACTGTATGCAGAAAAATACTGCTTTAAGAATTAGTGAGGTCTACTAGTGGAGAGAGGGTCTCTGCTCCATCACTGGCCACTGAAATTGGCCTTCAAAACCTGGTTGTTAAGTCTCAAACGCATGTTTTTGTGTAAATATTTCACCTGCATAATGTGCTGTAGGTATGCCATTAAGGACGGGTCGAAGTGCCTTATTAAATAAGGAACATTCTTTATAGTTTTAGAAACTTAGCTATGCACTTGCAGACTGCTAAACCAACCACTATGTAGAGTATACTCACCAAGGAACTGACATTCATCTTTCCAAAGGATGGATTTTGTGTTTCAGCCAGTGACAAAGTGACAGGGACATTCATATAGTCAGAAAGTACTTATATATGCAGCAAATTCAAAGGCAATTGTAGACACACTCATATACCTGTACATGACACAATCTAGGGCCAGATGCACATAGATGAATGTTTATGATTTCCTAAAAACAAATCTTACAGAACTGCTATTAGGAAATCGCAAACTGCGTTGTATTACAGTGTGTTTGACAGTGTTAGTGATTCGCAGTGCATTGCAAATGGACCTCCCTCATCAATATTCATGAGACAGGTCACAATTTGCGTGTGATGTAAGAGTAAACAACTATTTCTCAGCAGCACACTATAACATGGAAATCACCAGAAAATACTTGCAGTCTCAAATTATTAGAAGCATCAAAATCGATAAATGACTACAATAATGTTATTCTGAAGATCTGGAATCAAAATATTGATGTTCAATTCGTATCAGATAACAGTATTGCTGTTGCTAGATATGTGACTTCTTATATCAGTCAGAAAAGACAGAGATGAAAGAGATCTGGGATGATATTTCTGCACAAAATACTCTTACCGAGAAAGTTTTGGTTTAAAAATGCTTTCCAATAGATAAATTGGATCTTATGAATGTGCAGATAGGTTGAGATTTGCAAGTTTTGTTCTCCAAGTATAGAGGAATTGTATGGGTAGACCTGGGCCTTGTAAGCAGTCGTAATAGAGTACTGAAGTATTTTCCAGAAACACAGTACCTTGTGGAAGCTGATCCTGAGGGTACAGACATCCTAAAACTAATATGCTGGATATATAATACCCATAAATAAGTCATCATCTTGAAAATATGTATCACTATGAAGTACTTCAACATTATACGTATAGAAGTAATACAACTGAAAATATAAAAGAAGGAAGGTTTGCAGTCATTGGATGTGATGGTTGTTAGACAAAACGAAGTAAACCTAATTAACCACCAAAAGCTTACTTGTCTTACTGCAGAAAGAAGAGAGTTTTTTTCTATTTGGCACTTTTGCAACTCTTCAAGCCTTGGCATAGTGAATAAGATTGACTTGGGCTGTGTAATTGTATGAAGACTTATTCAATGCTGTAAAATATAGTAGTGAGTGTTCTGTGTTTGAAGCATACTAACATTTGTTGAAAGATGAGATTCAACAGTATGAAAACATGGCTGCTGCGATAGCCAGAGAGAGTTCACAAACAGTCAAAATTCTGCACCAGCAAGTCAAGATCCTCTTGGAGAAACAGTAATTCAAAATGAAGCAGCTGTAGCCATGAATGAGGTGAAGATTGCCCTGCAGCAGGCAAGAGTGGAAACTGTGGATTTAGAACAGTTAGTGGAACAACTCAATGATGAACAAAGAAAAATGACAAAGAAATTAAAACTAAAATAGAACACAGATTTCTCTACAATAAACACCAGGGCAGTGCGCGCTCTATGGGCGACTAGAATGCAAAAACCCAGCACTCTCAAGATAACGTAATTTATACATTGTGCTGATATATTGTTGTTTAACCTTTTGCACTGCAGAGTTCAATCCTGAAGACTTATTTTTAAGGTGGTTATAAATACTGTTCATTTGCAATGTATTGCTGCAGGCTTTCAGAGTGTGTCAGGGTGTGGTCCCTTTCCAGGGCATTCTACAAGTTTTCCCTGCAGCATGCCTGGGTGTGGTTGTGGGCTGGGCCAAGACGCTATCAAAGGGAACCAGCCCAGCTCGACGTGCTCACTATTCAGAGGTCCCGGTGCAGAGCAGCAGCAACTTCCTGAGCTCCTGTTCCGGTGGCGTATTTTGATTTTCCAGGCCTCTGCCCTTCATTCTTCATTGGTGATCCTTGTTCAGGGCAGTAAGACGGAGGTTGGGCTGGGCCCCCAACTCCGTTATCGAAGACGCTCGAATTTTTGGGCCTAATTCTTGCATGATTAACAAATTACTTTTGTGCGTGTGAATGTGCGCTTGGGCGTTTGTGGCATTTGCATGCTGTTACTCGAATCAGCAAGACGCGCAATTCTTTCTCCGTGTTTAATTCATGTTAATCATTGTGCGCTACCATTATTTGACAATTACATGGTGGCCTTCGAATTGGCAAGACGCGCAATTCATTTTTTTAGTGTGATTTAACCCTTGATATTCATTGTACGCTACCATTTCTTGACAGTTACATGGTTGCCTTCGAATCAGCAAGACACGCGATTCGTTTTCTGGTGCTTAACCCTTGATAGTCATTGTGCGCTACCATTTCTTGGCAGTTACATGGTGGCATTCGAATCGGCAAGACGTGCGATTCTTCCCTCGTGCTTAATTCATGTTATTCATTGTGTGCTACCATTCCTTGGCAGTTACATGGTGGCATTCGAATCGGCAAGATGAGCGATTCTTTCCTCGTGCTTAATTCATGTTCTTCATTGTGCTCTACCATTCCTTGGCAGTTACATGGTGGTATTCGAATTGGCAAGACGCGCAATTCATTTTTTTCGTGTGATTTAACCCTTGATATTCATTGTACGCTACCATTCCTTGACAGTTACATGGTTGCCTTCGAATCAGCAAGACACGCGATTCGTTTTCTGGTGCTTAACCCTTGATATTCATTGTGCGCTACCATTTCTTGGCAGTTACATGGTGGCATTCGAATCGGCAACACGCGCGATTCTTTCCTTGTGCATAATTCATGTTATTCATTGTGCGCTACCATTCCTTGGCTGTTACAAGGTGGCATTCGAATCGGCAAGACGCGCGATTCTTTCCTCGTGCTTAATTCAGGTTGTTCATTGTGCGCTACCATTCTAAGGCATTTGCTTTGAAATACTCGAGTTGACAAGTCGTGTGATTTATTCCTGAATCTATGTTGTGTTATTCATGGTGCACAACCCTTCTATGGTGTTACTACTGATGTGAAAATCTGCAATGTGCGAAATTCATGTTCCAACAATTTGAGAAAACAAAAAAAGGTCAGGGTTTTAGATGTAATGTTGTGTGTTCCTAGTATGTATTCTCAAAAAGGATTCATATGATGGTTCAGAACTCTTTCAGATTGTTTTCCTGACTCTCATGCAAAAGAAAGTACTTGAATTTGAAGTTACAATTAACCTCTCTTGATTCCCTCACAGGTATCCAGTCATCTTGAAGCCTAGTCCTTTTAAGTCTAATTCTTAGGTTGCTCATGTTTTCAGAATGACGATGCTTAGAGTCACATCCTAGTATTGATTTCATGAGATGTAATTTTGATGTTGTGTGTTTTAACCTCTTGCTTCCTACAGGTCTCCTTCCCAGCTGTTCCCTTCCTAATCCCCTTTTCCCCAATTGGACTCTCTTAGACTCTGTGACAAATCTAATCAGAGTATTGGTGATGTCTTGTGGTGGAAGTGATGGGAACGTGCACAGACCCCGAGGATCTGGTGACTCTGACAGAATAGTGAGCCCACAAATTATTATCCTCCTGGTTTGTGTATGTTCTCAGCATGGCCACACTGGACGAGCTAGTCAAGGCTATCACCCAGCTCCAGGCAGAGATGCTATCATCAAAAGATTTGGCAACTAGCCTAGCTGAGAGAGTGAGTCAGTTACAGGATAAGGTAGAGAAGAAGGAACAAAGTCCCACAATTGTATCTTGGCCAGGTACTTCTCCTCAGACTCCTGGAGGTAATCCGACAAACATTTCCCTCAATGTTCCTTCAGCCATTCCTTTAGCTCCCCCAGAAAGTTTCTCAGGTGACCCCTTGAAAGCACAATCTTTCCTGGTTCAAGTGGAACTACACTTCACCTGTAGGCCACATACTTTCCCCGATGCCCAGTCCAAAGTAGTTTCTTGTTAGCAAATCTGTCTGGAGATGCAGCTACCTGGGCAATTCCTCTTGTGCGTAAAGATAGTCCCCTGTTGTACAACTGGAGAAATTGTGTTTGTGAATTTGAGCGAGTTTTTGATCGTAGAACTGTAACACTGTCAGCAGATCGTGAATTATTAGACTTACGACAAGGGAATCAGGACTTAGGGGGTGATTCCAACTTTGACGGGCGGCAGAGGCCACCCGCCAAAGTTCCCCCAACAGAATACCGCTACGCGGTCAGAAGACCGCCGCAGTAATTCTGTGTTTCCCGCTGGGCTGGCGGGCGACCGCCAGAAGGCCGCCCGCCAGCCCAGTGGGAAACCCCTTCCCACGAGGAAGCCGGCTCCGAATGGAGCCGGCGGAGTGGGAAGGGTGCGACGGGTGCAGTTGCACACGTCGCGATTTTCAGTGTCTGCATGGCAGACACTGAAAATCTTTGTGGGGCCCTCTTACGGGGGCCCCTGCAGTGCCCATGCCATTGGCATGGGCACTGCAGGGGCCTCCCAGGGGCCCCACAACACCCCTCACCGCCGTCCTGTTCAACAGGATGGCGGTGAGGGGGTCGGAATCCCCATGGCGGCGCAGCAAGCTGCGCCGCCATGGAGGATTCCTCTGGGCAGCAGAAAACCGGCGGGACACCGCCGGTTTTCCTTTTCTGACCACGGCCATATCGCTGCGGTCAGAATGCCCTTGGGAGCACCGCCAGCCTGTTGGCGGTGCTCCCGCGGTCGTTGACCCTGGCGGTCAATTACCGCCAGGGTCAGAATGACCCCCTTAGTGTCATATTTAGCCAACTTCAATCGGCTCGTCGCTGAGACATCCTGGCCTGAAGAAAAACACACTGCCTTGTTTTACAACGGACTCAAGGAGGAGCTAAAAGATATCTTAGCGCAAATCGACCAGCAACCCACAGACTGTCAAGAATGAATAAACCTTGTCTTGAAGCTTGATTATCGTTTAACAGAATGAAAAGGAACGCGCAAAAAGACTGAAAAATATTCTTGCTGTGTTCACGATAACAGAGGCTCAAGAACTCCGAAAGAAGGAACGCTGGAACCAATGGAAATTGGAACCATCAGGAGACCTTTGACCAAAGATGAAAAGGACCTACGCAGAAAGAATGGGCAATGTCTCTATCGTGGGCGGAAGGGTCATTTTGCCAAAGGCTGTCCAATCAAACCAAAGAGAAAGCGAGGTCCAGTTCAGAAGGTTGCAGCCAATGCACCAGTCGAGTCAGAAACTTAAAGCACCCAAGATGCAGAGAAGGGTTGCTCTTGGGTGTCACCGTGGACCCTTCAGAATCTAGACATCTTCAACTGGGAATAAGAGTTCAGGTTAAGAAAAAGACCTATCTCAAGAAGGCTCTAGTCGATTCTGGGGCTACCGGGAATTTTGTTGACGCCCAATCGGTTTGTGCATGGGGAATCCCATGTATTGAAAAGAAGACCCCAGAAATCATCCAGGCAGTCGATGGAAAACTCTTGACCGGAGGTCCGGTAACTCTTCAGACTGTCCCCTTGTCGGTGCTTTGTGAAGATAAGAATCAAAGAAAGAAACATAAAGAGAAAATCATCCTTGACGTGATCCATGCTCCCCAGTATGGGATCATCCTTGGCTTGCCATGGTTAACTCATCACAATCCAGAGATTAATTGGGCAGAACGAAAGGTCGTGTTCTCATCTGCGCTATGTAAAGAACAATGCCTCCAAAAGATTACAAAGATGTATTAGATGAGAAAGAAGCAGAGACCCTACCTCCTCATAGATCCTATGACTGTCAATTTGATAAATTCCCAGGTGCGATACTTCCCAACTGTCGTGTGTATGCCCTGTCAGAACATGAAAATCAACATTTACGAAAATATTTAGATAAATTCTTGGAGAATGGTTTCATTCACCCCTCTAAGTCTCCAGCAGCTTCTCCTTTGTTTTTTGTTCCAAAGGCGAGTGGAGAACTTCGAACTTGTATCGACTATAGGGGATTGAACAAAGTCACCATCAAGAATAAATTTCCTTTGCCCCTAATTCCGGTCTTACTGGAACAAGTAAAGATAGCAAAAATCTACACGAAGCTTGACCTTCGAGGTGCTTATCATTTGGTCAGAATGAGAGAGGGTGACGAATGGAAAACAGCGTTCATAGACAAGATATGGCCTTTTTGAATACACTGTCATGCCTTTTGGTCTGTGTAATGCTCGAGCAGCATTTAACTTTTTCTTGAATGACGTTCTTAGAGAGTACCTCAACATATTTGCCATAGTCTACATTGATGACATTTTGATCTACACAGACAATGAAAATGAACATGTCCAGCTTGTCAAGAAAATTCTTGCAGGCCTTCGAAAGCACCATTTATATTGCAAACTAACCAAGTGTGAGTTTCATGTTACCACAGTTGAGTTTTTAGGGGTTATCCTTACCCCTCAAGGTATGGTGATGGCGGAAAAGAAAGTAAAAGCCGTATCTGATTGGCCCACCCCAAAGACTGTTTGTGATGTACAATGTTTCCTGGGGTTTGCAAATTTTTACCGGAGGTTCATAAATCATTTCTCCCAGACAGTGGCTCCAATCACAAGGCTATTAAGAAAGAAAGAACAATGTGTATTGTCTCCAGAAGCTGACCAAGCCTTTTCAACTTTGAAGGAAGCTTTCTCCACTTCCCCAGTCTTGACTCATCCTGATGCGGATCAACCTTTCATAGTGGAAGCTGATGCTTCAGACGTGGCGATAGGAGCAGTCTTGTCACAATGAAACAAGGACACTGGTCAACTTCATCCTGTAGCTTACATGTCTCGGAAGTTGAACGAAGCCGAACAGAACTATGTCATTGCTGAAAAAGAGCTTCTGGCGATTCGTGACGCCTTTAAAGAATGGAGACATCATTTGTTGGGTGCCAAATATACTGTCACAGTATATACTGATCATCGCAATCTTCAATTCATGAGTTCCGCCAGACTTTTGACTCCTCTGCAATTACGCTAGATGCTGTTTTTTGACAAATATGATTTTGTGGTAACCTTCCGGCCTGGTAAAGATAATCGCAAAGCTGATGCCTTGTCCCTCCAAGAGTCTACCATGTTGCCTGCAGTTCAAGCCTCCAGAGCTATCATTGCTCCTGACAAGGTCCTATGTATCATAAAAACTGAAGATTTCTTTGAAGACATCCACAATTCTTTCACTGTTGAGAAATGGCAGGCATGGGCCCAAGCAGGTCCCAAAAGGTCAATTAAGCAAGGACTACCCTTTCATGACGCTCGTCTGTTCGTGCCCACTACCAAACTTCGCAAGATAGTGTTTCATTGGTTGCTTGTTATACCTACAACAGGTCACGCAGGTACTCCTAAAACTCTTGAATGAATCCAACGTTATTTTTGGTGGCCTACCCTAACAAAAGTAACTCATGGGTTTCCGCATCTGATATTCATGCTCCAGTACTTGTGAGACGCTTTCATCATCTCAATCCAGACAAACCAGGCCCTAGAGTGCGTCTGGGAGAGGGGAGTACTGTCAACACCAGGGCTGTGCGCGCTCTACGGGCAACTAGAATGCAAAAACCCAGCACTCTCAAGATAACGTAATTTATGCATTGTGCTGATATATGTTGTTTAACCTTTTGCAATGCAAATCCTGAAGACTTATTTTTAAGGTGCTTATAAATACTGTTCATTTGCAGTGTATTGCTGCAGGCTTTCATAGTGTGTCAGGGTGTGGTCCCTTTCCAGGGCATTCTAGAAGTTTTCCCTGCCGCATGCCTGGGTGTGGTTGTGGGCTGGGCCAAGATGCTATAAAAGGGAGCCAGCACAGCACCACATGCTCACTATTCAGAGGTCCCGGTGCAGAGCAACAGCAACTTCCTGAGCTCCTGTTCTGGTGGCCTATTTTGATCTTCCAGGCCTCTGCCCTTCATTCTTCATTGGTGATCCTTGTTCAGGGCGTTAAGACGGAGGTTGGGCTGGGTCCCCGACTCCGTTATCGAGGCCGCTCAAATTCTTGGGCCTAATTCTTGCACGATTACCAAATTACTCTTGTGCGTGTGAATGTGCGCTTGTGCGATTGTGGCACTTGCATGGTGTTACTCGAATCGGCAAGACGTGCAATTCTTTCTCCGTGTTTAGTTCATGTTAATCATTGTGCACTACCATTTCTTGACAATTACATGGTGGCCTTCGAATCGGCAAGACGCACAATTCTTTCCTCGTGCTTAATTCATGTTATTCATTGTGCTCTAGCATTTCTTGGCGGTTACATGGTGGAATTCGAATTGGCAAGACGCGCGATGCTTTACTCGTGCTTCATTCATGTTGTTCATTGTGTGCTACCATTCCTTGGCAGTTACATGGTGGCATTCGAATTGGCAAGACGTGCAATTCTTTCCTCATGCATAATTCATTTTATTCATTGTGCGCTACCATTCCTTGGCAGTTAAATGGTGGCATTCGAATCGGCAAGATGAGCGATTCTTTCCTCGTGCTTAATTCATGTTGTTCATTGTGCGCTACCATTCCTTGGCAGTTACATTGTGGCATTCGAATCGGCAACACGCCCGATTCTTTCCTCATGCTTAATTCAAGTTGTTCATTGTGTGCTACCATTCTAAGGCATTTGCTTGGAAATACTCGTTGACAAGTCGTGTGATTTATTCCTGAATCTATGTTGTGTTATTCATGGTGCACAATCCTTCTATGGTGTCACTACTGATGTGAAAATCTGCAATGTGCGCAGTTCATGTTCCAGCATTTTGAGAAAACAAAAAAAAGGCCAGAATTTTAGATTTAATGTTGTGTGTTCCTAGTATGTATTCTCAAAAAGGATTCATATGATGGTTCAGAACTATTTCAGATTGTCTTCCTGATTCTCATGCAAAAGAAAGTACTTGAATTTGAAAGTTTCATTTAACCTCTCTTTATTCCCTCACAGGTATCCAGTCATCTTGAAACCTAGTCCTTTTAAGTCTAATTCTTAGGTTGCTTATGTTTTCAGAATGATGACGTTTAGAGTCACAACCTAGTATTGATTTCATGAGATGTAATTTTGATGTTGTGTGTTTTAACCTCTTGCTTCCTACAGGTCACCTTCCCAGCTGTTCCCTTCCTAATCCCCTTTTCCCCACTTGGACTCTCTTAGACTCTGTGACAAATCTAATCAGAGTATTGAAGCTGTTTTGTGGTGGAAGTGTTGGGAACGTGCACAGACCCCGAGGATATGGTGCCTCTGACAACTGTTCTACGTAGAAACCAATATCACTGTACATTAGTGGACAAGCAGGCACTGGTAAAAGCATCATAATTAAAGTTCTCACCAATTATCTACAGAAGGCTACAGATTCAATATTGTTATGTGTAGTTACAGCACCAACAGGATTAGCTACACATAATATTAAAGGAATTACTCTGCATCGACTACTAATGCTACCTGTTGAACATGACAATAAACTTGAATATTAGAAGTTATCTTGTTACTCTTTCTATGAAGTATCAAGAGTACTGAAAAAATTAAGCTACTTATTATTTATGAAGTGAGCAAGGTATTTAACCAAATGCTTACCTTCATACACTTAAGAATGGAGCAGATTGTAAGAACAAATGATGATGCACTCTTTTTAGGAAAGTTTTTAATTGTGTTTGGTGAGCTATTCTAACTTTCCCCTGGAAAAGGACAATCTGTTTTCAAAACACTGTTGTATAATGAAACAAGACATTCACTGTGAAGTACTGGCAACGTGAACATTTGGTTAAACTTTGAATACAAAGAATTCGTGATTTGATGTTGAGTATGAAGAAATAATAGACGAGATTAGAGTTGGAGTCCTTACGAAACAGAGGAAACATACTTTGGAAAGTCACCTTATCAAAAGTCTATTCCCATCTGACATGACAGCAGCAGACCTAATGTTCAATTTCATTAAAGAAGAAAAATCTGTGGTTTGTTTAATGCCATCACTTCAAGAGTGCTTCAACTTTAATGAAGATTTACTTCAACTGGAAAAAGAAGATATTTTGGAAATTACTAAATTCTATTGTAAAATAGAGAAACAGGAGTCATAATACTGCAGGCAGGTAAATTACAAGCAAGATTTAATTCAAAACAGCAGGATTAGGAAAGTGTTTACATGTCTGCAAAAATTATTTTGCGATGTTGTTTAAATGTTGAAGAAGGCTTAGTAAATGGTGCAATGGGTAAAGTTATTCATTCTGCAAATACAGATGAGGTAGAATATTTGGCTATAAAATTTGGTCATATAAATGATGTGAAGAAGATTGGCTGATGAACTGTATGGATTTTGTTTGTGAAAGACTCATCTATCGGACTGAAGCAGTTCCCTCTCTTTTTAGCATATACTGTAAACATCTATTAATAACAAGGTTTAAGTGCAGATGCTGCTTTGGTTAATATTGGAAGTTCTGTATTCAAAGAAGGAATGTCATATGTAGCATTGTCGTGAATTAGAACCTTGCCTGGTTTGTTTTTGGTTCACTATGATGAGATCAAAGTCAGTGCTGATGTAAGCTGTGTAGGAGAGTATAATCGCTTAAGAACACTATACGCTCCTCATTAGGCCAGTATCCTGTTCATGAGAAACACATTCTCTGCCCAAAGTGGAAGATTACGAAACAGCCTAGAGGCCATCAAGAAAAGAAAGGACAAAACAGAGAGTGCAAAAAAGAGGAAACTGGAAAAAGAGGGTTAAATTGTAGGTCACGAGTTCAATTGTCAACTGCTATGCAAATGCTTTTGTCAATGTACTGTTCCATTTACCCTATGTAGTAAACCAAATTGAACAATAATCAGACAAGAGAATGTGGTCTGCACTATATGATTTACTACAACGTTTAATAAGTGAGACAACTAAAATGTATTCAGCTTCAGGGATCTAAGACCTTTTAGATATGAGCACAGGATCAATAATGTTAACTTTCAACAGTCAGCAAGATGCACAATAATTTATGGTGGTCATGCTTGGAGTCTTAGAAGAAGAAGAAGAAGTAACTATACATCATTTGTTTGGATTCAGTTACAAATAGGACCATGATTGTGAAGACTGATATTTTACATCTAGCTCTCAAATTAATTCTGAATCATTTCTTTGCTTAACATTACCAGATTCTGAAACTGTGCCTTTTGAGAAATTGCACAGAAATGCTAACCAAAATATGACCTATCCAAACTGCCAATCTGCCTACATTGTTTCTACAAAAAACAGGAAAATGGTAATGCTGCAATGATGCAGAACAGATAGTTCCAAATTGGATAGTCAAATTACTAATTTCAAAGCTGGACAAATATCATTATAAGGAAGATTTTTGACTACTTTTACTTTCATCTTTTAGGAAGGAGTTAATACATCCTCTAGACACTACACTGTAGATTTAAAGAGTGAAACTGGATAGACAGAATGCAATGACATCAAGCTAAAATACAAAGAAAAACTCCCATTAAAACTTCCAAATCTCATAACTTTTGTTTCTTCAACCAAAGTTGTAAAAAAGAATACTGGTTCAAAAAGTGGGTTTGGGTGTTTCCTTTAGATGGTTGATCTATTTTTTAGACATTATTCAGCTTACCATAGGTAATGTTTTTATACAACATCTTCAAAATAAAGAGTCCTTTTAATGTTTCAGAAAGGAGGTAATACAAGAAGTCAATATACCACGCTTTACATAAGTCCTGAAACTGCATCCTCATACTTCAATTACACCAGTGTTAGGTTGGCAGTAAAAAATGCCCTCAAGACAAAAAAAATTGACACTTTTGTTTCTCCAATGAACATCTACATAATAGTGCTGTGTGGAATTTTTTCTACGTAATTCATCACTATCATGCTGGCCTACCAGGGATGATGTTTTTAAAAGGATCTTTAAAATTGAAGTGTACTATACACTTATTTATGATTTTGTATCAGATATAATCAAATAAACAAGCTTAAAAAAACAATCGTTGACATTACTATAGTAAATGTAGAAAAAGCCACTAAATAATGATTTGTAGTGAGTGCAGTGCATAGTCACACTTATTTGTAGTAATCTACTGTGCAGCTTTGGGGTTTTCTTTACAATCTGTTAATTGTTTTTCCCCACTGGTTGAAGATGATGCTTTATACAAACCACCATTTATGGTGAAGAAGTATAAAAGCTGAGAACAGTAAATCAATCAAAATTAAATTTATATTGCAGTGTAATAAAACCTTGCAGTATAAGAAAGGACTATTTTCATATGTGTTTAACTATGATGATGAAATACTAACATATGTTTACCTTTTTTTTCCAACAGCAACTGCAGTTGAATGGCGTAAGATGTATTAAAACACTTTTCGTAGCACAGAGTAAAACCTCAAACATATAATGGGTAGTGTTTTTAAATAAATAAACAAAGCGCTGTTGGAATACCTTTGCATTTGTTTGTTTTGATATTTCCTAGTTCACTTATGGAGTTAGTCATACTACCACTCCTACACATATCTATCCGCTCAAACTAGAAATCAGTCTGTCATGGAGACAGTGACATATATACTTTCTCTCTCATACAGACATACATACAGACATTCACTCAGCTGCACACACACTCAATAAAACATCTATGGGTCACTGATACATTAACCCCTTAGCTGCTGGGCCTTTTCCCCCCAGTGCTGAGCTCTTTGTTGGCTACTTGGGGTAGTTTGTGCTTAGGCCTTCACAATGTTTTATGCACATAAGCTATCCATGCCAAATTTTCACACTTTTTTTCCAACATCCTAGGGATTATACAGGTACCCAGAGTTTGTGGGTTCCCCTAGAGGAGACCATGAAATTAGCCAAAATACAGCTAAAATTTCATTTTTTTCAGGGAAATGGGAAAAAAAGGGCTGCAGAACAAAACAAGTGTTTTTTCCCAGAAAATGGCATCAACAAAGGCTTTGTGTGATAAAATCACCAACGTCCCAGCTTCCAGAAACCCACATTTTTCAATACAATTTTGACATTTTACTGGGACATACCCATTTTTACTATTTTCTGTGATTTTAGCCTCCTTCTGGTTAGTGACAGAAATGGGTATCAAATCAGTGCTGGATCCTGACAGGTAAACACCTCTGAAAAGTAGACAAAATTCAGAATTTCATTTCTGAAAGGGTTGATTATCACTGTTGCTAAAATGAATAACAAACTGATCATTAGTACTATGGGGTTTGTTGTTGTTTTGGTGGTTACAGCAACAATCACCTGGTTTGTTGAAAAGAAGGCTCCTGCTCGTGAGTTTTTTGTTGCCATTACTCCAGTACCAGAGGATCACTATTACTTTACGCTTCCCTATCAGGAGCAGAAGCACCGTCAATCGTACTTCAATAATACTTTCATTCAGATGTTGCATCATACTCATAATGCTACAAATACTACTAACTGTTGGGTATGTGGAATGTTACCTGTGCATCAAAAGAAAAGAGGAACACCTTTCATTCCTCTTCCTTTTTCACACAATGGTTCTTGTCAAGCTTGGTACACGCTTTTGTTTGCATCTGGAAAACGTACAGAGGGCGGACTTCTTTTTCGCCTTAATAAAGTATGCTACCAAGACAAAGATGGGTATCCCCAAGCCAAAGGAACTAAATGGGAATGGGAAGAGTATCAACCGGACAATGTTTCAATACCATATGTCTTCACAAATATAAGAGACTTTGACAAGAAAGAACAATTTGTGATTTCTGTTACAAAAACTAAAGCAGATTTATGTATACGTAGCATTGGGCGAATTCCAGTGGGGATAAGCGATTGTACCTTGATTTTAACTATTGAGGGTGTAAATAATAGTAGTTTTACAGCTTCTCATAATACATATTTTGTTTGTGGTAACTATGGATATTACCAACTACCTGTTGGAAGGTCAGGTGTGTGTAATGATTGCAATATTTTTCACATGCTGTATCTGTATTCAGTGTGGTCCAATGTTCTGCTCCATGTGTATTACTGCTTGTATGCCTACCAAAAGAAATATTACAGAAATCAAAGCACAACATATGTTAGATAAGGAAATAGCTGAAATGATGAGCATAAATATACAAGATGAATATTTAGATTATCCCAGAAAGACGAATGTCTTCAGCTAATGCTGAAAGGGTCGTCTGTTGTAGTTTAGCAGCGATTAGATTAAGCATTAGCAGAAGACATCTTGTATTTAGTAACTATTGTGAACATTTCGCGGAATCCATTTTGTATTCATGGCAGCCATTTTCTCTGCCACATGCTGCCATGTGCTCACCATGTGCTCTGTCCAACCTTTCTGTTAACTACTCTTGTAATCTGCCTAGTGACAAGTTATATTTAGCATCTCCCACTTTCGCACATGCTCAGTAAGGTCTGCAGCTGTTAGTCCTTGAAAACTGTTAGCTCCTCCTACCTGTCGACTGTGCATTTTCCACATGACCTTATATGTATACAAGTATTGCTTCTATAATTGTCCACCTCCTTTTAGACCCTGCGTGGGTATAAAAGAACCATGCTCTCTCAGTTCAGTGTGCTACTTCAAATATTACCTAAGGGCGCTGTTTGAACTGTAGTACCACCTCATGAGGTTAATAAACTTTGTCTTTTATTCCAGTTCCTGTGCCAACTTCTTCCTACATGGTCTGAGGACTTTGTGCAGAGAAAGGTGAACCCCTTGCACTAGTAGGCTTTGCTGAGGCTTACTTCAACACCGGGAATACAGCAATTCATTTAATGAAATATAAAGAGTCAAAAATATGTATCAAGGAAACCTTTGTATTTCCAAAATGGGCACAAGATAAGGTGTTGAGAAGCAGTGGGTATTTGCACATCTCTGAATTCTGGGGTCCCCATACTAGCATGTTAACTTCAGGGTATTTCTCATTTTTACACACTAGCTTACATTTGGAAGGAAAAAATGTAGAGAAAGACAAGAGGCAATAACACTTGTTCTTCTATTCGGTGTTTCCCCTAGTCTCCCGATAAAAATGGTCCCTCACATGTGTGGGTAGGCCTAGTGCCCGCAATAGGAAATGCCCCAAAACACAATGTGGACACATCACATTTTCCCAAAGAAAACTGACCTGTTTTTTGGAAAGTGCCTAGCTGTTGATTTTGGCCTCTAGCTCAGCAGGCATCTCGTAAAACCTAGAAGCAAGGATAAATATTGCAGAGCTGCACTCACACCTCAGATCCCTACCAGATACCTACTAGGAAGAACTACAGGAGAAGAAGGATTGCGCTGCTGGACTCCCGACCTGCACCTGGACACTGCACTCTGGAGGACTGCACCAGCTGCACAGGGGACAAAAGTCCCCTGCCTCAGATCCTGAAGAAACTGACAAGCTAACCACTGTCCAGTGGCCGTTTTGGAGTTTGAGACAGGTGCATTCTGGGAGTTGTAGTCTGTACTCTCAGAGCTTTTGGGACCTTGGGGTGAGCTTTGGACTTTAAAAGAACATCTGGGAGAAGATCCAGAAGTCTGGAGAAGTTTGGGGAACTTTTGGAAAAAAGCTCCATAAAGGGACTGACCCACCTCAGCAACTCTAGCCGGCTTGCCTCAACAGTGAACTGACCTGACTTGAAGGTTCATCCCAGTGAAGAAAATATCAGAAAAAGTGACTAAGGGGGTCATTCTGACCCTGGCGGCCGGTGACCGCCAGGGTCACCGACCACGGGAGCACCGCCAACAGGCTGGCGGTGCTCCCTCGAGCATTCTGACCGCGGCGGTTCAGCCGCGGTCAGAAACAGAAAGTCGGCGGTCTCCTGCCGACTTTCCGCTGCTCGGGTGAATCCTCCATGGCTGCGGAGCGCGCTCCGCAGCCATGGGGATTCTGACACCCCCTACCGCCATCCTGTTCCTGGCGGGTCTCCCGGCAGGAACAGGATGGCGGTAGGGGGTGCCACGGGGCCCCTGGGGGCCCCTGCAGTGCCCATGCCCATGGCATGGGCACTGCAGGGGCCCCCGTAAGAGGGCCCCACTGTGTATTTCAGTGTCTGCAAAGCAGACACTGAAATACGCGACGGGTGCAACTGCACCCGTCGCACCTTCCCACTACGCCGGCTCCATTCGGAGCCGGCGTCCTCGTGGGAAGGTAGATTTGCCCTGGGCTGGCGGGCGGCCTTTTGGCGGCCGCCCGCCAGCCCAGGGCAAATCTCAAAATACCCTCAGCGGTCTTGTGACCGCGGAGCGGTATTTTGAAGGGGGAACATTGGCGGGCGGCCTCCGCCGCCCGCCAATGTTAGAATGACCCCCTAAGTCTGAATGGAGAAAGTTGACCGGGACCTGCCAGGCAGTGTATCTGAAGAGGGCTCAAGGGATGTCAGACTAAAATTTAGGTTTGCCACGGTCGAAGGATTTTCATCTAAAAAAAAGGAGTCTAAAGGTAAAAATCTCCACCAACGGCTACTCCAAATCGTATCTGAGGAAGAGTTCCAGGAGGTCTGATTGGACTGGCGACTTGGTCCCGCTGAAGAAAATCTTCAAGAACACAACTAAGTCCGAAGGTAAACTTTTGACCGAGGTCTCCCACGGGCTGTAGCCAAGCAGGGTTCCTTTGCAGCTGGCCTTAAACATTTACTTTGTCCTGGTCAAGTTGCTACAGATGACTATATTGGCGCTATTCGTTTCTAAGAGTTAAAAAGCAGTAATTCTATAAAAATGTATATCTTCAGTTCCCCTTATCTGATTTTAATTATTTTGGTGACATTTTAAAGATAAAAATATAATCTATTTTTATAAATTGGTGTTGCATTTGTATTGTGTTTTGTGTTTTATTTATTTACTGTTTTATGATTTTTAAATACTTTACTCTGTTGTCTCCTAAGTTAAGCCTTGTTGCTTGTTGCCAAGCTATCAAGGGTTGAGCTGGGTTTAATTTATTGAGACCTAACTGGACCTAAGTGGAGGCTAGTGGCTTATTGCAAAGTGTAGATACATACCTGCCCTTACCCATAACCCATTTTCCAACAGTTGGGTTAGCCCGCAATTTTCCCACTGCACAGACTGTGCTTGTGAAGGGGCAGCAGCACTGTCTTCATCACCTCCCTCAGAATCAGTGGAAGAGGAGTTGTCAGAAAAATCACTCCCAGAGTCTGTGCCATTGTCCTATCCCTCAGATGTTGTCTCAGTATCTGATGTCTCAGTCTGTGATCCTACATCAGAGCTGTCCTCTATAATCCGAGTTAGGGCTTGAGCAGCAGTCTTCCAACAAGACGCCTTCTCTGCTACAGGCTAACTTGTCGCTCTAAAACACTAGCCTACGTAGACAGTCACAAAATTACTGATGGGTGTGTGTGAGATGCGTGCAACAGTAAAGGTCAGTCACCTTACCTTTGCTTCTTCCCTCATTTAGCATGTTCCCTCAAGACACACAAAAAAAAAAGACACACTATTCCTTCACCTTGTTACATACCAATCGTCACAGTCTTTAGCACCTCTGGGGCCCAGTCCAACAATCATTATTGGTGCTCCCACTCCGATTACCTCCTCCTCGGATTCCCTCACTACCACCCAGCAAAAGTGCCCTCCATCTCTCCATAGCCCCCCTCGTACATACATTTCATTTGTATTATAGCGCCGGTAATGGCTGGCTTTACTAATCCACTCAGCTATTTACATAAAATAAAGATATGATCTTTGCAGTAGGCATATAAACCTTCTGTGCTACTTTATGGCATCAAAACTGTCGTTAGACAAAAGTCAGATCCTTTTGTAGTGGAAACATAATCACAAGAGTTATTTGGCTTTTTTACTGCTGCCTAAAAGGTACAGTTGAAACGCATCAGTTGAAGTATGTGCATTGCTTTGAAGACGCAAACTGCAAGAGAACTGGTGGCAAGTATATGTATATATATATATATATATATATATATATATATATATATATATATATATATACATACATATATATATTTTTAATAGCTGTATGGTTTCCCTGTGGGCCATACTGGCCACCAGGTAAACCATACAACTATAAAAAAAAAATTCCCCACAGGGATTCGCCCTGCCAACGGGTGTTCCCCTGTCAATTTCATTATTTTTTTTAAACCCTGCGCCCCCCTGGAGGCAAACTTATTTTTTTTAAATATGCCCCGGGGGTGTGTGGGGGGGCAGTTTCCAGAGGGGGCCAACCCCCTAAGTGAATTCCCTGGTGTCTAGTGGGGTTTCCTGGCCCTCTATCACAGCTGTGCTGCTGCAATTGAGGGCCAAGAAACCATTTCAGGAAGGCCTCATTTGAAAGGGAAGAATCTCACCTTTCAAGCAAGGCCTTCCCTAATGGTGGGGAGGCCCGTTTGGGCCCATTTTCCCCACCGGAGCAGAAAGCTGCCTTACCTGCTGCTTCCTGCTCCGGTGGGGGAAAAAAGTGTGAGGTCAGCATGCCTTGACACAAAGAGGTGGGTGGGGGGACCGGGGGACTAACAGAAGATTTTTTAACCTCCTCTCTGGTGTTAGCCACTGGTCGTGACCCGCACCAGAGAGGTAGTGCAAGCGTCGGCCAGTGGCCGATGCCCGCATCAAATGGGTTAATGCACTCACCCTTGTACCACTCTTAAAGTCAGTGTCTCACTCTTATCCTGCTGACACAAGCATCTTCATCACACGCACTAACTCACCCATAAACACACTCATAAACTAGTCAATCAGTTATACTCAAATTTATGTACTCAGTCAATCACCTACAGACCACTAATGCACTCAGTCAGTCAAACTCAGAACACAGGTCAGCCTGACAGACACTCTCCATGTTCAACTCAGGCAGCCAGGAGCAGACTTTGCGTGATTTGCGCACACTCCTGGCTTCCTGAGCTGAACTTTGCTGGGCTGAGGAATATGGGCGTGACCTCCTCAGCTCAGCAAAGGTGCCTCGAGGCCCTCCTGCTGAGTGACGAGGAAAGCGTCACCAATTGACACTCTCCTTGGGAGCTTCAGGTTTAAGCCCGGACACTTCGTCACAGAGTGGGGTGGGGTCAGCAGTCTCACTGACCCCATCCCACTCTGTGACGAGGCTGGGACTGCTGCCTTCCCTCATTGGCTGACCCAATTACCCAGTGGTCACTCCCCTTTCCTTTGGCCAGTTTCCCACCAGAGCAGGTGACAAGGGGTCCCTGAACCGGTGTAGACTGGTTTATGCAAGGAGGGCACCATCTGTGCCTTTCAAAGCATTCCCAGAGACTGGGGGAAGCTACCCCTCCCCAGCCTGTAACACCTATTTCCAAAGGGAGAGGGTGTAACACCCTGCTCTCAGAGGAAATGCTTTGTTCTGCCATCCTGGGACTGGGCTGCCCAGACTCCAGGAGGGCAGAACCCTCTCTGTGAGGTGGCAGCAGCTGTAGCTGCAGTGCAAGCCTCAGAGAGCTGGTTTGGCAGTACTGGGGGTCCATGGTGGAGCCCCCAGGATGCATTGAATTGGCTCCCCAATACCAGATTTGGAATGGGAGACAATTCCATGATCTTGGCCATGTTACATGGACATATATTCGGAGTTACTATTGTGAAGCTACATATTGGTATTGATCTATATGTAGTGCACATGTTTAATGGTGTCCCCGCACTCACAAAGTCCGTGGAAATGGCCCTGAACTATGTGGGGGCACCTTTGCTAGTGCAAGAGTCCCCTCACACTTAGTAACTTTGCACCTAACCTTCAGCAAGTGAAGGTTAGACATATAGATGGCTTATAAGTTACATAAGTGTTGTGAAAATGGCTGTGAAATAGTGTGTCCACTATTTCACGCAGGCTGCAATGGCAGTCCTGTGTAAAGGTTTGTCGGAGCTCCCTATGGGTAACAAAAGAAATGCTGCAGCAGTTATGAATCTCCTGGAACCCCAATGCCCTTGGTACCTAGGTACCATATACTAGGGACTTATAAGGGGGGTCCAGTATGCCAATAGAAATTCGTAAATGAAGTCACTGGCCTACAGTGACACATTTAAAAGCAGAGAGAGCATAGGCACTGAGGTTCTGGTTAGCAGAGCCTCATTGACAAAGTTAGGCACTACACAGGCATACACATTAGACCACAAACTATGAGCACTGGGGTCCTGGCTAGCAGGATCCCAGTGAGACAGGCAAAACACACTGACATATAGGTTTTTATCTATGAGCACTGGAGTCCTGGCTAGCAGGATCCCAGTGACACAGTAAAAACACACTAACACACACTCACAAACAGGCCAAAAGTGGGGGTAACCATGCTAGAAAGAGGCTACCTTCTCACAATCTCTTACATCCAGGAGCAATGTAAAACTGCAGTCCTCACAAATTATGCTCCTTGTGTCATTCTGAACTTACGCATCGTCACAGAATTTTGATGCATTGCTGAAGTTGTGTCCATTCTGACGCCAACTTCAGCAATGCATCAGTTTTTAAGTGGATGCCTTGCGGCATCCTTCCCTCAGATGCACCACATCCTGGGACCCCACGCAATGGAGTACTGTATTGTGAATAAAATGCATCCATGGCATAGTAAACGTTTTTGATGTGGCATGAGTTTTTTTATGCATCTCTACCGCAACACAGCAATGCATCAGTTCTTGTAAATGGGGCCCTAAATCCAGAGGTAGAAGTTTTGACCAGATGATGGCAAGGAAAGGATCCACCCAGCATGAGGACTTTGGCAAAAATTAAATTTTAATTCACCCACTCTGAACTTTCTTCACCAAAATGGCAGAACACCTTCCAGTGGCTTTCAAGCTTTGAGAAGACTTTGGTAGATAGAGCCTGCAAAAATGCCATGCTAGATGATTTTGATTATTTGACCTGGAGGAACCCACTTGGTGTAACTGACTCATGCTCCATTGCAATGCTATTACTATGTTTTATCCTGACCTGTTTCTAGTTTTATTCCTTGTGGTGGACTTCAATCCACCCCAATTGTTAACCCAATTTCATACAACAATAGTTTGCATTTGGGTAAAACTAGTCTCACGTAAAAACATTTCACACAGGCCATTTCAATATACTGAAAAGATATTGGCTGAATTGTCTAAATACATTATGAGTTGAATTAAGTAGACAATCAGTGCAGAAATGTAGAACTAGAATGTAGAAGTGAAAAAGAGCTGGCAGCAGTAATGAATTAACTTCATAAAGCTAAGACAACTAGCAGAGTAGAACAACAGCCTTAGAAAACAAGAGTGCAAAAACTTGGAAAGAGCATGAGTCTTTTTTCTTGATGCTGTTTCAGTACTTAATGAACAGCTGCAAAATAAGGCTACCTTTCTGGGCTCTTTAAATTCGAATATACAGGCAACAAAGCTGCTTCTTATCAAGGAGGATGAAAGTCTCAAAAGTGTTCTTGACAGACTTGTAGAATCTAAGAAGTGTCCCTGTTACTTATGCAAGGTCATGTATATATCTATTATTTGGTGCCTACATGTGAACTGACAAGAGAAACTTCTACTCATCAATGTTGACCCCAAGAAGGTAAATAGCTGAGAGCACTGATATGGGACTCAAGTGGGGAACACAAGGAGAATGGCTAAGTTTGTAAACATAAGCTAAATTCATGGCTGTGAGCAGAGCTCAAGCTGGCAGGTTGTGGAGGGCATGGTTGTTAAAGAGAGACCACAACTACAAGTCACACCTGTTAGACATCAGCTGCAGCTATGTTGATGAAGGTTGAATGGTGGCCAGGAGAAGTATGTGATTTACACTATCCCTGTAAAGAAGTTCATCAGTTTTCTTCAAGTCAGGTATGATTTCCTGACATTTCTCGCAAAACACTGTACTAAGGAAAAAATCCTTTAGTTGACTTAAAAACGAACACTTCTAGACCCCTTGCAATTTCTTAGATCTTCCATGTAACAGAATTCAACCTCAGCTAGGGCATGCCACTGCTCATCAAATATTGGCATCTCACTGTTTTGTGTGCTATGGGCAAGATGTAAGTGATAGAAGACTGTTGCATGGAAATTGAAATTGGGAATTGCAGAATCACTCATTCCTGAAAGCCTTGCTGTACCTGACTTCAAGTCCCATACAGTGAACCCTGACCCCTTATTTCATAGAATATTCCTTGGTTCTTAGCTGCCACAAGAATGAAGAATAGATCTTAGGTCAAAAATCAATGGTCATCAATTCTGATTTGAGCGGTTGCACTTTTATGTTACTGGTACAATTTTCAGATGAAAGACTTTGCTTCAGGTTCTAAAATACAACAGAGATTAAATCCAATGTGTTACATTGACTGGCACAACATTTAATTATCTACTTGTGGTTCTGCAACCTAACATCTACCTTAACTGTACACATAGTTGAGTCTGTTTCTTCTTTTAAAAGTGTGATTCTCTGAAAAGGCACACTTTTAAGGTTCACATTCAGATGAGGGACAAGGGAAACACCTTCATCACATGAGTGGAGGATGTCCTGCTGTATTCAAACGTACTAGTAATAGGTAGGGAATTTTCATTCAAGGTGGATTCCATCAATATTTCAGAAGAAAGCTCAGGAGGAAAAGAATGAAACACAATCCCAACATGGCCATGTTGCCTGGTGGACATTTCCCCAATAAAGTCAGGATACGGGTCCAGTGCCCATATAACCAGAATGCTATGTGCAATTTTAAGACCTTGTTTGGAAGGACATCATGATTTATATAGTGGTTTTCCATGATGGTGTGCCAACAATAGTTAAGTGTGCTCGAGCATCTACCCTAAGTAGAGCAGCAGCTCCGGCATCATCATCATCACGTCATCATTACAGGTAAGGTCATCATCTCCCACCACCTGGTGGCCCAAACAGTAAAGTCCATTGAGGTTAAAAGACTGGATCCATTAGTCTTTTCACATATATTCAAAAGGGCTAACAAAAGGGTAAACCACCATTGTTCTTAGATCTCTGATTATCACCTTATTTTAAGAAGGTTCATAAGTAATAAAAGCGTAAGTAAGGATTCTTTGCATTCCAAGTAAGAAGAGGGAGATCACAGAGAAGCTGAGTGTTAGACGTATGTGTACAGAGACATGAGGGAATGTTAATAAAGAGAAAGGACCACTGTATAAGGCGGCACTAGCACAAGTTAAATGATTTATTCAAACAATGAGAGAAACAGAGGTCATGATTTTGGCGGATCAGTGCTCCACCACAATTGTACTGGATGTCCAGTTCACATCACTAAAGGTTTATTATACCCTAATGCACTTGTAATAAAGGATACCTGTCTTGATAGTAACAGAATACCCCTCCAGCAAACTCAATATCAGGCCCAGTGTTTCCTGAGTGGTTATGCAGTGGAGATTGGTTGCAGTGATTTTTTCCACAATGAGTGATAAGTACTTTTAACACTGGACAGTTGGAGTACTGCCGCCATTGCAGATTCCAAGGAGTGCTCTTAGTGATGTTTGTCATTTTCCAAAACGATAGATTCTATTTGAAAAATAGTTGAAGATCACCACAAGCAGACATCTGACATTTGAAGGTATGAAGAAAGTCCTTTGTGTATTAGGACACTTTTAATCACTTGTTTGCTTCCTTTACAATTGAAGTTTTCATCACACTTTGTGTCACTTTTTATGTTTTACATATGGAAGATCAGCAAAGACCCTTGTCTGTCAGGTGGTCAAAATGTTCATTCAGCTCTAAAAATTATGACTGAGAATTACCTACACACAAATGGAGATCAGGTCCACAGGAGTTAGCAAAGGTAATTCTCTTTCTCTCAAGATGTAAATAGTATTTTTTTGTCCCTCCGCCTTTTCTGTGCTTTACTTGTCATTTGCTTCAAGGCTTCTTTAATCTCTATGTTTTTCAAAGAGTAAATAATAGGGTTAAACATTGGGGCCACAGTGATGTAGGACAAAGACAATATCTTACTGTCTTTTATTGTTGATGTTGGTCGAATGTATGTTGAACACACAGATCCATAGAACAAAATGACCACAGTGAGGTGGGAGGCACATGTAGAGAAGGCTTTCCACCTCCTTCCAGTAGACTGCATTTTCAGGATGGATAAGATTATATTGATATAAGATATTACAACTAAAATAAATGACATCACTGTCAAACAGGAACCAAAAATGTAGGTAAGTGAGTCAATGTTATGAGTGCTGCTGCATGAGAGCTTCATTAAGGCAGCTATATCACAGAAGAAATGGTTGATTATGTGGGATTTACAGAAGGATAGTCTAGAAACTAATAAGGTGTGAGGTATGGGATCTAAGAGCCCAAATACCCAGCTTGTGAATGCCAGACGGACACACATAGCACTATTCATAATGGTTGTGTAACGCAAGGAATTGCAGATGGCCACATACCGATCAAAAGCCATGACAGTGAGGAGAAGGATTTCTACCGACAACATGACAATGAAAAAATACATCTGCAGCAGACATTCCCTGATAGAAATGTAAGTGCCCTCAACAAAGAAGTGGACCAGCATCTGGGGGAATATAACAGAGGTGTAGATGATGTCAACAAATGACAAGTTTGTAAGGAAGAAATACATTGGAGTGTGCAGATGCGGGTTGGTATAAATTGTTCCCATAATAATAAGGTTTCCCAAAAGAGTTGACAAGTAAATTAGTAAAAATGCAACAAAAAGGGGACCTTGATTCAGATGATCTGAAAATCCAACAATCAGGAACAGTTGACTGGAACTCAGATTTTCTGCAACCATCTGGCCAGCTATGTAGTTACTCTGAAAATAAATAGAGAGACTATATAAATGTAATTGTAACTATATGGTTGCTAGGTATCTTAATAGATATGGCACATACATGCGCTCTCCAATTGACATAGTACAACAAGTTGTCTTGCTACATTGCGCTGTATCAAATGTTAGTAAATCTGCCCCTAGTATTTACCTGACAGCTGTACTCCGTCATCAAGGCAGACCACCCTCCCTGCCAGCACTCATTAAAGACCCATATCCCTTCAGGCTTTTGTAGGGTGGCTGTGAGTCCAACAGAAAGCTGTAGTTTCCACTCCTTTGACACCCATAAACAGAAGCTCAAAAAGGACCCTTTTTTTGTATGGGCCTTGAGCAAGTCCCCCCCCCCCACCCAAGAGGAAGTCAGTGAGCAAAAGCCTCTGCATTTGGAAAGAAAGTTCCACAAAAGTTCAAGGATACAGGTCCAGAGATGGGTCCATTAACAAGCAGATCCATTTCTTCCTTCTGGTGCTCGTATTTGTCTCAGCTATTCATTCCCTGGTATGGGTTTAAAGGTATATGATGGTAGGCCTTATGTAATCCAGGGATGCCACATCACCACATTGGCCCCAAATGGCATTTTCAGGCAGAAGCCCCATGGATGTTCTACCCCACTGCATAACTTTCTTGGGAGGAGTGAAAATGGTAGCTCCAAAGGGCATTGGGCAGATCCCTGTGGCTGAGCCAAGCTCAGCCATCCCACATCTGGTTTCCTCCCTCAAGGCGTCAAAGAATTCCATATGAAGAAACTGGAACAAGTGGTCTTGTGATATGGATTTGGTCACATCAAACAGGGATTTAGGGCCAGATGTATCAAGAGGGCCTTTTGCAAGTCGGAAATAGCGATTTTTAAGAAATCGCTATTTCTGATTCGCAAAATGCAATGTATCACATTTGCGATTCAGTAATAGCGATTTCTTAAAAATCGCAAATGCTATTACTGAATCGCAAATTGCGATACTGGACCCATTTGCACCTATGGGCCTTTTCTAACTGGAAATTGCAATTTTGGAAATGCAAAACCCCAGGGTGCTGGGGGCCTAAGGCCCCCCTGCTGCACCCCAAAACGTTTTTTAGGACATGTAAGGTGTACACATGCCAAAAGGGTATGTGTGCTTTCCATGTACATTTTAAAAATGCATTTTAAATGCATGTTTCAAATTTGCACATGGTTACCACTAAGTTCAACTTGGTGGCAAATAGTGATTCCTTAATGCCCAATTCGCATTAAGGAATCGCTTCTTACATGTGCTTAGAAATCACAAATAAGGAATCCTTATTTGTGATTTCTTATTTAGGGCCAGATGTAGCAAGATACGAATTTGCGAATTGGAAATTACGAGTCAGTGCGACTCGCAATTTCCAATTCGCAAATTCGTATGCGGAATGGTGCCTCAGACACCTTTTGCGAATCGCAAGGGGGTCGCAAAGACCCACCACATTAATATTGACCTCCATGTCTTTGACTGCTTTTTCAATAAAGCATTTTTTTTTTTTGTATTGCAGCCCGTTTTCCTTAAAGGAAAACGAGTTGCAATACAAAGTAAAAAATGAAACCATATGGTTTTGTTTTTTCACAGTAGGCAGTGGTCCACTGGACCACTGCCTGTTCTGAAAAATCATTTTGTGCGACATTCACAAAGGGGAAGGGGTCCCTTTTGCGAATGAGTTAGCACCCACTTGTAGTGGGTGCTAACGGCAAATTGCTTTGCGAACGCTTTCGCGGTCACAAAGCAATTCTGCATTGCGGTGCGAGTCGCAAATAGGAAGGGAACACCCCCACCTATTTGCGAGTCGCATTCCCATTTTGCGAGTCGGTACCGAATCGCAAAATGGGAATATGCATTGCGATGGGCGTTTTGCGCCATGCACAACGGTTCGTACATCTGGCCCTTAGAGAGTCGCAATTTGCGACTCACTAAACAGGCTCACAATTTTAAGGAATCGCTATTTTAGCGATTCCTTAAAATTGCTTTCAGAATGCCTTTAATACATTCTGAAATGGCTTTTTGGATTCGCAAACTGGCATTCGCACCATTTGCAAATGCAAAAAGCTTTCATACATCTGGCCCTTTGCTATTTCATATCTAATAATATGTTGAATCACACGGTTTTCTGTTGCAAAATCCTTTAGTACATATGACCCTTGGAGTTCACAATTACTTCAGGAATGAAAAGGCTGTTTACATGATAGAAATTTACAGAAATTGAGCCTACCTCCTTTGAACCGCTGTGATTTCTGGAGGTTGGAACATCATTTTTGTTAATAAAATGGGCTTCCAGACAGGATAGACATAATATTTAACAACTCAAAAATGCACCTCACATATGATGTAGATACTCAGAACCACACTGCATAAAAGCAAGGTTCAATCTTCTTTCCACTAGGCAATGGCCTAACCCTGATGTAAGAAGGAAAGCTACATCCTAGACTGCCTTCCAGCTGCATATACGTCTCTCCATTCTACACTAGCTCAGATCATCATGGGAATGCTACTAAGTGTGCATCAGTGTTTCTTGTGAGTCAGGATTTCATGCATTTTGCCATAGCTGGTTTGAGACTGAGAGAGATAATGAGTCGGTGTTTGAATAGGAACACATCTTGATAGATAATTGATTATTCTAGAGCACTTTGGGATCTTTGTCACTATTAACCATTATTTGTGCCTATCCCACCTTGAAAGTCTAGTGTAGCTGAGGTAGTTCTAAGTGAATACGTTCTCTTATTATAAACAATTGGAAAACTTACAAATCACCAGAATGCTGTGCAGCTCTCATCTTTTTTATTATGCCCCATTAAATGTACACACGGATCGCTTTTCAGAACCATCCTGTTCAGCATCTATGCCAGGACACTGCTCCTTTTGAGGTGTTTCTTTTGAAAATGTTTGCCACCAGAAGGTCAGTTGGCTAAAGTATGGCAAAAGGAAATTCATCTATAGTTACACAAGTGCCGCACCATAGTGATTTTTTTATTGTGGACTTCTAACCACTACTCAAATGCAGTTGATTACCAAGTGAATGATTTCAATGTATACCTCCCAGTGACAACATTATTCCTGCTCTGACAACAAAAATCAGTCAAAACACACAAACACCAACACTGGGGCTAAGGTTGCAGCCACGAAGATGGCCTCTGACATCTTATTAGTAATGATGATCAAAAGGCAGTTCTCAATACAGCAGGTTGGGAGTTTAAAGCACTAAACTGTCAAACTATGCCTACTGGATAATGCATCGGGATCAATGAAACACACAAACCACCAGCCCTGTTATTCAAGGCACAAGTTATCCACATGCAAGTAGTACCCATGAAATGTATAGGTGAATATAGAAGGGAAATCAGAGTCAGTACAGGTCACAAAAATATTTCAGACCTTAAACCCTCAGAGAAACAATGCAAATGAGAAAGGCTACATACTAGCCAAAGGCAAACTCAACTCATTATCCTTTACATGAAATCCAGCAGTCCCCAACAAAGACCTTCAAGCAACCCTCCACATGCAAAGAACAAGAGAAGGACAATGATGAACTAAAGATAACACTACAATGTTCAAACTATGGTCATAGGGAATCTGAGACAGGATTTTATACAGAGGGTCAGCTATTAATATGTGATGCAAATTCAGGCCAAAAGATGGAAAAAAAAACACACCCACATACTGAAATTCATTTTCCTATCACCTATATATTTGGTAAAGCTAGACCTAAAATATAGAGGAAATACATTTCCACATTAAATTGGAGCTTCATAAATATCAAAAACATGTTACCATCAATGCAAACAACATTCAGATTTTTCAGTTAGGTACTATATGAATATACTCAACTATTGATGGATGGAATGCTTGACAAATTTGAGCATGCAAGGTACAATTTGGAAGCAAAAATACTCTTCGATAACAGGGGGACTGCACCTTGTCTGACTATTTTGCCATTTTGGGGCACATTTATGAGCCTCATGAGCTGCCGGTGTGTCACTTTCTTTTACTCTACAGCAGTGCAGAACCAAATCTATGAGGCTAGGCAAAGCGGCTTTGTGTGGCTTCAAAGATATGGAGAAAGGCAAGGCAGTGCAAGTCGCTGCGTTGCCTTGCTCTGCGCCAGGGAGGTGTTCCTTGGATGTTGCAGTGAGTTTTTCCACGCAACACCCATTCATTTTGAAGCTGCCCCAGATTTACAAAATCATGTAAACCTGGGGCAATGTCAAAACCTTACACCTCCTGAGGTAAGGAGCATGAGGAGGAATATTTGTATTTCTCATAGTTTTTTCCTCTTTCCATGTGTGCTGCATTCTGTAACATACATAGGAAATGGAAAATGCTTCTCAGAATTGTTTTTATGCATGAAGGAGCCTCTTTCTGCACAAAAATAATCCTGTATGCAATGGAGGAATCCTGGTACCATAGTGCATGGTGGTCTGCTTTGGTGCTAGGCTGCTGAAACAGCGCCAGCACAGAGGAAAAGGACAGGAATGCACATTATTGCATAAATACAGTGCATCTATGCCCTTTCTCTTTGGTGTAGAGCAGTGAAGAAAGATGACTTGCTGCACTGCCCTACGACGAATCCCCATAAATATTCCTTTTTTGTTTCTTAATGTCATTGCCCCATATGCAATGGTAGGAAGGAATTTGCATCTCATTACCTTCAGGAGAGGGGATAGATCTGGATTCATCAATGATTTTTGCATCTTGTGAAAGGCCCATTCTATGGAGTTTGCTGCCCCCTTTTGGGTGTGGATATTTGGTGCCAAGCAGCCTCCCACCCCAAATATGTATATGCATCAGGCACTTTGATGGCCTTCCCCTCAATACACCTTGTCTCTCTTTTTCAGTTTGCAGGAGATTATCATAACCTTCATCTTTGTTACATTTTTCTTCAGGTTAGTGGTCCTGCAGTTACTGATCAGGCCAATCAGCATTTTGTCCAAGAGGACTGTATCATACGCATACTGGACCGATTGAACTTTAAAGCCAACTATTTTAGGTGAAAATGCTCTCACTGTGGCAAGATGACCTGGCAGGTAATCCAAGTACAGGTTGAATAATAGTGATGACAGTACGTGACCTTGATTCAGGCCTTAGTTTGTCAAGATTTTATCTTTTGGTGGTCCATCCAGCATTGACACTTATCTTTACACAGGTGTCAGGATATAGGGTAATCATGGATGTTGGACCTGGCATCCTTGGCGAAGTCTCCACTGGTTTTTTTGCCTCTGCTTCCCATGTTTTTGCTAGTTTTGGTACTCTCAGCACGTTGCCGCTCCTGACCAGTGCTAAACGGCAAGAGCTCCCTGTGTAAATTGTATGTTTAACTTGCCTTTCCATGATTGGCATATTTGATTTACTAGTTAGTCCCTAGTAAATTGCACTAGAAGTGCCCAGGGTCTGTAAATCAAATGCTACTAGTGGGCCTGAAGCACTGGTTGTGCCACCCACTAGTAGCCCTGTAAGTATGGCTCAGACCTGCCACTGCAGTGTCTGCGTGTTCAATTTTAAACTACTAATTCGACTTAGCAAGTGCACCGACTTGCCAGGCCCAAACTTTCCCTTTTTATGCATGCAAGGAACCCCTAAGGTAGGCCCTAGGTAGCCCCATGGGCAGGGTACACTGTATGTTAAAGGTGGGACATGTACTGATGTGTTTACGTGTCCTAATAGAGAAATACTGCCAAATCTAGATTCTCACTGTTGCAAGGCCTATCTCTCTCATAGGTTAACCTGGGGACTGCCTTTAAATAAGTTTTAAGTGTAGTTTCCCTTTGGGAGCAGGTAGAGATTTGGAGTTTAGGGTCTCTGAACTCACAATTAAAAAAATACATATTTTCGTGAAGGTGGTTTTTAGATGGCTAGTTTGGAAATGCCACTTTTAGAAAGTGAGCATTTTCTTGCTTAAACCATTCTGTAACTCTGCCTGTTTGTGGATTCCCTATCTGGGCCAGACTGAAGGTTGGGCTGTCTGTGCATTTCCATTAGACAGTGACACAAAGGGTGCTAGGGTGTAACCTTCATTTCCTGATGGGCCATATGGGCTGGGCTGGAGGAAGGCATGGCCACTTATACCTGAAAGGGCTGTGCCTGCACTCACAGAAAACAGTCTCCAACCCCCTGGTGTGTGACTGGAGCTAGGGCTAGGCAAGGCAGGAGGATCCTGTAAACAACAGAGACTTTTCTTTGAAGTTGGTCAACTTCAAAGGCAGAAAGCGGTATAAGTATTGGACCCAAAACCCCAGACTCAAGGATTCAAGAGGAACCTCTGCCAGGAGAAGATCTGAAGAGATGTGCTGACCCTGCCTGTGACTGTGCTTCCTTGGGCTATCCTGCAGTTGCTGCTTCTGCCTGAGAAAGGGGACAAAGCCTAGACTTTGTGGTATATTCTTGCTTGAGAGGTATCTCCATGGCATGGACTCAGCTTGCCAACTGGTCTGAAGTCTCAGGGCCATCAAAGCTTTCTGATGCCAGTACCTGACCTCTCTGTAGAGACTTCTGCCCTACCAAGTGGTGACCTTTCCAGTCACTGGGCCATTGAAAGTAGAAGTTGGTGAAAAACCAAAAAGGACCAAGTGTTCTGACTTCGGACGGCTCTGGACTGTCGCCGCTACGGGATTCTGCAACACCGCCTGCAACTGAAGCCGTGGTCCTCGCTAGAGTGCAAAGACCTCACAGGCCCGACGACTCCGCAGCCTCTCTGAAGTCCACGACCTTGGAGTCCTGAAGTGCTGTGTCACCGAAGTTCGTGACACCCGACTTCGGAGCACTACACCGTGACCGGATATCGACCCTGCCGGAAGTATGTGGATCCAACACTTTGCACCGATGCCGCCTCAACTCCACAGCTCTGCAGCAAGGATCTGATGCCTTGTAATGACACTCCGCTCCTTCGCTCCGCAGCACAGGCTCCAGCAACACCTTGATCCCCCAACTCTGTGCACCAGGTTGTTTCCTAATTTTGACAAGGTACTGTACCTGGGGTTCTGTGTGTCTCCGTGACCGGTACCATTAGCGCCGGATTGTTGAAGATGACTCCATGACAGCACTGTGATGTCACCAAATCAAAGCACTTGTTTTTTTTTAAGTGCTACATTGAAGTTTAATCTTTAAAAATTCATAACTTTGCTTGTGTATGTTGGATTTTTGTCATTGTGGTCTTGTTTTACTCAGATAAATATTGGCTATTTTCCTATCCTGGTGCTGAGTCCTTTTTTGGTGTTTTCACTGTATTACTATGTGTTTAAAGATCTTGATGGCGACATGCAAGATATGGTTCCAGGTTCTGAAAGTTCTAGAGATATCCTACTATAGCAACTTGGCTCCTGTCTGGGACTCGACAGGCACCCCAGAATGCCTCCAAGATAAATTATCTGTCCCTCTAAGAGAGAAGGGGCTGGTGAAGTGGGGTAAAATCTTGGACCAATCTTGGACCATGCTCTGTTGCCATGGTCTACACTTACTGAGCAACTGAGGTGGGTCTTCTTTAAATTTAAATATCAATTGTCGAGTTGGGTGAGTGCTCTACCTAAGGAAGGACAAGGACAAGGGGACAACATTTGGAAGAAGAAGCTGGCTCAGAGATGTACCCTTCATAAAGCAGTTGCCTCATGGTACTGGATGTTAATGGAGGTTGGGAAAGAATCCCCTCTCTTGCCAGAAAATAAATGGAAAAAGGATCTGTCATCACTGGATGTCATCACCCTTTGGCAAGTATCAATGTCTACGCTTTGGGCCACAGTCAAATCTGCTTCCTTAAAGAAAAAACATTTGTTCACACTGCATAGGGCCTATTGGATGCCGAAGAAGCTGACAGCTTTGGGGAACCTTAAAAAGAACTGTCCCTGTTGCAACGAAGAGAGGGTGGATGATCTCCATATGTTTTGTGAGTATCCGATGCTATAAGAGTTCTGGCAAGATGTAGGTAAGATAATTATGGACGTGATTAGTCCAGATGTTAAGGTAAGCCTCTCTCTAGTAATATTCAGGGTGGTTAGTGGGGAAGATCTGAGTCAGAAGAGACAACAATGTCAAAGATCTTTGCTGTTTGTGTTAATTCTCCCGGGAAATATGTTTGAAGTGGGTTCTCCCTTTGACTCCGTCACTCCATGAATTGCTAACATCAGTCACAATATAGCCTTAGAACCCGCCGTAGCGGGCTCTACCAGCTATTAAAGGCCCGCTCCCCGCGTTAAATGCCTGAGCCGAAGGTGAGGGCATTTAACAAGAGAGAGGGACTTTAATAGCCGGTAGAGCCCGCTACGGCGGGTTCTAAGGCTATTAGAACATTCTGCCACAAAGGACAGAATGTTCTATTAAAATAAAAACTGTTCACGGAGCCCGAGGGGATTAAAATCCCCTCGGGCTCCATGAGGCTTTGTTCACAGCTGTTGCTGTGAACAAAGCGAACATTGGAATGTTGGCGCTGCAGGCTTTTACCGGACAGTAAAAGCCCGCAGCACTCAATTGTTTTCAATGGAGCCCCCAGCATTCCAATGTTCTAATATCGTTTAGAGCACAATGTTCCCTTAAAAAAAAGGGACAGTTTTTGGGCACTTTGGGGAAAGGGTGTAATTTCACAGAGACAGGCCCCTATGTCTGTGACATAGATTGACGATGTCCAATGATTAACAGTTCCCAAAAGGCCTGTATCTATGGGTATGCTGAGTTAGATGACAACTTGTCTGCTACCAGAGGCTATGGAAACCTGTTCCGGTCTTGTGTGGCTTGTGAGCAGACGAGGCGGTTACCGAGGGATCTCCTTAAGCTTGAGGTTCCGGTCTGGGCTGGGACTCTGCGGCACCCTTAGCCTGTGTGAATTCCCTACGAGGATGAAAAACAAAAAAAAACTACATCTGCCAAACAGTGGCATAGCTGCCAAGTGTTCAGTTCGCTTATGTGTGACATTCCCATGTGAGTAGTGCGTTTATGTGTGACATTTCAAGCCTTATGGGTGACACTTGATTGTGAGAGAAATAAGACAATTGCATCTCGGTCGAGAGATTGTTTTTAGAAATGACACCCTTTCCTCTAACGTGACGGTCCTTAATGCATGAATTGGTCCAGGGGCACTTTTCCTGAGAAGACTCATTTCTATTCAGCATGGTTAAGCTTGATGGTTTGCTCAGAATCAGAGAATGTTAAGCAGAGGCCGGGATTCAAGTCCTTCTCTACAGTTCTAACATAGACAGCTCTGGTCCCCAGGCCACATCTCTTCTTCTCCCTGTGCAGTTCTCCACTCAGGCCCCTCTTTTACTGCAGTGTAGACTGACCCAGTTGATTTGCCATACATCTAGAAGCTTTGTTTTGGGGCTGGACATTCACATTTGTTTAATGCCATGGTTGGAGCAGGGGGTTCTTTTTACATGAAATAAGCTGGTGTGTAGTTTTGAGTTTCACTGTTCACATTTTTGTAGTTCGCTTGGTCTGGATATGAGTTTCTTTGACAGGAGGATAGTTTCAAGCCAGAATATCACGACTCCTACACCTCTTCGATAAACAGTACTTGAAGCTCCGTTTTTATGCGTCCTGGCAAAGTGATAAATTAGAACTACTCGGTTTTATCGCACTTCGGGGCGATTCTTTTGCATGACAATCTCAGCCATTGCAGTAGTATGAGAAAATTACACAAAATGCGTTACTTTAACGCGAGATGCATGGCACGTGGCAGGCCCCGGAGAACCTTCTGGGAATGTAATAATCTGTCCTGATGCCGACTTTCAGAACCAATTCAAATCGTATCTGTATATTCAAATATGACAAGGATCGCTGCCAATGGGTGCGATTCATTCCCCAGCTGGACCAATGACAGGCCTTAGGCAGAAAGAACTAAAGGCAGAACTGGACGTCAGCACACACGATAATTAAAGCACGGTAAATTTGGCTTTATTGTACTGTTCGTATATGGTTCTCCTCGCTTCATCGTCAGAGCGTGGGATTTTTTTGAGCAAAGAAATGTTTTCCTTGTGGGATCATATTTGGCTTGAAAAGCTTCTGTTAATAATAAACTAATAGAAGATAAATAAATACGTGATGGGTTGTGCTTTTGGCCGCCGAGAGTCCGGCACTCAATTTGCAAAGTGGTGTTTTAGCTTTACTGGTACCATGCTGCCCTCTAGTGTTTCAAACGGAGAACAGCGAGTTGGAAGAATTTGTATTCGTATTGTAGTTTTACAGCACAAACATCTTAGGCTTTTAAAGATGCGTGAGAAAAATTGTATAAAAAGTGAAAGTCTATACTAAAAACTACTGATGCTTCCGGTTCTAAGGCTGGGAAGCGGTAGTTATTGGTGTAAGGAGCTGCTGCCTGCTTGCTGTCTCAGCCGGTGGCAGCTTTACAAACCATGCAATATGGCCTGAGCACGTGTGTTGCATGCAAGCTCACAGCAATGGGACTGCATCATGCATGTCAACATTTTAGTAGAGGCAAGTGGGAGATTTATAAAACAAAAAATAACCGGGAAAATGTATTTCCCTCATGAATGCTCCTGAAACCTGTGATTTCAAAAGCGGGTTGTTGAAGTGCATGATGGTGGGGGGGCGGCTGGGGTGATGGGGGCAGGGGAGGAGGTGAATAGCGTTTTAGCATGCCCACTTGCACAGCCCCTCCTTTATTCTTATGGAACTGACATCATATGACGTAGCAGCAATCTTACGGAGAATGATATTCCTGCAAGGAAGTCATCTTTTAAGACTTGTCACTGTTAGACAAGATAGACTTAGGATGGTCTTACCGCAGCTTTTTTCCTACCTCCTCAATTTTTCTCACCTGGGGCCATATTTATACTTTTTGATGCAAAACTGCGCTAACGCAGTTTTGCGCCAAAAAAATTAGCGCCGGCTAACGCCATTCTGAAGCGCCATGCGGGCGCCGTATTTATTGAATGGCGTTAGCCAGCGTTAGCCGACCGCCGCTGCCTGGTGTGCGTGAAAAAAAACGACGTACACCAGGCAGCGCCGGCGTAGGGAAAAATGGCGTTTGGGCGTCCAAAAATGGGGCAAGTCAGGCTGAGGCAAAAAAATCGTCTTAACCCGATTTGCGCCATTTTTTTTGGGTGCCCAGACGCCATTAACATGACTCCTGTCTTAGCAAAGACAGGAGTCATGCCCCCTTGCCCAATGGCCATGCCCATGGGACTTATGTCCCCTGGGCATGGTCATTGGGCATAGTGGCATGTAGGGGGGCACAAATCAGGCCCCCCTATGCCACAAAAAAAAATTAAAAAAATACTTACCACAACTTACCTTTTCTTCCCTGGGATGGGTCCCTCCATCCTTGGGTGTCCTCCTGGGGTGGGCAAGGGTGGCAGGGGGTGTCCCTGGGGGCAGGGGAGGGCACCTGTGGGCTCATTCTGAGCCCACAGGTCCCTTAACGCCTGCCCTGACCCAGGCGTTAAAAAGAGGCGCAAATGCGGGGTTTTTTGCCCCGCCCACTCCCGGGCGTCATTTTTGCCCGGGAGTATAAATACCACGCACATGCCTGGGAGTCAATTTTTAAGACAGGAACGCCTACCTTGCATCTCATTAACGCAAGGAAGGTGTTCACGCCAAAAAATAACGCTAACTCCATGAACTTTGGCGCTAGACGCGTCTAACGCCAAAGTATAAATATGGAGTTAGTTTTGCGTCAAAAAAACGACGCAAATTCGGCGCAAACGGAGTATAAATATCTCCCCTGGTTTTTGCTGGCTTTGAGACTCTTGTGCATTTTACCATTGCTAACCAGTGCTAAAGTGCGTGTACTCTCTCCCCCACACATGATACTATTGGTTCATCCTTAATTGGCATATTTACTTAGCGGTCCCTAGTAAACTGGTACTACATGTACTCAGGGCCTATTAATTCAATGGTACTAGTGGGCCTGTAACACTGATTGTATCACTCACTTAAGTAGCCCTTTAACCTTGTCTCAGGTTTGCCACCGCAGAGGCTGTATGATCAGTTTTACACTGCTATGGCGACCTGACCTACCCTTTTTACATATATAAGACACCTCTAACATAGGCGCTGGAAAACCCAGAGGACAGGGAACAATGCATTTAAAAGGCAAGACGTGTACTTTTAAGATTTATATGTCTTGGTAGTGAAAAACTCCCAAAATCAATTTCCATTGCTGCAAGGCCTATCTGTCCCATAGGGTAAAATTGGAATTACGTTTTATAAATGTAATTTACAATTAGGAAGAGCTACACTTTTCAAATTTGGTGTCTCTGAAATCACAATTTAAAATCACTACTTATTAAGTTTCAATTACACTTCTGAAAATGCCACTTCCAGAAAGTTAGCATTTTCTTGCCCTAGCCATTTGGTGCCTGCTGCCTATCTCTGATCACATGTCTGGGGTGGGTGACAGCTGTGATTTATGTATTCCCCCTAGACAGTCATACACAATGGGAGCTTAGGTATGAATTGATCCACCATCCTCTGCAGGATGGGAAGGAGACGCTGGACACAGCCACACTTACATTTGAATAGGCTGTGTCCTATTCCCATACAAAGGGCAGCATACGTCCCTGTAGTGAGTCTGGATCCAGGGCTTGAAGGGCAAGACCTCTGTGCACTTCAAAGGCCTATCTTTGAAGTTCCCCGACTTCAGAGGCCCGACTGGGTACAAATACTGGACCTCTAACACTGCCACTTCAGTACACATCTGTACCTGTGGATACTCTGCCAGGAAGAAGGACTGTTGTGCTGTTGAAAGAACTGTCACAGTGCTGGACTGCCACTCTGAGTTGCTGCCGACTTGCTGCCTGCTGCCCTCTTGCCTGGAGTGGAAGAAGTGGACCTGGAATCCATCTTGAACCCAGGACCCTAGAGTGACTCAACGGGTTAGTCTGCTACATGCCTGATCTAAGCCTCAGGGACTTAACAGGCTCACAACAGCTTCTCGGCCCATTTTCAATGAGCACCTGATCCCCAAGAGGCCCCGCTCAGGTCCTGGCCCTTCGAAGTGTTCTTTTTGCTTTTAAAATCAAGCTTTTGGGCTCTTCCCAGATGCACCCGTTCACTCCGGAACCTCACCACTCACTGGGGAAACCAGTGCGAGCAGCTGCAAGTTCATCTCTTTACTCCTCAATTATCTCTGCCCATGACCCCGAGGCTCCAGCCCATTGGTCCATGATGCCCTTCTGGCTCCTCGTGCCCCACTGACCATTGATAGCGAAGTTCACCAGGAGCTCTCCTTGCTCCAGGTGAACTTCTTCCTTTCAAACAGGACTCCTGGCACAGTTCATGAAAAGGTTAAACTTCAGCAGACTAACTTAGGACTGTATCCAACCCAAGCTCCATCACGGTCGAGTTGAACATTTTTGAGTTTCACACAGTCCAGCACGAGCAGATACCCGGCGTTGGTGCTTTATGCTTTAGGTGCTATATTGCGATTTTTTTAAAAAAAATCCATAACTCCACCTATTGGATGTTTGCCTTTTTGGTCTTGTTTTATTTATTGTGTTGCTCTATTTTTCTAACCTGGTGTGGAATCTTTTGTGTGTGTGTTTTTCACTGTGTACTGTTCGAAGTGTTGTACAAATAATTTACACACCACTTCTAAGTTAAGCCTGACTGCTCTCTGCCAAGCTACCAGAGGGTGAGCAAAGGTTAAATTTGGCTTTGTCTGACAATTACCCTGACAGGGATTGGGGTTGCTGTTTGACTAAGGTTTACACCCCCATCAACCAACAACCCAACTTTTAACAGTCACCAAATATTTAACAACAAAAAAATATAAACATTTGTGAAATACCTTGGTTTGATACCAGAGTTGAGGGAAAACCCTGTCAACTAAAAGAATCAAACAAGACAGTAGCTGAAGCAGAATGACCTCAATCCTGTTTCTGAAGGTTGTATATTGTACTGAGTTATGCTGTATGATGCACCGTTTCGACTTCTGTATAATTCTATAATTGCTTTGTTTCACCTAAAAAGCCAAATAAAACAAACAGCGTGCGCTGCCTTGTGTTACTTTAGGTTTACTAATTCACACAGAGGCATGACAGGTGGCTTTGCATGGCTCAGTAAATCTGACTTAAAGCCTTGGGTTGCCTTGCATGACTCAAGGGCAACATAAGCCATTAGTAAATCCGGAACCTAATGTCCAGTAGAATTATTTCAATATTTATAGTGTGCAGTTAAAGCTGTCTGTCGCCGCACCTAACTTCCACACAAAGGCCTAACCTAAGACAGATAGACACAGATAGATGCTGCAGTCAAATAGCTTCAAAATTGCCTACTAAGAAGGCAGATCGATGTTGGATGATCCTGAAAGCCTCAAACACTCGATAAAAGGATGCTGAGTGGAAGGAGATAACTGCACACAAAGAATTGCGATTGGATCACCCTGACTTTTGTCACCTTATTATGCTAACATCATAAACTAGGATTTTCTTTTTATATACCTCAGCCCTCATTTACTTATATTTGTGAAGGCACTCATATGATGCAACACAATTTAGTGCTGCACATACACACGTCATTTGCTTAAGTTTGTGAGGGCAGTCACACAATGCAACACAGTTTAGCGCTGCACATGAAAACCTTTAACATGAAATTAAATGGGCCAGCAAACTTTTAATAAATGAGGGCCCATGTATATACTTTCACATATGTATAAGGAGGGGAAGAGCCTATTTTCTGGCTTCATTTTCCCCATGACTGTTCTCCAAAATCCTGGTGTGCTTTAAACTGCGCCTCTTATCTTACACCACTGTAGCCAAGACTTATTAAAAAGGAACAATACAGCACAGCAGCAGAAGTTACTGTGCTACACTGCATGAAAGGGAACATGTAGAGCAGCACCATGTCTACTAGGATGTGGTCCTGTTTTCCTCTCTTGCTATCCTTGTACTTGATTGGCTGTCATGCGCCAAACCACACACTCTTGTGCCATAGTAAAAGGGAGGGTATGTTCTGTAAGGAATAGTTTATATACTTCAAGGGGACCATTCCAGTACAACAACTATCCTATGACACTTTTCCTGCTTTATATGTGTGATGAACAAGGCTGCAAACATGCACAGTAGAAAGACAAGGAGACATGAAAACATTTCTCCACTTTGCCCCTGCCTCGAGGTTGCATAGGATTTTAGCATACAGCCCTATTTACGACTGTTTTTAGATAGAGCTATGCATCAAAATCCATGAATAGTTGCATGGAAATGTCCATGTACTACCCATGGAACACACTTTGACACAGCGTAACACTAAGCAGTGCATTGCACAACTCTGTTATTTTAGAATGCCTGTACTGGGATATGCATTGGATAACAAAATCCCATAATAACACTTTGCATCAGGTTTGCAAAACAAAACTAGCACAAACCAGTGCAAGGCATTAGTTAATCTGGGCTAATATGTTCTTCCTATTCTCTTTATTCCTCCATTTCTTTCCTTTTGCCCACAATTACATTTTGAAAAAACACCGGTTATTTGCATTCTTTAGGAAGGATCGTTGATTAAAGTGCACTCAGGTTCAGCATGTCAGGGATTTGAGGTTTTGAAAATCAAGCTTTCTTTGAGTGTTGTGGACATAATGATTATTGGAAGATGGGTTATTGGTAAGGGCAGGAAAGTACTTACACTTAGCAATAGGCCACTAACCTCCACTTAGGTCCAGTTAGGTCTCAATAAATTAAACCCAGCTCAACCCTTGCAGTTTGGCAATGAGCGACAAGGGTTAATTTAGAAGACAAGTGTGTAAAGCATTTAAAAATCACAAACCCTTCCCAATCTGGTTTTCGCAGTAACCACAGCACCGAGACCGCCCTCATCGCCGCCACTGACGACATCCGGACCCTGATGGACAAAGGAGAAACAGCCGCCCTCATCCTCCTGGACCTATCAGCAGCCTTTGACACGGTCTGCCACCGCACCCTATCTGCACGCCTCCATGACGCCGGTATCCAAGAGAAGGCCCTGGCCTGGACCACATCCTCCCTCTCCGGCAGAACCCAGAGTGTCTGCCTCCCACCCTTCCGCTCCAAAACCACCGAGATCATCTGCGGCGTCCCACTGGGATCCTCCCTCATCTGGACACTGTTCAATATCTACATGGCCCCCCTCGCCCACGTCGCACGACAACACAACCTCTACATCATTTCCTACGCCGACGACACCCAGCTGATCATATCCCTCACCGAAGATCCCCACACCGCCAAAGCTAACCTCCACCGAGGAATGAAGGCCATAGCCAACTGGATGAAGGACAGCAGACTGAAGCTGAACTCAGACAAGACAGAGGTCCTCATTCTCGGACCCACCCCATCAGCCTGGGACGACTCTTGGTGGCCCATGTCACTAGGCACAGTCCCGGAACCCACGGACCCCACACGCAACCTGGGGGTCATCCTCGACTCCACTCTCTCCATGACCAGGCAGGTCAATGCCGTCTCCGCGTCCTGCTCAACACCCTCTGTATGCTCTGCAGGATCTTCAAATGGATCCCCCTCGACACGAGAAAAACCGTTACCAAGGCCCTCATCACCAACAGACTCGACTACTGGAACGCCCTCTACTCATGAACTACAAACAAGCTCCTGAGACGACTCCAATGCATCCAGAACGCCTTGGCCCTACTCATCCTCGATGTCCCCCGCAGCAGCCACATCACACTCCACCTGAGAGGCCTGCACTGGCTCCCCGTCAACAAAAGGATCACCTTCAAGCTCCTGATCCACGCACACAAAGCACTGCACAACACAGGACCCACCTACCTCAATAACCGACTCAGCTTCCACACCCCCACCCGAAGCCTCCGTTCAGCCAACCTCGCCCTCGCCACAGTCCCCTGCATCCGAAAAACCACCGCCGGCAGCAGATCCTTCTCCTACCTCGCCGCCAAGACCTGGAACACTCTCCCCACCATCCTACGTCAGACCCAGGACCTGCTGGCCTTCAGAGGACTCCTCAAGACCTGGCTCTTCGACCAGTAGCACCCCCCTCCCCAGCGCCTTGAGACCCTCGCGGGTATGTAGCACGCTTTACAAATGCAGTGATTGATTGATTGATTGATTGAAAGACCTCCTCTCCTACTGAGTAGTTGTAGTCCATACCCCAAGTTCCATAGTCTTTCGAGGAGGAACCCTATGATGAAGCATGCCGTTCAAGGGTTCCTGAGGGCTCTAATGTGTCTAGAACAATGGAGAAAAGAGCACCGTCCCCTAAATTGGTACCGCTATGCCTCCCTATGTGACAGACTTTGAGTACCCTGTATCTTTTGTGATCTAATAGGAGAAGGTACTTGTTGGTCTTTAATTACTCATAAAAACTCTGTGTGTGTTTTGCTTTTAACATTCATGACTCCAGTGCAATCTGTAGTTTCACCGCTGGGTAAAAACTTAAATGTTATAGGGTGCAGAGTGGTATCTCCCACTGATCCTGGATGTGTATCCAAAAGCCAATGGATGCACCATGGCCATTTGACGTCATGTCTCCCCTTTCACTCCTTGTGCATTCACCAAACGGGCTACATCAATAGAAACCTCTTCTATATAGCTAGATGCATTTCTTGTAGTTCTGAAGAAATAAAAACTTCTTGCAAGTGATTAGCTTAATTTTATTATCATAATTAAACAACTTTAATTATTGTAAATCATATATTCTTCCAAACATGTGGATTTCAATCGAAAATTCTTTCATGCCTTAGGGCATTTCGGATTGTGGGTCCTTCATCAGAAGTAAACTTTCACTGTAGAACAAAAAAGATAACATAGACTGAACTATTTATACGCAATTAACTGTGTAAACATCGCTATCAACCAATGCTGAAGATCAGAATTGCTTACCCCCTGGTTCGGGTTATTTTACTTCATATTTCTGTGTTTTAACAAAAATTAAAAGAAAACATTCTCTCTTATATTAACAAGTAGCACTGTCCAGGGTCATGTCTTCTCTTCAAATTGAGTCTGAATACTTGTGAAGGTTCTATGTGCTGAAAAAATGTGTTTGTCATAATCAATAAATCAAGGCCTGTGTCCATTAAATATCATACACAAGTGATATGGCATATTAGGGGTGAGTTAATTCATGTTGTCCAGAACTTCGTTTGTCAGAATAAGTCAATCAAAACCTATGTCAACCGGACATGACTTGAGAATAATGTAGTATCTTAATAAGTGAATTAATCTGTGTATTCCAGAAATCATGAGGATTTAGGAGAATAACGTCTGATCAGGATACCTACAAGGAACGCAAAATGATGATGTGTGATGAATTCAAGAGAAGAGATTATCCTTCAAACATCAAAGAAGAAGCAAACAACAGGGCAAAAACAAGAAGTCGGCAAGGATTAATGAACAATAAAATTGTGCTCAAAAGTATCATCCAGAACAATATTCATATGCACATTTTCCTCCAGGAGTGCTAAGGTTAAGAAGATCATCTTGAAACATTGGCCAATGCTACAAGCTGAACCTGATGTCAGAGGAATATACAACCAGAAACTGTAGGAGGCTTGCCTGGTTTGTAGTGGGTACCTTGGGTACTTACACCTTATACCAGGTCCAGTTATCCCTTGTTAGTGAATGTAGTAGTGTTCTAGCACCTTAGGATGATAGAGGTAGCTATAGCAGAGCAGCTTAGGCTGAACTAGGAGACATGCAAAGCTCCTGCAATACCACTTATACACAAGGAAAGGCAATCCTCAGTGTTACCAAAAACAAAGGTATTTATATGGGTGACACAGTACCAAAAATATCTTAGAGACAATACTCCTTCTGGAGGTAAGTATTATATACAATATATACACTAGACACCAAAATAAGACATGTAATTAGTCATAGAACAATGCGAACAATAGGAAATGCTATGTCTAGGGGCAACACAAACCATATACTAAGAAAGTGGAATGTGAATCACGAATTCCCCCCTAGACAAGTGTAGTGTGTGCAGAATTGCTGGGAGAGTAAGAATACAGTAAAGGTAATTAAATTACCCCACCCCAGACCCCAGAAAAGCAGGAGTAAGGTACTGCAAGTTTCCTTAGGAAACACTACACCTTGTGATTGGGATTTTGCAGCAACCAACCAAGTCTGCAATGAACAACTGCTGGATTCCTGGACCTGAGGACCTGCAAAAGAAGGGGACCAAGTCCAGAAGTCGAAAGACGTTCCAGGAAGGACAGAAGCCCCTGCCAACCCAGAAGAGGGAGCAAAAGAAGAGTCCATGATTAGTTGAAGACTGCAGGAATGCACCCTAGGAAGATGCCAGCGGGTTCCTGCATGATGCAAAGGATGTCCCACAATGTGAAGATCATTGCAGATGTGATTTTGTGTTGGACGTCGCCAACAAGCCTTGATCAGGACAAGAGTGCGTTTTGCATCAAACTGGCGCTGGATGGACCCAGAAGGGACCTGGGGGCCTCAACTCCATGTGTGGAGGAAGAGGAGGCTCCCAGCACTTTAGAGAGCCCTCAGGTTGCCAGTCAGCACCCCCAGAGGTCACAGGATCCGGGGACAAACGAGGTGCAAAATGTGGTTGATACAGCACAACAAAGTAAGGTCCCATGCTGCCAGAGAACAACTCAGCGAGTTGAGCGTCGCAGGATGGAGTGCTGGGGAACTGGGCCAGGCTGTGCACGAAGGAATTTTGCCAATAGCGCACAGATGCCTCAGGAGGTGAAGAGGACGCAGTACACAGGGGTACCATCGCTCTCAGGGGAGGCAAGGTCTTACCTCCTCCAATTTCTGTCAGAAGGACCTCAGGACAGCCTATGTCGATGATGTCCACCCTTTGTGTCCTTAGGAGCATGCTTGTTGCTGTGAGAGGAGTCCAAGGGTACCGGTCGTCGTCTTGGAAGGTGCCTGCTGGAGCAGGGGAGTGACTCCATCACCCCACAGGATATTTCTTCGGCCCTTCTGGTGCAGGATGAAGACAGGGAATCCTCAGAGTGTGCACACTGTGGAAACTGTTGCAGTTGCTGACTTGGAGTTGAGGTTGCAGAAGAAAAGTATCTCTTGTGGATACTTTGTTGCAGTTACAGCATTTCTTGGAGCAGGCTGCGGTTGATCCAAGGTCATAGGATGCTGAAGTTGTTGCAGAGGATTCCTGAAGGAAACTTGCAAGCAGAATTTGAAGAGAACACACAGGAGAGACCCTAAGTAGCCCTGACAGGGGATTGGCTACCTTATCAGGTATGGACCTATCAGGAGTGGTCTCTGACATCACCTGCTGGCACTGGCCACTCAGAGCCCTCCAGAGTGCCCCCACACCTTGCAAAGCAAGGTGGCTGAATTCTGGGACGCACTGGAGGAGCTATGGGCACCCCTAGGGTGTGATGGACAGGGGAGTGGTCACTCTCCTTTCCTTTGTCCAGTTTCGCGCCAGAGCAGGGAATAAGGGGTCCCTGAACCGGTGTAGACTGGCTTATGCAAGGAGGGCACCATCTGTGCCCTTAAAAACATTTCCAGAGGCTGGGGGAGGCTACCCCTCACCAGCATGTAATACTGATTTCCAAAGGGAGAGGGTGTAACACCCTGCTCTCAGAGGAAATGCTTTGTTCTGCCTTCCTGGGACTGAGCTGCTCAGATCCCAGGAGGGCAGAACCCTGTCTGTGAGGTGGCAGCAGCTGTAGCTGCTGTGCAAGCCTCAGAGAGCTGGTTTGGCAGGACTGGGGGTCCATGGTGGAGCCCCCAGGATACATGGAATTGGCTTCCCACTACCAGATTTGGACTGGGGGTCAATTCCATGATCTTAGACATGTTACATGGCCATATTTGGAGTTACCATTGTGAAGCCACATATAGGTATTGACCTATATGAAGTGCACATGTATAATGGCGTTCCCTCACTCACAAAGTCCCGGGAAATGGCCCTGAACTATATGGGGGCACCTTTGCTAGTGAAAAGATGCCCTCGCACTTAGTAATTTTGCGTCTAACCTTCAGCAAGTGAAGGTTAGACATATAGGTGACTTATAAGTTACTTAAGTGCAGTGAAAATGGCTGTGAAATAACTTGTGCGTCATTTCATGCAGGCTGCAATGGCAGGCCTGTGCGAGGATTTGTCTGAGCTCCTTATGGGTGGCAAAAGAAATGCTGCAGCCCATATGGATCTCCTGGAACCCCAATGCCATGGGTACCTAGGTACCACATACTAGGGACTTATAAGGGGGTTCCAGTGTGCCAATTGAAATTGGTGAATGAAGTCACTAGCCTACAGTGACACATTTAAAAGCAGAGAGAGCATAAGCACTGAGGTTCTGGTTAGCACAGCCTCAGTGGCACAGTCAAGCACTACTGGCAACACATACATTAGGCCACAAACTATGAGCACTGGGGTCATTTCTAGCAGGATCCCAGTGAGACCGGCAAAACACACTGACATATAGGTTTCTATCTATGAGAACTGGGGTCTTGGCTAGCAGGATCCCAGTGACACAGTAAAAACACACTGACACACACTCACAAACAGGACAAAAGTGGGGATAACGATGCTAGAAAGAGGCTACTTTGTCACAGAAACCTATGTTCACTTATGAACAGTTCCAAGAATTTGAAAGAAATATTACACTCAAGAAACACAATCAACACACAAAAAGTACAAGTTATCTTTCTGTTGTCTCCCTTAAACCACAACGATGAATGTGGTAGCCTCACTGTGGTCCCTTTGAAGTTACTGAAGGTCCTGAGCCCTCCCCATCTGTCATTCATGAGCTGATATGTGCAAAATATGTCATACCCAGGGCTTCCTGTGAAAAGGCCAAAGGAGTTTTTTTCTGGCCTGGAAGCAGTATTCACACCTCATCAAGGGAACCCATTGGCAGAGTCATCTACCTGCATGCTAATGCTAATTAGCCCACTACCAGATGTTCAGGCAGGTAGAGTCTAGCTTATTTAAGTAAATTTTCCTAGTATGTATTGTTTTCATAAACATTAAACATGAGGGCATATTTACAAGAAAGTAGCGCACCAGCTCCGATGCACCACTTTTCTTGTGTCACCCTTAGTCAATCCCTAACGCCACAATGGTAGCGCTGTATCTACTATACAGCACACCAGTGCGCATGTCACCACAAAAGCATCAGAATTTATGACACTATTGTGGTACATTGCTGGATTAGCTAGTCTACAAAGCACTAGGGAGGCCCATAGGTTCTTATGGGTCTGTCACTTTAATGCCTGCCCTGTGCAGGCGTTAAACATGATGGAAAAAATGATGCAGTGAAATCTTGTAGATTTCACTGTGCCATTTTTCTTGACCTCCTTGTGCGGAAACATCCCCCTTGGATTCATTGTACCTTGCGCAGGTATGATGTTGCACAAGGGGTTCCAAAGTTGCACGATGCATGCATTGCACCACTTTGTTAATATGGCGCAGGGAGGTGGCCTCCCTAACAACTCCTTAGCATTAAAAAATGATGCTAGGGCAGCGCACGGTGGTGCAAGGGGCTCGCAAATATGCCCCATAGTGTTTGACTTATTCAAGAGGCTTACCCCAAACCAGAGAAAGCTGTTATGATTTTATTCTGAACTTTGTTTTTTTCTCAAGGGACAGTTACATCACTTCACAATTAAAATACATTTTTGGGGCAGTCACTGTATTTATATGTCAACATTAAATGTTACATCATCTTCTTAAAGGTACTGGGTACAATATGCTGGACTATGATGATGAACCACCTACAAAAGGAGAGCAGAGGACAATCCAACAAGATGGTCCAATCCTCTAAGCAATGATCTCAGCAGCCAACACTATTCAAGAGGAAGAGGAGAAGGAGGATAATGAGCTGGCTGAGGACAAGGCGGACCTAAGCTAATAGGACAACATTGTTAACCCCAGACAAAACTTCTCCAGGAAGGCATCTTCATGGTGACTAGCAGTCTTCCTCCAAAACCAGTTCTGATGATTGTCAGTTCTCAGTCATTGGCTAATCAGCAATGAATGCTTCTTCCACCTACATAAAACTTACCTCCACACAGCCCTCAACTAAAAAGGTGCAGATCTGGTCGTCTCTCATTCATTTGAGTAGTAAAGACACCCCTTGTGCAGAACATGTATCTTCTAATCACCATTTTCCCCTACACAACCCCCCAGATAGCACTCCTCTCTATGATGGACAATTACTGGCCATATCAGATGGCCACACATTAAAGGAGTTGTGGGAATTGGCGTAGTCTCATGCTGCTCTTTGGGAATATCAGTTTTTTTCTAACAGCAGTCTAAGACGCTAGTTGATATTCATGCAATGGTGGGTACACTCCATTTGTTCCCATAACACACTTCCTCTGGTGACTGACAGGCAGACCCATGCCATGTATAATGTTGCAAAAGACATGGCAAAGATGGACAGAGAATATTTTAGAGATGAGTATAAAAGACAATATTCATTGGCCATGAAGACGACAGAGGCAGTAAGCAAAGCATCAATGTTGGTCTTCACTGCCAATGCCAACTAGATTTTACAGAGGCACCTCAGCCTAGGAGAGACATATTACTTGCCTACTTCAGAACTCTGCCACAACCACCTGCACCACTTCCACCTACACAATTTCTACTCGCTCAATCATCACCATACCAGTTCAACCACCACCATTACAACTGCTTACAAGTCAAACAAGCCCTGAAACAATCCCACTACAAATATTCCATAAGTGAAGTAGCAGCATAAACCTCTCCCCACAATAACTGTTGCTTTGTGAATTTCTCAGCTGTAAGCCTAGCACACACAATGAAAATGTTTTAATAAAAAGTAACAAACCGTATACATTTTTCTATACACATTTCTGTGTTTATCTTTCATTCGTGTTGAATATATTGAAATAGGCACATAGAAATGTGTTTTTATGTTGTATCCTTTGTTTACTTTTAAGTGCATTAAAATGTAGTATGATATTGAAAGCATTTTCCAAACAGCTAACCATATATTTTGCCTGACATTCAATGCATTATCCGCAAATGTTAAAAAATTCAAGAAAGTCATTCATGTTTTACATTTAGGACTTTTTATATTCTTTAAATAAGGGATTTTTTTTTTAATATTGTTTTTGGGAAAAATTATGAATTGTCCTTGGGAATAAGAAAAATCCAAGAGGAGAATTGTAAAATGGGGGGAGACATGAAAATAATAAAAACATAACCGTAAACATTAATGGAAGAAGATCATCTAAAAGTGCGACTAGTTTTAAAAATGACCTTAAAGAGTCAACAAAAAATCAGTTCATAAAAATAATTCTTAACTGTTCCCAAAAATTCAAAGTTCAGTGTTGTAAACTATGATAATGTGTCTTCTACAAGCCAGAGAGGCTGTCTGAGTCCCATGCAGAAGTTAAATGGCTCATGTTGACAGGACCAGATACCTAAGGGTAAGAAGGAAACACAGTGGATGCAGGGGAACAGGGATGGCAGACAAGCTGGGAGATGGGAAAACAGGAGGTGGACTGGACACAGATGTAGACAAATAAATATACCTGCAGCCAATGAGGTCAGCAGACCACATAGAGTTCAGAACTGTTAGGTGACTGTTTCTCTGAATAGCTAGGTGTCTCCAACTAAGTTATGGATATCCAGAAAGATCCATCCTTAAACCTCTCAGATTTGTCACAGGACCTCTTTGAGAGCAGCAAAGACACATGGGGCAAATTTATACTTTTTTTGTGCTGGATTTGCGTCATTTTTTTTTAATGCAAATTCGGTGCAAAAGTAACTATATTTATACTTTGGCGCTAGACCATTCTAGCGCCAAATTTATGGAGTTAAAGTCATGTTTTGGACGTGGAAACCTACTTTGCGTCAATGAGATGCAAAGTAGGCGTTCACGTGCAAATAATGATTCTAAGGCCCTAGCTCCATATGTATCCTCCCGTGCAAAATTCACGCACGGGGGTACGAGGGGTCAAAAAATAATTTAAAGCTTGCTTTGCACCATTTTGTAACGCCAGGGAAGGCATTAGGGGACCTGTGGGCCTATTTCCATGGTGGAAAACCATGGAATAAGCCCACAGGTGCCCTCCCCAGACCCCAGTGACCCCCTACCTACACCAGAGGGACAGCAGAGGATGGGGAACCCCATCCTAGGTAAGTATAGGTAAGTACAGGTAAGTATTTTTCTAAGTGCCATAGGGGGCCCTGAAATGCCCCCCCCCCACATGGCACTGGGTGCAATGGCCATACCCAGGGGATCCTGGTCCCCTTTGCTGGTCACTAGGGTGGTGGGCATGACTCCTGTCATTTCTAAGACAGGAGTCGTGTGGTCTGGATGGTTTTGCATCAGAAAATGACTCTAGAGTAATTCTTTTACTCTAACCTGCCTAACATCATTTTTGGGTGCAAAACCCCCTTCTTACATACCACCAGCCCCACCCGACTAACACAATTTTTGTTTACGCTAGCCTACCCTTTGCACCGGCTTGCAACATTCCATAAATATGGTGCCCGGCTGGTGCACAGAAATGGTGCAAGCCGGTGCTAAACATTTTGGTGCAAAACTGCGTTGGTGATGTTTTGCACCAAAAAGTACAAATCAGGGCCATAATGTGAGGGAAGAGAGTGGGATCTTTAAGATGGATATGGGATGTTGGGGGCTAAAATGTCCTTTAGTTGCTAGTGTTGGTCTGAGAAGGCAGTTGCAGGAGGAGAGGATGCCTGTGCATGAGGTGCAGCTGGAGGCTTGAAAGCTATGGGGCCTCTGGAGTCAAGCAGGGTGTGGATTCCAGCCTAGATGGTGGTAGGTTCTGCTCCTCCGATAACACTGGCTGTTCATGCTCCAGGCAAGGAGGAGCCCCAATATCTGCCCTTTCCTGGGTGGTGTTGTCTATATCCCTTACCCATGTAGTTATTTCTATAGCCTCCCCACAACATCTGTTTGTGACAGATCATGTTTGTCTCCAAGTGGCAACACTTTTACTGCTTGTGTTGGCTTCCTCCTTCTTGTTGATGGTAGATATCTCTTGTGCCCACCTCGTTGTCAAGTATATTCTTCTTAGCCGCAGGTCCTGCTCTGATGATCAGCCTAATTCGCTGAAAAGGATGGTGTAAAAAGACAGACATTTTCAATTTGTATTGTACTTTATTTGAAAGGAATGTTATATCCCTCTAATATACCTGATATTGTGTAGTCTTTCCCACACATGTAGTAAGCCAACGTTTATATAATAATTCTAAGAACTTCCACTTAGTAAGAAGTGATAATTTCCTTTTTTTTGGGGGGGGGGGGGAGCGGCAGGCATTCCAAGGAGGAGAAATGTTTTGTTGAGAAATATATTATATTTTTCATGGTCCTGTGATTCATTTACAGTACATGGGAATCACATGGGCACATCCTTATCTTAGATGAATTATGCCAAATGCTGAATTTAGTGTAAACATTTTAAATGTTTTTAAAATTGTGTGAATGCAACTATTTTCAATGAAAAGATAATGGTGATTTGAAAATAAAGAAGAGGTTCACATAAACTTTGGCACAATGGAAATGTAATGTATCCCACATGTTGCAATGTGTTAAAATTATATTGTCTCAAAATATATAATTTGAAATGCATTTCCTTTACATCCAGATAATAATGCTCACAGTTTAGTTATTTTAAACTTCCAGTCCTTTCATAGCATCCAAATAACACAAGTTAAATACAACATGGAATGTTAGAACAAGGCTCAGACTGAACAGTATCTGGACAGTACTGTCAAAAGACATGTTCTCCTAAATGCAGGTAAAAATAATGCAAACTCTTCCAGTTGCAAATGGTGGGTCAGCCAGGATGATCCCAGGACACTTCTGTAAATTGGTGTCATGTGAGGATGCTGAAAATGTTGATGGGAGGACCCAGCGACAAGGTTCTTCCTAGTGCTTGCAGTATAGCTGCATAGTATAGCAGTATAGCTTCCCTTGCTGGATGTGGATACCCTCTGCATTGCTGCATGTGGCAATGCCTCTCCAAGTGTCCTGCACTGCATTGCCCAACTTGGTGCCCTCCTATAAGTTGCGGGTATCTTTGGAGGACCCTCTCAAAAAATAATCTCCAGTGCTTCAAATGTGAATTGGGGGCCCTCTTATCTTCTCTCTCAGTTAGTTTGGGATTTTAAAGAAAGGGGCAGCAGGTTGGAGGAGGATGCTATTGGGGTGAACGTATGGCTCAGGATAACCAGAAAAGTGTTAGCATTCACTTCTTCTTTGTAAATTTGTTTCTAGGTACAGAACTAGGCCCTCACTCTGGATATCTGCACCCACTTGCTGGAGGAAACCCTCCATTTGAGGAGAAATAAACCTCCTCATGCAAGTGAGATTGTCTGTGTATGACATTCATGTTCAAAAGTAAGTTTTTAATTATGTATATTCTCGAGCATAAGTACACTATATGAGGGCTTGTACTTAAGTATTGCTATTGAAAAGTGTTTGAATATTATAAAAAATTAAGCAGTATATCTTTTTAACTACACCACAACTTATTCATAGAAGATGTTATATAATTGAGACAGAGTTGCTCAGGATGCTATTTCTGGACTGTGCGGTAGTCCAACATTCATCTTTGACAAGAGACTGTCGAACAACATGCATGCAACAACCACACTAGCAGCTCAAGAAAAAAAGAAGTAACTAGGCTTTCCCACACCTGAAAACCCTGACCTACATTCTGCACCTCACCCCAGGTATATCAACATGGGCATAGATCAAATGTAAGCCCCTTCGCATGGCGATTTTATGCAACACAATACATGCCACATAAATTTTGCACACAAAGCTTAAGAAATACACCAGCACCACCCCTGTACAGTGTCTGATTTATGACTTTATGGTCCCAGTGTTCATTCAGTAATGGCTTGTGTACATGGTGCCCTATGGTGCCTCAGTTAAAGTGGTGTGGTTGGACATGTGTAGGGTGTAAGAAGATGGGAAGAGAGTACAAGTGGCATCAGTTACAACTGAGCCATTTTATAAAAAAAGCAGCTTTAATCTAATGAAATTCATCATTCTTATATACATTTATTGTCATGTGTCTATTATGTTGTAGTGATTAATGAATATGTTTCAGAAGGCACCTAAATGCACATGTAGGCCTAGAGTGAGTCTTATTTACTACTGAGCCACTTGTCGCTAAAATCTCCAGGAACCAAGTGAGGTGCAAGAGGTGATAGACAGAAGATGTTGCTGTTGTGCATGCTGCTATGGAAGTCAGCTTACAAATCAGAGAAGCATCCTCTAGCAATGCAGACAGCTGGCACATTTATGAAAGCCAGCTGAACCTGTTACGGGAAAGGTGTGAGGTGTGTTTTTTTTACTGAATTGCCACATGGTTGCCTGAGTGTGGGGGCACCTACCACACGAGGGAAGTAGGCATAAGTATAAAATTCCCTAGCCACCCTGTGTTCTTCCACTAGTACTTGTGGCATGGTGATAAAGTGATGTACTTGGGTACACCCTTCTGTTGGTGCATCTGATTTGCATGTGAAATGCTTATATTGTCAGAGCTAACCCTCCGGAAACATCCAGTTGTCATGACATGAAGTGCAATCAGCTTTTTGACATTGACAGGAATAGCTTGGGAGAGGCTGTAGGTGAATCGTGCTACTCCTACCAGTCTCAAACCATGTTAATAATCACTTCTGTGTTCTGGCAATAACTCATTTTCTGGACATCACACACATGTTGACTTCCTTTTAACTCTCTCTCTCCTTCTCAGACCATTTTTCCTCAAAATGAGGGACAAAACAACAAATACATTCACTGACATAGTGATGGCAGAAAAGCAGTTTTTTGTCTCAGTTAATTTCTTAAATCTTAGGTTTGGGTGTGATTGGTTGATTTTGAAGTTTGTTTCACATGGACATGAGTGATGGAGGTCAGAACAATGAATCCATACATTACTAGGTGTAATTAAACTTTTGTAAGTCCTATTATAAAGTACAAAAGGATTAGTTTGGAAATAAAATGGATATTTAAAAAACTGCTTTATCAAGATTAGACATGATTTTTTCGGTAAAAGCTCACCAAAGTTTTAGCTCCTAAAAATTGGGTGCCTTTATTATCCAATATATTTCAATAGTTATTTATTGCCTCCTTTATTTTGTATGGTAATGTGTTGGAGTACAGGTGGTTGGCCACTTGTGGTGCTGAACTTACTCCAAAGCTGAGCTTCAGTACATGCACTACTGTGTTATTTTCTTTTTGACTCTACTAACTTAAGAAGTTTGTGAATAACAATGAGCTTACTCTCTTGTAGATGGTGCATATCCACCACCTAACACCCTAACCCACCATTAAATCCCTCTCGTTTTGTAATACATATTATCCATTTTCCAGCCACTACCTGTGTCTCCCACCCACGTTCAATATATACACATATGCACATGTGTGGGGATCCCTGTAACCGCAGCAGAGATCTTCACCTAGAAAAAACAGAGGCAGCGGAGAAGCGAACATTCACTCATCTGTTAGTGAATAGCATTCTGAAGTATGTGCGTAGTACGTTTGAAACCTTTAAACATATGTTAAAGTGCAGTTTGGGAATAGGCCTCAGCGTATTTAACCTAACAGAATATTTGGGGCCATATTTATACTCCGTTTGCGCCGAAATTGCGTCGTTTTTTTTGACGCAATTTCGACGCAAAACTAACGCCAACTAACGCCATATTTATACTATGGCGTTAGAGGCGAATAGCGCCAAAGTTCCCGGAATGTGCGTCATTTTTTAGCGTGAACCCCTTCCTTGCGTTAATGATATGCAAGGGAGGCGTTCCCGTCTAAAAAATGACTCCCAGGCCTTTACGTGGTATTTATACTCCCGGGCAAAAGAGACGCCCGGGAGTTGGCGTGGCTAAAAACGGCGCATTTGCGCCACTTTTTAACGCCTGCTCAGGGCAGGCGTTAAGGGGCCTGTGGGTTCAAAATGAGCCCACAGGTGCCCTCCCATGCCCCCAGGGACCCCCCCTGCCACCCTTGCCCACCCCAGGAGGACCCCCAAGGATGGAGGGACCCACCCCAGGGACATTCAGGTAAGTTCAGGTAAGTTTTATTTTTTATTTTTTATATTTTATTTTGGTGGCATAGGGGGGCCTTATTTGTGCCCCCCTACATGCCACTATGCCCAATGACCATGCCCAGGGGACAGAAGTCCCCTGGGCATGGCCATTGGGCAAGGGGGCATGACTCCTATCTTTCCAATGATAGGAGTCATGTTGATGGGGGATGGGCGTCGTTAAAAAATGGCGCAAGTCGGGTTAAGACGATTTTTTCGACGTAACCTGACTTGCCCCATTTTAAGACGCCCATGCGCCATTTTCCCCCTACGCCGGCGCTGTCTGGTCTACGTGGTTTCTTCCCACGCAAACCAGGCAGCGCCGGTCTGATTGCGCCGTCTAACGCCATTCCATAAATACGGCGCCAGCATGGCGCTTCAGAATGGCGTTAGACGGCGCAAAACTTTTTGACGCTAAACTGCGTTAGCGCAGTTTAGCGTCAAAAAGTATAAATATGGGCCTTGATTTGTTTCTTTGAAGGATTCACATCCTCTCCAACTAATAACCGTCTTCTTCCTGTTAGGAGTACCAGAGATCTTAATAGTTATAATAAAAGTTTATGAAACATATCAGTCCTTGAGATGTGTAAAGCACAGACACCTTATTGTGATAAAAGTTAAAATGGACACTTACTTTAATGGATGGTGTGGGTAGAAATGAAGCTTCCCCATAAACAAGCTAAATATTGAAATGCAAGATCATCTGTCTCATGACAGTTAAACGATTGTAGCATGTCATTTTGCATCATGCTCTTAATGTTCTCACCACACGCAGTAGTTGCAAGGTTACTCCTAAGGTAATATAGCTTATACATGAATGTTGAACTAGGTGCACATATCCTATAACTGGTGCTAACCCCTATATTTTGACGCTAGATGTTTCTAGCTTCAAAATATAAATATGGAGTTACATTTGCATTAAAAAAATGACGCACATTTGGTGCAAATAGAGTATAAATATGCCACTTTATACGCCATGAGGCCCTAGGTCTTCTCTGATAGATATACAGCACAACAACTATTTCAAGTGGTCCTGCATTCCCTCTTTTTTTTAGCCTTTATTCCTAATAAATACAGAATTCAGAAATATGACAACAGAAACCTTGTGGGTCTCCCCTGTTACATTATTTTCAAACGTCATAGCCTAATTCACGATTTCTGCTCAGTAGTGGTCGTAGGCACAACCAGATGGAGTATACTTATGTTTCCAAGAGAACAAGGATTCACGTCAGAAATGCTGAGTATGGATCGAAATCCTTTACAAAACTTTGGAGCAGCACCAAGAGTTGTCCACAGCTTTTATAATTTGTCTTCATTCGTGTCCCCTGAGCAATCGGAAGCATTCTTGTAGTCTGAACATTGATATCGAGGCCTTCCTTTTCAGGTTAAATTCAAGATGGCTTTATGCGGGCTTGATGGCAACACCTTGTCAGCATTTGTGGGCGTGCGGCCTCAGTATGCCTCCTAAATACCTGGAGATGTGTTCTTCCCTAGGCCCCATCTCTGCTGTTCCAAATAATTCCAAACCCAGTCAAGAACACTCTCCTGTTCAAAGTTCTTAAACATAAAAAATGGTGAAAAGTTAATCAAAATTCGTGAACATAGGAAGATGAGATAATTGGTGGAAATGTTTTGAAATTTTTCTAAAATAAATTTCTTAAAAATGTACAGATCGCAAAGTTAAAAAAAAAAAATTATATTCTACTTGATCTTATTTTTTTGTTTAAACCACCCGACCAGCTTCTGAAATTAGTTTGTTGATAGGCCAAATGCCCTAAAAACTCTATGTGTGAAAAAATTTAAAACATAGGGGCAGACTTCGGAAAAGTGGCACTGCACCCAGTGTAGCGCCATTTTCCTTGCACCCCTCAGCGCCCCCTACCACCACCTTATGTGCGCCATATTTAAAATACGGCGCACCATGCCGCAGGGTAGGAGGCAATAGAGTCAACATTTTTGACACTATGGATGTACTGTTCAGGGTTAGTGCTAACATTTTGGTGCTAACCCTGAACACTACATTGGGGCCCATTATAAATAATGGTGTGCCCCCTTTTAACGCCGGCTCTGAGCAGACATTAAAAATGCCACAAAAAATGGCGCAAAGAAATCTTTTAAATTTCTTTGCGCCATTTTTTCTGGCACCCCGTAAAGGGGGAACGCCCCGCTTGCATACATTATGCCTGGTGAAGGCATAATGTGGTGCAAGGGGTTACAAAGTGGTAAAATGCATGCATTGCACCACTTTGTAAATCTGGCACTGCGATTTTGGCCTCGTTGGGCCACATTAGTGTAAAAAGATTTACGTTAATGTGGCGCAAGGAGGCGTAAGGCTCTCTTAAATCTGGGAGGCGTAAGGCCCTCTTAAATCTGGGCCATAATGTCATATGTTTTTTTCTATGTATAAAACGTATCTCCGGTGAATAATAAGAGCGGATGACAGGGGACACGTACAGAAGGAGGGATTTGCCCTTCCCTGATATGGACTGGAAGTACCGGGCATGATGCATACTGAATGGAGTAAATGTCAGGTCTGCATCCAGGAGTTTGGACTCCTATCCAAACAGGAACCAGGTTTTTAGAACATACATATGCCAGGTAAATGTGATTTTAATGACTGAAGCATCAATAATCTTAGTTCAAGACACTTTATGACCCACACAGTTGATTGTCTGACCTGGGTTGGTGTAGCTGAATGTCACTATTTCTCATTCCTCCAAATTAACCCTTCAAAAAGCAATGCCAGCATTACTGTGGGCAGGTAAAGGTGGCAGGTTTGTCTTGTGCGCAGAAATGAGCTCTTTTCCATTGGCCAGACCTCTTTGATGGTGCTGCATTCAGACTCAACCCATACTGTCTTGCAAAGCTCATACTTAATCAAATGTTGAGAGCACACCAAAATGTGTCTCAATGAAGATGATCTGAAAAATGATGCTCAGTAAAAGAACTACCCGTAATAGTGTGAGATGGGCAGAGTGCATGGAAGTGTAGTGGTATGCACATGATTAAGAAGGCAATGGGAAGTGGCAAGTCTCAGAGACTGTGGGAGGAACCAGATGTGTATGCTCATGGTAATACATATGAGCCCAGCTACCGGCTTGTGGACATGCATGGCAAGCTTGCATGTATGGCTGCAAACTCAGACAGCCTACAATTACTTCAAGAACAGAAAACCAGCTTTTGGATCTTGAGCCTTCAGACACCTTGAAGCAACCACCATATTGGTGTGGTACTCCTCAATCAGCCTTCTTTCTGCCTATATCAGTTTCTCCCGACTCTATATGGGCTGTCTGCAATGTGCACATCTGGAAATATAAACATATGGCCAGATTTATGAGCGATTTGCACTATGCTTGCACCACAGAGCGTGTACATTCATGGTGCAACCTGCAAATTCATAGTTTTCAAACCACGCAAAGCCACTTTGTGTGGCTGTGAATGGCTTAAAAAATATGCAGTAAGGAAACGCAGTGCAAATCACTGGGTTGCCTTACTCTGCGCTAGAGAGGCATTCCATGGGCATTGTGTGGGTTTACCCACGGAATTTCTGTGGCTGTTGATCCATTCCTAGATTTACCAACCCTGGTATACGTGGGAATGCACCAAAATCTTATGCCCCCCCAGGTGAGTAGTCACGAGGAGAAATGTCTGTATTTCTCCTAGTTTTTTTCCTCTTTCTATATGTGCTGCATTCTGCAGCACACACAGAAATAGGAAAAATCTCTCAGTGTTGATTAAAACACTTGCACCATGGTGCAAAGGTGCCTGCATTAGGGCTAGGATGACAGAAGTGTGCCAGCAGAGGGGAAAGGACAGGTGTGCAGCATATTGATTAAATACGGGGCATTCCTGCCCTTTATCTGTGACGCCAGGCAGCGCAGCACCGTGACTTGCTGCGCTGCCCTGCACCACATTTTCATAATTCTGGGTCATAGGTCCTTATTATGAGTCAGGCAAACTGAAATTACCATATTGACCCTCTGCACTTGGTCTTCCAGGGTGTTTGAACACGGAACTCTGGTTTTCCAGGCAAGAAAGTAAAAACTCTCTAACCCTGTTTCTGATATGATATCAAAGAAGACTCACCAAACCTACACCCACATTAAATGTGCAGTAATTATTCACAAATGTTATTCTTTAATAAATAAAGCAACCACAGGATATTTCTGATGAGTGTTAACCAAAGGCACTTTAATCACATCCTCGACAACACTTGGAACCCCCAAGTCACACAATATGCAGCACATCTTCTGTTCTTCATGCCATTGATCTATGCAAATGTATAGATTGTTATAACCTTTAATAGTTGAAAAAACCTGAAATGGTTGCAATGCATGCTATGCACAGCTTATCTGTTTCCCTGCTCACCAAGTGTGTGACGTCATGGATTGAAGGAGCGGACAGATAGAGAGACTGGGCTGACCAGAGAGGATGCTGCTCCTGGTGGGCTTTCCTTTCAGGTAACCTGAAACCTAACCTGTAACCTCTTGAATGAATCTACAATCTGTTATCCTACATACACTGGCTGCCTGACTCCTACTTACCAAGAAGGGATCTTCAATTACAACATAGATCAAAACACACCCATGGATAGTTTGTCTTCAGCATTTAGAGATATCAAAAAAGTAAATGACTGACCTTCAATGAAACAAGCACTTCCCCAAGCACAGCCCCAAAATGCTGCCAAATCTAATCACTTCAAGATATATGGATAGCGAAGAAAATCATTCCCATCAAATTGGATCTAAGAAATTGCATTAAATGTTTGATTTCTATGTATCCGTGGACTCATTGGTTGTCACCTATGAAGGCTGCAGCACAAACACAGGCATAGACCGGGAGCTCCAACTTCAGGGAAGAAAATAGCTGCTACCTCCAAGAGATTAGAGAACAATCGCCTGTAGTGCCTGAGTGGGAAAGGACAAGCATTTAAAAAACTAACCAGAGCCAGGACAGAGTGAGGAGTTCTCCCTGGGAAAGCAGCTAGCACTTTAGGTTAACTGAGGGTCCCTGGGGTCATGATCCCCAGCTGCAAATTACACGTGTTAACTAGATCCACATTATCAGAACCAAGCAGGTGTTTTTAATTAAAGGGTTTGTGTCTTGTCTCTTCATAATGGCTTTTGACATAGTGCACAGTCTCCCCATCTGTTATCCAATGTATTCATATTGGAGAAATCCTACAGAAGTCTAACTCTTTTTTTTTGTGGCCTGTGTGAGTTTGATTTCATCCTTGTGTCTATTCCATAGTACTTACAGAGCACAAACCTACCTACACAGCAACAGATGAAAACTCAATTGAGGTTGTGGCCAGCGAAAAAACAGACCAGCAAAAGTCTGGCCATGTGAAGCTTCAACCACACAATAGTTTGTAAACTAGAGGGCTTAAAAAACACAACAAAAAGTGAGATGAAGGTTTATAAAACCACTTAGATAAAAATAAAACTACACTGATGATAAATGTTTTATCCTTCTTCTGTCAATTCTTCTAAGTGTTTCCCATTTCAATCATTTCAATAAGTGCATTAATTATTTTTTTGACCTGTCATAACTTGAAGTGAGAATCCAATCTGATCAGCCCCTGCAGTAGGTCATAAGAGGCCTGATTCGCATAGGTAAACTTACATTTATATGTTTATAGTTATTTTGCTATTCACTAACTAAAGGACATAATTATGGGAAAATGGAGCAGTGCTGCACCGAACATCACCTTACCTGCAGAGTGCCATATTTAAGGAAATACTGTGCACTGCTGTCCTTTCCCCTGCGCTGGTGCACAATGGGCTTCCTAGAGCCAACGCAGTCACCCTCCTTGCACCATAATGCAATTCGGCCTGCGTTGCATGCAGGATTGTATTTGTGCAGGAAGGGACACTGTCCTGCACAAAAACAATCCTTAGAGAATTTTTCACTTGGTTATGTGTGCTGCAGAGTGCTCGGAAAACCGAGAGGAAATAAAGATATTTCTCCTCGTAACGCCTCTCCTCGGAAGGCATACAATCTGGGAATGTGCAAAATCCAAGGAGGTTGCTTGGAAACACCTATGCAATGCCCATGGACGCCTACCCAGGGCAGAGTAGTGCAGCAAATTGATTTGGAATGCTTTGCTTTACTCCAGATTCATGAGGCCACTCAGAGACATACAGAGGGGCTCATTTTGATGTGTGTGTTAATTTGGAGTAAAATCCTTTTTTTTAAGGCTATGTTATTTCCTCTAGAATGTATATTTGCATTCTATTTTGTTTCTTTAAGAGCCTGTCTTTTGTCTGTCCATTACTCTAAAATTATTGGACATAATTTCATCTCCTCCACCCACCAGTTAATCTCCAAGAATTTGGAGAGCCTTCCATGGTTACCATTGCTGTTTATTTTTACTCCTAATGAGTTGTTATGATTTGATCCCTGTTACCTAGAGTTTTCTTGTGCTATTTTTGAGCTATTTTCCTCCAAGGAGAGGGTTGAGGTTAGCAATCTTGTTTTACTTCACTGACAAGGATTGGGTTCATTTGAGCTGGGGAAATTAGTTATATCTTTGCTACTTGTGGGTTTTATTACAGCATACACGTCTATCAGAATTGCACTAGAGCAGATCTGTTGACCAATCATTTACAGCCTGAAAAGTTTATGAAGTACAAGGTTTTGAATTATTTAAAGTTATGTGGGGGTGTGTGAAATGTGCATAGTGAGCAATTTCCAAAATATTACATTAAACTATGTGGAATTGCACAAAATGGAAAACTGGCATCTGGCGACATATTTCAGCACCAAGGGCCAGATGTAGGAAGATAGCAATTTGCGACTTGCAAATTGCGAGTCCCTGCGACTCGCAATTTGCAAGTCGCAAATTACTATGCAGTACGGTGTCTCAGACACCGACTGCGACTCGCAATGGGGTCGCAATGACCCACCTCATGAATATTCATGAGGTGGGTCGCAAATTGCGGCCCCATTGCGAGTATAGGCACTCGCTAACATGGAGGTCTGCTGTAGTCAGTAGGCCTCCATGTTAGCGACCTGCTTTTCAATAAAGCAGTTTTTTTTTTTTTTCCTAAGGGAAAACGAGCTGCATTTAAAAAAAAAACGAAACCTTTTGTTTCGGTTTTTTCAGGGCAGGGAGTGGTCCCTTGGACCACTCCCTGCCCTGAAAAAATATTCTGGGGTCCAGTCTCAAACTGGAAGGGGTCCCATGGGGACCCCTTCCAATTTGCGAGTGGGTTACCATCCACTTGAAGTGGATGGTAACTCCGACTCCATTTGTGACCGCGTACGCGGTCGCAAATGGAGTTGCATACCACTGCGCCTCGCAAATAGGAAGGGAACACCCCTTCCTATTTGCGATTCGGAAATGCATTTTGCGAGTCGGTCCCGACTCGCAAAATACATTTCTGCATAGGAAACACGCATTTGCGAGTCGCAAACGGCAAAATTTGCCGTTTGCGACTCGCAAAGTGTTTCCTACATCTGGCCCCAAATGTGTTCTTGCTTCGGTTATAGATGAGAGGTTGCATTTCATGATAAAAAGCACAAAAAACTTAATTTTAGCCACTTCTGATATGATTGTTCAATTTGTTCCATGTGTTTGCTCTGAATTTTTGCATGGGCAGTACTTAATTACTACACATTGAGGGAATTTTGCTTAACACAAAATGTACCTTAACTACACAAAATTATGCCCACCTAGTAAAACTTTCAGCTGGGCCGAAAGTTACTTTAATGACCGGAGAAGTTGAAAAGTCTCACCTTAAAGTTTCTGTACATTTCGGGGTGGTATCAGTTCCATCTAGTCCTTCCAAATGAGCAGTGTCCATAGTAGCTAACACATTCAATTTAACATTAGACAGGTTAAACTCTATGGAATGCACATGTCTGTTTCTTAAGTATTCACCCTTGGCTTGCTATAACCTTTGTGCACTTTCTTGTGCATTTAATGCCATTTGTTTGTAATATCAGTTTCAAGGGGTTTGGTAGTGGATATGGCATTTTTCCTTTGCAGGATAATCTCACAGATACCATTTTTAATGTGCAGAGAGGTACGATGTGACTGGGCACCAAATAAAATCTCATGGTTTGCCAGGACTGAGTCATCAAGCCGTTCCAAACATTGATCCAATTTTCTTTTCTGCATACAGTTGCAATGGCCATGTTTGCTAATTGATTACCTTGTTAACTGATCTGCCAAACTAATCCTCTGAACAGAAAACCTTTCCAGTACCAGGCCTTTCCAGCAGCAGTTCATAGAATGAATTATTCCCAGCAAAGTTTAAAGGCCTTATTATCTCAGCCCGTAAACATTTTCACAGAAGTGAAATGTTTTGCTCTTGCCTTCAGAAATCCTATTCCACAACTCTTTTGACACATTTGCAACTAATTCTTATGGTATGGTTGCTAGCAAGCACTTCTGAATGATGGACAAAACAGCAACTCCCAACCGAGGACTCAGTTGGAACCGTTAAAATAGGTTCATAAATATATTCCACCTCAGGTGCTTATGTGTCGAATTAGAAATGGAGATATTTAATTTATTTAATTGCACTACACAGTGAACAAAATCCGCACCAAAGTGGCTTGACATTGCATCATGAATCTGACTTAGAGGTTTGAGTCATATGTGTACAACACGGTGTGGTGGACACCCGATGCAAGCCTCACATGAACATGCCCCTAAGAGTTTAATTGTACCTAGAGTAATTTTACGATTGTGAGACTTTGTAAACATGGCTGAGAACTCTGCACATAAAAAGATAGGCCTGTCTTACCTTTTTATGTGCAGAGTTATCTGTCTGACTTCGGTATCTGCTGTCATAAAATTACAATTAGTAAAATAAAACTCATAGTTTATGAATACCATAACAATGCTAAACTTACACAAAGGTATAGGTTTTGTCTTTGTGGACCAGCCCCAAGGATGCAAACACTATCACAGCCTTTGTTTCATATTTAAGGATTCTCACGGCCTCTCAATAGTGCCTAGCGCTCAGAAGCTTACTGACCCCAATTATCAATTTTCTGCACGGCTGCATATACTGAGGGCAAAAAAAAAAAAAGAAAATGGGCTTCGGTTTCTTTATTCGACTGGCAGAAATGGCAAAGCATTGAAGAATCTTGCTTGTCCCATTTGGCCGAAGAGTAGTAAATATGGTAATGCATCAAAATGCTATACCTTTCAAGTGAGGCATAACAAGGAGAAATGTGTATTCCTCCTCGTTATTTCCTCTTTCTATAGAAAGAGAAAAATTACTCTGTAGATTGCTTTTGTGCAGGAAGGTGTCCCTTTATGCACAAAAACAATATTCCCTGTAACACAGGCACCCGTGCACCATGGCACAAGGGTGCCTGCATGATTCCTGGCAGCAACAAGTGAGCCAGCACAGAGAGAGAGCAGGAATGCACTATATGTTAGTAAATATGGCACATCCCTGCTCTCTTTGACGCAACCCCAGATGTTGATTAAATTGGGCCTAGATGCGTATTCCACCCTTTAGATTAGTCTGCCAATAGTTTTGTGACACCACCAGCAAGCTAGCTGGCTTTCAAAATGTTATTATTGTGGTTGTTGTCATGGGTGTTGGCAGGAGAAACCATCAGTTTTGTCTAATCTTTTACACTTTAATCAATCTATTGTGTCCTTTAATTATAATATAATTATATATAATTGAAAGGTTGGCTGAATAACTACGAACATTTTAAGTTAAATATGCTCCTATGGCAATTGACATTTACTATGTAGTATCTTTTTCGAAAAATACATATACGTTTTTCTTTTTAAAGACTTCAGGTGAGCTTGTACAATGAAAACAGTGTCATTTCAACTACCTTTGGAAAACAAGATGTGATTTAGACTTACAACTGTGATTTACCCTTACCACTTACCACTGAAAGCTGGCACTGTCGTAGGACTCTTATCTTGGGGCTAAGACTACATAATGTTAGGGCAGCAGCACCACCGAGTGTGGATGAATGAGTCGGTCCCCCACCCTCAAACCTTCTCAGCTAGCTCGCAGCACCTCACCCAAACCTAGAAAGTAACAGTGGTTTGTGGCAGCCTAAAAACATGACACTCTGACTCCTCAGGGAAGTCATGGTAAACAGATCGTACCTTTTCTCTTAGTTGTGCAAAGTCTCACACATGCCAGGGCAAACAAAGGAATGCAGGATAGGTTTCAATGTATTTATTGAAATAAATGTATTTGGCATTAAAAGGTGTGTGCTGCCATTATTAGGCAGATGAAACATAATACAGTGATTATGGTTACCAGTAAAGTAAAGAAAATGAGCAATCCCACCATCCTGGGATGATTATGAAATCTAATGATTCCTACCTAAAACCCTAATGGGAAAGCTGAAAAGCACAGTGGTGTTAGCCCCCGTCCTATCCTGATCTATGGAAGGAGCCCCGACCCCATACCTGGAAAGCAGGCAAGGGTCTGCCTTTTGTTTGCTGGTAATCCTCCCGGTTGGCTGACGAGTCAGGACCAAGATCAGCAAAGCTGTCAATGGAATGGTGTACGTCCCCATACGGCCATGCGGAGAATGCCCTCTACCCTCCTCAGGCCTCTATAATGTTTATATAACACAACATGTGTTCTAAGAACAGGCCTGGTGTGATAATAGGTCGATAGCTGAGGGTTGATTCCATATTTCTTGGAGCCACAATGCTAGATAAACTATTGTGTACAAAACATGTTGGCCTTGAGCAGGGTACAGAGTGAAAATGTGTGCAATGGGCTGATAAAAATGTGCAACACTAACAACTATGAGTTTTCAGAAAAAGCAGATGATTAAAATATAAAAACAACAAGCTGAAAAGTGAGCTGTGCTAAAATATAATAAAAAGGAATAAAAATGAATAAAACATATATGTATGTAAAAGAGCACAGATTACGGGCCGAAAGATAAAATAAGGGTGCCCAACCTAGGTACTGAAAGGAACCCACAACAGCACTACATTTCTCATGCACTTTTCTACCTTAAAATTTAGAAAAAACTGTGTCAATCCCTTCTTCATGACGTTATAAAGTGTATTCTTTAATCTATATGTGCAATTACTCATAACTATTGTAACTGTATTTGACACTACAATGAGTTTAATGAAGCCATTTTGTTTCCAAATGCAGTCCTCCCTTTAATCCCTCGCAGGAGTCTTCTTCACATAAACCCATTTGACCTTAGAAAGCCATTTCATACACACTCTATATACTCCTGTATTGATGCAAGTGAAAGGAAGTTTTTAGCAGAAGTTTACAGCCCATTCCTAGCTCTAAAGCAAGGGGGGCCTGTAAAGACTGAGGAAGGTAATGTAAGGATAAAATTACGTAAGTACTTTCTGAAGGTGGGATGCAGTTTAATAAAGTTACTTTAAGTAATTTCTCTGGCTGGGTTATAGTTTAGGATAGAGTTACTTTAAGTACTTTCTGAGGCTAGGCTACAATTTAGGATGAAGTTACTTTAATTGCTTTCTGAGGGGGAGTTACAGTTTAGGATAAAGTTACTTTAAGTACTTTCTGAGGCTGGGTTACAGTTTGTCAGATGGTTCCTTCCCCCAACAATGGAAACATGTCATAGTGGTTCCTTTGTTGAAAAAAAAAGCTGTTGAATCCATCTAGGCCTGAACATTCTTGGCCCATTTCATTGTTGCTTCTATTTGGTAAGTTAGCAGAAAAGCTATCCAGTTTTTTAGGATAATAATAGGTGTCTACACAGAATCCAATCTGGCTTCTGCTCCTCACACAGTATAGAGTCAGCTTTGCTACTTGCCTCTGAATCAGCAAGATAAATTCTGGATGAGGGCAATACAGCTGTCATCCTTATGCTCGATCTCCATGCCACATTTGACACTTTTTCCCACAATATATTGGTCAACCGGCTATAGAATTGCAGCATTTGTGGCAATGCACTGCAGTGTCTGTCTTCTTTCTTGCAGGGGCGCACCTTTCAGGTGTCACAAAAACCATTTTACTCATCATCAACACTTTCTGGATTAAGGCGTGCCTGAGGGCTCATAATTCAGTCTAACACTTTTTAATGTTCATTTCAGCCCACTGGTGGAGATCATTGAGCAATAGGGCTTCACCATTATTTCATACACTGTTGACACTCGACTTGTCATCACCCTGTCCCACAACAATGAGCATATGGCCTCCTCTCTCTGGGCATGTCTGTCAGATGTTGTCACCTAGATGGACCTTAACTGTTTAAAGTTGAATGCTGGGAAGACGGAGGTTCTGATATTGGGCAAGCATCTCAATATTTGCTTCAACGCATGGCCACTAGATAATTTGGTCTCTTTACCATCCCCTAAGCCTAGAACCTGCACATCTGTTTTGATGAGAGGCTTTCCTTTGATGCCAAGATTAATGCCCTTGCAGGAAAGTGTTTCAGGATGTTGAGATTCCTGAGAAGAATTCTTCAGCTATTCCTGAGTCCGCCAACAAAACTGTAGTCCGGACCCTCGTTATTTCCAGACTGAACTTCTGTAATGTTATTTTTCTGGGAGATACTCAATCGTGACTTAAAAGGGTTGCAGAAAGGAGCTGCTGGGACCCTGCTGGGGCCCCCGAGGTGAGTTTGCAATAGCACTGCATTAAAGAAACTGCACTGGCTGCTCGTGAAACAGAGAATCACCCCCAAGGCTCTCCCTTATTGCTATAAGGTGTTGTCCTGCCAAGGCCCTGTCTATTTACAATGTATGGTTACGTCCTATAGTCCAGCAAAAAATCTTAGGTCGGTTGCCACTAAACTGGCCTGTGTTCCTAGGGCTAAAAGAGACAGATTTGGCAGATGTGGTTTTAGTCATCTGACCCCTAAAATTTGCAACTCACTATCTCATGAACTTTGGCTAGCCTCCTTTGAATCGATCTTCAATAAAAACCTGATCCAGCCAAGTCCTCTTATCTGTGTGCCGCTATTTATCACATTCAGCCTCGTAGCGCTCAGACACTTCCTGAGAAGTAGCTGTGCACTCTACAGATGACATTATTATTATTATTATTATTATTATTATTATTGTTATTATTATTATTATTCTTACAGTTTAAGATGAAGATAATTTAAATACTTTCTGAGTGGGGGTTCGAGCGTAATATGTAGTTACTTTAGGCTTTAGGTAATTCTTTGGCTGGTTTATGGTTTGAGTTTTATGAGAAAGTTATGTTAAATACTTTATGAGGTTGGGTTACAGTTCATTTGTTATATAAAAACAAAACATTTTTAAGTAATGAGTTTTTTCCCCAGAGGAGGAAGTGAAATACCTGGATCAGTGGTAGATTGATTTGCAGATCCTGGGTGCATGCCTTAAGCTTGTCAATGTTTTGTAGGAGAACAGTGTTACTGATCTTAACCACCAGATACAAAGCCAGGGTGAGGTTAGACCCTTGTGAATGTTGCCCGTCTCAGATCCTGATGATAATGGAACTGGCAATATGATCTTGAGATAACACAAATAGTCAAAGCCCCTAGCCGCATCCATACAAAATGTTCAAATATGCTTTGTAGTGAGAAAGCTCTATGGCCATATTAATCAGAAGGAGTCTCTTGTCAAATGCTCACGTAAATAAAGAGAGCTTGTGTTGTACATAAGTCTTGTTGCCATATTATTAAGTACATTTTACTCAAATGTGGTGCAAGGGTTCCTTTTTGTGTACATCATATATACAGCGTATTGGAGTCTCACACAAAAGGAGACGCTTAACATTTTTGCAAGAAGAAGAAGAATCCATTGAAGATATGTGAATGGTGCCAGCCATCAAGCCATTACAAGCCCCTCTTCCAGACCAGTCTTACTTTAAAAACATGTTAGCAATGAGGCACTCAGGAACATATTTATGAAAAGTGGCGCTGCACATAGTGTAGCGCCATGTTTCTTGCACCCTTTAGAGCCCCCCTTCCGCCACCATGTGTGCACCTTATTTAAATACAGCACACCATGGCGCAGGGTAGGGGGCAATAGCATCATTTATTATGACGATATTGATGTGCTCTGCAGGAGTAGCTCCAAAATATTGATGCTACTCCTACAGAGTACATAGGGGCCCAATGAAAACAATGGTGTGCTACCCTTTCAACGCCTGCTATGAGCAGGCATTAAAAGTGCTGAAAAAAATTAAGCAAGGACATTTTTTCGGCCGTCCTAACGGGGGAACGCCCCCTTTGAATACATTATGCCTGGCGCAGGCACAATGTAGCTCAATGGGTTACAAAGTGGCACGGGGATTTGGGCCATATAAAGAAACATTAGTGTAAAAAATGACGCTAACGTGTGGGTATATGGCACTAGGGGCTCTTAAATATGCCCCTCAATGTTTTAATGCCAAAGGGTGAGTACTGCAAGTCAGCACAGTGATCAGAGAGCTTACAAACGACTACAGTTTCTAACTTAAGGTTAAGTTGAGAAACATTGAATGGAATGTCATTGAGAAACTGACATCAATGTTACATTTGCATTTGGTGTAATAATGCTGATATATTTATTGAATTCTTCATTAGAGCTTTCTACTTCATATCCACCTATGTAGGCCGCATTTAAAACTTTTGAGGGCACTTGAAGCTACAAATATTCATATTCAATCTTGATTTTTTTCCAAGCTCAATAAAGAGAGAGTAGTATAACATCATAATACATTGCCAATGTATGTATTGTATTTATATTTTACAATCTCTGAATGGCACTCATCAGTTAGAGATAGAAAATCTACTATGCAGACTTCGCCAATGTCACAGAGGGGTCTTATCTGTACCCGATATAAAACAAGGATCAATACTTCCCAACGGATAAGCACATTGATTCAAATTGTCCCATACCCTGACCATATTGCTTGGACATTGTAATAGAATTTGATGATATATGTTAATAGCAGTTGTATAAAACCAGAAAGGGACATTATGATTATTTTAGCTGCCAACAACAACATCGCTGGTGATAGTCACTAGGGGAGTGTGCATGGCGTTAAATTGACAGAGTCCTAGGTAGAGTGTTTCTTGATTAGATTTTGGGTACTCGTTTGGAGCTTATTTATATATCACATAAGATATTAATAGGTTCTGTAAATTCAGCATGGCATGATAATGGTTAGTGCTGCATTTGGCAAATCAGGATCAACAATGTAATAATTAAAAACTATAGATCCATTTAGCACTAACCCAGTACATAAGGTAAGAGAAATCTCCTGCTGCTTCCCCAGCAATTGCATAACCGAAACGTATAATACAACGGAAACATTTTCTAAACAATGGCTCATGGAATTAACATGTCTTCAGCGGTACTTCCAGCGGAAGTCCTTGAAAATGGTTCTTTGGGTGGATCACGGAAGTCTCATTCACTATACGCTATACAACACTATACCATACAACACTAATAGATTGACGACATTACCTCAATGCTCTGTGGAGTGAGGGGAGAGATGGCTTTGCAGCAGCACACTGATTGGGAAGGGGGATGAGCAAGGGAAGGTAATCAGAACACAAGAAACTACATTCATTTTTTTTAATTAATGGCGTTCAACACAAAAATGTGGCATAACTATTCATGACATTGTCTAAACTTCTAAATGAATTAGGCAACTCGTTACAGGTGCAACTTTGTCAGTTCACTGGTTACATCATCAAAACTAAAACATTGTAAAAGTAATTATCACACAATATTTCCACTTTTTGCATATTTTGAAAAATGCTATAACAATGGTGTCATAGTACACTTCCTGCTTCAACTGTTATCTTATGGGGTATGTTGTATGCTGATTATTATTTTTTGCTACATAATGGCACTGTTAGTTGAGCCTTAAGCTTACTCTATTGGTTATTGTAGCAATATATGCTGAATATCACTGAATACTTTGGACGTTGGTTATGGGCTTTATGTAAATGTTTTCTTTTTTCAAACCTGCCCATCTCAAGTGTCACCTGACAATCTACTAGAACAGGGGAGGATGTTAAGGAAGATGCAATACACATTCTAAAACTAACAGGGCATGGAAAATTGCATAATAGGGTTCATGTTTAAATTTGGTTAGCATCACATATGCACCATGAGGCATGGTAAATGTGTGACGCAAACCATGTTATTTATGAAGCCACTCAAGGCCACCTTAAGTGGTTCCATAAATTCGGAGTAAGGCAATGCAGCCTTACTCTGTCCTGGGAAGGCGTTCCATGGGCATTGCATTGGTGTTCCCACGCACCTTCCATGGTTTGTGACATATTCCTAATTTACCAGAACTGGTAGACCTGGGAATGCACCAAAAAAGATATGCCTTCTCAGATGAAGTGTAACAAGGAGAAATATCTTTAGTTCTCCTTGTTACTTCCTTTTTCTAGTTGTACTGCATTCTGCAGCACACATAGAGGAATATGCCTCTCAGAATTGTTTTTGTGGAGGAAGGTGTCCCTTCCCGCACAAAAACAATCCTGCATGCAACACAGACACCCTTGCATCATGGTGCAACAGTACCTGCATTGGCGCTCATCTTCCAAAATAATGCACGTGCAGGGAAAAAGGCAGAAATGCACCATATTGCCTTCTAAAATGACCCACTCCTGTCCTTTCCCTGTGATGCAGTGCAACACAACAAGATGACTTGCTGTGTTGCAGTGCATAACATTCTCATAAATAGACTTCTCCGTTTTTTTTATTGTGTCTTTTACCCTTTGCATATTATTCCATCCTTAGTGAATTTATTGTGAAAAATTGACACCTTTTCATTTTTTGTAAAAGGTTCTTTTGAGGAGTGAAACCCAAAGGCTTTTAGTGAAGGTCACAGAGCCAAAGTGTTGCACTATTTCATGAGTGTCCTTTTAGAATATGTGAAATTTACCCAACGTTGTCATGAATTGTATTTTGAAATACACCACTGAATCGATTGAAAACCTCACACATTTTGAATTTATATGGAAAAGTTACAGTTCACATTGTGTTAGTGCTGACAAATTCAGGCCCATATTTATACGTTTTTAGCGCCGCACTTGCGCAATTATATTTTGTAAGTTCGCGTCACTTTTGCATCAAACAATGACGCAAATGCGGCGCTAAAAGTATAAATATGGGTCTCAGTCTGATGCATGATCTCATCTCTTCTTTTTTCTCATACGCTGCTCTCAATGTAGTTATGGAAGGTTAGCAGTCTTATTTGTCATACTTTTAGGACTGGAAACACATTTTTTAATGTTTACATTTTAACAACTTTTCATGAACTTATTCTTTCTAGATATGGTCCAATCCAACTACATGGTATTTCCCTTTCCATTGTTACTGTGCAATATATTACACTCAAGACAGTGGTCACATCTGCCCAGTCTGGCCTTCAACCCTTATTTTAGACAACATTCAACAATGCAGTGTACTTGGTACAACCTCTTTTGGGCAGTACACTATGGAACGTCCAAGGCCAAATCAAAGCCCAAGGCTTTAATAATAGAATCAAACAAGAAAACAGAATAAGAGTATTCTGCACCAGAGGAAGGAGCTGAATTTGTGGGGCCTGCCTCATTATCTCTATGACCTTCTTCTTCAACATCTCATCTTTCAAGAAATGAAATACCAACTCCACCAGTTTCTCAAAGCACTCATTCATTCAGATATAAGTGATAAGGACTGTACACCAAATTTCTTCATGGATAGGAAAGATGGCTAATTGGAGCTTCCAGGAAGCACAGTTGGCAGTGATGATGAATCTGTATTTATTTTTTTATTTTGAGAGTGACAATGAAGAAGTGAAAATCAAGCCTAATTAGACTGAACCAGTACCACCATCAGCCTCCAAAATCCCAGCAGCAACCAACCCCTGCCGCCAAGTGGACCCAGCTCTAGCCTTGACTCTGGGAAGAATATAACATCCCTGGTTTGGGATTTAGTAACTATTAGGCAGAATAAGGATAACAGTACAGACTAAGGGGCATATTTAAAAAAAGTGGTGCTGCACCCAGTGCAGTGCCACTTTCCTTTTGCCCCTTAGCACCCCCCTACTGCCACCATGTGTGTGTCATATTTAAAATAAGGGTAGGAGGCAATAGCATCAAAATGTTTGAAGCTATTTACTGTTCAGGGTTAGGGCCAAAGGTTTGGCTCTAACCCTGAACAGTACGTACCAACAGTGTGCCCTCTTTTAATACCGGAAGAAATTATGCAAATAAATCTTTTAGATTTCTTTGCGTCATTTTTGCCCCACCCCTAATGGGGGAAGGCCCCGCTTGCATACATTATGCCTGGCGCAGGAATAATGTGGTGCAAGGGGTTGCAAGGGGTTACAATGCATGCATTGTGCCACTTTGTAAATATGGCGTGGCATTTTTCGGCTGTCTAATGCCACATTAGTGTAAAAAAAATGATGCTACTGTGTCGTCAGTTGAAGCTAGGCCCTCTTAAATCTGGACTTAGGTATTTGCCATGCTGAAGTGCATTGTGGGAAACAAGGTGAAAGTCTTGTTAACATAGGACCATCAGTCCAATTTGAAAAGAAGCATTCATTCAATGGGGGAAGAACTCACGAAAGATGTGTTGCTAGTCTAGAGGGAAATTACTATGGTTAAGTAAATTACATAATTAGTACACCAACCCTTACCACTCATAGTCTGTATTAAGCAGCAGCCGTACCTCTTGCTGGCATAAGAAAAACAGGCAGCATCAAACTCATCCCAAACCATTCAAGAAGTAGCTCTGAATGGAGGTGACTTCAGGTGTGACCAGCATAAAAGTGGCAAAGCACTATCATGTCTGTGTTCAGCAAGGAAGATCCATAGTACTAAAGCCAGAAACTGGTTCATTTGGTTTATTTCTGAGACCGGTGAACAATTTGGCTCTTAACCTCCTTGCATGCTGTTTGGTGTTTTTAATTTGATGAACTTGTGATAAATACATGGCCTGTCTACCTTCAGTCCCTTTTCAACTTTGTATGTCCTTATAGAGGTAGAATCATCAATAAAGTGTCCAGAGCTTAAAGATAAAATCGCCAGCATCAAGAACAAAGAAGAGCCAAAGTGCTCTTGTGGCACACCTCAAACATGGTGCTGCCTCCAACAGCATCAACATGCATTCACTGCAACCACTACTATTTAAATGACCTTTTCAGGATTCCTCTAATAACAAATTAATACCTCCAGCTTGAGTAGAAATGTCCTCTATGTTAGGTTGTTTTTTTTCCAGTACTTATGAAGCACACAGTTTCAAAAATGTGGAGAGACATTGATCAACAGAAATATCATCTCAAAAACGATGAAGCTCAACCAGTCGTGCAAAAGTAGGATTGTACAGGTATTATGACGACTTATCTTACAGTGAAGAAACCATAGACTTTATGTACTAGTACTATGGCTGCTGTCAAAACATTGAAAAAGAGTAAACTACTCCAACTAAAAAGAGCTCCTATTTTACAGTGAGCAAACCATCTTCAGATTTAAAAAAAATAGACTAGTGTTCTAAACAGCAAGATAACAGTCCCTTTGGCCTGTAATCAAACAAAGACAAGTAATTCAAATTTTCAGTAAACCACAGACATTAGCATGAACAATTACCTCTGCAATGGATAATGCTATTTCCTGAGAAAGCTAGATGCCATATGTGTCACTTATTCCTAAACATAAATTTACCATTCTATGCTGTCATTGGAAAAAGAGAAGTACACAACTCTTAGTTTTTAAATTTATTTAGAGTAATTAGTGAGACCAAAATGATTAATGTGGCACAAATAAGAAGCTTAGCTAAACTTCCTTCATTCATGTTTAGGTATGACACATGCTGCTATTCTGGGTATGGTGCTGGATTGCACTTAAGTTATTTGTATGCCTGCAAATGGTCTTACATTTGATATACCGTTAATTCTTTTGAGGCCTTCTCATATTAGTATTCTCTCACAAATACTCCCCTTCACACTCAACATGGCTTTTGAAAATAAACAAAGTCTACATGCACCCATCACCTTGACCACTTTCACCATCCTGGACAGGCCCAAGGGTAGAATACGGATGTCTTGGGGCTTAACTCCCCATGTCTGGGCTCCACAATTGTGGAGATCATTGACCTAGGTCACCCTTAGCCAGTTGAATGACGTGACAGCTTCTACCTAGGGAAGGGTGGCTGCAGACTAGAGAGGATGTGAAGCATAGACTGTAGTCCTGTGAAGGTACAGTCACTGGGCAGATCTACCTAGCCTGTTAGGGAATGTAGCATTGGACCGGGGAGGAGTCTGGGTCTCCTGCTGGCTAAGCAGCTCACATATCCCAAGTGATAGGTGGCAAAGCCATAGCTTACACATGAAAGGCCAGGTCCGCGCAGGCTAGAGTACTAGGCACCAGTCAAGGTCCCCTTTCTTACCCTAGGCAGGGTGACATAGGGCCAGGGAGAGGTCTAGTGCTCCTACGGGCTGAAAAGCTCCTGAAAAGGTCCTGTAATGCCTCTCGCCTTATGAGAGGTTGGCAAACTCCTGCCTTTGGCTTTGGAGCCCTAGGCCCACAGGCCAGTATTGTTAGCCAGCAGGAAGAGCCTCCGAGCCAACCAGAGCAGGGTGGCACATCACCTGCAAGGTTTTGACAGTTTTCAAGATGTTCACCAGCTAACCTGTTGGTTTCATACTGTAAAAAGTGTCACCATTCTCAAGGCCCATCCAGCCAATAGACAAGTATGGGTATGCCAACTCAGTTAACCATGTCACCAGAGAAGTAGGCTTAATGTTTTCCACAGCCCTAGGCATGACCCAGGATGCACATTTGTCCTCAACTTGCTTCAGCTTACTTAGACTAGCAAGTTCACTGGGACATGAGGTAGTATCCCAAAGTGAAACATAGAAATTGTCAATTCCTGTACTTTCACGGAACTGTGAGAGGTCTACCTTTGGCAGAATCTTGTACTGCTTCGATTATTTTAGGCTATATGCCTGCCGATGTCTGCATCTTCCCACCCTAGAATCATTGCTTAAATTGAGATGGTAGTTGCCGTTGGGGGCCATGGCACTTGTTTTTGGGGAACTGAACTTAATTTTACACCTCATATATTTACTGAGAGTAAGAAAGGGAAAAGCATAGTAATTGAAATGTTGGAGGAAGAGAAAGGCAGAAAAAATTTCATATAGGGAGAAAGCAGGATCCTCAAAGAGTAAGTTAAAAGGATAGGGAGTGTCTGGTAATGGATTAAAGAGGCATGAGGTGGATTACAACGATAAGCCTTGGTAGTCAGTGTGCTGATGTGTGGGCTTATGAGCGAAGCTTGGCACGGACACTGCCTGGTGCCCTATCCTAGTAGAGCTTATAAGTTGGTCCTGCTGGACATTTGTTACCTCCAAAATCTTTTTTTGTTTTAAATGTGAAAGTTGAATCGTTCGTAGAACAATCCTTCACACTGACTTTTACCAAATAAACGAGTGGGCCAGCTACAGTGGATGCCAAAAATCCTGTCAACTGTTTAGAGTTTTCTTTAAACCTTTTCATGATGTTTGGCTATTTTTTGTTTTCTTTTAGGTTTTACATCAAGGCATCATTTTAACCTGATGGTTGCAGCTAAACTGCCAAATTGTAGGAGCTTGCCTCCCACACTGGGTCCAACATTAATGGTGGATGCTGCATCAAGAGATAAAACAAGATATTAACAGGCCCGTTATGCCACAGCAGCAAGGAAAAACTGTTGCCACTTATGTGAGTGCTGGAGATAGACCACATAAGTGCATCCATATCCCTGATGTACTGGCAGTTTTGGATCAGCACATCTGTGCTATAGTAGTGTTTATTGCCATAAGGAGAATTCACATAGGCTGACCTAAACTATTTCCTTTCAGTTAATGAAGGGACACTTAAAACATTGTGTGTGACATCATAGTTTCATTGCCAGAAGCGACTGTGGAGAAATTATTATGCACTGACATAACGAGGTTTGCTGAAATGACCTTCCTTGTGGTGGAGTTGGAAGCAGTTCTGTCATTAGGAACACTGCATCTCATGCCCTCTAATTAGGGTGGTGGAGCAAGGAGGAGTTTGGGAATCAGCTTTGATTGAATTCTGGTTACAGCACTTCTCTAAAACACACCCTAAAACCTGATTCAGTTTTCTTGTGAAACTGCTAAATCTGCAGGAGAATTTACTTCATCGTAGAAGTAGTGCGGTAAAGGACGTTTTATCAGTATTAAACAATCCAGGTTTAGCACTTGAACGAAAAATCCTACAAATTTCCACTACAACCCTCATCAAAATCAGGACCTACATCCAGCAAGCAGAAGTCTATGTTTAGGATTAGCAGAACAGAAGCGATGTTGTAAATCTACAGAGCACCGATCTTACTAAAACTACAGTTTGCCACTAAATATAGCGGTAGAGAATCATTGGTTTTGGGACAGGAGACAATCAGCTGGATCTTCCTTTGGGATTCTGCAGTTGATGGTCCAACTACCAAATACCCATGTCTTAATTAACATTGGAAGGACCACACTAGCCACACTTTCTGATGTTAATTGTTCCTGCCGGGGACTGCTGGGCAATGCATGGCTGACCTGGGCAGGACACAGAATAAAGGTACATTTTCTTATGTCACAGAAACAACCCCCTTCTTGTGGGTCTGTTACCATAGGCCAAGAGGGCTCCTACAGCATGGTGACAAGACTTAATTAAATTTTAGTAAAAAGTGTTCACCTTGTGTTGTCAGAAGTGCTTTAGAAGTACATTTCCTGTCACAGCAAGAAAGAACTAGAAATACGGTAAGCAGACTGCTGATGAGCAGGTAGAGGTGGACTTCCTTTTTAGTCAAAATGCCCCTAAAGTGCATGAAAAGTGATTATTAGAAGATTCTTCTATATGAATGAATAAAACCATTGAATGACTAAGCCATAATCTAGACTTTAAAAAGTGAACAGAAGGGAATAAGGATACAAATTTCTTTGGTAGAATAAGCTTTAACAATATTACTTCCATTTACATCTTTTCTGTCTTGCACCACCGTTGCAACCAAAGCAATCCTGGTCATAACATTTTTGGACATGTCCATTTGTTATGTTAGTTGTGCAAATGGACCTCATACTCAGGAAGTTTCTCTTCTGGACTCATGTAACTATAGTTCTCCATGCAACATGGAATGTTGGATATACAACCACATTTTATTTCACATTTTGTTTCCACTATGCATACAAGAACTATTTTGGGGAGAAAAGAAATCAGCACAATAGTGGACAACAGCGAACAATCAAAACATTGTCTTTCCTGCTCCTGCCAAAATGGCAAATGACATGCCTCTATTGGAACGCTATTTTGATTATGAAAATGAATAATATGTGGACCACAACCATGCACATTTTATAATGTCCATATTTTTCGTTACACAACAACATATAAAAGTTACTTTAACAAAAACTCTTACAACCAATCACCAAATGCTTCAACATCCGAAACACTGATATAACCCTGCTCCATTTTTATGAAATAATAAATTAGACAATTATTAACTCTTCTTGTGTATTAGGACTTCTGTCTTTAGATCATGTTCTTTCTTTAATATGTAAAATTCCCATACATTTGAAGGTAGTTTTAATGTTTTCTAAACTGACTGTAAACAAAGGATTTTGTCTATAAAGATCAGAAAAACATTTCTTCAAAGGATGATGATGATGATGAAACATGCCTGAAGTTTCCCAAAATTATACTTTACAGTAGTATTAAAAAGCTTTTTTTCTTGGAAGTCACGGTGATGTTTCCAATATTAGAATTGGGAGAGTTTGTTCATTCTCTTATTCTGTGCTCTGTGTGTGGTCTTCTTCAGGGCTTCTTTAAATTCAGTGTTTTTAAGAGTGTATATGATAGGGTTACACAGTGGTGCCACAGCAATGTACGAAAGAGAAAATATCTTGTTGTCTTCCATAGTTGATGCTGGTCGAACATATGCAGAACAGAGAGATGCGTAGAACATAATAACCACAGTAAGGTGAGACGAACATGTGGAGAAGGCCTTCCACCTTCCACCAACGGATGCTATTTTCAGGATGGACGAAACAATGTTGATGTAGGATATAATGATTAAAGTAAAAGACATCATTGTCAGAAAAGCGCAAATAATGTAAGTGAGTGCTTCAATAATATAAGTGCTACTGCAGGAAAGCTTCATCAAGGGAATCACATCACAGAAGAAGTGGTCGATTCTGTGGGACTTACAGAAGGTAAGCTTGGAAATTAATACAGTGTGTGATATGGGATCAATTAGACCAACTACCCAGCTTGTAATAGCCAGTCGGAGACACACAGCCTTACTCATGATAGTCATGTAGCGTAAGGGATTGCAGATGGCCACATACCGATCATAAGCCATGACTGTGAGGAGAATGACTTCTATAGATAACATGACAGAGAAAAAATACATCTGCAGTAGGCATTCTGTGAAGGAAATGCGTGTGCCTGTCAGAAAGAAATGGGCCAGCATTGGTGGGAAAATGACTGAGGTGTAACTGATGTCGATGAAGGACAAATTGGTAAGGAAGAAATACATGGGTGTGTGCAAATGTGAGTTAGAATAAATTGTAACCATAATAATAAGGTTTCCCAGTAAAGTTGACAAGTAAATTAGTACAAATGCAACAAAAAGGGGAATTTGCATCTCAGGAAAATCTGAAAATCCCATGATAAGGAAATCATCCATTGAGGTCATATTTTCTGCAGCCATTTCTTTGTTAATATATCTAAGGTAAAAAACAAAAGAAGCAAGATCATACAATAATACATTTATTTTGATGATTTTGAGAACTACTATAACAATGGTTACAATTTTAACTGTGAAGCATTTTTAGGTCACAATGCAGATTGGTTTAGCCCATGCCTTTTCTGCATGCCAAAGAAGAGGACCTCAACTAATCAGCCCATATTCCCTCAATGATAGATGGTGATCAATGTCCAATCAGCTTTGTAAATGCTGCATGTCATTCTTGATGCTTCTCTTCTTGCAGCATCCTCCTGGGTGCCACAATCACAGAACCTCTTGCAGTTGATGTTTCTGTCATACCACAACTGTCCTATTGCCTTTGTTAACTTCTACCCTGGACCTCTTTCTATTTCTCGTCTCTTGAATACTTTTGGTCAGTTTATCAGCAAATATGTGTCTTCAGTGGGATCAAAGCCAATTGAAATTTCACATTGGGATGCTTTGGTGACAGTCTAATCTCTCTCATCATCTGGAATTTCACCTCTGCCATGAAGTGACACAAAAGGGTGTTCACTTTATTTGATGTGAACTAGAGATTTTGTTGTTTTAGTTGCCAGTAGTTATCTAATAATAATTCCACTCTTGTATCTTTCATCTTGTATGGACAAAATATCTGTTATGGGTTTTGTATTATAATAATAATAAAATTGCTGATAGAATGTCTGGTACAGAGTAGTTAATAGCTTAATAAGGGGGTTCTTTCGATAACTCTGCAAATACATTAATTGTGTTTATTTATTACATAGAAGAGGGGTAAAAACATGATTTTAAACTTAGCTAAGATATAACTGATACTTCTGAACACAAAGCAGGGCCATTGTTTATACTTCTTTATTCATACCCAAATATATCACTGAATACTAGCTGGTATACCACCTTAGAGAGGTGGTGAATGTGCATGCAGGGCTTCTGTGTGGGGCAGATACATAGGGTGGTATGGAAGGCAAGCTATGGAAGAAAAAGATTAGTACTGACAAGGGAGAGCATTGAATGTTCTACCCTTGCCCGAGAAATAAGTCAGAATGGAGAATGGGAAAAGGCTTGACTGCTGTAGCAATAAAAACTTAATTTGATAATACCAGCTGGAATTACCAGGTAGTAAAATCATGTTTGGTGTTCCAGTACCTTAAAATTGGGTACTGGAACAACAAGTCAAGTGTGTTCAGGTAGAGCAGAATTCCATACAAGAGTTCCATTCTGCTTGACTCATTATCGTGGTCATCAAAAGACATTTAGTAAACTGAAAATCCTCAACAGACATAGCGAAGTCAAACTATATTGCCCTCCCCTAGAGTCTGCGGTTAATGAACAAGTAAAATAGTGGTCCATATAGATTAAAACAATTGTAGGCATAAAAAGTGTAAGTTTGATACATTTGCAGACTATTTACTGTATGGGGCCATAATAAAGATAGGTTACGGATAGAGGATACCATTTGAGTTCATCAAATCTATAAAGCAAAAAAACCCTAGACACAGGGGGTCATTCTGACCCCCGCCGGCAGCGGAAGCCGCCGGCCTGGCGGGAACCGCCAGAAGACCGTACCGCGGTCAAAAGACCGCCGCGGTCATTCTGAGTTTCCCCCTGGGCTGGCGGGCGACCGCCAGAAGGCCGCCCGCCAGCCCAGCGGGAAACCCCCTTCCACGAGGATGCCGGCTCCGAATGGAGCCGGCGGAGTGGAAAGGGTGCGACGGGTGCAGTTGCACCCGTCGCGATTTTCAGTGTCTGCATGGCAGACACTGAAAATCTTGGTGGGGCCCTGTTACGGGGGCCCCTGCAGTGCCCATGCCATTGGCATGGGCACTGCAGGGGCCCCCAGGGGCCCCACGACACCCGTTACCGCCATCCTGTTCCTGGCGGCCAAAACCGCCAGGAACAGGATGGCGGTAAGGGGGGTCGGAATCCCCATTGCGGCGCAGGCGCCGCGGTCAGAATGCCCATGGGAGCACCGCCAGCCTGTTGGCGGTGCTCCCGCGGTCCAGGGTCGGAATGACCGCCACAGTCTGTTGTTTTTATAAGAATTGATCTCTCATCAGTTAGCATTCTTTACTGCATAGAATGTGGTCAGCCTTGGATAACATACAGCTATGACATATTATTCCTTTTAAGTATTGTTAGTGTAAGAAATTGGACCATTGGTAGGGGTGATAAAACCCTACTCAAGCAGCAACCACAACTCTTGCCATGGTGAAAAACAAGCAAACCCAAATTAATCTGTGCTGAACTCTCTGGTAGCTTGGCACAAAAGCAGTTAGGGTTAACTTAGAAGTAATGTATAAAGTATTTATGCAGTACAGAAACAGCAGCCCAGATACAGGACTGAGTTCAGCCCACTGAAAAGTACCTTGACGGCCTGGGTATCAAGATGCAAAGTTGTTGCGTCAAGCTATGTGGGCCGACGTTGAGGAATGGTCAGCGAGGAGCTGCAATGTGAGGCCCGGCATTGAGATGTGATGCGCTGTGGTGGAGTAATTGATCATCGACGAAGAGCTGTGATGCGAGGTCCTTGTTGTCATCAATGAAGATGGTGGGGCTTGTGTAGACTTTGCTGCACTGCGTCGGATCACAGGACAAGATGCATCGTGCTGGGCAGGTGTAGGCATCAGGCGGCATTGGTGTCAAAGGAGCCGGTGGGCTTGCGGGGATTTGCACTGAGATGAGTCGGCATCAAGGTAATCTGCGTCATGTTGGGCCAGAGATGATGGTGGGTTGTGCCACACTGCATCAAGATGAGGACAGTTGTATCACTGTCAAAGAAGCCTGTTATATCCCTGTGGCTTTAAAATGGGGGCCAGTCATCTTCACTTTGAGATTTACTGGAGTTCTGGGTCCACGCAGACAAGCTGAACTCAGCAGGGCAGCCCACAGCAGCAGAAGAGTCCTGGTGCAAAAACAACAGGCCGTGGGAAGAAAAACAGTTCTTGGTCAGCAAGCAGGTCAGTAGGGCAGACTTCAAAGCTGGGCAGTCCTTTTTTTCTGGAAGAGTCCCCAGGTTCAGAAGTGATCTGAAGAGTTGGTTCTGAGGGTCCACTATTTATACTCTGGTACCCACTTTGAAGTGGGGGAAGGTTCTAGAGTGTCCTGATAGAAGTATTAGGAATTTTCTGCATCCCTGCTGTGGCCCCAACCTATCTGGGAGCACAAAAGACTACTTTGAAACCCTTTGTGAGTGTGCAGAGGCAGAGCTGTTGTGATTTGTAAGTGTGACAGCTCCTCCCCATCTGGTATAGATGGCCTTTCCTGCCAGCACCCTACTCCCCTTTGTCTCACTATCTGGGAGCAATACACAAAGACAACCTGCCACCTACAACTAGTCATGTGACCCAGAAAAAAGGCTTCAGGCACCAAATAAGGATCAGAAAATGGCACCTTTATTAAAGTGGCATTTTTATAATGGTAACTTAAAATCAAATTTTAACATTAAAGAGAGTTTTAAATTACAATTCTTTAAAAACCAAACTCAAACTTCCTACCTGCTACCAATTGAACATTATCACTTATTAAATCTAATAATGTAACACAATTTTATCCTATAGGAAAGGTAGGACTCGCAGAAGTGAAAAACTGAATTTAGCAGTTTTTCACTACCAGGACATGTAAAACTTAAAAGTACATGTCCTCCTTTTATTTGCACTGCACCATGCCCTAAGGGCTATTTAGGGCCTACCCTAGGGGTGACTTATATGTATTTAAAAGGACAGTTTTGGCCTGGCAAAAAGCTTACTTTGACAAATCGAAATGGCAGTTGAAAACTGCACACACAGGCTGCAATGGAAGACCCGATTCAGGTTTAAAGGGCTACTTAAGGGGATGACACAATCTGTACTTGTAGGAAGCTGGCCTGGTGTGTGGTGGTTACCTAACATACTTACACCTTATACCAGGTCCAGGTATCCCCTATTAGTGTCCCCTAGCAGTGTCTAGGAGCCAGGCTCTATAGAGGTAGCTGTGGATGAGCAGCCAAGGCTTATCTAGGAAACATGCAAAGCTCATGCAATATCACTGTAGTCAAAGAGCACTTACACACATGAAAGAATACACTCAGTGTTACAAAAATAAAGGTACTTTATTATGGTAACACAACACCAACATTACTATAGAGGCAACACTCCCTTAGGAGGTAAGTGATACACAAATTATATAGACTAGTTGTCAGAAATAGGCATCAGAATAATTACAAAACAGTGCAAGTAGTGTAAAACACAATAGAAAGAAGTGGACCGAGGGGGATCACAAACCATATACAAAAAAATGGAATGCAAGAGTGTCACCCCACACAGGTAAGTGCTGTGTGTAGAGGATCGCTGGGAGTACCAGGAAGGTACAAAGGGAAGCCTCACAACACCCCCGAGCAACCAGGAAAGCAGGAGTAAATTTGTAGAATTTGCCCAGAACAACCACTTAGAAGAAAAGAAAAGTTGCAAAACCTTCTGAACTTCACTCATGATGCAGGATCCACACAGCTCAGCAGGTGAGGAGGTCCATGCAGTGACTCCTTCACCCCAAGGAAGCTTCCTTCTTCTTTCCTGAGCAGACTGAAGACGGACTGTCCACAGAGGATACACAACCGGGGAAATGTTGCAGAAGGTGGAAGGAGCCGTGGAAACAATGTTGCAGGCAAAATCTTTGTTGTTGTTGCAGAATTTTGTGTCCTGGATAGTCGAGATGCAATTTCTTTGGTCAGAAGTTGAAGCAAGGGATGCAGAGGAATCCTTCTTGAATCTTGCAAGCCACATCTGAGATACCACCCAAAAGAGACCCTAAATAGCCCTGAAAGGGGGATTTCGCATCTAGCTGGGTGAACCCCTATTAGGAGGGGGCTCTGACATCACCTGCCTGACCTGGCCACTCATATGCTTCCAGAGTTCCCTGCCAACCTTGGATTCAAGATGGCAAAACCCAGGGACCTTCTGGAGGAGCTCTCGGCACCTGGGCAGCTGGGGCTGCCTGGAAAAACTCAGAAGGCTGTGGTAGCAATGCTAGGAGTCATCTAAGGAACTCCCAGAGTGCAAGGAATCATACAACTAATACTTGCAAAAATATTGGGGTATGATTGCGACATGTTTGATACCAAACATGCCTAGATTCGGAGTTACCATTAGTGACCTATGTCCAGTACACGCATAAAGTGGCATTCCTGCACTCACAAAGTCCAGGAAAAGAGGTCTGGAGTTTGTGGGGGTACCTCTGCTAGTGCAGGTGTGCCCTCACACACAAGAATATACACTCTGCCCTCTGGGCTGAGAGGGCCTAGCATAGGGGTATAGTAACCTGTAGTGAAAACGGGTGCATGCACCTGGCTCACGCAGACTGCAATGGCAGCCTTGCAGGATCCTTTCCATGGGCTCCCTATGGGTGGCAGAATAACTGCTGCAGCCTATGGGGATCCCCTGGAACCCCAATGCCCTGGGTACCTGGGTACCTTATACTAGGGGCTTACATGGGGGCAAAAGTATGCCAATTGTGGGATGAACACGGTTCCAGCAACCAAGTTTAAAGGAGAGAGCATAATCACTGGGGTCCTGGTTAGCAGGATCCCAGTCAACGCAGTCAAACACACTGACAAACAAGCAACAAGTGAGGGTAACCAAGCTAGAAAGAGGCTACTTTCCTACAGTACTTCAGACCCACTTGTAGCATTTAATTTACAGGCCAAGTAGAATCACTTTGCTAGGGACTTACAAGTAAATTAAATGTGGCAATTGAGTTTAAGCCAATTGTAACATGGTTAAAGGAGAGACCACAATCACTTTATCACTGGTTAGCAGTGGTAAAGTGTACACCGTCCTAAAGCCAACACAAAAGATTTCAGCAAAAACAGGAGGAGTAAAGCATAATGTTTTGGGGAAGAGCACACTAAGGCTGACAGGTCTAACAATTAATATCCTATTTCAGTAACTTAACTTGTAAAAACTTTACATAACATACTGCTTTCAAATTTCCTATAAGGATGAATGGCTGGTAGAGTGGGAAGGGTTTGTTTATTTTCTATTCTCTTATTAGTTCATGAATTTTATTTAACATACCACTTGCATATTATAAGTAGACTTCTGGAATCTTTAAAGTAGAAAGCCAGCCAGACAGGAGGCATTATTATTTCCTTAGTAGTTTTGTAAAATGCTGAAGATGTTGTGTTTCAGAGACAACAGGGTGTGAGGAGATACATATTTCCATGTCAGAAGAATAGTCATGCAGTACAACAGCGAAAGAACCAGAAGATTCAAAATGCCAAAACTTACAAAATGAACATATAGAATTATGGATAAATACCTGCCAAGGACATGTTTGTTTTTCACTGATGGACTCCAAGCAACATTAAATAGACAACATGAGCGCTGTCACCTGAAACCATATGGTAGAAATTCTTCAATACTGACGACCATCCAACAACTTAAGTTTGTATATGTCCCTATCAAATCCTTTTCCTCTATTCAGCAGATGACATTGATCCAGTGTACAGAGGTGCACTATTCATGAAGTAACCATGCACATGATTTCTCTCCCCTGCCCCCCCATATTTTATATTAAATATATGTATATAGCGGTAGGCTTGGAGGGCAAAGATGGTGGTTGCTTTTCACAGAAGTTACAGATCCCTACTGCTTGGTAACTCTCTGGACAGCAGCTATGTCCACTGAAATAAAAAAAGAATGAGGCAAAAGCATGATGGGATGGGGGAACAAAGCATTCTCCTTGACAAAGTAATGAAAACCACTGTGGACTCAGCAGGGCATGACATGAACAGTGACCCCTCCAGCTACCAAGACAAAAGGCACAGCTTTTAATAGGGCTGGGGCTGAGATAGCATGGCTGAAGGTACATCCACGTCTCCTGAATACGTCCCAGTGCTGGGAGAGAGCATGGAGGGGAGAGAAGGACAAGCTAACACATTTGTGGGTTCTCTTGCAATGCAATGTTATGCTCCTACTGCCTCAGACTAAGGGCTACAACATAAATTACCCCTCAAAAAGAATATCCTGAAAGGTAAAGCTCTTACTCACAGAAATCGTAGGGGAGAAAGCAGTCATAGAGAGGGTACAAAAAGTGGGGCCCAAATCTGCTTGTATAGAACAAAATAACTAGTGACATCCTGGTAACATTGTTAATCTTTCCACAAAGAACTTCTAATATGGGAAGCCAGATAACAAAACCCACTAACATTCAATGACAACACAGTCATTTTGTTACAAGATACCATGCAAAGCACCTTATAGAAAATAAAAAAAAACCTTCCATCCACTGGTAATCGAACATGCTAGGGAAAACCTCACAGATGAGCATTTCCATGTGGTCTACGGTTTCTGAGTAATGTAGTATATCATCAAGGTCTATCAAGTATTGGGCATACCCAAACTGGATATATAGCTCTTTTACAGGGAAAATAAACTAAAGCAAAAGCAAGTGACACAAGTCATGGTGTCAGAAACAAAGAACTTGAGAAGGAGGAAGAACACTGTTGGTGGAGATAGAAACTGACAGCAGAGCTGGGGCTGTGGCATCAACATTCAAGTAGGTTGAAAATTTGATGACAATCAATTAAGCGAGTAAGACAAACTTGATGTCCTTAAAATAAGAAGGTTGGCCCCTTATTACCACTTGGAGCATCTATATTTTTACATTCAGAAAGGTAACAGTAAGATGTTGGAGGGGCTTACCTGGCCGCAGAACACCAGGAATCAAACCACAGGACACATGGATATATTGTGCTGCATCAGGGTGCCAAAAAACATTTTACTAAGTCATTTATTACAAAAGTTGGAGAAACCCTTTGTGAAAATCTGCCCTGGGGAGGGAGGAATAGAGATAAGATGCAGGCGAAGGGTTCATATGGGTATTTAACAGTAAAGGCCAAACTCAAGGTTCTGTCAGATATTATAAGGGGTTTGAATGCCCAACAGAAAGATACAGAGTATACTCTCATACTCTCTGTCTCAAACGGTAAAGGTCAAAGATGGAAGTCCTAATCTTTGGGAACAACACCTCGCCATGGAACAACACTTGGTGGCCTGCTGAACCTACCCCCTCCCCTGGCCCAACAGACCACACCTGCAACCTTGGCATCATTTTGGAAAACAAGTTATCCATGTAGAAACAGCTAAACACATTCTCGTCCGCCTGCTTCCTCACCCTGCGCATGCTCTGTAAGATTTTCAGGTGGGTCCCAATCAACATCAGAAGGACTGTCACTTAGGCCCTCAACACCAGCAGGCCAAACTATGTGAACACACTTTTTATTTAGAAATCACTGCACACCTCTTTAAGGGATTACAGACAATAGAAAACTCAGCAGCAAGACTCATCCTCGACCTCCCCAGATGGACTCACACCACCCCGCATCTCAAGAAGCTACTCTTGCCCCTGATCCAGATGCCAGTTCAAGATGCTGACCCACATATACAATGCCCTACACAACGAAAGGCCAGCATACATCAACAAAAAAATTACCTTCCACCAACTGACCAGACACCTACAATCAGCCTCCCTCTTCCTTGCAGACACCTCCCCCCCGGAACCGCTCAACCAAAAGCAGAGGACACTCCTTCTCACACCTGGCAGCCAAAGCCTGGACTGACCTTCCCTTGCACCTTAGGACCGCCTCATTGCTCCGGGAGAGCAGAAAAGGACTCAAAACCTGGGTGTTTGAATGAAAAGAGCATGGCGAAGCAGCTAGCAAATCGAGTGCCTTGAGAGCCTCACAGGTGATTTGCTGTGCTTTATAAATCTTTAAAAAAAGGTGATGATGCTACACAAAACTCGTTTGAAAAGAATAGACTGGCACAGATTTCCCCCAATACTCTACACCAGGTATACACATGCCACACACTAACCAAAACTTGCAGGGTGGTAATACTGTTGTGCTATACACTGGGATTTAAGATTCAGATATCTATAATTGATAAAATGGGCAAGTATGCCCTATTTAAGAAAAGATTGACGTCAGAGATGATGGTCCCTCTAACCAGGATCAGAACGGAAGGAAAACAGACAATTGAGGGGAAGTTTAGATGCTTTCCAAAGGCATCTGTTATTCTCACTGGGGACTTCAATCAAGTGCTCTCTAGAGACCTGGAGAGGTTAGCTGTCAGAGTAAGAATTAGAGGGTTTGGGGCTAGAGAATGCATGGGATCAAGCTCATAAAGATGGTAAGGATTACATATTGTATTCACATGTCCACCATTCCTATATCTAGATAGACAGAAACTGTTTTTCACAGGTCTTGTTGAAGGAGGTAGAAGTGCATGATAAAAGCCCAGTAAGCATCTAAGATCACATGCTAGTCTCATTTAAGATTCATTGCTCAACCACATCCCGAGGATATAACATGGCACCTGGGTAGAAATTTGCAGCAAGATGCAGTCATCATTAGAGAGTAATAGGAGAGTACCTACATTTACATGAACCACCAACATCTCTATTATAAAAAACACTGGCACAACAAGACAGAATCGTCCAAATCCATTAGTTGCCAAAAGTACCTTTCAAGCATTAGAGGGAACAATAAAAAAAAGGAAACGTCCAAATGGTGGGAGGCAGCTTTTTTGAAGAAATACCTTGTAGCAGACTGCATCCCTAGAGGTCTCAAAATTCAGATTTTTCCACCAGTAGACACAACCTCACAGGACAGACTCACAAGCTCAGAGGACAGCTTGCATACTGCATCTAACAACATGATTAGGCGACCAATCGACATAGGACAGGAAGAGTACAATAAGCACAAGGAGGAAGTAGATTCTCCAACTGGGGAGACTCCACAAAAAAAAAAAAACAATCTGAATAAAGTAATCAACGAGTATGAAGAAGGCATAATCGAAAGAAAGAATAGAACATTTTGAGGGATCAAGTAGACTACCAATTAGGATGACGCTACTTGTTGGCCAGAAAATATGACAACATCAAATCAACAAATGCTCAACCAGAACCAACTGCAACCTCAGAAACATCATTAACATCAGACATAGAAACACAAGGTGGAGAAACAACACCAATGTCTGATAAGGCAGGGATACATTTTTACGAGAAAGTCAGAAGACACAGCAACATAAGAGGTGCAAACCAGAGCACCGAAGACTGCAAAGCAGGGTTGTATACAACAAATCGAGGACCGGATTTCGAGTTTGGCTCAAAGGATTACTCCATCAAAAAAAGAGATATCACATTTGATGAAGGTAGTTCCGTAGGTTATAATGGGATTGGAATACAGCGGATGGGATGTCTGTCACATTTGAGATGATGTAACCTCCTCCGCCAAACTCTAAATCAGGCCATGAGTATGAAGAAGATGCAGGACATTCTGAAAATACTATGTTCACAAAAAAAGTTTACTATACCAGCAACTGTGCAGAATTGGATATCTTTTTTATTTGTATGTTCAATATAATAATATTTGAATACAAAAAAAGACCAATAGGAAAACAGCACACTCAGAACAATACTATCTCCATTATGGAGTTATGGGATGCCCTCAAGGCCATAAAGAGAGGGAACCTGATAGCTTTTGTGGCAGCAGCCAATAGAAATAGCAAAGTAGCTCAAAGACTCTGCAACAAGAAGTCCAAAAAGAAGAAGTGCAAAAATGATCAGGCGTCAGAGTTGACATAAGGAAACTAATTGAAATCAGGCACCACTTCCACATCTTGCTGGTTAACAAATTAATGAGGGCTTTACTAGAAGTGAAAGGGAAGGTTTCTGAACTGGAGACAAAACTCAAACTCTATTAGCGAATGTCCTAAAATCCAAAAGGAACCAAGTGTACATGTTAGGCATAAATGATAGTTCAGGTAAAACCTGTTATAAGGATAGTGCCAAAGTGAAAAAAAATCACATCAGGCCCAAATCAGATTTCTCAAGAACCTGCTGTTCCCAGAGATAACAGAGGAAGAGAAAGGAGCCATGACCTTTCCTAAAACTGAATTGGGAAACTCACTAGCAATAAGGCAAACACAATCCTTAAAGCTCATGACCTACAGTGATTAAAAAACAGTTTAACAAAACCATCAGTTAAAATTCAATTTCCACAATAGCTTTATTGCAGAAATAGACAGTACTTAGGCATCTACGCTGTAAGTAAATGTAGTGTTATTCTGCACACAATGTGATGCATGGAGACCGATAGCACTCCTCAGCTCTGACAATAAAATATATGTAAAGGTTCTGACCAATGGGTTAAAGTAAATACTTGCAGACTTAATTCACAGTAAACTACTAGGATGCATTAAAGGATTCAAAACATTCAACAACATATGAAGTGAAGTTCACCTGTTTGAAAATGTTCTTAATTGCACTAGAGTCAGAAGGAGACTCTGATAAGGTGAGCTGTTTATTTAAGATATAAACTGCAAAGATTTTGTGTTGGAGAAACATGCACAAAAATTACAGTGTTCTCCTTCTATGAGCCTAGAGTCAGAATACTAGTGAAAAAGGATGCAGTCTACCTGGGTAAAACTTCATATGGAATGATCTTTGTCCCCAGTGTTGTTTGGACTAGTGAACAGGCCATGAATCTATATCATTGAGGGGTTTGTCATTCAGTAGGGAGCTATATTGTGCACTGTTTTCCCCTTTTTATGGAAAATGTAATCATAACAATGACAGACTCACTGGTCTTAACAAACATTATTTTAGCCACCAAGAATGAGAATGGAGGAGCTTCAGGATACACAACTAATATAGAATAACTGTGCTACTACTTTTTAATTTTGATAAACAGGTAAAGAAAAAGATTAAGCTACATCTGGGTAGACCTCCAAGCCTAACCAAATCTAGTACTGTTGGGGGGGTGGAATGGCCTTCCTGAAGGTGTTAGATTAGTACATTGGCAATTCCCCATAGAAATAGCTTTTAGGTTTATACAGCAATGTTAAAGTAGACAACAGAACACATTAAAAATCCAAACCCAATTTAGATAAAGAAAGACACATGTAATGAACAAAAGACACTAAGGTGGTCATTACGAGTCTGGCAGTCCATGGACCGCTACTGTGGAGGTGGCGGTCACACCGCCGCGGCCCCAGGGGAGTGGACCGCCATATTATGAACACGGGAACAGAACCAACAGAACACAGCCAAGTCACCGCCCGAACCCAACTGCAGAGAGACTTCCGCAGCCGGCAGCAGGCATATCCAGGCCAGTGGTGAGGCTGTTTACCATGACCCTATTACGATGCTGCACACCATCAGCATTTCCTGGGCAGTCACACCACCACGAAAAGCCTGGCAGACACAAATCAATCAAAAGGGAACACTGACCTTCAGGAACACAGGCAAGTCCGCAGGCACCAAATTGCAAGTCTTCCCAATACTCCTGCTGGCCATTGACACCAACGGTAAGTACACCCGCCTAGCACACACTGGAGGGAAGGATATTAGTAGACACACACAACACACACACACACAGCACAGCAATCCACGCCCACACACACACGCAAACAAACACCCGTACCAAAACACACACACATACCCACACACCCTAAATCACATATTAACTGAACATACATGTGGAAGGAAAGCCAGGATAAGGTTGTTACCATTGACACCAATGGTGCAGTTGTGCAGATATATTAAAATATTGAAAATCATAATAAATAACTTTGTACAAAGGGGCCCAGTCCATAATGTCCATAGGGCCCCTTGCACACAGACCCTAGTCGACCTTGCCAGCCTGGAAGAGCGACACGTTTTTCAGACCTATTGCCTTAACCATCAGACCATCATGGAGCTGGTGAGCCAGTTGCAGCCTGATCTGTAACCTGTTATCAGTCATCCCAATGCCATCACTCCCACAGTACAGGTGTTGTCAGTCCTCCACTTTCTTGCCAAAGGGACGTTCCAGATGACAGTGGGCTTGGCAGCAGGGATGTCACAGCCAATGTTCAGTAATGTTTTGAGGACTGTACTGTGTGTTCTACTAAGACATCTGCCCTGCTACATCAGGTTCCCCCAATGTGCTGATTTAACCAACGTCAAAGGTGCCTTCAACGATTTGGCACATATCCCTCATGTGATAGGGGCCATAGATGGCACACACATTCCCTTGCTGCCACCCAGGAGAAATGAAGTGTTCAGGAATAAAAAAAAACGTTTATTTTATAAATGTGCAGGTGGTGTGTCTCTCTGACCAAAGTATCTCACAAGTTACAGCCAAGTTCCTTTGTTCCCTGTATGACTCCTTCATTCTGCAGAACAGCATGATGGCACCACTATGGAGGGATGCATTTGTATGTGTGTCCCTGTACACTCAACTCTCTTCACACCCTGCCCTATATTCCTCCTGGTCTTGACATGGGTCCTACCTTTGTGCATACAGGTGACTCTGGCTATCCCAACCTTCCCTGGCTACTGACACCTGTGAGACATCTGACTACAGATGCTGAAAATCATTTCAATGAGACCCACGGTAGGACAAGGCGTGTGATCGAAAGAACCTTTGGCCCACTGAAGGTCAGATTCCGGTTTCTACACATCTCTGGAGGTGTCCTACTCTTCAAACCATTGAAAGTGTGCCAGATCAAGGTTGCCTGCTGCATGCTACACAATCTGGCCATTGCTGGATGCAGAGGAGGAGGCAGCTGGACCAGTGGGTGATGAAACGGATATGGGGAGTAAAGAGGATGAGGATGATGAGGATACAGCTGACTCCAGAGCAGAGTTGATACAACAATACTTCCACTGAGCTACAGGTATGTGTCAGTTGTATGTTATGTGACCGGCACTCCTGGCTGTCTTGTGACATGGAGCCTCTTTGTGTCTGTTAGCACTGGTGGTATTTGGTGCAGCTCTGCCTGTGGGTGGGTTTGAGTGTGTCCCATTTCCTCATCAGTGGAGTTGTTACTGTGCACATTTCACTACAATTATCACCCTGCTGTTGTGTTGCTTCAGATGTGACATGTTTGTGCTTTTCAATTGTTCCCTGTACTGCCACATCAACTGCAATATGTGTGCTATACATTGTGGCGTCAATAGTATTGCTACGTCTCCTAGGAGTCCACATTGGTAAGCAGTGCAACATTACTGTATTAACTGTGGAACATGGCTTTAGTTTAGCTTTGTCTGCTGTGATGGAAGGACCACTAGGGATGGTTGACTTGGGAATGTGAGTCTGACATGGGCATATGGCTAGAGCTGACACTTGTCAACTCACTCATGGGACTTTGTAATTGTGTGCATGTGTGTTGAGTGGGCATTTTTTTACTCCTATAATGATTGTTGTTCCTCTCTTGTTCTACTTGCAGGGCATTTTTGTGGTGCTCTCTGGTTCCTCCATCGCCTCCCTTGACACATGTCTCAAGCCTCTGCCTGCTCCACTATCATCCTTGTTGCATATTGCTCTCCCTTCTATCACTCTCACAAACGTTTGCAGGACAATGGGTTGACAGTTGAACATGTTACGCCACAGTAAATTATACTTCTTACATTAAAACATGTAGACAGTAGCTGTGCTCAATAGTGTTTATTTGTAACTGACACGTGCAAGGGGTGATGAGTAGGGTCATAGTTGGTAAAACCATCAGTGTAGTTAGCCCAGCTGTGGATAGTAGGGGCCTAGGGAGAACGGAGAGACGATAGTGAACACTCAACATGGTGTGTCAGTGGCACACAAGGGAGAATGTTCTGGAGAGGGTCACTTCCTGGTGGTGGTCTTGGTCTTAGTATCAGTTCCTGCAGGATGTCCAGTTGGACATCCCAGTTTGCGTGGGGGTCCCTCAGCTACAGGGGGGGGGGTTGCTGGTGGTCTGAGGGTCCTCTGGCAGGGCCTCCATTCCACTAGCTGCCGCTGAAGTGAACGGCTCTGTTGGGATGTGGCTAGTGGAAAGGTCCTGCTGGTGGGTGAAAGACTCATGCAGGATGTTGGTCAGTTCCCTCAGCACCCCTGCAATGGAGGCCGTGGTGGCAATGAGTGTCTGCCACTGCTGCATGGCCTCCTGATAGTGTTCCGTTTGCAGCCTCTGGTTGTCCTGCAGGGTCGCAAGGAAGTGGCCCATTGTGTCATGGGTTTGATGGTATGCACCCAGGACTTGGGAGAGGGCTGCCTGGGCAGTCTGTTGTTGTCACTGCCCTGTCCCTTGGACAACAGGTCCCCTTCCACTACTACTGCGCCCCTGTGCCTGTGCCCATGGCACAGTGTGCCCACTCCCAGTAGCATCAGGACCTTCATTGTCTTGGGTGTGTGCCCTTGACTCTGGCCCCTGTGCTGTGGGGCACACTTTTGATTGACCCATCCCAGGGGCACTGATTTGGGGATGTAAGGCTGACTGCAGTGTAGTTGCCACATGGGAGGGGATGTCTGGTGTGTCCAAGGTTGGGGCTGCTGAGTGTGGACTGACCAGTCATCTCAGATGGGCCAGGCAAGTCGTCACTGTCCAGATATCCACTTGGGTCTTCATCCTGGGGAGGGCAGTCTGAACCTGGCATCCACTGGCGGTTGGCAGTGGCAGCGGGACCTGTGGATGGAAATTTGAGGATTGCAAAGGATTCTGAGTAATAGAACGTGGTGAGATCCCCACAAGTCACCCCATTCTGGATTCCCCTTGGTATCTACTTTCAATAAATGTATAGGTTTGCTAGGTTTCCCTAGGTGGTAGCTGAGCTAGAGGCCAAAATCCACAGCTAGGCACTTTGCAAAAAACAGCTCAGTTTTCATTGGGAAAATGTGATGTGTCCACGTTGGGTTTTGTGGCATTTCCTGTCGCAGGCACTAGGCCTACCCACACAAGTGAGGTAACATTTTTATCGGGAGACCTGAGGGAATGCTGGGTGGAAGGAAATTTGTGGCTCCTCACAGATACCAGAACTTTCTTTCACCGAAATGTGAGGAAACAGGGTTTTTTGCCAAATTTTGAGGTGTGCAAAGGATTCTGGGTAATAGAACGTGGTGAGAGTCCCACAAGCCACCCCATTCTGGATTCCCCTGGGCGTCTACTTTCCATAAATGTATAGGTTTGCTAGGTTCCCCTAGGTGGTAGCTGAGCTAGAGGCCAAAATCCATAGTTAGGCACTTTGCAAAAAACAGGTCAGTTTTCTTTGGGAAATTGTGATGTGTCCACGTTGTGTTTTGGGGCATTTCCTGTCGCGGGCAATAGGCCTACCCACACAAGTGAGGTACCATTTTTATCAGGATATTTTCAGTAATGCTGGGTGGAGGGAAATTTGTGGCTCCTCTTAGATTCCAGGACCTTCTTTCGCCAAAATGTGAGGAAAAAGTGTTTTTTGGCCAAATTTTGAGGTTTTGCAAAGGATTCTGGGTAACAGAACCTGGTGAGAACCCCACAAGTCACCCCATCCTGGATTCCCCTAGGTGTCTAGTTTTCGAATATGCACAGGTTTGGCAGGTTTCCCTTGGTGCTGGCTGAGCTAGAGGCCAAAATCCACAGCTAGGCACATTCCAAAAAACACGTCAGATTTCAATGTAAAAATTTGAAGTGTCCATGTTGCTTTTTGGGTCGTTTCCTGTTGCGGGCAATAGGCCTACCCACACAAGTGAGGTACCATTTTTATCCGGAGACATGAAGGAACACAGAATAGAAGAACAAGTGTTACTGCCCATTGTCTTTCTCTCCATTTTCTCCTTCCAACTGTAAGACAGTGTGTAATAAAGAAGTGTATTTGGAAATGCTCTGTAATTCACATGCTAGTATGGAGACCCCCGAATTCAGAGATGTCCACTGCTTCTCAGCACCTTATCTTGTGTCCATTTTGGAAATTCAAAAGTTTAATACCTATTTTTCACTCTTTATATTTCACCAAATGAATTGCTGTATACCCTTTGTACAATGAAAACCCATTGCAAGGTGCAGCTCATTTATTGGCTCTGGGTACCTAGGGTTCTTGATGAACCTACAAGACCTACATATCCCGCAACCAGAAGATTCCTGCAGACGTAGCAGGGTATTGCTTTTGAAAATCTGACATCATAGGAAAAAGTTACAGAGTAAAACGTGGAGAGAAATGGCTGATTTTTTCACCTGAATTTTTTTTATTTTTTTATTTCAACTGTTATTTTTTGTAGGAAAACCTTGTAGGATCCACACAAATGTCCGGGATCCAGCATTGGTTTTACACCCATTTCTGTCACTAACTGGAAGGAGGCTAAAAAAACAAAAAATAATAAAATTGGGGCATGTCCCAGTAAAATGCCAAAAATGTTTTGAACAAAGTGGTTTTCTGATTCAAGTCTGCCTGTTTCTAAAATCTAGGAAGTTGGTGATTATAGCACAGCAAAGCCTTTGTTGATGCCATTTTCAGGGAAAAAAACACATGCTTTCTTGTGCAGCCCTTTTTCCCGATTTTTTTCTGACAAAAACAACATTTCAGCTGTATTTTGGCTAATTTCTTGGTCTCCTCAAGAGGAACCCAGAAACTCTGGGTACCTTTAGAATCCCTAGGATGTTGGCAAAAAAGGACGCAAATTTGGTGTGGATAGCTTAGTTGGACAAAAAATGATGAAGACCTAAGCGCAAACTTCCCCAAATAACCAAAATATAGCTCAGCACAGTGGGGGGGTGGTGGGGGGGGACAGCAGCTAAGCTGTTAACCTAGATGTATTATTATTGGACTTCCACCAGTACCAAAAAGGTCAGAGTGGAACGAAACTACTTGCAGTCTGTGCACTGAATACTAGTTTCATAATGCAAAGAATCATAATACCACCAAAGACAGGGTCCAGAAAAAAGGGATGACTAAACATAAACGGCATATTTCCTGCATCTTGCTACAGATGTTATTTGGTTATCTAAACAGCATGAAGAACACAGGCTGTATTAAAGTCAAATGACTACTACCCTCCTTGAAACATGAGGCATAGTAGTAAAGATGCAACATCTCATGACATCCCCCTCCCCAAAAGCCTTCTATACCTAAACTCCAACTTCACAACAGCTCCTGACAGGAAAGTGTTTGGGGCAAAAAGTGATTTACAGTACAGAATATGTGGTGTCCTTTTTACAAATAGAGAGACAGGATCATTCTTCACATTGTAAACGGATATGCAGGGTGTCTGAAATATTCAGCATTGAGAACTGAGGCACTGGAAACCCAATTCATTTAATAAAGCAGCCATTAACAAGCAAAAGATTTACTATGAAAAACAATTATACAATTGGAATGCATGAATAGCTGGGAAACATTTTCCGATGAGGAAGTACCGAGAGAGTTGCATGAGAATATGAAGGGTTATAAGAAGACATAATAAATCAGTCGTAAAATAGAGATTTTAGTGAAGGGTAAGACAGGATTGCACTTCTCCATAGTTAACTTAACCAAGTGTTTCCTCAAAGTCACTCCTGTGCTAGACTCAGCACACATAATGACTATGCCAGCTTCCAGTAGAATGGTGGAAAGAGATGTCAGCAGTAATAACATAAGTTAGCCTCTCATATAATGGGGATAATACCAGTGGGATGGAACTCTAACCTGGGCAGCAAGCGGAAGTTGGTGTTCTAACTTGTACTGTGCACACAAATTGCCATTATACCATGCTCAAAACAGAATAACTTAATTGCAGAAGTGAATGAGAAACGTGAGGAACTGTATGGCCCTTGGGAGACATTTGCATCACCTTCTCAATAACAAGAAGCCCTAGACTCCCAGTACTAAATAGATTAGAAAAGACAATAAGGACATTACCTGCCCTCAGGATTGAGAGCCTTTCATCTCTGTCTAGGTGACAGAATAACAACCAGTACATTAGAAGATTAAGGAAGCCGGCAGTGCTTTAAGATAGATTCATCATAGACTGGAATGCCATCAGATGTGAGTCTGCATGCAGGAAGAGCCGGATCAGCATCTGGCAAAGCTTGAGTTTCAGAGCCTGGTTTTCACTGATCTGATGTAGGACCAGTAAATAATAAAATATGCTGTACAATGCTCTAGTGTTAGAAAAGTGAATAATATGCTTCAAATGCTTTGTTTTGTATAATTACTTCTGATAAAAGCCAAATACAACATTATAATATGTATTCCTCTTTATAACTCTGAGTGGCAGCAGTTTAAGTAATAGCCTTTGGCATGGTCAGTAAGTTAGTACCTCCTCTGCCTCTAACCAGACTAGCGCCATTTCCTGGCACACAACCACCAAAAACACGACTCCTGTCTTAGGAAAGACAGGAGTCATGCCCACCACCCCAGTGGCAAGCACAGGGGACAAGTGTCCCCTGGGCATGGCCATTGCACCCTGTTCCATGAAGGGGCCCCAAGTTAGGGCACTCAATGGTAAAACATTTTTTTTTTTTAAATGCTTACGTGGACTTATATGTGATAGGGTCCCCCATCCTCTGGTGTCCTACTGGTGGGGGCTCGGGGAGGGCACCTGTGGACCCATTCCATGGTGTTTAACCACAGGACTTCTGCATTACCTTCAAAATAATGTTTAGATGTACAACATTAGTGTTAAAGATGCTCGTTTTTAAAGGCACTAGATCACAACGCAGCACCAGTCCACTTACCTTCTCAGATCCTAACTACCCCCCTAATCACTCTTTGACTGTGGCCCTTATATAGAGAACGACAGATAAAATTCTCTGTCAGAATGTGGAGGCTATTCCATCCCCCCCATTGTCAGACCCTTAAGACATTATGCACTTCCAATATAACAGGCGGGAAATTTGCCAAGTCTGTGATGGAGTTTTCTGCCCACCTGACTCTGAATAGGCCTGTGCGTTTACCTTTTACTTTGAACAGTTGTACATTGCTTTTCAGCTAGGTTAGTGCTATTCATATAACAAATGACATATACAGAGGGGCCTATTCCCAAAAGCATTTTGAGTATGCCAGCTAGTATCTTGCGTACTGGTTTCATATTATCATAAATGCCACTGTGAACTGGAATCACAGGGGGCTGTTCATAAACTGCATTTTGTACTATGATTAGTAGTACCAGAATTTATGTACTACAAAATGCTATTCGTAAATCTCCATCTCTCCTATTTTTGTCAATAGTGAGGTCCCTACAAATGTAAGTTTGATAGTAGCACATGTGAGAGGAAACGAGGAGTGGTAAAATAATGTGGTGTACTTATTACAAAATTGTTGGGGTTTGGGGAGGACTAAGGATGGGTTAAGGGAGGGTGAGGGATGGGTTTAAGGAGGGACATACACCGACCCACAAAAGAGTAAGCCCATTGCTATTCACAAACTGCCCTTCGGAAGTTACTTCAGCCAAAAATACCCATAAACAGTAGCAAATGCAGTCTAGGTCAGAGATAGAGTGAGCTCAGCACCGAACAGGGCCATCCACTGGTACTGGACACCCTCGACAGAAATAGACGGAGTTAAAATAAAACCCCATCTGAAATAATGCTAAATTGGATTAACTTAGTTCTATTATCTAAAATATAAATACATTTAATGTTAAGTTAACAAAATGTACAGAAGAATAAAATGTACTTTTCTATTTCAAAATGTTTTAATAACCTTTTTGAATTTAACTATGTATGTAACATTAGTCTTTTTTATTTGTATTAAAGGTAATTACATTGTTTTAATTAATTCTATACATCAGTTTTAATACTTAATAATGCATAATAAATTGTTTTTTATTTTAATGGATTTTTTTAATTTACAGTTCAGAAAAATATTTTATTTTAATTTAATTTAATTAAATAAATACCTGTTCAAAATCAAGTTAGTAGTGTTTTAGCATGTTTGTTCTACATTTAAGATAAATATAATACATTAATTCCCATTGATATTTAACAAAAAATATTTTTGCTATTTCTGGTCAAATTGACAATGAGACATAGAGCTCAGTATACTAAACTATAGGGGACATGTAAGAATGTTTTGTGCTGCACTCCTGGCATTCATTTCTCTCTCGTACCTCTCCACAGCCAAGTGCCCATGACATTCAGCATAATCGTCTGTATCAACACAAGATAAGACATAAATATTTTTTTCAGATTTCACAGCACTCTGGGCTCAGAATCTTTTTGCTGATCCTTCTAAGAGCAGAACCCTATAATCAACAACCCGAACAAGGTCATCGGCTCTTCATAGAACTTTCTTCCAGTTTAAAACCTGCATAAACATTTTTTTATACATTCAGATTTACATCCCTTCATCGTGCTATTGTTTAATCACAGTGAAGGCATATCAGAGCCATGGTTGTACTTAGTGCAGCAGGCTCAGTCGCACAAGTACACACGTATAATGGGTCCATAATGCCACAATTTTGCCTCTTTTTCCTTGCCTGCTTTTGACTCTTGAAGACATTACTATGCTGAAGGGGTGTTGGGAAGAATCCCACACAATACATTCACAGGTAAGGGAACTTTTTCCAAACTTTAGAGGCCTGACTCACAAAGGGCCTCCGCAGTTGTGGCAAAGGCCCCGCAGTTGTGGCAGGACACTCATTGCGGGACCTCCGCACTGCAGTTACCCATTGCGGAGGACCCGCCACGAGTGTGGAACCCCAAACACGACTGTGAGCTACCACCATGACTGCGGATGCCCTTTGGGAATCAGGCCCTTTATTTTTTACACCACAAAATAAGTTGGTCAGTGTATGCCAAGACGTACGTCCCTTGCTTGCTGTGCGACTGGATTCAAACTAGCATGGTTGATGAGGGGTGATACCCTGAAACGAATCCTAGGATGCTTGTTTCCAGTCTAGGGAGGACCTGGACACTCAGTTTGGGCCGGACTGTTCCCATGGGGAACAGGGTCAAGATTGATTTGCATTTGGCTGGGTCCAAACTGGGCTGGGATGGTGAACAAAATAATGATGGATTAAACCCAGATCTGTGACTTGGGGTGAGTGTTGGAAATGTTTCAGCACTCCTTCCATCATCCTTTTGTGTTCCTTTATTTTTTACACTGTGTTTACCCATTAACATTGTGTAAGCTTCCTTGAGCAATATTAAACTGTGTCTGATCAACTATCTCTCACATTATGCCTAAAAGAACAAGCCGTGCACAATATCAGTAACAAAAGTAGGTAACAAAACATTAATAATTGTCAATATTTTCATTGGTATCATCATTATTATCACCTTTATTAAAGTTAATAAAATATTTACCATACTCAAGGGTCACAGGAGGTTCTTTAAGACTAAGAGGAAAAATTGAAGAAATAAAGATATTCCTTTCTGCTGCATCACTCTTACACCACACCTGGGGTGAAGTAGGCTTTAGACACATTCCCGGGTTCCAAAAAATCTCGGAGTGTGTCAAAATCAATGTGGGCTGGGTACATCCACCGTAACACCCATGGAACGCCTCCCTGACGCAATGTAAGGCATGGCAGCAACTTCCGCTGCGTTACTCCACATGTACAAGGCCATGAAAAACCATGCAAAGTGTCTTTGCCTGGCTTTGTAGATATGATTCAGTAGCCTGTGCCGTCGGTGCATCACAAAAAGTGACGCACTGGCCCCACAGGCCACTTGTAAAGAAGCCCACCAGTAACATCACCTCCTGTGAGTAGCGACGAGCACCAGAACTCGATTATTTTTTTACAAATTAACCACTGGGCTTTCAATGCTTCTTATGGTAAAATGTAATCTAAAAGAGCAAAGTTTTAGCAAGAAATAAAAAAAAAAACCTGTGCGTGGCAGCCAGGTGAAGGTTTGACGTGAACTCTTGCATCATCACTACTTTTGCTTGTCTCTCGTGCAATTAGTGCCCTCATCTCAGCTCTCATCTGGTACCAGAGCATACCCATCATCTGGTACCAGAGTATACCCATCACTTGCAACTGCACGACCCACATCTGGCTCAACTCGTGTGATATCAGTGTCCTGTCCCCTCTTCCCATCTTGTAACAGCAACCCACACTCCTTTCCTGGACTGGGTTGGCTTGGACTGCACCCCTGTCGGTGCCTTTTGCACCAATTGATTGCTTTTGTAAATCTTGACAGACTGTGCTAATGTTCCCGTATTGATACAGTGCACAACTGTTGTTGCAAACTGCAGCACCGTGTAATCTGGAAATGGAAATCCGCACTGTTGCAGTCCCTCGGACCCGACCATGTGCAATCCCTTCTTAGCCTCTCTGCGGCCTCGCTTGGCCCCCTTTCCTTCCATAAACTGCACATGAAAGAGAGTGCACTGAGCTTTTATTTAAAGGCACCTTCTAAATGGGTGTTAATTTCCAGCAAACTCCATACCACAAACCGATAGATAACACCCTGCCCGTATTCAGCAGACAGGCGTTTGATCCCTGCTTTAGTGTCAAACGTTCTCTTCTTGGGAGTGTTTCTAATCCCTGTCATTTCTTTGTCATACGAGGGTCCCCTACGCTGTGATTATGAACAACAAACATATTAAATTCATGTCTTTGACTGCCCATTTACCGGATCTAAGAGTAAGCCAGTGGGACTCCGGGATTACTCCTGTTAAGGAGAAATAACCAAACAGTACGCGTGATTTATTTCTGGAATTCAGTAGCCAGCAAGGAGTCCTACTGGCTTACTCCTGGAATTCAGTAATAGCTAATGAGTACTACTGGCTTACTCCTGTACTTCAGTAATAGCTCATGAGTACTACTGGCTTACTCCTGTACTTCAGTAATACCTCATGAGTACTACTGGCTTACTCCTGTACTTCAGTGGAGAACCAGGAATACTCAAACACTAATCCATGATAAAGCTCTTGCATAGCCGCCCTTGGATTCAGGTTCCTAAAGCCAATAACCCCCCTCACAGCTGCTGCAAGAGATAAAACATTAACAGATTTCAAAGAAAGAGCGGTGTTAAACTGCAAACCAAAAAGAAAACCAATAAAACAAGGTCTTAGCAAAAGAAGTGAACAATTAAGAACTGAAAATCTGTAATTCCTAAAAGTTAAAGTAACCTTAGCTTGCACCCAGTGTACTTCTGACCATGTAATAAAGAAGAGAGTGTTCTCTTGTTATAAAAAGAGCAACATGTCAATGGTTCGCCTCGAAGTCGGGAACACATTTTCATGTGTGGGTTCAAATGCTCAGCTGAACCCCTGAAACTTCACTCCTGTCTATGATATCACTGGGCCCTTCCAGTAAGAACTTACCCCTTGGTTGATAGATGCCCCGCTGCAATACCGTAGGCGCTAGATGTGTGTGGGAAACATGAAGGGCATGACCTTCAGGGGCACCTGTGCTGTCTTCCAGGGAGACGCCGCACTACAGGAGACGTGTTCTGCTTCTGGGCAATGTGACGTACCCGATGGAAACACAAGCACCCCCCCCCCCAAAGAAGTGTCAACACTGGACACTTGCAATACCCTCACACAGACAAACATACAGTAAATAGACAGGGTGGGAGTCTTTGAATCCAATGAAGGAGGCCAGGGCTAACTCCACATGACTGCACATAGAAATCAGTCCCACCACAATGTGGTACCAGAGTCAGAGGTGACTGCGTATTTAACACTCCCAGCAAAGACAGCAGAGGGAGGGAATTCACCCTGGGAGGTATTCAGGTACTTCTGAAGACAGGAGTGCCCAGTGGGACATGGTCCCACAGCTGAACAGTGTGCAGCCCAGCAAGTTTGGCAGCTGCAAAGCAAAGTTGTTAAAGAATAATTGCTCACTAAAACTTGGATTTATTGCCTTTATTTGAACATATCAATCAGTGGTCTGGAAGGAGTGCCAGGGTCAACAGATGCAAATGGGCTTCAGGGTGGGAGATGTATCTGATACATTTAAATTGCTGTAGCCACTTCTGCTTAAGTTAACACAAATCTCACATGATGAATTGAAGATAGTACATGAGCTATCAGAAAAGGGGTCCCAACCCTCATTCACTCCCCTCATCCTATTTTCACTCGTATGTATGCTTAAGGACTTCGGTCAGACTCTGACCTGCTTCCCTTGGGCCCATTGTGCATGTACTGGTGGGACCACAATGTTCGCTGGTGAGCATTCAAACAAAAACCATTTGCAAAGCAATTGGTCTCCTGTATGCAGCAGCTATTGCATTGCCAATGTCTTTTAGCCATGTTGTACAGTAACATGACTGCTATGCGTAGGGGGTGGTAACTGATTATGGGAGGCAAGGTGGGAGGTGAGTGGCACGCGCAGACAATGAGAATGGACAATGTTTATGGTTGTTTTTCTAACAATTTACTCCTTACCTCTTTTTCAAACCCTTTGGGTGTGGGACTATTGCCACACTCTTGTTGAAGTGTTTTATTAATGCAGAAGTGCTAGTTATTCTGGTGAACTGTGTCTCATCTGATAGATGATGAAAATGTGTCCCTGCACCACTAAATATTCTGCCACACTCTTGAATATTCCATTTTGTCTTTCTCACACATCTGAGAAGAAATTGCATTGTTGTTTCCTTGTCAACACTGAAACATCATTTGTTACAGCTAAGTACCATTGTGCAATGTGTAGCTAACCCTCTGTAAATCTGTAATATATGTGTGATCACTGCAGCACTGAGTCCTGCACATTTTAATTTACAAATGTATGTTCATAGGATTTGTCAAGTGCATCCAACTTACATGAAAAGAGATATCCAGGTATTAAATTCTTAAACAAAAAATGAGAAACTCCCACCCCAGAGAGAAAAAAACTAGTAACTGTCATTTTTTAGACAACCAAGATGTCCATTCTAGAGATATGTGAGGGCAGGGTATTCCAATATTAGGATTTAAGGCAAGAAAAAGGTAGAAAAAAGAGTGACCACAATACTGAGGAGAGGTGTGTATGCAGCTAATATTAGCCGGCTAGTAGTAGCAATTGTTCTATTAGCCAATCTCAGATTTCTGGTGGGCTGATACACCCTAATTCTTGCCCCTACATAGACATATCCCACCCCTACTCCCGTGCACAGCTTGGTGGGTATTACAGAAAAATTCAAATATGCATTGCTTCCTATTGGGAACCAATGCAAGGATCTGAGAATCCTGGGGGGATTGTGACAGATCAGTCTGGCAGCTGCATTTTGCACTACTACAACCTGAGACAGGAGTGACTAATATGTTGCCACTGATACTGCGTTTTCATATTCAAGGAAGCTTACTAGTAGGGCCTTGGATAATTACCTTCCTGCAATGCAAAGGAGTCCACATAAAAATATTACTATGCATCCAAAGGATACCAACACAAGCCCTACAGGCGCATGCCTAACTGGTTGTCTAGCAGAATATTCAAGTTCTTTTGTCACCTTTTTGAGAAACAAAGGACTGTCCAATTCCACAGGCTACCAGTTGTCTGTCCAGATTTCAAAGGCTTTATCAAAGAGGGCAAACTGCCTTGTCCCCACTAAGCTGAGGGAAACCCTGCTCCATTCAATTTGCCACATCCTAGAAGCAGTCAGAGAATCAGGCTTTGGTTGTTTCTTCAATAGAATCGGAAGGCCACATTCTCTAACAATCTTAACCTGGGACATCATACATATGTTAACAAGAGTGGAGCGGTGAGAAGACCCGCTAGTGGCAACCCACAGGCATTATTATCCACCTGAGGTTCTACAGAGGGTTACTTAAATTCTATAGTTCAGGAAGTTTTTTAGCCATGCTAGTGCAGGCGAATGGATACCAATGTTCTGCAGCCTGTCTATTAAGATGGAATGTGAGACTGTATCAGAAGTTTTAGAGAGATCCAGTAATATCAGTACAACTGGATTCCCAGCACTTAACATTGTTCGATTGCTATCTATGACTTTGTGTGGAAGTTGTTTGATAATTAAACTCTTCAGTACTTTGACGGGGAAGGGCAACAATGCAATTAGTCAATAGTTCAACAGATTACCAGGGTCTCCTGACTTTTTCTTTCAGAAACAGTAGATCAATTGGGGGTTTCTAACTCCTGGCCACCTTGGCTGAACTCCAATGAGATGTTTAAAAGGGCTGTGAGACATGAGTCAAGCAGAGATGGAAAAGCTGGAAGAATGTGAGCCAACCCTGCATCACCTGGTAATCCAGACTTTACTGAGGAGAACATAATGCAATGCAGACCTCTTGTTCGAAGTCCCTTGCAAACCTTTCTAGCCTCTAGGGAATTTCTGACACTGTTTGACCACTATGATCACCTGAGAATGGGGAATCAATCTGGGTATCAATGTTAATGTACATTTTTGAGATATTATACTAAAAAAAGAGGAGAGAAACTCAGGAAAGGCCGGAATTGAGGTTCGTAAGGCCTCCTTCTTTGTTTATCATTTTAGAGTATAAACAATGTCTCTAGAAGAGGAGCCATTTTCTGTACCCTCTCACTCAGGACATTTCTGTGAGCTCACTTCAGTTTTTATATGATAGCTATTTAGGGTAATCTGTGCTTGTGAACTTGATGTGGTTTAATGCATGAGTGGAACCAAGGGCTTGAATAAGAACGGCAGTACATATAAGTTGTGTTGGTAATAGATGAGGATTCCTTTTTTCTTGGTGCAATGGCGTTCCCTGGCCTGTGGTAAATTACCCTACTGATATATACGAGGACATCCTGTTATAGATTCCCATACACATATGAGAACCTAACATAGGAATGACATAACTTTAAAAGATTGTTGAGAATTGGTGGCAAGTCTGTCTAGTGACGTCTTAAAATAAAGTTATCCACCCTGGTTTTCCAGGACTCCAAAGGTTTGGAACAAGGCCCATGTCTGTGCCCAGAAAAAAGTGAGCGGTCAGGGGATTGTGAAGCACTGAAACCCCCTTTGGCACCAGGAGGTGATATGTATGTAATCTTTCCTGGACCATTCGTTTTGGAACAGGGTCAAAGACAGATTTGCACACAACTGAGTTTTAACTGTAGTGGCATGATGGGCAAAGAAACAAGGAGTTGGAATGTTACCCTGAGCGACTGTGTGATTAGGCTCATTGCAAGTATTCTTCCTGTCACCTTTTGTGTGTTTGATATAATGCCTTCAGCTGCTAAAGGTATGCTTGGATGTGTGTCCTCTGCACACTATGTCACTGAGCACAAGTTATGCCCAACAAGCCCCAATCAGGGTGAAACCAGTCTTGGGTTGCTTCTGTTCCCCCTTTCAGGTAGCCCTTGTCCTGACAGCTCAGGCTGGACTATTCCTATTGGAGGAGACGCAAGACTAATTAGCATATGGCTGGGTCCACACTGGGGTGGCATTGTGAACAAGAGAATGGTTGGTTGAAATTGTACCTTGAGCGATAGCTGGTGGTTAGACTTAATGCTAGCAGTTCTCCTATAATCTTTGGTGTGTTTGATGTAACGCCCGATGTGAAGAGTATGCCAGATGAGGGCCCATTGCTTGCTGTGCCACTGGAGCCAAGTTATATCCTACTAAAGAGTCCCAATTGGGGTGAAACAGATCTTGAGTTGCTTGTGCTCTGGTTTGAGAACGACAGGCGACTTTGCTATGTTGGGCGTACCAAGGACAAAACAGAGACTACGTGTAACCGCATTAACTTTCATCGAGAATCAGATCATGATCCCTGAGTCTTTTTCTATAATCGGGCAGTCACTCACAGTTTTTAAATAGATTTTGGTGAAAAAGGCATCCTCACAGAATTGAGTATAACTTGTCAAATTCATGCTGGGTCATTTATAATGTCAAGATTAAATAACAAATTTACCATTTGAACTCAAAAAATGTCCCAAATAACACTTTTTCTTATTCCTAATGATTACTTAGCCCTGTTTGTGGAATGAATGTGATTGTGAAGATCGGAGTATGGGTAAACAGAAAGTGAGACAGAAAAAACAAAACATAAAAAAGATGAATCTTATAAAAGCTGTCAATGTAAATGAGGTACAAATACACTATAACACTTAAGAGGTTATGTAGAGCATTTCAGCAGTTCAATAGTCAAGTAAAGTGACAAACTTTACCTACCTGAAAGAATTTACAATAATCTAACAATGACATAAAGCATTGACTAATAATATATGTAAAGACATAAGACAGGTGAAGAATGACCTGTTTACCAACTGTTAAAGATGTTCCACATCAACATCGGTAATGGTATAAAAAGCTTTAGCAATAACACACAACAGTGACATGTGAAGCACGTGTAAAATCAGAACGGTATAGCCATGTTGAGTTTGTTATTGCATACACAGTACTCCTATGAAGCTATGAGGAGATAATGCTGCTATTGCACGCTGCACAAAGGCCATTACAAAGTACAAATAATTGTAAAGGAAACTGTATTGAGATTGGGCGTTATGGCACTCCAAGTCTTTGGAGGGGCTGATTTCATTCCAGCTTTCAGGACATTATCAAGAAAAGCATTCAAATCTCAGAGTTCATAGAACATGTGAGGTGACCCTTTATAAACGATGTGGTAGCTTGCTGGGCCTGAGAAGGAAAATGGAATGTTCATACTTCACAGCTTTGGATGAAGTGAAAATAAAGCTTTTCTAGCTTGATTTGTTGTTTTGAGTAGTCTTGTGATATAGTGATCGTATGGCCCTCCCAGGATATCAATTTATGCTTGTGAATATAATCAAGAATTGTCTCAACATGTTGATATCTAAGAGGTTTGCAAATTATTGGCCTTGGAGTGTTCAATGAGGAAAATTGATAGTTTTGATGGGATGGGCTCTCTCCAATTCAAATTTGTTGGCCAATGGAATTTTTATAGCACAAGGAATCCAATCTTCCAAGGACAAGACACGAGTCATGTTGTTTTTGCAATTTTTGGGGAAAACGAAAAACTTTAAGTTGATCCTTCTGCTCCTGTCTTCTTCTTCTAGCTCAGCTTTTAAGTGTTGCATCACAGCAGAGGATTGTTTGAGAGACCTGATATCTTTTTTTCATGGTTAGGATCTTGTCCTAAATGGTCATGTATGCCCTGTTCTGCTGCCAAGATTAATTTGTTATCTGCTTGATATCCACCCCTGTGTCAGAGATGTCCTGCTGCATTGTGCCCCTACTTACTTTGTTGGTCTGTGCCAGAGTTAAGACATTAGAATGGAATCCATTGCATCTTTAAATTCAGGTTTGCTTTTCACAGGTGAGTCTAGTTTCTGACTTAGTTCTTTTTGAGGCAGATTTCAAATTTTTTTTTGCCATCTTGGGAGAGGATGTGTCTCTCAAGATGGTAAAACAAAATTGAAATCTGCCTCAAAAAGAACTGGTGATAAAGTTTATCTAAGAAAAGATGTTGGATCCAGTAAAGTTATTGAGTATCTGTATAAAATGTTGAAGTGTGTGTTCTTGGTGCTGTACACCCGATCAGGTTCTTCAGATACGTATAAGATTAGGAGGCTGATTATATAGGGTTGTAATACTGGACTAAATGACTGTAATGTCCAATTTATTGAGGACAGGCAGGCGCTGTAGTGTAAGCTGGCATTAAGTAAATTGCAAGATTGATTGCTATGAAAACCTCAATAATGTAAGTTGTATTAACCTGGACAAAACAGTTTGGTCAGATACAGTGAAGCACTGCTTTTTAACTTTATGTATCGCGCAGATCAGAGGAATTTCCCTGAGGAAATGTTCTTACATTGCTGAGTCTGGATTGTAAATCTGCCCAGTGGTAAACCCAGCAGCAGGAAGGTTTAAATCAGGGTTTGATTTAAAGCATATTCTGGGTTTCGCATATGGTGTGTAGGCATTCACTAATAACAAGTGTGATCCCCAGGAAGCGTAATTACTAGTGTTCACCACCTGAAATTCATGACTATGCTGCCGGTGCCAGAACCATACTCACAGTTCTGAAGGAAGATTCTAAAATGTAAATTCATATGAAAATGAAGGAATTAAGCGCTGCTAGAATCACCTTGAATGTTGGTGTGCTAAAAGGTTTTCAGTGTGTTAATCCTTTGGTGGGTCCCGTCAGGAAAAAGGGAACTTCATTCCTGATGAGAGTGGGCACCTGCATTGTTCCTTTTTTTGATTTGTCAGGAGCAGAGTCAGCGTTCAGGTGAACAGAGGGCTGCTTGTTGACATTTAGAAATATGGTAACAGTCAGCCAATTCTTCAAATCAAGACCCTGGTACCTAGTAAGCATATAGCACATTTTTAGGTGAGTGACGCAGCAACAACGGAATGGAGCTCCAGCTCAAGGGGCCATTTTTCTTCGCATCAGGCCACGTCGCCTTTCAACATGACTTTTCAGCAGACAGTTTGTGAAGCTGATTTCAGCATGATTATATTATGAGACTCATTTCACAACTATTTTCTTTGTTTTCTTTTTCTCTTCTGTAGTGCATTTTTGAATTCTGTATTTTTTAGACTGTATATAATGGGGTTGCATAGTGGAGTAACAGTGATGCATGTCAAAGACAATACATTGTTCTCTTTCATTGAGTATGTTGATGTTGGTCGCATGTAGGTGGAACAGAGGGATCCATAGTATAAAACAACAACAGTGAGGTGGGAGGTACATGTGGAGATGGCCTTCTGTCTCCCCCCTTCAGATTTAATTTTCATAATGGACAAGGTGATGCTGATATAAGATGTGATGATTAAAATAAATGATGACACTGTTAATAACGTACCAAATAAAAAGGTAAGAATCTCAATAGCGTGAGTACTTGTGCAAGCAATCTTCATCAGAGCTGTTATATCACAGAAGAAGTGGTTGACGGTGTGGGACTCACAGTAGGAGAGCTTGGAAATAAGAATAGTGTGGCCTATTGGGACCATAAGACCAACAGCCCAACTTCCTGCTGCTAATTGCATGCACACACCCTTACTCATAATGGTCATGTATCGCAAGGGGTTACAGATGGCTACATATCGGTCATAAGCCATGAGTGTGAGCAGTTCCACTTCTGAACATAACACAACAATGAAAAAATAGACCTGCAGGAGACACCTAGTCTTGGAAATCAACACGGTTTCCTGAAAGAAGTTAGCAAACATCTGAGGGTAAATGACTGATGTGTAGCAGATATCAATGAAGGACAAATTGATGAGGAAGAAATACATGGGAGTGTGCAGATGTGAGTTACTGTAAACTGTTATCATAATAAGAAGGTTTCCTGCCAGTGTGACTAGGTAAATTACCAGTAGTGCAACAAAAATTGGAACTTGTAACTGAGGAAGATTGGAAAATCCCACAATGTGGAAATCATCAACTGAACTCAGGTTTTCTGCTCCCATTTGTTCAGTGAAGCGTGTGGTCTGGGTTTATAAACAACCTGAAAATATAAATTTAAATACATTTTGTAGTAGGGAACTCAAGGAAAGGGCTGTGGTCAAGACTGTACATTATAACACAAGTGAAAAAAACAGGTGAACAATCTATGATAAACACATCAATATCTCTTATATTTCAAGTGTTTTAGATAATTAGCTCCTCTCTTCAGCAGCTGATGTCCATTTCCCAGCAGAAAAGTAAAGGAAATGGAGTGTTTCCTTCCAGTGTTAGAATATGATGAAAATCAATAAAATAACAGAATGATCCCAAACATATTTAGAGGGGACTGGAATCCCACTGTGTGTGGCCTAGAGGACATAAACAGTTGGCACTGTGAAAAGATTAAAAGAGGCTCACGGGGTACTTTGAAACAAGATTTATTGCTATAAAACCGGGAAGGAGACTTCCAACGGCCGGTGTCCCCACCGCACTCCGTATTCCTCTCTCTCTGTTCTGCTCCACACGGTGCGAGCTGCGCACGGCGCACACACAGCGCGTGGATCAGAATCAACGAGATACCACACACTGTTTACTGCTGGCTGGGAACACAACATTTGTACCTTTTTTGCAACCTTTTACTGACTCTCTCCTCTGCTTTAAATTCCTCTCATATGTACCACTCTTTCCCAATCTGTTTTCTGCCATCCCCAGACCTGTGCATTTCCTGTCATCCTATTTAATTTTTTTCTGCCCAACCTCAGCACTGCATGCCATTCTTTTCAACACCCTTTCATGGCCAATATGTTTTTGTCCATACATGAAAGCATCAAACTTTATTATACCACCGTAAACCATAACCGAATGGGTGACTGTACTTGAAACATGAAACTTGCTGATTATGAATAGATCTTTAGTTTGATTGAAACATAAATCAGAGATCTCTTCACCTGATGAGCTATGTAAGCAGGAATGGAATTGGCACCCTGATTGTCCCTCACATATTTCAGCAGTATACATATCAACCCGCACATCTATCTTATTGAGGCAACATTTTGATATACAACAATAGCGTAATCCAGCTGAGGCATCTTCCAGATATTCTTGCCGGTATGCAATATAGCATTCTTTTGTCCTGACCTATTGTCTCTTCCATATTTGTGCCCCTCATTCTTCACTCAGACAATTACATTGCGGTTTTTAATATATGACATGCTGAGAGGTGGTAAATATTAGCTTTAATCATGGATGTCATTTAGGGGTTGCCAAGGGTTGCAGCTGCAACCCCTTCCTTGTGACCCCTGGCACTCCCTTTCTGACCCCTTTCTTCAGAGGTGGCAAAATCAGTATCAGGAAAACAGGGGCAGCTATTTCTTGCAGACAACGGCTGGAGCCCCATTCTCCTTGTTTTCTGTCAGTGCTTTAGTGTACTTATAGTGAGTAATATATAATTCACTATTAATGTAATAAAGAATGGAGTACAATTAGTTGGAATATGACCTTCACTGGCATCTAAGGTAAGTAAACATACTTTTGAATGTATGGTGTATGCATGCTTGTGGATGAGAGTATGTTTATGTGAGAAAGTGTGTGTATGTGTGAAAGTGTGTGTGAGTGTAAGAAAGTGTGTGAGTAACAGTAATGGTCATTTGGCATATGATGTCACTTCTGCTGCCCCAGGCATTTTGGGAAATTGACGTTCATGTCTTTAATTCCCATAGATACAAACATTCAGAAATCTATCTAATAAAACTGAGTCCATATGAGTATTCACCATTCTTGTGGGAATGAGTCATAATTGTACAGTAATGGTTGGATATTATCACACAGTAACCTGAACTTTGTGTGCAGCATTTGCACCCTGCCAGTACAGTACAACTCATAATATGTATCCCAACATTTTCAAAGACCTGCAGAATCATGAGAGATAAGAGAGTTGTAGTTACTGGGAGGTGACTTTGGGGTGTGCAATTACAACCTTTTCCCTGACACCCAATTTCATAATATTTGCAGGCATCCTGTTGATATACAGTCCAGTGAAATCCTCCAAAATAAACATCCATTCAGAACCAAATCTAAATGTATCCAAAACATTAAAACAAACAACACAGAAGGTCATTGCTCTTTTAGCACATCCATGATCAGTGGAAAATGTAAACCAATACGTCATGACCTCATGGGAAGTGTTGTGAGCTCCTGTCAAAGAACAGATGTGAGAGTCTTGTAACTGGTGGAGGACTTCACCAGAACTCAAGATAACTCTCCATGTGAGAAGGAGCCTGTGTCCAGCATCAAGGGAACTGAGGGGCGAGCTGGAGGTGTGGAGGAACCAGATGCCCGCCATGCACCATTTATGTCCTTCAATTAATATAACTCATAGGTGACATGGCATGTGCAAAATGTAAATGGCATAAGAGAAGTTTACACACCTATTAAAAAATGTAACATGACATTACAAGTTAAATAATAGTATTTATGCATCCTAATGCGGGTCTTGACCAAATTTAACTGAAGGAATTACATTATCATTGCAGGTAGCACATCAGAGGAAGAATGGTGATAGCCCTCTACTAGTTTATCACCACCACCACTAGCCCCTACAAAACGTACAAAGGGAATATCATTGCAGCAGGCAAGTCCCACTGTTGCCTTCACAGCAAAGACAATGTTAATTATAATACCTATGCCCACTGTCACTGTTACCTCAAGCAGTGTGTCCTGAACCACCAGATATGAACTTATCATACCAACAAGTATATTAACTCCCAAACAGCCTGTCCCTGACATTGTCTCAACTGTTCAAACTCTTACAGTGACATTCATTAGTGGCCTCTCTCCACTACTAAATCAGCTTTGTTAGCACCTATTCCTCAAAGCGTTAAAGATGTCTCCATGTAGGAAGAGGTAAGAGGGAAGGAAGAATGTGATTGAATGCCACTGCCACATGAAGTTAAAGTCCACCTTTGTGGGAGAGATGCAGCTTGTGCCATATTCTTTTCATTCACCTTTCAGCACCACAAGGAGTACATTAAAACTAATTACTAGAAAGCTTCCTTAGAGTCGCGTCTTGAGGCATTGTACACTGAATCACAAGAATCCACACAGTTTGACAGGGAAGTCAATTGCATTCTCTATGTGGGTCTTTTAAACATCTTGTGAGGGTGCACATACACATGCATCCTGGTAGAACATGTCGATGCACTCAAAAGCCCCCTGAATTGATGCCACCCAATGGCAATGTTTAGCTGACTAATCAGAACACAGGACACACAAGGAGGCCATGTATCACATGTGTGGTGTGGTATTCACAAGTATTGTTTTCTTTAGTACATGATGGCTTTCATATATTTGGTTGTAAAGAGATACAATTAGAGGGATGGCCACATTTGGCTCTTTATCTGATGCATAAAGCTTGTTGTGTGACAATATATTATATTACGGTAAGAAATATGGCATGCAAGGAGTAACATTATTTTTTTAGATGTTTGTAACAATACAAAATGCATTAAAGTAATGGTTAAAAAGCAAAGTTGTATTTTAAGTATAAAAGCAAAAGTAATTATTATAAGCTAGTTGTTAAATCATACTCCATCATGTGGCTGTTGTCCTCCTCCATGTAGCTGTGTTTCTTCAACATTATCTTCTTCTTCATCTGAATGAGCTACCATGGGCCTAGACACATGTCTTCTCCAAATGTGGTGGAACATGCAACATAGAAAAGGATGCTGAATACATTTTTTGGTGCATAAGTCAATGAACCATATGATCAGAGTAGACATCTTACATGCTCAGAGTAGACATCTTACATGCTGTCAATTGTGGGAGGAGGTATGTGCTTGAATTTACACCCACTCTGTGGGTAGGGAAGGGTGAAGTCCTTCATCCATGAGCAGTGGTCGGAGCTGATGTCCAGAATCACTTAATATTTATTACTTTTCAATAGGCACAGTGTTAGAGAAAGGGATGTCAAAAAGAGTGTGATTGAGAGACATATACACTCACCCAGTAGCTTTGTCTTTCTTGCAAAACATGTTCCCATAGTTTATTGAATACTGCTTTTCAAAAGGATCATGGAGGTTTGTGTTCTTCCAGCAAATATTGCACAGCAATGTATACAAATTAGATCTGCCTCACGCAGCATCTGTACACTTTGGTGTGTTGTTGGGTTTTTTATTTGATCATTTGCATTTGGTGTACTTAGGTTCTGTGGGTACAATCTAATGCCCCTAAAACATTAGGGAAACCCCAAAACATTTTCTTTAGTGGAATTGACTATCTGGGGTCTTATGGAGACAATAACATGTTGGAGCAATGTATGTATCACCTGAGTGAAAAGCTTACAGAACATTGCCTTCAAATGTCATATAGATGACCTTCTTGTCTTTGTTCTCCATTGCAAACAAATGTCAGGCTACTAGCAGTCTCATAGGAGAGGTATTGCTGTCCTGATACCAATATTTGGCTACAGTGTCTCCACTAGGTCAGACAATTGCTGTGGTGTCCGTACCCAGCCCGTTTGTTTATATGTTTGACTCATGTCTAGAGGGTGTAGGTCTGTATGATATTTCCAAGACCTCCTGTACTATTTGTTTGCCCTGCCCCATTCGTGCTGTGCCCCTCCCAGTCCTACACAAGGATAAGGCTTGCTGAAAGAGGAGTTGTGGCCCATATTTATACTTTTTTAGTGCCGCATTTGCGCTGCTTTTTGACGCAAAAACGGCGCAAACTTGCAAATTCCAATTGTATTTTCCAAGTTTGCACCGTTTTTGCGTCAAAAAGCGGCGCAAATGCGGCGCTAAAAAAGTATAAATATGGGCCTGTATGTCATGCAGGAATAAGGTCTCAGAATATGCACATCTCATGGTCTACAGACAAGTGAACATTGTGGCTATTGATATTGGGTCCTTTCTAGAGTCTGCAGCTAATTAGATTTACCATACTAATTTGAGATTTGCTAAAAGTATTTCAATAGGTACTTATGATAGGCTTCATTTTTGGTTAGTATGGGCTCTATCTTTCATTAATACAATGATTTTAGCATGTGACCAATATTTGTGTGTGCTCTGAGAAGAGGAAAACCGTTAGCAATAATTCCTAATGCAGAACTGATTACTGCTCAACACATAAGTTGCTTTCTTTATACATGAAATTTTACTGCTCACAAACTTTTAGTCAAAAAACAGAAAGAGACAAAATGAGGCAAATCCACTGAACACCGTTTTACAAATCAGTAATTCTACATACTTCTAACTCACATTCAGAAATATGAGTAATCTGCAAAATAAATGCATAAAATCAGGTGGCTCCATATGAATCATAATTGGGGCCTACTGCTAGTGCACTGAAATATATTGCCCATACTCAGGTTCAATGGGACTAATATTGATGTAAAAATATTGTTTGAAGAAAATTGTTACTAAAAACACAGAATATCATAGTCAAAAATACTTTTTTTTGCATATAACATTGTCTTGTTTCTAATTACATTTACTTAAATTTAGTTGTAATAAATACTGCTTTTCAATAATTTAATATCTGTTGGTTAGATTATCAATTTTAGGTGCTTGTTTTGTTAGTATAATTGTTGTTACTTTTTAAAATATATAGTTTGTATCTTAAAATGTGTAATTTAATTTTTGACATTCAATTATTAGTTGATAATGTAGTAGCAGGATGTTGTGATTGTATAAGAATAAGTTGGAAAGTAAATTAAAGTATAACTAATTCATCTCTTATTCTTATTGCAAATTAAATTATATACCTTCTAATTATGTAAATTGGTTATGTTTAATTGGTGTCTTATGTAATCAATTATAGTTAGCTGTTTCTAATGTAGGTTTACATTTTTCAATTTTTTAAATTATTTTTAGTTTAGAGACTGATTATTAGATTTGTAGGGTAATATTGGGGGAAGCTAAGTTAATTAAATAATACAAAAGTAAATATTATTGTTCAGTACTTCTGGGGACATTAAATATGTTTATTCAAAACTAATTATGTACATTGTTTGAGTGTTATGTTTAGGAGGTAAGTCTAATGTGTTGATTTTAATGTATGCTTAGATTTTTACAGTTGTGTTATTTATTTTTATTTATTAGCTATATGATGGGTTTTGTAGGGCAATAGGATAAGAAGGTAATTTTGTTACTATTAATGATCAATTGTAATATAAGTTAACTTTTAGTTGTAAAATAATTATTTTATCAGTTTTCAATAATGTTAATTGTTTAATTATTTATTGTGGTTTCATTGATTTATTTTTAAATATCTAAATATACTTTAATTTCCATATTTTTAGACATTTTTTGTGGTAGTGAGCTCTTAGTTTTCTAGGTGGATATGAATGAGCGTTATTAAAGGAATGCTTTACAGTGTTCCATTACCTAATTTATGGTTAATGATCTGGAGACCTATTTGCTTTCTTGAGGGGGTCGGTCTACAGAAACTTTTGGGTAGGTTAGTGGAGTTCACAGACAGTCTAGGCTTCCAAACAAACACGTCCAAATCATTCACAATGATATGCAACTGACCCAAGAGCAAGGTGAAACCATTCCAGATAGATGGCACTATATTAAATACTGTTCCAGCTTTTTAATATCCAGGAATACCGTTTGCTGCTAAGGGCGCCTGGAAGCACCATACTAAGGTACAATGTATGCTTTCACCAGAATACGGCATCCTTATTCAGGCTCACTTAGATGTATATGTATTTCAGCTACTACATATGGAGCAGGCATTGGGGGCACTTAGTGGGTATAAGAGAATATCTTCCCTTGTAAACTCCTGTGGTTACAGGGTGTGGTTATGCCGGTGACCAAGAAGAGCATGCAGCGCTAAAGCTTGGGGTGGATCGGGCCCCAAAATTAGCGGAACCCCATAAATTGGGCTCATCGCTGCATTTCACCAACAAACCTGGGTACCAAATGGCTGCTGGAAGATTCTAGCCTGAGTTGAAAGCCATTGGGGTCTCTGAGGACTGCTGGAGGTCTGAGTCTTGTGAGTGGATGCCATGCCTTGGAGGCCCTGCATCGACAGGAGCTGCTGGTGGGCTTGAGGCGTGGCACATGTGGCTTGTGAGTGCCAGCAGGCCCCGCCACATCATAGCTGCACGACGGACCTCGGTGTTTCCTAAATACTGGAGTCAGGCACTATGGCATGGCCATATAGCGGATGTTGCTTGGAGGCGGCCTGGGCCACGGCGGTAAATTTGCAGGCCGGTGGTGAGCATTGGACCCATGAAATAGCTGGGCTGTGGGGTGTTGGGCTGTTGAGGCCCTTTCCCCCAGACTCACTGGGTTGGTGAACAGGGCACGTTTGGTGTAATGTGGGTGTCCTGTGGCACCCCCGCCTGGATTTCCTAGTGGCAGTGGGGTGAGGGCACAGTGGCGGTTGCAGCGAGGTAGAGCTGGCAACTGAGAGGTGTATTTTGCCGCACTGCTCTCACTCCTGGGAACATTCCTGAACCCTACACATTAGTTTGAGGTCCTACATTGTGATACTGGACTGCCGTATATATTCCGCTTTGATACCTTGCCATGAGTAAAACAGGCCCCAGCAGTGCAGGCTCACTTTCGACAGACAAAAACAATTGGAGCAACAGGGGAAGAACACCATGCAGGAACAGGGAGCACATGGGGACGGCAACACAGAGCTGATGGATGCTAGTCTGACAGAGCTCTGAGTGGGCTTCAAAGCCATTGATGCTAGGTAGGAAATGATGGCTGGACACCTGGACAGGATGGGCGAGTATCTTGACCTTCAGGAGGTTCAAATGGGACAGGTGGAGGACCGCATATCTCAGACGGAAGACGTCACTGCTAAATTCACAAAAAGGTTGGAGGTGCTCGAGACCCATCTCCATACTGTTGCAGTTAAGAATGAAGATCAATAAGCGAGAAGTAGATGAAACAACATACGCATCCTTGGGGTAGCGGAGACTACAAACACGGGAAAGATGAACCTCTTTATTGAACATCTTTTTACTGAACTATTTGACTGCTCCAGTTTTACATCTATGTTTGTTGTGGAGTGAGCCCACTGGTCCTTTAGGACATGCCCAGTGCCAGGTCCCCCCCGTCCAATTGTTGCCCACCTGCTTAATTTCAGGGACTGTGACACCTCTTTTAGACTGGCCCACTAAAAGGCTCCGCTGCAATACTAGGGTGCATTGATATCCATTTACCCCGACAATGCTGCCACTGTACAGGAGGCAAGGAGGAAATTTCAGGAAGCCAAGACAGCCCTTCAGAAATATGGCCTTTGATATGGTGCGTTGTATTCACTCAGAGTACTCATAGATTTTCCCAGATGGGAAACCACATATCTTTGACCAATGTGCTAGCCTACTGTAAGAAGCCACCGTCATGCCAGGATTGTGTGGCTTGGACTGCCCCACCAACACTCCCCTACAGAGCAACCAGTCAGGAACTCTTCATGTAGGACTAATTGTTCATTGATTACCTGGGTGGAGGGGGGCTCCAAGTGTAGTGCAGTAGTCAACTCAGGGACAATGATTCTGCTGCCAGTTCACTCTTTACTGACTTCAGGCCCTGGTATCCCAAACTGACTGCACACCTTTTAAGCTACTCATTAAACATAAATTAATTCTTTCCAGTTTGTTAGAGAAATGTGTTCTATCCATGGTAGCATTGCCACCCCTCCATGGTTGACGGCTTGTTACGTGCTTTTTTGGTTCACTCCCTACTCAAGGGGTTTAAGTTTCAGCTGTCATGTTCTCAATGGGTGTGGGTGGGGGCTTGGAGGATGTCTACATGCATCTAGTTATTGTATTGTTGATATGTTTCCATGTTGCAAACCAATGTGCACATATGCAACTCTTGCATACCATTATCCACTGGGTGGATGACTGACTCACAGATACCAACACAACAGATTTTGAACATTACACTAATAGCTTGGAGCATTAGGGGACTTAATACTCCACGTAAAGGGAAACAAGTACAACGGTACTTGACAAGGCATGAAATACAGATCGCATTCTTACAAGAGACCCACCTGCATCCCACCTCTACCTCCCCACTGGCTAAACACTGAGGTCCACACCAATATTTCTCTAATTATAACTCCTACTCATGACTTTAACATTCCACCACCAACACACCATATCAGACACAGGTGGCAGTTTCCTGTTAGTGAGGGGCATTCTTGCTGGCTGCCATGTAGCAGTACTTAATATATATGGCCCAAATACTGACACCCCTCAGTTTTTTATACAATACAGTCACACTGGGACAAGGAACCTGCTGAGCATTTGATAATTGGGGGTGATTTCACTTTCTGCAGGACTCCACCCTAGACACCACCTCACCACACTCCTCTACCAAGTCATGGTTGCTACAGATCCTCTATAACATGTATGAAACACAGTCATTCTATGACCCCTGGTGGCGATCCACCAACACTGCACTTCTCTACACTTTCTACTCTGCACCCATGGCACCTGGTACGGGATTGATTTTTGGCTGCTGTCATCTTTGGTGATGACATGGTAGGGCAGCACGGTCCACCTGCAATGTATCCTCTCAGATCATTCTCCTGTCCAACTTGAGGCTGCATGTCCCTTCTGTGGACTATATGGAACATCTGTGTTTCTTTCCTGCACTGACCCTGCACAACAATTTTTTTTGCAAAGAGATCCGCTCGCAGTAATTGAATTTTTCAATCTTAATGCACCCTTGGCCCCGTAACAGGTAGTGCTATGGGAGGCTTTCAAGGCATACATAAGGGGAATAATAATATCTAAACACTCAGGCAATCTATTTGACGGGACCTTGCTAGAATGGAGAATTCCCTGACTAGGCTGGACGACGACTCAGTCAATAACCTGACAAATCTTCAATATGGATGAGGTCCTGCCTTCTGGATAAATTTAGGGAACTCGCAGAGCGCAAACTTCAATTTATGAGTAAATACGCTAAGGTGTGCCGATATTTTGAAGGTGAGCGACCAAGCCATACGCTGGCCCTTGTCATTTGTCCACCCCAATCTGCCTCCTCTTTCCCTGAGATAAAAAGGCCAGATGGCACTAGTTCTCTGGCACTTTGGATGTTCAGGCACAAATCCTTGACCATTACAAATGTCTGCATATTGCCTGGACCCATTCCAGTTCCCCAGCTCTCCCACAATATTTGGAGGTGGTAGCTTTGGTCTGACTAAGTTCAGAGCAACAACAACTCCTTACTGAGCCTTTCACGAAGAAGAAGATTATACTGGCCATAGATATGCTGGATGGCTCCAAGGCACTAGGGTCAGACGGTTTCATGGGTGTCTTTTTATAAAACATACAAGAATATCCTGACTCCTCACCTCCTTGATATGTACCAGGAGGCAGTTGCACAGAAAGTACTCCTCTTAGAGTTGCAGTGATCACTCTGCTTCTAAAGCCAGAAAAAGACCCTATGCTATATGGCTAATGCCGTCCTCTGTCTCTATTGAACTTTGACAACAAAATCCTGGCAAAGTTGGTTGCTAATCAACTATCCTTGTTAATGGACCATATTGTCTCACCAGCCCAATTGGGACTTGTCCAACACAGATCCTCCTCAATCAACCTCTGGACGGTCTTTGCGACTCTTCAGGGAGTATAGCCCAGAGTCCCCGCTGCGATACCCTTGCTAGACGCAGAGAAGGCCTTTCATTCACTTGAGTGGCAATTCTTAAAGGCCACCCTCCACAAGCTTGGAATCTCAATGGACTTTACCACTCTGATAATGCTACTGTATGCCTCCCCAACTGTGCGCCTCCGGATCAATGGCGCACTAACACTGTTTTTTCCCATTTCTAGAGGCATGAGACAGGGATGTCCCCTCTCTTCCCTCTTATTCTTAATAGCTATGGACCCACTGATACAGAATTTACAGGGCAGACACATACATAGAGGTCTACAGTTCACGACCAAGCCTCTGCTGGTCTCCCTTGATGCCGATGATATCCTCTTCTTCCTTTGTTACCCTGCCACTAACCTAAGCCTTGTTCTCTCCAAGATCACACGCTATGGCACCGTCTCAGGGTTGCAGATAAATTGCAATAAATCTGAACTAGTTCCCCTGACAGAAGCTACTGCTCTAGTGACCTGTGAGTTTCCCCTTACCTGGTGCACAGATCAGGTTAAATACCTAGGAGTTTACATACATAGAGACTGTAAATTAATAATCCGCCTTAAATATGGCCCCACGGTGGACAAATTGAACTCGCAGATAGAACACTGGCTCCACGTCCCCTTGACCATTGCGGGGAGTTTTGCCTTGATAAAAATGGTGGTGCTCCTAGGGTTCCTCTATATATTCATTAACGTTCTAATCCCACTAATGAATACCTTCTTCAGAGTGTTACAGAGCTCGCTTACACGACTAATATGGGTTTGGAAGTGTCCACTCATACACTGTCAGATCCTCACATTTCCATGCAAACAAGGGGGATTTGGTGTCCACCACTTTCAATTATATTATCTGACTGCACACTCCCACTATACTTATTATTGGTACCACCCTGCTGCTCACTTGCCATACAATATACCAGAAAAGAACCTCTGGTTCCCTACCCTACTGATGACCCTGCTTTCCTCCGGTATCCAGAAAGATACTGCAGACGTTCAACCTCTTGTTACACCCCGCCGGGCATGATGACGTCTAGGACGTCTACTGGTGTCCCCCACTCTATACTCACCAGCCCATCCCATGAAAGACAATCCATGGCTTCCACTCATGCAGGAGAAGCTGGTCGATCGCACCCTTCAGTCCCATCACTTATTTACCACAGGCGAGCTGTTCCCGGGTGGACATGTGTTTCCAGAATGGACGACCCTCATTTTATAACAGCTACCCAAATGGATCACTTTGTCCTTAGACATCTCCAAAGTATATCATGGGCACTTATCCCCACCTATTCCCCTACCCCTGCAGACTTTACCCTACTCACATTGATGATCACCGCTGACACTAGTGCCAGCCTCATATCCAAACTCTATCACACCTGCCTTGCACAATTTCCATTTAGTGATCAGCAGGTGCAGGAGGCCTGGGGGTCAGATTTTGTAAGGGATATTGCAGACAAGGAATGTTACACATGTTACACTATACATGTTTATGTGGAATACGTAAAAAAAACTATCAACCTAGCTATGATAGATCCCACATGACTCTTTAATTGCCCGAAATGTAATGCAGAGCAAGCTGCCTTTGCCCACCTGGCATGGACATGCAGCCTGGTGTCCAGATACTGGGGGGAGGTTTTTAGTATGCTTTTATCCATGATTGACATTAATATTGCACCAGACCCCCAGATTGCCATCATGGGGTCTATAGAGATGATTCTCAAGCCAATTTGGTGCTTTGCATCAATGGCCCTACTACTAGCTAAACGTAAAGTAGGGATGCATTGGGGTTCAAAACATTCCCTGCAACAAAGAGATGGCCTCACAGTCTCCTATACAGCAAAACCACTAATGAGATCTTCTCATGCTTGCAACCCCCCAGTTCCTGCCTCAGGAATGTATAGCAATCGCTCTGTGATTACTTATTGACACTAGAGGACTCTGGACAGACGAGCACCCAGGACAATGCGTGCCCCTCGAATTTGACTATTGTCTCCATTGGCGACAAGCTTCCCGTGTGATCCTCTATCGGCATGACCGAGGCTGTGGGCAGAGTCAGGATTTGTAAACTCCAGTTGGCTCATTCCATTGTTTCTTTCAACAGTTGTAGGTTTTATTGCTATACGGTTAGATACCTCCTTGTGCCAGGCTTTAAATGTTAATGGCCCTAAAATGAGAATGTCAACTGTTTTTATGTGGTGTATGATTCCATATGGTTGGAAATCAATAAATAAAAAACTCCAGAGGTTACCAATGAGTGTACCAGCTACTATATACCATGAAGAGCTAGGTCTAAGGTACCTGGAGGATAATATTAAGCAAGCTCCGAGTCTGTTATGGATGCCAATCTGAACCCATTTTAAATCATGATGTGATCTTAGGCTGTTTGGAGCTTGATAAAGTGAATTGTATATGTTGGCTACAGTATGTGAAGGTGAAATTGCATGCAATAGGTCACCATGACTTTTGTAACCAGCTACAGAATCTAAACAGGCAGGCCAAAGTTCTTGTAAAAAAGGAATTAAGGCCTTGACGGTTAAACATAGAAATGACTGAGAATGCAGCACAAGGATGGTGGTGCCACATGCAATTCTGGTGATGGCTAACTGTCTAGAACAATACCAATCCACCGTACCTTTCTTTCAGATCTATTATCTGGTCAGATTTAGACTTAACATGGCCCACTGGCTAATTTATTATCCATTTCAGGTATACTGTGTCAAAGATCTCATAGTATGTCCTTGTGATTTAAAATCTACCCAATCCCAGCTACATTTTGTCTGTTCCTGTCACCTATACAGGGCACCGAGAAAAATATTTTTAGTTCCATTCCCAAGAATCCTTAATATTAGAGCCTTTATACAAGCCATGCAACACCTACAATTACTGCAGACAGAGGTATTATGCCACTCAGTATATACATTTATCAATGTCTCTGTTAGTCTAAGTATAGTGGTGGGGAAGTGACAGCCTCGCTCTATCAGCTTATTAGTCTGTGGCTTCTTTGTCAAGAGATACTTGACATGGACCAACCAGGATAACATACAAGTAAAGCTCCCTGGGGAGGATAAACATTGATTATAATTGCTGAAGATTAGACTTAGAATTGCCAGATGAAGTATGTGTTCACCTATTCATGCTATTGTGTTTTTTGCTTGTTGAGCCTTGTTGAGCAAGGACTTATAATACCAATTTATTTCTGTTTTCAAGCCTGGTTTTGACAAATTTAAACCCTTAGTTATGATGTTATTACTGGCATGTTTGTACTGACTGAACATGAAACTTGGAATGGTGGTCTATGTTATATGACTTGATATTTTGATGGTTTCATTTTTTTTATCTATGCTAATTTAGGATAGACACAAAAGGATTGTTTTATGTATATTAATGGATCTGTTTTATGTAATGATCTGACTTTGATGATCTTCTATTTTTGATGTACTGTATAGTGTGCTTTTTATAAATCAAATAAAGATTTACTAACTCCCTTCATTTATGGTTAAGTATTCATCTTTTTAATGTTTCACTTACTATGTACATTATTTGTTTGATTTGAATCATTTCTAATTTAGTGGTACGTGGTTTTAATAATGTTTTTTAAATTATTTGTTTTTTAAATATTCTTGGTTATGTGTAAGCTAAATTTTTAATTAAATATTTTGGGAATATTCCATTTATTTTCTTTTTGTTTTACTCTTTGTTGTTCTTCTTTTTATTGGCTGTTTTCATTTTTTTAGTACTTTTAAACGTTTTTATATTAAAAAATAAGAGTATATATTTTATAAATGAAATATGATTTTGTGCTGGGCTTTTTAGAAAATTCTTAGATGTTGGAATGTTTTCATGTAATCTCCAAAGTCCAACACCTTCTTTGCTTTTGCGTAGGCTTAGAGGAGGAAATACCAAATCTAACCTAAAGTCCAGTGATTTCCATACCGTTGCATGGATTGTAGTTGGTAAGATGAATTAACCACTTTAACGTTTGCATACTTTTCCTTATGTTGGGTAAACTGAATTTACAGTTATTATTTTTGTTTTATATAGCTATTAATTATTTTTTGTTTTCATTTTAGAGTCATTTGTATCTCTGAATGTTTTAATATTCCTAAGAAGAAAAATAATTCTCTCTTTTTTTTTACTTTTTTTTTTTTACTTTTCTGGTGTTCTGGTCTCACTCTGATCACCTACAGTTTAGTTTTTTGTAGTAGGCTCCTGGTGGCAGGGTCCCAGGGAGACCAAATGCCCTGCGGCCTGCCGGCTCCCTGTAAGTGACCCCATTCAATGGGGGCTTGCAGGACCTGTCCACAGCATTTCTGTAAAAATAAAATGATCTCAGGACACCCTAAAATATTGTTTATGTTGCAAGACACAGGGGAGCCCCAGAACCCATGGAGGAGCCAGAAACATTTTTTGTAAATACTGAAGTACCCCGGTGCCCCTGGCATATGAGTCCATGTCTCCATAATGTAACTACGGACTTAATCAAAACTAACTTGTGCCCGGATTACCCTAAAGTGTATTTCGTTATGATTAATGGGGAATTTTTTGTCCAGATCGAGGGAGTGGTTATGGGGCTATTTTTGCCCAGATATTGCAAACCTGTATATAGTCGAATTTGAAGAATATGTTATACAGTGGAATCAATCCTTATTTGAACAACATGAAACACTGGCTAAGATACATAGATGATGGTTTTTAATATGGCATGGCTCTATGACCCATTTTTGGAATTCCAATAGTGGTTTATTGTACAGAATACTAATCTTCATTGTTCTATTAATTTTCTTGATATGAAAATCTTTCATGAAGATGGTAATTTGTTTGTAAGTTTATATACAAACCCAACTTCAAGGAATAGACTTCTCAAATACACCAGCCATCACCCTTGTAATATGAGAGATAATCTCCCATTTGGGCAGTTTTTACGTATTATATGTAACTTTACCAAAAAAGTATTGTGTTCTAAATTGGTCACTAAAAGGTATCCCTACCGACTGGTTAAAAAATCATTGAAAGAGCATGGTATTATGACAACGAGGCCCTATTTAAAGTAAAGGAGAAACAAGTTAAATCTAAGATCACATGGGTAACGAACTTTGGTACAGAGTCTAATATGATCAAACAAGTTATCCTTAAAAATTGGCACTTGTTAAGTACAGGTCAGATTAATGATGGTAACTGGACTATTAACCATCATTGTAATTGTGGTTCTAAAATTGTGTTGTATTGTATTGAATGTCCTTGTACATTATTTTATATAGGTACCACTACCCAGGAGGTAAGGAAACTTATTATGCAACATCAGTTGCACATTTGATGCAAAGTACAGAATGCTCCCCTCATTGAACACCATTTGAAAATGTCTCATGCTTCACATTGTAATGAAATGGTTTGTGTAGTGAAATGCCCTAGATGCAGACATGATGTAGATCACCTGCTTACAATGCGTGAAAACAGATGGATTTGGATGGTCAATACTATGAAGGAAGTATTAAAGCAACAGGTGGAATGGCAGGTGTAGGCATCCTTGTAGTGTATGCAATTCTTCCTCTTCCTTTTTGGCTGTGTGGTTAGGAGGGTGGCATGGATTGAGTGTGGTGATTCTGACTTCCCTTAATGGCAGCTTGCTTTCTTGAATAAGATCCAGAATGTATGCGCTCTAGGGATGTGATGCTTTATGGGACCCCATACAAAGGTTTTAAAATTAGGACTTGCACTATTTTACCACTGAGGTAGCTTTGACCGCATAACTGTGTGTAATCGGATCCACATTTATTTTGATGCTTCAGAGACCTCTAGCTGATACAGGTTTTATTTGTGTATCATATTGTTGGCCATTTATTGTATGGAATGTTTTGGATCGATTAGGAATTTGTTAGATGGTCTATCCGGATTAGGTCTGATGAAAGATACTCAGTTCCAAGATGGCCGCTGCAGTTTGTGGACTAGTCATTTGATTTTTAAGGTGTAAGGCCTTTTAAGCGTTTGGTTAAGAGTGACTATTTGACCACCCAGGTAGGTATGACTTTATACCTGAGTTTAATAAGATCTGCATTCACTTTGATGTTGGAATACATCATATTGCTGCCAATTATTTGTATGAAATGTTAGGACCGATCAGGAATTCAATATGTTAATGTGGGTATGGATGAAAAGTGTTTATGGTTGCTTTTTGATTCAGGACACAGAATAGCAATGACTACATACGATCCATTAGAGGAAATTGGGCCTGACAGACCTTCACAGCCTCTGAGGGGTAGCCCGTGTCTTGTGAAGGTAGGAGGATTTGATTGACAGTGTTTTTGGGACATATACTAGATTTTAAAGGAAATAAATATTTTAGAACAGTGTATCGAATAGTAAAAGGCTTATACATTTTTGGATGTTTTGACAAAGACTTATCCTACATGGATTTTTAAGACCAGGTACTAAGAATTAGATGTCTGTGGTAGAGAGTGATGCTGTCACTAGTCATTTGATTTTTAAGGTGTAAGGCCTTTTAAGCGTTTGTTTAAGAGTGACTATTTGACCACCCAGGTATGTATGACTTTATACCTGAGTTTAATAAGACCTGCATTCACTTTGATGTTGGAATATATCATATTGCTGCCAATTTTTTGTATGAAATGTTAGGACCAATGAGGAATTCAATATGTTAATGTGGGTATGGATGAAAAGTGTTTATGGTTGCTTGTTGATTCAGGACACAGAATAGCAATGACTACATACGATCCATTAGAGGAAACTGGGCCTGACAGACCTTCACAGCCTCTGAGGGGTAGCCCGTGTCTTGTGAAGGTAGGAGGATTTAATTGACAGTGTTTTTGGGACATATACTAGATTTTAAAGGAAATAAATATTTTAGAACAGTGTATTGAATAGTAAAGGGCTTATGCATTTTTGGATGTTTTGACAAAGACTTATCCTAAATGGATTTTTAAGACCAGGTACTAAGAATTAGATGTCTGTGGTAGAGAGTGATGCTGTCACTAGTCATTTGATTTTTAAGGTGTAAGGCCTTTTAAGCGTTTGGTTAAGAGTGACTATTTGACCACCCAGGTAGGTATGACTTTATACCTGAGTTTAATAAGATCTGCATTCACTTTGATGTTGGAATACATCATATTGCTGCCAATTTTTTGTATGAAATGTTAGGACCAATCAGGAATTCAATATGTTAATGTGGGTATGGATGAAAAGTGTTTATGGTTGCTTGTTGATTCAGGACACAGAATAGCAATGACTACATACGATCCGTTAGAGGAAACTGGGCCTGACAGACCTTCACAGCCTCTGAGGGGTAGCCTGTGTCTTGTGAAGGTAGGAGGCTTTGATTGACAGTGTTTTTGGGACATATACTAGATTTTAAAGGAAATAAATATTTTAGAACAGTGTATCGAATAGTAAAAGGCTTATGCATTTTTGGATGTTTTGACAAAGACTTATCCTACATGGATTTTTAAGACCAGGTACTAAGAATTAGATGTCTGTGGTAGAGAGTGATGCTGTCACTGAAATTATTCTTAGGAGATACCATTCAGTCTTTGCCTAGGAGCTCGAAATCATCAAATGAACATAGCACAAAATGAAAGTGAAGGATGGAACTATTCTAGAGAGTAATCGAAGACCTTGAAAAAGAATTGCTTGATCTCTGTGAGAACAAAATTATTGAGCCAACTGAGGCATCACCATGGTTTTCACCTGCAGTTGTGATGTACAAACAAAGTTAAGATTTGACAGGGTACTGACCTACATAGTCTTCAAAAGGTGACATTGGGCGATTCATATCCTATGGAAAGACCGCAGAATTACTAACCATCATAGGTGAATCACAATGGTTGGACTTAGCTGTGGCATTCCATCAAATGGTTTTGAAACCTGAATCAAGAAAAGGCTTAGGCAAAATGTTAAATAAATTGCATAATTCTCTTAATTTCTTGTAGTTTTTCAAATTGGTTTAACACAGAACGGTCAAAATTATTCCATTATGCCACTTTGCCACAGACAGCAGAGGGAGGGAATTCACCCTGGGAGGTATTCAGGTACTTCTGAAGACAGGAGTGCCCAGTGGGACATGGTCCCACAGCTGAACAGTGTGCAGTCCAGCAAGTTTGGCAGCTGCAAAGCAAAGTTGTTAAAGAATAATTGCTCACTAAAACTTGGATTTATTGCCTTTATTTGAACATATCAATCAGTGGTCTGGAAGGAGTGCCAGGGTCAACAGATGCAAATGGGCTTCAGGGTGGGAGATGTATCTGATACATATTTAAATTGCTGTAGCCACTTCTGCTTAAGTTAACACAAATCTCACATGATGAATTGAAGATAGTACATGAGCTATCAGAAAAGGGGTCCCAACCCTCATTCACTCCCCTCATCCTATTTTCACTCGTATGTATGCTTAAGGACTTCGGTCAGACTCTGACCTGCTTCCCTTGGGCCCATTGTGCATGTACTGGTGGGACCACAATGTTCGCTGGTGAGCATTCAAACAAAAACCATTTGCAAAGCAATTGGTCTCCTGTATGCAGCAGCTATTGCATTGCCAATGTCTTTTAGCCATGTTGTACAGTAACATGACTGCTATGCGTAGGGGGTGGTAACTGATTATGGGAGGCAAGGTGGGAGGTGAGTGGCACGCGCAGACAATGAGAATGGACAATGTTTATGGTTGTTTTTCTAACAATTTACTCCTTACCTCTTTTTCAAACCCTTTGGGTGTGGGACTATTGCCACACTCTTGTTGAAGTGTTTTATTAATGCAGAAGTGCTAGTTATTCTGGTGAACTGTGTCTCATCTGATAGATGATGAAAATGTGTCCCTGCACCACTAAATATTCTGCCACACTCTTGAATATTCCATTTTGTCTTTCTCACACATCTGAGAAGAAATTGCATTGTTGTTTCCTTGTCAACACTGAAACATCATTTGTTACAGCTAAGTACCATTGTGCAATGTGTAGCTAACCCTCTGTAAATCTGTAATATATGTGTGATCACTGCAGCACTGAGTCCTGCACATTTTAATTTACAAATGTATGTTCATAGGATTTGTCAAGTGCATCCAACTTACATGAAAAGAGATATCCAGGTATTAAATTCTTAAACAAAAAATGAGAAACTCCCACCCCAGAGAGAAAAAAACTAGTAACTGTCATTTTTTAGACAACCAAGATGTCCATTCTAGAGATATGTGAGGGCAGGGTATTCCAATATTAGGATTTAAGGCAAGAAAAAGGTAGAAAAAAGAGTGACCACAATACTGAGGAGAGGTGTGTATGCAGCTAATATTAGCCGGCTAGTAGTAGCAATTGTTCTATTAGCCAATCTCAGATTTCTGGTGGGCTGATACACCCTAATTCTTGCCCCTACATAGACATATCCCACCCCTACTCCCGTGCACAGCTTGGTGGGTATTACAGAAAAATTCAAATATGCATTGCTTCCTATTGGGAACCAATGCAAGGATCTGAGAATCCTGGGGGGATTGTGACAGATCAGTCTGGCAGCTGCATTTTGCACTACTACAACCTGAGACAGGAGTGACTAATATGTTGCCACTGATACTGCGTTTTCATATTCAAGGAAGCTTACTAGTAGGGCCTTGGATAATTACCTTCCTGCAATGCAAAGGAGTCCACATAAAAATATTACTATGCATCCAAAGGATACCAACACAAGCCCTACAGGCGCATGCCTAACTGGTTGTCTAGCAGAATATTCAAGTTCTTTTGTCACCTTTTTGAGAAACAAAGGACTGTCCAATTCCACAGGCTACCAGTTGTCTGTCCAGATTTCAAAGGCTTTATCAAAGAGGGCAAACTGCCTTGTCCCCACTAAGCTGAGGGAAACCCTGCTCCATTCAATTTGCCACATCCTAGAAGCAGTCAGAGAATCAGGCTTTGGTTGTTTCTTCAATAGAATCGGAAGGCCACATTCTCTAACAATCTTAACCTGGGACATCATACATATGTTAACAAGAGTGGAGCGGTGAGAAGACCCGCTAGTGGCAACCCACAGGCATTATTATCCACCTGAGGTTCTACAGAGGGTTACTTAAATTCTATAGTTCAGGAAGTTTTTTAGCCATGCTAGTGCAGGCGAATGGATACCAATGTTCTGCAGCCTGTCTATTAAGATGGAATGTGAGACTGTATCAGAAGTTTTAGAGAGATCCAGTAATATCAGTACAACTGGATTCCCAGCACTTAACATTGTTCTATTGCTATCTATGACTTTGTGTGGAAGTTGTTTGATAATTAAACTCTTCAGTACTTTGACGGGGAAGGGCAACAATGCAATTAGTCAATAGTTCAACAGATTACCAGGGTCTCCTGACTTTTTCTTTCAGAAACAGTAGATCAATTGGGGGTTTCTAACTCCTGGCCACCTTGGCTGAACTCCAATGAGATGTTTAAAAGGGCTGTGAGACATGAGTCAAGCAGAGATGGAAAAGCTGGAAGAATGTGAGCCAACCCTGCATCACCTGGTAATCCAGACTTTACTGAGGAGAACATAATGCAATGCAGACCTCTTGTTCGAAGTCCCTTGCAAACCTTTCTAGCCTCTAGGGAATTTCTGACACTGTTTGACCACTATGATCACCTGAGAATGGGGAATCAATCTGGGTATCAATGTTAATGTACATTTTTGAGATATTATACTAAAAAAAGAGGAGAGAAACTCAGGAAAGGCCGGAATTGAGGTTCGTAAGGCCTCCTTCTTTGTTTATCATTTTAGAGTATAAACAATGTCTCTAGAAGAGGAGCCATTTTCTGTACCCTCTCACTCAGGACATTTCTGTGAGCTCACTTCAGTTTTTATATGATAGCTATTTAGGGTAATCTGTGCTTGTGAACTTGATGTGGTTTAATGCATGAGTGGAACCAAGGGCTTGAATAAGAACGGCAGTACATATAAGTTGTGTTGGTAATAGATGAGGATTCCTTTTTTCTTGGTGCAATGGCGTTCCCTGGCCTGTGGTAAATTACCCTACTGATATATACGAGGACATCCTGTTATAGATTCCCATACACATATGAGAACCTAACATAGGAATGACATAACTTTAAAAGATTGTTGAGAATTGGTGGCAAGTCTGTCTAGTGACGTCTTAAAATAAAGTTATCCACCCTGGTTTTCCAGGACTCCAAAGGTTTGGAACAAGGCCCATGTCTGTGCCCAGAAAAAAGTGAGCGGTCAGGGGATTGTGAAGCACTGAAACCCCCTTTGGCACCAGGAGGTGATATGTATGTAATCTTTCCTGGACCATTCGTTTTGGAACAGGGTCAAAGACAGATTTGCACACAACTGAGTTTTAACTGTAGTGGCATGATGGGCAAAGAAACAAGGAGTTGGAATGTTACCCTGAGCGACTGTGTGATTAGGCTCATTGCAAGTATTCTTCCTGTCACCTTTTGTGTGTTTGATATAATGCCTTCAGCTGCTAAAGGTATGCTTGGATGTGTGTCCTCTGCACACTATGTCACTGAGCACAAGTTATGCCCAACAAGCCCCAATCAGGGTGAAACCAGTCTTGGGTTGCTTCTGTTCCCCCTTTCAGGTAGCCCTTGTCCTGACAGCTCAGGCTGGACTATTCCTATTGGAGGAGACGCAAGACTAATTAGCATATGGCTGGGTCCACACTGGGGTGGCATTGTGAACAAGAGAATGGTTGGTTGAAATTGTACCTTGAGCGATAGCTGGTGGTTAGACTTAATGCTAGCAGTTCTCCTATAATCTTTGGTGTGTTTGATGTAACGCCCGATGTGAAGAGTATGCCAGATGAGGGCCCATTGCTTGCTGTGCCACTGGAGCCAAGTTATATCCTACTAAAGAGTCCCAATTGGGGTGAAACAGATCTTGAGTTGCTTGTGCTCTGGTTTGAGAACGACAGGCGACTTTGCTATGTTGGGCGTACCAAGGACAAAACAGAGACTACGTGTAACCGCATTAACTTTCATCGAGAATCAGATCATGATCCCTGAGTCTTTTTCTATAATCGGGCAGTCACTCACAGTTTTTAAATAGATTTTGGTGAAAAAGGCATCCTCACAGAATTGAGTATAACTTGTCAAATTCATGCTGGGTCATTTATAATGTCAAGATTAAATAACAAATTTACCATTTGAACTCAAAAAATATCCCAAATAACACTTTTTCTTATTCCTAATGATTACTTAGCCCTGTTTGTGGAATGAATGTGATTGTGAAGATCGGAGTATGGGTAAACAGAAAGTGAGACAGAAAAAACAAAACATAAAAAAGATGAATCTTATAAAAGCTGTCAATGTAAATGAGGTACAAATACACTATAACACTTAAGAGGTTATGTAGAGCATTTCAGCAGTTCAATAGTCAAGTAAAGTGACAAACTTTACCTACCTGAAAGAATTTACAATAATCTAACAATGACATAAAGCATTGACTAATAATATATGTAAAGACATAAGACAGGTGAAGAATGACCTGTTTACCAACTGTTAAAGATGTTCCACATCAACATCGGTAATGGTATAAAAAGCTTTAGCAATAACACACAACAGTGACATGTGAAGCACGTGTAAAATCAGAACGGTATAGCCATGTTGAGTTTGTTATTGCATACACAGTACTCCTATGAAGCTATGAGGAGATAATGCTGCTATTGCACGCTGCACAAAGGCCATTACAAAGTACAAATAATTGTAAAGGAAACTGTATTGAGATTGGGCGTTATGGCACTCCAAGTCTTTGGAGGGGCTGATTTCATTCCAGCTTTCAGGACATTATCAAGAAAAGCATTCAAATCTCAGAGTTCATAGAACATGTGAGGTGACCCTTTATAAACGATGTGGTAGCTTGCTGGGCCTGAGAAGGAAAATGGAATGTTCATACTTCACAGCTTTGGATGAAGTGAAAATAAAGCTTTTCTAGCTTGATTTGTTGTTTTGAGTAGTCTTGTGATATAGTGATCGTATGGCCCTCCCAGGATATCAATTTATGCTTGTGAATATAATCAAGAATTGTCTCAACATGTTGATATCTAAGAGGTTTGCAAATTATTGGCCTTGGAGTGTTCAATGAGGAAAATTGATAGTTTTGATGGGATGGGCTCTCTCCAATTCAAATTTGTTGGCCAATGGAATTTTTATAGCACAAGGAATCCAATCTTCCAAGGACAAGACACGAGTCATGTTGTTTTTGCAATTTTTGGGGAAAACGAAAAACTTTAAGTTGATCCTTCTGCTCCTGTCTTCTTCTTCTAGCTCAGCTTTTAAGTGTTGCATCACAGCAGAGGATTGTTTGAGAGACCTGATATCTTTTTTTCATGGTTAGGATCTTGTCCTAAATGGTCATGTATGCCCTGTTCTGCTGCCAAGATTAATTTGTTATCTGCTTGATATCCACCCCTGTGTCAGAGATGTCCTGCTGCATTATGCCCCTACTTACTTTGTTGGTCTGTGCCAGAGTTAAGACATTAGAATGGAATCCATTGCATCTTTAAATTCAGGTTTGCTTTTCACAGGTGAGTCTAGTTTCTGACTTAGTTCTTTTTGAGGCAGATTTCAAATTTTTTTTTGCCATCTTGGGAGAGGATGTGTCTCTCAAGATGGTAAAACAAAATTGAAATCTGCCTCAAAAAGAACTGGTGATAAAGTTTATCTAAGAAAAGATGTTGGATCCAGTAAAGTTATTGAGTATCTGTATAAAATGTTGAAGTGTGTGTTCTTGGTGCTGTACACCCGATCAGGTTCTTCAGATACGTATAAGATTAGGAGGCTGATTATATAGGGTTGTAATACTGGACTAAATGACTGTAATGTCCAATTTATTGAGGACAGGCAGGCGCTGTAGTGTAAGCTGGCATTAAGTAAATTGCAAGATTGATTGCTATGAAAACCTCAATAATGTAAGTTGTATTAACCTGGACAAAACAGTTTGGTCAGATACAGTGAAGCACTGCTTTTTAACTTTATGTATCGCGCAGATCAGAGGAATTTCCCTGAGGAAATGTTCTTACATTGCTGAGTCTGGATTGTAAATCTGCCCTGTGGTAAACCCAGCAGCAGGAAGGTTTAAATCAGGGTTTGATTTAAAGCATATTCTGGGTTTCGCATATGGTGTGTAGGCATTCACTAATAACAAGTGTGATCCCCAGGAAGCGTAATTACTAGTGTTCACCACCTGAAATTCATGACTATGCTGCCGGTGCCAGAACCATACTCACAGTTCTGAAGGAAGATTCTAAAATGTAAATTCATATGAAAATGAAGGAATTAAGCGCTGCTAGAATCACCTTGAATATTGGTGTGCTAAAAGGTTTTCAGTGTGTTAATCCTTTGGTGGGTCCCGTCAGGAAAAAGGGAACTTCATTCCTGATGAGAGTGGGCACCTGCATTGTTCCTTTTTTTGATTTGTCAGGAGCAGAGTCAGCGTTCAGGTGAACAGAGGGCTGCTTGTTGACATTTAGAAATATGGTAACAGTCAGCCAATTCTTCAAATCAAGACCCTGGTACCTAGTAAGCATATAGCACATTTTTAGGTGAGTGACGCAGCAACAACGGAATGGAGCTCCAGCTCAAGGGGCCATTTTTCTTCGCATCAGGCCACGTCGCCTTTCAACATGACTTTTCAGCAGACAGTTTGTGAAGCTGATTTCAGCATGATTATATTATGAGACTCATTTCACAACTATTTTCTTTGTTTTCTTTTTCTCTTCTGTAGTGCATTTTTGAATTCTGTATTTTTTAGACTGTATATAATGGGGTTGCATAGTGGAGTAACAGTGATGCATGTCAAAGACAATACATTGTTCTCTTTCATTGAGTATGTTGATGTTGGTCGCATGTAGGTGGAACAGAGGGATCCATAGTATAAAACAACAACAGTGAGGTGGGAGGTACATGTGGAGATGGCCTTCTGTCTCCCCCCTTCAGATTTAATTTTCATAATGGACAAGGTGATGCTGATATAAGATGTGATGATTAAAATAAATGATGACACTGTTAATAACGTACCAAATAAAAAGGTAAGAATCTCAATAGCGTGAGTACTTGTGCAAGCAATCTTCATCAGAGCTGTTATATCACAGAAGAAGTGGTTGACGGTGTGGGACTCACAGTAGGAGAGCTTGGAAATAAGAATAGTGTGGCCTATTGGGACCATAAGACCAACAGCCCAACTTCCTGCTGCTAATTGCATGCACACACCCTTACTCATAATGGTCATGTATCGCAAGGGGTTACAGATGGCTACATATCGGTCATAAGCCATGAGTGTGAGCAGTTCCACTTCTGAACATAACACAACAATGAAAAAATAGACCTGCAGGAGACACCTAGTCTTGGAAATCAACACGGTTTCCTGAAAGAAGTTAGCAAACATCTGAGGGTAAATGACTGATGTGTAGCAGATATCGATGAAGGACAAATTGATGAGGAAGAAATACATGGGAGTGTGCAGATGTGAGTTACTGTAAACTGTTATCATAATAAGAAGGTTTCCTGCCAGTGTGACTAGGTAAATTACCAGTAGTGCAACAAAAATTGGAACTTGTAACTGAGGAAGATTGGAAAATCCCACAATGTGGAAATCATCAACTGAACTCAGGTTTTCTGCTCCCATTTGTTCAGTGAAGCGTGTGGTCTGGGTTTATAAACAACCTGAAAATATAAATTTAAATACATTTTGTAGTAGGGAACTCAAGGAAAGGGCTGTGGTCAAGACTGTACATTATAACACAAGTGAAAAAAACAGGTGAACAATCTATGATAAACAAATCAATATCTCTTATACTGTATTTCAAGTGTTTTAGATAATTAGCTCCTCTCTTCAGCAGCTGATGTCCATTTCCCAGCAGAAAAGTAAAGGAAATGGAGTGTTTCCTTCCAGTGTTAGAATATGACGAAAATCAATAAAATAACAGAATGATCCCAAACATATTTAGAGGGGACTGGAATCCCACTGTGTGTGGCCTAGAGGACATAAACAGTTGGCACTGTGAAAAGATTAAAAGAGGCTCACGGGGTACTTTGAAACAAGATTTAGTGCTATAAAACCGGGAAGGAGACTTCCAACGGCCGGTGTCCCCACCGCACTCCGTATTCCTCTCTCTCTGTTCTGCTCCACACGGTGCGAGCTGCGCACGGCGCACACACAGCGCGTGGATCAGAATCAACGAGATACCACACACTGTTTACTGCTGGCTGGGAACACAACATTTGTACCTTTTTTGCAACCTTTTACTGACTCTCTCCTCTGCTTTAAATTCCTCTCATATGTACCACTCTTTCCCAATCTGTTTTCTGCCATCCCCAGACCTGTGCATTTCCTGTCATCCTATTTAATTTTTTTCTGCCCAACCTCAGCACTGCATGCCATTCTTTTCAACACCCTTTCATGGCCAATATGTTTTTGTCCATACATGAAAGCATCAAACTTTATTATACCATCGTAAACCATAACCGAATGGGTGACTGTACTTGAAACATGAAACTTGCTGATTATGCATAGATCTTTAGTTTGATTGAAACATAAATCAGAGATCTCTTCACCTCATGAGCTATGTAAGCAGGAATGGAATTGGCACCCTGATTGTCCCTCACATATTTCAGCAGTATACATATCAACCCGCACATCTATCTTATTGAGGCAACATTTTGATATACAACAATAGCGTAATCCAGCTGAGGCATCTTCCAGATATTCTTGCCGGTATGCAATATAGCATTCTTTTGTCCTGACCTATTGTCTCTTCCATATTTGTGCCCCTCATTCTTCACTCAGACAATTACATTGCGGTTTTTAATATATGACATGCTGAGAGGTGGTAAATATTAGCTTTAATCATGGATGTCATTTAGGGGTTGCCAAGGGTTGCAGCTGCAACCCCTTCCTTGTGACCCCTGGCACTCCCTTTCTGACCCCTTTCTTCAGAGGTGGCAAAATCAGTATCAGGAGAACAGGGGCAGCTATTTCTTGCAGACAACGGCTGGAGCCCCATTCTCCTTGTTTTCTGTCAGTGCTTTAGTGTACTTATAGTGAGTAATATATAATTCACTATTAATGTAATAAAGAATGGAGTACAATTAGTTGGAATATGACCTTCACTGGCATCTAAGGTAAGTAAACATACTTTTGAATGTATGGTGTATGCATGCTTGTGGATGAGAGTATGTTTATGTGAGAAAGTGTGTGTATGTGTGAAAGTGTGTGTGAGTGTAAGAAAGTGTGTGAGTAACAGTAATGGTCATTTGGCATATGATGTCACTTCTGCTGCCCCAGGCATTTTGGGAAATTGACGTTCATGTCTTTAATTCCCATAGATACAAACATTCAGAAATCTATCTAATAAAACTGAGTCCATATGAGTATTCACCATTCTTGTGGGAATGAGTCATAATTGTACAGTAATGGTTGGATATTATCACACAGTAACCTGAACTTTGTGTGCAGCATTTGCACCCTGCCAGTACAGTACAACTCATAATATGTATCCCAACATTTTCAAAGACCTGCAGAATCATGAGAGATAAGAGAGTTGTAGTTACTGGGAGGTGACTGTTGGGGTGTGCAATTACAACCTTTTCCCTGACACCCAATTTCATAATATTTGCAGGCATCCTGTTGATATACAGTCCAGTGAAATCCTCCAAAATAAACATCCATTCAGAACCAAATCTAAATGTATCCAAAACATTAAAACAAACAACAGAGAAGGTCATTGCTCTTTTAGCACATCCATGATCAGTGGAAAATGTAAACCAATACGTCATGACCTCATGGGAAGTGTTGTGAGCTCCTGTCAAAGAACAGATGTGAGAGTCTTGTAACTGGTGGAGGACTTCACCAGAACTCAAGATAACTCTCCATGTGAGAAGGAGCCTGTGTCCAGCATCAAGGGAACTGAGGGGCGAGCTGGAGGTGTGGAGGAACCAGATGCCCGCCATGCACCATTTATGTCCTTCAATTAATATAACTCATAGGTGACATGGCATGTGCAAAATGTAAATGGCATAAGAGAAGTTTACACACCTATTAAAAAATGTAACATGACATTACAAGTTAAATAATAGTATTTATGCATCCTAATGCGGGTCTTGACCAAATTTAACTGAAGGAATTACATTATCATTGCAGGTAGCACATCAGAGGAAGAATGGTGATAGCCCTCTACTAGTTTATCACCACCACCACTAGCCCCTACAAAACGTACAAAGGGAATATCATTGCAGCAGGCAAGTCCCACTGTTGCCTTCACAGCAAAGACAATGTTAATTATAATACCTATGCCCACTGTCACTGTTACCTCAAGCAGTGTGTCCTGAACCACCAGATATGAACTTATCATACCAACAAGTATATTAACTCCCAAACAGCCTGTCCCTGACATTGTCTCAACTGTTCAAACTCTTACAGTGACATTCATTAGTGGCCTCTCTCCACTACTAAATCAGCTTTGTTAGCACCTATTCCTCAAAGCGTTAAAGATGTCTCCATGTAGGAAGAGGTAAGAGGGAAGGAAGAATGTGATTGAATGCCACTGCCACATGAAGTTAAAGTCCACCTTTGTGGGAGAGATGCAGCTTGTGCCATATTCTTTTCATTCACCTTTCAGCACCACAAGGAGTACATTAAAACTAATTACTAGAAAGCTTCCTTAGAGTCGCGTCTTGAGGCATTGTACACTGAATCACAAGAATCCACACAGTTTGACAGGGAAGTCAATTGCATTCTCTATGTGGGTCTTTTAAACATCTTGTGAGGGTGCACATACACATGCATCCTGGTAGAACATGTCGATGCACTCAAAAGCCCCCTGAATTGATGCCACCCAATGGCAATGTTTAGCTGACTAATCAGAACACAGGACACACAAGGAGGCCATGTATCACATGTGTGGTGTGGTATTCACAAGTATTGTTTTCTTTAGTACATGATGGCTTTCATATATTTGGTTGTAAAGAGATACAATTAGAGGGATGGCCACATTTGGCTCTTTATCTGATGCATAAAGCTTGTTGTGTGACAATATATTATATTACGGTAAGAAATATGGCATGCAAGGAGTAACATTATTTTTTTAGATGTTTGTAACAATACAAAATGCATTAAAGTAATGGTTAAAAAGCAAAGTTGTATTTTAAGTATAAAAGCAAAAGTAATTATTATAAGCTAGTTGTTAAATCATACTCCATCATGTGGCTGTTGTCCTCCTCCATGTAGCTGTGTTTCTTCAACATTATCTTCTTCTTCATCTGAATGAGCTACCATGGGCCTAGACACATGTCTTCTCCAAATGTGGTGGAACATGCAACATAGAAAAGGATGCTGAATACATTTTTTGGTGCATAAGTCAATGAACCATATGATCAGAGTAGACATCTTACATGCTCAGAGTAGACATCTTACATGCTGTCAATTGTGGGAGGAGGTATGTGCTTGAATTTACACCCACTCTGTGGGTAGGGAAGGGTGAAGTCCTTCATCCATGAGCAGTGGTCGGAGCTGATGTCCAGAATCACTTAATATTTATTACTTTTCAATAGGCACAGTGTTAGAGAAAGGGATGTCAAAAAGAGTGTGATTGAGAGACATATACACTCACCCAGTAGCTTTGTCTTTCTTGCAAAACATGTTCCCATAGTTTATTGAATACTGCTTTTCAAAAGGATCATGGAGGTTTGTGTTCTTCCAGCAAATATTGCACAGCAATGTATACAAATTAGATCTGCCTCACGCAGCATCTGTACACTTTGGTGTGTTGTTGGGTTTTTTATTTGATCATTTGCATTTGGTGTACTTAGGTTCTGTGGGTACAATCTAATGCCCCTAAAACATTAGGGAAACCCCAAAACATTTTCTTTAGTGGAATTGACTATCTGGGGTCTTATGGAGACAATAACATGTTGGAGCAATGTATGTATCACCTGAGTGAAAAGCTTACAGAACATTGCCTTCAAATGTCATATAGATGACCTTCTTGTCTTTGTTCTCCATTGCAAACAAATGTCAGGCTACTAGCAGTCTCATAGGAGAGGTATTGCTGTCCTGATACCAATATTTGGCTACAGTGTCTCCACTAGGTCAGACAATTGCTGTGGTGTCCGTACCCAGCCCGTTTGTTTATATGTTTGACTCATGTCTAGAGGGTGTAGGTCTGTATGATATTTCCAAGACCTCCTGTACTATTTGTTTGCCCTGCCCCATTCGTGCTGTGCCCCTCCCAGTCCTACACAAGGATAAGGCTTGCTGAAAGAGGAGTTGTGGCCCATATTTATACTTTTTTAGTGCCGCATTTGCGCTGCTTTTTGACGCAAAAACGGCGCAAACTTGCAAATTCCAATTGTATTTTCCAAGTTTGCACCGTTTTTGCGTCAAAAAGCGGCGCAAATGCGGCGCTAAAAAAGTATAAATATGGGCCTGTATGTCATGCAGGAATAAGGTCTCAGAATATGCACATCTCATGGTCTACAGACAAGTGAACATTGTGGCTATTGATATTGGGTCCTTTCTAGAGTCTGCAGCTAATTAGATTTACCATACTAATTTGAGATTTGCTAAAAGTATTTCAATAGGTACTTATGATAGGCTTCATTTTTGGTTAGTATGGGCTCTATCTTTCATTAATACAATGATTTTAGCATGTGACCAATATTTGTGTGTGCTCTGAGAAGAGGAAAACCGTTAGCAATAATTCCTAATGCAGAACTGATTACTGCTCAACACATAAGTTGCTTTCTTTATACATGAAATTTTACTGCTCACAAACTTTTAGTCAAAAAACAGAAAGAGACAAAATGAGGCAAATCCACTGAACACCGTTTTACAAATCAGTAATTCTACATACTTCTAACTCACATTCAGAAATATGAGTAATCTGCAAAATAAATGCATAAAATCAGGTGGCTCCATATGAATCATAATTGGGGCCTACTGCTAGTGCACTGAAATATATTGCCCATACTCAGGTTCAATGGGACTAATATTGATGTAAAAATATTGTTTGAAGAAAATTGTTACTAAAAACACAGAATATCATAGTCAAAAATACTTTTTTTTGCATATAACATTGTCTTGTTTCTAATTACATTTACTTAAATTTAGTTGTAATAAATACTGCTTTTCAATAATTTAATATCTGTTGGTTAGATTATCAATTTTAGGTGCTTGTTTTGTTAGTATAATTGTTGTTACTTTTTAAAATATATAGTTTGTATCTTAAAATGTGTAATTTAATTTTTGACATTCAATTATTAGTTGATAATGTAGTAGCAGGATGTTGTGATTGTATAAGAATAAGTTGGAAAGTAAATTAAAGTATAACTAATTCATCTCTTATTCTTATTGCAAATTAAATTATATACCTTCTAATTATGTAAATTGGTTATGTTTAATTGGTGTCTTATGTAATCAATTATAGTTAGCTGTTTCTAATGTAGGTTTACATTTTTCAATTTTTTAAATTATTTTTAGTTTAGAGACTGATTATTAGATTTGTAGGGTAATATTGGGGGAAGCTAAGTTAATTAAATAATACAAAAGTAAATATTATTGTTCAGTACTTCTGGGGACATTAAATATGTTTATTCAAAACTAATTATGTACATTGTTTGAGTGTTATGTTTAGGAGGTAAGTCTAATGTGTTGATTTTAATGTATGCTTAGATTTTTACAGTTGTGTTATTTATTTTTATTTTATTAGCTATATGATGGGTTTTGTAGGGCAATAGGATAAGAAGGTAATTTTGTTACTATTAATGATCAATTGTAATATAAGTTAACTTTTAGTTGTAAAATAATTATTTTATCAGTTTTCAATAATGTTAATTGTTTAATTATTTATTGTGGTTTCATTGATTTATTTTTAAATATCTAAATATACTTTAATTTCCATATTTTTAGACATTTTTTGTGGTAGTGAGCTCTTAGTTTTCTAGGTGGATATGAATGAGCGTTATTAAAGGAATGCTTTACAGTGTTCCATTACCTAATTTATGGTTAATGATCTGGAGACCTATTTGCTTTCTTGAGGGGGTCGGTCTACAGAAACTTTTGGGTAGGTTAGTGGAGTTCACAGACAGTCTAGGCTTCCAAACAAACACGTCCAAATCATTCACAATGATATGCAACTGACCCAAGAGCAAGGTGAAACCATTCCAGATAGATGGCACTATATTAAATACTGTTCCAGCTTTTTAATATCCAGGAATACCGTTTGCTGCTAAGGGCGCCTGGAAGCACCATACTAAGGTACAATGTATGCTTTCACCAGAATACGGCATCCTTATTCAGGCTCACTTAGATGTATATGTATTTCAGCTACTACATATGGAGCAGGCATTGGGGGCACTTAGTGGGTATAAGAGAATATCTTCCCTTGTAAACTCCTGTGGTTACAGGGTGTGGTTATGCCGGTGACCAAGAAGAGCATGCAGCGCTAAAGCTTGGGGTGGATCGGGCCCCAAAATTAGCGGAACCCCATAAATTGGGCTCATCGCTGCATTTCACCAACAAACCTGGGTACCAAATGGCTGCTGGAAGATTCTAGCCTGAGTTGAAAGCCATTGGGGTCTCTGAGGACTGCTGGAGGTCTGAGTCTTGTGAGTGGATGCCATGCCTTGGAGGCCCTGCATCGACAGGAGCTGCTGGTGGGCTTGAGGCGTGGCACATGTGGCTTGTGAGTGCCAGCAGGCCCCGCCACATCATAGCTGCACGACGGACCTCGGTGTTTCCTAAATACTGGAGTCAGGCACTATGGCATGGCCATATAGCGGATGTTGCTTGGAGGCGGCCTGGGCCACGGCGGTAAATTTGCAGGCCGGTGGTGAGCATTGGACCCATGAAATAGCTGGGCTGTGGGGTGTTGGGCTGTTGAGGCCCTTTCCCCCAGACTCACTGGGTTGGTGAACAGGGCACGTTTGGTGTAATGTGGGTGTCCTGTGGCACCCCCGCCTGGATTTCCTAGTGGCAGTGGGGTGAGGGCACAGTGGCGGTTGCAGCGAGGTAGAGCTGGCAACTGAGAGGTGTATTTTGCCGCACTGCTCTCACTCCTGGGAACATTCCTGAACCCTACACATTAGTTTGAGGTCCTACATTGTGATACTGGACTGCCGTATATATTCCGCTTTGATACCTTGCCATGAGTAAAACAGGCCCCAGCAGTGCAGGCTCACTTTCGACAGACAAAAACAATTGGAGCAACAGGGGAAGAACACCATGCAGGAACAGGGAGCACATGGGGACGGCAACACAGAGCTGATGGATGCTAGTCTGACAGAGCTCTGAGTGGGCTTCAAAGCCATTGATGCTAGGTAGGAAATGATGGCTGGACACCTGGACAGGATGGGCGAGTATCTTGACCTTCAGGAGGTTCAAATGGGACAGGTGGAGGACCGCATATCTCAGACGGAAGACGTCACTGCTAAATTCACAAAAAGGTTGGAGGTGCTCGAGACCCATCTCCATACTGTTGCAGTTAAGAATGAAGATCAATAAGCGAGAAGTAGATGAAACAACATACGCATCCTTGGGGTAGCGGAGACTACAAACACGGGAAAGATGAACCTCTTTATTGAACATCTTTTTACTGAACTATTTGACTGCTCCAGTTTTACATCTATGTTTGTTGTGGAGTGAGCCCACTGGTCCTTTAGGACATGCCCAGTGCCAGGTCCCCCCCGTCCAATTGTTGCCCACCTGCTTAATTTCAGGGACTGTGACACCTCTTTTAGACTGGCCCACTAAAAGGCTCCGCTGCAATACTAGGGTGCATTGATATCCATTTACCCCGACAATGCTGCCACTGTACAGGAGGCAAGGAGGAAATTTCAGGAAGCCAAGACAGCCCTTCAGAAATATGGCCTTTGATATGGTGCGTTGTATTCACTCAGAGTACTCATAGATTTTCCCAGATGGGAAACCACATATCTTTGACCAATGTGCTAGCCTACTGTAAGAAGCCACCGTCATGCCAGGATTGTGTGGCTTGGACTGCCCCACCAACACTCCCCTACAGAGCAACCAGTCAGGAACTCTTCATGTAGGACTAATTGTTCATTGATTACCTGGGTGGAGGGGGGCTCCAAGTGTAGTGCAGTAGTCAACTCAGGGACAATGATTCTGCTGCCAGTTCACTCTTTACTGACTTCAGGCCCTGATATCCCAAACTGACTGCACACCTTTTAAGCTACTCATTAAACATAAATTAATTCTTTCCAGTTTGTTAGAGAAATGTGTTCTATCCATGGTAGCATTGCCACCCCTCCATGGTTGACGGCTTGTTACGTGCTTTTTTGGTTCACTCCCTACTCAAGGGGTTTAAGTTTCAGCTGTCATGTTCTCAATGGGTGTGGGTGGGGGCTTGGAGGATGTCTACATGCATCTAGTTATTGTATTGTTGATATGTTTCCATGTTGCAAACCAATGTGCACATATGCAACTCTTGCATACCATTATCCACTGGGTGGATGACTGACTCACAGATACCAACACAACAGATTTTGAACATTACACTAATAGCTTGGAGCATTAGGGGACTTAATACTCCACGTAAAGGGAAACAAGTACAACGGTACTTGACAAGGCATGAAATACAGATCGCATTCTTACAAGAGACCCACCTGCATCCCACCTCTACCTCCCCACTGGCTAAACACTGAGGTCCACACCAATATTTCTCTAATTATAACTCCTACTCATGACTTTAACATTCCACCACCAACACACCATATCAGACACAGGTGGCAGTTTCCTGTTAGTGAGGGGCATTCTTGCTGGCTGCCATGTAGCAGTACTTAATATATATGGCCCAAATACTGACACCCCTCAGTTTTTTATACAATACAGTCACACTGGGACAAGGAACCTGCTGAGCATTTGATAATTGGGGGTGATTTCACTTTCTGCAGGACTCCACCCTAGACACCACCTCACCACACTCCTCTACCAAGTCATGGTTGCTACAGATCCTCTATAACATGTATGAAACACAGTCATTCTATGACCCCTGGTGGCGATCCACCAACACTGCACTTCTCTACACTTTCTACTATGCACCCATGGCACCTGGTACGGGATTGATTTTTGGCTGCTGTCATCTTTGGTGATGACATGGTAGGGCAGCACGGTCCACCTGCAATGTATCCTCTCAGATCATTCTCCTGTCCAACTTGAGGCTGCATGTCCCTTCTGTGGACTATATGGAACATCTGTGTTTCTTTCCTGCACTGACCCTGCACAACAATTTTTTTTGCAAAGAGATCCGCTGGCAGTAATTGAATTTTTCAATCTTAATGCACCCTTGGCCCCGTAACAGGTAGTGCTATGGGAGGCTTTCAAGGCATACATAAGGGGAATAATAATATCTAAACACTCAGGCAATCTATTTGACGGGACCTTGCTAGAATGGAGAATTCCCTGACTAGGCTGGACGACGACTCAGTCAATAACCTGACAAATCTTCAATATGGATGAGGTCCTGCCTTCTGGATAAATTTAGGGAACTCGCAGAGCGCAAACTTCAATTTATGAGTAAATACGCTAAGGTGTGCCGATATTTTGAAGGTGAGCGACCAAGCCATACGCTGGCCCTTGTCATTTGTCCACCCCAATCTGCCTCCTCTTTCCCTGAGATAAAAAGGCCAGATGGCACTAGTTCTCTGGCACTTTGGATGTTCAGGCACAAATCCTTGACCATTACAAATGTCTGCATATTGCCTGGACCCATTCCAGTTCCCCAGCTCTCCCACAATATTTGGAGGTGGTAGCTTTGGTCTGACTAAGTTCAGAGCAACAACAACTCCTTACTGAGCCTTTCACGAAGAAGAAGATTATACTGGCCATAGATATGCTGGATGGCTCCAAGGCACTAGGGTCAGACGGTTTCATGGGTGTCTTTTTATAAAACATACAAGAATATCCTGACTCCTCACCTCCTTGATATGTACCAGGAGGCAGTTGCACAGAAAGTACTCCTCTTAGAGTTGCAGTGATCACTCTGCTTCTAAAGCCAGAAAAAGACCCTATGCTATATGGCTAATGCCGTCCTCTGTCTCTATTGAACTTTGACAACAAAATCCTGGCAAAGTTGGTTGCTAATCAACTATCCTTGTTAATGGACCATATTGTCTCACCAGCCCAATTGGGACTTGTCCAACACAGATCCTCCTCAATCAACCTCTGGACGGTCTTTGCGACTCTTCAGGGAGTATAGCCCAGAGTCCCCGCTGCGATACCCTTGCTAGACGCAGAGAAGGCCTTTCATTCACTTGAGTGGCAATTCTTAAAGGCCACCCTCCACAAGCTTGGAATCTCAATGGACTTTACCACTCTGATAATGCTACTGTATGCCTCCCCAACTGTGCGCCTCCGGATCAATGGCGCACTAACACTGTTTTTTCCCTTTTCTAGAGGCATGAGACAGGGATGTCCCCTCTCTTCCCTCTTATTCTTAATAGCTATGGACCCACTGATACAGAATTTACAGGGCAGACACATACATAGAGGTCTACAGTTCACGACCAAGCCTCTGCTGGTCTCCCTTGATGCCGATGATATCCTCTTCTTCCTTTGTTACCCTGCCACTAACCTAAGCCTTGTTCTCTCCAAGATCACACGCTATGGCACCGTCTCAGGGTTGCAGATAAATTGCAATAAATCTGAACTAGTTCCCCTGACAGAAGCTACTGCTCTAGTGACCTGTGAGTTTCCCCTTACCTGGTGCACAGATCAGGTTAAATACCTAGGAGTTTACATACATAGAGACTGTAAATTAATAATCCGCCTTAAATATGGCCCCACGGTGGACAAATTGAACTCGCAGATAGAACACTGGCTCCACGTCCCCTTGACCATTGCGGGGAGTTTTGCCTTGATAAAAATGGTGGTGCTCCTAGGGTTCCTCTATATATTCATTAACGTTCTAATCCCACTAATGAATACCTTCTTCAGAGTGTTACAGAGCTCGCTTACACGACTAATATGGGTTTGGAAGTGTCCACTCATACACTGTCAGATCCTCACATTTCCATGCAAACAAGGGGGATTTGGTGTCCACCACTTTCAATTATATTATCTGACTGCACACTCCCACTATACTTATTATTGGTACCACCCTGCTGCTCACTTGCCATACAATATACCAGAAAAGAACCTCTGGTTCCCTACCCTACTGATGACCCTGCTTTCCTCCGGTATCCAGAAAGATACTGCAGACATTCAACCTCTTGTTACACCCCGCCGGGCATGATGACGTCTAGGACGTCTACTGGTGTCCCCCACTCTATACTCACCAGCCCATCCCATGAAAGACAATCCATGGCTTCCACTCATGCAGGAGAAGCTGGTCGATCGCACCCTTCAGTCCCATCACTTATTTACCACAGGCGAGCTGTTCCCGGGTGGACATGTGTTTCCAGAATGGACGACCCTCATTTTATAACAGCTACCCAAATGGATCACTTTGTCCTTAGACATCTCCAAAGTATATCATGGGCACTTATCCCCACCTATTCCCCTACCCCTGCAGACTTTACCCTACTCACATTGATGATCACCGCTGACACTAGTGCCAGCCTCATATCCAAACTCTATCACACCTGCCTTGCACAATTTCCATTTAGTGATCAGCAGGTGCAGGAGGCCTGGGGGTCAGATTTTGTAAGGGATATTGCAGACAAGGAATGTTACACATGTTACACTATACATGTTTATGTGGAATACGTAAAAAAAACTATCAACCTAGCTATGATAGATCCCACATGACTCTTTAATTGCCCGAAATGTAATGCAGAGCAAGCTGCCTTTGCCCACCTGGCATGGACATGCAGCCTGGTGTCCAGATACTGGGGGGAGGTTTTTAGTATGCTTTTATCCATGATTGACATTAATATTGCACCAGACCCCCAGATTGCCATCATGGGGTCTATAGAGATGATTCTCAAGCCAATTTGGTGCTTTGCATCAATGGCCCTACTACTAGCTAAACGTAAAGTAGGGATGCATTGGGGTTCAAAACATTCCCTGCAACAAAGAGATGGCCTCACAGTCTCCTATACAGCAAAACCACTAATGAGATCTTCTCATGCTTGCAACCCCCCAGTTCCTGCCTCAGGAATGTATAGCAATCGCTCTGTGATTACTTATTGACACTAGAGGACTCTGGACAGACGAGCACCCAGGACAATGCGTGCCCCTCGAATTTGACTATTGTCTCCATTGGCGACAAGCTTCCCGTGTGATCCTCTATCGGCATGACCGAGGCTGTGGGCAGAGTCAGGATTTGTAAACTCCAGTTGGCTCATTCCATTGTTTCTTTCAACAGTTGTAGGTTTTATTGCTATACGGTTAGATACCTCCTTGTGCCAGGCTTTAAATGTTAATGGCCCTAAAATGAGAATGTCAACTGTTTTTATGTGGTGTATGATTCCATATGGTTGGAAATCAATAAATAAAAAACTCCAGAGGTTACCAATGAGTGTACCAGCTACTATATACCATGAAGAGCTAGGTCTAAGGTACCTGGAGGATAATATTAAGCAAGCTCCGAGTCTGTTATGGATGCCAATCTGAACCCATTTTAAATCATGATGTGATCTTAGGCTGTTTGGAGCTTGATAAAGTGAATTGTATATGTTGGCTACAGTATGTGAAGGTGAAATTGCATGCAATAGGTCACCATGACTTTTGTAACCAGCTACAGAATCTAAACAGGCAGGCCAAAGTTCTTGTAAAAAAGGAATTAAGGCCTTGACGGTTAAACATAGAAATGACTGAGAATGCAGCACAAGGATGGTGGTGCCACATGCAATTCTGGTGATGGCTAACTGTCTAGAACAATACCAATCCACCGTACCTTTCTTTCAGATCTATTATCTGGTCAGATTTAGACTTAACATGGCCCACTGGCTAATTTATTATCCATTTCAGGTATACTGTGTCAAAGATCTCATAGTATGTCCTTGTGATTTAAAATCTACCCAATCCCAGCTACATTTTGTCTGTTCCTGTCACCTATATAGGGCACCGAGAAAAATATTTTTAGTTCCATTCCCAAGAATCCTTAATATTAGAGCCTTTATACAAGCCATGCAACACCTACAATTACTGCAGACAGAGGTATTATGCCACTCAGTATATACATTTATCAATGTCTCTGTTAGTCTAAGTATAGTGGTGGGGAAGTGACAGCCTCGCTCTATCAGCTTATTAGTCTGTGGCTTCTTTGTCAAGAGATACTTGACATGGACCAACCAGGATAACATACAAGTAAAGCTCCCTGGGGAGGATAAACATTGATTATAATTGCTGAAGATTAGACTTAGAATTGCCAGATGAAGTATGTGTTCACCTATTCATGCTATTGTGTTTTTTGCTTGTTGAGCCTTGTTGAGCAAGGACTTATAATACCAATTTATTTCTGTTTTCAAGCCTGGTTTTGACAAATTTAAACCCTTAGTTATGATGTTATTACTGGCATGTTTGTACTGACTGAACATGAAACTTGGAATGGTGGTCTATGTTATATGACTTGATATTTTGATGGTTTCATTTTTTTTATCTATGCTAATTTAGGATAGACACAAAAGGATTGTTTTATGTATATTAATGGATCTGTTTTATGTAATGATCTGACTTTGATGATCTTCTATTTTTGATGTACTGTATAGTGTGCTTTTTATAAATCAAATAAAGATTTACTAACTCCCTTCATTTATGGTTAAGTATTCATCTTTTTAATGTTTCACTTACTATGTACATTATTTGTTTGATTTGAATCATTTCTAATTTAGTGGTACGTGGTTTTAATAATGTTTTTTAAATTATTTGTTTTTTAAATATTCTTGGTTATGTGTAAGCTAAATTTTTAATTAAATATTTTGGGAATATTCCATTTATTTTCTTTTTGTTTTACTCTTTGTTGTTCTTCTTTTTATTGGCTGTTTTCATTTTTTTAGTACTTTTAAACGTTTTTATATTAAAAAATAAGAGTATATATTTTATAAATGAAATATGATTTTGTGCTGGGCTTTTTAGAAAATTCTTAGATGTTGGAATGTTTTCATGTAATCTCCAAAGTCCAACACCTTCTTTGCTTTTGCGTAGGCTTAGAGGAGGAAATACCAAATCTAACCTAAAGTCCAGTGATTTCCCTACCGTTGCATGGATTGTAGTTGGTAAGATGAATTAACCACTTTAACGTTTGCATACTTTTCCTTATGTTGGGTAAACTGAATTTACAGTTATTATTTTTGTTTTATATAGCTATTAATTATTGTTTGTTTTCATTTTAGAGTCATTTGTATCTCTGAATGTTTTAATATTCCTAAGAAGAAAAATAATTCTCTCTTTTTTTTTACTTTTTTTTTTTTACTTTTCTGGTGTTCTGGTCTCACTCTGATCACCTACAGTTTAGTTTTTTGTAGTAGGCTCCTGGTGGCAGGGTCCCAGGGAGACCAAATGCCCTGCGGCCTGCCGGCTCCCTGTAAGTGACCCCATTCAATGGGGGCTTGCAGGACCTGTCCACAGCATTTCTGTAAAAATAAAATGATCTCAGGACACCCTAAAATATTGTTTATGTTGCAAGACACAGGGGAGCCCCAGAACCCATGGAGGAGCCAGAAACATTTTTTGTAAATACTGAAGTACCCCGGTGCCCCTGGCATATGAGTCCATGTCTCCATAATGTAACTACGGACTTAATCAAAACTAACTTGTGCCCGGATTACCCTAAAGTGTATTTCGTTATGTTTAATGGGGAATTTTTTGTCCAGATCGAGGGAGTGGTTATGGGGCTATTTTTGCCCAGATATTGCAAACCTGTATATAGTCGAATTTGAAGAATATGTTATACAGTGGAATCAATCCTTATTTGAACAACATGAAACACTGGCTAAGATACATAGATGATGGTTTTTAATATGGCATGGCTCTATGACCCATTTTTGGAATTCCAATAGTGGTTTATTGTACAGAATACTAATCTTCATTGTTCTATTAATTTTCTTGATATGAAAATCTTTCATGAAGATGGTAATTTGTTTGTAAGTTTATATACAAACCCAACTTCAAGGAATAGACTTCTCAAATACACCAGCCATCACCCTTGTAATATGAGAGATAATCTCCCATTTGGGCAGTTTTTACGTATTATATGTAACTTTACCAAAAAAGTATTGTGTTCTAAATTGGTCACTAAAAGGTATCCCTACCAACTGGTTAAAAAATCATTGAAAGAGCATGGTATTATGACAACGAGGCCCTATTTAAAGTAAAGGAGAAACAAGTTAAATCTAAGATCACATGGGTAACGAACTTTGGTACAGAGTCTAATATGATCAAACAAGTTATCCTTAAAAATTGGCACTTGTTAAGTACAGGTCAGATTAATGATGGTAACTGGACTATTAACCATCATTGTAATTGTGGTTCTAAAATTGTGTTGTATTGTATTGAATGTCCTTGTACATTATTTTATATAGGTACCACTACCCAGGAGGTAAGGAAACTTATTATGCAACATCAGTTGCACATTTGATGCAAAGTACAGAATGCTCCCCTCATTGAACACCATTTGAAAATGTCTCATGCTTCACATTGTAATGAAATGGTTTGTGTAGTGAAATGCCCTAGATGCAGACATGATGTAGATCACCTGCTTACAATGCGTGAAAACAGATGGATTTGGATGGTCAATACTATGAAGGAAGTATTAAAGCAACAGGTGGAATGGCAGGTGTAGGCATCCTTGTAGTGTATGCAATTCTTCCTCTTCCTTTTTGGCTGTGTGGTTAGGAGGGTGGCATGGATTGAGTGTGGTGATTCTGACTTCCCTTAATGGCAGCTTGCTTTCTTGAATAAGATCCAGAATGTATGCGCTCTAGGGATGTGATGCTTTATGGGACCCCATACAAAGGTTTTAAAATTAGGACTTGCACTATTTTACCACTGAGGTAGCTTTGACCGCATAACTGTGTGTAATCGGATCCACATTTATTTTGATGCTTCAGAGACCTCTAGCTGATACAGGTTTTATTTGTGTATCATATTGTTGGCCATTTATTGTATGGAATGTTTTGGATCGATTAGGAATTTGTTAGATGGTCTATCCGGATTAGGTCTGATGAAAGATACTCAGTTCCAAGATGGCCGCTGCAGTTTGTGGACTAGTCATTTGATTTTTAAGGTGTAAGGCCTTTTAAGCGTTTGGTTAAGAGTGACTATTTGACCACCCAGGTAGGTATGACTTTATACCTGAGTTTAATAAGATCTGCATTCACTTTGATGTTGGAATACATCATATTGCTGCCAATTATTTGTATGAAATGTTAGGACCGATCAGGAATTCAATATGTTAATGTGGGTATGGATGAAAAGTGTTTATGGTTGCTTTTTGATTCAGGACACAGAATAGCAATGACTACATACGATCCATTAGAGGAAATTGGGCCTGACAGACCTTCACAGCCTCTGAGGGGTAGCCCGTGTCTTGTGAAGGTAGGAGGATTTGATTGACAGTGTTTTTGGGACATATACTAGATTTTAAAGGAAATAAATATTTTAGAACAGTGTATCGAATAGTAAAAGGCTTATACATTTTTGGATGTTTTGACAAAGACTTATCCTAAATGGATTTTTAAGACCAGGTACTAAGAATTAGATGTTTGTGGTAGAGAGTGATGCTGTCACTAGTCATTTGATTTTTAAGGTGTAAGGCCTTTTAAGCGTTTGGTTAAGAGTGACTATTTGACCACCCAGGTAGGTATGACTTTATACCTGAGTTTAATAAGATCTGCATTCACTTTGATGTTGGAATACATCATATTGCTGCCAATTTTTTGTATGAAATGTTAGGACCAATCAGGAATTCAATATGTTAATGTGGGTATGGATGAAAAGTGTTTATGGTTGCTTGTTGATTCAGGACACAGAATAGCAATGACTACATACGATCCGTTAGAGGAAACTGGGCCTGACAGACCTTCACAGCCTCTGAGGGGTAGCCTGTGTCTTGTGAAGGTAGGAGGCTTTGATTGACAGTGTTTTTGGGACATATACTAGATTTTAAAGGAAATAAATATTTTAGAACAGTGTATCGAATAGTAAAAGGCTTATGCATTTTTGGATGTTTTGACAAAGACTTATCCTACATGGATTTTTAAGACCAGGTACTAAGAATTAGATGTCTGTGGTAGAGAGTGATGCTGTCACTGAAATTATTCTTAGGAGATACCATTCAGTCTTTGCCTAGGAGCTCGAAATCATCAAATGAATATAGCACAAAATGAAAGTGAAGGATGGAACTATTCTAGAGAGTAATCGAAGACCTTGAAAAAGAATTGCTTGATCTCTGTGAGAACAAAATTATTGAGCCAACTGAGGCATCACCATGGTTTTCACCTGCAGTTGTGATGTACAAACAAAGTTAAGATTTGACAGGGTACTGACCTACATAGTCTTCAAAAGGTGACATTGGGCGATTCATATCCTATGGAAAGACCGCAGAATTACTAACCATCATAGGTGAATCACAATGGTTGGACTTAGCTGTGGCATTCCATCAAATGGTTTTGAAACCTGAATCAAGAAAAGGCTTAGGCAAAATGTTAAATAAATTGCATAATTCTCTTAATTTCTTGTAGTTTTTCAAATTGGTTTAACACAGAACGGTCAAAATTATTCCATTATGCCACTTTGCATAGTCATATAACATTCACAGTAAAGACTTTAAGCGAATTACAAAATTCATGGTTATTCATAACAGAAATTCTGCAGAGGAACAACAGAAAGTGAACAGCTGTTGTTGTGGTGTTCTTGTTTAAATGTATCCTTGCACAAAAAATTGACCTGAGGATGCATTTCATGCTAAAATATAGCACAACATTTTGTATTTGGATTGTACATAGATACGAGTAATTTTGCCATACTTTTGCATTAGTATGCAAAAACTAATTAGGCAAATTCCAAACACACTTCATCAAGACCCATACCACTTTCAAGTATTGCCTTATGTCGTTTGGCCTGGGTTAATTCTTTCAGAGAATTATATTACACATATTTTGAAGTACTAAACCTTTAGTGGTTTTACAGGGTGATTTCCTAGTGTAGGCTGCTACTAGAGAATGATTTAAGAACATTCCTGAAACATTACTGACTAGAAGGCAGAAACATCATGTTGTATTGAAAGCTTAGAGTGTGAGATTTTAAAAACAATGTTTAAATATCTTGGGCATGTTGTAGCAGGTGAAAATGTTGGTGTGGCCAATGATATTCCCCCTGTGGATAAAAATTGGTTCAACTCATTTATTGGTATATGCGTGATTCTTCCTTCAATTATGACACCTATGATAAATCATTGCCAGCTTTAGTGAATGCAGATGTTCAATTTGCATTGAGCAAAGAATGTCTAATGGATAAAGACTTACTCAGAAGAAGGATAACGAGGAGAATAGAATAGATTATACTTCACAAGTGTTGAGGGACACCAAGTTTCATTTTCTGTTATTGAAATGGAATTTGTAGCTCATTGGTGGGTGATCCTGACGTTTCTTTCAGAGTCCTGGGAGAAAAGATTTTGTTACAGGAATACGGCAAATTATTGGTTTCAGTTTTGACCGGCAATAAAATCAAACCCTAAGAATCGCCAGTTTAACAATGAGATTATTGCACTACAATTACAACATTGGTAATTTTCAAGGAAGTAAATCTGTAGGAACAAAGTATCATTATTGTATCATGTCAAATGAGTTTGGAAAACAGAAGAAAGGTGAGAACAACACAGTTTTCATCTAATTACATCTGCGACCTTAGAATCCATGTGTGACATCTCCTAGGGCCATATTACAAGTTTGGCGGTCTGGGGACTGGCATTCTGACCACCGCCTCCATCAAGGTTTGACCGCCCAAATACAATCAGTGCTGTCAGACCAGCACAAGACAGCTTCCACCACTGATTTGAGCTGCCATGGCAGTAGAGACCGCAGCAGTTAATGGTGGCGATGCCAGCATTGGCTCCACCATGTGTATTATGACCTGCCTTTCCTCCGACTTGTTCATTGTGGGGACACTACCATGAAACGTTTTCCAGAAAGGCAGGAAAAGGGCCATGTAGAATGTGGCCTGGGCCTATGTTGTTCGACCCTATGCCTGTAAAGTCAGTAGGCACACTGTTTGCCATGCACAACATGGTTTATAGTAACAGTGCACCTGACTTGCTGGAGGCACATTAGTGGATCCTACATTGACTTCAGGCTGCCCCCTAAAGCCGAGGCAGGCCTCCGCCCTGCCCACACACTCCCAGCCCCTCCGGAATCTCATAATGCGGCTGTCAGGATGCCGTCAGCTTGGTGCTGTTCTCCCGACCGCACCTGCTGTAGGCTGGTGCTGCAACCACCAAATGTAATCAGGCCCTTAACCTGAATGTAGGACTGAAATGTATAGAGAATCCCATATTGGTGAAAGTGATTTTTTTTGTAAAGAAGGGTTGCCCTAAGGAGAAAAATGTAGTCGGGAAGTGTCAACCATTCATACAGGTGGCTCAGGAATTTTTTATATAGGATGGCATTCTTATGCGTGGAGATAGACTTGTTCCACCTGAGACTCTGAGTGTAAGCTTGACTGATGTAACCAGTTTGGGTCACTTAGGTCACACATTATCAAAATTCAGAATTCATGAAATGTTTTGGTGGCACCTCACGAATCATGATATTGATGATCATGTAAAATAGTGTTCATGAGCTGTAACAAGGGGTTGAAAGTAGTTAGGCCTCCTTTACTACCATCAAACTACCTCCCAGCACATGGAAAATGATGGTATAGACATAGTTGGTCATTTTAACTCAGTACCCCTGAAGGCTAGGTATGCTTTAGTTTTAATCCATTACTACACCAAATGGCCTGAGGTACATTTTGTAACTGATCTCTGCTCCAGGGCAGTAATAGATTGTTTGACAGATGTGCTTTTACTAAAGTGGTTTAGTTCATTTCTTATAGCAGCCAATGATGTGCCATTTGTTCCTAATGTGGTATTTGTGTCTGGGTGATATTAAGAGCTCACTGCATCACTAAAAAACAAATGGTTTGGTTCACTTTAGTAAAATCAAATGTATGAGGCCATCTGACATGAAGCCCTGGTTGTTTTTTGAGGAAACACTGTCCCCACCCTATAACATATATTAGTGTCTATTGTGGCTTCGCACACACCACAGGCCATTTAGAAACATACTTCTGTATACTGTGTTTGCTTTTCTAGGTTACAGGAGGGCTTAACCCAGTACGATCCTTCCTATCCCCTATTCCTTCAATGTGGAATCCAGATATTACACCTAGTCAACCTGACCCACCTTTCCTAAATATAATGGGTTCTGGACCATGCGGAACAAAATACTTTTTGAAGGCAGAACCTTAAGAACAAAAGAAGACTCTGAGGCCTCATCCTAGGTTTATGGATGAGGTTTTGACCAGAGCAGGCCTTATATCAGGCTGGTTCGGCAGAGAGATGAGTCCAGGATAGCTGCATGCTAATTTGGATGGAAAGACTTTTAGAACAGGCTCCCTCTCGGAGGGGCACTTACAATGTACACCAATCTTTAGATACAGGTCCAGAACATATTTAACACAGTTATGTGGGTAGATGGAAGGAGGATCTATCTAGGAGATTAAGCCCCTGATTAGAACCGTGGCCGTCATTGGACATTATGACCATGTCAAAAGCGCCATGGTCAGACCGCCACTTTTTGTCCATATGATGGCTTGGCAGTGCCGGCGGTCCTAGTCTGCCAGGGCAGCCCTATGAATAACGAGTCCCCTCTATGCCAGCTTTTGCTTCTCAATATAATGCAGCCATACTTTTTAGTGTTGCATAATAAATAAAACCATTACAGTGAGTGGCAATTAATAGAAGGACAAATTCTAAACATGAACTTAGAAACATTCATCACCTCATCTCTACTGCCCTAACAATGTGGCTATTGGACAATAAAGAAGAAAGTCAGTTGCCATTTGCTGCCTATACATAGCCTATACATGTTACTATAAATTGACTAACTTAATAGCCTATTGCTTATGTGCACCACACATCCAGAATGAATATATTTCAAGGTGTCCTCATGTGGTGATGATGATGGAAAAGGAGGGCTGTGAAAAAAAGTTGTTGTCTAGAATTACATAGTGTGGAAGCCCTGATTGATGCAAGCTTAGTTGTATAACAAATTATCAACAGCAAATATTTAGGAAAGCACACATTTTGTTCCAATACTTATAAAGTAAAATGCCAACATATTGTGTCAAAAATATAAATAGTATAAATAAATATGGACTTGCCTGTAATATATGTAAAACATAAAGCTAACAACGAATAATGTAACAAATTGCACAATGTTATAAATACCAGGAACAGACTCGGTTGTTGGTGTGCTCCCAAATGACAGTGGTGCTCACATAATTGGTGTAACCACTGTCAACGCTCCACTCCAAGCTGATCTCAGATTCTGAACAAGAAAAGAACAGCACTCAGAAAGCTTTCTGTGTAGTTCATTATTCGACCAAGGGGCAAACATCTACAGTTTTTGGCTGCCACATTGTCATAATATTATTCAAAAACTTAAAAATAAAAAAGGGATATAAAATGTCCTTTTGAATAAAATGTTAAGTTTACCAATTAAACTAAATATGTGGTAGGTTTATTATCTTTCATCTTACAGGATAGGAGGGAGGTGCTAGTTATGTGATGTTCCTGGCCTAATGGGGGCTAGCAGTTGGCATGTTGTGAATGTACTATACACTGGGGCTGTAAACATTGGAAGGTAGTTACATACAGCAGTGATATGGAAAGAAAGGGAAAGCTTCACACAGATTTTAAATCAAGTGACACAGGAAATATTTAATACAATACCTCAATAATTTCAGCGGCGAACAGCTCAATATTGAGGATCAACTCCCCTAGGTGCATGCCACTAATTGCAAATCTTGCAAATCTTTTATTTACATCCAGCAGAGGGGCAGGCAGTTGGTGCCAATAATTTCTGTTCCCAAACCGGAGTCACTGGTAAATATTGCCTTGACTAGGTGATGGATGAAAAATTATACAAACAAACTCAAAGCCAGAGGGTTGCATAAAGCACCATCCCTGGCAAGGCTTTTGCATCATCCAAGCAAAGCAACAATTAATAATCAGTACCAGGTAACTCAGGGTTGGCTGAAATGTCCAGTATCATTAGCAGACCAGCCTCCTCCCCTCAAGCTAGCCACATTGCACCATATTAATTGCTCCATCATGCAGACAAACCAACAACACAGCCAGAGTTATTAAGTAGCCCTATTCATTCCTCTGAAAATGTCCACCAAAGGTCGAAGAGGTTACTGGTGAATTTCCCCCCCCCCCCAACTACACCTGTGCTCCCTTAGAAATGTGTCCACTGACTCTATCAGAAAAAACTACTTCTGTCTTAGCAAACAAATCCATACTCTGAATCGAGAGAGAATTATGCCTGATGGTACCCATATATGTGCTTGACATTATCTTCTGCACTACGTTATTTAGCTTCTTCACTGACTCAGTAATTTCTTTGGAACAAGAGCCACTCAGCCATTTTGCCTGTTGTATGACCTCACTTGTATAACTAACTATAAAAAAACTAACCGGAGCCAAGGCATCAGAGAAGATGACACAATAAAGACAAATGAAACCACACTGGGGTTACCCTTAGTTTAGGCTTTGAGACAAATAGACAAAAGCACCCAAGTGCTGGCCACACTGATGGGACGTCTGAAGATTGGTACTAATGTTCAGAACTCCTGTGCCTGAAACAAGCCTGGGTGTGCCCACCTCCCCGAACCTTGAGATCTACATTAAGCTACCTAGCTTATGACCAGAATGAAACACTATGGGGCATATTTATGAGAGGCTTGCACAACCTTTGCTTCACCCCTAGTGGTGCAGTGGAGGTGCAAACCTCTCAACCATATCTATGTGGCCATTCAAAGATGCTTTGTGTGCTTTTTAATGGCCTCTGAGATATGGAGTAAGGCAGGACAAACCAATGTATTGCTTTACTCTGCAATGGGAGGCATTCCATGGATGTTGTGGTGGGCGTTCCCATGAAAAACCCATGGATTTTGACGCAACCCCCAGATTTACAAGGCCATGTAAACTTGGGGATTCATCAACCTTATGCCTTCCCAGGGTATTTCTCCTAAAAAAGATTCTGTGTGCTGCATTTTGCAGCACACATCAAAGAAAATGCCTCCCAAGTTTGTTTTTGTGCAGGAAGGTGCCCCTTCCTGCGCAATAACAATCTTGCATGCAATGCAGGCACCATGGTGCAAAGGTGCCTGTGTTGGTGCTAGACTGTCCTAGTGGCTCAAGTGCAGGAGGAAAGGACAGAAATGTGTTGTGTTGCATAGATGCCCTGCAATCCTACACTTTCACATTAAAGCAGGGCAGCACAGCAAAGGTATTTGCTGCATTGCCCTGCGCCAAATCCTCATAAATCTGGGCCAATGTTACAGAAAGATGGTTAAGATCTAACTGGAAACTCCTTCAAGTCCACAAGTTCAAGTGGAGTGGAAATATGTCTTTGCTTATCTGGTGCAAAGATTCTGGAAAGATATCCTGTCTCCTTTCCAGTTCATAGACTTGAAAAGTCTCTTTAGAAAACAAGTTATAACCAAGCTTTTCTCTAACAACTAAAGGCTATATTAGTAATAAGGATTTAAGTTACAGGTTGCACCGCGGATACCCCACTGTCTAGAAATTGAAGTCACTCATTCCTCTGTGCCGCTGTTGATCTAGTCTGACATTCCAGAACTCTTGACACATGTAAATTGTGAACAACTAGGTTAAGGTATCCTTCCGAAATTAATTAAAACTGGCATAATTTAGCAATTTAACCCTTGGCATGTAACTTTGGCCTCTTGTATCCTGTAGGAGATGCTTGCCCGTATTATTGGATACCAACACTACTCATTGAGTCAGTATCCTGCCCTATTCTTTAGAAACTCTATAATCTCAGATATCTTGTAATGTTTGTTAACTCATCATTAAGAGCAAACACTAAGTGGATAAATACCCAAGGATTTTCTTTACAACATACAGCAAAAAAGATGAATGCAAAGCAAAGGCAATGTCATACTTTGATTTTCTTGATTTTAAAATGTTGATATTGTAATGAACCTCCTACTTTGTTTATTGGTTGATACATTTTTAAGATTCAACTAGTACATTAAACTAATGTAGGATCCACTGGTCTGAAATGGCTCTTGTATAATATCATAAACTGTAACATTAATTTGAAATAGCATTTGAGAAAATGATGAGGGTAAGCACGCTATGAATTTCTTGTGATACCGTTTACTGTCAATTAAGGAAAAGGAAGCCCCAGTCCTTCAGTCTTCAATTTGAGTTCCTACATGCTTATATGAAGAAGCACTCCGAGGGGGCACAAGTGCAAGGAGACTATTAAGTCAGATTTATCAAGCCATACAAGACTACCATGCGTGGCGCAATGCAAATCGCTGTCTTGAGTTACTGTGCCCCATTGAGACGTTCCATCAGTGTATTGTGGGTATTCCCACACATCCACCAATGTACTTTGGTGCATTCCCAGATTAACAAACACTAGTAAACGTGGGAATGTGTCAAGATGATACACCGGAGAAACAAGAATGAGAAACATCTTTATTTATCCTTGTTGTTCCCTCTTTCTTAGTCTGTAGAATTCTGCATCACACAAAAACAATCCTGCTTACACCATAGCTGCCCCTGCACCATGGCACAAGGATGACTCCATTGGTGCTAGGCATACCAAAGGACACCATCATTAGGAAAGGATAGGAAATAGCCATATGATGTTAAATACAACACATTCTCGCCCTTTCCCGTACATGCAGCAAGGTGGCTTGCTGTGCTGCCTATTACCCTTACTGAGGATAGTAGTATTTTAATATCTGCATTCAAGGACAGAGGCTACTCCCAGGTGTCACCTTGCAAATGTGATTGAAATTATGATACCTCTATTCAAAATTAATCTTAAGAAGTGAGTACATAATATGAACCTATTTGTGTGGATATGGCAAGCAGCCACGGAACATATATTAGCGGTAGCAGAGTCTGACATCCTTTACTAGGCTGGTAGCCTGGTCCCACACTTCTAGCCCTATTCTTTAGAGGCCCAAATATCTCATATCTCTTGTAATTTTTGTTAAGCCATTACCAAGTGGATGTATACCTAAGAGTTTTCTTTACAGCATATTGCATAAAAATGACCCATGCAAGGCACAGACAATAGCAGACTTTACTTTCTTGATTTTAAACTTACCCCTGATGGTGTCTTGCATTGAGCCTGTATGAAGTGGTGAGCCAGGGCACCCTCCGCACTCTCACATGCATGAGACCAGCTGAAGGGTGATTTTCCCAACCCTCAATGTATTTTGTCACCACCATGCAGAACCACTGTTCTGCCCCATGAACCTTTGCTAGTTGCAGGGTTTGTTGCCTCCGTTTTAATAATTTGGCATGGATTGCTGCAGGTAAAATGGAGCCCTTTCTCATTCTTAGCTTAGGCTTGATTATGGCTTGTGAAGAGGTAAATCTTGCATCTGTTAGTATTATTAGCTTTAAGTCAAAATGTTACCTCCTTGATTAAACTGTACCTGAAAGGTAGACTATCACATATATTGAGATTAGCAGAAATACAGTAATGTGTTCATAGAATTAAGCACAACAATGTGAACTCCCTGACAAACAATGGGGAATGACATGAGCAACATATTGCTTCTGGCTTCTGTGCTACACTTGGGACACTTCTTTCACAGGTTAACTACTCACACACTTGGGCCCATATTTATAATTTTTCACACAAAACTGTGCTAACACAGTGTTGCATGAATACGTTTACTGCCGGCTAGAGCCATTCCATGATGCCTGCCGGGCATCATATTTACAAAATAGCACTAGCCGGTGGTAAGGCCCGGCTACCATCATAAAAAATGATTCTAGCCGGGTGGGGAAGGCGTCGGGGGGACTGGAGGTTGTGCCTCAAAAATGACGCAAGTCTGTTTAGAGGCAAAAACAATTCCCTAACCAGACTAGCATGATTTTTTGACTCACAACCCCCATCAACATGACTCCTGTCTTGGTAAAGACAGGAGTCATGCCTACCACCCTAATGGCTATACCCAGGGGACATTGGGCTCAGTGCCATGCAAGTGGGCCCAAGTTAGGGCCCCCAAAGGCAAGAATTTTTTTTTTTTTTTTAAATTAACAGGACTTAGCTGGGATGGGTCCCCCATCCTCTGGTGTACCTCTGGTGTGGGTAGGGTTGTCCCTGGAGCTTGGAATGGGCACCTGTGGGCCCGTTCCATGGTATTCCACCATGGAAATGGGTCCACAGTCCTCTACCACCTGCCCACCTGCAAGCTTAGCGCCATTATTTAAGGCCACAGGGATAAATATGACGCTATGGCCATAGTGTTATTTGTTACACTGGAACGCCTACCTTGCATCTCATTGACGCAAGGTTGTTTCACAAATACAAAAAATGATGCAAACTCCAATGTTTTGATGCTAAATGGGTCTAGTATCAAAAATCTAAATATGTAGTTAAGTTTGCACTGAATTAGCGTAAACAAAAATGACACTAATTCAGTGCATCAGAGTATAAATATGGGCCTCAATTTTTCTACTCTGGGCATTTCAGCAGTTATTTTAATTTTGTTCATTCTAATTTTCACCTACATGATTTCATAATGAAAAGATATTTGAGAATATGTTAATTTTTTCTGATCTGAACTTTAAATATGAATCATTCATAAACATTATAGCCTTAAAGCCCGCTGCTGAGGGATATACCAGTTGTTAAAAACCAGGTTACAGGCCAGAGGCACAGACAAGGGCCTATGGCAAGAGAGAGGGCCTTTACCAGCAGATATTGCCTGAGGCAGAAGGGCTATAGGCCCTTAGAACATTCCATCCACTAGGGGTAGAATGTTCTAAATTAAAAAGGGAGAAACATGAAGACAAACATTGGAATGTTAGCGATCCAGATTATACCAGGACCGAGCAACTCCATTGTCTTTAATGGATCTCTCAACATTCCAATTTCCTAATATAATTTAAACTACGTACCTCTTTTTTGTGTAGGAGAGGGTCACCATTTTCAAAAGTCATGGTTCCATTCTATTTCTTGTCTATTAATTTATTTATATTAATTTAGCGGTCTAACATTTCTAAATGTTCCTTTACAATTATTTTAGGATGCTAAATAGTTTTTTTAGTGCAGCAGCGGTTCTTATGTTATTCAGTGGTGTACAACTGTCCTCTCCGCGTACAGAAGATACAACTTGTGGAGGACAGTCGACTGGTAACATTATCTTTGGAAACAAAGTGCTTTAGACATGCCCTATGCCTCATGAAGGCACCATGTCCAAATCTAACACTCGTGTTCTTCTTTTGCTATATCAATGAACCAGTTTAAGACCTCTTTCTAGACAATATTGGTTTTCTGAGAAAAAAATTATAAGTTAATTCCATTTAAACATGCTGGATTTATTCATTTTTGCATTAATTTATCTGTTTCATTTTGTATAGCTCCCACACTGTCTATACACTGCTTTAGTTTGAAAGATGCCACTGAAGACCACTCACCGATTTACTGTGTGATCTTAGAAGAGAGAGACAACGGGTAGACCCAATAAAACTGATGATTTTTTCAGACTTCAGTTCTTAAAATTTAGAGAAAAAAATAATTTGGGTAGAAAACTTGTAAATATGTAGCTTCTGCTACCGAGCCAGTACTCCTTACCTCCTGGGACAAAAAGCAGAAGACACACTTCAGTCAGTCACTTCAAAGGAGAGCAAACTAGTAGCAATACAGATGTGCTGAGCCTGCTTTTGGTGAAGAACCCTACAGCCTGCTTTAAAAAAGTTGGTGGACATGTATTAACAAGGTTAGCTAAATTAATCTGGTGCTGGTATAAAGAGGCGGGTGCACATGAAAACACCCAGTAAGATCCAGAAGAGGCAGTGAAATTCAAATTCCCAAACATCTTTCAGCAGGTTTTTCACATTCAAAACTGTGTGCGAAGCAGAAGCCTTTTTATTCACTTGCAGACCTCATGGGATGTCATTCCCAAAGAAGCAAAGGGCAAATTATGAGGTTATTCTCATCTGCAGAACCAAGAAATTAACAAATAACTTTTTTGTTTTCTTTACATTTTGTCAGCTTCTCATCTCTAGTAAACATCTTTCTAAACCAAAGGACAAGATCTCACAAACATGCCATGAAATAACACAAAGGCCAAAGCCTGATGATGGCCATAAATTGCATCAATGAGCTTCTTTGATATTTTCCGCCTTTAGCTGTCTTTCAATAAAATTGGTAATAAAGAGGTATGTCCCTGTGTGCAAACCAGCAAGAAGATATTTCAGGCATTAATCACATCTCAACTAATCAACACAAAGGTCTTGATTTAGATTTCTGCAGATGGGTTACTCCATCTCAGCCAGTGGCAAAATCAAACTGGAGGTTCCCCCCTGCAAAGAACATGGAGGGCCAGCTGCTGTGCTGAGGTGGCCCCATGAAGTTCAGGCCCACAGGAGCTGCGGGGACTCTGTTATGCCACTTGTCACAGTGGTGACAGATAGCCCATTTGTCGAAATATAAATCATATCATATTCTATGGGATTTATATTTCAGTAGAGATACTATCCATCATAAAGGAGTAACCCATTCACTGAAATCTAAGTCAGGACCAAAGTGTCAAAATGAAATAGGCTTTCAATATGGCTGCCATGCCCTCATGGTTAAGCCATTTCCTCATATAACAATGGCGTCTTGTTATGAGAGAGAGAACTACAAAGCATGTTGTGGTGATGAGTGTAATATGGAGCCTGAAGGTAGATAAGGGGAGCACATTCAACTTGTAGGTCATAACCAGGGTCGGCAAATGTAGTGTCACTAAGTGAATGAACTGTTTCCATAAGAGGCCACTCAGCAATGACTCACTTGATGGTATACCATTTCCATTAACTGTGACCTATTCCATCTCAGTCCTGGCTACGCTCCCTTGATTATAACTAAATGTAAAATGAAACAACAGAGATGATTAATATCCTAGACAGAATCTATAGCTTTCAGTCTTAGAGGTCGCTTTACAGCATCAAAAATCTGTTCTCAGCATTAACCTCACCTGTTCCATCAATATACGCATGTGTTGCTCAGAGTACAGTGCATCCACATGCGTTAAAGGCAACCCTACACAAGGACCAAGCAAAGTGTATAGGCTAAATGTTTTTGACAATCATTCAAGAGGGCATACTGGGGATGGCTGAGTGAAATTCCACATTTGTAAATAGTTTGCAAATCTTTTATGGTTTGTATGATGATGCATTACAAGTTGATGACACATTAAGAAAAGACAAAAAGAAAATAAACATGTGCAAAGCTGGACGACCATCACCAAATTTAATAATTTGTAAAAAATAAAATATGTGATGTTGTATTATTTTTCTACTTTTTCGAGGCTATGCTATGTCACTTCAAAACACTCACAACGCTACCCAAGGCAGATATCAGGAAAGTCTTACTTCTTGGTGTGCCGTAAGGACAAGGAGGGGGAGATGTTATCATAGCAGGATAAGCTCATACGTTGAACTCACTGGAAAGAGATTTCAGCTGTATTTGAACCTGCAAGAGGTTTAATAGGATTCTGAGGTGCAATGAGAGAGTGTTTCATTTGGAGACCCTTTACAGGTATTTGATCTGTAACAACAATATGCTTATGGTTTGGAAGAAACCAAGATCATTCAATGTGTTCAATCTGAGGATGCTGATAGGATATCACTGTTGGAACGGAAGGTCAGTCATAAACAATCATGGGTCCATTTATCCAGTGCTGTGTAGCCAAAAGTAAATATTATCAAATTGTATCTTTCCCTGACCATGAGCCTGTGTTACAAGTTTAAGAAATTATTGTGCCGTTCATTTAGATCTGTCGGAGGTTCAGCACTTTAATAATTTGAAAGAGGGCTGTTGCAATCCTGATAGAGGTGATGTTGTTCCAAGGTGGCCAGTTAAGATGGAGAAGGCCTCTTTGCTCTCTCTTTCTAGATTTTTGTACCTCTTCCTCCCAGTTCTGATGTCCTTGCTGCGTGTGTGCAGAAAACCATCCAAAATAATGAGCTTCCCTTCCAGATAGGGAGGGATTCTGGTTGTGATATTATTGTTGATGGATTTGATAGCCAAATGATGCCTTGGCATTGTAGGTCTGGAGTTTTGGGATTGCATAGAATATAAGGTATCAATTAACAAATAGTTTGGCCATGTTAAGATGTCGTTTTCTGATGGAAATTCAGGAGTAAGTCACCCATTATTTATGCATAAATCATACCTAGTCACAGGCAAATCTTTGTGAATTTAGCCCTCAATTAGATATCCTGACTGGTTATCTTTGCATATCTATGACATTGCCCATTTCAGGCTCTTTGAGATCTGGTGATAATTATCAGTAATAACAAAGACAGTGTTGCAGAGAATGGTCATGGTAGAACACTAGTCCATGTCTCACCACCAGGTCAGTACAACAGTGTGCACTCACTGATCAGTCACTTCTTCAGACCAAAATGCATCTACAATTATATTGGATGTTGAGAAAGATGTTGACATCATGAGCTGGGAGACAGGTCTTTCTGTTTTTTGAAGAAGTTTGTATTTCCTGTCAGTTTACAAGTGTCTTTGCTAAGCTGCATAATGATACCTTGGCTATGAATTTGATAAACCCAGAGAAATTTGGAGAACTCAGAAGGGGTAGAGGCATTCAGCAGGAGTGCCCTATGTAGTCATTACTAATGGCATTATTCATAGTGTCTAAGCAACCTCGCTTCACAAAGTGGTTAAAATATAGGTACAATTTTCTTCCATGGCAAAACTTTATTATGTTGATACAATGTTGTTTATGAAATCTCATAGAGTGAACATTGAAATAACATTTGATACAATGCAGCAGTTCACAGTAGTCAGACAGTGCCAAGTTAATAACAAGAAAGTAGACACCTTACAATGTATTGCCTCTTCAGTGATGCTTCCCCCATCTTTAAGGGAAGGCTATGTCAAAGAGAAAGTCATAAGATACTTGGTGATATAGATATTACAAGACTCTCTAAAAGTTCAACTATATTTCTCTTGTACCCTGAGCTCCGCATGGCCCCCTGTTGTTGGAAGAAGGGAGAGCAGTTGAAATTCAGTCTGTGACGATTTGCGGATATTAATGTCCAGGAAGCCTCAATCTAATATTCTTGGCTGCGGGTTTCTGCCACTAGGAATCAAGCACAATAAACCCCATGCAAAATCATACATAGGATCAAGATGGATGCATGTGTGTGGTCTACTCAAATGAAGGCTGCTCTGTGGATCACCATCTCCACTGGTATGGAAAAAGCCTCCATGTATTGCATGCAAATGTCATATAACCCCAAGCAAAGTGGCACCAGACTAATATGTGCAGATTTCACTAATTTTGTTGGTGATGGATAGGGGATGAGGGTAGAATCAATGGCCATCTGTGGGCTGTCCAACTCCAACAGCCTCATGTCTTTGGTCAGGGAGACAGCGGGAGCAAGATTGTCCTCCTACCTATAAATAGCAGGCAGAAGAATCATTGATAAGTGTTCTTTAAAGCCTGGCTTGTGAAAAGTGCTTAGCAAAGGTAGAGGAGGTTGTACACATGAGGAGGAGTATAGACCCAGGCTAAGACTCCAGTGCATTTCAAACTTCAACATCCAGTAATCATTAAAAGTGAACCAGTGGGAGCAAAAAGATAACAAAATAAAATACTTACCTACATGGCCAGTTTCTGAAACAAGAGTAGCCCAATGGGGCACGTCACGCCCTATAAGGAATTAGGGCTTTCATAGTGGCTCTGGAAGATCGATGCACTAGTAAAAAAATAGTGTAATTACTTTAGGAAGACCTGCCAGGAGAAGATGTGTCCTGGCAACACTACACAGGAATAATATGTTTCATTTTTAAATTAGTCACTTTTAAGTCTCAAGGTCAAAAAAAATAATTATCTCAGTACAGTTCTCTGTGGATTGAAAGATTTACCTGTATTGTGACGTAACGATTCTGTGACACATAGAACTTTATTGTTATATCCTGTCATTGCTTTCCAGGTTTATGAAAGGCAGACGAGCGACTCATGCACTATACTCTTTGAAACGTTTGACTTTGTGAGATACATTATCATTAAAGCACTTTGTACATGCTTGTACATGGTTCTATGTCTTTGAATGGTACTACCATATAGTGAAGTGTTTGACTATTGATTTACATTTTGTTTAACTCTATATTTTGACTTAATTGTTGTGATATCTTCACAAAGCAAGTATCTCTCGCTTTAATTAAATGCACCTCTCATGCTGTGTTAGGACCTTGACAGCTGGTATTGCAATTTCAAGGGTGAGGCTTGCTAGGGCACAGGCCTTCACAGCATGGGATAGATTCTATTTGAGGGGTTACCTAACTGGTAGAACTTTTTATTGGTGTGCAGTCATGTTAGTTGTGAGGCCATTTAGATTGTTTCGCCTTTGGCCCACCTGCAGTTATGTATATATATTTGTTAATTTGTCCATAATATTTTATTTATAAGAAATAGCACTGACTATAGCAAGTTACTAGGTGCTGTTTGTGCATTGCTTAGCTCTAAATGTCTTACGCATGGCACTATTCTAAGTAAAGCTTTGACTGCTCTGTCTTTTTACCTTGAGAGTCACATACTTTAAAGGTGCTCACAGGTACAGAGCCCTCAGGAGACTAGTGACATAAGACCTCAGCTGTTACAACTGGGCCCCAGTTCCTCCATCTCTCCTGGGAACTAAACTTCCTGCAGTAGCTATGATAATTCAGTAATCAACACAATGTTTAATGATTTGGAGATTAATTTACTTCAGTAATCCTATGTTCCTATCAGAGGGAAGTGTGGCTAGTTGCCAGGAAGATATAGGTATAAACAGACTTGGCCCAGATGTTAATCATTTCTGTTTTTGTGTATCTGAACATTAGTGAGCAGAGTGCTTGTTGACAATAACACAATCAGAGATTCAGGACTGAAGGATGGGTGAGTGCAAGGGAAAGTAAAATAAGGTTGACATATCATCAGCATAATATAAGATGATACACCAGGTTATTAAATGATGTTCCCACAAGTAGTAGTATAAAAGTGGAACATGAGAAGACACAGGGCAAAATTTTTTGTTACACCACCTGGTGAGGGGGATAATGGTTATTGGGATCGCCAACAAAAGTTAGATTTCAAACACAATTGGGTGATCAATAGACAAAGAGCTGCAGAATGATCAGTGACAATGTACATGGAGTAACGATCTGTGAGCACAGATAACAAAGTCTGATTTTTGAAGTTTGAAGAGGTACGTCTCAATAGAGGGATGTTGAGAGTTGCCATATTGCAAGTGATTAACTAAATTAAAAGTAAATGTGGGAGATGCTTCTCTGAATATTCAATAATTTAAAAGCTTTACATAAGAACATAAAAAACCACACTGGACTGTGGATGGATGTTCGATGGGGAGGAGCGACTTGGAGAAGAGGCAGGTCAACTAGAGAGTAAGGCATACTGAGTAGGAACCAAAATGAAAGGATTGGTGAAAGAGATGTTATTGATAGGTCAGAATCCTGGAAGAGAGGTCCAATATTTTTATTGTGTGGGGGCTGTAGGAGGCCAGATGAGAAACATACTGGGTTGGCTGTTCACAGTTGTTTGACCAGTTACATATGCTGTGAAGAAGAAGCCCAGTCAGGCACTCTGACATGTGTATTGGAATGCGTTTCAATAGTAGGCATAGTAGGATCAGCAGAAATGTATTCAATGTGTATCCATTAGTGCATATATTGGGAGTCATGTAGGGTTGCCAGCTGTCAACTTGAATAGGATAAGTTATGAACAGTAGTGCACTAATAGTGCAGGAAGACCCCTGTCTGCAAGTGGAGCTCAAGAAACAAATAGCTAGTGTGCAACTCGGACATGCTTGTAGCAACACTGGCACTAATTGTTTTCACTTATTTCATACTAAATGCATTTTGATATCTCTATACATTTTTGCCTTATGCAGAAAACACTAGTTCCACATATTGAGCCACTTTACTCATGGTTACGAATTCCATAATATGAAAGTATCTAAGCATGAAGGATCTGGGTATCATTCCTCAACTAAATATTACAAATGTATTAATTGCCTTTATAATCAATTCCATAATATCCTCCAACTCTTTATCAAACCTTAGGATAATATCACTTTTTCCAAAATGTGGACACAACCACAATGTTTAACAGTAACAGAGATGCTAACTACTGTATTATCACAGAGTTGGTAGGGAACTAATACAATCTCTGATTAACATTTATAAAGGTGAATGTGTTTCTGCCACATGTTACGGCAGTGATATCTAGGGGTTTCGGGACTGTACCACCATCTCGCTGTTCCTCAACATTTGTAGTGCATGAGAAATTGGTCCTTAGGTACATCTCATATACCATTAAACTTAGGCCACTGCTACGTTAGATTTTGACTTTTCATAAGAGCAAGCCAATCTTGAGTAGCTTCATATTTAGGGATTGTCTTACAATGTATACTATCAATGTAATTCCTTGGTTTAGACACATCAGGTCTGAATTCACAGTTTTGGGCCTGCCTGGGTAAAACACAGGCCCATATTTATACTTTTTAGTGCCGCATTTGCGTAATTTTTTTTACGCAAAAGCGGCGCAAACAATTGTATTTTGGAAGTTTGCACCGCATTTGCGTCAAAAAGCTGCGCAAATGCGGCGCTAAAAAAGTATAAATATGGGCCAGAACTTTTTATCATGCTTTTCCACAGATAGGGAAGGGTTTGGAATACAGAGGCCAGCTGTTGAGGCCCATTTTTTGATCAAAACTGTATACTCCACTGAGCCATATTTGAACTGGGTTACTAATGTATACCATTGTCAGCTTTTATCCAAGTTCAGACTGAATCTTTTTTTACCTCTAGTCAGCTTTCCTAAGCCCTGGGCTGCCCATGGTACTCTTGGCCCACGTAGGTATGATAAGATCTCGGCCCAGACATTGCACATGTTGTTATGCTTCACACTTTATATCCCTTGCAGAGAAAAAGGTTTCTGATCCCTATCCTAAAAACTGAACCTGCAGTGCTGTTTCTCTTCATGCTTGGGGTCGCCTAATCCAAAGGAGAAGGTTCCTACTATGCCCTTCTTGCATATAGGGTGCTTCCAATGCACTATTATCAAACTGCGGGGGTCTGGCCTTGACTTCATTTGATCTAACATAGGTGTATATTTCTGACTGTTAATATCAATCTGGTTAATTGACCATTCTTTAATGCATAAGGCACTATGGTTATGCACTTCATCTCTTTTTTCTTTTTTGAAACTTTGTCTTGGTTTATTCTGCTTGTCACATCTGTTTATTGTATTGCTGTTCTACACCTCATCCTATTGTCTGTACTTTTCTCGCATTTATGATATCGCTGTGATGTACTGAGCTTTTTATTTGTTTTTATGCATTCTATGGATATTGTTACTCATTTATTTATATTGCATCATACATTCATTGTAAACATGATGTCCAGGCTCAACTTGGACTTCCTCTTCCAGTCACAAAGGTGGAAAAATAACCACTTGCAGGGCATCATATATATTCTTGTTGCATTAATAGAAAAGGTAGAGGAAAATGCCCAGATGTGTGCATAGCATTAGTCTACCCCAAGAATAAAAGTAAAAACATCATTATTTACATAATTCAAATTTCTGATTATTACGCCTATGTCTCATGATAAAAATGAATTACCAGAACAAATACCTAGAAAGACATAGAAGGCCATTTGGAGCTTGATAGCACTGGGGTTGCTCCACAAATGGGCTGAGTTGCCGCACTGCCAACACTGCTTTTAACTACCCATACAAAGAAAACACTGATCTTCCAATGGCACATTCTTTGAAAGTGGCTCAGCCACCACATGACAACCATCACAAGTAAGTCTATACGTTTTATGATCAACCTTTTGATACTGATTTCTGCGACTCGCTATGGGGTCGCAAAGACCCACCTCATGAATATTAATGAAATGGGTCACAAATTGCGACCCCATACCGAGTCCCTGCACTCACAGAGATGGTGGCCTGCTGGAGACAGCAGACCTCCATGTCCGTGACTGCTTTTTTTAATAAAGCAGTTTTTTTTTTTTTGAATTGCAGCCCATTTTCCTTAAAGGAAAACGAGTTGCAATTTAAAAAAATAATGAAACCATTTGGTTTCATTTTTTCAGAGCAGGCAGTGGTCCATTGGACCACTGCCTGCTCTGAAATAATATTATCAGCGACATTCACAAAGGGGAAGGGGTCCCATGGGGACCCCTTCCCGTTTGCGAATTAGTTACCACCCACTTCAAGTGGGTGTTAACTGCGAATTGCTTTGTGACCGCTTTCACGGTCACAAAGCAATTCTGCATTGCAGTGCGAGTCGCAAATAAGAAGGGAACACCCCTTCCTATTTGAGAGTCAAATTCACATTTTGCGAGTCGGTAACGACTCGCAAAATGTGAATCAGCATCGCGATGGCCGTTTTGCATGTCGCAAACTGCGTTTTTTGCAGTTTGCGACATGCAAACCGGTTCCTACATCTGGCCCTTAGTTTTTCTGATTTTTGTTGCATTCTTTGTCCATTTCTACTATTTTGTCCCTAATTTTTACTTTAAGCGGTTTAGCTTATTCTCCTTCTGAGATCTTTATGAATTAAATAGTGTGGATCTTTTACCTCTCCTGATGTCAGAAACAGTAACAGTTTTCCTTCCTTTACAGATTACTTCTCCTACCTGTGACCCTCTAAAAAAGGAATCATAGCACCTTTCACATATACAAATTTGAAATTTAGAGTGGCTTCTACGAGTATGGGGCCTTTCCTCTTTACAATCTAAAAGTTATGCAACAAAACCCTTCAGCATTCAGTCCATGAATGTATGATTTATATAGAACATCATAACCTCAGGAAGTCCCTGAATCACTCTGAGATTCACTGAATTCCTAGGTGGCCGTCAGTGCATCCTTTAAAACAGTGTTGATTACAGTTAGCACAACTGTTTGGGCACCATGCCGGTTGTAGATAACATAATGGTGTTGTGTGAGCTTTATGTCACCAGAGCATATGTGTTGCTCTAGGAAGAATGATTTGAATAGTTTTTGAATAATTCACATGTTGAATCATTAAATACACCACATACGATTTTGGAAATACAAAGCAACAGTTAGTGGTGCTTTGAACCAAAATAGGGTCAGATGTATCAAACAATTTTGCATTCACAAACGGTGCGAATCTCAAAATTCGGCCGTTTGCGAATGCAAAAATGCCTTTTTAAGATGTATGAAAGGCATTCGCAATACAATTTCAAGGAATTGCCAAAATAGCGATTCCCTGAAATTGCAACTCCATTTAGAGAATCTCAAATTGCGATTTACTAAATAGGAAATCGCTAATAGGGAATTCCTATTTGCGATTTCCAAAGCACATGTATCAAGCATTTCCTAAATGTGAATTGGGCATTTGGGAAATGCAATTACCACCAAATCCAAGCTGGTGGTAAACAAGTGAAATTAAAAAAAAATGCACTATAGAAGCATTTTAAAAACAGCATGTAGCACACACATGCACCTGGAGCATGTGTGTGCTTCACATGTCCACAAATACTTTTTGGGGGTGCATCAAAGGGGGCCTTAGTTCTCAGCACCCTGGGGTTTGCATTACCTAATTTATGAATTCCTAACAGGAATTTGCAAATTAGGCACTGCAAAACCTCCCCTGGTTTATTTATATTGCTCTGGTCTGATATTTGATTGTTTGCTTCTGTTATGGTTATGTTTTTACTGAATAAATAATATGACTACTACTACTGTGTCATCAACCAAGACCCTGCTCAGAAGAAGAATTGTATATCTGATTACTAGCATCATACATAAATTGTAAACATAATGGTCAAGCTCAACTTGAACTTCCCTTCCAGTCACAAAGATGAAAAAAACTGCACATAGGGCCTCATATATATTCTTGTTGCATTATTAGAAAAGGTAGAGGAAAATGGCCAGATGGGTAAAAAACATCTTTATTTTCATAATTCGAACCTCTGATTATTCCTACTATGTTGCATGATAAAACTGAATTACCTGCACAAAATACTAGAAAGATGTAGATGATCCTTTGGCGTATGAAAGCACTGGGGTTGCTCAACAAATGGGCTGAGTTGCCACACTGCCAACACTGCTTTTACCCACCCACATGAAGAAAACACTGATAGCACAATGGTGTATTCTCTGAAAGTAGCTCAGCTACAACATGACAACCATCACAAGTAAGTCTATATGTTTTTTGGTGAACCTTTTGATACTGATTTGTTCCTGTTGGGTCCATCATAAGTCCATAAGATGGACCTGGAAAAAAAAATCAATGGGTCCCTTCCATGAAAGCTCCCTGTATTTTAGGGCCTGTGATGTTTTCCCAGAAAGAAACCTGTACAAAACCAAATTCAATATACACATATTTCCATGCAAGTGGCCAGTCCATTGAAGGATATCTGAGTATCCCCGCACAGTATGTTGCAGAGTCTTTATTTATGGTGCTAACCCTATAAAGTACCACAGTAGTGGCATCAATTATGAGGCTATTGTACTAACTTGCGCCATGGTGCACCGAATTGTAAATAAGCTGCCACCATGATGTCGTTGGGTGCCTGTAAGGGGGGGGCATAGAAAGTGGCGCATCACAGCTGATGCACCACTTTCTTGTAAATCTGGCCCTTTGTTTCCTGATGATGCATTATTTGCCCATTGAGACTATTTTAGCCCTATTTTTTGCATTACGTTGGTTAGCTCATTTTCCTTCTGAGATCTCTAAAACCTGCATAACCTGGCTCTTCTATCCTTCCTGATGTCAGGAGGAGTTTTGTGCCTTGCAGATGTCTCCAGTGCTACCTTCATCTTCCATCCAGAATTGCAAGAATGCCAGATATTTTTTTCTCCTTTGCAGATTTCTTTTCCTACCTGTGGCCCTCTAAAAGAGAATTTTATCACCTTACAGATATGCAGTTTATTTGTAGAGTGGCAGTGTGGCTACTAGGAATAGGTGACCTTTCCTCTTGAAATCTAAAAGATTTGTAACAAACACTTCAGCATCTCATTGAGGGAGATCAAGTTTCATTAATAAAATAGTGGCATAGAAGTTAGCATATGGTGATTAATTACTATACATTTAAAAGTCTAACAGAGAAAGTAACACAAGGTGTAAAATGTGCAAGTTTGAATTATGGTGATCCACTTGGCTACCATTCATATTGTGCACCACGTTTTAACATGAGAGTTTTATATTCATATTAACCCCTTCTGTGCCCAGGACGTAATGGTTACGTCCTGAGGCACAGTGCTGCTGTGCCCAGGACGTAACCATTACGTCCTGTGCACAGAGCCCAGAGGGAGTGCTAGCGCTCCCTCTGTGGGGTTCCCCCCACCCCACCAAGTCAGGGATGGAAGGGGAAGCCCTTCCCCTCCCACCCCCGACCCCCCTAACCCCCCCTGTGATGTCACAGGGTCTCCCCCATCGCGCTGGAAGCAGAGCTTCCAGCGCGATTGAAAGGGAAATGCTTTGTATTTCCTTCCCTTTGAAGTCTCTCACAGGGTTTCAAAAGCCGGATTTTTTTTTTCCTGAAACTGTCAAAAGGAAGCGACCCCTTGGGCAAGGGTCGCTCCCAGGGGGGGCATTTTTTTTGGAAGGCCTTTTCTGCCTATTATTAGGCCTCTAAACCTCTAGGCACCAGGGAGCTTTTTTTTTTTTTTTTTCTTTTTGTGATTTTTTTTTTTTTTAGGTGGGGAGCGACCCCTTAGGCAAGGGTCGCTCCCCTAGGGGGCAAAATATATTTAGCCCATTTCTGCCCCCCTTGGGGGCAGATTGGCCTATTTTGATGAGACCATTAGACACCAGGGAGTTTTTTTTTTTGCGTGAATTTCACGCAAGGGGAGCGACCCCTTATGCAAGGGTCGCTCCCTGGGGGGGGGAATTATTTTAGGCCATTTCTGCCCCCCTGGGGGGTAGATCAGCCTATTTTGATTAAACTTTATTTTAGGGCATTTCTGCGCCCCCCCAGGGGCCGGCTGAGCTAGAGGCCAAAATCCACAGGTAGGCACAGGTAGGCACTTTGCAAAAAAAACCTCTGTTTTCTGTGAAAAAATATGTTGTGTCCACGTTGTGTTTTGGGCCATTTCCTTTAGTGGGCACTAGGCCTACCCACACAAGTGAGGTACCATTTTTATCTGGAGACGTGGGGGAACGCTAGGTGGAAGGAAATTTGTGGCTCCTCTCAGATTCCAGAACTTTCTGTCACCGAAATGAGAGGAAAAAGTGTTTTTTGGCCACATTTTGATGTTTGCAAAGGATTCTGGGTAACAGAACCTGGTCAGAGCCCCGCAAGTCACCCCATCTTGGATTCCCCTAGGTCTCTAGTTTTCAAAAATGTGCTGGTTTGCTAGGTTTCCCCAGGTGCCGGCTGAGCTAGAGGCCAAAATCCACAGGTAGGCACTGTTTTCTATGAAAAAATGTGATGTGTCCACGTTGTGTTTTGGGCCATTTCCTGTCGCGAGCGCTAGGCCTACCCACACAAGTGAGGTATAATTTTTATCGGGAGACTTGGGGGAACGCTGGGTGGAAGGAAATTTGTGGCTCCACTCAGATTTCAGAACTTTCTGCCACAGAAATGTGAGGAACATGTGTTTTTTAGCCAAATTTTGAGGTTTGCAAAGGATTCTGGGTAACAGAACCTGGTCCGAGCCACACAAGTCACCCCATCTTGGATTCCCCTAGGTCTCTAGTTTTCAGAAATGCACAGGTTTGGTAGGTTTCCCTAGATGGCGGCTGAGCTACAGGCCAAAATCTACAGGTAGGCACTTTGCAAAAAACACCTCTGTTTTCTTTCCAAAATTTGGATGTGTCCACGTTGCGCTTTGGGGCGTTTCCTGTTGCGGGCGCTAAGCCTACCCACACAAGTGAGGTATCATTTTTTTCGGGAGACGTGGGGGAACGCTGGGTGGAAGGAAATTTGTGGCTCCTCTCAGATTCCAGAACTTTCTGCCACAGAAATGTGAGGAACATGTTTTTTTTTAGCCAAATTTTGAGGTTTGCAAAGGATTCTGGGTAACAGAACCAGGTCCGAGCCACACAAGTCACCCCATCTTGGATTCCCCATGGTCTCTAGTTTTCAGAAATGCACAGGTTTGGTAGGTTTCCCTAGGTGCAGGCTGAGCTACAGGCCAAAATCTACAGGTAGGCACTTTGCAAAAAACACCTCTGTTTTCTTTAAAAAATTTGGATGTGTCCACGTTGCGCTTTAGGGCATTTCCTGTCGCGGGCGCTAGGCCTACCCACACAAGTGAGGTATAATTTTTATCGGGAGATGTGGGGGAACGCTGGGTGGAAGGAAATTTGTGGGTCCTCTCAGATTCCAGAACTTTCTGCCACAGAAATGTGAGGAACATGGTTTTTTTTAGCCAAATTTTGTGGTTTGCAAAGGATTCTGGGTAACAGAACCTGGTCCGAGCCACACAAGTCACCCCATCTTGGATTCCCCTTGGTCTCTAGTTTTCAGAAATGCACAGGTTTGGTAGGTTTCCCTAGGTGGAGGCTGAGCTAGAGGCCAAAATCTACAGGTAGGCACTTTGCAAAAAACACCTCTGTTTTCTTTCAAAAATTTGGATGTGTCCACGTTGCGTTTTGGGGCATTTCCTGTCGTGGGCGCTAGGCCTACCCACACAAGTGAGGTACCATTTTTATCGGGAGACGTGGGGGAACGCTGGGTGGAAGGAAATTTGTGGCTCCTCTCAGATTCCAGAACTTTCTGCCACAGAAATGTGAGGAACATGTTTTTTTTTAGCCAAATTTTGAGGTTTGCAAAGGATTCTGGGTAACAGAACCAGGTCCGAGCCACACAAGTCACCCCATCTTGGATTCCCCATGGTCTCTAGTTTTCAGAAATGCACAGGTTTGGTAGGTTTCCCTAGGTGCCGGCTGAGCTACAGGCCAAAATCTACAGGTAGGCACTTTGCAAAAAACACCTCTGTTTTCTTTAAAAAATTTGGATGTGTCCACGTTGCGCTTTGGGGCATTTCCTGTCGCGGGCGCTAGGCCTACCCACACAAGTGAGGTATAATTTTTATCGGGAGATGTGGGGGAACGCTGGGTGGAAGGAAATTTGTGGCTCCTCTCAGATTCCAGAACTTTCTGCCACAGAAATGTGAGGAACATGGTTTTTTTTAGCCAAATTTTGAGGTTTGCAAAGGATTCTGGGTAACAGAACCTGGTCCGAGCCACACAAGTCACCCCATCTTGGATTCCCCATGGTCTCTAGTTTTCAGAAATGCACAGGTTTGGTAGGTTTCCCTAGGTGGCGGCTGAGCTAGAGGCCAAAATCTACAGGTAGGCACTTTGCAAAAAACACCTCTGTTTTCTTTCAAAAATTTGGATGTGTCCACGTTGCGTTTTGGCGCGTTTCCTGTCGTGGGCGCTAGGCCTACCCACACAAGTGAGGTACCATTTTTATCTGGAGACGTGGGGGAACACTGGGTGGAAGGAAGTTTGTGGCTCCTCTCAGATTCCAGAACTTTCTGCCACAGAAATGTGAGGAACATGTGTTTTTTAGCCAAATTTTGAGGTTTGCAAAGGATTCTGGGTAACAGAACCTGGTCCGAGCCACACAAGTCACCCCATCTTGGATTCCCCTAGGTCTCTAGTTTTCAGAAATGCACAGGTTTGGTAGGTTTCCCTACGTGCCAACTGAGCTACAGGCCAAAATCTACAGGTAGGCACTTTGCAAAAAACACCTCTGTTTTCTTTCAAAAATTTGGATGTCTCCACGTTGCGCTTTGGGGCGTTTCCTGTCGCGGGCGCTAGGCCTACCACACAAGTGAGGTATCATTTTTATCTGGAGACATGGGGGAACACTGGGTGGAAGGAAATGTGTGGCTCCTCTCAGATTCCAGAACTTTCTGCCACAGAAATGTGAGGAACATGTTTTTTTAAGCCAAATTATGAGGTTTGCAAAGGATTCTGGGCAACAGAACCTGGTCCGAGCCACAAAAGTCACCCCATCTTGGATTCCCCTAGGTCTCTAATTTACAGAAATGCACAGGTTTGGTAGGTTTCCCTAGGTGCCGGCTGAGCTACAGGCCAAAATCTACAGGTAGGCACTTTGCAAAAAACACCTCTGTTTTCTTTCAAAAATGTGGATGTGTCCACGTTGCGCTTAGGGGCGTTTCCTGTCGTGGGCGCTAGGCCTACCCACACAAGTGAGGTACCATTTGTATCGGGAGACGTGGGGGAACGCTGGGTGGAAGGAAATTTGTGGCTCCTCTCAGATTCCAGAACTTTCTGCCACAGAAATGTGAGGAACATGTGTTTTTTAGCCAAATTTTGAGGTTTGCAAAGGATTCTGGGTAACAGAACCTGGTCCGAGCCACACAAGTCACCCCATCTTGGATTCCCCTAGGTCTCTAGTTTTCAGAAATGCACAGGTTTGGTAGGTTTCCCTACGTGCCAACTGAGCTACAGGCCAAAATCTACAGGTAGGCACTTTGCAAAAAACACCTCTGTTTTCTTTCAAAAATTTGGATGTCTCCACGTTGCGCTTTGGGGCGTTTCCTGTCGCGGGCGCTAGGCCTACCACACAAGTGAGGTATCATTTTTATCTGGAGACATGGGGGAACACTGGGTGGAAGGAAATTTGTGGCTCCTCTCAGATTCCAGAACTTTCTGCCACAGAAATGTGAGGAACATGTTTTTTTAAGCCAAATTATGAGGTTTGCAAAGGATTCTGGGCAACAGAACCTGGTCCGAGCCACAAAAGTCACCCCATCTTGGATTCCCCTAGGTCTCTAGTTTACAGAAATGCACAGGTTTGGTAGGTTTCCCTAGGTGCCGGCTGAGCTACAGGCCAAAATCTACAGGTAGGCACTTTGCAAAAAACACCTCTGTTTTCTTTCAAAAATGTGGATGTGTCCACGTTGCGCTTAGGGGCGTTTCCTGTCGTGGGCGCTAGGCCTACCCACACAAGTGAGGTACCATTTGTATCGGGAGACGTGGGGGAACGCTGGGTGGAAGGAAATTTGTGGCTCCTCTCAGATTCCAGAACTTTCTGCCACAGAAATGTGAGGAACATGTGTTTTTTTAGCCAAATTTTGAGGTTTGCAAAGGATTCTGAGTAACAGAACCTGGTCCGAGCCACACATGTCACCCCATCTTGGATTCCCCTAGGTCTCTAGTTTTCAGAAATGCACAGGTTTGGTAAGTTTCCCTAGGTGCCGGCTGAGCTACAGGCCAAAATCTACAGGTAGGCACTTTGCAAAAAACACCTCTGTTTTCTTTAAAAAATTTGGATGTGTCCATGTTGCGCTTTGGGGCGTTTCCTGTCGTGGGCGCTAGGCCTACCCACACAAGTGAGGTACCATTTTTATCGGGAGACGTGGGGGAACGCTAGGTGGAAGGAAATTTGTGGCTCCTCTCAGATTCCAGAACTTTCTGCCACAGAAATGTGAGGAACATGTGTTTTTTTAGCCAAATTTTGAGGTTTGCAAAGGATTCTGGGTAACAGAACCTGGTCCGAGCCACACAAGTCACCCCATCTTGGATTCCCCTAGGTCTCTAGTTTTCAGAAATGCACAGGTTTGGTAGGTTTCCCTAGGTGCCAGCTGAGCTACAGGCCAAAATCTACAGGGAGGCACTTTGCAAAAAACACCTCTGTTTTCTTTCAAAAAATTGGATGTGTCCATGTTGCGCTTTGGGGCGTTTCCTGTCGTGGGCGCTAGGCCTACCCACACAAGTGAGGTATCATTTTTATCGGGAGACGTGGGGGAACGCAGGGTGGAAGGAAATTTGTGGCTCTTCTCAGATTCCAGAACTTTCTGCCACAGAAATGTGAGGAACATGTGTTTTTTTAGCCAAATTGTGAGGTTTGCAAAGGATTCTGGGTAACAGAACCTGGTCCGAGCCACACAAGTCACCCCATCTTGGATTCCCCTAGGTCTCTAGTTTTCAGAAATGCACAGGTTTGGTAGGTTTCCTTAGGTGCCAGCTGGGCTACAGGCCAAAATCTACAGGTAGGCACTTTGCAAAAAATTTGGATGTGTCCACGTTGTGTTTTGGGGCGTTTCGTGTCGCGGGCGCTAGGCCTACCCACACAAGTGAGGTATCATTTTTATCAGGAGACTTGGAGGAACGCTGGGTGGAAGGAAATTTGTGGCTCTTCTCAGATTCCAGAACTTTCTGTCATAGAAATGTGAGGAACATGTGTTTTTGATAGCCAAATTTTGAGGTTTGCAAAGGATTCTGGGTAACAGAAGCTGGTCCGAGCCACACATGTCACCCCATCTTGGATTCCCCTAGGTCTCTAGTTTTCAGAAATGCACATGTTTGGTAGGTTTCCCTAGATGCCGGCTGAGCTAGAGGCCAAAATCTACAGGTAGGCACTTTGCTAAAAACAGCTCTGTTTTCTGTGATGTGTCCACGTTGTGTTTTGGGGCATATCCTGTCGCGGGCGCTAGGCCTACCCACACAAGTGAGGTATCATTTTTATCGGGAGACTTGGGGGAACATAGAATAGCAAAACAAGTGTTATTGCCCCTTGTCTTTCTCTACATTTTTCCCTTCCAAATGTAAGACAGTGTGTAAAAAAGACGTTCATTTGAGAAATGCCCTGTAATTCACATGCTAGTATGGGCACCCCGGATTTCAGAGATGTGCAAATAACCACTGCTTCTCAACACCTTATCTTGTGCCCATTTTGGAAATAGAAAGGTTTTCTTGATAGCTATTTTTCACTCTTTATATTTCAGCAAATGAATTGCTGTATACCCGGCATAGAATGAAAACCCACTGCAAGGTGCAGGTCATTTATTGGCTCGGGGTACCTAGAGTTCTTGATGAAGCTACAAGCCCTATATATTCTCGCAACCAGAAGAGTCCAGAAGACGTAACGGTATATTGCTTTCCAAAATCTGACATTCCAGGAAAAAGTTACAGAAGAAAACGCAGAGAAAAATTTATGTTTTTTTCACCTCAATTTCAATATTTTTCTTTTTCAGTTGTTATTTTCTGTAGGAAACCCTTGTAGGATCTACACAAATGACCCCTTGCTGAATTCAGAATTGTGTCTACTTTTCAGAAATGTTGCGGTTTCTGGGATCCAGCATTGGTTTCATGCCCATTTCTGTCACTGACTGGAAGGAGGCTGAAAGCACAAAAAATCGTAAAAATGGGGTATGTCCCTTTAAAATGGCAAAATTGTGTTGAAAAATTGGGTTTTCTGATTAAAGTCTGCCTGTTCCTGGAAGCTGGGAAGCTGGTGATTTTAGCACAGCAAACCCTTTGTTGATGCCCTTTTCAGGGAAAAAACCACAAGCCTTCTTCTGCAGCCCATTTTTCCCATTTTTTTAAAAAAAACGAAATTTTCAGTTTTTTGGCTAATTTCTTGGCCTCCTTCTGGGGAACGCACAAAGTCTGGGTACCTCTATAATCCCTAGGATGTTGGAAAAAGGATGCAAATTTGGCGTGGGTAGCTTATGTGAACAAAAAGTTATGAGGGCCTAAGCGCGAACTGCTCCAAATAGCCAAAAAAAGGCTCGGCACAGGAGGGGGAAAAGGCCTGGCAGCGAAGGGGTTAAATAAAAGCACTAAAATGAGTTAATGTTAAGAATGCTTTACTAAAATATACATTAATAATTGAAGTGTTAAAATTAATATGAATTAATCATACTTATATTTGAATAAATGGATTTTAATATTGTAATCGACATGTGTGCAGAAAATAAATGCATGTTTAAATTAGCTCTAACATGTTATAAATGATGTTTGTGTATAAACAATTTGCTTTGTATATAAGAAGTGTAAGGTGCACAATGGGTTTATTAAATGTTTGTAATGTGAATGTTGAATGTCTTATTGTATTGTAGGCAATAGACATGTTTCAGAAGCAACAATGATATATCATTTGTCCTAGCTGTTGAACAGGACAGGAAATCTGTAGTTTTCGTGTTAAAAGTTTGATTTAGTTTATTGTGTGCTGTGAGAAAGGATCGCAAGTAGCAAATTATTAGAAAATGTAATATTTTGGTAGAATTACATGAAGTTAGGAAGATGACATCGCACTTTTGCTTAGAAGATTCAGAAAAGTAACAGAGTTCGGTAGTGCCATCTGCAGTCATTAGATACCGAATCTGACGTTCAAATTGCGCCCATCTGAAGGACCAATGAATGAACTGTGCCTTCTTTTAGTTAATGAAAAACATTGGAATTGAAGACAGTCTGTCCTGAAAAAGTCTTGAAGTCAGTCCTATGCTTGTCTCAAAGCTGTCCAGAATGCTGTTTAAGTCTGCTTTCCTATTCTGTAAGTCTCCTGATGAGTTTCCTCATCATAGTCTTAACTGCCCTGTTCTGTTGTGTGGTTCAGTACTAATAAGGCCAACAAGTTCTGAACTGCTGATTTGTCATATGTACAGCTTGTGTCCTGCACTGTCCTCATGCTGTTATCAACTGACGCTGGAAGAAGGTGACTGTCTTGTCTTGATGAACTGGTACCGTTTGCTGTCCCATGAGGAGAGGTATAACTAAATGTGGTTTCTTGTTTTCTTTAGATAATTACTTACACCAGCATCATTTTAAGAAGGAGCCCTAGTTAGATGTTTTTCAAAATTATTTTTGTCCTTCTTTTATTTTTGCTTTTGCTTGCATGTGTTAGCACTAATTCTGGTTAGTGTTGAGCATGGCCCAGTTCTGAAACCTGAAATCTAAAATTGAATGTTAAATTGTATTTTGATGATTTATTGGTGTTGTTGCTCATCTATATTATTCTTTTAGAATGTTCAACAGTATTGATGTTTGATAGGTTAAATCTTTTCAGACGCTTTGGTCAGCCTATGGTTTTAATGTGTGTTTATAATTTAATTGTGTGCACCATATATGTGACATAAATTGTGGGATTCTAATAAAGCTATGAAACTTTACTGGGTTTGGAGTCTAATTTAGTGTTAAATTGTTTATTGTGTTCAATATTGTTTTGGGAATAATGTCATTGATTTGTGATTGAATGATTCTGACTACTGCACTCTTCGCCAAGATTCAGTCAACCTCCATTGGTGAGACTGGGGAAGGTGTCTCACTCATGCAATGGTGGTTGTTGAACCAGAATCAGAGAGTACATTCTTCCCAGGCCATTGCGCTTCAGCACCGTCCATGGCTGTATGATTTATAAAGAGCATCATAACTACAGAAGGAATCTGAATCACTCTGACTTTCATTGAATTCCTTGGGAGCCTTCAGGTGCATCATTGAAACAGTATTGATTACAGGTACATAGGGGTACAATTGTGTGGTGTTGTGTGAGTTTCATGGCACCTGAAAATATGTGTTGTGTTGCGGAGTGCTGTAATGATATATGCAGCCAACAAGAGGGTACTTACCATGTTTTTGTAGTAATTGTTTTATGAAGACTGTTTTTAACAGTGTTTGAATGATTCAGGCATTGGATCATTAAATATACTACACACGACTGTGGGAATACCAAGCAAAACACACAAAGGCAATGTTCCATTCACTGGTGCTTTTAACAAGTCTATTTTTCATCAGTGTATTGTAGAGTAGCTCTGTCCTGTTATTCTTGATGTGCTCCTATTATGTAGTGGTTATTAGATCAACTTATGCAAGGTCACCAATTTGAGACTTTGAGTTTTATTTTGGAAAAAAAAAACATGTTTTGCTCACTTTCATGAACTCTAAATGTGTGTTGCTTGTACCTATTTTATTATGTAAGGAGTTTCACATTGAAGATGATGGTCCACTGTTCTAGGTTGTTCTGTGAAGGGTGCGATGTTTAGTATTGGTGCCTTTATTGATTTGAGGTCACTCTTTTGGCTGCAGATTTTCAATTTTGATCAAAGGAAAACTGATTTAGTGGCCGGACTTTTCTTCTGGGTATGGGGCTTCAAAGAATGCTTTTCCTGCCACTATCGGGCCTTGAGGTCAGGGCTATTATTGTCACCCCTATTCAGACTAGGAACCTGTCTGCCAGTGGCATTCTAGGTGTGTTTGATGATTTGGAATTTTGTAGCAATGCTATGAAGTCTGGTGGCGTGATCTAGATTTGGTAGCGCTAAGGCTTTTTCTGCAAGGGTAGCCTTGGTAGGTAAATATCAATTCTACAGTTCTCATGAGGTTCTCATAATGTTGAAGGCTCTTTCCATCACATGGTCTATCTATCTATCTATCTATCTATCTATCTATCTATCTATCTATCTATCTATCTATCTATCTATCTATTTTCTTCTTTAAAAGCTAGGCAGGCCCCAGGGGATGGGGTTTCCCAGTGACAATATTGGCATGAGTAGGGTGTCTGCATGCCTCCTACCCCTTTAAAAAGGTGTCAGGAAACGGGCGATGGTGTCCCACAGCCAAACGTTTCCTGGGGAGGGGGGCTGCATGCCCCTCTCTTCCTTTAAATACTGGGCAGACCCCAGGTAGTGGTGTCCCTGGAACAAATGTTGGCACAGGGAGAGGGGCTGTATGCCTCCTGCCCCTTTTAAATACTGGGCAGGCACCCATGGATGGGGTCTCCACACCAAAACTATCCTGGAAAGGAAGGACTGTATGTCACCCACTGATGTTAACTGCCTTTAGGGGTTGTTCACACACCGTGGACGCAGACCCGGTGGTCACCCACCCGACACGCACAGCCAAACGCCTTGGGCAATGTGGGGTTGGCTGCATATGGGTACGCGGGGTCGGCCACATAGCAATGGCATGAGTTGTGGTTTTCTTAGGACACAAGTTATAGTTTCTTCAGATATATACTATAACTGCTGAATTTCTGTGAATTTTGCATGTACAATTTTAACCTAACTATAATAGACCTGTAACCTTTGTTTTTTAGAATTAATTTCAAGGTTTTTTATTTTTTTACATTAAGTAATATTTAATTGCTTTGCATTAATCCAACCACACACTGCATGCCCCATCTGTTGCCAACCTCTGCAGGCACCCAACCCCTGATGAATCCGAGTCCTGAGATGGCTGTCAACACTTGTGTGAAATGCTGCAGCCAATCAGATCTCACCATGAGTTCTGCGAGAGCCGCAGAACTGTGAGTGTGTGTGTGTATATATATTACCTACTTGCGGTTGACAGTAGGTAGTTATAGTCAGGACCTAGGTTCCATGAAAAACCCATTTGGATTATATCTTTTTAAAAATTCCCAAAAAGTGAGCCCAAGAATCTTGCTGTGAAATAAAAGTTTCGGAGTGATCCATCAAGCGGAGCCAACAAAAAGAGGGTTTAAAAAAAGTGCATTTCACATGTTAATTCCCATTAGGATTTTAGACATGACTGCAGCAAGACCCACAGGACTGAATCACACCAAATTTGACAGAAAGGTAGCTCTTAGTGGTCTCCCCCGCTTACTTTTAATTTTGCCCCCTGGTTTACCAGGTCCCGGGGGCATAAACAAAATATAAGAGGGGATGAAGGCCCCCCTCCTAGGGCTTATCAAAGCCCTGGGGTACATTACCTCCCCAGGGCTACAGTATTATAATATGAGGGGACACAAACACCCTGACTGCAGCCCCTGGGACTGCCACCTCCCCCGGGTAAAGTGAATGTAAAGAGATCTGGGGGCCTGCAGGGTCCCCTGCAGCCCTGGGGACTGCCACCTCCCCAGGGCAATGAACAGTTATATATACAGGGAGGTCTGTGTGGCCCCCCACAGCCCAGGGGACTACCACCTTCCTGGGGCAGAGTGAATTCTAATGTGTACGAGGCTTCATGTGACACCCCCCTGCAGCCCAGGGACTGCCACCACCCCGGGGCTTACCAGGGACAGGTTTCTCATCAATAATTTTACTGCAAATGTAACAGTGTTACTATCGAAGATGTCATAGAAGATGTCATGAGTAATGTAAATCTGGGGTAATTAGCAGTGCATGGCGAAGGCCCAAGTTATAGTTTCCTTCGGGCACAAGTTATGGTTACTTGAAATAACTGTAACTATAGCAGCTGAATTTATGTGGTTTTGTGCATGTAAAATCTGAATCTAACTGTAACGTCCCCGGAACCTTTGTTTTTTAAGTGAATTGCTAAGGTTTTTTAATTCTATTTCCTAACTATAACATCCCTATAACCATTGTGCTTTTCAGTGAATTTCTAGGGTTTTTTTAGCGCTAAGGAAAAAGACTATCACAAGGCACTGTAGAGGGAAGTTGGATGCAGGTCCTGTCCTGGCATTTTGCTGCCCCAACTCAAGATTCTTGCTCCTGCCCCCCATGACATTCATTGTCCAACTCAGCCCCCTACTCCATTATTACAGCCCCGTGTGGCTGTTGTTCTGCCACTTCCCTTCATTTAGCTGGATGCCTCTGCCCACTGCTCCTGCCCTCCATTGCCAATTCTATGCCTGATCATTGCCTTCCTGCTTAGCCTCCATTATAAGCTTACTTCCCCTATGCTTCTCCTCCATGCCCTCCAATGCCTGTGTGCTTGCCCCTGCCCCCGTCTTTTTACCCACCAGGTTCCATGGACCAGCCACTGTCCTTTCTATTGAGCTGCCACAGCCTCTCCCACTGCCTCCTCCACCTACCTAGCATGGTCACATGACTGCCTCTTGCCCCTGCCAACTCCACACTGCCTGTCTAAGATCCATGCCCCTATTCCCTCCCTCCTTTCCTCCATGGTCCATTTTTCTGCTACTTTCTTCTGCCCTCCAAGCTCTGTTGTGCTGCAACTGCTACTCCAGCCTTCCCCGCATGGTCTGTTGTGAAGGCCATTCTCTGCCCTCTTTTGTCTGCGTCCAGCCCCTACCCATTTCTTCTGACCTCCATGGTCCGCTGTGCATGCCCCTGCCCCCTTTCTCTCACCCATCATGGCCGTTGTGTTACCACTAACCATCCTTCTTGCTATGCATGACCTTCTGTGCTGTCACAGCCCCTCCCACATGCCTTGTGTAATCAGCCTGCTGCCCCTGACCCTCTCCGACTTTCCCTCCATTGTTAATGTGTATGCCATTATAGTCTCACTGTTGTCCTCCATGGAGTTTTGTGCTGCCAGTCCCCATCCTGCCTGCCCTCCATGGTCTGCTTGCTACTCCAGCCCTGCCCGCTTGCCCCTGCCCTTTATTTTCCATGTGCAGGCCCCTATCCCCTCCCTCTTAACTTGTCTGGTCCATTGTTATGCCCCTGTCACCTCACTCCTGCCATTCATGGTCCATTATGCTGAAACTGTCCCTTCTGTCAGTCCGGTATGGTCAGCTTGCTGCCCTTGCCTTTTTCCCTGTCAGTGTTCATGGCCCGTTTCCCTCCTTTTTGCATTTCATTGTCCGTTGTGCTGCACTGCTGTCCCACTTGTGGTGCATTGTACTGCTACAACCCCTGACGCCTGCACTATAAAGTCATTTTGGTGCCCCAGGCTTTCTCCCTGCTTCCCTCTGTTATCTCAGTCCATGTCCCTACTCTACTCCTCCTGCACTCAGTGATCCAATGTACCATATTTGCCAACGTTTTGAACTTGGTAAGAGTGTGATTTTGAACAAAAACTTGGTGAATTGATTTCCCTATTGACTTATGATATTTTAGACAGGAGACAGATAAATGAAAGCCCTGTTGGTCTTAAAAACATCAGGAGTCTCCTGAATGAATTGGACCTTTTGGCATGCATGGTTGTACTGCCACTGCAATGGTCTGATATATTGCCACAGCTTCTCTTGCCTGTCTTGTGTGGTTGGTTTGTTGCCCTGCCCCCCTTTTCCCTGTCCTCCATGGTCCGTTGTGCTGCTGCTGCCCCTCCTGCCTGCACACCATGGTCAACTTGTTGCCTTTGCCCCTTCTCCTCACTGCCCTCAATAATCTGAGTCCGTGTCCCTGACATCTGCTTACCCACAGTATTCTAATTAACACTAGATTGCTAACATTCTATATTTATTACAAGAGGGTTATAATGCCATTGGAAGTCATAGTTAGTGCTCAAAGAAATTAAAATGAGGACATATTTTCTGAGTTCTCAAGCAGTGACAAATCACTTTTAAATTATTTGCTAACTTGATGTTTTTTATTCAGTTGATCACTTGATTATATGTTACACTTAGAGGAGAGGATGTGGCGCTACAGCCAGAACTGCAGACTTTACAACTGGGTGACAGGCTTGTGTTTCAGCAAAAGCTTGACATCCTGTTATTTTGGGCAAAACACTTAGGGCCTGATAAGGAGTTTGGTGGTCTGTGGATTGACATGTAGCTGGTCTGACCACCGTCAGGCTGGCAGTAGGACCACTGTTTTACAATGCATGTAGTTCAATAGACGAAAGACCCCAGTGGTTCTGCCAGGGCCGCCAGGCAACACAGTCTGCTGTGGTGCCGAGATAGGCCAATGAGGCCCTTGGAGCCAGTGTTTCCACCTGGTATATTGTCATGCGCACTTCCGCAATCATGAGAGTGGCGGTCAAACTACCATGTTCCAACTGGACGAAAGGGAGGCAGAAAAGGCAAACACTCACCTGTAGGCAGTATCACACATCCTGTGCTGCCTTGGAGCCAATAGTACACTTCTTGCTGCTGCTCATGGAGATAACACACCTACCCGTATCCCAAACTCAACAACAGATCGTTGCACCACAATCCCCCTGGCATGTGGGATTATGCTATGTGGACAAAGTACAGTTTCAATGTGTCACGGGTCAGAGTTGTGGACAAGTTATAGCCCAGACATTGTCACATGGTGCCCCCTGGTGTGAGTACACAATTAACACTGGAGACAGTTTACATGTCAATAGTAAGACTTATAGGCAGCATGACCATGTCAGGGATTGCAAAAAACAAAAGGTACTGAAGATGCTGGACCTAGGAGTGATTAAGCCTTCAGAAAGCCAAGTGGTGCTTGTCCCAAAACCTCACAGTAAAGATGGTAAAAGAGAAATTAGGTTTTGTGTTGACTACAGAGGCCTCAATCAAGTAACAAAAACTAATGCTCAACCTATACTCAGGGCAGATGAGCAAATTGATACACTAGCTTCTGCCAAGTATCTAAGCACTTTTGATTTAACTGCAGGGTATTGGCAGATTAAATTATCAGAAGATGCTAAACCTAAAACTGCATTTTTCACCATTGGAGGGCACTATCAGTTCACTGTGATGACCTTTGGTTTGAATAATACACCTGCCACTTTTCAGAGGTTGGTGAACACAGTCCTGCAAGGTTTGGAAGCTTTTAGTGCAGCATATCTAGATGATATAGCTGTCTTTAACTCCACCTGGGATGAGCACCTAGTTCACCTATGGAAAGTTTTGGAGGCCCAGCAAAAGGCAAGCCTCACTATCAAGGCTTCAAAGTGCCAGATAGGGCAGGGGAAAGTGACCACTCCCCTGTCCATCACCACCCCAGGGGTGGTGCCCAGAGCTTATCCAGTGTGTCCCAGACCTCTGCCATCTTGAATGCAATGGAGGCCTCAGAGTGTCCAGTGCCAGCAGGTGATGTCAGAGACCCCTCCTGATAGGTGCTCACCTGGTTAGGTGGCCAATCCTCCTCTAAGGGCTACTTAGGGTCTCTCCTGTGGGTTTCTCTTCAGATAACGAATGTAAGAGCTCACCAGAGTTCCCCGGCATCTCTCTCTTCGACTTCTGCCAAGGATCGACTGCTGACTACTCCAGGACGCCTGCAAAACCACAACAAAGTAGCAAGAAGACTACCAGCAACATTGTAGCGCCTAATCCTGCTGGCTTTCTTGACTGTTTCCTGGTGGTACATGCTCAGAGGGCTGTCTGCCTTCACCCTGCACTGAAAGCCAAGAATAAATCTCCTGTGGGTCGACAAAATCTTCCCCCTGCTAATGTAGGCACCAAACTTCTGCATCACTGGTCCTCTGGGTCCCCTCTCATCTTGTAGAGCATGGTCCCTGGAACACAGGAGCTGGATCCAAGTGACTGCGACAGTCCAGTGGTCCTTCTGTCTAAATTTGGTGGAGGCAAGTCCTTGCCTCCCCACGCCAGACAGTAATCCTGTGTACTGGGTGATCTGCAGCTGCTAGGGCTTCTGTGCACTTTTGCAAGGAATCCTTCATGCACAGCATAGCCCAGGTCCCCAGCACTCCGTCCTGCATTGCTTAACTCACTGAGTTGACCACTGACTTCGTTGGACCCTCCTTTGTAGACCACCATTCTCAGATTTCTTGAATGTCTGGTCAAGTGCTTCTGCAGGTGCTGCCTGTTTTTGCATGGGCTCTCTGTACTGGTGAGTGCTCCCTCTGTCTCCTCCTCCAAGGGGCGACCTCCTGGTCCTTTCTGGGCCCTGGCGGCACCCATTTTCTTCAACCATGACCTTTGCAGCTAGCAAGGCTTGTTTGCAGTCTTTCTGCGTGGAAACAACTCTGCATCCTCCAGCACCCCAAGGGACATCTTCTGTGTAAAGGAGAAGTTCTGGCATCTTCCGTTGTTGCTGAATCTCCAGCTTCTTCCACCCGGAGCAGCCATTTTGCACCTTCATCCAGGGTTTAGTGGGCTCCTGCCCCCCCTTGACACTTGAGTGACTCTTGGACTTAGTCCCCTTCCTTTACAGTTCCTCAGGTCCAGGAATTCGTCTTCAGTGCTTTACAGTCAGTTGTTGTCTTTTCAGAATCTCCTATCATGACTTTAGTGTGTTCCTGGGGTTAGAGTAACTTTACTCCTACTTATCAGAGTCTCTTGGGCACCCTTACTGTTTTCTTACACACCGAGCGACCCTCTACACACTACACTAGGCCTGGGGTCCCTAAGTGGTGCCCATTCCACTTTCAGAGTATATGGTTTGTGTTGCCCCTAGGCATTTTGCATTCTATTGCATTCTACAGTGCACTACTTTTATAACTGTTTACTTACCTGATTTTGGTTTGTGTGTATATTTTGTGTATTTTACTTACCTCCTCAGGGAGTATATCCTCTGAGATATTTTTGGCACATTGTCACTAAAATAAATTTTAGTAACACTGAGTATTGTGATTCTTATGATATAGTGCTATATGATATAAGTGGTATAGTAGGAGCTTTGCATGTCTCCTAGTTCAGCTTAAGCCGCTCTGCTATAGCTACCTCATTCAGCCTAAGCTGCTAGAACACTACTAATCTACTAATAAGGGATAACTGGACCTGGCACAAGGTGTAAGTACCATCAGGTACCCACTTTAAGCCAGACCAGCCTCCTACAGTTGCTGAATTCAGAATTTTGTCTACTTTTTAGAAATGTTTAGCTGTCCGGCTCCACCATTGGTTTCACACCCATTTCTGTCACTAACTGAAAGGAGCCTGAAAGCCTACAAAATAGTAAGAATGGGGTATGCTCCAGTAAAAAAACTGTTTTGAAAAATGTATTTTTTTCTGATTCAGGTTTGCCTGCTCCTGAAAGCTGGAAAGATGGTGATTTAAGCACCTCCAACCATTTGTTGATGCTATTTGAGGGGAAATAAAAAAGATGCTTTCTTCTGCAGCACTATTTTCCCATTTTTTTTTAAAAACCCACATTTTAGCTGTATTTGGCTAGTTTCTTGATCTCCTCCAGGGGAACCGACTGACTATGGGTACCTTTACAATCCCCAGAATGTTGGAAGAAATGACACAAATTTGGCATGGATAGCTTATGTGGACAAAAAGTTACGGGTGCCTAAGCGCGGAGTACCCCAAATAACCAATAAACGGCTCAGTCGTGGGGGGTGGAGGCCCAACAGCTAATGGGTTAAAACATTATGGGAGTCATTATGACCCCGGCGAACGGCGATAATGTGTCAGTAGTACCGCCAACATGCTGGCGGTACTTACCGCCACATTATGACATTGGCGGGTTGACTGAAGCTAACCCGCGAGTGTATCACTCCGACCGCCATGGCGGTAGCAGCTGGTGGGCTGGAGATAACCATCTCCAGCCCGGCGGCTGCCATTGTGCCGCCTGCAGGATTATGACCCCGCCTACCGCCATGGTTTTCGTGGCCCTATTGGTGACAGAGAATTCCTTCCCTGTCACTGATAGGGGTACCCCACCCCACCCCATACCTCTCCAAAGACCTCCCACCCCACCACATCCAAGCCCCCTTCACACACACACGCATACACACACTCATTCACACATAGATACATGCATGCATACATCCAAGCACATACACATCTACACACACTTCCAAACATACATGTAGACATGAATCGCAATTTCCAAACATACATGCACTCACACTTCCATACATGCACACACGCAATCAACACTCAACACACACTTGCATTCATGCACACACATACATGCACACATCCCCCACACACAACACCCCCACCCACTCCCTTGTCGGAAAACCAACTTAAATGGATCCAGTGGGTCTTCCGGCAAGAGACAGGACGGGGCGCTGCTACTGCCAGCAGCAGCCGCCAGCAGAACACCTCCAGGCCATATTATTTCTCATAATATGGCTGGCGGCGGTCTACTGGCATTGCACTGGTGGTGGTAGCAGTGCCACCTTACCGCAATCTGCCAGGATGGCCACATCCGGTTTTCTGCCCTTCTTCTGGTGGAAATCCGGCGGTGGTCATAGCATGGCAGACGGCTGGTAGCCGCAGCAATGGTCTTTTGGCGGTAGGTGGCTTTTACCAATATTATAATGAGGGCCTATGTGTTAATGCTCTTTGCACATCTAAGACATATGAACTTGCAATTTCAAATCAATCTGAAATAACAAGAACCATTTTTTTGTAGTGAATGAAATTTTAACAAAACATTTGTCACCAAAACATTGCCTATATTGATTATGATACAAAAAACAACTACCTCTTCTTCTTTACATCCTGAAGTTATTGCTACTAAAATAACACTTTTGCAGACAATAGATCAAAAGGTTTTGATGTGATAGGTTCAAAAGTTTTTTTGGGGAGAAACTTCAAACCTATGGGCAAGAGCAATGGAGGAACTCTACCCTGCAAAATGAGTTTACGGTTTAGGGAACTGCATTGTCAGGACAGACAGTAATTTTTTTCTTGATATTAAGCTTCTATTCATTACTCATTCTCCTTATTAAGTCAGTTCCCAGGTCATTGTCTGTCCTGATGAGACCCTAACACTCCCTAGAAGGGTCGAAACGTCATCCACAAACAATAAGACAGACCTTTTGTTTCCATCATTCCATAGGTGAACTTCCCTATGGCTGTATTTGTATGAAACTATATGGAGGCTGTCTGGATGGTCAAATATTATCACACCAATGAATGTTTAATGACAGTGAAGTTCTTTGTGGTATTTGTTCACTTGGGGAGCACTTTGTTGCACTATGTGTAAAATAGAAAAATATTCTGTTTAATGCTTCTGGTAAATTATAATAAATGTTTTTCTCTTTGGCTCTTAGAGGGTCTGTAGTGTGATATAAATTTGCAGACTCTGGCTATTCTCATTGATGAAACAGTGAACGAAAAAATAAACGAGAAATGCACACTGTTACACAGAGCTTCATTGACTTCACAAAAGCATTTAATAACATTACACAGTGTAGGCCAGCCTTCCTTATCCTTCTTGATCTCTTCACAGCATTTAACATGGTATCCCGTGCAACATTAATCACATGTCCGTATGAAACCGGTATAAATTCTAAGGCCTTGCAATAGTTCCAGGCTTTTCTATTTATATAAATGATAGTCTGTCTGGCACTCACTTTATAATTCTAACAAAGTTAAAATCGCCTATGGGGTCCCTCAGGGACCCTCCCTTAGTCTGCCTCTTTCCAACATTCCATGGACCTTAGGCCACCATCATCAGAGTCCTTGTCCTTAAGATAGTGTCTCACGCAGATGACACAAAATTGATTACCTCCTTTTCCAAACATGTTGAGGAGACTTGAGTATAGTTCCTCGAATGTGTGTGTGATTCCGCTGAGTGGATGGAGCAAAACTGCTTTAAAGCTAAATGGGGAAAAGACAAAGGACATCCTGTTTGGTAAACAAAGCACCCTGCTATCTAGAGGTTGGTCACTTACGGAGTCAGATTCTCCTCCCTTCCTATCAGGGTTAACCAGAAATCTGGGCATTATTATGGGTAATATATTTTTTTTAAAGAACTGGTGTTTGCAGTCTGCAAATCCTTCCATAGTGTTCTTTGTATGCTGACCAAGATTTTTAAACCTTTTTCTGTTGGAACAAGTCATTATTCAGAAATTGATAGGACGCTTCTCAACTATGGCAATACAGTGTAAGTAGGGATCCCTCAGCTACATGCCTATGGTCATTGAAAGGGAATCAATCTTCAACTGGCACCTACGTATACTGGGATCCTTCTCTGCATTCTTTCGTCAGGGACCCACAGCATTGTAAAAGCATCAAAATTCAAATCTGGGGGTCTTTCCTAAGGGAGAGTCAAATGGTCATTACCATTTAGCTGCTTTACATTATTTTTGAACAAATATCCTAATTGTATATCATAAATAAATAACATAATTTTACCTTTATTTCAATATATTAACCCCACTTTTTACAGCAGAAAACACTTTCAAATGTTTATCTCTTGGTATGTGCTTTTAAAGATTTTACATTTTGATATCAATTAATCTATTTGTCTTGTTTTGTTTTAATAGACCAATTTTTATACATTGGGAATGCTTGTGCTGGGCATTTTTTACATCAGTGTAGTAACATGATGTTTTAATACACTTCTGTGAACCCTCTGTGCAGACACTCCAATTGCTCAGGCTGTAGTCCTGGTTTGTCCATCATTCACAATTGTTAAATGGATTTCAGCAGACAAATATCCAGACCATGTCTAATTCATGCTTTTGCCAAATGTAATGTCAATAAAAAATTACTTTGCAACTTTTGCAGTAATAAAACATTCTAAAATGGCTTAATGTTTCTATTGCTTGAAATGTCTTTGATAATAACTTTTTTTCATCACATGTTCAATATTTGGTAGATATATTTCTTTCACAAATGAAAATGAGAAAATCATGGTATACATAAAATTGAAAGAACAGTACATTTCTTATGAAATAACAACTGGGAATTGGATGCAAATTTTAATAGTGGAAAAATACCTATAGGTGCCGATTATTCCAATAATTTGAATCACTTTTCCACTATAAACATTTGCAGAATTAATTTATAATGGATAGTAATGTTGAGTTCACCATCATTCAAATAACAAGACTCATTTCACGACTGATGTATTCTTTTTCTCCATCAAGGTGTTTTTAAATTCTGTATTGTTCACACTGTAAATGATGGGGTTGCACAGTGGAGTAATAGTTATGTATGCCTATCTTGTTTCCTTTCATTGAATATGTTGATGTTGGTTGCTTGTGATTGGAACAAAGGGATCAATAGAACAACATAACAACAGTGAGGTGGGAAGCACAGGTGGAGAAGGCCTTCTTTATGCCCACCTTTAATGCTCATTTTAAGTATAGACAAAGTGATGTTGACATATGATGTGATGATTAACATAACTGAAGACAGTGATATTAAAGAATCAAATATAAAGCTAAGGGACTCAATACTGTGAGTACTAGTGTACAATATCTTCAGCAGACCTGTTATGTCACAGAAGAAGTGATTGAGTATGTTGGTCTGACAGAAAGAGAGCTTAGAAAGAAGAGTGTAAACTATTGGGACCATAAAACCAACAGTCCAGCTTCCTGCTGCTAACTGAATGCAAAAACCCTTCTTCATAATGGTCATGTATTTCAAGGGGTTGCAGATAGCTACATATCGATCATAAGCCATGATGGCAAGAAGCTCACGCTCTGTAGCTAATAAAGCCCCAATAATATAGACCTGCATGAAGCACTTAGCCATGGAAATATGCACTGACTCCCAAAAGAAGCAAGCCAACATTTGAGGAAAAAGGACTGCTGTGTAGCAAATATCGATGAAGAACAATTTTGTGAGGAAGAAATACATGGGAGTGTGCAGATGTGTGCTAGAATAAACTGTTATCAAAATAAGAAGATGAACTGCCAAGGTGATCAGGTAAATTAGCAAAAATGCAACAAACAGTGGAACTTGAAGCCGAGGAAGATCTGAAATCCCCACTATCAATAAATCGTCCATTGAACTCAAATTTTCAGCCCCGACCTGTTCAGTGATGCAGCTGGACTGGATTTACAAACAACCTGAAAATAAGCAAAACATATTTCAATAAAATGTGTGATAGGAAGTTCAAGGAAAAGGTAGAATATCATGCACATGTAGAAAATGAGTTGAATTATCCATGATAAACATATCAAAATTTATTGTATAGCAAATGTTTTTTATCTTTGATCTATTTCTATTTTTTATCAGGTTATTTATTTTCCATTTTGTTCATTTTGTGACCAAAAATAAATATTTCAATGACTTATGAGTAATCTTGACTGCTTCAAATACAGACTGACCTCACTCAAAGTAATTTTCAGCAAGCTGATTATTTCCAAACTTTGTTAAAAAGTTCCTCCATCCCTTCAGCTTATATTTCCTTTCTTATTTTAGCACATCCTGTAATACAAGCAGGAGGAAAAAAGAACCATTCTGGGTAAAGTCACATTTTTTCCGATTAAGAGGACACCCGGCTATTGAGTACGACTTATTGTCGTCATGAAAACTAATCTAAGCAGAGTTCCCATAGCTGCATTTTCATCCCTTACAGTAAATTAAATTGCACAACGAGTATGTCCGTCTTTCTAATATCTGAAGTTCCTTAGCAATAATATGTGTTGATGCTCACAGCAAGTCTTATTTAGAAGGAGCTTGAACCGCTGTTATGTCATTCTTTTTTATGCAGTGGCGGTGCTATTGTAGCTTCATATTTACATGGTGATGTATTTGGCCAGATGTGTTAAATTTTTCAGGCTTGCATCAGAAAAAACCTATGCAGGAACCGGCTGATTCACACAGATTTTAATGTATACAGAGTGGGTGCTCCATTAGGAATACCAACTTACTATTGACACAGTGAAATGTACAGGTTTTTCATTGTGTGACGCTTCTTCAAGCTGTGTCTTGCAAAGCCTGCCATGCATCAGACTTCCTATGCCTCCATAACCCAGGCGTAGAAACTGACACAGTGGCTTTGTAACAGGAAACTGATCATTTGAAGTCACATTACCCACTGAAATACATCTGTATTTCATGTACCCACTAGCTGTAGTAAGTCTACACATGGGACAATCATGTTGCAGGACCCCTTGATCAAACTAGGACCATGGTACCTATGATATCACTATCAACTGCAGCAAGGAAATGTGACATTGTGTACTGCTTGTAAGGGACAGGCCAGGATTGTCACTTCTCCATGGAGAAAGGGGTTCCCAAGTCCATGTCAGGATACTCCAGAGGACAACAGGTAAGTACACAGATAAGCTAGGTAATACATGTTTTCCACTTTATATTACACCATATACTTGTATTCACTCACATAACAGCCTCACTCACTATGTCACACAGACTCAGATCTCCAAATACACATAAGCAGACAATGCACACCATAATGTGACACATAGCAATACTGCTTACACTACATCCCAGACCAATGTGAGATTGTACAAGGTGTTTTTCTGCCATTTTACAGTCTTTCACATTGTTCCAACACATTAGTCTACTTGCGTCAGCGGACTGACGCATCGCCTCTGATTTTTTATGCATCGATGAAGTTATGTCAGTTGTAAGGACAACTTTAGCAAAGTGCCACTTTTGAGTAGGATGCGTTGCAGCAGAGTTCCCACTGATGCGTCCGTATGTCGGCAAGATAGAAATCCCATCCGCCGTATTACGATTCAATTATATTCTGTGGAAATTGTACTACAGTGGACGGAATATCTGTTGTGTTGTGAGGGAGTATTCCATCCATCAAGATCATAATCAGGACCTGAGACAGAAGGTAAAAATCTTGACTTGGCCATCTTGATTGGGATCTATTGCAATTGGTCTCAAATGGAGCCTACGTGCAGATCTACCACTTAAATTGACTGGCATTGGAGCTTAGAGGTGTTGTTGCAATTTTTACTGAAAACTAAAAATTCATATCTCTGCTTCCCCTTATACACTGTTTGCATATTTTGTTGTTTACATGTTACTTTATTGTTCTAATTTAATTTGGGACTTTTATTGTTTTGTGTTTTAAGTCTATTACTGTGTTGGTACCGCAAAATACTGCACAAGCTGCGCTATATTTCACCTGTACACTCTGTACCCTCCCAGGGGGTTGAGCTCATGTTAAATTGGTGAATTTGGGGTTCATCCTGCAAGTTTGTGTTATAATTCCTTGAGAGGATATGCTCATCCCAAATAAAAATTCACTTTCTTCAACTGTAGATCTTTTAACAAATCTTGAGATGAAGATGAAAATAAACTGACAATAGAATCTGGTGACTGAAATCGTTGGCAGGCACATTCTTCCTCCCTGGAAGATGGATGAGCCTCTATTCATCTCAATATCTCCCTTGCCAAATGAATTAGAAAATATGATATTCTACTCTCTTGGCAGCTTATATATTACCTGGTCACTTGGGGGCATATCTGCAGAAAAATGGCACTTCAGCTATGATGCACCACTTTTCTTGCTCCCCCTACGGCACCTACCAACACCATGGTTGTGCTGTATTTACAATATGGTGCACCTTTGAGGTAGTTAGCACAATAGCGTCTGCATTTTTTATGCTATTATGGTGCTTTGCTGAACTAGCATAAACATTTTTGATGATAGTGCTTCAAAGTGCAAGGATGTCTATAGGTTACTAAAGTTGCATCATTTTAAGTTAACACCTCCTTTGAGAAAGCATTAAAAATGATGCCAAAAATGGCACAGATTCATTTTTTTAATTTCACTGCAACATTTTTGCGGGCCTCCTAGTGCTAGAACGCCAAATTTGCATACATTATGCCTGGCACAGGGCACCAACAGTAATATAACTAGAGATTTCTACTCTATATAAGATAATTCTATAAGGTGTTAAGTACTTTCAAAAGGAATTTAAGCATGCTAACCACAAAGATAGTAACAAGGTCAGCACCCAGGGACTCCATAGAGTGTTTTTTTTAACAGTTTTTAATTTTTTTCAATTTTTAGATAGGGTTCCTCACGATGGAGGGTTCTTGTGCTTAAGAAGTTGTGTCTGGTTAGTAATACACATTGTTTGTATTGATTAGGTGCTTCTCCCTCCGTTTGTCCTGGTGAGGCCCTTAGTTGAAGGGGCCGAAACACGTTGACCTTTTGTGTAACAAGACAGATTGCGAGGAATTTAAGCTGATGCTTTTGAAGGAAATGGGAACACATCACTTTTGAAATAATGGATGTAACCAAGGCTGCCACAGGGATGTGTAAGACATGGCAATTATCTCTCATGATGTGGATTTATGTTGTAAACTATTGAGATAACCATATGTTTCTGAATTAGGAAGATGGATGAAGGACCAGATTTCTTTATGTTATTTATGTTTTTTATGTGTAGTTTTTAAAATGTTGTTTTACATGTGTTATATGTTTTATCGTTTTTTTTTACTATCTTTATGTTGGGGTAAAATAATGAACTAAAGATTCTTTGTAATTAAAATGCATTTTCAATGATTGAACTATAGTTTCATTGCTTGAGACCAAGAAATATATCTTTCCATAATATTTGACCACAGATTTTGTTTAACGCTTTAATTCTACCCAGGTATAGTGTGGATATTAGGGTAGACCCCTTTTGATTTGGATCAGTGGCAGCATTTTTGCTGGCTTGTAATAGAGCCGGAGGCAATTCTGACACAAACAGGGGGCACCTACACCCTCAACTAGCAGACAGTGTGCATTTCGATGGTGCTCGGAAGGGGTCCACAGGCATGGGCAGTGCAGGGGCCACGCTGAGGCCCCCTGCTTTTGTTCTCCGCCAGCCTTTTCATGGTGGTGGAACTGCCATGAAAAGGGTGGCGAAGAACAAGGTTGTAATCAGCAGGGTGCTTCTGAATTTAAACCCCGCCTAGCTGATTACAAACTGAACCATCGACATGAGATCCTGGCGAGGATGGCAGTAGGTTGGAGGGTCTGCCCACCAACCTCGTAATGTGGCAATTGGACTGCTACAGCCACGGCAGTCCGACAGCCATTGCAAGGCTGGCGGTCTTCAGACGCGCAGCCTCATAATTGGGCCCTTAGTCTTTTTTCTGGAGCTTTTTCTCTTGTCCTGGATCGCAGCTCCTCTTCAGGTCTACTTGTGATGTGACATTGTCGGCTTGGCTCAGCACCAGGTCCCGGTCAAATCCTGAAGTCTCATTAACAGAGAAAAGATCTGGAGCTTCAGCAGCAAGAATCTGAAATTCAGGCAGAGTCACAGTTCTTTGTCACCGGGTGGACTCTCGTCGATCAGCTTATGGGGCTTTTTTACAAAGTTGCTCCAAACGTCCTTTTTGGGGTCTTGCAGTGACCACAAACTTTATAGAAGGTTCCAGAAGCTCTGAGTTGTTCCTTGGTTGTTGGGACTACAATTCCCAGAATGCTCCTCATCGGAATCCTCAACAAATAGGGGAATCACATATATATATATATATATATATATATATATATATATATATATATATATAATATAATATATATAAATATATATATATATATATATATATATATATATATATATATATAAATTAGCGGTGGTAGGGGTGGGAGTAACTTAAATAATTACAGCAAAATTAGGTAATATTATTCAGAAGTAAATAGGGAGTGTAGCCTAAGTCTATTTTATTTGTACACAATGCACCCCAAGGATGAATTGTGGGCTATGAAAAAGTAGAAAATGCAAGTTAACACAAATTTCAACAGCCAGCAGGTTCTTGCAGACACTAATTTTTTTGCCCCGCCTTAGCGTAATTTGTTTAATGCAAAAGAGGCGCAAACTTACAGAACAATTGTATTTTGGAAGTTTGTGCTACTTTTGCATCAAAATATGATGCACATGCAGCACAAAAAAAGTAAAACTGTGGGCCTAAGTTTATTATTCCTGTGCTCCTGCAGTAGATTTTCATGCCAAGTTAGTCATAATTACATTTGAAGTCTGAGCATAGACACATTGAGCTTTCTCCCTTCTGATTCTGAGCTCTGCTGTCTAAAATAATGCTCAAAGTTAGAAGAATATCAGGTTAAATGAATACACTTTACACAGAGCCAGTGAATAAAAAATCAGATGTGTACTTTTGCGCTTTTCATACCATCAAGGGCCATATCATAAATGGCTGGGCTGGTTCAGGGCAGAGAAGAGCCATGTATCTCCTTTTATGCATTTAGAGTACGGTGTGTGAAGTAAACTGATTGAACCCAATATGAAGCTTGAATTTCAGACAATGCAGTCCTGAAACAGTGAGCAATGTTTTGCACCTGTTTCTGAGCCTTTTAAAATATTGCACTAATTGGGAAAAAAAACGATTAAATCAAAAATGTTCTTTCTTTCTTGCTAACATCCCTGAGATTTCTACAAGGTAATGGCGACAAGTAACATTTTGTCCTGTCCACACTCGGACCCCTTGGATATCACTAAACTAAATATAACACCCTTTCGTCATCAGTCAGATAGAATGGAAAACATTGATCAGCAACTGAAGAAGGAACTCAGCTGTAGAGATGCAGAGCTAGGCCAAGGTGATGGTTGCCAAATTCTGAAGAGCCCCTGCCTTTGGTTGCCTACTTATGTATCATGTAGGTATGCCTTCTAATCTTAATTCTTGCTGCTGTGCACTCTACAGGTTATGGAGAGTTGCCACATATGAGCACTGCTGCAATTGGTGAAGTTCAAGAAACTATGGGGCAGATGTGTTGAAATGTCCTGCAATGTCCTTGCTGTTCTGTGTTGAGTGACAGGTAGAAGGAAGAAAGGCTCCATATGTAATAATATTATAGTGTATCCCTTCCTCTCATTGTGCTGGCCTACTGTGTGCTTCCTAGTGCAAGGCACCCTTGCACAATTGTTTAACAGCGCCTGTGTTGCAAGCAGGATTGTTTTGCAGCGGGAAGAGACAGTTTCTACACAAACACAATCCATCGAGGCTTCTTCCTCTTCATATGTGTGTTGCAGAACTACATAAAAACGGTTTTTCTCCATGTTGCACCTCTTCTGGGAAGGTGTAGCACTTGGACGCAATTCCAGGTCCACCACTCATCGTAAATCTGGGATTGTGCCAATAGCCATGGGTGGAGGCCAAGTACGGACTGGCCATACCATGCAGAAGCATTTCCCTGGTAGACTGTACGGGTGGACGTCTGCTTTTGTTACTGGAGGGTGTAACAGTAGTGCAGCAGTGCTCCATGTATATCCAACAGTTTTCAGGCAACATTAAAAGGGCCAAGATGACTCTGGTGATTATTGTACCTGCTGGAGTGAGATTGGAGTTGGGTCTAGTGGCAGTTTTGAGGGTAGTGCAGGGACTTACTATCCTGCTACAAAGAATGTGTAATGATCTGTGGGATACTGCTTTTATCAAAGAGATATTTTTGTTATTATCCAGTTCCTAACTTAAAATCATAATCTAGCATGGTGAGCTATGAACTGCCTTCAAAAAGCTGCATGCAAACTACATGGTACAGTTTACAAAGTTATGTTTCTTTCCCAGTCATTGATTATCATAATTTCGCTAAAAAGGGTCTGTTTGAGTAGCAATAAAGTGTTATTAGTAAAGTCATCCCGAACCACTGTGTTACGTTAAAAAATGCCTACCTGTATGGACGACATGAATCCTACATCCTATTGTCTCCTGTCTTTTGTAACATTTTCTATACACTGATTTACACACGTATGATTCATTGTCTTTGTATGTGCGTGTGATGTAAAGTGCTGGAGTACTCTATACTAGTAAGAGAGGCAAAATAAAACAAATGAAATACATATGAGAGAGGGAATATGGAGAGGTGTGAGATACTTTTAGAGGGTGAGGGTGAGGGTGAAGGAACCTTGAAGAGCCCAATAAAGATTGCTGTATCCTGGTGCACTGTAAGGTCATCATTTAATATGCTTTAAAAACTAATACAATTGAATATATAATGAAAAAATGTTTTGCAAAATGCACTGTTTTTGCCATTTTTCCCAACTTTTTCTGGGGGGAGAACCCCCAATCCCCATTGTAGTGGTCGGGCTTGCTCGCTATGCACCTTATGGAGGCTGGTCTGACAATATTTGCCAGGGCTGCTTTGGGGTTCCAGTCTGACCCTGGTGTAGGCATGTGAAAACCCATGCCCTATCAATGGAATCCCCCCAAGTTCAATAAATTCAGGGGGGTGACTTCCACTGCCATGATTTACTCCAGATTTACCAAGCCACACAGGGCCACACAAGGTGGTCTTGTGTGGCCTGGGTAAATCTCATTCTAGGTTTTGCATCGCCTTTCGCCCCCTTCATGCAGCAAGGGCAATTGAAAACCTTTGATAACTAAGTCCCTTTGTCAGAGTGAGCAAACATAGTCACACCAATTACAGACAGCAACATCTACAGAATACAAGGTGCTGGTGCTACCACTACCTTGGTAATACCAGAGTGGTACTAATGTGGGAACTGAGAGACCTATGACCAGATGATGAACGCCAGCATTGACAGCCGTGAGTGCTAAGGGCCATTGAGTGAGTTTGACAGGGATGATGACCAATACCGCACGGCCAAAGGCTGTCATCTAAGATCAGTCCTGGTGCTTCTTTAAAAAAAATATATATGTTGGCATTTCAGAAAAATACAGTTCCACAGTGTGGGAGATATTTGCAAACAGTACAATCCTTTGTGGAAATTCAGTGTTGCCAAGGCCGTCCTCAACATATCAAACAGCTGCAAGTAAATGATATGATATCGAGGAGTAACAGAGGACGTCTCCTGCCCCCCTTCCCCACCATGCTCAGCTCGTTCAATAGGGTAGAGCCAAATGGCACCTGTATCACCTGCGGGCCACAGCAAGTCGCTGACCTGCCCTGTGATTAGCATTTTGAAGCCGTCCAACAGGCCCATTCATCCCCCTTCATTGTAAGTGGGGTCTATATTGGTGTAGGTTCCTAGTCTCTGCCACTCACCCCCGTAGTGGCGAAGGCTCGGCCTGTGAGGTCATGGATCATGGCTACCCACGCTAACAGGTCATCTGGCAGTTTGTCGTCACATCTATCCTGTTTCATGTGCACTTCTTCTGCACAAGCCCACTCAGTCAGGTGCCACAGCCAGTCAGTCCTCAGGGAGGGTGTTGTGCTAAACCATCGGATGTCTATAAGCCGTTTGGCCAGAGTCAGTCTGAGAATTGTTAATTTTCTGCTCAGTTTTCAGTTTTCTTTTCTAGGAATTAAACCCAATAGGAAATGCTTCAGTTCTCTAGGTACCTGTCATCTTGTGGCATTATGCAGATGGCCTAAAACCCCATCCCAATAACTTGCTATCCTAGAACATTTTCACACAACATGCAGGAAGTCCGCCAGCGAGTGTCTGCATCGTGAGCATTCTGTGCTCTGAAACCTGTCCTAGAAGCACTAATGCCGAAACTAAAGGAAATACGCAGCCTCCATGTCTTCTAATCAGGAATTAAATCTCATACATGGGCCAACGTTAAAGCGTGTCTGCACACTACAAACAAATGTCCTTCGGACGTAAAGAATACTGTTTATAATGCCCCCAACTGGGTGTTCAAGTTATGGAACTTTTAGAAACAAAGTCAAGGAGTCTGAAGAAAGGGGTAGACACAATAATGTATGTGGTATTGGACTCCTAGAGCAGGATAAAAGTAAAGCTGTAACAGCCCTCCTGATTAAATTACTCACTGGTTTAACATTACACCCAGTTCCACACAGTGCAAAGATGGAAAATACACACTAGAAGGCTTTATTTCACCCGTCCAGGAATTATAGCATGCCTCCCACAGGCACCTAAAAAACGGGTGCCCTGTGAATACTGACCTTGCTAAGTCTCAGTAGTGGTGGATTATCCATATGAGACGGGCCTCCCTCGAAGAAAAGCCTAGCCTTACTCCTCCGATTTAGAAAAATAGATATGCGCTAATCCAGGGATACTCAAAGTACTCCTCATGCGGCCCCTCTGACCTTTACATGTGGCCCCTCGGGCAACAGGAGCACTGGGCTGCTGTTTGCTCAACTTCGCACTAACAAAAATATTAAATACACACACAATAATTTATTTCAAACTTAATTGGTGTTAGAGAAAGGAAGTAACCAGGGACTCCTGCACTTAACTTTAGAAATGCCTTTATTTTTAAAGACATCTTGCAGCATAAGTGTAAAACTAAGACAGTCTCTTCAAAATTAATTAAGTGTATTTAGTTAATATGCAGAACCTTTTCGCCCTAGTACAATTTATTTTATCAGTGCATTGAGATGTATTCATTTTAGTGTGATAGTTTTCAAACATAATTTTGGAAACATGAATTATTTCCCTTACCCTGAGGACACCACCAATAGTAATTTAAAGAGGCAACTCACTTGGTATGTGCACTTTATGGGTGGCCCGGGTTCCTATCATACATAAACAACATTATAGTTTATTAAATCAAACATAGAAGCAGGTTTTGTGCAGCGCACACCATAAATCATGTATTTCAAGGTCATCTTAAATGTGATAATGCAGAAAAAGGACGGAAAGTGACACTAAACAATTGCCTAGGATCACAAAATTTGGAAAAGTGTGTAAACCGGGATTAATTCCAGATTTTCTGGTTTCCCATTGTTTATTTCACCCACTAGATGTATATCCTTTGCTTCCCCTACACCTACCTTGCCACCAATCCCCCTAGCCACCCCACCTGACCACCACTGCCCTGGCATCAATGAGGCCCCCAGGCACGTCACAGACAAATTTTTTGGCCCCTGGGAAAATGTTTGCGAGTACCCATGCGCTAATCCTTTTAGAACCGGCAGTAATGATCGTTACGGGTGATTGCAACACTTCAGAATTTGCTGACCCTTGTGAACTCAAACAATTTCTGTCCAATCCCTGCGCATGCACGGTGGGCACACGACCCAACGCTGGATCCTCCTGACATATGAGTGCAACACCAGGCACTCAAGAGGTATGGTGAACATTCCTGGGGTTGGCTAATAAAAGTATGAAACAACAAAACACAGATAGTATAAAATAATAAAAAACATGATTAGGAACAATAATAGTGTCATTTAATCCAATTTGCCAAGGAATAAAAGAGGCAGTGGTAACAGCTCCACTGAGCTCACTCCAACCAAGTGCTGATCCTATTTCTGTGATCATTCCATAAGCTGCAATCGACGTGGCAAGGTGAGGAGCACAGATGCCAAAAATCTGTCTTTGCCAATGCTGCAATTCATCAAGAATTAGCAAAGTCAAAAGCCGAGTGATCTGTCACCAGATGACACATGGGGGCCGATTGGAGGAACAACATGGGTCACATCATGCACTAGAGGAGCAGGGGGTCAGCAAAAAAACAAATAATTGAATTTAAACTAATGAGGTTGTGGCCTATTTTAAAAAATGCCTACACTGCCTAAATGCTGTGTGCTGCCGTGTTTGCATATGCCTGCAATCATATGCACCATGGTTATTATTTTTAATTATTTTTTTTAACCACCAAAACATGATCACTATCCATGTGAAAAGGTAGAATACATATAAATAGAGTCTGCAGGAGTATAGAAAGGGAAGCAAGCAGCTAGACAGTTAAAAAAGCCCTCTAAAATAAATATTAAGTAAGAAAAATGAGGCGGGATGGAATCATATTCAGGGCTGAGCACGGAGAAAGCGTGCAGGGGATGGGGTCCCTTCAAATAAAAAACAAGTAATGAAAACATAAAAATCAACGCTGTTGTATGTTTAGACAACTATTTTAGAGTGTTCCCATCTGTAAAATGTTGTGGGCTGACACCAAAGAGAATGGACAGCCCTGTTAGGTAATGGCAAAGTTCAGCTGAACAATAGTAGCCAATTGCTGGCAGGGGATACCCAAATGTCACTTTCTGGGGTTGGGCTCGCTGACATAATAACAGAAAGACAAATATTGTGTGGACATAATAATTTGTGAAAAATATCGAGAAGGTAAGTGCAAATAGGTAAGTATAGATTTAGGGCCGGATGTATCAAAGGATTTTGCATTCGCAAACAGTGCGAATCAGTAAATTTCGCCATTGCGAATGCAAAATCACCTTTCACGATGTATGAAAGGCATTCGCAGTGCAAATATAAGGAATCGCAAAAATAGCGATTCCTTGTAACATGCCACATGAATTTGTGGGTCGCATTCGCGTAACAGCACATAAGATTCCCAAACACCCCACAGGAATTACTACAGACAAAATTTGATTTCTACCAGATTGCCCGATTCCCACATGTAATAGGCGCCATCAATGGAACACATGTAGCTATATGTACGGAACCGTAAAAGTACACATTCCATGAACATACAAGTAATTAGCAATGCCTCCAACGTTACAACCAATCTCGTGGCAAGATGCCCAGGTAGCACACATGACTCCTGCATCTTTCGGAACAGTGACATTTACTCAAGACTACTTGCTGGGGAGTTTGGTGAAGGATACCTACTGGGTAATGTAATAGTTGACAATGTCACATTGATATATATGTGATGTAACAGATAAAAATTACTCATTATACTCTCCTGTCATTCCAGGAAACAGTGCCTATGCTGTGCGGTCATTCATACTAACGCCCTACCTGAGTCCTGCAAAGCAAGCCAAAAGGAGATATAATGCTGCTCACAGGACAACCCGCAGCATTGTGGAGAGGACCTTTGGGCTGCTGAAGAGCCGTTTCAGATGTATACACAAGAGTGGTGGTGCACTACAATCCAGCCCTGAAACAATATACAAAATCGTAGATACATGTGCTATGTTGCACAACATTGCTAATCGAGGGGCATACCTGTGGAACCCACTGAGCTGGACTCAGATGAGGATGATGATCACTTGTCACCCCTTCACCAAGCAGAGAGAAGCAGTACAGCAGAGGGCAGACAAAGACGTGTTGAGATCACGTGCAACCATTTCTGATGTAAGTAATGACAATACACGTCTATTTCATGTATTGCTGTAGGTAGCATCTTTATTGCCTTGACTTCAGGTAATATATGTGTGATTAGGACATTGCTATGCACTATACACATACAGGTGCGAGTAACCATTTTACACTATTAACATCATAGTATAACTGTTTTGCTACATGTTAAGCTATTCCCCTGTACCCCTCAACATTACTTCCTACGTTCACGCACTCCACTTGAGTGCTCAGTGGTCTTGGTGGCACCTCTTGCAGTGGGTTCAAAGACAGTACTGTGTCTGGTACTGCGACGCCTAGGATCCATCACAGGGGCTGTGAGACTGCTGAGGCTAGAGAGCTCCTCACTATTCCCACCACCCAGTTCGCTGTTTGTAGCACTCCAGGCTGTCTGCATTGTCTCCAAAACATTGGTTATTTGCACCAATCCTTGTGCAATGTCCTGACTGCAATGTGCCATCTCCACTTGTATGCCCACAGCACATCGTGATATCAAGGTAGTTGTGGTAGTGAGCCGATTGACAGATCTGCAGAACCCATCCAACCTGCCCATCAATTAGTGATGGCGCCTACGGTGGCTGACATGCTCCTGCTGCATCACAGTGTAGAGTTCCCTGATGGCATTTGTCATCTCCTTTGCGTTTTCTGCTGCTGTTTGCCGTCCCTCATGCAGCTTGCACATGTTTTCATTAAGAGACTCAAACTGCTTGTGTATTACTCCCATGTTTTAATTGAGACTCAAACTGCTTGTGCAATGCTCCCATGTTTTCATTGAGTGCATCCACCTGCTTGTGCATTGTTCCCAAGTTGTCATTGTGAGACTCAAACTGCCTGTGCATTGCGCTCATGTTATGATCGATTGATACTAACTGCCTGTGCATTGACCTCATGTATTTACATTGCAGTTGCTGCACTATAAGCATGGGAGCCTCAAGGTCGCCAAAGAGTGATGGGCCCTCACCCTCCTCTGTGCACTGTCTGCCTGCTTTGCGACGCCTCCTGTGGGGAGTGGACTGACACTGGGGCAGGGACTGCTGTCTTACTGTGTTTCTAGCCTCTGGGGGTGGTATGGGTTCTTCATCCGGCATTTCATCAGAGTCCAGGTTATACTCAGGAAGAGGTAGAACTCTTGCCCTGCATCTAGTTGGTGCATGTATGAAGGACTCACTGGTGTTTGAGTCAGACTGTGGCTGAGTTTCGCTATCCCCCACATTTGCACCTTCTGCTGCGTCAGGGCCCGGAACATCTGCAACAACAATGTGCAGCATGTCATTTTTGATTAATACTCAGCTAGTTGCATTATAGTATTAAATGTACACTGGAATAGTATCACTAAGAGTTTTTTGTGTTGTGTCTCTATTTGGCTTAACACTATCTTGATATTTATGTGGTATTTGCACTTTAAGGGTGTGAAATACCACTCCCATAAGGCATTGTTGTGTTGTATGCAAGATGTGGCATGGACTACTTATCACACTGCATGGTGCCAATAGGGATTTGTACATGCACATATGGGGAGACACATCATTACTGCCCTTACCTTTGCTGGTGCTGGGTGTGCCTGAGGAGTCAATGTCACTGACATCACTGACAGCTTCAGGAAGCAGTGTCGACTCCACCATGTCTTCCATTGGTGTGAACGGAGTCTGGGTGGGTGGCCCTCCTTCGGTGCTCCTTGCCTCCTTTAGCCTTCTGGCTACCCTCTCTTTGGCATGTTGTGTCTCTATTTGGCTTAACACTATCTTGATATTTATGTGGTATTTGCACTTTAAGGGTGTGAAATACCACTCCCATAAGGCATTGTTGTGTTTTATGCAAGATGTGGCATGGACTACTTATCACACTGCATGGTGCCAATAGGCATTTGTACATGCACATATGGGGAGACACATCATTACTGCCCTTACCTTTGCTGTCACTGACATCACTGACAGCTTCAGGAAGCAGTGTCGACTCCACCACGTCTTCCATTGGTGTGAACGGAGTCTGGGTGGGTGGCCCTCCTTCGGTGCTCCTTGCCTCCTTTAGCCTTCTGGCTACCCTCTCTTTGGCATGTGAACTCAAGTCGTACCATTGGGTGTGTATCTCCTCAACGGAGCGCTGTGCAACACCCACTGCTCATATTTTGATCTGGATGTCTGACCACAGTTTCCTCTTCTCACTTTCAGGTACCTGGAGTTAGTTCTTCCAAAAAAAGTTTGTTCTGGTTCCTGACCACCTCCTCGGTTAGCACCTGCTCACTGAATTTGAGCTTGCCCTTCCTGTCACCTTTCTCCTTCAAATTACCATCAGTAGCCATGTTCCTGTTTGTTCCTGGCTGGCTCTCAAGACTGCCTCCCAGGTGCTGGGCTGTGTCTCTCTGGCTGCTCCTCTGGGTGAGGCTTCTGGAAACAGCATGGGCTGACTCACTTCCTTTGTGATGTCATCAGGCTGTTCCTGCTATTTTTTGCGATTCGGTATTTGAAACTCACAAATTGTGATTGCGAATTTTAAGAAATGGCTATTCCTGACTCACAATTTTCAGACATCCCACTTTGCATTTCTAAAATAGCGATTTCTTAAAATTCACTAATTAAGAAATGCAAACCGGGAGCTTGATACATCTGGCCTTACTTACTAATCTTAACTCCACATCTGCATACCTGGAAGATAAATATATTGTCAAGGTCCATATATGTGGAGTTATGTATAGTAAAACTTTACTTACCTTCACAATATTTTTGTCCTCAATATTTTGACAAAATATTCTGTTCCACGATATTTGTGTTTCCCATATTGTTGCCTGAGAGCTAAAGCTGCCAGTTTGGGATATATAAAACAACTGTATAACATATCTTTGTATCCCAACCTTCATAAATTATAGTTTTCCAACTTTCACTGGTCACTGAATGGATCAATGGTTTGTGCTTACAGAGTTTTTCTTCTCTTGATCTATATAATTGGACAATGATTGAACAAGTATGTACACATGTTGAGCCAAAATTTGTTCAGTAGTTTGTACAAAGTGATTTGAGGTATTAAGCTGGGATTATGGTGGGCCATGACCCACCAAAAAAATACAGGGCTGTCCGTGAGGAAATCCACAGAATTTGGCAGTGATCTTTGCAGGCAGGAAGGAGCATCTTGGCCCCTTGTTGCGGTTTGGTTCTAGCTCATGCAGAGTTTATTTACAGTGTGCACCCGTGCATATTTGTGCTTAAAGAGAATATGTTACCTCCTTCACTGAATAGTACCTGGAATTTTACATCTTAGAAAAAAATTGTGAATGGCAGGAATGAAGCAAAGAAGTATGCTTGCCAACAGATCCACAATGGGGCGATTGAGCTGATCCACAAGTGGCATCACAGATATTTTCTTTTTGATACTTCACCTGCTCAAACACTGGACTATATATTGTGAACACAGGGATGTAAATTTAGGCCCAGACTTACTAAGGGTGTACCTCATCTTTGCGCATGGACGGAGATACAAGGCGATGCAAGCCTTTAAGTCCTGCACAAAAATAATCCTGGCTGTAAAGCAGGTACCTTTGCACCAGGGTGCAAAGGTGTCTGCCTTGTTGCTAAGCTGCACTCAGTGTGACAAGAGAGGGAGGGAGCAGGACATTATTGATTTCTCTTTCGGCGAAGCAATTAGCCAATTAGCCAATTTAAGATCTCTCCGTGGACAATACTTTCAGGGATGATGATCCCCAATGTCTTGGATAATTTTATGTAAGGTGCTTCAAGCACACCTATCATATATTCATGCATCTACTTTTGTCTTATTTTGTATGGTGCCTACACTCCCTATACTCTGCATTAGGTCATAAGGAGTAAGGGTGAGGGTAAGCAAGCGAAGGCAAGTGCAAGGAAGAAGAAAAGTCATGCAGTTCATTATAGAAGACTAGTGAGGGAGGTGGGTTTTCAGAGCTGTGGATTCCTTACAGAGCTTACCTCATGGGAAAGTATCAAAGGAAGTGGGATTCAGGGGAGGTGAACATAAAAACTCCTACCTTCAAAATGTATGAGCCACACCATACATAGAGATCCATTTTTTGGGTAGTGACTCATGAACATTATCATCATGTATAGCAAAAGAGGGAAAAATTCTGCTCAAAGTGTGCTTGGTTAGTTTACTAATCTACATAATCAAACATACCTTACAGTCATTTTGAAACCTGACATACTGAGATCTTCAAGGAAGGCCACAAAAATTTGTTTTAAAAGGAAATGCTTCAATATGCATGTGACCCCCAAAATGTAATTCACATTTCAAAGATAGCATTGAAGAGCACCCACTCATTCACTGTGTGATTTTAGAACAGATTGAATTTGGGCTGAAAAATATAACCAGTGATATATTCTGTCTTCAAGAGAAAAATAATTGAGGTACAAAGCTTGAAAACTATGCATGTTCTGCTACCAAGTCAGGGCTCCTTACCTTTGAAGATAAAAAGAACAAGCCACATACCAGTTAGAATAATCTTGAAGCACTGGCAGACTTTATCACTTCTAAACAAGATTCAACCAATAAGGATACGGGTGTAGGAAAGCGGCGCCCGCCACTGGTGAAAGACCGGACAGCCTTTTTTTATAAGGATTTGAGAAACATTTTAACAAGATGACTAAGTGAATCTGGTGTTTATATCCAGAGGTGGGTGCACATGAAAACAACCTGTAAGAGCCAGAAGAGGCCAGAACATCTTTAGCTATTTGGTTCTTTTCAAAACAGTATGTGCAGCAGCAGCCTTTTTATTCACTTGTAGCACCCATGGGATGTTATTCTCAAAGATGTAACTCTCAAGTTGTGAGATATGCCTCAGCTGCAGAACCAAGCAATTTAAAAAAAACTTTTTTATTAAAGTTTGTTCAGCTTCTTTTCTCTAGTAAACAGCTTTCTAAACAAAGGGCAAATGTTCACAAACATGTCATAAAAGATTGGCCGAGATATGATCATGTCCATGAGTGACATAAAGAAGCTTCTTTGATTGCTTCCTCCTTCAGCTGTTTTTCAATATAACCAGTAATACTGAGTTGTGTCCCTGTATGTCTCTATTGGCTATGGTCCCAGCTACCAGGAAGACGTTTGAGGCATTCATCACATATTAACTAATCAATGCAACAAAGTGCAAAAATGTGATTCCAAAATGTCTGCCATACAACTATGGGTAATCAGTTCTCTCATACAACAATTGTGCCTTGTCACATGGCAAAACATACTCCTAGGGATGAAACCACTGATACTCTTGTGGTGATGAATGACATTTGGATCCTGAATGACAGATTTGACTGCTTCCTCTTGCAGGTTCATAACCAGAGCCACAATGTCAGTGTCAGTATGTGAATCAACTATTTTTATAACAGGTCACTCAGCAAAGGCTCACTAGATGGGTCACAAATTCCATTAACTGCAACTTATCTCATCAAAGCCCTGGCTAAGCTCCCCTGATTCTAAGAAGTTATATTATGAAACAAAAGTTATATATGTAAACTCCTAGACATGTCTACAGCTTGCAGTCATACAGATTGCTTAGTAGAGTTAAAGACCTGCACTCCGTAACAAACGCATCTGTCCTATCAAAATATGCATGCAGCCAAAAGTTATATATGTAAAATCCAGTTGTCAACTTGCAAACCTCTGAGGGTTTGAATGATGGTATCCATTAAAAAAAATACACTGTATGGTGAGAGAGGGTGGTCCTGAAAATCTGGTCCGCCCAATTATTTTGCTTTTTGATCTCCTGAATTTTGACCTTTTACTGTGAGGGAGCCTCATAGTTGGGGAATCACCCACAGTAAAGGCATGGTAAATTTGACTGGGCTTTTTTATCACCAGTGCTGCCTTGCTAAGGAAAGACTGCCACAGCGCAGCACAAGTAGGAGGCACCAGGCTGGTTACACGTGATCACATGTGCACACGCTTGTGCACCAGTGTGATGGCTGTGCAGGTAAGATTCCTGATGTGCTCAGCCCAAGAACTGTGCTTAGGTAGCCTGGCGCAGAAGGAACTGTGCAGAGTGCGTAGTGACCTGGGGTAGGCCTCATGAGATGGTGGACACATGTGAGGGATAGTCAGTGTGCTAACTGTCTTTTCACTGTAGAGACACTCCATTAAATGTCAATGGGATAGGATGGCCTACAGCACATCACCAGTCCCCTACAGTCCACAGAGACCAGAGTCCCACCAATGTACACTGTAACCTGTATAAAAAATAATAATGCAGTAGGTTACGAAGGAATAGTTGCACAACTTGCGGGTCATTCAGGAATTTCATCTTTCTCTGAATCAGCTCAGGATTAGGGTCAGATACTGCTCTGTCCAGCTGCCTGAGCAGAGCCTTGTATCAGTCAGCCAGCTGTCATCCTGTGCCAGGAAATGGGTAGAGAGGCCCTGGAAGGAATGTCATGGAGGAGGGGCTGAGATTTTCAGAGCACATGTGGCACTAACGCCTGGACAACGTCATTTTGAGTCATCGCAGAAGACTGTGCAGGAAGGAGGGGAGAGGGGCAAGGAAGTGATTTGGCACATCTGGATAGGCCAGAGGTGTAGGCCTTCTGTATACGTCTGCCCCCACTCAAAAGGTCTTGCACAGGGGAGAGCTCTCTCTCTTGGCTGTGCCTCACTGCAGGATACTCGGACTGAGAGCGAGTGTCATGGACAACTGGAAAGAAGAACCCCCTGACTGCCAACTGGGGCAGGGACTCTGTCCCTGAATGACTTCAGACCCAGAGAGGAGCATGCTGGAGCCAGGTAAGCTGGCCCCCTTAGGCCTCCGAGGACTAGTTGGAGGAAAGACTGGACTGGTGCAAGGTGAGCACGCAGCCCTGAAGAAAAGGAAGGCACCCACAGGAAAGACTGGTGCAGGGAGTCAGTGAGACTGCTCCCTACAATTTGGGAAACATGTAGGCCAGAAGGCCTACTTAAAGTGTTCCTAGTGGCAAGGGCTCATCACCAGGAGCGAAATGACACCAATATCATCAAAATCGGGCCTTGGAAGCCCGAGATATCACTAGACGAAGTTCTTTGACCTTCTCCAAGCGAACGGTGAAGCACGTGGGGCTTTGACGCTGCTGCAGTGTGTGCCCCTGGGGTGGGTCAGGGCCCGGGTACTGCCCCCAAAAAAAGTTAAGCAGGGGGGCACCATTCGTCCCATCGTAAATACCTGCAGAGGGGCCCAGGACCCCATCCCAGCGCCCCACGAAGAAGCAACCTCAGGAAGCGCCATCACACTCCCTGAAAAGTTGTGGGCAGTGCTGAGGGCCAGAAGTAAAGCCCGGGGGTGCCATTGCGCCCCTGTGAAGGTGTTGAGTGGGGCCCCAGACCCCATCCTGGGGCCCCACAGAGAAAGCAGAGTCAGACAGTGCTGTTGCACTCCACAGGAAACTGGAAGAGGGGCCCAGGACCCCATCCTGGGGACCCCCAAGAAGTGAATCTGGGGAATGCCATTGCGTCCCCTGTGATGATGGCTGCTGGCTGAAGGAGGGGCCGGCGGCCTAAGACAAAGCCAGGGAGCACCCTTGCGCTTTCATTGAAAATGCCAAAAGGGGCCCTGCACGGAAGATGATGTTGGGGACGCCATGATGCCCCCCATAAAGATGCCCAGATGGGCCCCATACCTCATCCTGTGAAGAGGAGGAAGTCGGGGAGTGCCATTGTGCTCCCTGTGAGTGTGAGGAAGGGCCCCGAACTCCATACCGGGGCCTGGATGGTGCAGGAAAGGAGGGGGGAGTGCTGCCCTACTCCCCCAGGTAACCCACCCGGCTGCAGCAGCTGCACACATCTGCTCTCAGGAGTGGGCAGACACCTATGGCAGGCCAGCTCCTGCTGCAGCACCTGGAGGTGCTTACCATGCAGTGAGCTGGAGGAAGCAGCCACCGATGGACTCCCTGTGCTGCTTCCCAATGACGGAACGCATACCTGGTGTGGGGTGTCTGGGTCAGACCAGACATCCCCAAGGCAGGGATCAATCTGCTGCAGCAGCACAGCTCTCCCTGGCACAGCAGGAGAGCTGCTCATTCCATATGCACACCGCCCCACAATGCCTTGCGGGGCACCATGATTTGTTTTTGCTCCTTGCCAGCTTGTGGAGGCCCCAGAAATTTTCAGCCACCACCAACAAAGTGTCCATGGACGGGGGAGCTGCAGGAGCAGCACAGCCTCCCTCTAACACAAAGTTTGTGTCCCTACCCTAGGTTGGATGGGAGAAAATAATTGTTTCCCCCCAAGGGTTCCCAAGCACTGTGATGCACAAGTTTGTTGGACCTTTTTTCTTTGCTTGTGGAACTACACCTCCTGAGGGCAAAAGTCTGTTATTGCAAATCATTTTACAGCCCTAGTTGATATGATAGCATGCTATAGTAAATATATTCTGGGAATGTGTGGTCCCAGGAGGTAGGTCTGTGAAGGGTCATATGACAAAGCACCATCTATGTCTGCAGGATGGTGTTAAACCATGTTATCCAGAGTAATTTGAGAGTAATCTGATAGTAATTCTGATAGCACAAAGTATTCCAACATGCCTATACAGTTTTTCATTCATACTTATTTGAGTAATGAGACTGACAGCCACCTCTTATCAAAGTAGATATTTTTAAATTGTTGGATTGAGTAGCATGTATAATAAATGTACTTTTACTTTATCAAAAGCACAGGTTAGACAATCATTTACTGTTTGCTATTCTTGTGTGCTCATGAATGGTGATTACTAGCCCACACCACCTCTCTTGAGTAAGCCTTGGACTGCTCTGCAACGCTCCCATATGGGAGTCAAGTGCTACAATGGGATGTCTGGTTCCAAGTGGTGGTTGAGTGTGGGCCCATTACTTGTGCAGCCCACACAACTAATGACCCACCTTCCAACATTTGCTGTTCAGTCAAAGGAAACATAGTATCCCATTCTGGTATGCATTTCTGGCACTTGATAAGTCCAGTTCTGCCAAACATTACCTATGCAGTAATGAGAAAATATGAGAGCGCAAGGCTTCAAGAAGGGTTCAAAGGTTTGGTCATGTGAACTAAAAGTATGAGAAAGGAAAGCCACTGAGCACCCATATATGTCAAGTGAGAAAAAGAAGAGTCAATGTTTTAACTGTGTTGTTATAATTAGTTAGCTTGCACAAAGGACAGATGTCTGGGGAGCGTTCAAAGAAATGTTCATAAAGTGTTTTAGGCCATAGTGTATCCTTTTGAACTCTCACAGTACACACACTAGGCCTACATGAGGTGGGCTTTTACTTTAAAGGTTTAGGGATAGAACCTGGTACCCACACCACAGACTGTGGTGTAAGGGTAGAGGTAGCTGACTTTGTGGGTGAGGAGGTGGTTAGGGGGGCCCAGGAAATTCTTACCTTTTTAAGGGTAGGACCAATTTACAAAGGGAGGGAGCCCCAGCTAGTCATATTCCCTGAAGAGATTTTTCCCACCCTTGGTGTAGGCCAAATCCACTGGAGAGGTGGGGGCAGAAGACTTTGTAGCCGCAGATAGTGCCCCCAACCCCCATCTGGGAACTTCCTGCAGTAGGGAACCCGGAAAAAATAAGAGTCCCCATGGTTCCTCACATGTCATTCCCTTGATCCCTTAGGTTACCTGGTGGGGAGGGTGGGTGACCTGGGGTGGCCCATGGTGGTGGGTGGCCCCAAAGGAGGTGTAGTGCTAGTCCCTAAGCTCCCTAGGTGAGCTAAGTGTCTAACCCTGAGGAGTTCTGAGCAGCTTATTAGCCCTGAAGTGTCAAGGTAGGGTAGGAGGCTACCCAAAGGTAGTGAAAGGACGTCATCCTGGAGCAAAGTCAGTTTGAACCTGGGGTGGTGGTTGGGGATGCCAGGACAACTGACCAGTCAGGTAGCTCCTGTGGGATCAGACCTCAAGAAAAAAGGAAAGGTGCAGGGGCCACATCTGTTAGGAGGTGCTCTGAGCTGTCGACCAGTGACGGGCTGCAGAGGCTTTTACTTGGTGGACCCCGGCGTGGGGGACTGGTGGAGTTCCAGCCCCAGGGTGAGCACATAAGATGGCTATACTTATGGGAAGGGACCCTATGCTCCTGGGAGAGAGGCAGGCCTATCTTAAGTGAAGGGACCCTGGGCTCCTGTGTAGGGTGACGCTATATAGCTAGGGATCCCGAGGGTTCCTGGAAGGTCTCCTGACATGATGCTGGGGAACTAAGGAAGGCCCAAGGAAGTGGGCCTTGGTGAAGCTGACCCAGGCTCACTGGTCCTCCAATGGTGCTCTAGGAGGAGGAGCTCATTCCCTAGGGAAGGCGGGGTAATAGGCCCGGTTCTCACAGTCCAGATCAAAGATAGGGTCTAAGTTCCCGGGTGGGTTCCGTGTGGAGCTACCAAAGATGGCAGGAGGGAGCTGCATCAAATTGAGTTTTTTTTGTCATAGATAGCATACCAAAAAATGAAAGAGGCAGTGACAGGGTGAAGGCTTTCAGGTGATTGGAATCCCAGTACATAATTGGCCTTAACTCTCAGGTTCCTAATGGAATTAACATTGATGAAGAAATATGTGTGCAATTAGACTGATAGCGTACTATGCACTATGAGAATGAATGAGCCTGGTTGATCTTCGATTTTAATATTTATTATTCTATTCTTCTCATCTGTGAGGATAGAATGTGTGATACTTTTGGTAGCTTTCTTTATCTGTTCTTCTGTCTGAATTCTATTTCTACTTCCCTTTAGGTCTTTAGTAAGTGGCAGCTGGGACTTAGCACTTGCATTCTAATTGGGAGTCCTTTCCTTTCCTCTTCTTTCCTATTTCTTGTTTACTTGAGTTCTGGATTCGGCATCACTGATCACGATATTTGTCTCTTTTAATATCTCCCAAAAGTGAGCATGAATTCGGTTTTCGGGTTATTTGCATGTGTGATCCTTATTCTAACCCACATTTGCGTATAGTAGTCATCGTCTTCCATACATTATGGTATGGTAACTTATTTCAGTGTACGTTTGTCAATTTTTATGCAGCTTAGATTTATTACTTCAGGTTCTGGCTTAGCGATATATCTGATCCTCAATATAACTGCTTTACATATTGCTGACTTCACTATGATTATAGACATTAGATTTTGAAGAAAATATGTTGGGATAATCATGGATGAAATTATATTGCAATGTAAAACATGCAAATGTGGTGAAGTCAATATTTCAAGATGGTCACCATTGTTTGATTTTAATTTGCATGTTTTGAATGGAACTGTGATGATGGATAGGACAGCACATATTTCAGAAATATTTCTCACTTGCCTGAGATTACTTGTAGTTTTTTTGGCAGCTCGGTGCTGTTGTCTATTTAAATATTCATGTTTTCAGTAGGGTGAGCATTTATGTTGATAGGACCTGGAATGCCTTCATTACATATTGAATCATTTTTTTTCTTTTTTATTATCTTCATCAGCAGCTTCTACAATATTTTTGACATTATGTGAACCAGTATGATGTGACTTGAAATTCAATGTATAATATATTGGATGGGGATGTATGAGATTTTGCCATTTCCAATAAGTCTGCTGCCATTTCAGCCTGTGTGGGGAGACAAAGTTGTCCGTCGTTGTTTATCACTCCTTTAAAATCTTTAGGTGTTGACATTTACCTGACTCATGATCAAGGCGCTAGCTGCGCCAAAATGTGTTGGGTGTTTTTTTTTGCTATTACATGTGAATAAAGAAGTGTCTTGTAAATACACCGGACCGAAGTGCACGTCATTTTCTGAGTAGCTATATGCCACAGTAACTCAGACGGAGCTTCTAGGTTTCAGTGGGACGCCTTGCCCAGACGTACACCGCTACTGGGATTTCCTGGAAGGGCAACAAGGCCCTAGTGTTGAAGGATGTGTTTATGTGTGTGTGTGTATATATATATATATATATATATATATATATATATATAAAAATATTTATATATATAAACATATATATATATGTAAAAACCCACCCTAAAATACTAAAACAGTTAATATGTCTAAACTTCAGCCCAACAAATCCCAATACAATGTGATCTGCCCTGGCTAAGTGTGTGTTTAAGTCATCATCCATCAGATATATGTCATCTACATCCGACAATGCGTCCAGATCAATAACAGGTAACACTGATGTCACATGGGCAGAGAACAGCCATGGGCTGTTCTGATATCCCTGCAGGAGTCGCCAAAACTGCGCTGAAATTCGAGCATGGAGAAAGTGGCTAGATTCCTACTTTCATGCACTATGGCCCTCATTACGACCCTGGCGGTCGGTGATAAAGTGGCGGAAATACTGCCAACAGGCCGGCAGTAATAAATATGAAATTATGACCATGGCGGAAACTGCTCATACAGACAGCCACTTTAACACACCGACCGCCAGGGTGAAACCAACAGGCACCACGGCGGTAAACGCCTATAGCCAGGTGGAAGACAATGTTCTGCCCACTGTATTATGAGACACCAATCCGCCACCTTTTCCAGGGTGGTACCAACAACATCAAAAGCCTGGTGGAAACAGATTTCATAAGTCAAAGGACTCACCTGTGGAGACACACGGAACAACCATTCTGCCATCAAGCCCAAGTTGCATCTGTTCCCCATGCTCTTCTTCCTTCTGCTCCACTACGAACACCGACGCCGGCGAGTGACCACAGTGAGTACTGCCGCCCACCACACAGGGGAGGGGAGGAGGAAAAAGAGAGTGACACACACACACACTCAACACACACACACCCAACACCATACACACAAACAGATGCAGTAACATTACATATTCACCCCATACCCCTCAGGAATAATGCAAGGACAAAAGGAATTGATTAAAGTGAGTGTTATAAGATAAAATAGTATAAATATGTGCATCCAAATCAAAAAGTATATACATATTTATAAATGTAGGGACACTGCCCAGTCCTCCATGTCCGTGGGCCACAGGTCCACATCACATAGTCCAAGGCTTACTCCTGCAACAACATGGAGAGTACACTGCAGGGGCATCAGGTCGAAAATAGCTAGGCACCTCAGGAAGACAGGGAATGGGGGGCACCTCAGCTGGAAGATGGTACAACACCACTGGCCCTGGAGGGGGCACCATGCCCTGTGCTCGGTCCTGGGGAGTGCAAGGCCAAAGTCGTTCAAGTGGATGATTTGCCCACTGCTTGGTCCTGGGAAGTGAAAGGTCACAGTTTTTCAAGTGGGTGATTTGTGCACTGCTTGTTCCTGGGGAGAGCAAGGCCACTGTCTTTCCAGTGGGTGATTTGCCCACTGCATGTTCCTGGGGAGTGCAAGGCCACAGTCTTTAAAGTGGGTGATTTGGGGAATGCAAGGCCACAGTCTTTCAAGTGGGTGTCAGACCCACAGGATTTGCAGGGGCCAGGCCACACAACAGCCCGTGGACGCAGGAGTACACATTGTCTACCAGCGGTGACAGCTGCTCAGTGGTGGCAGTGGTGCTGCTAATGGTGGAGTTGGCAGTGGTGGGGGAGGCTCCAGCCCTTCCCCTGCAGCATCGGATGGCTGCTCACTGGGGCTGATGCTGCTGGCAGTGGTGCTGGTGGCGGTGCTGGCAGTCCAGGCAACATATGGGAATCTAAACTTTAAAAGTTTGAGGGGTCTCTGCATTGAAAGAGGTTTAGCAATTGGTAAGAATCCTACAAAAGATCTTCTCCTTAGCCTTCTCCTAGAAAGTGACCAGAACCATTCTGGCCCATCCCAGGATCAGGAGGTAGAGGAGGGGGGCTACCCAGCCAGACTCAGAGGAGTCCCCTGAGGATGTTCGGGAGGGTTCTTCCAAGGACCTGGAGCTAACAGGCCATCAAGTGACACTGGTAGTGGGAGGGGGTCAAACACTAGTAGGGCACCTTTCAATCCTAAGGGATAGGTTACTAGAGTCCAGCCAGTTAGGGACAGGTCTCTCCCTGCCAATTCACACATTTCTTCTGTGTCTCACAATTCCCAAGCCTCCCACCCTGAGGATAACTTAATGGAAAGGGAACTCAGAAAGCTGAACTTGGAAGAGGCCAGGCTGAAGCTTAAACAGCAGCAGCTGGCCTTAGACAGGGAATCTCTGGATACTGAAATGGAAAGGCAGAGGTTGGGGTTAATTTCCCATGGTTGCAGCAGCAGTGTTTTTGATAACAATCCTGTTAGAGAGCAAGATTCCAGAAACCTGCATAAGATAGTTCGACCTTACAAGGAGGGGGGTGACATTAACAAGTGGTTTGCTACACTTGAGAGGGCCTGTATGGTAAAGTTGGTCCCTTAAAGGCAGTGGGCTGCTATCTTGTGGCTATCTTTCACTAGTAAGGGTAGGGATAGGCTCCTTACTGTCAGAGAATGTTATGCTAACAATTACAAAGTTTTGAAGGATGCATTCTTGGATGGATTTGGGTTAACCACTAAACAATACAGGATTAAGTTCAGAGAAACCAGAAAAGAGTCCTCTCAAGACTGGACAGACTTTGAAGACTGTTCAGTGAAGGCCTTGGAGGATTGGTTATATGGCAGTAAGGTGACTGACTATGAAAACCTGTATAATCTAATCCAGAGAGAGCATATTTTGAAAAATTGTGTGTCTGATTTGTTGCACCAGTACTTGGTAGACTCAGATCTAACCTCTCCCCAAGAATTGGGAAAGAAGGCAGACAAATGGGTCAGAACAAGAGTGAACAGAAAAGTACATAGAGGGGGTGACAATGATGGCAAGAAAAAGGATGGTAAGTCTTCTGACAAGGGTGGGGACAAAGATAAAAAAACATTCTGAATCTTCTTCAGACCCACAAAATTCCTCTGGGGGTGGTGGGTCCAAATCCTCTTCTCACAATCAGAAGAAGCCATGGTGTTATTTATGTAAAGTAAAAGGCTATTGGGCAAGTGATGCCAATTGTCCAAAGAAAAACACCAAGGCTCTCACTACCACAACCCCAACTGCAACCTCTAGTGTCCCTAGTAATAGCAGTGGTGGTGGGAGGTCTACTACAAATAGCCAATCCAAGGGTGGAGCTGGGCTCACTATTGGCAGTGTAGCTGGGATTGGTCTTGTTAGGAAGACCACATAGGCTGTTTTAGTGTCTAATGGTGGCATTGTATTTGCCACATTGTTTGCTTGTCCCCTTAATTTGGGTAAGTACAAGCAACTCCCCCTAATTAATGGTGTTGAGGTTGAGGGCTACAGGGACACAGGAGCCAGTGTAACTATGGTTATAGAGAAACTGGTTCACCCTGAACAACACCTACTTGGTCAGCTGATAAAGTGACTGATGCTCACAATAACACACTTAGCCATGCCATGGCTGTTGTGAATCTCAACTGGGGGGGTTTACTGGTCCAAAGAAAGTTGTGGTAGCCACTGAATTACCTGTAGATTGCTTACTAGGCAATGATTTGGAGACATCAGCTTGGGCTGAAGTGAAGTTGGAGGCTCATGCAGCAATGCTGGGCATCCCTCAGCATATATTTGCTTTGACAAGGGCTCTGTCCAAAAAGCAAAAAGGACAGGGAAACTTGGATCCTGGAACAATGGACCAAGTGCTCCCAAAAACTAGGGGTAGGAAGGGTAAATCCTTGCCCACTATCCCTCCCTCACCAGAAGATTCTCCTTTTGAGGAAGAGGAATCCTCTCCCTGTGCAGATGAGCTGGCAGCAGACACTGCTAAGCTTTTCGGTGCAGGGGGGCCTGCTAGGGAAGAGCTGAGTGTGGCACAGCAGACCTGTCCCACACTAGAGGGTTGGAGACAGTAAGCTGTCAAACAGCAGAATGGGGATGTCAGTGATAGCCATAAGGTGTCTTGGGAAGACAACCTCCTGTATGCTGAATCAAGGGACCCTAAACTTGAAGCTGCCAGGAGATTGGTCATCCCTTTGCAGTACAGGGAGTTCCTTCTTACCATGGCAGATTACATTCCTTTGGCTGGGCATTTGGGCCCAGGTAAAACTTCCCCTGTTCCACTGGCCCCATATGTCACAGGACACCAAAGAGTTTTGTCGCTCTTGTGTGACCTGCCAAGCCAGTGGCAAGACTGGTGGCAATCCAAAGGCCCCCTTAAATCCACTTCCAGTGATTGGGGTGCCCTTTGAAAGGGTAGGGGTTAACATAGTGGGCCCCCTTGACCCTCCAACAGCTTCAGGCAATAGGTTAATCCTTGTGGTAGTGTACCATGCCACTAGGTATCCTGAAGCTATCCCCTTAAGGACCACTACAGCTCCTGATTTGGCAAAGGCCCTCCTAGGATTTCTTTCCAGGGTGGGCTTCCCTAAGGAAGTGGTGTCAGAAAGAGGTAATAACTTTATGTCTGCATACCTCAAAGCAATGTGGAAGGAGTGTGGTGTAACATACAAGTTCACTACTCCTTATCATCCACAAACAAATGGTCTCATTAAGAGGTTTAATAACACTCTCAAAGGTATGATAATGGGACTCCCTGAAAAACTCAGAAGGAGATGGGATATCCTGTTTCCTCCTTTTTGCTTAGAGGGAGGTACGCCAAAAAGGAATAGGCTTTAGCCCCTTCCAACTCCTCTTTGGACACCCTATGAGAGGTTCCCTTGCACTTGTTAAGGAGGGTTGGGAACAATCTTTAAACGCTCCTAAACAGGACATTGTGGATTATGTACTTGGCCTAAGATCAAGAATGGCTGAGTTCATGAAAAAGGCCAGTAAAAACCTTCTGGCCAGCCAAGAGCTGCAAAAGCAATGGCATGACCAGAAGGCTGTCCTGACCCAGTACCACCCAGGACAGAAGGTGTGGGTATTGGAGCCTGTGGCCCCAAGAGCACTCAAGGACAAATGGAGTTGACCCCTTCTCATTGTTGAGAAAAAGGAAGAGGTTACCTACTTGGTAGACCTGGGCACTGGCAGGAGTCCCCTTAGGGTGCTCCAAGTCAACTGCCTAAAACCCTACTATGACAGGGCTGATCTCACCCTGCTCATGGCAACTGATGAGGGACAGGAAGAAGAGAGTGACCCTCTCCCTGATCTCTTCTCCACCACTGAAGCTGATGTCTTACTGGAGGGAGTAGTACTGGCAGATTGTCTTACTGCTGAGCAGAAAGATAACTGTGTAAATCTTTTAAGTCAGTTTTCTGAACTCTTCTTACTGATACCAGGTACCACTACTTGGTGTGAGCATACAATCAATACTGGAGACAGTTTACCTGTCAAAAGTAAGATTTATAAGCAGCCTGACCATGTCAGGGACTGCATTAAACAAGAGGTTCAGAAAATGTTGGACTTAGGAGTGATTGAGCCTTCAGAAAGCCCATGGGCTAGCCCAGTGGTGTTTGTTCCCAAACTTCACAGTAAGGATGGTAAACGGGAGATAAGGTTTTGTGTTGACTATAGAGGGCTCAACCAAGTAACCAAGACAGGTGCTCACCTTATATCCAGGGCAGATGACCTTATAGATACACTGGCTTCTGCAAGGTATACAAGCACTTTTGATTTAACTGCAGGGTATTGGCAGATTAAATTATCAGAAGATGCTAAACCCAAAACTGCATTTTCAACCATTGTAGGGCACCATTAATTTACTGTCATGCCCTTTGGTCTGAAGAATGCACCTAACACTTCTCAAAGGTTGGTGAACACAGTCCTGCAAGGGTTGGAAGCTTTTAGTGCAGCATATCTGGAAGATATAGCTGTCTTTACCTCCACCTGGGATGATCACCTGGTCCACCTGTGGAACGTTTTGGAGGCCCTGCAAAAGGCAGGCCTCACTATCGAGACCTCAAAGTGCCAGATAGGGCAGGAGAAAGTGGTTTATCTGGGCCACTTGGTAGGAGGGGAAAGGATTGCACCACTGCAGGGATAGATCCAGACCATTGTGGAATGGGCCCCCCCTACAACTCAAACCCAGGTGAGAGCCTTTTTAGGCCTCACAGGGTACTACAGGAAGTTTATAAAGAATTATGGCTCCATTGCAGCTCCTCTTAATGACCTCACTAGTAAGAAAATGCCTAAAAAGGTATTGTGGACAGCCAGCTGTCAAAAAGCTTTTGATGAGCTCAAATAGGCCATGTGCTCTGCACCTGTCCTAAAAAGCCCTTGCTACTCCAAAAAGTGCATAGTCCGGACTGATGCTTTTGAATTGGGGGTTGGGGCAGTGCTATCACAGCTTAATACTGAGGGCCATGATCAACCTGTTGCTTTTATCAGCAGAAGGTTGACCCCTAGAGAAAAGCGTTGGTCTGCCATAGAGAGGGAGGCCTTTGCTGTGGTCTGGGCACTGAAAAAGTTGAGACCATACATGTTTGGTACTCACTTTATTATTCAGACAGACCACAAACCTCTATTGTGGCTAAAACAAATGAAAGGTGAAAACTCAAAATTGTTGAGTTGGTCCATCTCCCTACAGGGGATGGACTATACAGTGGAACATAGACCTGGGAGTAACCACTCCAATGCAGATGGACTCTCCAGATATTTCCACTTAGACAATGAAGACTCATCTGGGCAAAGTTAGCCTTATTGTCCCTCTTTTTTTTTGGGGGGGGGGGTTGTGTAGGAAAGTACCATCTTGCCTGGCATGTTACCCCCATTTTTACTTGTATGTATGTTTGTTTTGCCTGTGTCACTGGGATCCTGCTAGCCAGGACCCAGTGCTCATAAGTTGTGCCCTGTATGTGTTCCCTGTGTGGTGCCTAACTGTATCACTGAGGCTCTGCTAACCAGAACCTCAGTGTTTATGCTCTCTCTGCTTTTGAAATTGTCACTGCAGGCTAGTGACTAATTTTACCAATTCTGATGGGCAAACTGGAACACCCTTATAATTCCCTAGTATATGGTACCTAGGTACCCAGGGTATTGGGGTTCCAGGACATCCAGATGGGCTGCAGCATTTCTTTTGCCACCCATAGGGAGCTCAGACAATTCTTACACAGGACTCCCACTGCAGCCTGAGTGAAATAACATCCACTGACTTTGTGAGTGCGGGGACACCGTTACACGCGAGAACTATATATAGGTCAATACCTATGTGTAGCTTCACAATGGTATCTCTGAACATGGCCATGTAACATGTCTTGGATCATGGAATTGTCACCCCAATACCATTCTGGTATCGGGGGACAATTCCATGCATCACTGGGGCTCCAGCATGGCCCCTGGGTACTGCCAAACTAGCTCTCTGGGGTTTTCTCTGCAGCTACCGCTGCTGCCAACCCTCAGACAGGTTACTGCCCTCCTGGAGTCTGGGCAGCCCAGTCCCAGAAAGGCAGAACAAAGGATCTCCTCTGAGAGAGGGTGTTAACCCTCTCCGTTTGGAAATAGGAGCTAAGGGCTGGGGAGGAGTAGCCTCCCCCAGCCTCTGGAAATGCTTTGAAGGGCACAGATGGTGCCCTCCTTGCATAAGATAGTCTACACCGGTTCAGGGAGCCCCCAGCCCCTGCTCTGGCACAAAACTGGACAAAGGAAAGGGGAGTGACCACTCCCCTGTCCATCACCACCGCAGGGGTGGTGCCCAGAGCTCCTCCAGTGTGTCGCAGACCTCTGCCATCTTGAATGCAGAGGTGTGAGGACACAATGGAGACCTCTGAGTGGCCAGTGCCAGCAGGTGACGTCAGAGACCCTTCCTGATAGGCTCTTACCTGGTTAGGTAGCCAATCCTCCTCTGAGGGCTATTTAGGGTCTCTCCTGTGGGTTTCTCACCAGATAACGAATGCAAGAGCTCACCAGAGTTCCTCTGCACTTCTCTCTTCGACTTCAGCCAAGGATCGACGGCTGACTGCTCCAGGACGCCTGCAAAACCGCAAATAAGTAGCAAGAAGAGTACCAGCAACATTGTAGTGCCTCATCCTGCCGGCTTTCTCAACTGTTTCCTGGTGGTGCATGCTCTGAGGGCTGTCTGCCTTCACCCTGCACTGGAAGCCAAAAAGAAATCTCCTGTGGGTCAACAGAATCTTCCCCCTGCTAGCGCAGGCACCAAATGTCAGTATCACTGGTCCTCTGGGTCCCCTCTCATCTTGACGAGCGTGGTCCCTGGAACACAGGAGCTGGATCCAAGCGTCCCCGACAGTCCGGTAGCCCTTCTGTCCACATTTGGTGGAGGTAAGTCCTTGCCTCCCCATGCCAGACAGTAATCCTGTATACTGTGTGAACTGCAGCTGCTAGGGCTTCTGTGCACTTTTGCAAGACTTCCTTCATGCACAGCACAGCCCAGATCCCCAGCACTCTGTCCTGCATTGCCCAACTCGCTGAGTTGGCCTCCGACTTCGTGAGACCCTCTTTTGTTGTGCTGAGATGACCGACGTGGTCAGATCTTCTGAATGCCTGTTCAGGTGCTTCTGCGAGAGCTGCCTGCTTCTGCCTGGGCTCTTTGTATTGCTGAGTGCCCCCTCTGTCTCCTCCTCTAAGGGGCGACATCCTGGTCCTTCCTGGGCCCTGGCAGTACCAAAAACCTTAAACAGCGACTCTTGCAGCTAGCAAGGCTTGTTTGAAGTCTTTCTGCATGGAATCAATGCTGCATCCTCCAGCATACCGTGTGACATCTTCTGACCAAAGGAGAAGTTCCTTGCACCTTCTGTTGTTGCAGAATCTTCAGCTTCTTCTACCCGGAGGCAGCCCTTTTGCACCTTCATCCGGGGTTTAGTGGGCTCCTGCCCCCCCCCCGGACACTTGCGTGACTCTTAGACTTGGTCCCCTTCCTTTGCAGGTCCTCAGGTCCAGGAATCCGTCTTCAGTGCTTTGCAGTCAGTTGTTGTCTTTGCAGAATACCCTATCTCGACTTTACTGTCTTTCTGGGGTATTAGGGTAACTTTACTCCTACTTTTCATGGTCTTGGGGTGGGGTACCTTGGACACCCTTAGTGTTTTCTTACACTCCCAGCGACCCTATACACACTACACTAGGCCTGGGGTCCATTTGTTGTTCGCATTCCACTTTTGGAGTATATGGTTTGTGTTGCCCCTAGGCCTATTGTCTCCTATTACATTCTATTGTGTTCTACAGTGTTTGCACTACTTTTCTAAGTGTTTTACTTACCTGATTTTGGTTTGTGTGTATATTTTGTGTATTTTACTTACCTCCTAAGGGAGTATATCCTCTGAGATACTTTTGGCATATTGTCACTAAAATAAAGTACCTTTATTTTTTAGTAACTCTGAGTATTGTGTTTCTTATGATATAGTGCTATACGATATAAGTGGTATAGTAGGAGCTTTTCATGTCTCCTAGTTCAGCCTAAGCTGCTCTGCTACAGCTACCTCTATCAGCCTAAGCTGCTAGAACACTACTAATCTACTGATAAGGGATAACTGGACCTGGCACAAGGTGTAAGTACCATCAGGTACCCACTATAAGGCGGGCCAGCCTCCTACAAGGTGACTCTCTCTACTGTGCATGCTTTAGTGGTGGGTGTCCTTGCGGGGCTGTGAGTGATGTCCATGCATTGGTGTTGCATGCAAGGCTTGGTACTGGGATGGGTGAGGTGTGATGGTGGGGTGTATGTGAGGTGGTGGGGTGATGGGGTGAGGGTAGGGGTGGGGGTATGTGATAGCATGCATGTAGGGGGGTGATAGTAATAGAGATTTGACTTACAAGAGTCTAGTCCTCCTGCTACTCCTGCCAGGCCCTCAGGATGCAGTATTGCCAAGACTTGCTCCTCCCATGTTGTTAGTTGTCGGGGAGCAGATGGGGGCCCACCACCAGTCCTCTGTACTGCTATCTGGTATCTTGCTACCACGGAACACACTTTCCCCCGTAGGTCGTTTCACCTCTTCCTGATGTTATCCCTAGTTCTTGGATGCTGTCCCACTGTGTTGACCCTGTCCACGATTCTGCGCCATAGCTCCATCTTCCTAGCAATGGAGGTGTGCTGCACCTGTGTTCCGAATAGCTGTGGCTCTACCCGGATAATTTCCTCCACCCTGACCCTTAGCTCCTCCTCTGAGAACCTTGGGTGTCTTTGTGGTGCCGTGGGTGTAGTGTGTGTGGTGTGTGTGAGGTGTGTGGGGTGATGTATTGGGGTGTGTGCTGTGAGGTGCATGGATGGTGTATGGGTGATGGTGTTCTGTGGCTCTGATTGTGTGGGTGCTCTTTCTGTATCTCTCTCTAGTGGCAATTTGTGTTAGTCATAAAGGGATGTTGGTAATGTGTGTGTGTGTGTGTGTTTTATAGTGGTGTGGGTGTGTGGGTGTGGTGTGTGTATGAGTGTCAGGTGTGTGTAGTTTGAATTGTCCAATGTAGTGTTGTTTAGTTAGTGTGTGTGTATTTTGAGAGCAGTGGTATGTACTGCCAATGGTTTACCGCGGTTGAATGACAGCTGCTGTGAACCGTGGGTTACAATGCTTTGGGCGTAGTTCTGTTGGCAAAACGGTGTGGGTTTTGCTACCGGAAGTTTATCACTGACCTTTGGGCTAGCGGACTTGTGTGTGTGTTTGTATAGTGACGATTGTTTTGTGTGGGTCATAATATGGGTAGTGGTATACTGCTGCGGTCGCAGTATGTTGGCGGCAGTGGGCATGGCGGTAAGCGGGACTTACCGCCAATGTCATAATGAGGGCCTTAGTCGCTCATTACGACCCTGGCGGTCGGTGATAAAGTGGCGGTAATACCGCCAACAGGCTCGTGGTAACTACCACCAAATTATTACTATGGCGGAAAGATCACCGAAGGACAGCCAATCTACCACACCAACCGCCTGGGCAGAAACAACAACCACCACGGCGATAGCCGCCTACAGCCAGGCTGACGTCAATGTTCCTCCCACCATATTATGACATGCCATACGCCACCTTTTCCATCGTGGTACCAACGATATCAAAAGCCTGCAGAAACAGAGCTCAGAAGGGAAAGGACTCAACATTTGAGACACAGGAAAGAACCACGCCGCCATGGAACCTGAACTGCATGTCTTCCAGATGATCCTCTATGTTCTGCTCCACCACCAGCACCAACGCCGGCAAAGACGACGACGGTGAGTACAGCAGCCTAGCACACAAGGGAGGGTGGGAGGAAAAAGAGAGTGAAACACACACGCACAACACACACCCTCCACACATTCACCATACACACAACCAAATGCTTTATAAAAACAATTTTACCCTGTCACTCTGAATAATACAAGGACAAAATTATTTTGCAAAAGTTAATGTAATGAGATCAACACAGTAGGAAAAATAAGTTAGGCAAGATAATAGATATGTACATATGTACAGAAAAAGGGACAAAGCCCAGTCCACAATGTTCGTAGGGCACTTGGCGACACAGGCCAAATTCCAAGGCCACAAATGTCACCTGCTTCAACACGGAGAGAACACTGCAGGGGCATCAGTTGGTAAATAGGCAGGCACCTCAGGGGGACGGGGATGGTGGACTCCTCAGCTGGAAGATTTAACAAGACCACTGGTTCTGGAGGGGGCAACTTGCCCTGTGCTTGATCCTAGGGAGTGATGGGCCACAGTCTCTCAGGTGGGTGTCATACCCATTGGTTCTGGAGGGGGCAACCTGCCCGGTGCTTGAAACTGGGGAGTGATGGGCCACAGTCTCTCAGCTGGGTGTCATACCCACTGGTTCTGGAGGGGGCAACATGCCCTGTGCTTGATCCTGGGGAGTGCAAGGCCACAGCCTCTCAGGTGGGTGTCATGCCCACTGGCTTTGGAGGGGGCAGGACACACAGCAGCCCATGGAGGCAGGATTACATACCGTCCACTGGTGGTGACGGTTGCACAGTGGTGGTGCGGTTGGTGGGGGAGGCTCCTGCCCATCCCCTGCAACCTCAGACAGCTGAAAAGTGGTGGTGCTGATGGTGGGAGGAGGCTCCTGCCAATCCCCTGCAACCTCGGATCGCTGCACAGTGGTGGAAGCTCCGGCCCATCCCCTGCAACCTTAGATTGCTGAGCAGTGGTGGTGTGAAGTACTGGGTTTTTCAGAACCCAGTGGTGCCAGGGAACACACCCTAAGACTTCGAGTCCTTCCTGTTTCAGACTACAGAAACACAGAGTCTTCTTGGTGAAGTCAAAGATCTTCTTTATTGGCTGCAGCCTGTAACAGGTATCCTAGAAGTACAACACGGTGTATATTCTCAGGAGACTGCTCCCCTTGCAAAGCTAACCTTCTCTTTTATACAAAATATTATGCTTTAGGCAAACATTCCTTATTTTACAGTTGACCATTCACATATTTTCACTACAAAGAAATAGCAGGGTTATGATGACAAGGCATATTTCAGTTTGTCTAGCCCTCAATCAATTACCCGGCAAGGCTCAGTACTTTCATCAGATATCGACGGACCCCCAATATAAACAGGCACCTCCTCCTTGTAAAGCAAGTCATAAAGAAAGAAACAGGGACAGGTGTGTGTAAGATTAGGCATGGTTTGTGTGTGATTAAAGGTTTTATGATGTGTTGTGCCTTGATACTAATCTCATTCGGCCACTGGGAATGAAACTGGCCGAACAGGTTTGGCTTCAGGCAGTGGAGTCAGCTTGCCCAGGTCACAGAGGAGTCAGCAAAGATGTACGTGTCCTTCAGACTTGTTTTCGGCATTAGTCATTGGCCTATGTGAGGGCAATCACAAAATGGCTGTCGTTTAAATGGAACCTCAGAGTTTCAGGACGGAAACTCTGATATTCGGGTGATTTCGTCACCTGAATATGAATACAATGCTTGTGCATACTATTCCAATCATTCTCGGTCTGCTGATACCAAAATCGTTGTGATACGACGATGTTTATAACACGGGTCCAGAATTTTCAGTACCACAGACCCTCCTTTTGCCCTTACATAGGCAATAACCCATACTCACGCTAATCTGAGTCCAGGTCTATATACATAAAGTCGTTTAGATGTTGCTGTAGCATCATCCTATTACTTAGCTCGTCTTTTGATACAGGTTTCCTTACACACGATGTAGCACAGAGGCCACATATTGCAGGAGCACACTGTACACACAAACAGGACAGGAAAAGAATGGCTAAGATCATCCTAATGACTACCAGAGTCTTCCATCCCCAGGCGGATATCAGCTCCCAGAACCACCCCATCAATGACCAATCTCCTTTATCCACGTGAATAGATTTGGAGATCTTATGCAGTTTGGAAATGGCCTGGTAGACTGTCGGAGCGTTATCTGGGATGAAAACACAGCAACTTGATTGGATCACTTTACATACCCCACCTCGGTCTGCAAGTATGACGTCTAATGCGACCCTGTTCTGAAGAGTCATAAGGCGATCCGACTGGAGCTCAGCAGTCAAATTACTAAGGGCACCGGCAGTTTCAACTACCGTGGATTCAACCACCCTTGTCAATTGCCTTATGTTCCTGCTGTTAACCATAGGACCCCAAAATGGCAGAAAACCCTTTACGAAATCTCCAAATTCTTGTCCTGTAGTGTCTTCTTTACTTATGACACCTCTAACTATCCTTGTCTTATGGTAATCTGCCGCGGCCGTGTAGGTGGGAGGTAACAGGAACGAAAAAAAACATGTGCCTGAGAAAGTCAGGGGGCAACCATGTATAGGCTCTATTATGGCAGATGAAATAGGTACCCTTAGCTGCTAATAACGAAGGAGAAGTCTAAGATGCAAAAACATATGTTTCAGTGCAGATACTTTTCCCTAACTGAGCTCTGGGATTCTTGCCATTACCTTGCAGACATAGGTGACCCTGATGGGGTACAATCCAAATCGGGGAGGATCTCTTTGCTCGCTGGTTCCCACTCAGAGTAACTCCATATCCTGTTATGTTCCATCCAATATATGCTAGTGTCTCATCTCTTGGGATAGTCTCATAAGAAATATCTTCCCTAATCATATCTACTATACCCTTAGCTAGAGCACTATTCTTAGGATTATCTTTCACAGAACGTAGGGGGTTGACTTGATACACGTATATGAACACCGTTCTATATGCCCACACAGAACCATTATGGGATACCTTTATCAGTAGTCTGAGGCATAAGACCACACACCCAACAGTTAGTTGTGTTCACTACTAATTGGTGTTGGTGTAGAAGCTGAATGAATTAATTGTTGACAAATTCTAATCTTCTGGCAGACTCGTGTTCAGGCAGGGGGTGAAAAGAATGCGAGGAAACAGTAGAAGGAGGTATGGGCTGTGTAATGGGTGCAAATGTCACTTGAAAAGAGAATAACACATATCCTATTAAAAACTTCATTACACTGAGCAACATGAAAATACATAATATCAAAAATCGTTTCTTTGTCATTATTATAGACATTCTGGCTTTAAAATCCATCTGTTTGGCAGGTCTCTCATTCTTGAAAAACTCCATCCTCTCTAATTGCTGCTCGCGGTGGTAGGGTGTTCTATGCTAGGGAATGCTTCTGTCAGTCCAGGGCAACTCCCTTAGACTGACCAGAACTGTCGACCTAACGTCTTCAGCTGCACTCCAAAGACTTGGGCAACCACGACCCTACAGCTGAACCCGGATGGCGGTTCGAAAAGAAAAAAAAACAAAAAGAAAAAAGTTTCTCAGATGAGAGAGCCGCACTTTAAAAAACAATAGCAAAGGAACGGGAAAAAAATTATTTGTCCTTAGTTCTTGGTCTCAAATTATAACGGCTTTTTCCAGGTACTGTCTGGTTCTGGAACAAGAGTTCAGGCTCTGTAGTGTTCAATCGAATTGACGGTGGCACAGCTTCTTGCAAATTATTGTCACTTTCTCGTTCAGAAATTGTTCCTTTTACACGTGCATCGCTAAATGGCAAAAACGAGGCACAGTCTCAGTCTCAGAGTCAGCGATCCCCTCCTGGACCCACCGGTCGTACGGTAGAGGAAAAGGGACCCTCTTGCAGTGTACGCCGTGGATCCAGTTCTTTTCCCCTTCCACTCGAACAGCTGATCTTGTTGAGAGAAGGACGAGGTGGGGGCCGGTCCAACGGGGCTGGTCATTCTTTGTCCACTGGAAGTTCTTGACCAAAACCCATGATCCAGGATCGATGGTCCTGGAGCTTCAGAGACCTGAGGCAGAGTATTGTGAACCTGTTGGTGTAGAACACGCAATTTAGCCGTCAATTCGTACAAATAATCAAGCAGTACAGGGTGTTCGATCTCACTGAATTTTGTTGGTCTTGGCACTCCCCATATGTTGGCCGGGCGGCCGAACACAATTTCATAGGGACTAAGTCCCACTCGCGAATGCACAGTCATTCTTGTTGATAGGAGTGCTAAAGGCAGAGCGTCAGGCCATATAAGACCAGAGCTCGCTTGTATCTTTGCCAACTTCAGTTTTAGCGTGCCATTATAGCACTCTACTAGTCCAGCTGATTGGGGGTGATTTGCAGCGTGGAATTTTTGCTGGACACCTAGCCCCTCACATACTTTTTTCATCACTCGACCCACAAATTCACTCCCATTATCACTCCAGACCATTCTCGGCATTCCAAACCTAGGGAAGAATTCTTTGGCAAGGGCTTTAGCTGTGGATAAGGCAGTGTTGTCTTTTAAGGGATATGCTTCTACCCATCTTGAAAAGGGACAAACAACAACGAGTACGTATTTCAGATTGTTGCACCTTTCCATGTGGATGAAATCTAGCTGCAAAACCTCGAACGGATACGTTGGAGGCGCAAAATGACCAGCTGGAGTTGGGGTTCCCCTACCAGGATTGTATTTCAGACACACCATGCAATTCTTGACCACATTCTCTGCACATTTAGGAATTCCAGCATTTTGCCATACTGGAGCCAAAAACTTACAAATCCCTTTCACACTGATATGGGCCATTCATGAGCCATTGTAACCACTGCAAGCACATACGCATCGGGTAACAACCATCGCTGATGTTCTGACAAGTCAACCCAACAACCATTTTCATCCAATTTACCCGTACTTTCTTTCCACACATTCAACTCTTTCTCTGAAGCTTCAGCTTGAAGAGACTTCACTCCCTCTATCGTATCTTCACACATTCCAACGTCACCAACCCATCTTGCCGGGCCTGCAACATACATTCGATTCATCACATCTTTTGCTGTTTCTTTTGCGATTTCGTCAGCAAATGCATTGCCACGACCGACATCATCAGTAACCTTCTTGTGTGCACTGCATTTCACAATCGCAACTTGTAATGGCAAGGTCAGTGACTCAAGAAGCTCATTCCCCAACTGACCATGCTGAATTTTAGTTCCATGCAAAGTCAGGAACCCACGTTCTTTCCACAATCGTCCAAAACTATGGGCCACACCAAACGCATACTGGCTGTCGGTATATATGGTCACTTTCATTCCTTTCGATAACGCACACACTCTCGTAAGTGCAATCAGCTCTGCTGCTTGAGCTGAATTATGTGGTATACGTGCAGCTTCAACAATCGTATGCAAAGTTGTGACAGCATATGCTGCAGTCGTATCACCATTCGGAAGCTTGAAGCATGAAACATCCACCCATAAGGTACCATCACACTTTACAAGAGGAGTATCTTTAAGATCTACTCTCCCTTTTGTTTCTTCTTCTGTCCTAAGAAAACAATCATGTTGTTCAACATCATCTGTTTCTACTGAAATCGACAATAACGTGGCTGGATTCAACGTATTGCACCTCTTTATGTGCACATGACTCGCTAACAGTGTCAACTCGTAACCTGACAATTGAGCACTAGTTAAATGCTGTGTCTTGGTCCTGTTTAACAACGTGTCCACTGCATGTGGAACCATCACAATCAACATATTATTCATCACTAACCCAGCAGACTTTCGAATAGAAACAGCTGATGACGCTGTGGCTCTCAAGCAAGTCGGCAATGCTTTAGCTACCGGATCCAAAGTCGACGAAAAATATGCGCATGGGCGCTGCTTGTCTCCAAAAGACTGTGTCAGCACTGACAATGCACAACCCTCTCTCTCATGGACATACAGTGTAAAGGGCTTACTGTAGTCGGGGGTACCCAACGCAGGAGCCGAACACAATGCATTACGCAATTCGGAAAAACTTTTCTGACAATCTTCAGACCACGGAACGGGATTCGGTGTATCTTTATAGGTCAATGCTACCAAAGGTTTGGCCAGCAAAAAAAAATGTGGTATCCATTGTCTGCAGTATGATGTAATGCCCAAGAAAGCACGTACTTCTCTCTGTGTCCTTGGCACACTCAATTTTGCAATTGCCAGAATTCTTTCTGAGGTCAGTTTCCTTCCCTCCTTCGATAAGAGATGACCTAAGTAGGTCACTTCTTGTCGACAATATTGCAGTTTTGAAAGGGACACTTTGTAATGTAAATCAGACAAATGACGCAACAACAACAAGGTGGCTTCTTTACAAATCTCTTCAGTATCTGTAGCGACTAGCAAATCATCAATGTACTTAATAAGGGTAGCGCCGTCAGGTAAAACAATTGCATCAAGATGTGTTTTTAAAGCCTGACTATATATTGATGGACTTTCACAGTAGCCTTGAGGAGCGTGTTTGAAGCGGAAACTTCGGCCTCCTAAACTGAAGCCAAAAATATCCCTGCTCTCCTCGGCAATCGGGATGCTGAAGAAAGCATTCTTTAAGTCAATCACCGAGAACCAGGTGGCGGAAGCTGGAATCATAGTTAATATGGCAGTGATATCAGGAACAACTGGAAACTGTGGCACAACTATTTTATTTACCTCTCTAAGATCAATCACAAACCTGTAAACAGGTGGCTTAGAGGGGTCAGTACGTTTCAAAACAGGCAGAACAGGACTATTACAAACGTTGCCTCTTCAAATACATCTTTTTCAATTAAATCATAAATGATCACTAGCAACGCCTTTTCACCTTCACTAGAGATCTTGTATTGTTGAATGCGTGGTAATTTAACATTGGCTTTCAATGTCACAACATAAGGCGGTATTTCCAAAAGACCCACATCATTAGGACCAGTAGCCCAAATGATATCAGGAAGAAACGACAATTCGGTCGGAAATTTATCCTTCGACAAATACATTGGAGAGACCATTTTCCTACCCAGTGTAAGTTGTACTCCCGAAGGAGAACAATATAATGTCGCATACAATCTTTTCAACAAATCCAATCCTAACAAGTTTTCACCACAACCTGTCGTCAGAATAAGGGGTGCTTCCAATTCACAAGGTCCAACAGAAAGGGACATAGGACTAGAAATCGGGTTCCTAACCGGGGCGCCAGAAAAACCTACTGAAACATTCATCTCGCCAGACAAAGGGGCGCCAGGGAGTTTTGAGTGCATAATAGAACTCTTTGTAGCACCAGTATCCTACAGAAAAGGCTCAGACACACCTGATGTAATCACCTTAACATAAGGTCCATTCTGATCTACTGGAACTAAAAAAACTCCCTCTCTTCGTCTATGGCTGTCCTAGCAATTATTACCTTCCAGGTTCTCATCTTCTGTATAGTAGTCATCAGCATAGTACTGAGCAGTCCTACCAGACGCGTTATGTTCGCAACAATGACTAAGAAGGATCCTTATTCCTAAAGGACAACAACGTCGCAACTGCTTTCTCAACATCGGAACCCACAATCGTGCCCTTTGCAAACTCAAACCCTACACGGCACAAATCAGGCGGATTTGTTTCCAAATCATTATCCTCCAATTCTTCACAAAGAAAAGCACACGTTTTCTCAAAAACTTATCTTTGTTTCGGTGCTTCCCATTGACAGAAGACATCCATAACAGACTCTATATCGTATCTTGAAGGGTAAACAACCCATTTACGCGCCATATGGTCAAACATTTCTCTCTATCGAGAATTAGGCAGTTGACTACGCGACTGCTTACGCCCCGAATCTGGGGTCACACCAGACGACCCAAAGAGAGGAAATATAAGGCTGGCAACAGTATCTGTCATTCTCTGTCGGACAGAAGGAGAAGTTGATGAAAGAACATGAGGAAAAACAGAGGGAGGCAAGGCAGACACAGAGGCAGACTCAGAGGCAGTATCAGGAAGAACACCAGAAGAGGCAGTCGATGTAGTACATAAAGTTGTAGGAGGTACAGATGGAGCAGGTAGCGAAGTCGGCGGCCCTTGAAGGGGCTGCGCCATAGTAGTAGGAGCCAACTGAAGAGGAGCTGGCGGCTGTGGAAGGACCTGAGGCACAATAACCGGAGGTTGCACAGCTAAAGGTTGCGGAGGTGCTGTAGCATTCTGCGCATAAGGGGGTGGCGACCTCAACAAGTGTGACATTAAAGGATCTTTCTCAAGTTCTTTTGCTGCATCTTGCTGAAGTAGCGGAAAAACTGGATAACATTTATCGGTCACCATTTTACGTTGCCTGTGCAACTGCTCATTCATCTGTTCTTCTTCATCATCTTTAAACTGTATGGCAGCTTGCATTATCGAGATACCCTCTTCCCTCCTATTTCTCATTCGCTAATTTAATTTTCTTCTGTTTGGCTTCCTTACGCCATAGGCGGGAAGAGTCAAACATCGCCGGCCGGGCTTTCTTCTTAAAAAGTTTAACCTCCAGATTATCCAGAATCTCTGTGTCAAAACTACCATATTGGGGCCATTTTAACACACCATCTTTCCTGGTGTATTGGATCCATACTTCATTATACATGATGGGGCCTATGCCATGTTTCACATATAGTTCATAGGTTGGAGTTCCAATCGGAGGAACCGGACACGAGTCCTCCAATCGGGAATCCCTATTATAACCAAGACAAAACAAATTTCCATGTCTGCTAAGACCAGGCATCTTCGCTCTCCAGTCTAGCTTAAAACTTCAAAGGATTATTGAATATAATAGTCTTGTGAATACACTAATCCCTCAGCTTTGGTACTTGCAAGTTCCAAATCAAAGATCCCAAGGGGATACCAAACTAAGAACCAAACTAAGGACTGGGAGAAGCTCCACTTATACTTAACTGAGGTATCGATGATGTCACCAGAAGACTCGTTTATCGTTTCGCTCTACCAAATCATCAAGGGTCCAAAACAGGGCGATAGTCAGGGCAGCAGTCCTTCGTAGCCGTTGGAAAGCGGGGAACCTCGCAGCAAAGACTTTCGGACCACGTCGACATACAGGGGTCGATGAAGTGGCGGCCTCCCTCCAGAATTTTCACATGAAGCTCCTCACGAACCTCTGGCTTGGACCGGTACCGCTCAAATCGCCCCACGTTGGGCGCTAACTGAAGTACTGGGTTTTTCAGAACCCAGTGGTGCCAGGGAACACACCCTAAGACTTCGAGTCCTTCCTGTTTCAGACTACAGAAACACAGAGTCTTCTTGGTGAAGTCAAAGATCTTGTTTATTGGCTGCAGCCAGTAACAGGTATCCTAGAAGTACAACACAGTGTATATTCTCAGGAGACTGCTCCCCTTGCAAAGCTAACCTTCTCTTTTATACAAAATATTATGCTTTAGGCAAACATTCCTTATTTTACAGTTTACCATTCACATATTTTCACTACAAAGAAATAGCAAGCCATATTTCAGTTTGTCCAGCCCTCAATCAATTACCCGGCAAGGCTCAGTACTTTCATCAGATATCGACGGACCCCCAATATAAACAGGCACCTCCTCCTTGTAAAGCAAGTCATAAAGAAAGAAACAGGGACAGGTGTGTGTAAGATTAGGCATGGTTTGTGTGTGATGAAAGGTTTTATGATGTGTTGTGCCTTGATACTAATCTCAATCGGCCACTGGGAATTAAACTGGCCGAACAGGTTTGGCTTCAGGCAGTGGAGTCAGCTTGCCCAGGTCACAGAGGAGTCAGCAAAGATGTACGTGTCCTTCAGACTCGTTTTCGGCATTAGTCATTGGCCTATGTGAGGGCAATCACAAAATGGCTGTCGTTTAAATGGAACCTCAGAATTTCAGGACGGAAACTCTGATATTTGGGTGATTTCGTCACCTGAATATGAATACAATGCTTGTGCATACTATTCCAATCATTCTCGGTCTGCTGATACCAAAATCGTTGTGATACGACGATGTTTATAACACGGGTCCAGAATTTTCAGTACCACAGGTGCTGCTGGTGGGGGGAGGCTCCTGCCCATCCCCTGCCACCTTCGACAGCTGCACAGACATGGTTGGTGGTGGGGGCTCCCTAACAGTTCCTGGCCCAGTCCCCTTGGTCTTCCTGCCTGCTGGTGCAGGCTCCTTGGTCTTCCTGCCTGCTAGGGCAGGCTCCTTTCCCTCCTTGCCTGCTGGTGCAGGCTTCTTAGTCTTCCTGGCTGCTGGGACAGGCTCCTTTCCCTTCTTGTCTTCCTGTGCAGGTTCCTTGGTCTTCCTGGCTGCTGGGGCAGGCTCCTTTCCCTTCTTGCCTGCTAGTGCAGGCTCCTTGATCTTTCAGCCTGCTGCTGCAAGCTCCTTTCCCTTTAGGCTGCCTGGTGTAGGCTCCTATACCTTAAGCACATGTGGCCTCGATCTCTTTCCACCACGAGTGGGTGTGGTGACGACTAGGCCCGTGGACTGTGTGGCTCAGGTGCTTGGCTGGGTTCTTCCTACCTGCCCATACATTGGGGCAGGAAGAGGGAAAAGGAATGGGAGTGGAGGATGAGGGAGTGGTTGTTGGAGGTGTCTGTCTGCTGCTTTTGGGTGCAGGTGCATGGGCTGTAGGCTGTTGTGAGGTGGATGGCTGTTGGGTGTCTGAGTGCTTGCATTTGTGTACTTTAGGAGGGGGGGACAGACACAGTGGGAGAGGACACATGGGACATGTGCATGGCTGTTGTGGAGGTGTCTGCCAGTGAGGTGTGTGTTCTGCTTAGTGTGGTGATGCCGGTAGTGGATGATGATGTAGTGCATGGAGGTGTGAGTGTGAACGGAACTGGGCTGGAGGTGGAGGAGGAGGAGGAGGGGAAGATAGTGGAAATAGTAGATGTTGTTATGTCTGCAACTGGATGGTGTTTGTGTGAGTGCCTGTGGGATGTAGTGTAGTGCTTGTGTTTGCCTGTGACACTCTTGGGTGTTGTTTTGTGTGCATGCTCGTCTGCCTGCGTACTTGGGATCGGTAGGCGTTGAGGAGAATGGGACTAGGAAGTGGAAGATGGAGAGGGGATGGTAGAAACAGGGTTAATGGCTGCCATCAGTGAGGAGGCCGGAGCCTGAATCGATCTCTGTTGGGCCACAAATCCAGTGTGAGTGCCCTCCAGGAATGCATTAGATTGTTGCATCTGGGCTGCCAGCCCCTGGATGGCATTCACAATGGGTGACTGCCCTACAGAGATGGATCTCTGGAGGTCAATAGCCTCCTCACTTAGGGCAGCAGGGCTAACTGGGGAAGGGCCTGAGGTGCCTGGGGTGATTGAGATGCCCAGCCTCCTGGATGAGCAGGCACAGGCAACTCGCTGAGTGGCTGCTGGGAGGTAGGTGTTTGTGTGGGGGTGGCAGATGTACCTGTAGCTGAGGTGGTCACAGAAGTGTCTGGCACCACCAGGGAGCTTCCAACAGAGGCGGTATCTGTGTCAGAACTGTCCCCTCCAGTCTTCGTCGTAGTGGTCCCCTCGCCCTTCATCCCACTGGTGCCCTCAGCTTCGGTGGACTCTGCCCGTTGGGTCCTGTGGGATGCAGCTCCCTCTGTTGCCAGTGCCTCTGCTCCTCCGCCAGATGATGCTAATGCACATAAGGACAGGAAGACAAAACAAAAATGGGAGGAAAGAGACAAAGGATACACTTTGTCAATCGCTGCACCAACACCACCGTTGGTGTACACAGCACCCTCACACACAGGGAACAAGCCTACGCTATATGCCATTGCACTACCAGAGAAATAATTAGCGGGCAAGGCATGGGGAGGGGCACACACATCCAAATTCAGCACACCTGGGACCCATGCAGCCCTGGCCAGTAGTGGATAGCTACGAGCTAGGTTGCATGATTTTCCCTTCTGACCCCTAGCCACCAGGGGACCTACGCTGCAATGTCATGCCTGGCCTAGGGGCATCCACTGAAACACATCCCCCACCCGGATACCACCCTACCATGCATAGGTTGTAATGATGGGCACTGTACTCACCCCCTTGTGGCTGATGTGATTCCCTCAAGCGCCCATCAAGCTCTGGATAGGCCACCGCCAGTATACGGGCCATCAGGGGGGTCAGGGTTCGACGGGCACCCCATCTTCGTTGGGAGTCCATCCCCAGCTGGGCCTCCGCTGTCTTCCGTGCCCAGCGTCTCAGGTCCTCCCACTGTTTGCGACAGTGGGTGCTCTGTCTGCCGTAGATCCCCATGGTCCGCACTTCCTTGGCAATGGCATGCCATATACCCTTCTTTGGATGGGCGCTGACCTGCAGAGGCAATGCACACAGGAAAGTAGATTTAGACAAACAGTCCTACCTGTTAAACATATGGCCCACCATACCCGTTTCCATCACCATTTACTCACACATGGCCCAAACACACAACCTGAGGCCTTCTCACACACCACTCCATGCATTTATGACACATGCATCATGCCCACGGTGTACTCACCTGTGGGTCTGGAGGCCCATATAACAGTCCGTACTGGGGTAGAACCCCATCCATCAGTCTCTCTGCCCCTCTGAAGTGAAGGCTGGGGCCTTTTCCCTGTTCACACGGGCCATGGTAGGTTCCAGACACAGGTCACAGCAGCACATGCAGTGTAGTTCCTCTCCTGTGGAAGGTTAGATAGCAAGTGAGGAATCAGATAGATAATGGTGGATACGTCCACAGCGGTGCATACCATCACCGCCGGCGTAGATCACCATCGGCCACTGTACCCCATAGGACCCAATTATAACCAATAAGGAGTTGCATGGCGGTTCCCGACCGCCTCCCGCAACGTTGCACGTCAGCGGAATTACCTCACTTTCGCCTGTCCCTCCACACAGGATAGGTGGACGCCATTTCGGGGGGGGGGGACGCCCTGGAAAAATGCTGCGTCACTGGTGATATTAGGACATACTGGTCAAATCACACTGACCCATTACAAGTTTACAGGATGCAAAGTTCTGTTGTAGCTCCATTGTTCAGTTTGTGACTGGTTCCTCACTCGTGTGTCCCTTAGATTCCTACCACTGCGGATGAATAACTGATGGAGATATACCCCCTTGTACAGACCCCTGTTGGACTTGGCAACACTGGAGGACAGGCACATTATCCTCACCTATAGACTGGACAGGGCCACAATCACAGAGCTCTGTGCGCAATTGGAGCCCTGACCTAATATCTGCTATCCGACACCCCACTGGGATCCCTCCTCTTGTGCAAGAGCTATCAGTTCTCCATTTCCTGGCAACTGGTTCTTTCCAAGTGACAGTGGGCTTGGCAGCAGGAATTTCACAGCCAATGTTCTCAATAGTGCTGACAAGAGAATTGTCTGCCCTGATTAAACACATGTGCAGCTACATTGTTTTCCCCAAGGTTAAAGATTTGGCCACAGTGAAGGCCGAGTTCTATGCAATGGGACATAGCCCCAACATAATTGGGGCAATTGATGGAACACATATTGCATTTGTCCCCCCGCCTGGTACAGGTGTTCAGGAATCAGAATAATTTCTACTCTATGAATGTACAGATGGTGTGCCTTGTGGACCAGTACATCTCCCACGTCAATGCTAAGTATTCCTGGTCGGTGCATGATGCCTTTGTCCTGAGGAATAGCAGCATCCCAAATGTGATGGGCCAACTACAGAGGCACAGGGTGTGGCTAATAGGTGAGCCCTGGTTCCCACCCAGTATATGTTGGTGGATGGGTATGGTGTGGGCCATATGGGATAGTGTGTGGCTAAATGTTGTCCCTCAATATTTCAGGTGACTCTGGTTACCCCAACCTATCATGGCTGCTGACCCCTGTGAGGAATGCCAGGACAAGGGCAGTAGAACGTTATAATGAGGCCCATGGGCGAACCAGAAGGATAACTGAAAGGACCTTTGGCCTCCTGAAGGCCAGGTTCCGGTGCCTCCATCTGACAGGTGGATCTCTGTGCTACTCACCCAAGAAGGTATCCCGGATAGTGGAGGCATGCTGCATGTCGCATAACCTGGCCATCAGACACCATGTCCCATTCCTGCAGGAGGAGGTGGCTGGAGTTGCCCGTGTGCGTGCAGTGGACCCTGTGGACAGTGAGGATGAGGACAACAGAACATCAGTGATCAGACAATACTTCCAATGACACACAGGTAGGGCAGTGTTACTTCACATTTCAATTACATTTGTTTGAATTTCTGTGGCACTGACATGCTGATATTTCCCACTTCTATGCCCACTTGCTGTTCCCTCTGACAATTCATTTTGCAGACGTTGGTGACCTCACAAATACTCCTGGTGGGATCACTGAAGCCAGCTACAGGTCATTAACCTATGCTCATTTTATGTATAGTTGATTTGCAATGTGTGTACCTGTTTCAATGAATACATATTTGATAAACATGACATATTTCAAACTTCTTTTTTTCCCAAAGGTGTTTATTGAAGTGCTAAAATATAGAGGGGCAAGTGTAATGGGATGGGGTGATGATAGAGGAAAGACCAGGATATTGTTGCAGTCTGTTTGTAGCACAGGTGCATTGTCCAAGCGGACATAGGAAGGGGAGTGTTGGACTTTTGGCCATACGCATGGTCATCCCTAGTCTTTTTGCCTCCTTCCTCCTGGTTTTTCTGACCTCTCGCTGTTGGCTCTAGGACTCTGAGCACTTTTTCACTGCTGACCAGTGCTAAAGTGCAGGTGCTCTCCCATCTAAAGTTGGTATGTTTGGCTTATACCTAATTGGCATATTTAATTTACCTATAAGTCCCTTGTACAGTGGTATCTCTATACCCAGGGCCTGTAAATTAAACACTACTAGTGGGCCTGCAGCGCTGCTTGTGCCACCCACTGAAGTAGACTTTCAAACCTGTCTCAGGCCTGCTAGCGCAGGGCCTGTGTGCACAGTTTTCTGCCACAGGGACCTGGCATCTAAATTTACTTGCCAGGCCCAGAACTCCCCTTTTACTACATGTAAGTCACCCCTAAAGTACGCCCTAGCTAGCCCTATGGGCAGGGTGCCATGTATGTAGAAAGGCAGGACATGTGCCATATTGCATGGCCTGTCCTGGTAGTGACAAACAGCCTAACTTGGTGTCTCACTGCTGTGAGTGCTGCCTTCTCATAGGATTGCATTAGAAATGCCCTGCCTTATGTGTAAGGGGTATTGTCTGATTTATGAGGGGTAGCCTAGGCGTGTTTGGTATGGTTGTGATGGTGATAATAAATACTGCTTACTGGTGTGGGTGTATTTTTTATTACTATCACAGAAATGCCACTTCTAGAAAGTGCGCATTTATCTGTGCTTATGATTCTGGTGTTTTGCAGCTTGACTCCAATCCACGTCTGGGCAGAGTGACAGTTGGGGCTTTGTGCATACTTTTCAGACAGCCTGTACACAGGGAGGGTGGAGGTGTCACTGAGGTGCATCTACATACTGAATAGTCTTCCTGGGCTGAGAGAAGGGAGAGGCGGGGCACACCTACATTTGTAAAGGCTGTGCCCTGGCCTCACACAATAGGGTCGTTAACCCCCCACTGATGTTTGGAGCCTGTGCTGAAAGGAGAGAGGGGGCACTCCCAGAACCAGTTGTAACTGGCTGGAACCTCCTCTCCCTGTCATTGTAAAACACTGTAAAAATGAACTATAAGTACAGGGGAATTTTCCCCACAATTTGAACATTCTTGGAACTTGAAACTGGACACAGAACGCTGATGAATGGACTCACCAGGAAACCGCCATGGACTGCTGCTGCTGTGCTGAACTGTGACCTGCCTGGTCACTAGGAGGAACTGCCACCATCTGCACCCCTTGTGCTGGCCTGTAGCTGGGCCCACCAGCCCTATGCTCCTTCTTGTTTAATTGTTCCCAGGGGCAGGGTGTTGTGGCCCCTGACCCCTGCTACGATCCTTCAACCCTTTGGCAGAATGCTTTTACGAGGAACAAGGCATTCTTTTAATGACTGAGGCTGCTGAGGGGCCATTGCGCTTTGAAAGCGCTTTTCTTTTGCTAAACAGAAAAATCACGCCGCAGCCCGAGCTTGTGGATGTGTTCTAGCACTTTGAAGGCGCTTCTCTTTTGTGCAAGGAAATCGCCGCCGCAGCCCGGGATTTAAAATGTGCCCTAGCGCTCTGAAAAGCGCTCTCCTGCTGTTAGTATCACCGCCGCAGCCGGGTTTTCGAGTTATTGCAGAGCGCGAGGATCGCGCTCAGCTCAGTGCCCCCGGGGCACGAGAAACCCCTTTCCGAAATGACGAGGAGCAAGCCTGCTCCTAGCGGTGCCCCCGGGGTAGGGATCGCTCCAAGGAGCGCCCCCGGGGCACCGGCCGGCCCGACCTGGTGCCGGTGTTGCCGTCGGAGCAGGAGGGAGAGGAGGACGCCTCTACCTCCCCTGCTCCAGCCCCGGAGGGCTCTCTCCGCAGTGCGCGGCCGGGGGAGACAGCCTCATCGGAGGCTCGCCCCCGCCGCCAACTCTCTGGTGGGCCCCCTTGTGGGCCCGAGGCCATCACAAAGGGGTCTCCCCTGCCGAAAGGGCCGACGAAGGCCCCGGGAGACCCCAGGAGGTTGCGGGCCCCTAGAGGGGCCCGCTCGCAGATCGGAGGGGGTGCGTGGCGCCCCCCTCCTGAACCCGAGGATTTCCCTGACTTGGGCCCCCCTTGGAGAGGGCCGGTGGAGGCCCGGGGGGGCCTCCAATGAGCACAGGTCCCAGAAGGGGCCCGTCAAGGAAGCAGAGAGGGTGCGTGCCGCCCCTCTCTATTTGCCAAGTTAGGGAGGCCCCCGTTTTGCGCAGAAGAGCGCCGGGGGCCCCATGATTCGTTTTAGGCACTGGAAGTGCCTCTTCATCATTCCCAGGTACTTTTAAATGGACAAATATAATTATGATTTAAAAGTTCTTGCTACAGACTTTCTTAATTGTGTTATATTACCTGCCTGTACTATGATGCTTTTACATATGTGTGCACATGTTCCTTTTATGGGCATGACTTGCTAATATGTTTCCCTAACTTGCCATAGGTTTTCTAATGTTCCTACTATGGGCGTTTTATGATATGCTTATGACAAGTGTTCTAATGTGATAACGTGTTTCCTGACTACTGCTTATGTTGCAGAATATTGAGTAACCTGTGTGTTATGTGTCACTACTGCTAGTTTGCAGAGTAACTAATGTGTAACGTTCTGACAACTGCTAAGGTAGCTGGATAGTACTGTTATGTGATGTTGGTCTAATAATTACGTTGTGTACAATACAGTATATTTTCATATAATCTGGTGTTGTGTTTCCTTTGTGGTGGGGATATTGCGTCACATGTATGTGTGTGTTGTGCAAACGCTTTACGCATTGCCTCCGGGTTAAGCCTGACTGCTCGTGCCAAGCTACCAAGGGGGTGAGCAGGGGTTATCTTGGACGTGTAACTCCCTTGCCCTGACTAGAGTGGGTAAGTTCTGCCTGGCTGAGGTGCATACCCTAGCCAACCAGAAACCCCTTTTCTAACATTGGAAGTCAGCGGTGAGGATAGGACTTGCGCTTGCACAATACCATTGTGACTCATTATTTCACTACAAGGATTGCGTTTAGACCATCACATGTTTGGCTTCTCTTAACTTTCTCTCTTTGGTCATTTTTCCTGTTTTCAGTTCTCACGCTTGGGTATTGTGATTGTCACAGTTGAGTTATTTGTACCTTTTCAAGATGGGGCTTACCTTTGATTTAGAGGACCTGCCGTTTTACACGCAGCGGGAATTAGAGGGGTTCTGTAGAGAGAGAGGGCTGCCTGTAGAAGGGGACCTCAGGAGATCTCTGAATTTTTTTGAAAGGTTTGTGACATTTACCCAGGGAGGGAGTGTGCGTAGGGGGTACCCAGAGGATCCTGAGTGTAGCGAGGGTTCCCAATGGGAGGGCTCCCAGACCTCATCCCTAGAGAGTGGTAGAGAGACTGATCAGGAGGGTGAGAATGACCGGTTGGGGACGCCAGTTGACAGGGAAGGCCCCAGTGATAGGGAGTCCCTTGCTGGGTCCAGTGTAAGAAGCAGGGCTACCTCTCATTCCTTGACGCCTGATGAGCTAAGAGATAGGTGGGAAGAGAGGGACCTGAAGTTGCAGTTAGCGCGCCTAGCTGTTGAGGAGAGAAGGGCTGAGGTAGAGAAGGCCTTAGTACAGGAGAGAATGGCAGAGGCAGAGAGGGCCTTTGCCAGAGAAAGACTCGCTCTAGAGCGCAGTCTGAAGGTTCTGGACTCACCAGCGCTGCAGGTGGAGTCCAGTGGTGGCAGCAATGTACAGTGCTGTAGCAAAGATGTTCCTCACATACCCATAGATCTGGTACCTAGGTTCCAAGAGGGGGGTGACATACGTCAGTGGTTAAAGGAATATGAGAAGGCTCTGGTAGAGCGCAGTATCCCTGAGAAGGATTGGGGAACTGGCCTATGGAGTTTTATTCCTGAGGAGGGGAGGGATGCCCTACTGACTCTAAAAGAGAGTGACAGGGAGGGGTACTCCGCTGTGAAGAACGCACTGATTGTGAAGTATGGTTTTTCCCCTGAGGAATACAGAAAAAGGTTTAGAGGGGGTAAGAAACTATCCCACCAGTCTTGGGAGGAGTTTGTGGAGGATTGCTGCATTGCACTAGATGGATGGGTGAAGGGTAGCACAGTAAACAATTTTGAAGGGCTGTTTAATCTGATTCTCAGAGAGCACCTGTTTCGTTGTTGTTTTTCAGAGTTACGCCAACACTTGTCAGTGTGTGAGCTCTCTGACCCCAGGGAGCTTGCAAAGGAGGCAGACTTCTGGTTGCGTACCAGAGGGTCTGGTGTGACATTAGGGGGTGTTCCTAATGAGAGTGGTCTAGGTGTTTCCCAACAAGGTGTGGTGGGAAAGGAATGGAGTGTCCCAGGTAGGTCCCAGTGGACTGGGATGGGTGAGGGACCCCATGTCCCGTCTCTGAGGAGAGGGAATGGGGCTGGGCTGAGGCCCAAGGTGCCCAAGATACCGCCCCAGGCCCCTGAAGGTTCCATGAGTGAACGCCAGGAGGTGAGCCTAACCTGTGCCGTAGGGCCAGCTGTTCAGAAGGATCCCATTTTGTCATTAGGACTTAGGCGGGTGGCTGGTGATAGCGTTCCGCCGGTCCTGGTGTCTGGTAGTCTCGCTCTACAGCGGAGGAGGCGGAAATCCAGGCATAGGGTTGAGAGGGGGCTGCGGGCCCCAGTGGAGAACCTGGAGGGTCAGGGGTCAGCTCTGAGAGCAGAGCCCCCCAGGAATGACCTTGGTGAGACCATTTCTGGGCTGGGGGGAATCCAGACTCTGTCCGTTGGGCAGAGGTCAGGAGACCTGCGCCAGCCAGACTCTTGTGTGGCCCTTGGGGAAAGTGTTTCCCTGGTGGGGGGTAGGTGTGCCCCCCAGGAAGTCCTGGTGCGCCAGGCAAGGATTCAACCGCAGGGTGGTGACTCTGGGTTGGATGATCAGGCTCAGGGGGTAAACTCTGACCTGATGGGGAGTAGGTGTGCTCCCAAGAAAGTCCTGGTGCGCCAGGCAGTGGTTCAACCGCAGGGTAGTGACTCTGGGTTGGATTGCCAGATTCAGGGGGTAAACTCTGATCTGGTAGGGGGTAGGTGTGCTCCCAAGGAAGTCCTGGTTCGCTGGGCAATGGTCCAGTCTAAGGGTGTCGTCCCTGGACTAGATAGACAGGTTCAGGGGGTAAACTCTGACCTGGTTGGGGGGGCGGTTAGTGTGCTCACCCCCCTGTGTGAAACTTCTGGTGGCTTCTCCCGAGGTGGGGAGACGCAGGACTCTGGAAGTGGGGTTCAGGGAGGGGGAAGCCCACCCCGGACCCCGGTGCAACCCAAGGGTGTCGTCCCTAGGTTGGGTGGTCAGTCGCCAGGTAGTGATCCTGGGCTGGCGAGAAAGTTGTGCAGGGCTGCTGTACCCAGCACCCTGGCAAGTGTGGATTCTGGTGATACCCCTCCTAGGAGAGGAGGGCGGGATCCTAGAAGGAGGGGTAGAGGGAGGAGAGCCTCGCCTCTAGCCCCTGTAGAACCTATGGGTGCGGACCCTAGGTTGGTGGATCAGTGGCAGGGTAGAGCCCCTGAACTGATCGGAAATGGAGTGGAGACAGGTTGCTTTGCAACTGGGGCTACCGCCCCCCACTCATTATGGTTTCAGAGACCAGAGGCTCCTAGATGGCCTGGGGCCTGGTTCTGGCCATTGGCAGCTAGAGAATCCCCGTGGGTTGGTCTAGGCTGCCTGGGATGCATTGACAGAGAGATCCCAGTGGAGTCAGGAAGGCGTAGAACTGGAACATGCCCCTGCTGTTGTGGGCCTGGGTCCTTGTTCTATCGCCCCAATCAGGAAAGTACATCAAGGTATTGATTGTTCTCCCCTGGATTTTGTCTGGTAGGGGGTTGTGTTGGACTTTTGGCCATACGCATGGTCATCCCTAGTCTTTTTGCCTCCTTCCTCCTGGTTTTTCTGACCTCTCGCTGTTGGCTCTAGGACTCTGAGCACTTTTTCACTGCTGACCAGTGCTAAAGTGCAGGTGCTCTCCCATCTAAAGTTGGTATGTTTGGCTTATACCTAATTGGCATATTTAATTTACCTATAAGTCCCTTGTACAGTGGTATCTCTATACCCAGGGCCTGTAAATTAAACACTACTAGTGGGCCTGCAGCGCTGCTTGCGCCACCCACTGAAGTAGACTTTCAAACCTGTCTCAGGCCTGCTAGCGCAGGGCCTGTGTGCGCAGTTTTCTGCCACAGGGACCTGGCATCTAAATTTACTTGCCAGGCCCAGAACTCCCCTTTTACTACATGTAAGTCACCCCTAAAGTACGCCCTAGCTAGCCCTATGGGCAGGGTGCCATGTATGTAGAAAGGCAGGACATGTGCCATATTGCATGGCCTGTCCTGGTAGTGACAAACAGCCTAACTTGGTGTCTCACTGCTGTGAGTGCTGCCTTCTCATAGGATTGCATTAGAAATGCCCTGCCTTATGTGTAAGGGGTATTGTCTGATTTATGAGGGGTAGCCTAGGCGTGTTTGGTATGGTTGTGATGGTGATAATAAATACTGCTTACTGTTGTGGGTGTATTTTTTATTACTATCACAGAAATGCCACTTCTAGAAAGTGCGCATTTATCTGTGCTTATGATTCTGGTGTTTTGCAGCTTGACTCCAATCCACGTCTGGGCAGAGTGACAGTTGGGGCTTTGTGCATACTTTTCAGACAGCCTGTACACAGGGAGGGTGGAGGTGTCACTGAGGTGCATCTACATACTGAATAGTCTTCCTGGGCTGAGAGAAGGGAGAGGCGGGGCACACCTACATTTGTAAAGGCTGTGCCCTGGCCTCACACAATAGGGTTGTTAACCCCCCACTGATGTTTGGAGCCTGTGCTGAAAGGAGAGAGGGGGCACTCCCAGAACCAGTTGTAACTGGCTGGAACCTCCTCTCCCTGTCATTGTAAAACACTGTAAAAATGAACTATAAGTACAGGGGAATTTTCCCCACAATTTGAACATTCTTGGAACTTGAAACTGGACACAGAACGCTGATGAATGGACTCACCAGGAAACCGCCATGGACTGCTGCTGCTGTGCTGACCTGTGACCTGCCTGGTCACTAGGAGGAACTGCCACCATCTGCACCCCTTGTGCTGGCCTGTAGCTGGGCCCACCAGCCCTGTGCTCCTTCTTGTTTAATTGTTCCCAGGGGCAGGGTGCTGTGGCCCCTGACCCCTGCTACGATCCTTCAACCCTTTGGCAGAATGCTTTTACGAGGAACAAGGCATTCTTTTAATGACTGAGGCTGCTGAGGGGCCATTGCGCTTTGAAAGCGCTTTTCTTTTGCTAAACAGAAAAATCACCGCCGCAGCCCGAGCTTGTGGATGTGTTCTAGCACTTTGAAGGCGCTTCTCTTTTGTGCAAGGAAATCACCGCCGCAGCCCGGGATTTAAAATGTGCCCTAGCGCTCTGAAAAGCGCTCTCCTGCTGTTAGGATCACCGCCGCAGCCGGGTTTTCGAGTTATTGCAGAGCGCGAGGATCGCGCTCAGCTCAGTGCCCCCGGGGCACGAGAAACCCCTTTCCGAAATGACGAGGAGCAAGCCTGCTCCTAGCGGTGCCCCCGGGGTAGGGATCGCTCCAAGGAGCGCCCCCGGGGCACAGGCCGGCCCGACCTGGTGCCGGCGTTGCCGTCGGTGCAGGAGGGAGAGGAGGACGCCTCTCCCTCCCCTGCTCCAGCCCCGGAGGGCTCTCTCCGCAGTGCGCGGCCGGGGGAGACAGCCTCATCGGAGGCTCGCCCCCGCCGCCAAATCTCTGGTGGGCCCCCAGGAGGTTGCGGGCCCCTAGAGGGGCCCACTCGCAGATCAGAGGGGGTGCTTGGCGCCCCCCTCCTGAACCCGAGGATTTCCCTGACTTGGGCCCCCCTTGGAGAGGGCCGGTGGAGGCCCGGGGGGCCCTCCAATGAGCACGGGTCCCAGAAGGGGCCCGTCAAGGAAGCAGAGAGGGTGCGTGCCGCCCCTCTCTATTTGCCAAGTTAGGGAGGCCCCCGTTTTGCGCAGAAGAGCGCCGGGGGCCCCATGATTCGTTTTAGGCACTGGAAGTGCCTCTTCATCATTCCCAGGTACTTTTAAATGGACAAATATAATTATGATTTAAAAGTTCTTGCTACAGACTTTCTTAATTGTGTTATATTACCTGCCTGTACTATGATGCTTTTACATATGTGTGCACATGTTCCTTTTATGGGCATGACTTGCTAATATGTTTCCCTAACTTGCCATAGGTTTTCTAATGTTCCTACTATGGGCGTTTTATGATATGCTTATGACAAGTGTTCTAATGTGATAACGTGTTTCCTGACTACTGCTTATGTTGCAGAATATTGAGTAACCTGTGTGTTATGTGTGATTACTGCTAGTTTGCAGAGTAACTAATGTGTAACGTTCCTGCAACTGCTAAGGTAGCAGGATAGTACTGTTATGTGATGTTGGTCTAATAATTACGTTGTGTACAATACAGTATATTTTCATATAATCTGGTGTTGTGTTTCCTTTGTGGTGGGGATATTGCGTCACATGTATGTGTGTGTTGTGCAAACGCTTTACGCATTGCCTCCGGGTTAAACCTGACTGCTCGTGCCAAGCTACCAAGGGGGTGAGCAGGGGTTATCTTGGACGTGTAACTCCCTTGCCCTGACTAGAGTGGGTAAGTTCTGCCTGGCTGAGGTGCATACCCTAGCCAACCAGAAACCCCATTTCTAACAGGGAGCAATGGCAGTTCAAGGTGGACAGGGTGAATGCGTGGGACACAAGGGGGATCAATCAGGAGAGTCTCATTTCCTGGTGGGTGTCTTGGCAAGTGTCTCTGGCTTCTGTTTGGATCACAGGGAACGTTTGTGGGGTGGTTCTCCTTCTGCAGGGGGAGGGGTGCTGGTGGCCTGTGAGTCCTGTGGTAGGGCTTCCTGTCCACTAGTGGTAGCAGAGGTGGAAGGCTGTTGAGGGGTCTGGCTAGTGGCAGGGGCCCGCTGTTGTGAGACTGCCTCCCTCATAATGTTGGCCATGTATGCCAGCACCGCTGCTATGGAGATCAGGGTGTTGTTAATGGCCTGCAAGTCCTCCCTGATCCCCTGGTACTGTCCCTCCTGCAGCCGTCTGTTCTCCTGCACATTGTCCAGAGTCTGGCCCATTGAGTCCTGGGAATATTGCTAGGCCCCCAGGATCTCTGCAAGTGCCTCTTGGAGAGTTGGTTCCCTGGGCCTGTCCCCCCCCCGGTGCACACCACTCCTCCCAGTGTGCCTCTGTCCCCTAAACTGTGTGCCCACTGCCATTGACCCCATGTCACAGATTTTCTTGGGTTTGAGGGGTGTCCTGGGGTCCCTGTAAAGGTGGACAGACTGTTGATTCACGTGTCCTGAGGACAGAGGTGTGGGTATGCTGGATGGGTACTGTGGTGGTGTTTGCTGATGGGAGAGGCTCTGTGGCTGGGCCTGGGTAACCGGCTGTCCAGAGGTCCCTGATGGGCCAGGTAGGTCATCCAGTTGGTGAAGACCAGAGTTGCTGTCATCACTGTGGGCCTCTTCAGTTTCGGGACTGGATATTGCTGGCACCTCCTCTCCGCTGACATTGGCTGGGGTACCCGTGGGGATGTAAATGATGTGTTATGGTTTCTGTGTCTGACATAATATGCATCCGTGGATTACCGTCTTTGGTTGAATTTGCCCTGGCAGCTTTCACGTATATACATTGGTGTATGGTGGGATGATTAGTGCTCTATAGTGTGCATGCTTTAGTGATGAGTGCCCACACAGGGCTATGAGTGGTGTCCATGCATTGTTAGAGCATGTAGGGCTTGGCATTGGGATAAGTGAGATGTGATGGTGGGGTACGTCGGATGGAGTGGAGTGATGGGAGTGAGGGTGGGGGTATGTGATGGCATGCAGATAGGGGGCTGATAGTAGTATAGAGTTGACTTTCCAGAGTCCAGTCCTCCTCCTACTCCGGCCAGGCACTCAGGATGCAGGATTGCCAAGACTTGCTCCTTCCATGCTGTTAGTTGTGGGAGGGGGGGTGGGGACACCATAAATGTAAACATGGAAAGCCTTTCAAAGGACTTTAATGTAAAAGGATTCCTATCCTGCTGTAGTTCCATAAGCAATTTCTTTCAACTCTCAAATCACTGGAAGTTGTTTGGTTCAACAAATCAAAGTAGTTGGAGAACTAGGGAACAGTGAAAAAGAAACTGAATTGGAATGGAAGTCTGAAACATGTTGCTATTGGTAGTAAAAGAATGAGTAGGTTCCAGATTTTCTTAGGGCAGATTGTGGCTATCAGTTCAACTCTCCGCTCTTGCTCAGAATTTTTGTCAGCACTTTAGCAATTAATAAGATGGGTGAAATTCATACAGAACGTAAGGCCACTGTATTGACAGGGGATCTCAAACCCATTACTGGTGTGAAGTACGGAACAAAGCAGTGAGAGAAGAACATTGTCCAGGCGCCCAAAAAGGTATATTACCAGAGTTTTCTATCTCACATCTCCTCTTTGTAGCAAATCTGCCTTTTCGACATGCTCATCCTAGACTTTATTTTTGTGGTCTTTTGAACTCTTTGTATTTTATTGATGTTAAAGAGCAGCTAAGTACCTGTTCTCTCTCTATAAACATGATTACATTTTCCTCCCCTGAATAACATTTAATTTGCTTATAACCCCATAGTATATGGTGTAGGAAATACACCCTGAACCAGGGAATTAAATGACATCTGGAGACTACAGCACCTATCGTGTTATCCAAATGGTTGGCTTAAAAACCTGGCATCAGGACTAACATGTGTAGCCTGACTGGAACAGCCTAAACACTGTTCACAAAGTTATCAACATAACCCTTTATGACAAGTTGGTAGCCTTGTTTTAACCATTAAAAATCACCACTAAGTACACCACTAAGTACACCTTGCTGCACACAAGGTGAGGTACGTAAAATGTGAGGTGGATCACATAAGAAATTGAATTTCCCAAATTCCACCAGTGACTAGCTCCTAAAACCTATTTTTACTGGCAGGGTTGTAGCTGGATACTAGAAAGTTACAAAGTACAGATTAAAACTTTAATCTGAAACATTTGAAGGGGAGCAGCTAAAATTGTCTTTTACCATATATTGCTCATATGTATTAAAAGTCCATTTAATTGTTTAATTGTTTAAGTAAAATTTTAAAGAAATATTTATTTTTTCTTTCCCTGATGTTCTTGGAGGTTTATTTGCACTAGCTATATAACATTTGCCCAGCTAGTACTTTATTTCCCCTTGTAGGAGGACCAGTTAGGGTGGACCCGAGAACTTCTTTAACTGGTAAAGGTGCTTGCCTTTTCACACAGTTAATGTAAGGTGAGCCCTAGGGAAGACAACACTTTGTTGCCACGCTGGAACCAAGCCCAGTGAGAAGGGAACTACATCCAGAACGCACACAGGGGGTGTAGGGCTCATTTTCCTGGCTACACCTCTGTGTTTTGACAATAGAGCTCTGCACCGGGCGAGAGAGTTTCCCCATCTTGGATTTTAGTGGTGATCTGCATTGTGGGATTGTTTGCAGTAGACAAAACAGTAATCAAGTGGATAGATTTGCCATTGGGATAATTTTCCTCCTTGGTTAGGGAGTGCCCAAGAGTCACCCCTCACCATTGGCTCGTACCATCCAACAGACATCCCAAGAAACGAGACCCAGAACACTTTCTGGACCAGCAGAATATCAGAAGAAGGCTGGCCCTTCTGTTTATAACATGAGATGAGCCCTGAAACACAGGGTCTGCTCCCAATCTACTCCCTATTATACCCAGGGCAAAGAATCCAAGAGTCAGTGGCTAGAGGGACACAACAAACTGTATTAGAAACGGGGTCTTTGGTTGGCAGTCAGGGTAAAGGAGACACACACCTGGTTAACCCCCGCTCGTCCCATTGGTTGCTTTGCACAAGCAGAAAGGCTTAACAAACAAGCAATGTGTAAAGTATTTGTACCAACACACACAGTAATACAGTGAAAACACTACAAAATGGACACCACACCAGTTTAGAAAAACAGGTAATATTTATCTAAATAAAACAAGACCAATACAACAAAAATCCAACATACACAAGTCAAGATATGAATTTTTACTGCATAGAAATCAATGGAAATGTTATTGTTACACAAAGTGCCTGGTTTGTGTCAAAAATAAAGCCGCACGGATGTGTGCATCGGAAAAAGCAGAAATGTGTCAATTCCTTACTCGCAAGTGAGGTCGTGGGTACTTTCTTCTCTGGTCGGGTCAGCGATGAATTGTCTGTCTCTCCCGCAAGAGAGCGATGAGTCGTTTTCCACACTGGACACATTGGATCCACGCAGGTTTTCGATGATTTTGATGGCCAGCGACGATGCATGTGAAATCTGGTCACACAGTGTTTGCATCATTATCAGCAGCTGCAAACGGGTGGTGTGGCGTTTCTCCAACTGTGATGCGTCGAGCTCTCAGCTGGAATGCAGGTGGAGCGTCGGTTTTAGACGCGAAGCGGGTGGTGCTTCAATTATCAAGCGTATTGCAGATTGTGCATCAAAAATTCCCCTGCATGGCAGTCTGTGCGTGGATTTCAGTCTTTTTTCTACCAGCTTCACCTTTCAAGGGCCCAGGGACCGAATAGGGTAACACTTGGCAGGGAAGGAGTCTCAACAGAGAGTCCAGGTGCTGGCAGAGAAAGTGTTTGATGGCCCTGAGACTTCAACAACAGGAGGCAAGCTCAAATCAAGAACTAAAACCCATACTTAACTAAATCATGAGGCAGTCGAAATATAGCCAGGGTGATCATTAAGAGAAAAAGTAAATATTGTAAGAACCGCCTAGAGAAAAAAAACTTTGGGCATTAGAAAATGAAATGAACATAAACAAATGATTGCATCCATGAGGCCGCAAAATGCAAAAATTTGAGTAAAGTTTGTTCTATATATAACCAGAGCATAACACATCTAAAGCAACCACTTAATGCTAACAGCCAACCAGCTTCTGAGATCTTAATAACACTTTTGTAGCTCACAGGACGAATCTTAAAAATTCAAAGCAATGGCCCAAATTAACTGCCTATTTGGGCACCATAATTTCATCAGATGAAATTGAAGCAACCAATTAATCCACCTCTTGGAGCGCTGTCCCTGTCCATAATGAAATCCGAGCCATTGCTGCTCTTCTATAACTCTTATTTAACCAATAATGAAAATCCATACAGATGGTGCAACTTTTTTTGGGTCCTTGTTCACAAAAAAGTTCCCAAAAATGTTTTGGCTTAATAGCTTTTGAAGGAAAGATCTATTCAAATTTTTTCCTTAAAGAACTGGAGTGTTGCGCAGCAAAGAAACACTTAGGGCCTGATTACAACTTTGGAGGAGGGTGTTAATCTGTCCCAAATGTGACGGATATCCTGCCCACTGTATTACAAGTTCCATAGGATATAATGGACTCGTAATATGGCGGGTGGTATATCCGTCACATTTGGGACGGATTAACACCCTCCTCCAAAGTTGTAATCAGGCCCTTAGTTCCATCATTCCAAATTGGCTCCCAGAAAGACTGCAGCATGGATATAAATGTGCAGACTCCGGCTATTCTCATTGATGAAACAGTGAACAAAAATATAAACAAAAAATGCAAACTGTTACTCAGAGCTTCATTGACTTCACAAAAGCATTGATAACATTACACAATGTAGGCTAGCCTCACTTATCATTTTGACCTCTCCACAGCATTTACCATGCTATCCAATGCAATACTAATCAAATGTTTGTAGGAAATTGGTATAAATTCTAAGGCATTGCAATAGTTCCAGGCTTTTCTATTCCATAAATCACAGTCATGGCTGGCTCTCACTTTACAATTGCAATGAAGTTAAAGTCACCTATGGGTCCCTCAGGGACCCTCCCCTAGTCTAACTCTTTTCAACATTAAATGGACCATTAGGCCACCGTCATCAGAGCCTTTGTCTTTATATTGTGTCTTCTGCAGATGACACATAATTGATTACCTCCTTTTCCAAAAATGTTGAGGAGACTTGAGTATAGTTTCTTGAATGTGTGCTTGCTACCTCTGAGTGGATGAAGGAAAACTGCCTAAAGTAAATTGTCAAGAGACAAAGACCCTCATTCATTACGACCTTGGCGGGCAGCTACAGCCGCCCGCCATGATTGGACCGCCAGGCGGGCGCCAATGTGCCAATGCAGCTGCACCCCCGCCGTGGCCATTTGGAGATCCCCACTAGGCAGGCGGGCGGAAACCTAGTTTCCGCCCGCCAGCCCAGCGGGGATCTCGGCCGCAACACAGGAGCCAGCTCCAAATGGAGCCAGCAGTGTTGCAGCCGTGCGACTCGTGCAGTTGCACCCGTCGCGCTTTTCACTGTCTGCTTGCAGACAGTCAAAAGCTGAATGGGGCCCTGTCAGTGGGCCCCTGCACTGCCCATGCTAGTGGCATGGGCAGTGCAGGGGCCCACAGGGGCCCCGCGACTCCCCATACCACCAACCTTTTCCTGGCGGTAGGGGGACTAGTAATCCCCTGGGCAGCGCTGCTACCGCTGGGCCTGTGCGACCGTGGCGTCTGTTGGCAGTGCTTCCGTCATTACCGCTCTGGCGGTCTTGTACCACCAGGGTTGTAATGACCCCCTAAGGTCATCCTGTTTGGTAAACAAAGCATCCTGCTGTCTAGAGGTTGGTGACCTACAGAATTGATTTTCCTCCCTTCCCATCAGGGTCAGCCAGAAATCTGGGCATCATTATGGATAATATTTTTTATGAAAGAACTGGTGTCTGCAGCCTGCAAATCCTTCCATAGTGTCCTTTGTATGCTGAGCAAGATTTTTAAATCTTTTTCTATCTGAACAAGTCATTATTCAGGCATTTATAGCAAGCCTCTCAACTATTGCAATGCAGTGTTAATAGGGATCCCCAACTACATGCCTGTGGCCACTAAAAGAGGACCAATCTTCCACTGGCACCTACATGTATTGGGGCCCTTCCCTGCATTCTTTAGACAGGGATCCACAGCATTGTGAAAGCCCCAAAATCCACATTTGGGGGTCGTGCCAAAGAGAGAGTCTAATGTTCACTACCATTTCAGCTGATTTACATTATTTTTTGAACAAACAAATTGTATATTATAAATAAATTACACAGTTTGTGCCTCTATTACTACATTTTAAACACACTTTTTACACCAGAAAATGCATTCAAATGTTCTTGTATTGGGATCTGTTTTTAAGGATTTCACTTTTTGATGTCAATTAATCTATTTATCTTGCTTTATTTTCATAGACCCATTTTTTACAATGGGGATCCTTGCGCTGGCCATTTTTTAGATCGGTGTAGTAACATGATGTTTTAACAAGACTTCTATGAACCCACTGTGCAGACACTCCAATTGCTTAAAGTTGTAGTCCTGGTTTGTCCATCAGTCATAATTGTAAATAGATTTCATTACAAAATATCCAGACCATATCTAATTCATGTTTTTGCAAAAATTTATGACACTAATAAAATGACTTTGCAACTTTTGCAGTAAAAAAACATTCCAAAATGGCTTTATTTTTCTATTGCTAATATTGTATTTGATAATAACTTTCTTTTCATACACAAGTTTAATGTTCGGTAGATATATTTCTTTCAAAAATGAAAATAAGAAAATGATGGTATACAAAAAATTGAAACTATCATACTTTTCTTCTGAAGTAACAACAGGGATTTTGATGCACATTTTAATGGTGGGAAAATACCCATAGATAGTGATTAGTCCAATATCTTGTATCAGTTTTCCATCATAAGCATTTACAAAATGAATTTTCAATGTACAGTAAAGTTGAGTACACCATCATTCAAATAACTAGACTCATTTCATGTTTGATGTACTCTTTTTCTTCTTCAAGATGTTTTTAAATTCTCTATTGTTCAGACAGTAAACAATGGGGTTCAACAGTGGAGTAACAGTGATATATGCAAAAGACAATATCTTGTTTTCTTTCATTGAATATGTTGATGTTGGTCGCAAGTAAGTGGAACAAAGGGATCCATAGAATAAAATGACAACAGTTAGGTGGGAAGCACAGGTGGAGAAGGCCTTGTTTCTTCCCCCTTTAATCTTAATTTTAAGGATAGACAAAGTGATTTTGACAAATGATGTGATGATTAAGATAAATGATGAAATTGATATTAAAGGACCAAATAGAAATATGAGGGACTCAATACTGTGAGTACTGGTGCACGACATCTTCAGCAGAGCTGTTATATCACAGAAGAAGTGATTGAGTATGTGGGTCTGACAGAAAGAGAGCTTAGAAAGAAGAAGAGTGTAAACTAATGGGACCATAAAACCAACAGTCCAGCTTCCTGCTGCTAACTGGATGCACAAACCCTTCTTTATAATAGTCATGTATCGCAAGGGGTTGCAGATAGCTACATATCTATCATAAGCCATGATGGCAAGAAGTTCAAACTCTGTAGCTATTAAAGCCACGAAAAAATAGACCTGCATAAAGCACTTAGTCATGGATATATGCAGTGACTCCTGAAAGAAGCCAGCCAACATTTGAGGAAAAAGGACTGATGTGAAACAAATATCGATGAAGGACAATATTGTGAGGAAAAAATACATGGGAGTGTGCAGACGTGAGTTAGAGTAAACTGTTATCATAATAAGAAGGTTGCCCACCAGAGTTGTCAGATAAATTAGCAGAAATGCAGCAAAAAGTGGAACTTAAAGCTGAGGAAGATCTGAAAAACCCACTAACAAGAAATAATCCATTGAACTGAAATTTGCAGCCCCCATCTGTTCAGTGATGCAGCTGGACAGGATTTACAAACAATCTGAAAATAAGTGAAACAATAAAGTGTATGATAAGAAGATAAAAAAAGGTAGAATATCATACACATATAGAAAATGAGTTGAAGTAGATATACCAGCACATCAAAATCTATTGTATAGCAAACACTTTTTATCTTTTATTTATTTATATTTTTTATCAGGTGATTTTTATTTTCCATTTTGTTTATTTTGGGACTGAAAAGGAATCTTTCATGGACGTCTGACTACTATGGATCTAAACTTCCTAATTCATGACCTCATACAAAGTCATTTTCAGCAAGCTGCTGATCTCTCAAATTTGTTAATAACAAGCTCTACCCCTTCAGGTTATACTTCCGTTCTCGCATTAGCACAGCCTATAATCCTAAACTGAAGAGAAGGCGAACCTTTTTGGGTAGAGTCTTGTGGTGTAACAAAGGTTATCCATAGGTAATAAGAACATTACCATCTCACCTACCTTCCCCCTCCTAGGCCTTATGTATGAGGATGTTACAAGCTATTTGATGTATCCTAATGAAATAACAACCAGATACACACCTATAATGTACTCATATGCTTTTATTTTACATAAATCAATCCGGTTGTAATGACCTGCATTCAACAGAACACAGCCAAATATGGACCACACACTGCTAACTTATAATGTTTCAAAATAGTATTAGGAATGTGGATCACTCAGTTTTAACTTATAATGTTTCACAATAGTATGAGGAGTAGCCCAAGAGGAAACACACCAAATATCATGTAAGGATACCCACCTTTTTAGACAGTCCCCTTCAATATATTATCATAGTCCTTCCCAGAAGAGGAACTCCTGCTACTGAGTGAGCCTTATTATAGCCATGCAAATACATCTAAGAATAATTCCCATAGCTGGCTTTTCATCCCTTACAGGTAAATTAAATTTCACAATGAATGTGTTCATCTTTCTAACATCTAAAGTTCTTTTAAAATAATAAGTGCTAATGCTTGTTTTACATCTAGTATATATAAACCTATAACTCAAAGTCATTCTGCAATACAAATAATTTTTGTGCTGAATGAAATTTCGATAACACATTAAGAGAAAAACATTGCCAATATTGCTCATGATACACACACATAAAGGGGGTCATTATGACTTTGATGGTCTTGTCAAAAGACTGCCGAAGCCACAGGCGCCAACAATACCGCCAGTGCTGGCGTTATGCTTGGCCCCCTATTATAACTTTTCCACTGGGCCAGCAGACGGAAACAGTGTTTCCGCCCACTGGCCGAGCGGAAATGTCACATCAACATTGAAGCTGGCTCGTAATCAAGCCGGCGGTAATGTTGATGTGCAGCGGGTGCAGCAGCACACATTGCGCATTTCACTGCTCGGGCAGTGAAATGTGCGATGGGGCTGTGCCTGGGGGCCCCTGCACTGCTCATGCCATGTGCATGGGCAGTGCAGGGGCCCCAAGGGTCACCCCGAGTCCTCCTTACCGCCAGCCTTTCCATGTCGGTGTTTACTGCCATTGACAGGCTGGCGGATGGGGACTCATAACCCCCTTGCAGCGCTGCCCTGGCAGATTACGACCGCCCGGCTGCAGCCTGGCGGTATGCTGGCGGGACTGGTGGTATGACCGTGGCAAATGGGCCACCGTCATAATATGCCTGCTAGAAACCGCCAGCCTGTTGGCGGTACTAGCCCCAAACTTCCGCCTTCCGCCGAGGTCATAATGACCCCCAAAGTGTCTTAAGTCTTTTAGAAGCAAACAAAGGGGGTCATTACGACTTCGGCGGTGTTGTCGAAAGACCGCCGAAGCCGCGGGTGCCAACATACCGCCAGCAGTATGCAGCTGGCAGTATGCTTGGTCCCCTATTATGACTTTTCCGCTGGGCCAGTGAACGGAAACAGCGTTTCCACCCGCTGGCCCAGTAGAAAAGTCACATCAACACTGAAGCCGGCTCGTAATCGAGATGGTGACAATGTTGATGTGGAGCGGGTGCAGCAGCACCCGTCGTGCATTTCACTGCCCGTAATTTGGGCAGTGAAATGCGTGATGGGGCTGTGCCTGGAGGCCCCTGCACTGCCCACGCCAAGTGCATGGTCAGTGCTGGGGCCCCCAGGGGCACCCTGAGTCCCTCTTACCACCAGCCTTTCCATGGTGGTGTTTACCACCATGGACAGGCTGGTGGATGTGGATTCATAATCCCCAGGGCAGCGCTGCCCTGGCCGATTACGACTGCCCGGCTGCAGCCTGGCGGTATCCTGACAGGTCCGGCGGTATGACTGTGGCAAATGGGCCATGGTCATAATATGTCTGCTAGACACCGCCAGCCTGTTGGTGGTACTACCGCCAAACTTCCGCTGTCCGCTGGGGTAGTAATGACCCCCACAGTCTCTTTCAAGCACAAAGTACCTGATTCACGTGAAAAATGTCCGCAAAGAACCGCAGAGGTCTGTGAGTCGATTTCTGGCGCTCGGTTGTGGATCCTCTTTGCGTTGCGGGGTTTTCAGACACACCAGGGATAGTGCGTGGATTTTCTGCACTGGCAGGATGAAGTCACAGGAGCTGCGTTGATCCGGTGGGTCGAATTTTCTACTGCAGGGCAGGCGCTGCATGGATTCCTCTCTGGAAGTCAGGTTCCATCGTTTCGGGTCAGCTGTGCGTCGATCCAGTGGGCTGTGTGTCGAAGTTCCGGTCGCTACGCTGGCGCTGCGTCGATCTTCTTGTCGCGAAGTCAGGCTGTGTCATTCCGGTTCAGCGTGCGGTTACATTTTCACCGCGGTGCAGGCTGTGCGTCGTTTCTGGCAGGGTGTGCGTCGAATTTCACAAGGAGTCCTTCTTGAAGAGATTAAGGCCCTTATTACAACCCTGGCGGACGGTGCAAAAAGGGCGGTAAGACCGCAAACAGGCCGGCGGTCATTACCGCCCCATTATGACATTGGCGGTTTGGCATATGCCAAACCACCAATGTCCCACAACGTCCGCCCCGGCGGTAACAACCGCCAGGCTGGAGACAATGGTCTCCAGCCCGGCAGCCGTCACTAGTCCGCCGGCGGTATCAGGACCCCGCATACCGCCATGGATTTTGTGGGGTTTTCAACCACCACAAAATCCATGGCGGTATGCACCATTAGTGCCAGGGAATTCATTCCCTGGCACTGATTGGGGTCTCCCCCTCCCTCCTCCCCCTCTCCCTCCCCCTAAGTCCACCCCCAACAACCACAACCCCCCTACCACCCTCCAAAGGTAGTAGGAAACCCTCCCCGCCCAAACCCCCCTGCCCCGACCCCCTTAGAACCTCCGAACATACCCCCCACACCCCGCTTCACGCACGCTCACACCACTCACACACATACACGCGCACATACATGCACACATGCACACATACATACACGTTATATTCCCCCTACACACATTACCCCCCTGCATGCATACATGCACTCACACAAACCCTCTACACACTCACACGCACACCCCCATGCATGCACACACCACACAACACCCCCCTCCCCTAACGGACGATCACCTTACCTGTTTTGGTGATCCTCCAGGAGGGAATGGGATCCATGGGGGCTGCTACGCCAGTACCCCATCACCAGAACACTGCCACGCCAGATACTGAGTCGTATTACGGTGGGTGGTGTTCTGATGACGTGGCAGTGACGGTGGAGCAGCCTTCACTACAGCGCCGACCGCCAGTATGGATGCTGGCAACTCTTCGTCCAAAAAAGGCGCCCGTATGGAACCACAGCGGTCTCTGGAAAAGACCGATGAGGTTGAAATGAGGGCCTAAGTCTTTTTGGTCCTGAGACTTCAGGGAACAGGAGGCAAGCTCTAACCAAGCCCTTGGAGAGCACTTCTTCACCTCAGCCAGAGAGCAGCAAGGAAGCAGGGCAACTGCAAGGCAGCAGTCCTTCACAGAAAGCAGTCAGGTGAGTCCTTTGGGCAGCCAGGCAGTTCTTCTTGGCTTGATGCAGGTTATGGTTACAAGTTACTTCTCCAGGAAGTGTCTGAGTTGGTGGGGGTAGAGACCCTGTTTATACACCCAAATGTACCTTTGAAGTGGGGGAGACTTCAAAGAGTGGCTTAGAAGTACACCAGGTCCCCTTTCAGTTCACTCCTGTCTGCCAGGGTCCCAGTAGGGTGTGTGGCAGTCCTTTGTGTGAGGGAGGCCCTCTACCATCCCAGCCCAGGAAGACCTACTCAAAATGCAGATGTATGCAGGTGAGGCTGAGTATCCTGTGTTTGGGGTGTGTCTGAGTGAATGCACAAGGAGCTGTCAACTAAACCCAGCCAGTCTTGGATTGTAAGGCACAGAAAGATTTAAGTGCAGAGAAATGCTCACTTTCTAAAAGTGGCATTTTTAAAATAGTAATATTAAATCCAACTTCACCAGTCAGCAGGATTTTATATCACAATTCTGGCCATACTAAATATGACCTTCCTACTCTTTTCAGATCAGCAGCTACCACTCAAACAATGTATGAGGGCAGCCCCACTTTTAGCCTATGAAGGGAGCAGGGCTCACAGCAGTGTAAAAACACATTTAGGAGGTTTACACTAACAGGACATGAAAACTACATAGGTACATGTCCTGCCTTTTGCCTACACAGCACCCTGCCCTATGGTTTACCTAGGGCATACCTTCGGGGTGTCTTATATGTAGAAAAAGGGGAGTTTTAGGCTTGGCAAGTACTTTTAAATGCCAAGTCGAATTGGCAGTGAAACTGCACACACAGGCCTTGCAATGGCAGGCCTGAGACAAGATTAAGGGGCTACTGAAGTGGGTGGCACAAGCAGTGCTGCAGGCCCACTAGTAGCATTTAATCTACAGGCCCTGGGCACATATAGAGTACTTTACTAGGGACTTATAAGTAAATTAAATAGTCCAATTGGGTATGATCCAATGTTAGCATGTTTAAAGGGAGAGAGCATATGCACTTTAGCACTGGATAGCAGTGGTAAAGTGCGCAGAGTCTTAAAACTAGCAAAAATAGTATCCAAAAAGTGGAGGGAGGCAGGCAAAAAGTTAGGGGTGACCACCCTAAGGCGGTCAGGTCTAACATATGATAAGCTTAAACACTGCCAGCATACCATTTGTGAGTGGATTGTGATAACTAAGTACGACAATCCATGTATGGTGCAATAATGTCAGATTTTCACATACATCAGCCCTGTCATTATGTTTAGAAATGGGGAATACTCGCCTTAGGGGGTACTGGCAATGGGCCATTTGATGCCATCACCCAACTGTGACACATCAGTCATGGAATACTCGATTCATGTAAATTGCAGACTAACTATTTAGCCGCTTGTCCTACAAAAAGTGCCTTTGTGTGCCTTGCAGGACAAGCCAGAAACCTGAATCAGTTGTCTTGTAGAGCACAAGGATCATGTCATTTATCTGTCACCCAACTCCCCTTCATACCATGGAGTTCCATCTTCTACAGATTGGCCACACATGGTTATTGCAGGTTTTAGCACTACATGAGTCTCAGGGCCAGTGTAAGAGTGCAGATGTATGGCTCTCATACACCAGAGTGACAGTCTCATTGTGAGTATGTAGTGATGTGTCTTTTGCACTGTCCACAACCTGGATGAATACCTCACTCTTCTGAAATAGTACATACTTCTTATGTTGTCCACTAGTAGTGACAGTGACGTGATACTAACCATGGTTTTCCATCCATATATTTCAGGTGGACCTCCCCCCTACACCATAGGTGCGGTGGGAAGATTTGAGGAACCAGATGTATCCACTATGTGTGATTTTGTCTGTCCTGTATAGTGTTGAAGTGTTTATTGTGAGTGAGTCATGAGTTCAGCACCCAGTGCTAGGAGTGATGAGGTGTAAAACGATCAGAAAGCCGAGTAGGATGGATGGTGACAGTGTGTCACATTTAAGTGGTTCCCCATGCATGAGCAGAGCATCATTTCTTGTGAGGATTCTGGTGCTCAATGGCCAGCATTGTGTAAACAAGGTGAAGACAAGCCACATGTAGCTGAATCTGTGACTTAGATGTGCACAGTTGTTTATGTAATGGCACTGGAACACACCGGCATTCACACAACACAGTGATGCACCATTTTGTTGACAAATTAGTGCATCCCTGTATTGTGATGTACATGTAAGAATGTGTGGGCATTTGTCCACCAGTATGGTGCCAATAATCTTGTAGTTCACTTACGTGACAAATAAATGGAATGTGATAGGCGTGCATGCAGGTCAAGAACAATCGTGTGCTGGCATGGTTATGGGTGAGTGAGGAATGGTATTGGCTCATCAGGTATTGATGGGTGTCTACACCTGGAGACATGAATTTTGATTTGATAGGCCTATGGATACCAGCTTCATTTTTGTCATCACCTAAATTATGGTCCACTCCCTGACTCCATGTATGAGTGGGCATGCATTGGTGGATGACCTGGACAGTTGAGATGTAGATCTGCATGGCCATACCACCTGAGGCACAGGGGGTGGGATCAACAAATCTATAGGTAGATGTGATGCTCACTGTGGATGTGACAGTCCTTTTAATCAGACTTTCAAGTGTATCTATCAACACTATGGAAAACACTGCCCTTGTGGCATGGTTGGGTGCTACCGCGTACTCCTACTAGTGAAGATGATCTGTTCCACATCTTCATCCTCCGATGTGAGTGGTGCCTCCTCTACCCTTGATGGTGGTAGCAGGGAGGTAGAGGGGGCCATACACACCTCAGACGTTGCAGATGTGGAGTCCCATTTCCCAGCAGCTGCCATCTGTGGCACTACATATGGCATCACTGCAGCAAGGAGGAGCAGCTGGTTTTTAAGTGTAGCTGCAACAATCCTGTGGTAGATAGCCATGTCTGCCCTGATGGAGACCAATTCCCAGTGCATGGAGTCCTTATTGTCAGACTGCTGCAAGGTTGGGAGTGCAGTTGTTGTGGCCTCTCCATCATGGCAGCAGCTATGTCCCTCAGACGCTTCTGGACTCCACGCATTGGGTAGTGTGTGTATTGGTTGGCTACAGTGTATTATTTTTGCCCATGAGCATGCACGTCCGCATCCCCTCAAGGCTGGCTGCCATTGTTTGCATCCCCACCCACACCGCCTTGGCCAGCTCCCGCTGCACTCCCACCACTGTCCTCTCGAAGCTGGTGCCTGTGTCCTCGGAGTCCTCTGCTGTGTCGGCGCAGAGAAGTCGTACTCTTGGGGTGCTAAGTGGGGCCTGTGGGATGGCTGCTAATTCAATACTCATCCTTGCAACTGGAGGTGGTGTCTGCAGGTTCACAAGAACGTCTTGGAGGGTCTCTTGGCTGATAGTTGCCAGCTGGTCATCAGGGTACTCCAGGACAGGCAGATCTGCAGGAGAGCCATCACCCTCTGCAATGAGAATGGTGTAAAGTCAGTCTATCTGTGTCGTGGCAGTTGACAAGTCACGTCACTGACTTGATATTTGAGGCTCATTGTCATAATAGGCCCATGTTGATGTAGAAGTGGTGCAGCACAGTGCTGTGCAATAATAATCAGCGCTTTACTGCTTCAATTTGGTGACACAAGATTGCACCATATGCAAGTGATTATGGGGCACCCCTGAGTTGACCCCCTTACTGGTGCAAGATTCAGCTGCCAACGTAATTGCAGGCATCCTTGCACCATCATGAAAGGATGTATGCATTGAGGGGTGTGACTGTTAATGTGTGTGACAGTGTCCCTTCATTCACATTAACAATCACCAATGCCACTTTGGCACTTCTGTGTGAGTTGTAGAATGTAGCACACTCGGAAAAGGGAAATTGAAATTTACATATGATTGTTTATGTGCATGAAAGAACACCTACACGGTCATAAACAGTCATTCTGGTATTTTGCTCTTCCTATGCATGCTGCAGAATGCAGCAGACATTGGAAAAGCAGAAATGAAGAAGGTACAAATGTATTCCTCCTCGTTGCACCCTGCTAATGCCACCACTGGGGATGGCGTAATAGGTTTGGCCCTACCTCAAGTTTACAATCTTCCATTTATCTGAGGCAGCATTGTAATTCATTGTGTGTTGCTGTGGCACACCCAAAGCAACACCCATTGCACCACCTTCCACGCACTGTCATGATCAGATGGCTACGTATTTACAAGGTGACATAATGCCATAAAAAGTGTCTTAACGCTACCTTGTCAATACAGTGCAGTGCTTGGCGCCACTGGAGCATCACTGAAAGTGACGCTCCAGTGGCACTAGGGGCCTATGATGCACCCCTTAGTTCCAATGGATTGTTAGATTATAACTGCAGTCTACAGCCCTATGCCCAAGCTGCATGTCACATGAATGGAAGCCCAGTTGACACAATTGGCTGCGTCATATCTTCTAAGTGTGTTGTCTATCCTTATTGTGTCTTGACAGCCTCTTATCTTGTTCTACCCTCCCTTTGCCTGTACTCATGCCACAGCACCACAAATGGCAATTTTCACCTGACCCAGTCTTACATGTTTCACATACACCCATGCTGTGCTGAGACCGTTCACTACCCCAGGGATGGAATAGTCGCGACACTGTGCACTTGTTGCCATTGATGTCTCCTCATGTTGTGATTTGTGTTTGTGTGCTACTTTGCATAGCACTCATGGACCTGGCAGAGTACCCTTTCTACTCCTGTCGGAGTAGGTTGTTTGCCTTACTGAACACCTATGTCCTCCCCCTCAATGCAGCCCTCCTTGCACTATGATACATGAGTGCAGCATGATGACAGTACAGCACATGTGATAAAAGCACAGGTTTGAATCCAGGGATGGCCAATATGGGCATGACATTTCTGCTGTGTACATCATTCTGTATGTGACAGTGCCTGATGGTAAATGTGTCTATGGAAACTTGCTAATTCTGAGGAGTTGTACTTAGGTCAGGCCCTGAGGTAGGTTCATATTTCATGTGCAACAGTCCAAGGGGCACCTGACTGCCATTGTGTAATTGTTCACCCCCCACAGCACAGGTGGTGGCGGCAACTATTGTCAATGTGTAATGCCCCATAGGCCAATGGCCTGGACATGGCAGGTTACCAGCAGCTGACAGACTGGCTATGGCATCAGTCCTGTGACACCAGACCAGTGATACAGTCAATACTAGCCTCAAGGTATATTTCCAAATTTCCTCCAGCCTTGCATGGCGGTGTAACCCCCATGAAATGCTTGTTGGTGAAGTGGTGTGGTGGGCCCTTGGGTGGCCCTGCACAGCCCATGTACTTGGCATAGGAAGTGTAGGGTGTCCCATACCTTGGCCCTGTGCCCTTTCCGCTGCCTGGTTTGCAGGGCTGGGTACAGCGTGTCCTGTTACACCCAATGTAGGCAACAACTGGCACTGGCTCTACTTGATCCATCTATATTGTCTAGTGTGTGCCCCACAGATCTACCATGTGCAGACATATTATCAGCCGCCATCCCAACGTGTGACTCATACTGCCAAGTACAGTTGGTACACTGCACTGGCAGTCATACCAACACCGGGCTTGGTCAGGCACCATCCCCCGCCCATTGATGTGGATTTAACCGCCATTATGTGAAAGCCATACCCCATGTGTTGTATGATTGTGTTTATTTCCCAATTCCTATGTGTCTGATATGGTTGTGACCAAATAGATGTAGGCTCAGCCTGTGACTGTTGTGACCTACTGTTTGCTATCTGTGGTACATATTTTGTGTAGTGGCACATTTCAGTTCAGCATCAATATGTGTGGTTGAACACAACTTCAGTTTAGTTGGTCTGGGTAGTGGCATGTTACCAATGATTCCAGTCCAACCTTTTATCCGCCAGCACCTGATGAGATAATTGTTGCATGCACCGAGGGGACACTCTGACTGTGTGATGTAGGGATGGCTGCCAAAAGGGGATGGTGCTACCGGCACATGCCTAGTACTGTTGGGACAGTTGCAATGACTAGTGTGCTGTGAGATGCAGAACACATGCATTTGGGCAATGAGGCAAGGCTGTTACAAAATGTTACAGCAAGAGACACCACTATGTAGTTGCCCCAGGAATGGTGTTGACTTCCTATCTGGTCTCTGAGGTCTTGGTCATGTTAGTGCTGTTGATGTGACTACATGCTAGGGATTTAGTGATATCACATCCTGTGGCACAGTGATACATGCCATCCATCCCATGTGCTGCATTTGTACATGTGGGTATTTAGGCCTGGTGTTCTTAATATGTCTAGGTTGTGTATGTTTCAATGGCGCATGGCACTCCCAAGGTGCAGGTACATGGGAAAGCTTACGTTGGCATGTTGCAAGTTGCTTAATGTGCATGGTATCCCTCTGCGCTACTTTGACATACATTTTGTAAGTCATATGTGCCTCCCCCTTCTTGCACTTGACATTTAAGCATTTATTTTCCCCATGCATCTTACCCTACATTTTTGATGTTTCCTGGTATTCTGCACTGTCCTGTCCTTGTATCCCTGACCACTGCAACCATCTCCTCCATCTCATCCACGTCCTCTTGCGGTGCTGGACTCCCACCTCCTGTTTGCAGTGCTGCCTTCCTGTTCAGTGCCATTTTTTTGGTCCTTCTCTTGCAGTCATGCCAGTGTTTCTTGCACTCAGTCACAGTTCTCCTAACCTCTGCCACACTGTTGATCTCATCCACAATCTGCTGCCATATTTCCTCTCTCCTTCCAATTGGCAATTTTGAGGTGATGAAGAGTTGATTTTGATGCTCCGCCACCTCTCTCACCAGTACTTCATGTTTTCTGCACTGAAACAACACTTCCTCTTTTTCTTCTCCCTCTTCTGGGTCTTGTCTGTGTCATCCTGGCTGGTTCCTGGTTGATTGGGGTCTCAATGGGGTCTCTCCTGGCTTCTGGAATCAATTTTGGGGCTCGTTTGCACTGTTTGCTCCATTAGCGTCTGTTGTTGAGAGCAAAAATGGAACACTTTTGCTTTGCGACGTGTTTCCAAGTCGTAAACCGGATTACAGTAATTTTTCCTCCGTTAACGTAATTTTGCCTTACGACAAGGCGCAATGGTTAACGTGGGTAAAAATGACTCTTAAATATTTTTAGCGCCACCCAGATTCAAAGTATTAATTTGATGCCTGAGTGGCGTTAAAAAGAGGCGTTAAAAAAGGTTAATCAGTGCTAACCTTTCTGCCGCAAAACTGTGTTAGTTTTGCGTCAAAAAGTATAAATCAGGTCCCCAATACCTTTAGTATCTGCACCCTGATGACCATATAGAATCTTGTACATCCACAGTGATCAGCTATAACAGTGTTTTTAGACACTCTAGACTGTGCCTTAATGCACAAGGACCTTCATTGCTTAGGTCTTGGTGCTCACTTTTTGAAATGGTTATCCTCTTGTATACTAATCCAGAACTAAAATAACAGACTACACTCGGGTTGATAGTAATTGGAAAGAGTATGAGGCAGGTTTTCCCCATCACCTCTGATTTTTGTGTTGGCAATGGAGTCCCTAGCTTGATTCCTCCAGAAATTTCACTCCAACTGAGGACTATGCCTAGTGACCAATTGTTCCTAGCTACACTATATGCAGATGATGTTATTCCATATATTCAGAAGTCTGAAATGTTTCTGCCAACCAATATGACCACAACACCTCTGATAAAAGATTGCTTGAAATAGATTGCAGACACAGTGGGACATCTGGGTATTTATATAGCCTGAGATATACCTGAATTGAGTTAGAACTCACATTGAGGAATGGTGACACTTACCTATCTGTGCAGACATATCGCCCTGATTAAATTAGTAATGCTGCCTACATTTTTATACCCTGGGCACATTCTGGTTGAATTGTTTCACCAGGTGTGGCAATTACTTACACACCAGATTCGGGAAAGTGATGTGTCACATATACAGTGGTCTATAGTAAGTCAACCCATGAAGGAGTGTCGTCTGCTTGCTACTGATACCACACTTACTATTTGGTGGTACAAACACACTATGCAAAGTACTGGATACAGCTGCTGTTATCTCTCATGTATCCTCATACAATGCACCATATGTAGTAGGCTTCTATCATTTAGAGACAAGCATGATGCATTACTTTTCCCATTATTAGAATCTGCCACTGGGAGACTTTTAACTACTGTGCGTGTGAAGGTGCTGGGATATTTGTTTCCTAAAGGTTCTTTCATGTCACTTTAGACTACAAGAGGAAGCAATGTTTAGCTATCTTATACTACAATTGATTACTGTATGTGCAAAAAGCTGCATGTTGGACCTGGCCCTCTCTGCAGGCTCATTCCAAACATTTGTTCTTTTTTCCCTTCACTTTTTGCTGAATTTAGTTTTGTTGGCATTAGGACCCTGTGCAGTTTCTTTCCCAGTGTTAACCAATGCTTGTACTCACGCCTATAAACACGGTTTCATTGCCATACAGCTAATTGGCATATTTAATTTACTTATAAGTCAGATGTAAAATAGTATAACTGGCAGCCAGGGCCTGTAAATGAAATGCTACAGTGGGACTGCACAACTTATTGTGCCACCCACCTAAGTAGCTGTTTAAAACATGCCCCAGGTCTGCTTTTGCAGCATGAATGTTGTATCACACTGCCATGTCTACCTGATATTTAAAACCGTTTGTCAATCCTTAAACTCCCCTTAGTCACCCCTAAGGTAGGCCCTTGGAAGCGTTGTACGTCAGAACAACACAGGCATTTGCTAGTATGCCTTAACAACGTATCCCGAACTACGAAGGCATTTTACATAGCATTCATTTGCCACGCAAGTCATTATATTGGGAAAAGTATAATTTACTATTCGAACTTCAGTCTGCGCCACAGTAGGGAAAGTGTTGGACTCAAAGTCCAACATCAGTCCAACAACACTTTCTCTAAGGCAAGTCATTGTAATGACTTGCATGGTTAAGGAAAACATTGTAAAAGATGCAGTTTTGGTTCAGGCCACGTTGTAAATGAACAGGGTGGTTTGAGCAACGTTGTTAAAGCTGTTTCTCCCTTGGAAGCGCATAGTGCAAATTGCTGGGTAATTAAAAGAATGAACATATATTTTTATGTTTCACATGTCCTGGTAGTGAAAAACTAAAATTTGTTTTTCACTACTGTGATGCCTGCCCCTCCTGAAGGATAGCATTGGAGATTCCTTATCACATTTAATAAGCAGTAATTCCTACGTGACTTGACGTAAATATGTCATGTTTGGTACCTATGGCACTGGAATGATAAACCCTCTTCAATGTCAGATTTTTCATTGCAATTTTGAAAATGCCACTTTTATTGAAAGCTGGCATTTACCGGCTTTTAGGCACTAATGCCCTTTATGCTGGCAGCCTGTCCTGGGTCACATGTCTGTGTGCAGCTGAAAGTTAAACCTTGTGAATTCCCCCCAGACAGTCACACAATAATGGGATTAGCTAAGCCACAATGGCATTTTCTTTTTAAAAATAAAACAAAATATTGCCACCCTATACATAGGAAATTTCTCCCACAGCATGAGGGTAATTTTTCAGTTTTCACTGTCTGTTACAACCAGGTTTTACCTGGAAGCGATGAAGAGTAAAACTGGCTATGTGTTCACCCAAACACATGACCTACCTCAGTCGGCCCTTAATCCATCTGGCCGTCAGAGGTATATGAAGGCAGCAAAGATGGAGTAGTGGTCACTGTCCACATAATGAAGTGACCCCCAACCCTAAAGGAAGCAGAGTACCTTATCCGCCAAAGTCTAAATTTGGCCCATAATGAATATGTTATTTAAAAATAAAATATTTAGGTGTGGATACTGGTAAAGGGAGGTAAGGGTAATTTTAGCGGTTAATGTGGGTAGTGGTAAATGGAAGTAAAGATAAATTAAGGTATTTATGGCTGGATAGTGGTAAAAGACGGTAAGGCTAATATGAGCGTTTGGGTTGGTCAGTGGTAAATGGAGGCCATGATAATTTATGGTTTGATGTGGCTCATGGTAAAGGGAGGTCAGGAATAAAATAAAAACATGGGGGATAATATATATTAGCAGTGGGTGCGACTCAAATAATTACATGACAATATAGCACAATTACAGCTAAATTAGGTGACAGTGCAGAATTACACAGGGAGTATAAACTAGCACCATGCCCAAAATGGACCAAAGGATGCATTTTCTGGTAAGAAAAAAATTATAAATGTAATAGAACATGAGAATCAGCAGGCAACAGCTACTCACAGTCACTAATGTCCTGATTTAGAACTCAACGGATAGGTTACTCTGTCACAACAGTGAGGGATATCCCTTCTGCCAAAATCAAAGTCCCATTGTAGAGTAAGATTTAGATTTCAGCGGACAGGATATCCATCACTGTTGTGACATAATAATCCATTCGCTGGGTTCTAAATCAGCCCCTAACTTTACTGCTCTCATTCTCCTGCAGTAGATTTTTGTGCCACATTACTTATAATTGCAGTTGTAATCAAAACATGATTTACAGACCATACATCCTGGAAACATTAAGCTTTCTTCATTCTGGTTTTGAGCTGTGCTTTCTAAAATAATGTCAGAGAAATATCAGGTTAAAGGAAATAACTTTACTCAGAGTCAGTGCATAGAAAAGCAGATGCGTACCTTTGTGCTCAGCCAGCGCAATCCTTCATAATATGGCACCTATTTTCTTACTATCAAGGACCGTATCATGAATGGCTGTGCTGGCTCAGAGGAGAGCCATTCACCTCCTTTTTTCCATTTACAACGTAGTGTGTAAAGTCAACTAATTTAATGTAATATTTATGCAAGCTGAAGGTAGGATGCAGTGGGCATGGTTTGCATCTGTTTTTGAGCTTTCTAAAATAATGCACCAATTGGGAACAATATCTGATTAAATGCTATTTTTCTCTCTTTCTTGCCGACCTCTCTGAAATCTGATTAAATGCAATTGTTCACTCTTTCTTGCTGACCTCTCTGAGATTTCTACAAGGTTATGGCGACAAGGGACATTTTGCCTTCCCCACACTCTGCACCTTTGAATTCCACTGAGCAGCATGCTAAACCAGATATAACACCATTCAGACATCATTCAGAATGAAAAACATTGGCCAGTTCAAGAAGAAAGAACTGCTCTACAGAGAGGAGGAGCTAGGCCCTGGTCAAGTTGGCCGAATTCTATCATGTAGTTGCCCTGTTTGATCTTAATTTCTGGTGCTGTGCACTATACAGTTTATGGAGATTCACCAGATATGAGCAATGCTGCAATTGATGAAGGTTAGGAAACTATTGGACAGATTTATAAAAATGTTACACAATGCAACAAAGCAAAACATGTTGCTGTTCTGTGTTGCGTTACAGGAAGAGAACAGGAACTCTCCATAGTTAACATTATATGATGCATTTGTGCCCTCTCCTTCTGCTAGCGGACTATGAGCTGCCTAGCGCCAACAAGGCACGCTTTCATCATTGTATAAGTGTGCATGCATTGCAGTCAGGTTTGTTTTGGCACAGGAAGGGACACTTTCTGCACAAAACAATCCATTTAGACCTTTCTTCTTCATATGTGTATTGCAGAATGCTGCACATATAGAAAGAGGAAAAAACAAGGAGAAATAGAGTTTTATCCTTGTTACTCCTCCTTTGCAAAGGTGCAGCATTATGATGCATTGGCAGGTCTACCATTCACGGTAAATCTCAGAATGCACCAATATCCATGGGTGAATGCATGGGGATACCCACGCTCCATTCATGAAAGGCCTCACCGGGGGAAGAGAATCCCAGGTCAGGGACTTGTGCTGCCTTGACTTACTCCAGATTTACCAAGCAATGCAGGGCCACACAAGGTGGTCTTACATGGCTTAGTAAATCTAATTTGAGGTTTTGCATCACCGTTCATCCCCTTGCGTGGAGCAAAGAAGATGCAAAAGTGTTGCTAAATATACCCCTATAATGGAGTGAGCAGGCCTAGTCACACCGACTATGGGCAAGAACACCTACAGATCATTCTATAACAATCCTCCAGTAGGAGTGGTGAGGTGCTGGTGCTACCTCTATTATGGCAATACCTGAGTGGTAAGCTTCTTGGCAGATGTTGAGAGATAACAGAGCAGAACCCAACATGGGAAGTGAGAGACCAATGATGGGAAGATCAGATGGTGAACACAGACACTGCCAGCCATGAGTTTGCAAGGCCATAGTGTGAGTTTGATGGAGATAATAACTAGTACTGCAAGGTCCAAGTGTTGGAAGGCTGCTATCTTACATCAGGCCTGGTGCCTGTTACTGAGGACATACAGCTTTTGCTGCTCTGCCATCAAAAGAAAACAGCCTTGCGTCCTGCACCATCTGAATTTCAAACAGATCATTTACAGCCTATAACAGACACTGGAAAGTGACCATCTATGTCTTCTGTCCTCACAGGTCATAAATCAGCAGATGAGGAAGGGCGATGTATACATTTATTGGATGCAAAACAAATCAGTTAATAAACAACACAGATATCAACACTTCTGACAATGTTTTTTAGGAAAAAATGCATTTTATTCTGCTGGAGCTCTTCTTAGGATTAAGCAACCTATATTTTGAAAGAGAAAACTGACTGCATGAGCTTATGTCCATAAAGAAACCTTCCAGACAGCTCGCATTGTCGTCAGTTGTTGCAGATACAAAAAAGACGGACTGTCATATTTCAGTCCCTGCAAACATGACAACCATCACGCTAGAAGCACTAATGGTGAAACTAAAGGGGATATAATATTTTTATAGAAGTAATAAAAGCAGTCACTGTGTCCACTAATCAGGAATTAAGCTTCATACATGGGGGATCGGCCAACTTTAAAACATGTCTGCACACTACAGACAAATGTCCTTTGGATGTAAAGAATACTGTTTATAATGCCCCTGACTGGGGGTGCAGGTTATGAAACTTTAAAAACAAAGTCATAGAGTCTGAAGAATGGAGCAGATGAACTAATGTCTATATTATTGGACTCCTAGAGAAGGACAAAAGCACAGACCAAACAGTGCTCCTCAGTAAACTGCGTACAAAACTCACTGACTTAACATTCCACCTAGTCTCAGAATGCCAAACAGTACACAGACTGATGCAGGAATTATAGCATACCACCTACGTCGTCAGCATGCCCTCTGCCTTTTAAGGTCATCTAAAAAAACAGGGCCTCTATGAATACCGACGTTGCAAGGTCTCAACAGTGGTGGATTATCTGTATGAGATGGACCTCCTTCGAGGAAATTTCTTCTCATTACTTCCTCAACTTAGAAAACTGGATGTATACTAAGGCCTTTCTGAACCATTAGTAATGACCAATATGGTTGATTGCAACTCTCAAGAATTTGCTGACCCTTGTGAACTCAAATAATTCCTTTCCAATCTTGCAGAATGAATGATGGACACAGGCTCTCATTCACAATCTGATGTTGGAAACTCCCGAGATCTGAGTGCAACACCAGGCACTCAAGAGGTAGGGTTAAGGGTCAAAATTTCTTTAGTTGGCTAAAATCACCATAAAAGTATGATAGAACAAAATACAAATAATATAAAAACATGTAAAACATGATTAGAAACAGTAAAATAGTAATTTCATCCATGTTGCACTGGAGTGAAAGAGGCAGTGGTTTAACAGCTGCACTGAGCTCTCTCCAATCAATTGGTAAGCCTACTTCTGGGATCATTCTATAAGCTACAATAGACAAGGCAAGGTGAGGAGCACAGATGTCAAACATATGTATTTTCCAAGAATTAGCAAAGTCAAAAGTTGAGTGATCTATTTCCAGATGACATGTGGAGGTCAATTGGAGGGACAACAGGGGTCATGTCATGCCAGTGGTTGCCGAAACCATTTAAAAGTAGTGGGGTGGGTGAAGGGGGTATAGGGGAGCACATAGAGGTTGCGGGGGGGTTTAATAATAAAAAATATAAAAAACGTACCTGGTGCTGTCTCGCACGCCTCTTCTTTCTAGTCTGAGCAGCTTTAGAGACTCCCTGTGCATTCCCTACTCTACACTCATGCTATTACCAAGCACAAGAGCATGAGCAGGCTGGTTTACCACTCACTCAGGCACAGGAAGTCTGTGCTGTTTTTCCAACCCAGCTGTCAAATGCAACTGGGTTGGAGACATATATGGGTGCATGTCTGTTTGGCCAACCTAAAATGGCCTGCTAAACTGATGTGTGTACTTAAGTGCCATCCACTCCTCCTCTCCTCTCCTATGGCCCAGCCCCCCTTCCTTAGACTCTCTGGCTCAGCCAGCAGCTGAAAAATAAAACAACAATATTGTTTTATTTTTCAGCTACTGGCTCTGAGCAAGTGGGGTGACAATTGTGGAGAAACCACAGCTGCATCATGCACTGGAGAAGGGTTGACAAAAAAAATAATTAATGGAATTAAAACTAATGCGCGTGACCTACTTTTAGAAATGTCTACACCTACTAATATTCTGTGTGCTGCTGTGTTCGCATATGTCTTCAATCTTATGCACCATGTTTATTATCATGCTTTTTTACCATCAAACATGATCACTAACCATGTCAAAAGGTACAGTAAAAATAAATAATGTTTGCATAAGAGTAGAAAGTGTAGCAAGCAGCTAGATAGCACTCTGCAGTCATCGATCCCTCTAAAATAAAAGTTACAAAATTAAAACGAGCAGGGGATGTAATCATGTTCTGGGCTAAGCAAATAGAAATAGTTGGGGGGAAGGGGTTCCTTCAAACAAAAAAAAATGATAAAGGCAAGTAATAAACAAAAAATAAATCAATGCTATAGTAAGTTTAGACAACTATTTTAGAGTGTTCCCAGCAGTAAAATGGTGTGGGCTAATACCAATGAGGACAACCCAGTTAGGTAATGGCAAAATTCAGCTGAACAATAGTAGCCAATTGTTGAAAGGGGCTCCCCAAATGCCGCCTTCTGGTGTTGGAATCACTGACAGAATATCAGAAACACAAATATCGTGTGGACAGAACATTGTGTAAAAAAACATTGAGGACCAAAATATTGAGAAAGTAAGTCAAATAGGTAAGTAGAGATGTATTATGTATTCTTAACTACACATCTATATACCTGAAAGGTAAATATTTCATCCATGTACATGTATGTGGAGTTATATACAGTAAAACTTTACTTACCTATAAAAACTTACCTTCACCATATTTTTGTCCTCTACATTCTTGTTCTGTACCAGGATATTTGTGTTTCCTATATTCTGTCTAAATACCCTGGAATTGTGAATATCATGTCTTTCAGTGCAGAGACCCCTTGTTCATTTCAGTTTGAAAACATGCTATTGAAAATGTAAAAAGTGAATACTTGCTACTTAATCTAATGCACATTTATGGCATGTGATTTTATTCAGTAAATGTGTAACGGATATGTCATGAAGTTATGATAATCCATAGAATGCAAAAACAACATTCATTGATTATTTAGTGACTGACAGTTTAGTAATTTTGCAGGGATTTCATAAATATTATGAGTATTTCCACTTATAATTCTATTATTTTACCCATTTTAATCACTTGCTTTTGGGCTCCTTTATTTTAGAGGTAGGACCTTAGACATGCTCCAGTTCCATCTTAGCACCAGTTTCTATTTGAGTTACTCTGTCCTGCTTGTTTACTTTGGCCCAGATGTTTAAAATAATTATCCTTCACATAAATTGTGAAAGTGTCAATTCATCTAAGCAATAACTTTGCAAACACCTACACATTTCCTATTATCTCTTCCTCAAGGTCAGACAGTGAACACAATGAGCTAAAGATGACACAAATTATTAGGAGCTTTTTACAGAACTGCTCTATTCTTGTATGTCTGATTTTTGGCCTGTCAATGTCTGACATAGATTCCACATGCCATTGTCTTTCTAGGAATCCGTGAAGGTGTCAAATCATCCAATTACATTTATAAAAAAAAAAAACCTAACGCGACATCAGTCTGAGACAAGTGCCTTGTCTATATTTCAAGGTAAGATAATAGGAATGACATAAATAATGAAGTCAGAATTGAAATATATTTACTTAATTTGTTTGAAATCATGTGTCAAAGACCCACATCGTGATGCACACAGGTTATGTCAGTCAGTCCTAAGGTTATGTCCACAAATTCCCATATCAGATAAGCCACAGTACAAAAGGCCCGTCAAGTGAACACTTGGGAGGTGAGAAACTTCACCTAGGTCACAGACTCAGATCCTGATGACCATAGCAGCAGATTCCACCTCCACTGTAGAAACCTCCAGCGGGATCCAAGAGTCTCGGAGAAGCATTTTGCCTTCACTAACTGGAACCAGGACTGTGTTTTCACAGAAGCATAATCTCCATGCTCTTGGCCTTTTGCTTGAAATAGTTGGAATATAGCAGAAAACAACCCCTGTTGCCCAGGTATGCACACCACCCCTGAAATACATGCTTATTATTTATTCATCTGCAAGATCTAGCACTGTGCTTAGAGATGGTGTTAAGGGCTATAAATTGTGATGTTATGATTTTCTCCTGTTTTTACTGTTATTGAAAAGCTTAGCTTTTAATTTTTATCTTCTATGATTTTACCAATATTGTGTGCACTAGATCCTGAGGGATCTATTTTAAAATAAATATGGTTAAATGCATATTCCATTCCTGGTGATCATGAGTGTGTAAATCATTAATGAATATTTGTTTGGATTAACACTGTTCCCTGTTAGTAACCCAAAAACATCAACACCACTTTACTATGTATAGAGAAGGGTTCTGCTGTTCTACAATAACTTGTCTTTTGCATACAATTGTTGGTGCATTGAACTAAGTTCACTTGTGTCACCCATGAGCATGAGGAAATCCTTGTAAAGCTAAGCCAAAATCTTAGTTTAAACAAAACTGTATCTGTAATAATGTGTATGTTGTGTTTCATGTGTGTTGTTTGAAGACACACACTCTTACCTGAGAGCTAAGTCTGCCTGTTTGTAGGACTTAAAGCAACTGTATAACATAACCATGTAACCCAACCTTCCTAAATTATAGTTTTTGAAATTCCACTGGTCACTGAGTTGATCAATGATTTGTGCTCAGTCTTACAGAGTCTTTGTCCTCTTGATTTATATAGTTGCAATGGTTGAACAAGTATGTACACCAAGTAGAGCAATAATTTGTTCATTGGTTTATATAAAGTGATTTGAGGGATTAAGATGGGATTATGGGTAGACCATGACCCACTGCTGAAATCCACAGAATTTGTCAGTGATTATTGTAGGCCAGAAGGAGCATTTCTTAGCCCCTTGATGAGGGTTGGTTCTAGCTCATGCAGAGTTAATTTACAATGTGCACAAATGCATATTTTTGCTAAAAACAATATTACCTCATTCACTGAATAGTAATTGGAATTTTACATTTCACAAAAAATTGAGACTGATGGGAATGAAGCAAAGTGTACATAAACGAGCACAGCAAAGTACACACCTACATTGCATTTAAGCATGCTTGTCAACGGATCCTCAATGGGGAGTTTGAGCTGATACACCAGTGGCAACACAGATATTTTCTTGTTCATATCTCCCCTGCTCAAGCACTGGATTAAATAATGTGAACACTGGATGTAAATTTGGGCCCGGATTTACTAACTCGTACCTCATCATTGAGCATGGAAGGAGACACAAGGTGATGCAAGCCTTTAAATTATGCAAAAAATAATTCTGACACCATGGCGCAAGAGCGCCTGCTTTGTTGAAGCTGCACTCAGTGTGTCAGGACAGGGAGAGAGCAGGAAATCACTGATTTCTCTTTTGGCAAAACATTTAGCCAATTAGCCAATTTAAAAGCTCTCTGTGGACAACTATTTCTGAGATAAGGATACCCAATGTCTTTGTAAGGTGCATCAAGCACACCTATTATATATTAACTTATAGTTTTTGGCTTATGTTTTATGTCACAGGGAGTAAGAGTGAGTGTAAGCAAGGAAATGGAAGTGCAACAAAAGGCATGCAGTTTATTACAAGAGAATAGTGGGAGAGGTGGTTTTTCAGAGCTGTAGGACACTTTACAGAGCTTACCTCATGAGAAAGTATCAAATGGAGTGAAATCCAGGGGAGGTGAACCTGAAACCACCTACCTCCAAAAAGTGAGAGCCAAATCATGCATAGAGATCTGTTTTATGAGCAGTGAATGGTGCATTTTATCATCATGTATCACCAAGGAAGGAAAGATTTCTGCAGAAAAGGTGATCGGTTATTTTACTAATCTACATGATCAAACATACCTTCCAGTCATTTTGAAGTTTAACATGCCGAGAGGAAGGCCACAAATATTTCCAATGGTAAATATTTCAATATGCATGTGAGCCCGAAACGCAATTCACATTTCCAAGATGGCATTGAAGAGCACACACTCACTCACTGTGTAATTTTAGAACAGATGGATATTGGGCAGAAAAATATATCCAGTGATATATTCTATCTATAGCTTACAAACTGCATGTTCTGCTACCGAGCCAGGTCTTATTTCCTTTGAGGACAAAAAGAACAAACCACACCAATTAGAATCATCCTGAAGTGCTGCCAAACGTTATCACTTCTAAACCAGATTCAACCAATAAGGTTACAGGTGCAGGTAAGAGGCTATGAGAAACATATTAACCAGGTGACCTAAATGAATTTGGTGTTGGTGTCCAGAAGTAGCTGCACATGAAAACGACCTCTAAGAGCCAGTAGAGGCTATTGAATTCAGGTTACTGAACATCTTTCAGCAGGTTCTTTCTATTTAAAACCCTGTGTGCAGCAGCAGCCTTTTTATTCACTTGCAGCCCCCAGGAGATGTCATCCCCAAAGATGTAAATGTCAAGCTTTGAGGTATGCGTCAGCTGCAGAACAAAGCAATTAACAAATAATGTTTTCATTAAAGCTTGTTCAGTTTCTTTTCTCTAGTAAGCAGCTTTCTAAACAAAGGACACACATTCAAAAACATGTCACAAAAGAATGGCAAAGATATGATCATGTCCATGAGTGTCATAAAGAAGCTTCTTTGATCTTTTCCTCCTTCAGCTGTTTTTCAATATAACTGTAATATTGAGATGTGTCCCTGTATGTATGTATTGGCTGTGGTCCCAGCTACCAGGAAGATGTTTCAGGCATTCATCACATATTAACTAATCAATACAACAAAGTGCAAAAATGTAATTCCAAAATGTCTGCCATACACCTATGGGTGCCTTGTCAAATGGCAAAACATATTTCTAGGGATGGACCCACTGACACTCTTGTGGTAATGAATGACATTTGGATCCAGAACAACAGATTTGACTTCTTCCTCTTGTAGGTCCTTTACTAGGGTCAGCAATGTCAGTGTAAGTATGTGAATCAACTATTTCCTTAACAGGTCACTCAGCAACGACTCACTAGATGAGTCACAAATTCCATTAACTGCTACCTGGCTAGGCTACCCTGATTATAAGAAATTATGTGATGAAACAAAAGATATATATGTAATATCCTAGACATGTCTACACATCGCTTAGTAGAGTCAAAGACCTTTACTCTGCAACAAACTTTAGATCAAAATCTAAATGCACTGTTTCATCTTGACCACATCCCCAAGGGTGAAGGTATATCCAATCAAGTGCCAGTTAATGTGGAGACAACCATTCATAATTCACTACTTGTGATGATTGAGATAAAATCCAGTTGTCAATTTGCAAACCTCTTAGGGTTTGAATGATGGTATCCATAAACAAAAAAAAAAAAAAAAAAAAAACACTCTCAGCACTAGTGGAGGCAGATATTAGAAAAATCTGACTTCTTTGTCAGTCAAAGAGGGGAGAAGGTTGGAAATATCATGTGTGCAGAATGGACGCTGTATGGTGTGCGAGGATGGTCCTGACCCTCGGATCCGCCCAGATTTTTCACTTTTTTGACCTTTTACTGTAAGGGGGAGCCTCATTAATGGGGACTCACCCCACTAAACTCATGGTAAAATGGACTGCATGTTTTTATGGCCAGTTCCGCCTTGCCAAGGAAAGGCTGCCATGGCGCATCTCGAGTAGGAGGCCCCTGGCCAGTTACATGTGTTCACATGTGCACATGAATATGCACCACTGTGAGGGCTGCGGGGGGAGGATTCCTGGCACGCGCAGCCCAAAAACTGCACTTAGGTAGCCTGGCACAGAAGGGACTATGCAGAGCGGAAAGTGACCTGGAGTTAGCCTCATGAGATGGGTGTACACATGTGAGGGATAGTTAGTGTGCTTACTGTCTTTTCACTGTAGAGACACTCCATTAAATGTCAATGGGATAGTATGACCTACAGAGATCAGAGTCACACCAATGTACCCTGTAACCTGTATGAAAAGAATAATGCAGTAGGTTATGAAGGCACAGTTGAAAGACCTATGGGTCATCCAGGAATGTCATCTTTCTCTGAATCAGCTCAGGATTAGGGTCAGTTACTGCTCTGTCCAGCTGCCTGAGCAGGGCCTTGCATCAGTCAGCCAGCTGTCATCCCATGTCACGAATTGGGGGGAAAGGCCCTGGAACAAATGTCAGGAAGGAGGGGCTGAGACGTTTAGAGCACATGTGGCACTATCTCCTGGATGCTGCCATTTTGAGCTATCCCAGAAGACTGTGCAGGAAGGATGGGACAGGGGCAAGGAAGTGATGTGACACATCTGGATTGGCCAGAGATGCAGGCCTGCTGGACACTTCAGCCCCCACCTAAAAGGTCTTGCACAGGGAAGGGCTCTGTCTCTTGGCTGTGCATCACTGCAGGACACTGAGACTGAGGGTGGGTGTCATGCACAACTGGAACAAAGAACTCCCTGAATGGCCACTGGGCAGGGACTCTGCCACTGAATGACTTCAGACCCAGAAGAGCGCATGCCAGGGCCAGGTAGGCTGACCCCTTTACTCCTGGGAGTCTGTGGGACTGGCTTCCTACAATTTGGGAATCTTCTAGGTCAGGAGGCCTAATGAAACTGTTCCTGGTGGAAAGGGTTTGCCACCAGGAGCGCAATGACACAAGATCATCAAAATTGGCCCCTGTAGACCCGAGATATCAATAGGAGAAGGTATGCAACCTTTGACCTTCTCTGAGCGAACGGCAAAGCACTTTGGGCTCTGCCACTGCTCCAGACTATGCCCCCGGAGTGGGCCGAAGTTGCCCTAAGTGGGAAGGGTATGCCCAGACGTGGGTCCCTTGCTCACTGTGCCACTGGAATCAAGCTAGCCTGGCTGAAGAAGGGTGATACCCTGAAGCTGGTCCCAGGATGCTTGTTTCTGGTCCAGGGAGGACCTGGCCTAGTAGTTTGGGCTGGATTGTTCCCATGAGGAACAGGGTCAAGACTGATTTGCATATGGCTGGGTCCAAACTGGGGTGGCATGGTGAGCAAAAGAACAATGGATTAAACCCAGATCTGTGACTGGGGGTGAGTGTTTGCATTGTCAGCACTCCGTCCATCATCCTTTTGTGTTCCCAAAAGGAGTTAGTCCTGGGGGCAATGTTGCGCCCCCTGTGAAGACCATTAGAGGGGCCCAGGACCCCTTACTGGAGTCCAATGAAGAAGCATCCTCAGGGAGCGCTGTCACACTCGCTGCGAGGAGTTGGCCAGGGTCGCAGGCCTGAAGTAAAGCTGGTGGGTGCTGTCACGCCCCCGTGAAGGTGCTGGATGAGGCACTGGACACCATCATGGGGCCCCACAGATAAGGTAGAGTCAGGAAGCACCATTGTGCTCCCCTGGGAAACTGGAAGAGGGGCCCTGAACCCCATCCTGGGGCCCCACCAAGAAGCGAAAGTCAGGGAGCTCTGTTTGTGCTCCCCATGAAGGTGAAGAGGGGCCCCAGACCCTGCAGGAGTGAGCAGACACCAGGCGGCAGGGCAGCTCCTGTGGCAGCACCTGGGGATGCTGGCCATGTGTGGAGCGGGCAGGAGCAGCCTGGGGTGGACTCTCTGCGCGTCCCTAATGAGGGAACACATACTTGGTATGGGGGTGTAAAGATGGGACAGCGCAGCTCTCCCCAGCACAGCGGGAGAGCCGCTCATTCCATATGTACCCTGCCCCACAATACCTTGCTGGGCACCATGATTTGTTTTGGCTCCTCGTCAGTTTGTGGTGGCCCCAGGAAGTTGGGGCCACCACCAACAAAGTGCCCATGGACAGGCAGAGCTGCAGGAGCAGCACAGCCTCCCTCCAATGTCAAGTTTGTGTCCCCAACCTAGGTTGGGTGGGGCAAAATAATTATAACCCACAAGGGTTCCAAAGCACGTGAAGCAAAAGTTTGTTGGAACTTTTGTTCTTTGATTGTGGAACTGTGCCCTCTAGGGGTGAAAGGCTGTAACTGCAAGTAGTTTTACAGCCCTAGTTGAAATTAAAACATGCTATGCTGAATGTTTTCTGGGAATGTGTGGTCAGTAGAGAGGCTCATAGTATGGTTTGTGAAAAATCATATGACAAAGCACTCTCTATGGGTGCAAGATGGTGTTACACCATGTTATCTAGAGTAATCTGAGAATTATCTGAAAGTAATGTGAAAGTAATTCTGACAGCACAAAGTATTCTAACATGCCTATACAGGTTCATGTTCATGCTTATTTGAGTAATGAGACTGACAGCCTCCTTTTATCAAAGTAGATGTACTTTATTGCAAGATTTAGGAGCTCTCACTTACCTTCAAATATTGCATTGGGGTGCAGGTAAATGTTTTACCATGTGCTATTGAATTATATTTCCCGCAGAGGGAGACCAGAATGATTATGCAAAAGTAATTCCAACAACTTGTGTATATTTGTAAATTGTTGCATAGTATTGAGAGTGTGTGTAATAAATGTACTTTTACTTTATCAAAAGCAAAAGCACAGACTGGACAATCACTTATTGAGTGCCATGCTTGTTTGCTTTTGTAAGGGGATTACTAGCCCACATCACCTCACTTGAGTAAACCTTGGACTGCTCTGCAACGCTACCCTATGAGAGTCAAGCACTGCAATGGGGTGTTTGGTTTCCAGTGGTGGTCAAGTGTGGGCCCATTACTTGTGCAGGCCACGCAACTAATGACCCACCTTCCAACATATGGGAAGAAGGCTTTGTAGCAAGATAAGGGCATGATGTGTAGAACGCCATATTAGTTTTCACTTAGAAATGTTAGTTTTGCTTGCTTTCAGCCCTTTAACATCATTAATAGAAAATGTAAAATTCTTCATCCCTCATAAAGTGCTGGCATTCATAAAAGCCCCCATTGCAGTTTTATCATTTTTGTTACCTAGGTACTGAAAGTTTCAAAGTAGGCTGACAACATTGCTTATGCCAGCATGGAAACTTTCTCTGTATGCTGTCTTTATAATAGGATATATTTTTAAATATTCATATGTCCAGAAAGTTCACCTGGTTTGCAACATTTTCATTTGAGCCAAGATGATAACAGTGTCTCAACCCCTGTTTTATTTTGAAAACATTTGGTTGAATAAGTGGTTACAATCTTATAAACACCCTGGGATTTAATCTCTGATTAAGAAACTTTTTTGTGCTACAAATTATTGATAAAGATCACATCAGATTGCTAATCTAGGTCCGCTCTCAATCGGAGAGCTAACTGCATTAGCTTAGACCATTGTATGCCGCTCAACACTCAACTTTACTCCATCTCACTAGGTGACACTGTACTCGAAAACACTTCACTTGACAACACTCCAGTCGACAGCACTCTACCATATGACACTCCACTCTAAGACAATCCACCCCACTCTGTGACACTCCACTGTAGTCTACAGCACATGGTGCCACTCTATGCCACTCTCCTATTGGAAACTCAGCTCCACTATATTCCCCTCCACTCTCTTCCACTGTATTCTACTATACTCCACTCTATGATACTCTGCAACACTCAATTCTATGATTATCCACTCTACAATATTCCACTTGATAACACTCCACTCTACAACAATCTAATCCAGTCTCCTACCATCTTTGCCACTCCACTCCAAAATATTCTACTTCACTCTATAAACTCTACCCGATGACACTCGATGATACTGCGCTGTATGACACTCTACTCTATGACACTCCACTATACAACACTCCACTCCACTCTATGCAGCTCCACTTTACTTGATAATAAACCACTCCACTCCAGAACTCTCTACTTCACTGGTTGCCCCTCCACTCTAGGTCACTGTACTCTGCTCTGGTTATAACTTAAACATAACTTATAATTCATAATTATGCTTGTAATCTCTTTCTGTGTCAAAACTTATTTGAACTCATGCACCTTAGCACACGGTGTTGTTAACTCACTAGCCACAAAACATGAAGTATAACTTTCGCCTTCCCCATGCACAGCTTATACCCTTTCATAATATATCAGTTATAGCATGTTAAATGCCCATTGTGAGCTCCAAAGGCACTGTTGAGGAAGAGAGCGCAGAGATCATAGCTGACCTCTGCAGAGTGCATGCCCAGGGCTCCTGCAGAAGTGGCCCAGTTAGTCCGGGTGTGGGCGGTGTGTGGAGCCCCTCTTTCTATTTTCCTCCAGTTTAACCACTGCCCCGGTGTCACTTGCAATATTCTCTGGGGCGTGCTTGTGACCTCTACCCTAGGTGAATGCTGGGGTATGGTATCACCTGCAACAAATCTTCGGGCGCGCTTGTGCCCCCCTCCTTAGGTGAAAAGTGGGGTGTGGTGGCACTTGTAACAATCTTTGGGGCACACTAGTGCCCCCCACAAAAGGTGTAAGAGTGGGTGTGGTGGTGCCTTCATCGGCTACTAACGACAGTACCCTTCCATCGTTTAGCAAATCGGAGTGGCTGGAGAGCCAAGTTACATTAATCTCCAATTACTTGTGACTGGCTTACCTGTCACAAGTTTGAATGGTCAGAGAGCTAAGTTACATCACTCAGCCAGTCACTCGCGACCAGCCCACCAGTGAAACATCAATGCCCTATGCACTATGCCACACAAATTACTTGTTAATTCAACATTACTTGCAGCAGGCCACATAAATTCTTTGTTAATTCACCATTATTTGGTGTTTTTACGCAATGAGGTCTGGTTAGGTGTGCGGTGACTTTAAATCCGCTATGAGACGAAGGCCAAAATTGAAGGTCACCTTATTCGTTGATGGCCCCAGCAATTGCACATCTGCCACACCAAGTCACTTCTATAACAGATTGAGGAAGGAAAAAATTATAGACGTTTTAAATCCCTCTATGGCAAACTCTGCGCCTGCTCATGGCTGTATGTCAGATAGCAGGTCAGTTAGTATTTTCTCCAATTTGATGCTGACAGAGAAGGCGTCTCCTAATCTAAATATGCCAAAGCAACTTAAAATCACAGCTGATGTGCATGCATCTGACAAAGATTTATGTTCGATGGAGCTGTCCTCTACCGTCAGTGTGGAAAACAATATCATCTCTAAGCATGTCACCTCAAGGAGGCTCCCTTCCCTCCTGTTTGAACCAAGCCAAGTCATCTCCTCTTTAGAAAGATCTCTTGAAGCTTCTGTCTTATGGCAAGAGCTCTTATTGAGTCCACTTGAAGATAGCCAAGACAGCCTTATTGAACAGCAGGACGCATCCACAATTTCAGGCCCCAAACATGATTAGAACATCTTGCTTTCTCCAATAAAGATCCAACAGTCTAATAAACCAGCTCAAACGTATTCCTGCCTGCCGGTAAGAGCAAACCTTGAGGACAGCTTAGAGCTTGACACAGATTCACCTCACTCCAAGTGCCACAACAATGAGGCAATTCACTTTGAGCTTAGTAACAAGCTGGAGAACATTGCACGAACCTCATCCCCTCAGCAGGATTTCTATATGCACACAGGGATGAAGGCCTACGGCCAGAGGTCCTCGAACAATATGGGCCACATTGCACTTGTCCGGCTGCCCCTGTGGGCCCCGCTCTTAAACACAATGGAGGTGATTTTCTTGGCTCTTTCTTTTCACTTCAAAAAACTCAACCTTCAAGTCGACATTCTAAACTCTTTGGCAGGCCGCGTTGTTGATATATTGACAAAAAGTTGCAAGATCTAAACACTCTTATCAAGTGAGTGCAGAAAGATCCTGATACAGTTTATCACTTGTGCCAATGCTCTTCATTTATGGATCATTTAAAAACAATGCTGTCTATTCTGGCAGAAATCCTGGCAGCCGTCAAGCTTTCAAAGTCTTCACTGGCACCTGAGCCTCCTCCAAAATTTGAAAGCCACAACTCTCAGCAGGCTAGCCACGAAGTAAGCCAGCCTGGGAGGGTGCAGGAGGTCCTTGACCAGAAACCACTACCCAAGTCCAGTCGCAGTGCTCTGTCAGATAGTAAAAAAGACATTGAGGTGATCTAAAAAAATACTGAGGTTCCACTGGAGCCCATGGATCACGGTCCACCACAGAGCTCTTCAATGAGGTCTCAGTATGGAGCTCTTCAAAAAGCAAAACAACCCAAGACTAAAAGGGAGTGTAAACGTCTCAGAAAGGCCAGGAACAACAAGCTGAATAAAGAAACAGACTCAAAAGTAAAGCCTCCAGAATGTTTACAACTCTTAAAGGAGGACAAAGATCAGCAGAGGTCATGACCACTGCTCCTACTTGTCCAACAAAATGAACCACACCAGCTCTTACAGTCTAAAGAGTCAATATAACCAGCACCTACTGAATTGGATAATCGTACTGTTCAAGCAACCCCAGATGGCGTAGCCTGGCCAGCAGGCAAAGCACCCACAGCACCCAGTGACTCAAACTTAGAGGTCAAGAGCAAGACACCTTATTATAAATTCTGAAAGGAATTTCAGGGCAAATAGCAAATTGGACTTTGCCCAAGGAAGGCTTCCCTTGCTCAGGTTCAAGCAAAAGCTCAACCTTCTGCGACGGGCAATAACCGACTTAGGGGTAGATTTATGGAAAGTGGCACTGCACCACTTTCCCTGCGCCCCTTAGCACCCTCCTACTGCGACCGTGTGTGCACCGTATTTAAAATGCGGCACACCATTGCTCAGGATAGGGTGCAATAGTGTCATTTTTCAAGATGCTATTGATGTGCTCTGCAGGAGTAGCACCAAAATGTTGGTGCTACTCCTACAGAGTATATAGTAGTCCATTCTAAAGAATGGAAGCCCCCTTTTAACTCCTGCTTTTGAGCCAGTCATTAAAAGTTTCATAAAAAATGGCGCAAGGAAATCTCATAGATTTCCTTACACTATTTTTTTGCTCCCCCTAATGGGGGAACGCCCCCTTTGCATACATTATGCCTGGTGCAGGCTTAATATAGCACAAAGGGCTACAGAGTGGCTCAATGCTGTAAATACGGCGTGGGGATTTTGGCCTTGTTGGGCCACATTAACGTAAAAAATAATGACATTAATGTGGTGCAAGCTGGCGCTAGGGCATTATAAATATTCCCCTTAGTAACTTAGCACCAGCCAAACCCTCTTTGCTCTGCCATTTTCTTTGGTCATTCAATCCAGGCAGCCACACAAGAACATACTCAAGACACACTAGCCAACAATGTCATGGAACAGTAATCTCAACGCTCACTTCAGCCCAAATAGAACTTTGACTGGCAGAAGGATCTCCAACTGCATGGAGGCAGTCTGGAAGCAGAATCAGTAAGTATTGAAATTACTCCACACTACAGGTCCAGAGGATGGCACGATATTTTAAATAGGGTGGCCATTTTAAAACTGGCCATCGATAATCTAAAACATCTTCAATCGGATCACATTGAGCGCATCCAATTTAAGGCTAATCAAGTTTCACCAGGAAGTGAAATTACAGTTGTTACCTGGTCAGAGAACAAGGTTACCTCAGTAGTATGGCAAAACAGGGATAGTTTCTCAAGATGGAGTGTAGACCTGCCAAGGATAGCACCAGAGCTCTATTCCAGTCCCCTTCATCCTAAGCAGAACCAGTTATTGAGGAAGAACACCCAGAGTACAGGGATTTAAGGGGAGCAACCGGCCCTTCAGAACCACCACCTCATCCTCCTCAGAATTTCAGGATTCAGCAAAGAAGGGAAGTTTGAGTTCTATACACGTTAGTCAAATCCCTACAATGTACATTTCCCCAAGCAAGACTGGTCTTATCGGGGGGCTCCAATATGCACCTATTAGGAAGCTATGCTGAGCAAAAACAATTTCCATCGATGACTGTGGATGCAAAAATTTCCCCAGTAATAACTTCTCACTCCAAAAATGACCGGCTTGGGCAGAAATTTGTTATTGCCTTTGAATGCCAGGGTCTCTATTCATTAAATGGTCATTTACCTTAAGATCAACCCACAGCCTTCACCAAAGTCACGAATAAGTCATCTTCCATTTTGGAGTACACATTTGGAGACTTGACACTATTTTAATTGTTATGCAATACAGCATTTCCAACAGAGTGGAGATTGACCATTTTGGCCAGCAGGTTGAACTGCTGTTGAACCCCCCTAGAGCACCTCACGCAAATGATCTGTTGATAACGTCAAGCACTTATAATCTCAGACACCTAACATAGAAGGGAGTGGAAATCAAGCCTATAATACTCTTTATATCCAACTTTGTATGTCAGCAAAACTCTTTACAAGGTTTACATCAGATGCACAATGCTCTTGGGTAGTTTTGCATCAATCTGCCCTAAAAGTCATAAAACCATCAAGGAAGGGGCAGCTTGGTTCTCCAACTTACTCCAGTTGGGAAAACGAACACTAAATAGGGCTGTTAGAAAGCTTTGGCAACAGGACCCACTGGCCAGTCATGATTCTAGCCAACAAATATTAGCCTTAAGGCAACAATATAAGAATAATTTCTAGTCTGCTAAATGGTCATACCAGACCCAAGTATGGTTAAAGTTCTTACATGCAAGCAAAACGAAAAACATCCATCTTTTCTAGGCTGAAATTAGCTCCCTTGTAAACGGGAGAACCAGTCACTGCAACGTTAGTATTTCGGAAGCAGAATTCTCGGCCTTTATTATGGCGGCATTTTCAGGGGATCAGAAAGCAAGGAACAAGCCGTCCACTGTGCCTAATGTAGAACGTACTGCCCAAGTCCCCAATTGCAAACTTCTGCGGAAATCTTTCTCTGAATCAGCTCAGGATTAGGGTCAGTTACTGCTCTGTCCAGCTGCCTGAGCAGGGCCTTGCATCAGTCAGCCAGCTGTCATCCCATGTCACGAATTGGGGGGAAAGGCCCTGGAACAAATGTCAGGAAGGAGGGGCTGAGACGTTCAGAGCACATGTGGCACTATCTCCTGGATGCTGCCATTTTGAGCTATCCCAGAAGACTGTGCAGGAAGGATGGGACAGGGGCAAGGAAGTGATGTGACACATCTGGATTGGCCAGAGATGCAGGCCTGCTGGACACTTCAGCCCCCACCTAAAAGGTCTTGCACAGGGAAGGGCTCTGTCTCTTGGCTGTGCATCACTGCAGGACACTGAGACTGAGGGTGGGTGTCATGCACAACTGGAACAAAGAACTCCCTGAATGGCCACTGGGCAGGGACTCTGCCACTGAATGACTTCAGACCCAGAAGAGCGCATGCCAGGGCCAGGTAGGCTGACCCCTTTACTCCTGGGAGTCTGTGGGACTGGCTTCCTACAATTTTGGAATCTTCTAGGTCAGGAGGCCTAATGAAACTGTTCCTGGTGGAAAGGGTTTGCCACCAGGAGCGCAATGACACAAGATCATCAAAATTGGCCCCTGTAGACCCGAGATATCAATAGGAGAAGGTATGCGACCTTTGACCTTCTCTGAGCGAACGGCAAAGCACTTTGGGCTCTGCCACTGCTCCAGACTATGCCCCCGGAGTGGGCCGAAGTTGCCCTAAGTGGGAAGGGTATGCCCAGACGTGGGTCCCTTGCTCAATGTGCCACTGGAATCAAGCTAGCCTGGCTGAAGTAGGGTGATACCCTGAAGCTGGTCCCAGGATGCTTGTTTCTGGTCCAGGGAGGACCTGGCCTAGTAGTTTGGGCTGGACTGTTCCCATGAGGAACAGGGTCAAGACTGATTTGCATATGGCTGGGTCCAAACTGGGGTGGCATGGTGAGCAAAAGAACAATGGATTAAACCCAGATCTGTGACTGGGGGTGAGTGTTTGCATTGTCAGCACTCCGTCCATCATCCTTTTGTGTTCCCAAAAGGAGTTAGTCCTGGGGGCAATGTTGCGCCCCCTGTGAAGACCAGCAGAGGGGCCCAGGACCCCTTACTGGAGTCCAATGAAGAAGCATCCTCAGGGAGCGCTGTCACACTCGCTGCGAGGAGTTGGCCAGGGTCGCAGGCCTGAAGTAAAGCTGGTGGGTGCTGTCACGCCCCCGTGAAGGTGCTGGATGAGGCACTGGACACCATCATGGGGCCCCACAGATAAGGCAGAGTCAGGAAGCACCATTGTGCTCCCCTGGGAAACTGGAAGAGGGGCCCTGAACCCCATCCTGGGGCCCCACCAAGAAGCGAAAGTCAGGGAGCTCTGTTTGTGCTCCCCATGAAGGTGAAGAGGGGCCCCAGACCCTGCAGGAGTGAGCAGACACCAGGCGGCAGGGCAGCTCCTTTGGCAGCACCTGGGGATGCTGGCCATGTGTGGAGCGGGCAGGAGCAGCCTGGGGTGGACTCTCTGCGCGTCCCTAATGAGGGAACACATACTTGGTATGGGGGTGTAAAGATGGGACAGCGCAGCTCTCCCCAGCACAGCGGGAGAGCCGCTCATTCCATATGTACCCTGCCCCACAATACCTTGCTGGGCACCATGATTTGTTTTGGCTCCTCGTCAGTTTGTGGTGGCCCCAGGAAGTTGGGGCCACCACCAACAAAGTGCCCATGGACAGGCAGAGCTGCAGGAGCAGCACAGCCTCCCTCCAATGTCAAGTTTGTGTCCCCAACCTAGGTTGGGTGGGGCAAAATAATTATAACCCACAAGGGTTCCAAAGCACGTGAAGCAAAAGTTTGTTGGAACTTTTGTTCTTTGATTGTGGAACTGTGCCCTCTAGGGGTGAAAGGCTGTAACTGCAAGTAGTTTTACAGCCCTAGTTGAAATTAAAACATGCTATGCTGAATGTTTTCTGGGAATGTGTGGTCAGTAGAGAGGCTCATAGTATGGTTTGTGAAAAATCATATGACAAAGCACTCTCTATGGGTGCAAGATGGTGTTACACCATGTTATCTAGAGTAATCTGAGAATTATCTGAAAGTAATGTGAAAGTAATTCTGACAGCACAAAGTATTCTAACATGCCTATACAGGTTCATGTTCATGCTTATTTGAGTAATGAGACTGACAGCCTCCTTTTATCAAAGTAGATGTACTTTATTGCAAGATTTAGGAGCTCTCACTTACCTTCAAATATTGCATTGGGGTGCAGGTAAATGTTTTACCATGTGCTATTGAATTATATTTCCCGCAGAGGGAGACCAGAATGATTATGCAAAAGTAATTCCAACAACTTGTGTATATTTGTAAATTGTTGCATAGTATTGAGAGTGTGTGTAATAAATGTACTTTTACTTTATCAAAAGCAAAAGCACAGACTGGACAATCACTTATTGAGTGCCATGCTTGTTTGCTTTTGTAAGGGGATTACTAGCCCACATCACCTCACTTGAGTAAACCTTGGACTGCTCTGCAACGCTACCCTATGAGAGTCAAGCACTGCAATGGGGTGTTTGGTTTCCAGTGGTGGTCAAGTGTGGGCCCATTACTTGTGCAGGCCACGCAACTAATGACCCACCTTCCAACATATGGGAAGAAGGCTTTGTAGCAAGATAAGGGCATGATGTGTAGAACGCCATATTAGTTTTCACTTAGAAATGTTAGTTTTGCTTGCTTTCAGCCCTTTAACATCATTAATAGAAAATGTAAAATTCTTCATCCCTCATAAAGTGCTGGCATTCATAAAAGCCCCCATTGCAGTTTTATCATTTTTGTTACCTAGGTACTGAAAGTTTCAAAGTAGGCTGACAACATTGCTTATGCCAGCATGGAAACTTTCTCTGTATGCTGTCTTTATAATAGGATATATTTTTAAATATTCATATGTCCAGAAAGTTCACCTGGTTTGCAACATTTTCATTTGAGCCAAGATGATAACAGTGTCTCAACCCCTGTTTTATTTTGAAAACATTTGGTTGAATAAGTGGTTACAATCTTATAAACACCCTGGGATTTAATCTCTGATTAAGAAACTTTTTTGTGCTACAAATTATTGATAAAGATCACATCAGATTGCTAATCTAGGTCCGCTCTCAATCGGAGAGCTAACTGCATTAGCTTAGACCATTGTATGCCGCTCAACACTCAACTTTACTCCATCTCACTAGGTGACACTGTACTCGAAAACACTTCACTTGACAACACTCCAGTCGACAGCACTCTACCATATGACACTCCACTCTAAGACAATCCACCCCACTCTGTGACACTCCACTGTAGTCTACAGCACATGGTGCCACTCTATGCCACTCTACTATTGGAAACTCAGCTCCACTATATTCCCCTCCACTCTCTTCCACTGTATTCTACTATACTCCACTCTATGATACTCTGCAACACTCAATTCTATGATTATCCACTCTACAATATTCCACTTGATAACACTCCACTCTACAACAATCTAATCCAGTCTCCTACCATCTTTGCCACTCCACTCCAAAATATTCTACTTCACTCTATAAACTCTACCCGATGACACTCGATGATACTGCGCTGTATGACACTCTACTCTATGACACTCCACTATACAACACTCCACTCCACTCTATGCAGCTCCACTTTACTTGATAATAAACCACTCCACTCCAGAACTCTCTACTTCACTGGTTGCCCCTCCACTCTAGGTCACTGTACTCTGCTCTGGTTATAACTTAAACATAACTTATAATTCATAATTATGCTTGTAATCTCTTTCTGTGTCAAAACTTATTTGAACTCATGCACCTTAGCACACGGTGTTGTTAACTCACTAGCCACAAAACATGAAGTATAACTTTCGCCTTCCCCATGCACAGCTTATACCCTTTCATAATATATCAGTTATAGCATGTTAAATGCCCATTGTGAGCTCCAAAGGCACTGTTGAGGAAGAGAGCGCAGAGATCATAGCTGACCTCTGCAGAGTGCATGCCCAGGGCTCCTGCAGAAGTGGCCCAGTTAGTCCGGGTGTGGGCGGTGTGTGGAGCCCCTCTTTCTATTTTCCTCCAGTTTAACCACTGGCCAGGTGTCACTTGCAATATTCTCTGGGGCGTGCTTGTGACCTCTACCCTAGGTGAATGCTGGGGTATGGTATCACCTGCAACAAATCTTCGGGCGCGCTTGTGCCCCCCTCCTTAGGTGAAAAGTGGGGTGTGGTGGCACTTGTAACAATCTTTGGGGCACACTAGTGCCCCCCACAAAAGGTGTAAGAGTGGGTGTGGTGGTGCCTTCATCGGCTACTAACGACAGTACCCTTCCATCGTTTAGCAAATCGGAGTGGCTGGAGAGCCAAGTTACATTAATCTCCAATTACTTGTGACTGGCTTACCTGTCACAAGTTTGAATGGTCAGAGAGCTAAGTTACATCACTCAGCCAGTCACTCGCGACCAGCCCACCAGTGAAACATCAATGCCCTATGCACTATGCCACACAAATTACTTGTTAATTCAACATTACTTGCAGCAGGCCACATAAATTCTTTGTTAATTCACCATTATTTGGTGTTTTTACGCAATGAGGTCTGGTTAGGTGTGCGGTGACTTTAAATCCGCTATGAGACGAAGGCCAAAATTGAAGGTCACCTTATTCGTTGATGGCCCCAGCAATTGCACATCTGCCACACCAAGTCACTTCTATAACAGATTGAGGAAGGAAAAAATTATAGACGTTTTAAATCCCTCTATGGCAAACTCTGCGCCTGCTCATGGCTGTATGTCAGATAGCAGGTCAGTTAGTATTTTCTCCAATTTGATGCTGACAGAGAAGGCGTCTCCTAATCTAAATATGCCAAAGCAACTTAAAATCACAGCTGATGTGCATGCATCTGACAAAGATTTATGTTCGATGGAGCTGTCCTCTACCGTCAGTGTGGAAAACAATATCATCTCTAAGCATGTCACCTCAAGGAGGCTCCCTTCCCTCCTGTTTGAACCAAGCCAAGTCATCTCCTCTTTAGAAAGATCTCTTGAAGCTTCTGTCTTATGGCAAGAGCTCTTATTGAGTCCACTTGAAGATAGCCAAGACAGCCTTATTGAACAGCAGGACGCATCCACAATTTCAGGCCCCAAACATGATTAGAACATCTTGCTTTCTCCAATAAAGATCCAACAGTCTAATAAACCAGCTCAAACGTATTCCTGCCTGCCGGTAAGAGCAAACCTTGAGGACAGCTTAGAGCTTGACACAGATTCACCTCACTCCAAGTGCCACAACAATGAGGCAATTCTCTTTGAGCTTAGTAACAAGCTGGAGAACATTGCACGAACCTCATCCCCTCAGCAGGATTTCTATATGCACACAGGGATGAAGGCCTACGGCCAGAGGTCCTCGAACAATATGGGCCACATTGCACTTGTCCGGCTGCCCCTGTGGGCCCCGCTCTTAAACACAATGGAGGTGATTTTCTTGGCTCTTTCTTTTCACTTCAAAAAACTCAACCTTCAAGTCGACATTCTAAACTCTTTGGCAGGCCGCGTTGTTGATATATTGACAAAAAGTTGCAAGATCTAAACACTCTTATCAAGTGAGTGCAGAAAGATCCTGATACAGTTTATCACTTGTGCCAATGCTCTTCATTTATGGATCATTTAAAAACAATGCTGTCTATTCTGGCAGAAATCCTGGCAGCCGTCAAGCTTTCAAAGTCTTCACTGGCACCTGAGCCTCCTCCAAAATTTGAAAGCCACAACTCTCAGCAGGCTAGCCACGAAGTAAGCCAGCCTGGGAGGGTGCAGGAGGTCCTCGACCAGAAACCACTACCCAAGTCCAGTCGCAGTGCTCTGTCAGATAGTAAAAAAGACATTGAGGTGATCTAAAAAAATACTGAGGTTCTACTGGAGCCCATGGATCACGGTCCACCACAGAGCTCTTCAATGAGGTCTCAGTATGGAGCTCTTCAAAAAGCAAAACAACCCAAGACTAAAAGGGAGTGTAAACGTCTCAGAAAGGCCAGGAACAACAAGCTGAATAAAGAAACAGACTCAAAAGTAAAGCCTCCAGAATGTTTACAACTCTTAAAGGAGGACAAAGATCAGCAGAGGTCATGACCACTGCTCCTACTTGTCCAACAAAATGAACCACACCAGCTCTTACAGTCTAAAGAGTCAATATAACCAGCACCTACTGAATTGGATAATCGTACTGTTCAAGCAACCCCAGATGGCGTAGCCTGGCCAGCAGGCAAAGCACCCACAGCACCCAGTGACTCAAACTTAGAGGTCAAGAGCAAGACACCTTATTATAAATTCTGAAAGGAATTTCAGGGCAAATAGCAAATTGGACTTTGCCCAAGGAAGGCTTCCCTTGCTCAGGTTCAAGCAAAAGCTCAACCTTCTGCGAAGGGCAATAACCGACTTAGGGGTAGATTTATGGAAAGTGGCACTGCACCACTTTCCCTGCGCCCCTTAGCAGCCTCCTACTGCGACCGTGTGTGCACCGTATTTAAAATGCGGCACACCATTGCTCAGGATAGGGTGCAATAGTGTCATTTTTCAAGATGCTATTGATGTGCTCTGCAGGAGTAGCACCAAAATGTTGGTGCTACTCCTACAGAGTATATAGTAGTCCATTCTAAAGAATGGAAGCCCCCTTTTAACTCCTGCTTTTGAGCCAGTCATTAAAAGTTTCATAAAAAATGGCGCAAGGAAATCTCATAGATTTCCTTACACTATTTTTTTGCTCCCCCTAATGGGGGAACGCCCCCTTTGCATACATTATGCCTGGTGCAGGCTTAATATAGCACAAAGGGCTACAGAGTGGCTCAATGCTGTAAATACGGCGTGGGGATTTTGGCCTTGTTGGGCCACATTAACGTAAAAAATAATGACATTAATGTGGTGCAAGCTGGCGCTAGGGCATTATAAATATTCCCCTTAGTAACTTAGCACCAGCCAAACCCTCTTTGCTCTGCCATTTTCTTTGGTCATTCAATCCAGGCAGCCACACAAGAACATACTCAAGACACACTAGCCAACAATGTCATGGAACAGTAATCTCAACGCTCACTTCAGCCCAAATAGAACTTTGACTGGCAGAAGGATCTCCAACTGCATGGAGGCAGTCTGGAAGCAGAATCAGTAAGTATTGAAATTACTCCACACTACAGGTCCAGAGGATGGCACGATATTTTAAATAGGGTGGCCATTTTAAAACTGGCCATCGATAATCTAAAACATCTTCAATCGGATCACATTGAGCGCATCCAATTTAAGGCTAATCAAGTTTCACCAGGAAGTGAAATTACAGTTGTTACCTGGTCAGAGAACAAGGTTACCTCAGTAGTATGGCAAAACAGGGATAGTTTCTCAAGATGGAGTGTAGACCTGCCAAGGATAGCACCAGAGCTCTATTCCAGTCCCCTTCATCCTAAGCAGAACCAGTTATTGAGGAAGAACACCCAGAGTACAGGGATTTAAGGGGAGCAACCGGCCCTTCAGAACCACCACCTCATCCTCCTCAGAATTTCAGGATTCAGCAAAGAAGGGAAGTTTGAGTTCTATACACGTTAGTCAAATCCCTACAATGTACATTTCCCCAAGCAAGACTGGTCTTATCGGGGGGCTCCAATATGCACCTATTAGGAAGCTATGCTGAGCAAAAACAATTTCCATCGATGACTGTGGATGCAAAAAATTCCCCAGTAATAACTTCTCACTCCAAAAATGACCGGCTTGGGCAGAAATGTGTTATTGCCTTTGAATGCCAGGGTCTCTATTCATTAAATGGTCATTTACCTTAAGATCAACCCACAGCCTTCACCAAAGTCACGAATAAGTCATCTTCCATTTTGGAGTACACATTTGGAGACTTGACACTATTTTAATTGTTATGCAATACAGCATTTCCAACAGAGTGGAGATTGACCATTTTGGCCAGCAGGTTGAACTGCTGTTGAACCCCCCTAGAGCACCTCACGCAAATGATCTGTTGATAACGTCAAGCACTTATAATCTCAGACACCTAACATAGAAGGGAGTGGAAATCAAGCCTATAATACTCTTTATATCCAACTTTGTATGTCAGCAAAACTCTTTACAAGGTTTACATCAGATGCACAATGCTCTTGGGTCGTTTTGCATCAATCTGCCCTAAAAGTCATAAAACCATCAAGGAAGGGGCAGCTTGGTTCTCCAACTTACTCCAGTTGGGAAAAAGAACACTAAATAGGGCTGTTAGAAAGCTTTGGCAACAGGACCCACTGGCCAGTCATGATTCTAGCCAACAAATATTAGCCTTAAGGCAACAATATAAGAATAATTTCTAGTCTGCTAAATGGTCATACCAGACCCAAGTATGGTTAAAGTTCTTACATGCAAGCAAAACGAAAAACATCCATCTTTTCTAGGCTGAAATTAGCTCCCTTGTAAACGGGAGAACCAGTCACTGCAACGTAAGTATTTCGGAAGCAGAATTCTCGGCCTTTATTATGGCGGCATTTTCAGGGGATCAGAAAGCAAGGAACAAGCCGTCCACTGTGCCTAATGTAGAACGTACTGCCCAAGTCTCCAATTGCAAACTTCTGCGGAAATCTTTCTCTGAATCAGCTCAGGATTAGGGTCAGTTACTGCTCTGTCCAGCTGCCTGAGCAGGGCCTTGCATCAGTCAGCCAGCTGTCATCCCATGTCACGAATTGGGGGGAAAGGCCCTGGAACAAATGTCAGGAAGGAGGGGCTGAGACGTTCAGAGCACATGTGGCACTATCTCCTGGATGCTGCCATTTTGAGCTATCCCAGAAGACTGTGCAGGAAGGATGGGACAGGGGCAAGGAAGTGATGTGACACATCTGGATTGGCCAGAGATGCAGGCCTGCTGGACACTTCAGCCCCCACCTAAAAGGTCTTGCACAGGGAAGGGCTCTGTCTCTTGGCTGTGCATCACTGCAGGACACTGAGACTGAGGGTGGGTGTCATGCACAACTGGAACAAAGAACTCCCTGAATGGCCACTGGGCAGGGACTCTGCCACTGAATGACTTCAGACCCAGAAGAGCGCATGCCAGGGCCAGGTAGGCTGACCCCTTTACTCCTGGGAGTCTGTGGGACTGGCTTCCTACAATTTGGGAATCTTCTAGGTCAGGAGGCCTAATGAAACTGTTCCTGGTGGAAAGGGTTTGCCACCAGGAGCGCAATGACACAAGATCATCAAAATTGGCCCCTGTAGACCCGAGATATCAATAGGAGAAGGTATGCGACCTTTGACCTTCTCTGAGCGAACGGCAAAGCACTTTGGGCTCTGCCACTGCTCCAGACTATGCCCCCGGAGTGGGCCGAAGTTGCCCTAAGTGGGAAGGGTATGCCCAGACGTGGGTCCCTTGCTCAATGTGCCACTGGAATCAAGCTAGCCTGGCTGAAGTAGGGTGATACCCTGAAGCTGGTCCCAGGATGCTTGTTTCTGGTCCAGGGAGGACCTGGCCTAGTAGTTTGGGCTGGACTGTTCCCATGAGGAACAGGGTCAAGACTGATTTGCATATGGCTGGGTCCAAACTGGGGTGGCATGGTGAGCAAAAGAACAATGGATTAAACCCAGATCTGTGACTGGGGGTGAGTGTTTGCATTGTCAGCACTCCGTCCATCATCCTTTTGTGTTCCCAAAAGGAGTTAGTCCTGGGGGCAATGTTGCGCCCCCTGTGAAGACCAGCAGAGGGGCCCAGGACCCCTTACTGGAGTCCAATGAAGAAGCATCCTCAGGGAGCGCTGTCACACTCGCTGCGAGGAGTTGGCCAGGGTCGCAGGCCTGAAGTAAAGCTGGTGGGTGCTGTCACGCCCCCGTGAAGGTGCTGGATGAGGCACTGGACACCATCATGGGGCCCCACAGATAAGGCAGAGTCAGGAAGCACCATTGTGCTCCCCTGGGAAACTGGAAGAGGGGCCCTGAACCCCATCCTGGGGCCCCACCAAGAAGCGAAAGTCAGGGAGCTCTGTTTGTGCTCCCCATGAAGGTGAAGAGGGGCCCCAGACCCTGCAGGAGTGAGCAGACACCAGGCGGCAGGGCAGCTCCTGTGGCAGCACCTGGGGATGCTGGCCATGTGTGGAGCGGGCAGGAGCAGCCTGGGGTGGACTCTCTGCGCGTCCCTAATGAGGGAACACATACTTGGTATGGGGGTGTAAAGATGGGACAGCGCAGCTCTCCCCAGCACAGCGGGAGAGCCGCTCATTCCATATGTACCCTGCCCCACAATACCTTGCTGGGCACCATGATTTGTTTTGGCTCCTCGTCAGTTTGTGGTGGCCCCAGGAAGTTGGGGCCACCACCAACAAAGTGCCCATGGACAGGCAGAGCTGCAGGAGCAGCACAGCCTCCCTCCAATGTCAAGTTTGTGTCCCCAACCTAGGTTGGGTGGGGCAAAATAATTATAACCCACAAGGGTTCCAAAGCACGTGAAGCAAAAGTTTGTTGGAACTTTTGTTCTTTGATTGTGGAACTGTGCCCTCTAGGGGTGAAAGGCTGTAACTGCAAGTAGTTTTACAGCCCTAGTTGAAATTAAAACATGCTATGCTGAATGTTTTCTGGGAATGTGTGGTCAGTAGAGAGGCTCATAGTATGGTTTGTGAAAAATCATATGACAAAGCACTCTCTATGGGTGCCAGATGGTGTTACACCATGTTATCTAGAGTAATCTGAGAATTATCTGAAAGTAATGTGAAAGTAATTCTGACAGCACAAAGTATTCTAACATGCCTATACAGGTTCATGTTCATGCTTATTTGAGTAATGAGACTGACAGCCTCCTTTTATCAAAGTAGATGTACTTTATTGCAAGATTTAGGAGCTCTCACTTACCTTCAAATATTGCATTGGGGTGCAGGTAAATGTTTTACCATGTGCTATTGAATTATATTTCCCGCAGAGGGAGACCAGAATGATTATGCAAAAGTAATTCCAACAACTTGTGTATATTTGTAAATTGTTGCATAGTATTGAGAGTGTGTGTAATAAATGTACTTTTACTTTATCAAAAGCAAAAGCACAGACTGGACAATCACTTATTGAGTGCCATGCTTGTTTGCTTTTGTAAGGGGATTACTAGCCCACATCACCTCACTTGAGTAAACCTTGGACTGCTCTGCAACGCTACCCTATGAGAGTCAAGCACTGCAATGGGGTGTTTGGTTTCCAGTGGTGGTCAAGTGCGGGCCCATTACTTGTGCAGGCCACGCAACTAATGACCCACCTTCCAACATATGGGAAGAAGGCTTTGTAGCATGATAAGGGCATGATGTGTAGAACGCCATATTAGTTTTCACTTAGAAATGTTAGTTTTGCTTGCTTTCAGCCCTTTAACATCATTAATAGAAAATGTAAAATTCTTCATCCCTCATAAAGTGCTGGCATTCATAAAAGCCCCCATTGCAGTTTTATCATTTTTGTTACCTAGGTACTGAAAGTTTCAAAGTAGGCTGACAACATTGCTTATGCCAGCATGGAAACTTTCTCTGTATGCTGTCTTTATAATAGGATATATTTTTAAATATTCATATGTCCAGAAAGTTCACCTGGTTTGCAACATTTTCATTTAAGCCAAGATGATAACAGTGTCTCAACCCCTGTTTTATTTTGAAAACATTTGGTTGAATAAGTGGTTACAATCTTATAAACACCCTGGGATTTAATCTCTGATTAAGAAACTTTTTTGTGCTACAAATTATTGATAAAGATCACATCAGATTGCTAATCTAGGTCCGCTCTCAATCGGACAGCTAACTGCATTAGCTTAGACCATTGTATGCCGCTCAACACTCAACTTTACTCCATCTCACTAGGTGACACTGTACTCGAAAACACTTCACTTGACAACACTCCAGTCGACAGCACTCTACCATATGACACTCCACTCTAAGACAATCCACCCCACTCTGTGACACTCCACTGTAGTCTACAGCACATGGTGCCACTCTATGCCACTCTACTATTGGAAACTCAGCTCCACTATATTCCCCTCCACTCTCTTCCACTGTATTCTACTATACTCCACTCTATGATACTCTGCAACACTCAATTCTATGATTATCCACTCTACAATATTCCACTTGATAACACTCCACTCTACAACAATCTAATCCAGTCTCCTACCATCTTTGCCACTCCACTCCAAAATATTCTACTTCACTCTATAAACTCTACCCGATGACACTCGATGATACTGCGCTGTATGACACTCTACTCTATGACACTCCACTATACAACACTCCACTCCACTCTATGCAGCTCCACTTTACTTGATAATAAACCACTCCACTCCAGAACTCTCTACTTCACTGGTTGCCCCTCCACTCTAGGTCACTGTACTCTGCTCTGGTTATAACTTAAACATAACTTATAATTCATAATTATGCTTGTAATCTCTTTCTGTGTCAAAACTTATTTGAACTCATGCACCTTAGCACACAGTGTTGTTAACTCACTAGCCACAAAACATGAAGTATAACTTTCGCCTTCCCCATGCACAGCTTATACCCTTTCATAATATATCAGTTATAGCATGTTAAATGCCCATTGTGAGCTCCAAAGGCACTGTTGAGGAAGAGAGCGCAGAGATCATAGCTGACCTCTGCAGAGTGCATGCCCAGGGCTCCTGCAGAAGTGGCCCAGTTAGTCCGGGTGTGGGCGGTGTGTGGAGCCCCTCTTTCTATTTTCCTCCAGTTTAACCACTGCCCCGGTGTCACTTGCAATATTCTCTGGGGCGTGCTTGTGACCTCTACCCTAGGTGAATGCTGGGGTATGGTATCACCTGCAACAAATCTTCGGGCGCGCTTGTGCCCCCCACCTTAGGTGAAAAGTGGGGTGTGGTGGCACTTGTAACAATCTTTGGGGCACACTAGTGCCCCCCACAAAAGGTGTAAGAGTGGGTGTGGTGGTGCCTTCATCGGCTACTAACAACAGTACCCTTCCATCGTTTAGCAAATCAGAGTGGCTGGAGAGCCAAGTTACATTAATCTCCAATTACTTGTGACTGGCTTACCTGTCACAAGTTTGAATGGTCAGAGAGCTAAGTTACATCACTCAGCCAGTCACTCGCGACCAGCCCACCAGTGAAACATCAATGCCCTATGCACTATGCCACACAAATTACTTGTTAATTCAACATTACTTGCAGCAGGCCACATAAATTCTTTGTTAATTCACCATTATTTGGTGTTTTTACGCAATGAGGTCTGGTTAGGTGTGCAGTGACTTGAAATCCGCTATGAGACGAAGGCCAAAATTGAAGGTCACCTTATTCGTTGATGGCCCCAGCAATTGCACATCTGCCACACCAAGTCACTTCTATAACAGATTGAGGAAGGAAAAAATTATAGACGTTTTAAATCCCTCTATGGCAAACTCTGCGCCTGCTCATGGCTGTATGTCAGATAGCAGGTCAGTTAGTATTTTCTCCAATTTGATGCTGACAGAGAAGGCGTCTCCTAATCTAAATATGCCAAAGCAACTTAAAATCACAGCTGATGTGCATGCATCTGACAAAGATTTATGTTCGATGGAGCTGTCCTCTACCGTCAGTGTGGAAAACAATATCATCTCTAAGCATGTCACCTCAAGGAGGCTCCCTTCCCTCCTGTTTGAACCAAGCCAAGTCATCTCCTCTTTAGAAAGATTTCTTGAAGCTTCTGTCTTATGGCAAGAGCTCTTATTGAGTCCACTTGAAGATAGCCAAGACAGCCTTATTGAGCAGCAGGACGCATCCACAATTTCAGGCCCCAAACATGATTAGAACATCTTGCTTTCTCCAATAAAGATCCAACAGTCTAATAAACCAGCTCAAACGTATTCCTGCCTGCCGGTAAGAGCAAACCTTGAGGACAGCTTAGAGCTTGACACAGATTCACCTCACTCCAAGTGCCACAACAATGAGGCAATTCTCTTTGAGCTTAGTAACAAGCTGGAGAACATTGCACGAACCTCATCCCCTCAGCAGGATTTCTATATGCACACAGGGATGAAGGCCTACGGCCAGAGGTCCACGAACAATATGGGAAAGATTGCACTTGTCCGGCTGCCCCTGTGGGCCCCGCTCTTAAACACAATGGAGGTGATTTTCTTGGCTCTTTCTTTTCACTTCAAAAAACTCAACCTTCAAGTCGACATTCTAAACTCTTTGGCAGGCCGCGTTGTTGATATATTGACAAAAAGTTGCAAGATCTAAACACTCTTATCAAGTGAGTGCAGAAAGATCCTGATACAGTTTATCACTTGTGCCAATGCTCTTCATTTATGGATCATTTAAAAACAATGCTGTCTATTCTGGCAGAAATCCTGGCAGCCGTCAAGCTTTCAAAGTCTTCACTGGCACCTGAGCCTCCTCCAAAATTTGAAAGCCACAACTCTCAGCAGGCTAGCCACGAAGTAAGCCAGCCTGGGAGGGTGCAGGAGGTCCTCGACCAGAAACCACTACCCAAGTCCAGTCGCAGTGCTCTGTCAGATAGTAAAAAAGACATTGAGGTGATCTAAAAAAATACTGAGGTTCCACTGGAGCCCATGGATCACGGTCCACCACAGAGCTCTTCAATGAGGTCTCAGTATGGAGCTCTTCAAAAAGCAAAACAACCCAAGACTAAAAGGGAGTGTAAACGTCTCAGAAAGGCCAGGAACAACAAGCTGAATAAAGAAACAGACTCAAAAGTAAAGCCTCCAGAATGTTTACAACTCTTAAAGGAGGACAAAGATCAGCAGAGGTCATGACCACTGCTCCTACTTGTCCAACAAAATGAACCACACCAGCTCTTACAGTCTAAAGAGTCAATATAACCAGCACCTACTGAATTGGATAATTGTACTGTTCAAGCAACCCCAGATGGCGTAGCCTGGCCAGCAGGCAAAGCACCCACAGCACCCAGTGACTCAAACTTAGAGGTCAAGAGCAAGACACCTTATTATAAATTCTGAAAGGAATTTCAGGGCAAATAGCAAATTGGACTTTGCCCAAGGAAGGCTTCCCTTGCTCAGGTTCAAGCAAAAGCTCAACCTTCTGCGACGGGCAATAACCGACTTAGGGGTAGATTTATGGAAAGTGGCACTGCACCACTTTCCCTGCGCCCCTTAGCACCATCCTACTGCGACCGTGTGTGCACCGTATTTAAAATGCGGCACACCATTGCTCAGGATAGGGTGCAATAGTGTCATTTTTCATGATGCTATTGATGTGCTCTGCAGGAGTAGCACCAAAATGTTGGTGCTACTCCTACAGAGTATATAGTAGTCCATTCTAAAGAATGGAAGCCCCCTTTTAACTCCTGCTTTTGAGCCAGTCATTAAAAGTTTCATAAAAAATGGCGCAAGGAAATCTCATAGATTTCCTTACACTATTTTTTTGCTCCCCCTAATGGGGGAACGCCCCCTTTGCATACATTATGCCTGGTGCAGGCTTAATATAGCACAAAGGGCTACAGAGTGGCTCAATGCTGTAAATACGGTGTGGGGATTTTGGCCTTGTTGGGCCACATTAACGTGAAAAATAACGACATTAATGTGGTGCAAGCTGGCGCTAGGGCATTATAAATATTCCCCTTAGTAACTTAGCACCAGCCAAACCCTCTTTGCTCTGCCATTTTCTTTGGTCATTCAATCCAGGCAGCCACACAAGAACATACTCAAGACACACTAGCCAACAATGTCATGGAACAGTAATCTCAACGCTCACTTCAGCCCAAATAGAACTTTGACTGGCAGAAGGATCTCCAACTGCATGGAGGCAGTCTGGAAGCAGAATCAGTAAGTATTGAAATTACTCCACACTACAGGTCCAGAGGATGGCACGATATTTTAAATAGGGTGGCCATTTTAAAACTGGCCATCGATAATCTAAAACATCTTCAATCGGATCACATTGAGCGCATCCAATTTAAGGCTAATCAAGTTTCACCAGGAAGTGAAATTACAGTTGTTACCTGGTCAGAGAACAAGGTTACCTCAGTAGTATGGCAAAACAGGGATAGTTTCTCAAGATGGAGTGTAGACCTGCCAAGGATAGCACCAGAGCTCTATTCCAGTCCCCTTCGTCCTAAGCAGAACCAGTTATTGAGGAAGAACACCCAGAGTACAGGGATTTAAGGGGAGCAACCGGCCCTTCAGAACCACCACCTCATCCTCCTCAGAATTTCAGGATTCAGCAAAGAAGGGAAGTTTAAGTTCTATACACGTTAGTCAAATCCCTACAATGTACATTTCCCCAAGCAAGACTGGTCTTATCGGGGGGCTCCAATATGCACCTATTAGGAAGCTATGCTGAGCAAAAACAATTTCCATCGATGACTGTGGATGCAAAAATTTCCCCAGTAATAACTTCTCACTCCAAAAATGACCGGCTTGGGCAGAAATGTGTTATTGCCTTTGAATGCCAGGGTCTCTATTCATTAAATGGTCATTTACCTTAAGATCAACCCACAGCCTTCACCAAAGTCACGAATAAGTCATCTTCCATTTTGGAGTACACATTTGGAGACTTGACACTATTTTAATTGTTATGCAATACAGCATTTCCAACAGAGTGGAGATTGACCATTTTGGCCAGCAGGTTGAACTGCTGTTGAACCCCCCTAGAGCACCTCACGCAAATGATCTGTTGATAACGTCAAGCACTTATAATCTCAAACACCTAACATAGAAGGGAGTGGAAATCAAGCCTATAATACTCTTTATATCCAACTTTGTATGTCAGCAAAACTCTTTACAAGGTTTACATCAGATGCACAATGCTCTTGGGTCGTTTTGCATCAATCTGCCCTAAAAGTCATAAAACCATCAAGGAAGGGGCAGCTTGGTTCTCCAACTTACTCCAGTTGGGAAAACGAACACTAAATAGGGCTGTTAGAAAGCTTTGGCAACAGGACCCACTGGCCAGTCATGATTCTAGCCAACAAATATTAGCCTTAAGGCAACAATATAAGAATAATTTCTAGTCTGCTAAATGGTCATACCAGACCCAAGTATGGTTAAAGTTCTTACATGCAAGCAAAACGAAAAACATCCATCTTTTCTAGGCTGAAATTAGCTCCCTTGTAAACGTGAGAACCAGTCACTGCAACGTAAGTATTTCGGAAGCAGAATTCTCGGCCTTTATTATGGCGGCATTTTCAGGGGATCAGAAAGCAAGGAACAAGCCGTCCACTGTGCCTAATGTAGAACGTACTGCCCAAGTCTCCAATTGCAAACTTCTGCGGAAATCTAATGGTTGTCTGATACACAACTGTGGTTAACACTCAAGAAACTGAGATTAGATAGGGCTCCTGACCCGAATGGTCTCCCTAACTGTTTACTTAAACAAGACTAACCTCTCAGGGCCTCAATCCTTACTCCATTGTTTAATAAGGCTTTCACCACAAATGTTATACCGCTATCATGGGGATGCAAAATGATGCATCCCATTTACAAAGCTGGTTCAAGAACAGATCTAACAAATTACGTTTAATTGCTTTGATAGATGTGGAAGCTAAGATCTTTGCCCCCAATTTATTGTTGGACCTGGAAGCGTGGATTTCTGCAGCCAACATCATTCCAAAAACACAGATGGGTTTTAGGGCAGGAATACACCATATGATCAATCTTCTGTGGTCTCACTTCTTGCTGAAAAAGCCAAAAGAAAACATATAACACTCCATGCCTGTTTTGTTGATTTAAATGCTGCCTTTGACAAGGTGCAGCATCATAAATTATGGACAAAAATGACTGGCTGGGGAGTGCACCCAAAATTGTCAGATGTGGTGATTAACTTACACACAGACACTTGGGTTCAAGTAAAAATTGGAAATGGCGACAGAATCAACCTACGTACACTGGATTGAAATGGGTGTGTGCTTGCCCCAACATTATTTAACATCTACACTGTCGACTTTGACTCTCAATTAGCGGAAGTGATATGTGACCTCCTAAAATTGGCAAATGAACCTGTCCATGTTTTACATTATGCAGATAACATTGTGCTCTTCAGCCAGACGGAGCTGGGCATCGAGCGGCTAATCTCCAAACTGGTGGAATATACGGCCACATGGGGTCTGGAGCTAAATCACAACAAAACCAAAGTGATTTGTTTTTCAGGCAAACCAGACACAAGCACATCAAGTTCAAGTTTGAGGCAGCAGGAAAATTGAAAGGCACTGGCAAAGCACTATAAACATCTGGGAGTCACGCTGGATGCTAGTCTATCATACAAAGAACATATGCTGCAAACGTGAGCGGTGGCCCACAAACAATGCTTTGCCTTCTTACAGCTACAAAAAAAGTTAGGCAGCACATTGCAGAGTCATCTTCTGCAGGACAATGGACCAAAATACCTTCCATTGATTACCTACAACTTGGAGTTACGTGAAGGACATGATGCCCCTTAGCTTAACCGGATCCAGTCAGTTCTGTTTAAGACCATTTTCCACCTTACGAAGCATAGATCTCAAGCTCAGTTGAGATTGGATTTTGGCTTGATTCATCAAGCCCTGATTCGTTGGGGGGCAATAATAAAACTGTGCTTGAAACTAAGAGTCGCCCCTGCTGCCACGCTGGCAGAACCTGTTGGCTATCTGTACTTAGACAAGCTCTGATCAACCTGAATTTACATGAAGTATAGGATACCAATTTTGCCTTTCCTTTGTTAAAAAAAAATCCCCACCAAGACCTATAAACTTTATTCTTGGACATTAGACAAAGCAGACATGGCAAGACAATGCCAAGGCTGGTCCCGCCTTCATTTATATACTTGTGGCGCCCGAGCCGTATCTAACAACCCGTGTTGCAGGCACTATCCAACATTCCTTTCTTCAAATCCGTATGGGATTTTTATGTTAAAGGATCTGGTCCTATCATGGAAGCAAAATTGGCCAGATGCTTTCTGCCGCCTTTTTGGTTTGTGGACCAGAAGTGTCTTACATTTTTTGTGTATTTGCCCGGCGGTCACGTCTATGAGAAAGTAATTGTTCTGTCCTTCATTAAAAGCATTACGAAACAGATCTTGCCGCATAGCTGTGATGGCGCTCTTAAATGGGCATAACATACAGTTAGTGGCTACAGTCCCTAAATTTTTATTGCACGTTAAAGAGTTGCTCACTAGATCAGTAGAGAATTAGGAGGGTTTTTACATTTTTTATCCTTTGATTTCTTAAATTGAAAAGGGGTAATTAATTAATGAGCTAACATTGGTTGTACCACAAACTGCACTCCTCTCAGGTCTTACGCATAGACTGAGGGCCCTCTAACTTTGCACTGGATAACTCTGGTTGATTTTGCATCCCTCTGCACTTTAGTGACTGGCTAGTTCCAGTCACCTTATTATCTATGATTTAGCTGGCGATTTCAAACTAGCAATCTCCTTACTTGGCATACTAGTATAAAAGCACAACTCTGTGTCGGTGGTTTCTGGCTTAATCTTATTAAATTTAGTATAGCAAACTGGAGTGCCCCATAGGTGCATGATATGATAAGCTGCTAGCCCTTTAGTCTAAACATGCACGGGCACCTTGTCTCCTAAATACTCAGGTGCAGGCCATTAATACATTGTGTCTAATTATAGATTTGTCTCTTTTGTTAAAGAGGTTAACTGTAATTGCACTTCTATTGTCTAGCTAAAATGTTATTAATTACAATGTTATTTTGGTTGTACTGTACCAGTATGGCAATATTTTAATTGTTTTTATTTATATGTAATGGTTTTAATTAACTATGCATCCTTAAATAACTTACTTACATTCATATTAAAACACGACATTTCAAATGAAATCATTTATAGTTATTATAGTGTGGCTAGGGATTTGACAATGCTATTTATGAGTACATTTTGACTGTGGTAGAAGTTGTAAGTTATAACTATAATTTAGAGTTTCTAGTGTTTGTGTGTTATAGTAGTATACAGAGACGAAACACCAAGGGTCATTTATAACATATGCTTTTCCCAATTAAAAATCATTTTCTGTCATCCCTTATGTATTTTGGGGAGTGGAGTAGTAAGGAGGTATTTTTCCTTATGATAGAATTCCTAAACTCTGGTTTTTCTATTTTATACCCAAAATATAAAAACCTCCTGGTAGGCTGATAATAGTGGCACTAAGGGAACTGTTTCAGAATGTTTCCAAGTATACTGATTACTTTTTAAGGTAATTTATTCAGGGTTTACCCTCATACATTAAGGATACAACTACCTCCTGAAAAGGTTTTTTGATGTAGGTTGGAAAAAGGATATGTTACTTATGACCCTTGATGTTTCATCTATGTATATACTAGTATACACCAGAGTGATGGCTTGAGAGCAGCCGGTCACTTTTTAATAGCCAGACCTATCAGATTCTATAATAATTATACTCTGATGTTTTTGAGAATGATGGAGTGGTGCCTGAAAAGAATATGTTTTCTTTAGCAATTAGATCTTTGAACAGCAGTGAGGGATGGCTATTGAAACCTGCTTCACCCCCAGCTATTCCAGCTTGCACATGGGCTGGTAGGAGGGGCAGGTCCTCAATAGCCCCCCACTTGAAATATGGATGTGGGTCCAATTTATAGATGCGGTTATTGTCATATGGAAAGGGGCTAATCAATTTGTGGTCAAAATCAACAATGATTTAAATTTTAGATTTGCACATACTATCAGTGACAAGGACTTCAGCTCTGCCCTGCTGATTACAACTTACAATTGAACAATGAAAGAAATTATAAAAAAAATGCAAGAAAATCTAATTAACCAAGTGGTTCATTTAGTCAACTCAAAGTTGCAATTTTGTCATCGACAAATTCTCTTCAATGAGAATGAATACAAATTTCAGAAAATTGAAAATACAATTCCTGTAATCTACTTTCTTCCCAAAATACATAAATCAATGATCATTCCTCCGGGTAGGCAAATTGTCTCAGCTTGTGAGTCACCTTTTGTAAAAATGTCTGATTATGTGGATTACTATTTGGCACCTATTGTAAAGACACTTAGGCCCATATTTATACTCAGTTTGGGCAGACGTAAGGGGACCTGTAGGCATATTTTCATAGTCAGAGACCATGGAAAGTGCCCACAGGTGCCCTTCCCTGGCCAGAGGGACACCCCCACCCACATCAGAGGGACACCACAGGATGGGGGACCCATCCCAAGTAAGTGTATATATTTTTTTATTTTTTCCCGCTCAGGGGGCCTGACTTGGGGTCCCCTGCATAGCGCTGGCCCCAATGTCCATGCCCAGGGGACATTCGGCCCCTGGGCATGGCCATTGGAGTGGTGGGCACAGCTCCTGTCTTTACTAAGACAGGAGCCATGTCCATGGGGGTTGTGTGCCAGAAAATGGCGCTACACTGCTTAGAGGCATTTTTCTACCTCTAAACAGTATAGCGCCATAATTCGGCACACAAGCTCCGGTTTCCCCTACGCCTCCCCCGCCCTGTTAGCATCCTTTCCAAGGACACTAACAGGGCATTAGTGCCATTCCATAAAGAAGGCGCCCGGCTGGCTCTTGGAATGGCGCTAGCCGGTGCTATACTTTTTCACGCAAAACTGCGCAAACGCAGTTTTGCATGAAAAAGTATAACTCTGGACCTCAAGGGCACATTTATACTTGTTTTGCGCCAAATTTGTGTCATTTATTTTTATGCAAATTCAGTTCAAAACTAACTCCATATTTATACTTTGGTGCTAGACCCGTCTAGCGCCAAAGTTATGGAGTTAAAGCCATTTTTGGGATTTGGAAACCTACCTTAGGTAGGCGTTCCCGTGCAAAAAATAAATCTATGGCCTTAATGCCATATTTATCCCCCCATGTTAAAATCATGCACAGGGAGGAGGGGTCAAATAATGGTACAAAGCTAGCTTTGCACCATTATTTAACGCCTGGGTCAAGAAAGGCATTATGGGACCTGTGGGCCTATTTCCATGGTTGAATACCATTCAATAAGCCTACAGGTTCCCTCCCCAGGCCCAGGGACACCCCCACCCACACCAGAGGGACAGCGGAGGATGGGGGACCCCATCCTAGGTAAGTATAGGTAAGTACAGGTAAGTATATATATTTTTTTAAGTGCCATTGGGGGCCCTGAAATGGGACCCCTACATGGCACTGGGTGCAATGGCCATGCCCAGGGGACCCCGGTCCCCTGTGCTGACCATTGGGTGGTGGGCATGACTCCTGTCTTTTATAAGACAGGAGTCATGTGGTATCGATGGTTTTGCATCAGAAAATGACGCCAGGCTGGTTAGACTCACTCTTTTTACTCTAACCTGCCTAACATCATTTTTTGGTGCAAAACCCCCTTCTCTCATACTGCCACCCTCACCCGCTAACGTCATTTTTTTTTACGTTAGCCTACCCTTTGCGAAGGCTTGCACCATTCCATAAATATGGTGCCCGGCTGGCGCTCAAAAATGGTGCAAGCTTGTGAAAAACTTTTGATGCAAAATTGCGTTAGTGCAGTTTTGCACCAGAAAGTATAAATATGCCCCTAAGCTCCTATATTAAAGACTCAGGAGACTTTCTAAGCATGTTGTAAAAATACTAACTGGAACAATGAGTATCTTTTGGCGACCATCAATGTAGTATCTCTGTACACATCAATAAATCATGAAGTAGGATTAGCGGCATGTGATTATTTCTTAAGACAACAGAACATTGGAGAATTTGAACACACTAAAATGCTGCTCTCTGTGATAGAACTTTGTTTGAAAAACAATATTTTTATCTTTAATCATGAAATGCTTCATCAAGTATGTGGTACAGTGATGGGCATTTCTTTGACTCCAAACTATTCCAATTTAGTAATGCGTTGGTGGAAGAAAGAAATAGCATGGGGTCAAGAAAATGAAATCTTTCCTAGAAAATATTGCATTACGGGTAAGGTATACAGGTGATTTGTTTATAATATGGCACGGAAACCAATAGTTTATGACCTATTTCTCCATTTTGAATTCAAATGATTTAGGATTACAATTCACATGTGAAGTAAGTCATGAGAGAATACACTTTTTGGATCTTACAGTGTATATTCAAAATGACCAGATAGAAACTACACATCAGAAAGAGACATCCACAAATAGCGTAGTGCACAGAAAAATCTTTCATCCGAAAGGATTGCTAACTAGCATACCATAGGATGAATTGATAAGAATACACAGAAACTGTTCAAATGATGGAGGGGCACAAATCAGATTGGGAGATACTAAATAAAGGTTTAAGATAAGAGGGTACGAACAAAATACTTTGAATAAAAGTATGGAAAGAATAATGGCTGCCAACCATAATGATGTATTAATTCCAAGTCTGAAGTAGGAGAACAAAGAGGAAAAAAAATTCTTGAGGGTAGTGAGTACTTACAGTAAAGAAAGTGGGACAATATATATTTTTTTTCACAAAAGCATTGGGATTTGATTTCTAAATATCGGGACATTGGCCCAACAGTTGGGAATAAACCATTAATGACATATAGAAAAGTGCCCTCTATAAAGGACAAGTTGGTTAGAAGCTATTTCTCTCAAAAACCACTAAGCAATTGGCTAATGGAACAACATATGGGTTTTGTAAAATGTAACCACTGCAAAGCCTGAAAATTGAATGAACAAACAAAATATTTGTAGCAGAAAACAACACTAAAGTTCACATTAAACACAGAATAAAGTGTGAAACTAAATTCACAGTATATGTCATTGAATGCCACTGTGGTCTCAGGTATATAGGCAGCACTACTTGCATACTCAGAAAGAGGAATCTGGAGCACCTAAGAGCAATCACACATAATGATTAGACCTATGCAGTTGCGAAGCACTTACAAACACATGGGACAATCAATTAGAGAATGTTGTGATATTATGCCATTGATCATGTATTGGACCGTGAGAGAGGAGGAGATAGAACGAAGAGATTATGTCAACTTGAATCTAAATACATCTACGAACTGCAAACTAAGATTCCCTTTGGATTGAATTATGATGAGGAACTTCATATTCCTCTCTAAGAAAAATCAATGTCACAAAGTAGCCTTACTTGAATTTTGATATGAGAATCTTAATATTGTATGAAGTATTGGAAGGAAACTTAGAATGTGATACTTTGGTCATGTATATCAATGATATTGTACATAATACTGAAATTGTAAATATGATTTAGCACAGAGATCAATGAATGCATAATACTAATTATGTTAGGGTTATATACTATATATGTTTCTTTTCTTAGTAGTTTTTTCATGTCAATTGTCAAAACAAACCAAAGCCCTTTCAGGTTAAGAGTGTCACATAAATTATGTAAAAAAGAAGAGAGAACTCTGGGTAGTTCCCACGTTTAGGAGGGGAGCACCTCCAGTAAGGAGCACACCGCAACACTAGCAACACTCTACATTTGCTCACCTCAAATGTCTGTTTATCTAGCAAAGTTTTTAGGTATAGGATCAACACAGTGCTGTTCATGCTGAGCTAGATAGGGACAAAGTATTTTGCCATTTGTACAGCAAAATCTTTAAGCATAGAGTTGACACAATGCCATCCTCGCTGTGTATTCCAAAGGTAATGATGCCCCCTGCATGCAGCAGCATTGACGCTGGCTCTATTACAAGCCAGCCACAATGCTGCAGCCACTTTCCCACTGGGCTGACCCGCAGAAAACTACATAAAAATATATATATTATCTACATATATTATGTATATATTTTTGTTTTTTATATTCCAATGTTACTTATAATCAAATAAATCTATTATTCTAAAATGTATCACTGTTTATATTTTATATTTTGTTTTCTGGTTATTTCTAATGTTAATATAAAAGACCATATCATTATTATCTATATTTTTTGTTTAAATATTTCTCATCTTTATTTATTTTGGTTTCAATATTTTGATCATTCAAATTATAAAAATAGGGTGTTTGATATCTTGGCAGTTGATAATTTCATTTTGATATTTGTATATGTTAATATTTTAAATTTGAATACATACTACTTGTTAGAAATGGACTGGGTTATCCCCAAACATTTTGCCTTCTTCCTCCTACTTTTTCTGACCTGTTTTTGTTGGCTTTAGGACTCTGGGCACTTTACAACTGCTGACCAGTGCTAAAGTGCAAGTGCATTGTCAAAACTGTATTGGTGATTGATTTATCCATGACTAGCATATTTGAGTCCCTAGTATAGTGCACACTGTGTGCCAAGGGCCTGGATTTCAAATGCTACTAGTGGGCCTGCAGCACTGATTGTGCCACCCACATGAGTAGCCCTGTAAACATGTCTCAGACCTGCCATTGAAGTGTCTGTGTGTGCAGTTTTAAACTGCTATTTTGACCTGGCAAGTGTGCCCAGTCGCCAGAGCCAAACCTTCCCTTTCACAACATGTACATCACCTCTATAGTAGGCCCAAGGCAGCCCCACGGGCAGGGTGCAGTATATTTAAACTGGTGTGTTTTACATGTCCTGATAAAAAAAAAAAATACTGCTAATTTCAGATTTTACTATTGCAAGGCCTATCTCTCCCATAGATTAACAAAGGGATTGCCTTGAAATATATTTTAAGTGTAATTTCACATTGGGAGCAGATTGAGATATAGAGTTTGGGGTCTCTGAACTCACAATTTAATAATACATCTTTTAGGTTAGGTTGTAAGTTTGAAAATGCCACTTTTAAAAAGGGGGCATGTTCTTGCTTAACCATTCTGTGTCTCTTCTTGGCTGCTGAATCCACATCTTGGTCAGGATGACAGTTGAGCTGTTTGTGAATTCACTCTAGACTGTCACACAAAGGGAGATGAGGTGTGCCCCGCATATCCTGATGAGTCTTCCTAGGCTAGAGTGGTGGGAGGAGCTGACACTTGTACCTGAACAGGGATGTGCCTGCCTTTACACAAAGCAGTCTCCAACCCCCTGGAGTGTGTCTGAGGCCAGGGCGGGAAAGGCATGGTCTTGTGGACTACAAAGACTTTTCTTTGAAGTTTGCCTACTTCAAAGGCAGAAATGAGTATAAGTACTGGACCTATGAGACCACAACTTCAGAGCAGTTCTGGTCTGAAGACATTCTGTCAGGAAGAAGAGCTGGATGCTGTAGAAGGAACTGGCACTCGGCCTGTGCTTTGTTGTGATGGCCTGCTACTTGCTGCTTCTGTCCTAGGAGTGAAAGGTCTGGACTTTGCTTTCTGAATCCTGCTTTTCAGGGTTCTCCATGGGCTTGAACTGAGCTGTGCCTCCTATTAAGAAGTCTCAGGGACATCAAAGATTTCATCTACCAGTGCCTGGACTCTTTGCTGAGAGACCTGACTTGGCAAATGGTGTCTAATCCAGTTTCAGGGCCCTTGGAAGTGGAAACTGGTGTCCTGAGGAAGAAAATCCACACATCGGAATGCTAGGACTAAAAATGGATGCATCATCTGGCTTCCAGCAGAAGAATCGATGCAACACTTGCCTTGTGCCTGAAGAATCAATGCTGTGCCTGCCTTGCAGTGGAAGAATCAAAGCAGCGCCTGTAGGATCAATGCACTGCCTGTTCCACTGCAGCTCTTTCATCACAGTGCGTCTGGGAATGGGTGTCATTTTTGCATCAACACTGCACCATGCAGTAAGAAACCGAAGCTGCATGACTGGAAACCAATGCATCATCTTTCCTGCAAGGGAAGAATCAACGCTTCACCTCCTCTGCCAGTGAGGAACCGACACATCACCTCCCACTGTGCAGTAAGGAACTGACGTATCGCTTTGCTTTTCCAAAGCCTCATCTCCTTTGCGGCCTGCATCGTCTTTGTTTTTGATGCATCCTAGGTACTGTATGTTAAAAGGATACAACCATTGACTCATATGAATTAAGAATCATTCAAACCTTTAAACAGTGATATCTTTACTGCGTATGTTGGATTTTTGTCAAGTTGGTCTTGTGTTATTCAGATACATATTTGCTATTTTTCTAAACTAGTGTGGAGTACTTTTGTGATGTTTTCACAGTTACTATGTGTGCTTACAAATACTTCACACATTGCCTCCAAGATAAGCCTGACTACTTGTGCCAAGATAATAAGGAGGTGAACAGGGGTTGTCTTAGCTTTTTGGCTCCCTTACCCTGACTAGAATGAGGGTCCCTACTTGGACAGGGTGCAAACCACTGCCAACTAGAGACCCATTCCTAACACTACTACAATCCTTATACACATATTGCTTCTGAATACTGAGTTATCTGCATTCATTAGCATTTTCCAATTTGCACTTCCCACTTCTCTCTGAAGAATTCATATTGTTCACTGGTTCCCATCGTCTCTATGTGGTTGTCTCTAGACTTCAGTATTACTGATTTGGCAACAATTATTCTACTTTTTTTAAATGGGGCTATGTGCTAGTAAGTGGACATGTGATTTAATGAGAACTTCTGCAACACTTTTGCTTTCTCTTTGTAGCTTGTTCTAGCCGTTGCTGTGAATCCAGTGATGGCCAGAATTAATGAGCTGTGCTGATCCCACCATTAACTGTTTGCCTGAAATATCAAAGCAGATGTTGAGCAATGCTCTCCTTGCTCCACTGACATTCTTGATTGCCATGCAACCCATGTGCTCTTGCTGACAATGCTATCCTTGGCTGCCATATTATAGTGAGCAATGAGTTTCATCCTTTCCTGCTTCGCTTGGCAGCAACAATTATACTCCTTTGATTGCCTTATCAGTTATTATAAGAAATCAGCACCCTGTGGTCGAGACAAGTGTTGCAGCTAACGGGTCATCACCTGCACTGTTGTCTACAACATCCTCCTTGTATGACACTGACTCTGGCTCTGCATTTGCTGATGGTTTTCTTGCTCTACTGAGGCGCGCCAACAATGGGATGTGATTACATTGCACTCTAGCACTCATCATTTCTTTGACTGGTTTTATATTGACTGTAACATTTGGAGACACATTTATTCAAATGTCACACAATGCAATGCAGCAAGATACCTTGCTTCACTGCGTTGTGTGACAGTGAGGGGGCAGGAATAAGCCATATCTATTAAGATATGGCACATTCCTGCTCTTTCCTTTCTGCAGCACACTTGTGGCTGCCTAGTGCCAATGCAGAACCCTTGTGCCATGGTACAAGAGTGCCCGTGTTGCAGGCAGGGTGGTTTTGTGCAAGACTGGACACTTTACTGCACACATGTAATCCTTTAAAGGAGTTTGCCTCTTTCTAAGTGTGCTGCTGAATGTAAAGCCCTTAGAAAGTGAAAACAACAAGGAAAAATAACAATTTTTCTCCTTGTTGCCTCGGCCATGGGAAGGCAGAGCATTTTGAAGCATACACAGGTTTACCAGTATTGTAAATCTGGGAATGTGCCTAAATCTATGTATGATGGTGGGAACACCCACGCTCCAGTCAAGGACTTGCACTGGATTGTGTTACTCCTGATTCACCAAGCAACTCAGGGCCAGGCAAGGTGGCCTTGCCTTGCTTGATAAATCAGACTCTAGTACTGAGTTGCTCTAGCAAAACCATGCGTGAAGCAAGCGCAATGCAGCACTATGATCAATCTGTCCCTTCTTGTATACTAACACTCCATCTTGGTCACTGCCTCAGAGTCATGGCTCTCCATAGTTCTAATTGCTGGTATTGACAGTATTCCATTTTTTCAACCAATGTTTCCAGGTGGCGTATCATGTTAAATGTGGTAGGTATTGTTCTTCTAGAATATCGACTTGCCCACTAGAATATTTGTTATGACTGTGCATGTTCTTTTATGAGAGAGGCTTCTTGCTGGCCTGATATGTTGCATGGTTTATTCACAATTTATCTTTTGGAATATGTTCTGAGGTGTTGGGCAATCAACTTTCAGTTTGACATGGGGATTAAAGTAAACTTCGACCTTTTGTCTCTTCATAGTTCTCTTAGAATCACTGTGGTTTGTATATCTCTCTGACAGATATATCCTTTTTATTTTAGCACAAAATTAGCTTTAAGCACATAATAGTCCTGTGTACAAAATATTAGTACATATATTGTTTTTAACAAATAATGTGCTTTTGATATGAAAAACACATATATAAACAGTTTTAAGGTACAAGATTATTACAACCTTTATTATCTTGTTCGATTAAGCTTTTGCAACCATTGTGTTGCTTGCCCCAATCAGGCTGTAGATATCATTGTGTTAGATCAGGCTTTTTCAACAAGGTACCTGCTTGCAAAAAGTAATTGAGGCTCTCCACTGTTCTTCATATATGAGTGTTATCATGCTGATGTTGAGAGAGGGCAGCAGCTTGGTAGGCACAGGATAAAGCTCCTGAATATGGGTGAGGATAGATTATGGAGTGATTGTCTACCTTCTGCTATCAACCTCTCCTTTGCCATATGTTGTCAGGTGCACAGGTGGCATAAGTGGTATGCCTTGGTAAATACAGCTCCTTACCAGGGAGCTGAAATGCAGACACTTTAGGGTGGGAACATTTACCAAGGGAGAGCAAACTCTCTAGCAGAGAGGTGAAAGGCAGGACACTTTAGGGTGGGAACATTTACCAATGGAGAGAAAACTCTCTAGCAGAGAGGAGAAAGGCATTTTTTTGCCTGGGAGAGTCAGCTCTCTAGCAGAGAGGTGAAAGGGATGCATTAGCATGGGAACATTTGCCTGGGGAGAGGCTGCTCTCTAGCAGGGATGTGGAAGAAAGGACACTTTAGCACTGAGGCATTATGACTCAGTGGCCCTTTTTCTAATGTCTGAATTCCTGCTTTTGTTATTTTTGTCACATTACCCACAATAGTTTGAATAGTTACATAATTGTAAAGAAGACATAATTGATCTTTTCCTAATTTTCAAAATGTGACCTGATGTTGGTATTGAACAGAGGGTTTGTTTTGAGAACTTGTTTCAATCTAATCTTCCAAGCTCACCAACAGCACATTGAGGATTTTGTGAAGTTGTGAGCTCAAAGGTTAGGACCATAGTACGTATTTTGATATCTAGAGTGATGAGCAGGGTTAGAAATATGCTTTTTATACGTTCTTGTTTGGCTAACCTTAGACATTCATCAACTCTTCTTTCTCTTGGCATTAACATTATATTTTCTGTTACTAGGCGCCATGCTTCATCTACTGCTGGAAATAAATCAGGGGATTCAGACAATGTTAGACCAGCCTAATTGAAATCCCAGGGGCCACTTTCCTTTTCAGAATACCTTTCAGCCAAGAGATAACTTTTCACTCATGGTAATTACTGTACAACTTCTTTGATTTATCAATCAGAAGTTCATTCATCTCACTTTTGTATTTTAAAATTGTTATTTAAGATTGTTCAAAACAATTGTGAATATTTCTGAGTCTCTCCAGGTGTGTGTTTTAGAAGCAATGTGTTGGATCTTTGTTTTACTCTTTCAGTTTGTTTCCAGTTTTCTTAACTATCAAGATCAGTTTGTTAGTTTTTTTAATTTATAGCATGAAGACTTTCAAACAGTTTTGAATAGTTAAGATTATACATGAAGTGCACAATATGATGCAGAGACATCAGGGAATGAGCCTTAAAGTTAAGACTGATTGTCAATGAAACACGAGATTGAATGTGGAGAATTCTAACATAAATGGGTCAAAGTGCATCAAGAAAGAGGAATAAAACAAATGTTTGTGAGATATATATACATATGACAGGTGTGCACTTTTCTGCAGGCAGTAACTTTGATAAAAGTAATGTATTTGACCATTATGGGGAGGGTAAGAGCATGTATTGCTTGTGAGAGAGTGATTAACAGTGAGATAGTTGGAATGAGTACACCACAATGTTGTACCAAGCAAATTAAATGACTGGAAATTCTGTGCACAGCAGGAGTTTTGCCAGATGTGTGGATATTAAGTTATCTGAGGGAATAAGCTGAGATAATGATGGGTAAAGAACTCACCACTCCCCTCAGATCCAGTGCAGAAAAAAAGTCACCTCAGGCAGAAGACTTTTTCAACACTTTTTGGTTTCATTCTAGCAAGCTAGGAGCTACTTTACTAAGATATGCAATACTTATTTTTCTTATTCCTGATTTTGTGTTAGATAAATAATCCCTTTACATCACAAGATAGAGTTTTTGGTTTAATATTTGGTAGACCTGTTCCTTTCAAAAATAATAATCAGAAAGTCCTTGAGTACGTGAAAAGTAAAAGAACAGTTCTTCTGCAGTAAAAAAGAGTTATCAGAAGCACATTTTTAAAAGGTGGGAAATATACACATAGGTGGAAGATAATTCAGTAACATCACTTTGATACCGAAAATATTTACAGCATGACTTTTCAATGCATATACATTTATTACTCTTCTTTTTCATCTTCAGGAACTGTCTAAATTCTGTATTGTTCAGACTGCATGTAACAGGGTTGCACAGTGGTGTAAGAGTGAAGTATGCCAAAGACACAATTGTGTTCTCTTTCATTAAATATCTTGACGTTGGTCGCAAACATGTTGACCAAAGAGATGCGTGGAATGAAATATCAACTGTGAGGTGGGGCCCACATTTGGAGAAGGCCTTGTGCCTCCCCCCTGTAATTTTAATTTTCAAGATGGCCAAAGTTATTTTGACACATGATGAGATGATGAAAATAAATGTTGTCATTGTTAATAAAGTACCAACTACAAAGATAAAAGTCTCAATACTGTGAGTACTGATGCACATCTTCAGCAGAGCTGTAATATCACAGAAGAAGTGGTTGAGTGTGTGAAGCTCACAAAAGGAGAGGTTGGAAATAAGAAGAGTGTGAGCTAGAGGAACCAACAATGCTGACAAGTGATAAAGTGTAAGTTTCCCATGTATAAATTATATTTGTACATTGGCTTATCCATGACTGGCGTATCTGATTTACTAGTAGGTGTCTAGTAAGGTGCACAACTCATAATGGTCATGTATCGCAAGGGGTTGCAGATGGCTACATACCGGTCATCAGCCATGACAGAAAGCATTTAAAACTCTGTAGCTAACAAAAAAATAGACCTGCATTAGGGACTTAGTCATGGAAATATGCACTTCATCCCGAAAGAAGCCAGCCAACATCTGTGGAAAATGGATTGGTTTGTAACAGATATCGATTAAGGGCAGATTTGTGAGGAAGAAGTACATTGGAGTGTGCAGATGTGAGTTAGAGTAAACTCTTACCATAAAAAGAAGGTTAGCTGCCAGAGTAATAAGGTAAATTAGCAAAATGTAACAAAAAGTGGAACTTGAAGTCTGAAAACCCAGCTATTAAGGAACCGTTCATTGAGTTTACATTTTCGGCTCCCATCTGTTCATTGAAGCAGCTGGACAAGATTGACAGAAACCTAAAAATAAATAGAACATAGTTCGATAAATTAGATGATAGGAAGTTCAATGAAAATGTAGACCTGTTAGCCTTAGGGTGGTCTTCTCCCAAACTTTAGGCTTAGTTACCTCCAATGTTTGCTGAAATTCATTTTTGTTGGCCTTAGGACTCTGTGGTCTTTACCACTGCTAACCAGTGCTAAAGCACTTGCACTCAATCCCCTAAACATGGTTTTATTAGTACCTACCTAACTGGCATATTCAATTTACTTACAAGTCACTTATAAAGTAGTATACAATGTACCATAGGGCCTGTAATTTAAATGCCAGCAGCAGACCTGCATCACTCACTGTGCCACCCACTTAAGTAGCACTTTAAAACATGTCCCAGGCCTGCCATTGCAGCCAAAATGCAGTGTTATACTGCACTGTTGGCTTGACATTCAAACCCTTCACCAAAACATTAACTCTGCTTTTATCACATATAAATAGCCCCAAGGGTAGGCCCTGGGTAGTCCATAGGGCAGGGAGCTGTATAATTAAAAGGTTGCATGTGTATTTATAAGTTTGTCATGTCCTGTTAGGGAACAAAACGTAATGTCATGTTTCAGTACTGTCAGGTCACCCCCTCCCAGAGGATAACATTGGGGATTCCTTATTACACTTAATAAGCTGTAATTCCTAATTGGGAGAAGAATAGTTATGTCATATTTGGCACCTTTGAAGTAGTAATGGTAAACCCTCTTTAATGGTAAAGTCTGATTTTTCATGAACATTTTTGAAAATGACACTTTTAGAAAGTTTGTATTTTCCTGCCCTTAGCCCTTTGTGGCTATATCCTGTCTTGGGTCACATGACTGGGTGTAGCTGACAGTTATACTTGTTGAATTCCTCCCAGAAAGTCACCCAATGGAGGGATTAGGTGTTCCTCCATGGGCCATCTGCTGGCAGGATGAGGGGAGGAGCTGAGCACTCCAAACCTTTCCACAGCACAGGTGCTCCAGTCGCTGTGTTAACCATTCTAAAAAAAAAAAAAAATCAAAAGAACATTACAAATGTGGGGAAGCAATCAGTAAATAATACCACAGCAACCAAATGTATCCAAAACGAGATCAGAGTATCTCATTGAAGAAGTCCAAATTAAGTGGTAAAAAAATATATATATATTACAGTCATATACAAGAAAACAACTGAAGCTATCCTTAAAACATATGCTACAAAAAAATGGTACCTATGCATTGTATCAGTTTACAATACAGAGGAACTCAGGCTGACTGAACAACAAATAGGTTAAGCTCCAACTAGAAATGAGACATGTGACATATACACAACTAGAATTGTCTGTTCATCCAGAACCAAATTTACTTGTGAGTCACATGGGCACCCTTTCCTACAACATCAACCAGCATTCTTAAGAGTGGATGTGGTTGGGAAATGTATACTGTTTGATGTTATAGGAAACAGTGCCCATGTGACTCAACCATAAATGTAAATGCCTCATTGTGCCCCGCCTTTCTTCTGGTGCACTCTACCCTGACATTCTCCTTTAGTTCTTATGCTGTCAGTCTTGCCTCACTGCCTCATTTTCTTTCTACACATATCGCCTGACTTTCAGGTATCCCATCTCCTGGGGTCTCTGCTTAATCTGGCTCACTTATTACCCTTACATTGGCCCATGGTCCTCTTTCTACCTACTACTGAACTGCTTACCTCTGTCTGCCAATCTCATGGAGCCCTTAATCATACTCCTACTAGCATAAATGAGTCCTACTTCCTTCTTCTTCCTTCCAAACACATTTGTCTTGTTCTGCTTGACTCTCTCCTTATATTCTGTATCTTCCCCCTCTGCCTGTCTGTGTCTTTCCCCTTATCTCACCCATTGCTGCCCCAATTGATTACACTACCCAACGCTTAGGCCTGAATCTCTCTAGCCATTTCTTCCTGACTTTCTACTCCCCATTCAGGTTCATTTTTTGCCTCACTCCTTCCAAGTTTATGCTGAGCCATTTGCTAAGCTCTTTAGACTGCCCTATGCTGCCACCGTTTTCCATTGTCCATACCTCATTCATCCAATTCTTTTCTGACAAAAGTCTGCTGACCCACTTTGGATGGTGCTCTTGTGCCTCGCCCGACTTACTGGCGTAACTATCTCACTGGCTGATTTTCTTCTCCCATGTCTCTACCTACTGTTCTTGCTGCCCCTCTTTCTGATGTTCTCCTTACCTCTTTACCTTTTCATCCCCACCACCCTATTTCCATGGTGCTCTGTTACCCCTTTGCCTGATGCTCTCCTTCAATGCCTACAATTCTCATATTTCCTCAGTTGTAATTTGTAGTCCCATTTATATCTCTTCCGTGCTCCAGATCTATTTTCTTTTTTGGTCTATTTTCCAAATTTCCATTTTTTGGCCCCTGTGACTGTCTCTCTTTCAAGCTTTGTTTACCTCTCTCACTACCTCTCCTTTCCCCATTTATTTACTGCTCTCTCTGTACCTGTGTCTTTCCTGTCATCTCAGGCCCAGATTACAAGTGGATGATAAATTTATCAAGTGATAAAATCCATCTCCAGATGCTGTAAATACTGCCAAGTGTGAGCTTTGGGATACAAAATACTTTCTTCAACAAAAAATGAGCATTTTCCAGTGAATGGCTGTTTTTTTCCTGATAAAATGCCTTGCTAATATTCATCACGAAACTCATGATTGTGATATGCAATAACAGCAGTTTCTGCACATATTGCAATAAAGGGGTCAACTTATAATAAAGCTCTTTGTCCGTATTTTCTGCCCAATCTCACCCCATATGTATTTATTTTCAACTTCATTTAATTTCCTATTCGTTTCTATGTCGTCTATCACTAATTCTTTTATTATATCACATACTATGCACTACTTTAATCCTTACCCTTCTGCTTCACTTGCATTTAAAATTTTCTTGCTTAAACCATTTGGTGACTCTGCTTGTTTGTGGATTCCCTGTCTGGGTCAGTTTTACAGTTGGGCTGTTTGCACCTCTCCTATAGACAGTGACACAAAGGGAGCTGGGGTGTAGCCTGCATATCCTGATGGGCCATCTGTGCTGAGGGGAAGGGAGGAGTGGTCACTTACACCTGGGAGGGCTATGCCTGCCTTCACACAATGCAGTCTCCAACCCCCTGGTGTGCATCTGGAGCCTAGCTTGGCAGGATCTTGAAAACAACAGAGACTTCTCTTTGAAGTAGGCCTACTTCAAAGGCAGAAAGGGGCATGAGAAGAGCACCCAAAACACCTGAAAATCAGATTACTTCTGGAACCAAGAGGAACTTCTGTCAAGGAAAAGAGCTGGAAGCTGGAGGAGGAGTATTGCCCCTTTGCCTGTGAATGTGCTTTGCCGGTTGGCCTGCAGTAGCTGCTTCTACCTGAGAGAGGACAAAGACTGACTTTTGTGTGACTTCCCATTGGTGAAGAATCTCCAAGGGCTTGAACTGAGCTTGCCTCCAGTTGTTGAAGTCTCAGGTACAACAAAGACTTTTCTCTGCCAGCACTTGGGCTTTCTGCTGAGAGTTCTGCATGCCATGTGGTTACCTAACCTGTCTATGGGCCCTTACAAAAGTGCAGCTGGTGGAAAAGGACAGAAATCCACGCGAAGACTGCCATACCAGGAAACTTTCAATGCACCACCCACCTTGCGGCTGACAAACAGTGTGCAGCTGGCCTCGCCGCTAAAATTGATGCCCCACCTGCATCGCAGCTGAGAGATCGATGCACAACACCAGCAGTGGCTACTGTTAATGATGCAAGCCCCCACGCAGCACAATTTCTTAACCTTCTGTGACCTGTGATTTCAATGCAACATCCCCGGGTGTGGAAAATCAACCAGATCCTGTCTGGACCCGAGGTGCCTGTCGGGATCGATGCAGAGCTCTCTTGTGGGAGGGAAGAAAGGATGCACGCTGGCCCAGTTGGAAGAGGAATGATGCACTTTCTAGCTTGCGGGTGAGAAATCGACACATCACTGGTCTTTTTTGACTCACAATCGACTGTGCGGTTTTATTTTGATGCTACTTTTGTGAAATAACAGCATTCTAATTGTTTTCTAATGATTAAGACTCTTATTCTTTTTGACATTCATGACTTTTGTATGTCGGATTTTTGTCATTTTGGTCTTGTTTTGTTTAGAAAAATCATATCTCTTTTTCTAACCCTGTGTTGTGTAATTTTGTGGCATTTTCACTGAGTTACTGTGTGTGTTGGTACAAATACTTTACACATTGCTTCTGAAGTTAAGCCTGCCTGCTCGTGCAAAGCTACCAAGGGGGTGAGCGGGAGTTAACTGAGGGTGAGTCTCCTTTACCCTGGCTAGAGTGAGGGTCCTTGCTGGGACAGGGTATAACCTGACTGCCAACCAAAGACCTCATTTCTAGCATTATACTTGTGTTACCTTCTTTTCTAGTCTCTCATCTCCTGACTCAAAATGTCTGAGGAATTCTCTAGTCTTCATAGTCAATAATATATTCATTTTTGCATGCAGGTTTGTAGGCAAGGGGGTCCTTAGAGGTGTTTAAACCTCTATCTCAGTTCTTTTTACTCCTTACCTGCCCCTAAATGCAACTGGAATCAGGAAGTGCTGTCATGTTAGAAGGATGCTTTAAAAGCTTCCTTCACTTTGGATAATGATGCTTGAAAGGCAAGGGTGACATAAGGCCACTGACTAGGACACACTAACACTAGGACACTGTCACTGAGACATGAACACTACACTAGAAATTTTACTCAGGGCACCAAATTTGCTATGGGGATGTTTTTAAGGGATAGTGAAACTGGACGTTGACATGGATTGCAGCTATTGACTCTAGGACACTGCCTAAAGGAAATGCATTCAGACACTAGGAAACTGACCCAGTAGACCAGAAATCACACAGTGACATTGACACAAGGTTACTGTCACATTAACACTGCCACTGGGAGACAAATTCTGGAATACTGACAGAGCAGCCCCATAATGCAGTAGAGATATTATCTTGGGCGCAATTATGCTTGAACATTGAGATTGAGCACAAATATTCATAGTGGTGCAATGACAAGGGGCACTGACATTGAGAGACTAACACATGACAATTGGAAAGTGACATTAATGAGGATAGGAAACAATGCCCAGACATTGACATGACACTGGGAAGCTTACACAAGGACACTGACATGAAGATACTGACATAAGGCTGATGGTCATTGAAACTGACACTGGGCTGCTATTATGGACATTCACCACTGCAAACACTGCCAAGGGTTACTCCTAGAGGGATCCTGCCTAGGTGCATAGGCACTGACACTGGGAAACACAGTGTAGCTGCCCTGCCCTCGGAAACTACCGTAAGACAATGACATTGAAACAATGACACTGGCACATGGTCAATGACACAAAAGCACTGACAAGGAGCATTGACTCTTGGTTACTCACACTGAGTCACTAGCACTTGGACTCAGATAAATGGGGATTCAGTGACATTAACAAGGAGCAACCAACAGGTGAACACTGACACAAGGATCACTGACATAGGACTACATTACGAGTGTGGCAGTCCGAAAACCGTCAAACTCATGGTGGGGGTCAGACCGCCACACTCCAGGCGGTCAGACTGCCACATTACAACCCTGGTGGGAAGACCCGCCAGGGGCCACAGTCACCTCCAAGACCATTGTTCTCAACAGGCTAATGGTGGTCCGAGTTGTGCTCAGCCACGGTGGTGCTGCACTCAGCACTGCCGTGCTGATTACAGCTCAGCTTTCCACCAGCTTTTTCATTGCCAGTCTTTCCATGGTGGACCCACCACCATGGAAAGGCTTTCTCCCAGCCAGTGTCGGGGGCCACAGGGTCCCCCTGCACTGCCCATGCCCATGGAGTGGGCAGTGCAGGGGCCCCCTGCCCAGCACCCTTGGAATGCACACTGTCTGCTTTGCAGCAGTGCACATTCGATGGTGCTGGTGTGCTATGGTACTTGGCTTGGCTCCCTTAAGGGAGTTGTAACCAATAACGTGGCACTGTTCCTGCTGGACTGACAGGCGGGAACATTGTAATACAATGTTTCCACCAGTCAGCCTGACAGGAACATTTTAATATGACTGGCGTGGACACCGTCGGTATGGCTGCAGCATCCTCCCAGCGAGTTTGTTGGCTGGCTTGCCCAACCGTCAAACTCATAATGAGGCCCATAGTATTAATGCATACAATATCAAAGCACAAAAATATGGGAAATTAAATATTGATAAAAAACTACTTACTATACTTAACTAGTAAAACAAAAAATATAATAATTATAAATGTTGATTTTTTACTATATCGAAAACAAAAATATCGTATTCAAAAATATAGTTTCCTCTCAATAAAAATGTAACATATCAAAATATGGATTCACACAATATTGTTTACAATAATAATTAAATAACAAGTAATGAATATATAAAAATACTTTTTACATAAAACAATTACTTCAAATAAAACAATTGTATGCACATACTTAAATTAACTAAACTTATAACAATACGACGCCAAAAAAATATACTGTTTGAGGAATCCTCACAAACGTTTTGAAAAAAAGTGCTCTCTAGGGTCCTGCTGTGCAAGGAAAATGTTTGGGTGATCAGTTAAGTGGTGGCCAATAAAAATGGGTGGTGGTCAAAAAAGTGAATTTCCCATGTTAATTCCCATGGAGACTTTAAAAAGCTTTGCAGCCAAAGCACTAGATGGAATTACACCAAATTTAGCAGAAAGATAGCTTTTGGTCCAGAGATCATGCTTTATGTTATTTGGTGTAAATCCATTCAGTAGTCTTAAAGAAATGAAAGGAAACCCAAATGTCTAGAGGGGCATACCCTTCACAAATCAACTTAAGGCAGATTTATGAACCTTGTGCCACATCAAGGCCCTTATTTGCTGACCACAACCCAAGCAAGAAGTTGTGGCTACCATTTTATGTAATGGGACATGGTCCCTGGTGCTGAAAACAATAAGAAAAGTGTTATAAGGGGTCAGGGTGGACGTACTGTGAGCCCAGGGGTGAGATATAGGTATGTTCGGGGGTCATAATATGAGTTTACAATTTAGAATTTACATTTTTTCATGATATGTGATATTCGCAAACATGTTTCCACACTCAGCGTGGCCCCCCTGTGTAACATTGCGATGAATCTGTGAATATCACAGAAAAGACAAAAAAAGAGATTCACACAATCACAGACCCACTCAGACACTCATGCAACCACTCTCAGACCCGCTCAGATACTCATGCACCCACTCACAGACCCAGAGCCACTCATGCACCCATTGAGGCACTCATGCGGCTACTCAAGCACTAATGCAGCCACTTGCAGACCCACTCAGACACTCATGCACTGACTCAGAGACCCACTCAGTCATGCACCCACGCACACACCCACTTAGACACTTGTGCATCCACTCTTAGAATCACTTAAACAGTGATGCACTCAGTGTCAGGCCTTGTGGCTAACCCCACCACGCATGGTCAAAGACCATGTGTAGTACAGGGTTGGGTCATTACAGGGGGTGGCCACAGGGTCTGACTAAAAGCCAGGCCCCTGGGACAAACCCTGCTGTGCAGGGCCAAAGGTAATGCGAGGCGTGGGGTTAGCAGGGTAAAGGGGTTTGACTGAAGGGCCTGGTCGCAGGCAATGCCCTTCAGCCAACCCCTGGCATGCACGACTGAAGGTCGTGTATGGTGTGGGATAGGGTGGTGATAGTGGATTGGCTGCAGGGCCTGGCAGCAGGCCAAATCCTGTGGTCAACGTCTACTGTTCAGGGCCAAAGGCTGTGCATGGTGGTGGTTGGATTAACGTAAAGTAATTAAAATTACTTTACGTTAAAAAACCATATAAATGCACTGAAAAAAAAACAAAGGTTACAGAAACTTTGCACTTAAGGTTCAATGGACATTATAGTTAAGAAATAGAATTAGAAATAACTTTAGAAATTTGTTAATAAAAAACAAAGGTTACAGGGACATTAAAGTTAGGTTCAGGTTTTACACACACAAACCAATATAAATTCAGCTGCTATGGTTACAGTTATCTCAAGTAACTATAAGTCTTGCTTTAAGGTAACTATAACGTGTGCTCTCCCCATATTTCCTCCTTAATTTTGATTTATTTATTTAGTGTTTTTGGAAAGTGTACTTGCCTTTCATTTACTTCAGAGGGCTTCATAGACTTATTGCCGCCTCTGTGTTTTTCTTCTTGTTAGACAGCAGTGTGCAGCTCTCTTCTCTGTGCTTTTTTTTCCTTAGAGCCACCAGACTGACACTTGTAGTGAACTACGAGTTGATAGGGCTAGCACTGAATAAGAATCAGAATACTTTATTGTATGATTAAAATCTTTACAATGTTAAGAGCATACAAAATATAGATCAATAAAATACAATGTTCATAAATACCATTAGTACTGTGATTCATTACCTAGTGCTATAGGAGAAGGGTTCGCATAGGGCGTTAGGGAAATCAGTCAGATAACAATTACTTTGGGGCAAGGAAAGCGTGAAAGGGAAATACAGACTACAGAATAAGGAGCAGTATCCCAGTCAGGTGCACAATAAGGAGACGCAGTGTCATAGGACTTTCACCATTGCTGGTTTTGGGTAGCAGCACCACAGCATGTGGAGGACTGAGTCAAACCCACTCATTCTGTAACTGTCAGCCTAACCCTTTGCTCTAGCAAGCATCACCTCACCAAAACTGAGAAAGTAGAGGTGATTTGTGTCAGCCTGATACATGACACTCAGACTCCTCAGGGAAGTTGTGGTAGAACATATCTTACCCATTTCTCTCACTCGCACATGGTCTCATACAGCCAAGACAAACAGAGAAATGCAGGAGAGGTTTCAATATACTTTATTGAAGGAACTTTATTCTATGTAACAAAGCATGAGCTCCAATTATTAGGAAAATGAAACACAATATGATTATCAATGTGAGTATGAAACAAATAAAAAAGTCCCAACACCCTGCTATACTAGTGAATCTAAATCCCTTCCCACACTTCGAGCTTCTACCTGAGAGAATAGCAGTGTTAGCCCTACTCTGCCCATACTAGTCTCTGGAAGGAAGTCCCAGTCTCATGCCTGAAATAATGAGCAGTGGTCATTTGCCTGTTGTCTGCTGGCAGTCCTTCCAAGTGGCTGGAATGACAAGGCCAAGTTCAGCAGTGCTGCGACCCCATTATACAGCATAAGATGGCTGGCTGGAATGTCCTATCTAACCTTATTTTTGCCTGTGTGGAGTTTTCATAATAAAACATGTTGTTTTCTAAGATCTGGCCTGACATGATGATGCATCTTTTCTGTCTAAAGTGCACTATGTACTCTTGGAAAGTCAATATCTGGTAGATTATCATATACAGTCTTGTGCAGAGCACAAAATCACAATGTCTTGCAGAAGGAACTAATAACAATCCCTGCATGGAAAGGCAGATGTTAAAAATAATAAAGCATCACTGCTAAAATGAAGCCATGCTAAAACAAGAAAATAAATAAATGAAAATAAACTAGGTAAAAGGGCAGAGGCCACAAGCCTGAAGCCAAAATAAGTGTGCCCACATAGCACTAAAATGGACCCACAACACCAGTGTTTGCAGACCACAGTGTGAGATGTTCATCAGTGAGATAAACAGGCCAATGGCAGTGGGAGGCCATCAAAAGTATTATCTGCCCAATCCCATGCTGGGTCACTTCTTGAATGACTCCATCAAGCACTGTTGTGTGCGGCTGATATACTTGCCAGATTTCCCTAGTTTCATTAGCTCTGTGAGGGTGAACACCAGTCTTGTGGCTTTGTTGCATGTTCTAGTTCCCTGCCCCGGAAAGAGTAGAGTCCAGGAGTGCTGCGCAACAGCATAGTAGGTGACAGCAAGATTTCTCTTATAGCCACAAAGTCTAGAGTTAGAGATTTTTTATCAGAAACTGCCACTTGGGGTTTTTTCTCTCGTTTGTAAGCCCTTTACCCTTGCAAACATGATTTCTTTCAAACATAGTTTCCACACAGCACTGCTGAGTAGGGTTGGGGTCTCAGACCCTCCGGTTGGACGTTAACATACCATTGACCCACGGCTACTGATACCTAGGATTTGCGTAGTTTGTCAATATCACTAGTCTTAGACAATGCTTTTGTTTTTTCAATAATGTTTTGATGGTGGAACACAAAAGCTTCGGACTGGCCGATTTGAAGGGTGGCAATAGACTTCTGAAAATAAAGTGACTAGGGACTTCCTTCTTGGGCAAAGATGGTCTGGAGGACAGCTTTCAGGGTGTTTGGGGGTCCTTTTAAGAGTTATAATAGTAGTTTACGAAGGATGCCATGCAAGCCCATTATTGTACCTCCCGACCGAATTTGAGCCTTATTAGGCCGCTCCGCAGATATGTTGGTAGTTGAAACACCAGCTTAAATGCTTTGAATTGGCACTTCTCCATGATGTTGACTAGTTGGCCTGGGTAGGATTTGTGACCATATTGGATTATAGGTAGAATAATTGTTGCTATGGCTTGCCTTATTGGAATGGCAGAGGGACTTTTTAGGGCATTGTTCAGTTTACACACTCCACTTATGGTTGCTTCTGCCTTTGTTACAGTTTGTTTGACTTACTTTTTGGCTCCACCTTGAGTTGAAACCCACACACCTATATACTTTTAGCTGTCAGCTGATTTGATCCTTAATGCACCAAAGCTCCTAGAAAGATTTGTCTTTTTAGTTGACCCTCTGTAGGCCAGCTCTAATGTGGTCTAGGAGGACAATGTCATTGGCATACTGTAGTAAAGGGTTCTTAGTACTTCCAATTGTTGGTGGTAGTTAAGGAGCTCGTCTCAGAGAAGCCCCTATGTCTACAGTGTAGAGGTTGAATAAGATGGACCTTGAAATGCAACTTTGCTTCAGGCCGTTGTCTGTACTGACTGTTTGACTAACTGCTGTCGGGGTTAGGTTATTTGGACCCAGGTTGTATATAGATATGATAGATAGGAGCAGGTTGTTTGGAACCCCGCAGTCTCTATGTTTTGTCCATAAACTGTTCCTGTCAATCAAGTCAAAGGCGGAAGAATAGTTCACAAAACAAACAAAATGCGGGAGTTGTTTCGTATAGGTTGACTGATGGTTTAAATAAGTTAGGACCACAGCATTATCCAGTGTAGAGGAGTGAGCTCTATATCCTGTTTGATTGAGTGGTATTAGATTATTTTCTTCAGCCCAGTATTCGAGGTCTCTCAGTAGAATTGAGGCATAGGACTTGGCTTTGATATCCATGAGGGCAATGAGGTGATAATTAGTCAGGTCACTTTTGTCCCCCTTCTTGTATATGGGGTTTAGAATCAAACCCCTCCAGCTATCCAGGACATGTGTGGTTGCAATACAGAATTTAAAGAGAGATGTTTGTAACAATGTTTTTTGTCATCACAACCCCTGGGTATATGGCCTCTTGGCCAGTGCTTGGAATGCCTGGTTCCTGGTTATTAGAGGTAATCAATCCATACAATTTTTGCCCATGGAGGTTCCATTGCTGTCCAGTGATGACATTAATTCTGGCCATACAAAGACTCATTTTATCCTTAAGAGACCTCCATAGCTCGGATTTGTCTTTGCAAGTATCACAGTCCTCTTGTCTTGCACCGATAAATAGATGCACAAAATGCTTGATGGATTTGAGAACTACTGCACAAACGAGAACCTTTTGATAAATACGGCCAAAACAAAATTCCTGATAGTAAATGCTCTAAAAACTCTAAGGTCCACTTTTAAAATCTATGATCAGCCCCTCAGCAGAATCAACTCCTATGACTGTCTGGGGTCCGTCTTGATAAAAGCTGTCCTTGGTCACACTGCTAAGTGAAAATGAAGCCATTGTGGTCCAGTATAGCAAAGCTACCCCTAGATTCTTCAACAAATGTGGCCCTAGGCTTGTTGCCCCTGCACTATGATCCTACAACTGGAAGGTGTGCCAGTAAATTGTTATGGGGCAGATGAGGGTTCTCAAACCCCATCACCTTGGTAAGATTCTTGCAAAGCTTACTCCTTCTTAGGCCAAAGTCCCCAAAGACTGCACTCGGGATGAACTTGGGTTTGAGGTCTAGCAAATTGATCCTAGTTCTGAAACTTATCCTGTATGATTTTCCACTTTGGAAAAAACCTGAACTGGCCATTTACCTAAAAGCCATGCTCGAAATCTGGTTGAGTAGCAGCCAGAGAAAACTGCCAAGGTTCAACCATATTGAAAGCATCCTCCTGCCAAAACACAATGCAGAGTTCTGGAATAATCCGAAGGTAATGACACCTTCAAGCGTCCAACTGATAAAGGTAAGAACTGGCCGGTACGAGATCCAAACAGAGGGTTTAGCTTATGACACGGTGCCTGCAAATTAATTCAACAACACGACTTGAATCCTACATGGACAGTCTTTTCCAGCTTTGAAAAGATTGCCATAGATTAGGTACAGTCTGGGTTCTTTACCAGTAACAGCTTTTACCAAAACCTACAACTGTAAAGACGGCGGGGATGAATCCTTACCACACTCCACTGAAAGTGTGTTTACAGCAATTATTAGACGTAATAAAAGATATTGCAATGAAAGTATGTCCTTCTGCCTCCGAACAGATTCCGAATGTATTTTCAGCTAATAGGCGCATAGCTCTCTGCTGCACGGACTGCAACGAGACGCAACATCTGGGGTGTGTCCTCCCCATTTTGAACTGGGGGCCCATTTGATTGTTATCAATGCAATTTTGCACATATGCTATAAAACCATGAATTGTACATTTATGTGAGGAAGGGCTGTAACTCTTTCAACATCGTATATTGGCCCTCACTACAACCCTGTCGGTCAGTGATAAAGTGGCAGTAATACATACAGGATTATGACCACAGCGGAAACAGCTCAGGCAGACAGCCACTTTAACACACAGACCGCCAGGGTGGAATCAACAGGCACCACGGCGGTAACAGCCAACAGCCAGGCGGAAGACAATGTTCCGCCCACTGTAATGTGACACACCTATCCGGCACCTTTTCTGGGGCGGTACCAATGACATCAAAAGTCTGGCAGAAACACTGCACAGAAGGGAAACGACTCACCTCTGGAGACTCAAGGAAGAACCACACGGCCATGGAGCCCGAGTTGCATGTGTCCCCATGCTCTTCTACGTGCTGCTCCACTACGAACACCAACGTTGGCGAAGACGACCACGGTGAGTATTGCCACCTAGCACACAGGGGAGGGGAGGACGAAAAAGAGAGTGAAACACACATGCAACACTCCCACCCCCAACACCATACACACAAGCACATGCAATTACATAACATATACACTACAACTACTATAGAGCAAAAAGAGTGTAATAAGACAAATATAGCAGAAATACATGCATCCAAATCAAAAATTATATACATATTTACAATGTAAGGGACACTGCCCAGTCCTCAATGTCCGTAGGCCACAGGGCCACATCACAAAGTCCAAGGCCCCACCTCACCCCTGCAACAACACAGAGAGAATACTGCAGGAGCATCAGGTCAAAAATAGACAGACACCTCAGGGGGACGGAGAACGCTGGGCACCTCAGTCGGAAGATGGTACAATGTCACTGGTCCTGGAGGGGACAACATGCCCATCACTCTGTCCTGGGGAGTACAAGGACACAGTCTCTCAAGTGGGTGACTTGCCCACATGCTCTGGAGGGGGCAACATGCCCTGTGTGCTGTCCTGGGGAGTGCAAGGCCACAGTCTCTCCGGTGCGTGACTTGCCCACATGCTCTGGATGGGGCAATATGCCCTGTGCACTGTCCTGGGGAGTGCAAGGCCACAGTCTCTCAAGTGGGTGACTTGCCCACATGCATTGGAGGGGGCAACATGCCCTGCGAGCTGTCCTGGGGAGTGCAAGGCCACAGTCTCTCAAGTGGTTGGCTTCTCCACTGGTTCTGGAGGGGGCATCGTGCCCAGTGAGCTTCATCCTGGGGAGGATGGGATGAGTGGAAGGCTTCCCCACTGGTTCTGGAGGTGGCATCGTGCCCAGTGAGCTTCATCCTGGGGAGGATGGGGTGAGTGGAAGGCTTCTCCACTGGTTCTAGAGGGGGAATCATGCCCAGTGATGCAGAAGTTGGGTAGTGCAAGTACACAGTCTCTCAGCTGGGTGTCATACCCACATGATTCGCAGGGGCCAGGCTGCACAACAGCCCATGGACGCAGGACTACACACTGTCCACCGACGGTGACGGCTGTTCAGTTGTGGCAATGGTGGTGCTGCTGCTGGCAGTGGTGGGGGGAGGCTCCAGCCCGTCCCCTGCAGTCTCAGACGGCTGCCCACTGGGGCTGCTGCTGCTGGTGGCAGTGCTGGCAGTGATGGGGGAGGCTCCAGCCCGTCCCCCGCAGCCTCAGAAGGCTGCCCACTATGGCTGCTGCTGCTGGTGGCAGTGCTGGCAGTGGTGCTGGTGGCAGTGCTGGCAGTGGTGGGGGGAGGCTCCATCACATCCCCTGCAGCCTCGGATGGCTGCACCACCATGGTTGGTGGTGGGTGGTGTGGGCTTCGACTGAGTCATAGCACCAGGCCTTTTGTCCTTTCTGCCTGCTGGTGCAGGCCCCTTGCCCTTCCTGCAAGCAGCTGGGGATGGCTCCTCGCTCCTTTTGGCAGCAGCTGGGGATTACTCATTACCCTTCCTTTCAGCAGCTGGGATTGCTCCTTGCCCTTCCTTGCAGCAGCTGTGGGTGCCTCCTTGAGCTTCCTTGCAGCAGCTGGGGGTGCCTCCTTGCCCTTCCTTGCAGCACTTGGTGCAGGCACCCTTTCAGTGTGGCTTCCTGGTGCCCGGGATCCTCTCCCATCTGCAGTAGCTGTGGAGACTACTGTGCCCGTGGACTGGGTGGCTGAGGTGCTTGCCTGGGTTTTCGTCACCCTGGCCTGACTTGAGGGACGAGGGGGAAGAGGGATAGGGAAGAGGTCAATGGTGTAGAGGAAAAGCTTCTGAGGGACATTGGGGCAGGAAGAGGGAGACGGTTTGGGAGTGGAGGAAGAGGAAGTGGTTGTAGGAGGTGTCGGTCTGCTGTGTTTGGGTGCAGGTGCATGGGCTGGATGCTGTTGTGAGGTGGATGGCTGCTGGGTGTCTGAGTGCTTGCATTTGTGTACTTTGGAAGGAGAGGTCACAGACACAGTGGGTGAGGACACAGGGGACTTGAGCATGGATCTGGGGGTGTTAACTGCTAGTGAGGTGTGTGCTCTGATAGGTGTGCTGGCGATGGTGGTAGTGGATGAAGATGTAGTGCATGCAGGTGTGAGTGGAGACACAACTGGGAGGGAGATTGAGGACGAGGAAGAGGGAGACACAGTGGAAATAGTGGATGTTGGTATGTCTGCATCTGGATGATGTTTGTGTGAGTGCCTTTCGGATGATGTGTAGTACTTATGTTTGCCATGTCCACTCTTGTGTGTTCTCTTGAGTGCATGCTTGTCTGCCTGTGTGCTTGAGATAGGTTGGGGTTGAGGGGAATGGGATTGGGTAGAGGAAATTGGAGGGGGGAGGGTAGAAACAGGAACAATGGATGCCATCAGAGAGGATGTCAGAGCCTGGATTGATCTGTGTTGGGCCGCCAAGCCAGTGTGAATGCCCTCCAGAAATGCATTGGACTGTTGCATTTGGGCTGCCAGCCCCTGGTTGGCATTCACAATGGTTGACTGCCCAACAGAGATGGATCTCAGGAGGTCAATAGCCTCCTCACTCAGGGGAGCAGGGCTCACTGGAGCAGGGCCTGAGGTGCCTGAGGCGAAGGAGATGCCCACCCAACTTGTTGAGGGGCTGCTGGGAGGGCGGTGTTGGTACGGGGTGGCTGCTCTACCTGTAGCTGGGGTGGTCACAGAGGTATCTGCCACCACCAGGGAGCTTCCATCAGAGGAGGTATCGGTGTCCGAACTGTCCCCTCCAATATCCGCTGTGGTGCTCCCCTTGCCCTCCATCCCACTGGTGTCATCACCGTCGGTGGACTCAGCCTCTTGGGTCCTGTGGGATGCAGCTCCATCTGTCAACATTGCCTCTGCTCCTCCGCCATATGATGCTAATGCACATAAGGACAGGGTGACAAAACAAAAAGGTTGGGGAAGAGATAAAGGATACACTTGGTCAATGGCGGCTCCAACACCACTGTTGGCGTACACAACACACTCACACACAGGGAACAGCCCTACATATTAGGCAATGCACTACCAGTCACAATGCTAGTCATCAGCCCATGGATAGGGACACCTAACACCAATTGCAGCATACCTGAGACCCACAGAACTCTGCCCAGTAGTAGATGCCTACTTGCTTGGTTGGAGGACTTTCACATCAGAACCCTGCCCAACATGGGACCTACTCTGCAATGTCAGGCCTGGCCTAGGGGCACTCACAGACCCACATCCCCCACCTGGATACGAATCCACCAGGCATAAGTAGTAATAAAGGTCACTGTACGCACCCCCTTGTTGCTGCTGTGATGCCGCAAGTGCCCATCCAGCTCCGGATAGGCCACTGCCAGTATGCAGCCCATCGGGGGGGTCAGGGTTTGACAGGCACCCCTTCCTCATTGGGAGGAAATCCCCAGCTGGGCCTCCGCCGTCTTCAGTGCCCAGCGTCTAAGGTACCCCCACTGTTTCTGACAGTGGGTGCTCCACCTGCCGTAGACCCCCAGGGTCATCACGTCCTTGGCGATGGCATGCCATATACCCTTCTTTTGATGGGTGCTGACCTCCATAGGAAATATACACAGGGAAAAGTATTAGTCTGACCGTCCTGCCTGTTACAGTCATGGCCCACTATGCTCCATCCCATCCCCATTATCACAGACATGGCCCTGCATACATGCTGCACGCTGCCCAGGGCCCATCAACCCACCACCCCCTACATGAGGCCTTCACACACAGCACTCCATGCATACATGCCACATGCATCGTACTCATGGTGTACTCACCTTTTGGCATCTCTTTTTGCATATGTTGGTGCCCCACTATAGCTCCTGGTGTGTTCAGTGCAGCCAACTACAGGTATTTGCTATGTAAACATTACTGTACAGTTGAATTACTGTTTTGCTATTAATTGTGTTTGACTAATGACTTTGTGTTTCACCACTGTGCATATTAGTTGCTCAATGTTCACCAGTAGCACATTACATGTTGTGCTCAATTTAGCTGCCTATTGGCTTTAACGTGGTATTATACATTACCGTCGGTATTTAGGTTAGCTGCCTATTGGCTTTAACATGGCATTAGACATTACATTTGGTATTTAGGTTAACTGCCTATTGGCTTTAACATGGCATTAGCCATTACATACTGTATTCTGTTTTGCTGCCTATTGGCTTTAACATGGTATTAGACATTTCATTTGGTATTTAGGTTAGCTGCCTATTGGCTTTAACGTGGAGTTAGGCATTGCAGTTGAGACATTGCAGCTGAGCTGTGTTTTTCCAAGCTGTGTTTTTCCACATGGTTGACCAAGCTGTGTTTTTCAAATTGAATTCACACGAACCCTAACGTGATAAGAGAGTGTATATTTGGTGTTTTCCTTTCTGCTCAGCCTTGGGAAGAGGAGGGGTATAGGAGATCTGGCCAGTCTCCAATGGCTTGTTTTACTTTCCCGAGTCTGAGAGGAAGGGGCACATTTTTATAACGGTGGCCCTGGGCAGCAGCGAGGGGAGATCTTTCAGGACTTCGGGCAGGAGCGGACGTCAGCTGCCTGTCTCCCGTTTGGGTGGAAAGTCTCTTTCTCGCAGTTGAACCGGAGTCATCAACTTGCAGGCATAAGAAAGATGAAACAGAGTGATAGGCACGATGGTGATGCAATTTTGACTTTTATTCTTTGCTTTGAAGTTATGCTATAATATAATCACATGTATTTGCTGTGCACATTGCAACTGAGAAGTACTTTGAGATATTTTGCTTTCTTCGTTGTGACTACTTTTAAACGTGTGCTTCCAACCTACTAATCTCATCTTTCAGGAACCTCGTGGTGAAGTAATAATAATAATAAATGTCTTCTTTAAACTAAGAAGTGCATTCCAGAGACGTTTTGTAAGCTCGGTCATAAGATAAGAGAAGGAAAGCAAAACAATTGCAATGCTTGAACCTTGTTAATCAAATACATTTTGAATTGATTTGACATGAACCCTACTTGTATTTTTTCAAAGGGTGTTTATTTAAGTGCTAAGGAGTAGAGGGGCAAGTGCATTGGGCTGGGGTGATGATGGAGGAAAGTCCAAGTTAGAGTCCGGTCTGTTTGTAACACAGGTGTAGTGTCCAAGGGGGCAAAGGAAGGGGAGCAATGGCAGTTCAAGTGGACAGGGTGACAGAGTGGGACACAAGGGTGACATTCAGGAGAGTCTTATTTCCCGTCAGGGGTCTTGGCAATAGACTCTGGCTTCTGCCCAGATCGCAGGGAAGGTTTGCGGAGGGTTCTCCTTCCGCAGGGGGAGGGGTGCTGGTGGCCTGTTGGTCCCATGGCAGGGCCTCCTGTCCACTAGCGGCAGCGGTGGTGGAGGGCTGTTCAGTAGTGTGGGTAGTGTCAGGAGCCCACTGTTGTACCACTGCCTCCCTCATTGTGTTTGCCATGTCAGCCAGCACCACTGCAATGGAGACCAGGGTGCTGTTAATGGACTTCAAGTCCTCCCTGATCCCCAGGTACTGTCCCTCCTGCAGCTGCATGTTCTCCTGAAACTTGTCCAGGATCTGCCCCAGCGTATCCTGGGAATTTTGGTATGCTCCCAGGATCATGGTGAGTGCCTCCTGGATGGTCGGTTCCCTGGGCCTGTCCTCCCCCTGTCACACAGCAGTCCTCTCAACTTCCATGTTGTCCTGTGCCTCTGTCTCCTGAACTGTGTGCCCATTTCACTGACCCTAGGTCCCTGATTGTCTTGGGTTTGTGGGGTGGCCTGGAGTCCATGTTGTGGTTGGACACACTGCTCATAGACGTATCCTGGGAACAGAGGTATGGGCCCGCTGGGTGGATGCAGTGGTGGTGTTTCCTGAGGGGGGAGGCTTTGTGGCGGTGTGCGAATGTGCCTTGGTAACTGACTGTCCGGAGGTCTCTGATGGGCCAGGTTGGTCATCCAGATCCAGGCGACCAGAGCTGCTGTCAACACTGTGGGCCTCATCTGGGGGGGTACTGGATGTTGCTGGCACCTCTTCGCTGTGACATTGGCTGGGTTACTTATGGGGATGTAAATGCAGTGTTATGGTATCTGCGTGTGACATCATGTGCATGGGTGTGTTTCCTTCTATGGTTGTTATTGCCCTGGCAGCTTTGCCTTGTGTGAGTTGTCATTTGGCAGGCTAGCTGTTTCCCTCTAGTGTATATGCTGTGATTATAGTTGTCCATGCAGGGCTGTGAGTAGTGTCCATGCATTGGTGGTGCATGCCGGGGTTGGCATTGGGATGAGTGGGTGGTTATGGTGGGGTGTGTGGGAGGTGGTACAGTGATGGGAGTGAGGGTGGGGGTATGTGATGACATGCAGGTAGGGGGGATAGTAATAGAGAGTTGACTTGCCAGAGTCCAGTCATCCTCCTACCCCTTCCAGGCCCTGGTAGGAAAGAACCATTTTCCGTGGCATGTTACCCCAATTTTTACCTGTATGTCAGTGTGTTTTTGCCTGTCTCACTGAGATCCTGCTGGTCAGGACCCCAGTGCTCATAGTTTATGGCCTAATGTGTATGTCTGTATAGTGCTTAACTGTGTCACTGAGGCTCTGCTAACCAGAACCTCAGTGCTTATTCTCTCTCTGATTTTAAATTTGTCACTGTAGGCTAGTGACTCAATTTACCAATTTCAATTGGCACACTGGACCCCCCCGAATAAGTCCTTAGGAGATAGTACCTAGGTACCCAGGGCATTGGGTTTCCAAGAGATCCATATGGGCTACAGCATTTCTTTTGCCACCTATAGGAAGCTCAGACAAACCCTTTCACAGGCCTGCCAATGCAGCCTGCGTGAAATAACACACAGGTTATTTCACAGCCATTTTCACTGCACTTAAGTAACTTATAAGTCACCTATATTACTAATCTTCACTTGCTAAAGGTTAGGTGCAAAGTTACCAAGTGTGAGGGCACCTTTGCTCTAGCAAAGGTGCCCCCACATAGTTCAGGGCCATTTCCCGGGACTTTGTGAGTGCGGGGACACCATTACACGTGTGCAGGACATATAGGTCAATCCCTATATGTAGCTTCACAATGGTAACTCCAAATATGGTCATGTAACATGTCTAAGATCATTGAATTGTCCCCCATTCCAAATCTGGTATTGGGGAGCCAATTACATGCATCCTGAGGGCTCCACCATGGACCCCGGGTACTGCCAAACCAGCTCTCTGAGGCTTGCACTGCAGCTACAGCTGCTGCCACCTCACAGACAGGGTTCTGCCCTCTTGGGGTCTGGGCAGCCCAGTCCCAGGAAGGCAGTGCAAAGCATTTCATCTCCCTTTGGAAATAGGTGTTACAGGCTGGGGAGGGGTAGCCTCCCCTAGCCTCTGAGAATGCTTTGAAGGGCACAGATGGTGCCCTCCTTGCATAAACCCGTCTACACCAGTTCAGGGACCCCTTGTCCCCTGCTCTGGCATGAAACTGGACAAAGGAAAGGGGAGTGACCACTCCCCTGTCCATCACCACCCTAGGGGTGGTGCCCAGAGCTCCTCCAATGTGTCCAAGACTTCAGCTATCTTGCTTTGCAAGTTGTGGGGGCACTTTGGAGGCCTCTGAGTGGTCAGTGCCAGCAGGTGATGTCAGAGACCCCTCCTGATAGGTCCATACTTGATTAGGTAGCCAATCCCTCTCTCAGGGCTATTTAGGGTCTCTCCTGTGGGTTCTCTTCAGATTCTGCTTGCAAATGTCCTTCAGGAATCCTCTGCAACAACTTCAGCCTCCTCTGTCCTCGGATCAAACGCAGCCTGCTGCAAGAAATGCTGTAATTACAACAACGTGTCAACAAGAGACACTTTTCTTCAGCAGCCTGCTCCAAGAAATGCTGTAACTGCAACAAAGCATCCACAATAGATACTTTTCTTCAGCAACCTCAGCTCCAAATCAGCAACTGCAACAGTTTCCTCTGTGTGCATGCTCTGAGGACTCTCTGTCTTCATCCTGCACCAGAAGGACCGAAGTGTGTGCACTATTTCACGCAGGCTGCAATGGCAGTCCTGTGTAAGGGTTTGTCTGAGCTCCCTATGGGTGCAAAAGAAATGCTGCAGCCTACATGGATCTCCTGGAACCCCAATGCCCTGGGTACCTAGGTACCATATACTAGGGACTTATAAGGGGGGTCCAGTATGCCAATTGAAATTGGTAAATGTAGTCACTGGCCTACAGTGACAAATTTAAAGGCAGAGAGAGCATAAACGCTGAGGTTCTGGTTAGCAGAGCCTCAGTGATACAGTTAGGCACCACACAGGGAGCACATATAGGCCACAAACTTATGAGCACTGGGGTCCTGGCTAGCAGGATCCCAGTGACACATATCACACATACTGACAACATAGGGTTTCCGCTATGAGAACTGGGCCCTGGCTAGCAGGATCCCAGTGAGACAGTGAAAACACGCTGACATATACTCACAAACAGGCCAAAAGTGGGGCTAACAAGGCTAGAAAGAGGCTACCTTCCTACACAACCCCCCTCCAAATGAAGGACAATAAGATTACCTTGGCCAGTTGAGTCTTTATTGTCTAAGTGGTGATAATTGGAGGGTAGCTCTGCAATATATTGGTTACTCCCTTTATCATCCACTATATGGCGAGTTCCCTGTGGGGACGTAAACCACCCTGTTTGACGTTTTTTAGCTAGCCAACAATGTGAAGTTATATTCTCAGAGATCCTATTATTATGCTTAAGTTTAGAGTAGTGGGAATTGTCAACTGGACCTACATGAAGTGATGAGAATGCCGGACAGGGATGCTGTTTCAGTAAAGCCATAGATGGGCAAAAACTGTGTCCATATGGCTGTAAGGGAGAACAGGGATGCTGTTTCTCTTGAGTTGGAGCAGGGCAGGGATGCTGTCATATGAGCTCCACACTAGGGCAGGGCTGCTGTCCTAAGTGTTATGAGGCAGTGCAGGGTTGCTGCATTAACGTTTCTCTGGGAGTGATGGAGGGATGCTCCATGTTAATTAAAATGATGCACTTTTTCTCACAAATATTAGTTATCCCACAGAGAGGTACTTCTACCTCAGGAAGTACAGCTGTGCTAGCTGATGATTCCCTTGGTACAGGTGCCACGCCAGGAGGGGTTTCTCCTACCACAGGCATGGTATCTTGAATGGCAGTGTGGGAAGGGGATGCTTTGATGCCCTTTTTACCTGTTGTTGGAGAAGGGTCCTGAGTTCTCAGGCCTTTTTCTCTCCTTTGTTTTTTCATTTTTAGCTGAAATGAGAGGGAGCAATTCCACAGGGATACCCAGCAATGCTGCATGGGCATTAAACTCTACCTCAGCCCAACCTGAGGTGTCTATTTCATTACCTAAGAGACAGTCTACAGGTAAGCTAGGTACCTCCTGCTTAGGGCCAGTAACTCCACCCCAGCTAAACCGAATTATAGTTAAGGGAAGAAACTTAGTGGAGTTATGGACATCAATAATCTTGTACAATGATGTGTTGTGCAGAAGGTACTAGGTTTTCAGTCACCAAAGTGATACTGGCACCTGTGTCCCTGTAGGTCTGAGCCTCAACACCATTTATTGAAACTGACTGCCTGTACTTATCCATTGCAAGGGGACAAGCATCCAGTGTGGCAAGGCCAATGCCACCAGGTGTGACAGAAACTGTCTTGGGACTTACTACCCCAGTTTCTATGATGGACCCATAAGTAAACCCAACTACACCCTTATTTTGACTGTTGCCAGAAGTCCCACCACTATTACTACTACTGCTAGGGGCACTAGAGTTTGATGTATTAGTGGTGGTAGGCTCAGGGGGTTTACCTGGGCAGGACTTATCCCCTGGCCTATGGCCTTTATTTTTACACGCATAGCACCATGGCTTTTTAATGTGTGTGGGTTGTGAAGAAGAGGAAAAAGTTGATTTATCCCCACCCCCTGAAGAGTGTTTAGGATTTGAAGAAGGATCTTTAGTTTTACACTTATCCCCAAGCTTATCCTGAGATTTCTCACCATCTTTCTTCTTGCCATCCTTGTCACCTCCTGTATGAACCTTTCTGTTCACTCTTGTGCTGACCCATTTGTCTGCTTTCTTTCCCAATTCTTGGGGAGAGGTCAGATCTGAGTCTACCAAGTACTGGTGCAACAAATCAGACTCACAATTGTTAAGAATATGTTCTCCCAGGATTAGAATATACAGGCTTTCATAATCAGTCACCTTAATGCCATGTAACCAACCCTCCAAGGCCTTCACTGAACAGTCTAAAAAGTCTGTCCAGTCTTGAGAGGACTCTTTTCTGGTGTCTCTGCAATTAATCCTGTATTGTTCAGTGGTTAAACCAAATCCATCCAAGAGTGCATCCTTCAAAACTTTGTAGTTATCAGCATGACGTTCTCTGACACTAAGGAGCCTTTCCCTACCCTTACCAGTAAAAGATAGCCACAAGATAGCAGCCCACTGCCTTTGAGGGACCAACTGTACCATACAGGCCCTCTCAAGTGCAGCAAACCACTTGTTAAAGTCATCCCCCTCCTTGTAAGGGGGGGACTATCTTATGCAGGTTTCTGGAATCTTGCTCTCTAAGAGGATTGCTATCAAAAACACTGCTGCTGCCACCATGGGGAACTAACCCCATTCTCTGCCTTTCCCTCTCTACATCCAGAGATTCCCTGTCTAAGGCCAGCTGCTGCTGTTTAAGCTTTAACCTGACCTCTTCCAACTTCAGCTTTCTGAGTTCCCTTTCCATTAAGTTATCCTCATGATGGGAGGCTTGGGAATTGTGAGATACAGAGGAAATATGGGAACTGGCAGAGAGAGACCTGTCCCTGACTGGCTGGACCCTAGTAACCTGGCCTTTAGGAGTGAAAGGTGCCCTACTAATGTGTGACCCCCTCCCACTACCAGTGTCAGTAGGTGGCCTGCTAGCTGGCAGGTCTTTGGAAGAACACTCCCCAGTCTCTTCAGAGAACTCCTCTGAGTCTGACTGGGTACCCTCGCCTCCTACCTCCTGTTCCTGGGATGTGCCAGACTGGTTCTAGTCACTTTCTAGGAGAAGTTTAAAGAAAACATCTTTGGTAGGATTCTTGCCAATGCTTAAACCTCTTTCAATGCAGAGACCCCTCAAACGTTTAAAGTTTAAACTCTCATAGGTTGCTTGAACACTTTTGGGAGTGAGCTCTACTGCAGACATGATAGAAAAGGTTTAGGACAGAGAGAGAATTTTTTTTTTAGAACTTTTGAAAGCACAGAGAAATAACTTTTTCAAATTTTTAAAAACTTTTACAAGTTTTCAGAACTTTTCAGAAACTTTGTAGAAAGTTTTAGAGAAAGAAAATTAAACTGTTTGGTTCAATGTGTATGTCTTGAAGTATTTGGTATATGTTTTTCTCATGAAAAGCACCAATGACAAAGTGGTAAAGCAGTTACAAGTACTTATCCCACCGCTGCACCACCAATGTAGGAGTCTGGCCTGGCTTATAGTGGGTACCTTGTGGTAATTACATCTTGTGCCAGGTCCAGTTATCCCTTATTAGTAGGTTAAAGGTGTTCTAGCAGCTTAGGCTGATAGAGGTAGCTATAGCAGAGCAGCTTAGGCTGAACTAGGAGACATGCAAAGCTCCTACTATACCATTTATATGACTTAGCACTGTATCATAAGAAAACACAATACTCTGTGCTGCTGAGCGCCCCCTCTGTCTCCTCCTCCAAGGGGCGACCTCCTGGTCATTCCTGGGCCCGGACAGCACCCATTGTCCTCAACCATGACCTTTGCAGCTAGCAAGACTTGTTTGTGTTTTTTCTGTGTGGAAACAACTCTGCATCTGCTGGCACGCCATGGGACATCTTCTGTGCAAAGGAGAAGTTCCTGGAATCTTCAGCTTCATCCACCCAGAGGCAGCATTTTTGCACCTTCATCCGGGGTTTAGTGGGCTCCTTCCCCCTGGACACTTTAGTGACTCTTGGACTTAGTGCCCTTCCTTTACTGGTCCTCATGTCCAGGAATCCATCTTCAGCGCTTTGCAGTCAGTTGTGGTCTTTGCAGAATCTCCTATCACGACTTTAGTGTGTTTCTGGGGAAGTAGGGTAACTTTACTCCTCCTTTTCAGGGTCTTGGAGTTGGGTATCTTAGACACCCTTAGTGTTTTCTTACACTCCTGGGGTCCCTAAGTAGTTCAAATTCCATTTTCTTAGTATAAGTTTTGTGTTGCCCCTAGGCCTATTGCATCTGATTGTATTCTAAAGTGTTTGCACTAATTTTCTAACTGTTTACTTACCTGATTTTGGGTTGTGGGTATATTTTGTGTAGTTTACTTACCTCCTAAGGGAGTATATCTTCTGATATATTTTTGGCACATTGTTACAAAAATAAAGTACCTTTATTTTTAGTAACTTTCAGTATTGTGATTCTTATGATATAGTGCTATATGATATAAGTGGTATAGTAGGAGCTTTGCAGGTCTCCTAGTTCAGCCTAAGCTGCTCTGCTATAGCTACCTCTATCAGCCTAAGCTACTAGAACACTACTAATCTACTAATAAGGGATAACTGGACCTGGCACAAGGTGTAAGTACCATCAGGTACCCACTATAAACCAGGCCAGCCTCCTACATGGTCTCTTTCTGGTTCGCAAAACACTTTTGGGTCAAAATGTGTCCAAGTCCTCAATTTTTGAATTTGGCCATTTGGACACCTTTGGCACTTCTTCAAAGAGTCCAGGACTGGAGAGACAGCACCTGGAGGGTCAGGTCAGGACTCACTCGGTCTGGGCCCTGATGCATGTTCAAGGTGGAGGAAGCCTTATGTGCTCCTGTGGCACTGAAAAGGGAATCAGCAACCTAGCCCTTGTGCGTCATTCTGGAGGTTCTGGGACAGATGAAGATCCAGTTCTTGTACCCTGGCAGAAGGTAATAGAACAGCAGGGCAACAAGGAAGCAATCCAGCAGAGCAGTAGTTCTAAAGAGCAGAAGTCTAGCAGAGTGTCAGTCCTTTCTGGGACATAGCAGTCCTTCTTCCTCACAGGGTACCCACAGTTCAAGAAGCGTACTGAAGAGCTAGTGTCTGAGGTCCTACATTTATACCATGGTGCCCTGTTTCTGGAAGGTGGGAGAAACTTCTAGACATTTGAATTGAAGTGCATGGGATTTCCTGAATCCCCTGCCCTGGCTCAGAGTTGGCTGCAATGACAATATGTGGGGGTCAGGCCCTTTGTATGGAAGCATAGCATGCCCTATTCAGTTGCAATTGGGGCTGGGCTTAGCTCCGCCCCCATCCTGCTAGCAGATGGCCAATTGAGGTCTACCTAATCCCTTTATTGTGTGACTTCCTGGGAGGAACTTACACATCTAACTGTCAGTTGTACCTAGTCAGGCGACCCAAGACAAGCTATAGCCACAAAAGGGCTAAGGGTAAAAAAAAGGCAACTTCCTAAAAGTGCATTTTCAAAATTGTAACAAATCCTACTTTACTTTTAAGGAGGGTTTACCATCATCCATAGACACCAAATATAATCAAGCTACCTGCTCCCAATTGGGAATTACAGCTGATTAAACATAATTAGAAATTCCCAATGTTATAGGATGGGGTAATCCTCATAGGGGCATATTTATACTCTGTTTGCGCCGGTTGTGCAAACCATGCACCATATTTAAACTTTAATGCCCAAACCCGCGAACACCAAAATTCCGCTGCGTGTGTCATTTTCTGGATGCGGGAAACCGCTTTGCATTAGTGACATGCAAGGTAGGCGTTCCCGTCCAAAAAATGACTTAAACTCCTGTGCACCTTATTTATGCTACTGCGCAAAAATGATGCACGACCGGGAGGCGGAGTTGGTAATTAACGCACAGCCCGATTTGCGTAAAAAAATAACGCCTGGGTCAGGGCAGGTGTTAAAATGGGGCAAACACACCTGTACTTAATTAAAACACACAGAAGCAACAGCAGAGCTCCCAAAGGAAGACATGAAGGTGCCTTTCATCCAGCATGCATGCCGAAGCAGAGCACAGGACCAACAACAGCAGCTTCCACAACACCAGCAGGGACCCCAAATGCAACGCAGAAAGCAGGAGAGAATATTCCGCACCAGGACAACCCTTCTGGGACTCCACCAACTAGACATCATTCAAAGGTACAGGCTCATCTGGCAAGCCATTCAGCAGCTGCTGCGCAACATTGAGCCACAGTTGGCACCCAGCTTGCAGACACCCCACACCATTCCTCCAGAAACCAAGCTGCTAGCTGTACTACACATGTTGGCAAGTGGCTCCTTTCAAACCACTGGTGCCCTGGTTGCCGAGATCTCACAGCCATAATTCTCCGCCTTCCTACCCAAGGTACTGGATACTATCATCTCCCTCACACCCCGCCACATCAGCTTCCCCAACACACAGCAGAATTAGCAGGAGACAAAACAGTGGTTTTACCAAATTAACGGCTTCCCACATGTCCATGGTGCCATTGACTGCGCACATGTACCCATTGTGTCACCTTCTGCAACCAAACATCTATACCGCAACAGGAAGCACACACACTCCAGCAATGTCACTGGGGTTTGATCACCAACATCGTGGCAAAGTATCCTGGGAGTGTACATGATTGATTCATCTTCCGTCACTGCTCCATCAATCAACACTTCCTGGGATGGACAATTTGGAAATGGACTACTTGTTGGTAAGTACAAAACCCAGTTATATACACACTGCACAGCAACCCTCTAGGACACACAACACATACACCACGACATCGACACATGGCCAGGAAGACAATGAGATAGTGACACCGCTAGGCATGTTTGATATCCTCACCCAATGGGATACACACCTAGGGACAAATGACAGTTCCAAATAACAACTGATGCCACTCCGGAGCCACAAGGGGACAATTTAAAACAACACAATGACAAAGACATGGCCCCAACTGGCAGTACAATTTGGAAGATTAATCTTTCAATATCACATCAATAACACTCAATCAAACACCCTTCCAAACAATAAGTACTGTGCAGAGAAATAGGTCTGCAGTGAACTTGTCACACATGTGAAATTAGTGCATAGTCGATTGTTAACACGTCAGTGCTGACAACATACGGAGATGTGTTCGACGTTGTCACCTTGCCAAATTAATGGGTCTCACTGATGGTTAAATAATTCTATTGCATATGTGAAATGGGATGGGATATCCAGGGGCTATAGATGCAACAGTGTTACCACCACTGTGGAATTGATTCTGTGTATGGAAGTATCATGTCACCCCAATTAAGACACAGGGACACCTATTTCACATGACACAATGCAAGGGAGTACACATTGTACTGCAACTCTATAAAAATAGTGCTGACATCCGGTCAACAGCCAAACACCCGTTCAGATAAGGAAACAACCAATGCTGATTGTACATCCTAGAAGCCCAGGATTCCACACAATAACACAAACACCGATGAGTCACAGACAACACAAGAGAACAACTGCCATGCAAAGTGATAATCATGTTGCAATGTACATTAACATGTTCTCACTCATTTTCTCTTTCAGCTGATCAGAGGTATGGGATCCAGCCGTGGATCATAACCCCATTTGCAAACCCAAGCACTGCAGGAGAACATGCCTATAAAGAGGCACATAGGAGAACACGCACCAAAGTCAAGAGGACCTTTGGCAATCTGAAATCAAGATTCAGGTGCCTCAACATCACCGGAGGCAGCCTCCTATACTCACCAGAAATGGTGTGCAAAATAATTTTGTCCTGTGCCATCCTGCACAACATATGTGTAAGAAGGAACATTCCCCTATATGAACCCGACCCACAAATGGCTGAAGAGGAGGAAGAGGAGGATGGTGTCCATAAACGTGAGGGGAACCATCCAAACACAGCTGGGGGATTGCGTTGTAGACAACATATTTTCCAAAATGTCTTTTAACTCTACTCATCCATCACCACTGTCTTATCATATGTCAATAAACACCTATACTATTCACTACATCATGGTCTGGGTAATCATTTTTGCATAACATTATCTCTAACTATCAGAATCAGAGTGCAGCCTCATGGAGCATTGCTGAAATACAGATTAGGACACAGAAAATTCCAAATCTATTTTGATGTGTATGAATGTACAGTCACGTTCACACACACTGTAAATGACATATATCCTGTACATTTCACATTTGAAGGGCAATAGCAGAGGACCACACCTATTTCACACATACATGTTGGCAACATGGTTTATTGCAGCATGTGGCACACAACTAAGACACCATCAGTCAATAAGGAAAAAAATGCCTCATACATGAGGCAGTATATGTGCTATTGCATTGGTGACAAGAAGGTATGACCAGACCCTTGACAGCAGTAAGTCTTACATCACCTATCTTTGCAAGGACTATGTGTGACAAGATTTCCATATAAGCAGCAAATAGATAGCACAAGTTCCCCAGGTATGACTAGCATTGCTCACATGACATCCCCTGCACATGGCAGCCCATGTCCTAAGTCCAGCCACACCCATGGTCCCTGTCTCATCCCACCCTTCTTCAGAGGTCCCTGGAATGGGAATATGTGTGCCCACCCCTCTACACACACCCAGACTCACAATGTGAATCCAGTGTGGTTTCCTCTTTAGTATGGTATGCCATAGTCATTGTACTTCTGTCTGCATAGACGTCAGGTTAAATAATGCACTGCCTTGTAGTCTGTAGGACCTGTAATCACCTGTACATTGCTTCCCATGTGAAAGGTACTGTTGGCCCTTTGAACTTGAATCTCACCTACAGGACTTGTGTGAGACTGATGCTGCACACACCTGTGAGCACGTCCAAGGAGACAAGCCATTTGAACAAGCACTGCCCAGGCAGCTGCCTGGAAAAGCATAGAAGCTGCCATTTTATCTATAACACTGTTTATGCATCGCTGTGAAAATCAGCTGTGTAACACAGCCCTTGGGTTAATATGTTATGTTCCAACACACTGGAGAAACACAGTTTCCACAGTGTGGTTCCACCTTTGACCAGTCTCAGTCTGACCACTGTGTATTTACCTTGTCAAATGTTGGGATCCTGATTGACCCTGCATCCTGTTAGCCTGACTGGCTCCTGTCTTTGCGTTACCGTAAAGGTTCCTTGAGGCTACATTTGTATCATAGTTGCTTTCCCAACCCTCACATTCCTCCTGGGGTATTGTGTCAGGTGGGTCTACAATGCATACTCAAATACATTGAATAGCATAATCAGTTTATTTATCGTACCATGGGGGGAACTTGTCTCCAAATAGCCGAATGGCTGGGTTTCATGTATGCATGAGTGGCAAATAGTGGCAGTGTACCATGGCTGTATGCATTGATTGGGTATGGTACCTCCAACACAACAAACGTCAGATAATGTGCATGAAATGTCTACACATGTTAGGACCCTGACAGTCCACACGCTGATTCACATTGCATCCTAATATCTTGATGTGTACAAATGTTGTGAGGACACCTGCCTGTATAAGAGTCCTGAGACAGTACCTTTGTCAGCACACCAAGGTTGCCCTGTTGACAGTCTCATAACAAGTCTGCAGTGACGGAGCTGGACCATCCCCATGTGTGTTCTCAATTCCTCCTTGGCTTTCCTTGTATTGGTCTGCGAAGGATACTTTGTAGATAAAGGAAATGGCTCCACAGACTCGTGACTAGACCTGCACGTAACTGTGACAACATAGAACCCGATAATCATACAGGCTAAACATTGGCCCACACACATGAACCAGACACCTCTGTGCATTTTACCACTGGAAATATGTGAACACGTGCTTCTTGGTCTGCTGGTCCTCCACTGCCACAGGAGAGACATGGCTCAGTTATGACTCCAACTATGGCATAACATTACAATTGTGTATTATATTTGGGACTCAGTGCCACAAACACGGTACCCACATAGCATTATCCCAAGCCTGACTCATGGTGGGTAAACAAACAAGTGCCTAGGAAGTAGTATCCAACATTCCAGGACATGTGATGGCTAAGTTTTGGAACCTTGCCATGAACAACTGTTTGCTATTTATCCTGTGCATGCTTTGTCATTGGTGGTGCTTATGTTCCAAAAAACCTAGGGGGTGCACACAGCAGTTGTTGCTACGTGTATGACTAACACATGTCCTCTCTCATTTCCACACTGACTAGCATCTGAGGGTTGGACACATTGGGCCTGATTCTGACCTTGGCGGTCTTTTCGCAAGACCGCCGAGTTACCGCCGCGGCAAAGACCGCCGACCGCGGCGGTATGCCGCTGCGCGTATTCCGACCGCTGGGAGCGTTCCGCCGGAATGCCGCCAGCAGCCACACTGGCGGTCGGCGGGAAAGTGGAGACTGGTCAACCTCCACCGCCACGCCAGCAGAACACCGCCCCCAGAATTACGACCCACATTTCTGTGTGGCGGTCTTCTGTTGGCGGTCTTCTGTTGGCGGTCACGTCCCTATGGCTCCCGTCGCCTCCCGGAGGACCAACGCACAAGGTAAGTTGATCGTCCGTGAGGGGAGGGGGTGGGGGGGTGTTGTGTGATGTGTGCGTGCATGGGGGTGTGTAGAGGGGGTGTGTGAGTGCGTGCATGCGGGCGGGGGGTGCTGCTGTGCCTTTGGGCAATGTGTGTAGTTCGGCAGGTGCACATGTCGGCATGTATGTGTGCGGGTATGTGCCCCCGTTGTGTATGTGTGTGTGTAGGGGGTGTGCATATGTGCATGTTGGGGGTGCGTGCATGTCGGGGTGCGTGTATGTGCATGTCGGGGTGGGGGGGCAGGGGGTTTGTAACACCTCTGGGGGGTGGCAGGGGGGTGGAGGGTGTGGGTGGAGGACTCGTGGGGGGCAGTGGGGGGTGGGGGAGACCCCTATCAGTGCCAGGGAAGGAATTCCCTGGCCCCGATAGTGCCTACCGCCATGGTTCGCATGGCGGTTCCCGACCGCCAAAAACCGCGGCGGTAAGCAGGGTCATGATACGGTTGGCGGTCTTGGGTCGACCGCCGGGCCGGAGTGTGCGAACTCCAGCCCGTCGGTCATGACCGCCGTGGCGGTCGGAGTGGGGAAGTGGCGGTCGATCGCAGCGGTGACCGCCGCGGTCAGAATGCCATTTTTTGGACCGCCGGTCTGTTCGCGATCCAACCGCCGCCTCTCCGCCGACCGCCAAGGTAAGAATCAGGCCCATTGACTCCACATGCATATAAGCAGATTAGCAAAAATGTATCTTGTGATGGTCACACAGTGGGACAACAACAATAGTAGTAGACAAGTCACACACATTGACCCATAGGCATTGAGTTACTGTATTGAGTTGCGTCGCCTTGTTATCCTCTCTTGACACAAAACATGCCCAAACTGGGTAATACCTAATTGTATCCCACACATTTGGCCATCTATTGCGTCAGTGAAGAGTGCAAATCTGGTACAACAACTAGAGGATCATGGTCTGTAGTTGTATGATCTGTCACAGGTGCCCATACACCGTAATGGCCAATGTGGGTGCAATCAGCCTAACTTTGTTATTGTATTGTCACAGCTGTCATGTACTAGTACAAATGAGAAATGACCCAAACTCGGTTAAAGACAGAAATTTTGATGCATATGGGTCAAAAAAAGACACACATGTGTTAAAAAATTACACATATGCATTGAAATATGATGCACATTGCCAGGAAACATCCATTGACCCTGAGTGGTAATTCCCACATTGTACCCCCTGAAATTGGTTAAGTATGAAACATATTTCAAATTATGGATGCAGGGTTATTCCTAAGCATGTGCGTAAAAAGAAATTATGCACAGACTGTAAGCATCATAATATTTTGACGCATAACAATAAAAAAGCGCCACATTTGAGGCAGGAAGTGATGTAATAGGATATCCTGTTTACAGAATTGGTACAGTGGGTGTACTTTCACTTTCACTTTGCAGTCTGTGATATTTCCTGACTGTGTGGCTGTGTTTTGGCTTGTCTCTCTGTGCATTTTGTGATTTTGTCTCCAGTGTGGTCTTTAAATTGTCTTTTTGTGTTTCATAACTGTCTGTGGTATCCTGTCTTAGTGTTTTTTTGGTCATATGTAGTGTCAACATTTGTCTTTGTTGTGTTGGGAGTCTGTTGTGGGTAGTGGTAGTTTGGGTATAGTTGGGCTGTGTTCTTAGTTATTTTGCATTTCCCTGTCCTACTTTCCCTCTGTTCTCCTCTGTACCCCTTTATTCCCTTTTTTTTCGTGCAAGCATGTTTGGTAGGCCTCGTCTGGGCAGGATGGGAGAGGAGTAGCTGGGTGGGTTTATTTGGCTGGTGTGCCACTTCCTACCCTTAATGATAGAGGCAGGTGGTCGTATGATACAAGGCTATCACACAGAGGCAAGGAGTATCCGGTGGGCAAAGGTGTTGTACCATCTCCACAGAATCTACAACACACCGCGCAATGACCACCAGCTAAAGCACCGCTGGGCTAACCTTGTTGACCTGCTGGACCACCTGGGGATTGTGATTGGTGGCCCTGTTGGTGAGTACAAACCAGAGTAATGTGCATGTTTAAATGCTCTGTAGTCACAGTAGCTGATTTGTTCATATGCTGCAGGCAATGTTTTTGAACATGTGGAATGCTAGTTAAAAATACAGGGCCATCGTTCTACTTTGTTAGTACAGCAAATATGACCTGTTTTGAAGCAAGAGCGGCACACACTTACAAAATTGTATTCTGTAAGTTTGTGCCACCTTTGTGTCAAAAAGCAGCACAAATGCGGTGCAAAATTTGTATAAATATGGGCCATAGTTGCCTGTGAGGTATGCAATATTTCCTACACATTACCGTCATTTGTTGACGCAACAGCTAGACTAACTTTCAAAATACAACAAGAGCCTGTAAATTAGTGCTGGCTTCATGTCAATTGATGATGCCAATGTGGCTCTAACATACTGTATATTTCATTTATGGACTGTGAGTGTATCAGGAAACATATGTTTAAAATCCAGATTATTTCAATTGTTATTGGATACATGTCTGAACTGGATTCTGACACATACGTAACAAGTTATAGCTTACCTCAGGTAACATCTTAGACTGATATTTTTGAGTTTGTAGTGCCACATTCAAATTAGGGATGGATGGCAAAAGGTATGTACACTGTTTCATATCTCTATGGTTGGTGCAACTTACCATAGCTGTGGCCTATCAAATGAAGAAAATGATACAAATTGAGGGCTAACAACTGTCCCTGGCCCTCTGTACATTGTACCTGTGTGTCTTACATTGGTCTTAGTCACAATGTCTGGGTGACTGGTATTGCAGTCCTCACGGAAAGTGGCTTTGCATGTCTCTCATGGATCCACATGATGAGAGGAATACACACCATGAATTTGTCTGCTAACTAATAAAAGAGCATGTTTGCCACCACATGATAGTCAGGGCCATTGCTTATGTGCAGATATGTGTGTCTCACTCATTGGAGTCCCCAGGTCTGTACATGTTTGCAGTGGTATGTAGGATGCAGTGTCATCATGTCTGAATAGGCTTGACTTTCTGAGTTAATATTACACGTAGTATTTGTATTTGGAAGTGCTGTACAGTGCACAGACATTAAGCACATTTCTCCCTTCCTTGCCTTACAGGTGGTCCTGCACCCTACACTATCGGAGAGGTGGCTCTATTTGCTGACCCAGACATCTCCAGTAAGTGTTGATATTTCTGTTCTGTGTTGTGTTTGCTGATGATGTGTGATTGACTCCTGTGTGTTGGACACATAGCAAGGTGTGAAGCGCTGGTCAATGATCAGTTTTGTTCCTTGAGTGGAGTATCATTTTTTCCCCATCTTTGAGTTGGCCAATCATTAGCGTATTGTCATAATTTGGGGTTTTAGGTTAGTCCTGTAGGCATGGCAATGTGAATAGGAATGAGTTATGTGGATAAAATTTGAAATCAGAAAATGTAGCAGTGGACCATATTAGTGATTTAGTCAGCAAGTCAGACCCGGATTCTCCCAGAATAGGGATGCCAAAGTCTTACCCACAGACCTCTGCTTCCTTATTCACTAATGAACATGTTTGACTGTATGTTTAACTACCTAGCATCATGTAGCTCCACATGTTGTGCTACGAGTATGAGGCACTTGAGTACAATGGCCTAGGTGTGCATGCAGATCATGGCCAGAGGTGTGCTTGCATCTATCTGTTTGTTGTAAGTCATGGGTTACTGGTAGGAAATGATGTTGTCAATGGTCTGCATTACCAAAGATAAGTGTTGATGGGATTGTCTAAGGTTTGGGTGTATCCTAGGTGGACTTCCCCCTTACCTGTGGTGTGCTGGCCAAACCCATGTACAGCTTTCCAAAGCTTCCTGGGTGTCCTTGTTGTTTGAAATGATTTGTTGCTTGTCCATCCCCCCACCCTCAGGCACAGGCGTAGGGTTGTGAATAGTGTACCTAGGACTGATGATCCAAGTTTAGTACACAGACATGTAAATCTGTAAACCACTTGTCCAAACTTAGGATACCCACTCATGATTAGCAACTGCATTCTATACTGGCAATTCCATTTACAACTCGCAGATCTTGTGGCCCTAGATTGTCATCAAGAACATAGTAATCTGTTGTCCTGTCAGTGGTGGAGGATTTGCAGCACGTTTTTTACCTGACAAATGGCTGAACAATGATGCCAAAGTCATTCCAGTTGTTACCCATCTTTTAGGGTTTTGATGTGCTGTTAGATGATAGGACAAGTGTAGGCTTGGCATGTACTGCCTCAGGGACAATCAGTGATCTGTATGTTGATATGGGCTGTTTCAGATACATGAGATTTATTGTCTGATTTACTTCTTGAGCCATTTCACACAATTAAGTACCTAATGTTTGGTTTTCTATTTGTCTGAACAGCTGCCAATATGACTCCCATCCAGATTTGAAAGTTCCAGCGCAGGGCAATGCGTTACCGCCACATTCTGGATGTGGAGTCTGAGTTCCGCAACATGGCAAGGTGTTACCACCATGAAATAGCCTCCGGAGGGTGTAGGGCATTTGCCCAAGGGGGCCCTTCGGTGTCCACCACAGCCACCAGTACTACCACTATCACCCAGGTTGCACCGACATTAGCAGGGACCTTTTCTGGACCATCATCATCCACAGGTCCAGGATCTGTCACAGCACCACCTGCACCTCCTCCTACAGACATGGCACCGACAAGGGCCCATACTTCCTCCACTGGCACACAGACCACCCCTGCTGCATTCATAGACCCTGCAGCTTTTAACCAGATGCAACGGAAGATGGACTGTGTGTTGCGTAAAATGACCAGGCTGCAGCAGGAGGTCGCAAAAGTGAATCGGAGGGTGCATGCTATCAAAAAGACCTTGTGGAGGGCCAACTTGTAGGCTTATACTCCATTATTCCCTCCCCTCCCTCCTCTTTCCTGGTTCTTTAATTTTGTGGGTTTAGGGGGCTTAGTGTTAGGTTAGTATAGGCTGTTAGTTTAGTTAGTAGTAGTTGGTGGGGGTGGGGGTATAATATGTTTTACAACTGTTTTTCATTATGTGTGTTGCGATGTTAGGGTTTCGTTGTTTTAAAAAAAAAATGTTTTTAAAAATACAAAAATATATATATTTGTTTAGTATAAGATAGTATGGGGGTTATTACAACTTTGGAGGAGGTGGTAATCCGTCCCAAATGTGATGGATATACCACCAGCCGTATTACGAGTTCCATAGGATATAATGGACTCGTAATACGGCTGGTGGTATATCCGTCACTTTACCGTCACTTTTGGGACGGATTAACACCTCCTCCAAAGTTGTAATAACCCCCTATGTGTTTAGGTTAGTATATATTGTCCTCCATGTGTCCTGTCTTATAAGGGGGGTTGTTGTAGTTTAGCAGCGATTAGATTAAGCATTAGCAGAAGACATCTTGTATTTAGCAACTATTGTGAACATTTTGAGGAAACCATTTTGTATTCATGGCAGCCATTTTCTCTGCCACATGCTGCCATGTGCTCACCATGTGCTCTGTCCTACCTTTCTGTTAACTACTCTTGAAAATCTGCCTAGTGACAAGTTATATTTAGCATCTCCCACTTTCGCACATGCCCAGTAAGGTCTGCAGCTGTTAGTCCTTGAAAACTGTTAGCCCCTCCTTCCTGTCGACTGTGCATTTCCACATGACCTTATATGTATAGAAGTCTTGCTTCTATAATTGTAGCACCTCCGTTTAGCCCCTGCGTGGGTATAAAAGGGCCATGCTCTCTCAGTTCAGTGTGCTACTTCAAACATTACTGAAGGGTGCTGTTTGAACTGTAGTACCACCTCATGAGGTTTAATAAACTTTTGTATTTTATTTCAGTTTCTGTGTCAACTTCTTCCTATGTGGTCTGAGGACTTTGTGCAGAGAAGGGTGAACCCCTTGCACTAGTAGGCCTTGCTGAGGCTTACTTCAACAAATTGGCGCCCGAACAGGGACTCATCGGCGACTCGGACGCCTAACGGATAGGTCGCGATGAAGGATTGGGATCTCGCTGCGGACGATCAATGCCTGAGGAGACCAGAGTCTTGGCAACCACAGCGTTTTTCTCTTCCTTCTGACTTGACCATCCAGGTGGCGCTGGTCCTCGACTGAGATCCTTTTTGTTCATTCGTCATGCAGTGACCATTTGGTCAATTTTAGAACTTGGCAGTTGGAACCTGGACACCCTGTGATTGGTAAGAGCCGTTTTACAGCACTTGCGGTGGGTTTGATGCCTTTGTTTGGTAATGAAGTTTAGCACTACTTACTGTGGCTCTCGTGTTTTGGGTGACTAGTCAATTTGTGTCCTTTGAATTGATATATAAATTGCAATTTATATAGGCAGGTAATGAGGAGAATTTTCTCCAATTTAATTTTGATTTGAACGGCACCTTAAGTGCTACTTTGACTATAATACTGCATATTCTTCACTATTTTTGGCATGCCTATTTTTAGCTCACTTCGTAGGATGTGTTGCTTTTGTAATGGTACCAATTTGAAACTGGAAGAATCGCAACCGGCACCCCCAGAGGGGACGCGCAATAGAGATATGTATGTTAAATATGGTCTTTCTTATATTATGGAATAAATACACTTGTGCGGATCCTGAGTTATGTTGGCCTATGCATGGGTCATTTGATTTGCAAAAGATTGAGTATGTGGAACAATGTATGTGTAAGCGAAGTTCTAGACAAGATATGTTTGACTGTTTGCTTACAGATGAATGGCGAAAAATAGTTTTAGTAAAATTAAGAGTACACAGTCAATTAGCCGTTTGCCTTCCTCCTGAAGTGTATGCAATTTAGGTATTATTTCGAGTACCAGGCTATCAAGTTCTAGTCTTGGCAAGCAGGTCCAATGGTTACTTAAAATCAATTAAGCGTATTACACAACAATAAAAATCCTCATTTATATATTTCTACTCTAACAATAGGGCTGCTTCAAGAACGCAGGTGTAATTGAAAGAAGATATGGGAACCCTGCTTACGTGTAAAGCGCATCATTTGAAATTATCAGTCGTGTGTACAGGTTCTTTTGGCTTTAAATTACTGTATCTTGAACAGACAATTTTAACACAAAGATGACAGAAAAAATCACAAGTATAAATGATGGAAAGAAAAATAAGGATTTGGCAATATGAAGTATGAGCCTTCAAGCCTTGGCAATGGAGTCACATCTTTTCAGGCGTATGTGTATAAGTCAGTGGTTCCCAACCTGTGGGCCGGGGACCCCTGGGGGTCCGCGAAGCCTCCTCAGGGGGTCTGCGGCTGCTTAATGACTCCTTGGGGGTGCCCGTGTTCCAATAATGATTCAGTGGGGGTCCCCGGGCTCCAGTATTGATAAAATGGGGGTCCACAGAAGTCAAAAGGTTGGGAACCACTGGTATAAGTGATCCGGTAAAATGATGCTACTGTGCAATTTAGTAGCGGCTGAACTGGGCGGACCCATTGCCCCATGCTAGCTCAGAGAAAGCAATCCGTGAACAATAGTTCAACAAACCAAAGGATGAAGATGAGTGACTCAAATCCCCTGTTGCTAGGCAAAATGAGAATTTAAAGACATTTACCAGAGTGCATGTCTCGGGGTCCAAGCTCCTCCTCTTCTAAATATCACTGTCCACCACTGCTAATAACTCTTTCCAGATTTTATATTTTTTATTTTTGCTAGGCACACCATTTACTAGAATGATAAGTGCTTCATCAAATATCTCTGTACACTCACAGTGTAGTGTGTGCCTGGGTGCGTTACAATAAGCATCGGTGTCTGCCTGGCTGTGTTTGTGTATTTGTTAGTGTGTCCCTGGGTGTCTCATTGAATGGATGTGTGTGTGCCTGGGTGTCAGTGTATACATGACTTAATGCCTGGGTGTGTCAGCGTAGACCTCACAATATGACTGGATGTGTTATTGGATGCAGGAGTGTTAGAGTGGGTTTGTTAGTGTCTGCATGAGTGTAGGTCTGGGGGTCTTTACAAGTATTTTTTCCTCCTTCAATGATCACTGTACTTCTGCTTATTTTCACACGTACCCTCCATTTATATTCCCTTTTACTTTTTGTAAACATCCTACTCACTTTTATCTACCTTACATACATGCATGCCTTTTCTAACATTTGTTTTTAAACTACACTTTAATTCACATACCTTTAAATGTGTTTGTTAGCTTGCATTTTTGTTTCTCATCATCACTTAGAATCTCTTCTCACTGAAAATGTGCAAAAACCAAGCACAATAATGGTACACCACTGTCACACAAGGGAACCAGTAATGGCAATATTTTAAACTTTGCTATCAAGGTTACTCAGTCAGAAAACAAACCACAACTTCCCTTATATGTTTAGCTTATGTTATACCACTTCTGAATAGTCAGTAGTTAATCCATTGTAATAGTCCTGTAAAGAAAGCCCAATGTAGTAGGACTTTTGGGTGGATCTGAAGATCTGCAGCGCTCAGCACGACCCCCTGTGTAACTCTGCAGCGGATCCACATGGGAGCCCATAAATCCATTTAATATTCTGCCATTAAACAAGTCTATTATATAATCACTAAATATGCACCCAAACACTCCATAATCAGCATATATTTTATTAGTACTGTGACTTCACATTCATGGTCTATCTTTTTTGCTTGCTTAGCTACATGATGACTAATTTTGAAACATTCTCTGCTAACAGTAGGTCAGAAGTTCACCACACATTCTAAGAGCAGAATACAAACTTCTAAATCAACTGTAGCAGGTGTGTTTGAGTGTTTGGAAATATAATCATATCACAAATACCATTACTTTTTTATTGTTGCAATCACACATCTACTTACTTTCATTTCAATATCACCACTTACTTTTCTGCACCAGCATATTTACAACATCCAACAAATGTGATCTTTTTAATTTTAGATGCTATTCTCCTTTTTAAGTGCTTTTCATTTCAAATCTGTCTCATTCAGCTGCAGCCTTTTCCAGTGTTCGACTCCAGTTTCCCTTGAAAATGCTCAGAGTGTGGACTGTGGGTCATAGCTTTGTGTTTTGGGACAGAGAGAGAGCTAGTAGGACTGACATTCAAAGGGACCTGTGTTTACCTAATGTGAATATTACTTTGGTTGACCAAAGAGGGATAACGTGGCATTAATTGCTGCCTTTAGTTGAAAGCTTTATGGATTGCCAAGACCTCATGATTGATCCAGACCTCATGACTGTGCACTGTGGTGGCAATGACCTGGGTGTAGTTACTGGGGTAGGTTTGGAAATCCTAATGAAAGATACCTTTGGTAAATTAATGGTACTTTTTCCACACATTTTCTTTGTATTTGCCAACATTTGCAAAAGGCAGAACTGGAAATGATCAACTGAATTGTGGCCAGAGGTAGACAAATCCAGGGAACATGTAGGAGGCTGGCCTGGTTTGTAGTGGGTACCCTTGGTACTTACACCTTATACCAGGTCCAGTTATTCCTTATTAGTTCAATATAGGCAGTGGTCTTGCAGCTTATGCTGTTAGAGGTAGCTGTAGCAGAGCAGCTTAGGCTGAACTAGGAGAAATGCAAAGCTCCTGCAACACCACTTACACAGTACATATACACAATAAAATACAATACTCAGTGTTACCAAAAATAAAGGTACTTTATTTTAGTGACCACAAGGCCAAAAATATCTTAGAGGCAATACTCCTCCTGGTGGTAAGTATTATACACAATATATACTAGTTACCACAATCAGGTAAATAAACAGTCATAGAATAGTGCACAGTAGAACGTACAATAGATAGCGATGAGCCTAGGGGAAGACAGACCATAGATGAAAATAGTGGAATGTGAATGTTGAATTCCCCCCTAGGCAAGTGTAGTGTGTAGAGGGGTGCTGGGAATGTAGGAAAACACCAAACGCAAGTAAAGTACCCCACCCCAATGCCCAGGAAAGCAGGAGTAAAGAAATTCAAGTTTCTTCAGGACACGCTACAAGTCATGATAAAGGATTTTGGAAGAACCAGGGCTCTGGTGTTTCCTCAGATTTGGTTTGCAAGATTCATCCAGTACTCATCTGCATCCTCTGCTACAGCTTCTGACCATTGAATCAAACACAGACTGCTCCAGGAACCGCTGTAACTGCAACAAAGAACCCAGGATGACTCCTGTGACCTGCAACTTGAGCTCCAGCCAGCTTTTGCAACAGATACCAAGGTGTGCATGCTCTGAAGACTGCCTGGTTTCACCCTGCACCAAAAGATCCGAAGGAAACTTCTGTGGAGTGACGGAGTCACTTCCCTGCTTCTGCAGGCACCTTTCTGCAACAACAACTGGTACTCTGGGACTCCTCTCCTGACGATGAGCATGCTCCCTGGAACACAAGTGGTGGACAGAAGTGACCTAAACTGTCCAAAGTTCCAGCTGTCCAAATTTGGTGGAGGTAAGAGCTTGCCTCCCCATCCGGCGCCAGTACACCTGTGAACAGCATCTTGTGTAGCTCCTTGGGCTTCTGTACTCTTCTTCCAAGAATCCTTCATGCACAGTGTAGCCCAGGTCCGCAGCACTCCATCCTGTGATGCACAGCTCCCTGAGTTGTTATCCAGCGGCATGGGACCTTCCAGTATAGTGCTGCGCCAACCGCACTTGGCATCTTCTTTGTCCCCATGTTCTGGGACTCCCATGGGTGCTGCCTGGTCTTCTGAAGGCTCTCTGAAGTGCTGAGAGCCCCCTCTGTCTCCTCAGTCTGAGTTGAGACCCCCAGGTCCCTCCTGGGTCCAGGCAGCTCCTTTTTGATGCAAACCGCGTACTTGCTTGAACCAAGGCTTGTAGGTGGACTCCAGCCTGCATCCAACAACTCAACATGGGACGTCTACTGCATCAAGCAGGAACCCGCAGCCATCTTCTTTGGTGCTCTTCTCTACTTTTCTTCTGACCCGAGAATCCTCTTTTGCACCACCTTCTAGGTTGGCAGGGGCTCCTGTCCTTCCTGATATCTTCTGCGACTTCCGGACTTGGTCTCCTCTCTTCACAGGTCTTCAGGTCCAGGAATCCACCATTTGTTGCTTGCATTCTTGCTTAGTTCTTGCAATAACTCTAATAATGACTTGAACTGTGTCCTAAGGTAACTTGCAGTACTTTACTCCTACTTTCCTGAGCTCTGGGGTGGGGTATTTTACTTACCTTTGGTGTTTTCTTACACTCCCAGTGATCCTCTACACACTACACTTGCCTATGGGGGAATTTGCGATTTGCATTCCATTTTCTTAGTACATGGTGTGTGTTGCCTCTAGGTCTATTTCTTCCTTTTGCATTCTACGGTATTTTCTACTGTTTGCACTATTTTATGACTATTTACTTACCTGATTTTGGTCTCAAGTGTATATATTGTGTATAATACTGCAGAAGGAGTATTGCCTCTAAGATATTTTTTGACGTTGTGTCACTAAAATAAAGTACCTTTATTTTTGGTGACACTGAATATTGTCTTTTATTGTGTACAAGTACTGTGACTATAGTGGTATTGCAGGAGCTTTGCATGTCTCCTAGTTCAGCCTAAGCTGCTCTGCTACAGCTACCTCTAGTCAGCCTAAGCTGCTAGAATACTGTCTACATTTCACTAATAAGGGATAACTGGACCTGGTATAAGGTGTAAGTACCTAGGGTACCCAATACAAGCCAGGCCAGGTTCCTACATTGGTGGTGCAGCGGTGGGTTAAGTACTTGCAATTGCTTAGCCACTTTGTTAATGGCGCTTTTCACAAGAAAGGCTTGCTCCAATACTTAGAGCTATATATAATTGTACTTAGAAGTCACTTTTTAACATTCTAAAAAGTTCTGAAAAGTTTTCTTTTCTCTAAAAGGTTAGGCCTAATAGCTTACTAACTTTTTACTCTTTTTCCAAAACTCTTTCTGTCAACATGGCTGTGGTAGAGGCTACCCCTAGAGTTGTGAAAACAACATATGAAAGTTTGAGTTTTTAAAAGTTTGAGGGGTCTCTGCATTGAAAGACGTTTAGGGATTGAGAAGAACCTCAACAAGGAATTTCTATTAAATCTCCTCCTGCATGATGACCAGGAACATACTTCTGGTCAGGTACAGTCAGAGGGGAGGTAAAGGGAGAATCCCACCAAGCAGGCTCAGAGGAGCATAATGATAATCCTGGGGAGGGTCCTTCCACTGATCTTTCCATCAACAAACCCCCTAGTGTAGATGGGAGTGGGAAGGGGTTACACACCAGTAGGGCTCCCATTATACCTAGAGGCCAGGAAACTAGGGTGACTCCAGTTAGGGAAAGATCTGTCTCTGCCAATTCCCATGTTACCTCTGTCTCAGAAGTGTCCCACACTTCTAACCCTGAGGACCAGTACCTAGGTAGGTAAGTCAGAAAGCTGAGGTCAGAGGAGGCCATACTAAGGCTACAGCAGCAACAGTTGGCCTAAGACAGGGAATCCCTGGCTGCAGAAAGGGAAAGGCAGGGGTTGGGGTTAGTTCCCCATGGTGGCAGCAGCAGTTTCAGGAACTCCAGTGTTAGAGAACCTACATTTGATTCCAGAAATCTACACAAAGTTGTTCCCCCTTACAAGGATGGGGATGACATCTATAAGAGCTGGAGGTCCATGCAGCAATGCTGGGCATTCCAGGGCATATATTTGCTCTTACCAAGGCTCAGGCCAAGAAGCAAAGAGGACAGGGAAACTTGGATCCTGGAACAAAGGACACCATGCTCCCAAAAAATAGTGGTAGGAAGGGCAAACCCTTGTCCACTATCCCTCCCTCTCCAGATGATATCCCTTTTGATGAGGAGAACCTACACCAGAGAAGCTTGAAGCTGACAGTGACAAGACTGGTGGCACCCCAAGTAAACCCTTTAACCCCACTGCCAGTGGTGGGGCTGCCCTTTGAAAGGGTATGGGGTTGAAATGGTTGCCCCCCCTTGACCCTCCAGCAGCTTCTGGCAATAGATTCATCCTTGTGGTGGTGGACCACGCCAAAAGGTACAGAGAAGCTATCCTCTTAAGGACCACTACAGCACCTGCAATGGCAAAGGCTCTCCTGGGAATATTTTCAAGGGTGGGTTTCCCTTAGGAAGTTGAATCAGACAGAGGTAGTAACGTCATGTCTTCATACCTCAAAGCTATGTGGAAGGAGTGTGGTGTAACATACAAATTCACCACCCCTTATCATCCACAAACAAATGGATTGGTTGAGAGGTTTAGTAAAACTTTCAAAGGCATGATCATGGGACCCTGAAAAACTCAGAAGGAAATGGGATGTCCTCTTGCCATGCCTCCTTTTCGCCTACAGGGAGGTACCCGAGAAAGGAGTGGGCTACAGCCCCTTTGAACTCCTCTTTGGCCACCCTGTTAAGGGTCCCCTTGCTCTTGTGAAGGGGGGTTGGGAGCAACCTTTAAAGCCCCCTAAACAAAACATTGTGGACTATGTACTTGGCCTAAGATCCAGAATCGCCAAAGATTCATGGAGTGGACATGATCCCATTGTGGAGAAGAAAGGTGAGGTCACCTACCTGGTGGACCTGGGCACTGCCAGAATCCCCCTTAGGGTGCTTCATGTCAATCACCTTAAACCTTACTATGATATGGCTGATTTAACCCTACTCATGGCCGCAGATGAGGGGTAGGAAGAAGAGAGTGCCCCTCTTCCTGACCTCTTCTCCAACACTGAAGCTGATGGCTCAGTGGAAGGAGTAGTCCTTGCAGACTGCCTCACTGCAGAGCAGAGGGAGGACTGCAAAAACCACCTAGGGCAATTTTCTGACCTCCTTTCCCTAATGTCTGGTACAACAACCTGGTGTGAACTTTCAATTGATAATGCAGACAGTTTGCCTTTCAAAAGTAATATTTATAGGCAGCTGACCATGTCAGAGATTGCATTAAATCTGAGGTGCAGAAAATGTTAGACCTAGGAGTTATTGAGCCCTATGATAACCCCTGGGCCAGCCCAGTGGTGCTTGTCCCCAAACCTCATTGCAAAGAAGGAAAGAGGGAAATGCGGTTTTGTGTGGACTATAGAGGACTTAATACTGTAACCAAAACTTATGCTCACCCTATACCCAGGGCAGATGAGCCATAGATACACTGGCTTTTACCAAATATCTAAGCACCTTTGGTCTGACTGCAGGGTATTGGCAGATCAAGTTATCAGAGGATGCAAAACCAAACACTGCATTTTCTATCATAGGAGGGCATTACCATTTTAAAACTATGCCCTTTGTTTTGAAAAATGCACCTGCCACTTTCCAGAGGCTGGTGAATATAGTCCTCCAACGTTTGGAAGCTTTCTGTGCAGCATACTTAGATGACATTGCTGTATTTAGCTCGACCTGGGATGACCACCTGGTCCACCTATGGAAAGGTTTGGAGGCCCTGCAAAAGGCAGGCCTCACTATCAAGTCTTCAAAGTGTCAGATAGGGCAGGGGAAAGTGGTTTATCTGGGCCACCTGGTAGGTGGAGAACAGATTGAGCCACTACAGGGGAAGATCCAGACAATTATGAACTGGGCTCCCCTACTACACAGACCCAGATCCGATCCTTCTTAGATCTCACTGGGTATTACAGGAGGTTAATTAAGAACTATGACTCCGTTGTTGCCCCTCTTAATGACCTCACTTCCAAAAAAATGCCTAAAAATGTATTGTGGACAGCCAGCTGTCAGAAAGCTTTTGAGGAGCTTAAGGGGCTATGTGTACTGCACTTGTCCTTAAAAGCCCAAATTACTCCAAAAGATTCATTGTCCAGACAGATGCTTTTGAACTGGGGGTTTAGGTAGTGTTATCGCAACTTATCTCAGAGGGCCAGGATCAACCTGTTATTTTTATTAGTAGAAAGTTGACCCCTAGAGAAAAACGTTGGTCTGCCATAGAGAGGGACGCCTTTACTGTGGTCTGAGCCTTGAAGAAGCTGAGACCCTACTTGTTTGGGAATCACTTAATTGTTCAAACAGACCACAAACCTCTCTTATGGCTAAAACAGATGAAAGGTGAATACCCTAAATTTCTGAGGTGGTCCATTTCCCTACAGGGTATGGACTTTACAGTAGAACATAGACCTGGGAGTACCCACTCCAATGCAGATAGGCTCTCCAGATATTTCCACTTAGACAATAAAGACTCATCTGGGCAAGGATAGCCTTATTGTCCCTTGTTAGGGGTTGTTTAGGAAAGTACCATCTTTCTTGGTATGTTACCCCCTAATGTGTGTCAATAGTGCTTAACTGTGTCACTGAAGTTCTGCTAACCAGAATTTCAGTGTTTATGCGCTCTCTGCATCCAAATTAGTCACTATAGTTTAGTGGCTTCATATTCCAATTCCAATAGGCACACTGGGCCCCTCTTATAAGTCACTAGTATATGGTACCTAGATACTCAGGGCAATGGGGTTCCAGAAGATCCTTATGGGCTGCAGCATTGTTAAGGGTGTTAAGTAAGTAAAAGGCAGGATATGTACTTATGTGTTTTACATGTCCTAGTAGTGAAAAACTCACAAATTAGTTTTCCACTACTGTGGGGCCTTCACCTCTCATAGACCAACATTAGAGCTGCCATCACATACTTTAAGTGGTAGATTCTGATCTGAAAGGAGTAGCCTGTCATGTTCAGCATGGCCAGAATGTTAATAGAAAATCTTGCTTGCTGGTAAAGTTGGAGTTAAGTTTACTATTTTAGAAATGCCACCTTCAGAAAGTGGACATTTCTCTGCACTTCCTGCCATTTGTGTCTTACAGCCTGTCGCCAGTGCACATCTGGTTTGTTCTGGTTGATAGCTCCCCTTTTCATTCCACCCAGACAGCCATAAACAAAGGACACTCATCTGCATATTGAATGGGTCTCTTTGGGGAGGAAGGGTGGTGGGTCTCTCTCTTATACTTCAAAGGCCAGTGGTCTGCCCTCACACAAATGACTGATAACACCCCCAGGGATCCTGGGAGACAGGATTGGGATGAAAGGGGAACCTGTGCACTTCACAACCACTCTTTGAAGTTTCCCCCACTTCAAATGCATTTTTGGGTATATATGTGGGGTCTCTGACCCCACCAAATCAGACACTTCTGGATCTATACCTGGACTCTGTCAGAGGGACTGCCTGGCTGTCCAAAGTATGCATCTGGACTGCTTTGCTGAGAAGGTTTGTTGCCCTTCTTGTTGCCCTGCTGCCTGCTAGCCTCCCACTTTGCTGGAAGAACTCTGCCTTCCCTACAAGTGCTCTGCAAGGGCTGGGATTGAGTTTGCCTCCTGTTCTGAAGTCTCAGGGCCACTAAGACTTCACCAAAAAGAAGAAACTCCTTGTGCTTTGGAAAAGCGATGCACTGCCCACAGAAAGAAGAAAATCCCTGTGCGTTGGAAAATCAATGCAACACCTGCAGAAATTGACGCAGCACCTTCCTCGCAGCTGAAAATTCATCTCATCTCCTGCCGGATCAATGCAATGCCTGATCCTTCTACCAGCGCATCAAGGATTTTCAACTCATCCCAGGTACTGTGTATTATAAGGATATAACCACTGATTCCTAAGGTTGCGACTCAATTAAACCTTTAAAAAGAGATATCTCAGTTTGTGCATATTGGGTTTTTGTTATTTTGATCTTATTTTATTCAGATAAATATTATGTATTTTTCTAAACCTGTGTGGTGTGTTTTTGTGATGTTTTTACTGTGCTACTGTATGATTTATTACACAAATACTTCACACATTGCCTTCTAAGTTAAGCCTGCCTGCTCTGTGCCAAGCTACCAGAGGGTGCGTACAGGATAATTTGGGTTGTGCCGTGACTTACCCTGACTAGGACTATGGTGCCTACTTGGACATGGTGCATACCTCTGCCAACTAGAGACCCATTTTCTAACACTGGTGCTCAGTGGTGAGTATAGGACTTGTATTTTTGTAGTGCAAGTGGAGCTGGGAAGTTTGACCTGGCTAAACTGGAGAATTACACAGTCCCTCAGCTGAAGGGCTTTTGCAATGATTTAGGGATACCTGCCCGTGAAGCTTCCAAGATGGGAGAGTTTCAAAATGCGCTGAGGGCTAGGCAGAGTCCAGCATCCAAGAGAATGATTAGTTGGGGGAGTCTGAGAAGGGCTTTTCTGAGGAGCTACCAACAGCAGTAGGTATGACCCCCCCTAGTTGTGCTCCTCCAGTGACACTAGGAAGCAGGGTCTCCAGTCATAGCCTGAATGCAGAGGAAAGGGGAGAATTCCAGCTGCAGTTGGCATGATTAAAAATAGAGGCAGAGGAGAGGAGAGCTGAATGGCAGGCTGAGGCTGAAAGAGCTTTAATTGAGAAGAAATTTAAATTGGCTTATGCACTGAGTCTAAAAGAGCTGGAGCTCAAAGCTAGGTAGTCTTAATCCAGCAGTAATGGTGGTAGCATACATGCAGGGCCTGCTGGAGACAAGAAGGTTGATATACCAAAGATTTGGTGCCCAATTATGTGTTGGGAGATGACACTGACAAGTCGTTTTCAGCTTATGAAGTTGCACTAAAGGCACATGGGGTTCCTGAAGAGCACTGGAGGGTCGGTCCGTGGTAACACATGCCTACACTTGAATGGGACATACTTCTGACATTAGAATTTGGGAACCAGAACAAGTACACTCCTGTGAAAGCCATATTGATTGCAAATTTGGCCTGAACCCTGAGAAGTATCGCCAAAGATTCATGGACAGTAACAAGCTCCCCAACCAATCCAGGGTAGATTTCATTGATTACTCCAGTAAGGCACTGAATGGCTGGGTGCGGGGCAGCAAAGTCAGTGATTATGTTGAGTTGTACAATTTAATCCTGAGAGAGCACATGCTCAGTATTTGGTTCACAGAGTTTCACCAGCATCTAGTTGACAGTAAGCTGACTGATTCCAGGAAGCTTGTTGAGGATGCTAACCTCTGGGCTAGCACCAGAGTGTCCATAAAGGTATCTCCAGGGACACCCACAAAGGTGGTTATGGTGCCCAACAGAAGAAAGAGGCTTTTAAAATTGTCACTGCAGGCTAGTGACTCATTTTACCAATTGTGATTAGCACATTGGGACGCCCTTATAATTCCCTTGTATATGGTACCTAGGTACCCTCGGTATTGGGGATCAGCATTTCTTTTGCCATCTAAAAGGAGCTCAGACAATTCTTATACAGGACTGCAACTGCAGCCTGAGTGAAATAAAGTCCACGTTATTTCACAGCCATTTTACACTGCACTTAAGTCACTTATAAGTCACTTATATCTCTAACCCTCACTTAGTGAAGGTTAGGTGCAAAGTTACTTAGTGTGAGGGCACCCTGGCACTATCCAAGGTGCCCCCACATTGTTCAGGGCAATTTCCCCAGATTTTGTGAGTGCAGGGACACCATTACACGTGTGCACTACATATAGGTCAATACCTATATGTAGTGTCACAATGGCAACTCCGAACATGGCCATGTAACATGTCAGGGATCATAGAATTGTCACCCCAATACCATTCTGGCCCGGGTACTGACAAACTAACTCTCTGGGGTTTTCTCTGCAGCTACCGCTGCTGCCAACCCTTAGACAGGTTTCTACACCCCTGGGGCCTCGGCAGCTCAGTTCTAGAAAGGCAGAACAAAGGATTTCCTCTGAGAGAGGGTGTTACACCCTCTCCCTTTGGAAATAGGTGTTAAGGGCCTGAGAGGAGTAGCCTGTCGTGGCCTCTGGAAATGCTTTGAAGGGCACAGATGGTGCCCTCCTTGCATAAGCCAGTCTACACCGGTTCAGGGATCCCCCCCAGCCCTGCTCTGGCGCGAAACTGGACAAAGGAAAGGGGAGTGACCACTCCTCTGACCAGCACCTCCCAAGGGGAAGTGCCCAGAGCTGCTTCTCCAGTGTGTCCCAGACCTCTGCCATCTTGGATGCAGAGGTGTGAGGGCACAATGGACACCTTTGAGTGGCCAGTGCCAGCAGGTGACATCAGAGACCCCTCCTGATTGGTGCTTACCTTTCTCAGTAGCCAATCCTCCTCTGAGGGCTATTTAGGGTCTCTTCTGTGGGTTTCTATTCAGATAATAAATGCAAGAGCTCACCAGAGTTCCTCTGCACTTCTCTCTTTGACTTCTGCCAAGGATCGACCGCTGACTGCTCCAGGACACCTGCAAAACCACAACAAAGTAGAAAGAAGACTACCAGCAACATTGTAGTGCCTCATCCTGCCAGCTTTCTCGACTGTTTCCTGGTGGTGCATGCTCTGAGGGCTGTCGGCCTTCACCCTGCACTGGAAGCCAAGAAGAAATCTCCCATGGGTCGACGGAGTCTTCCCCCTACTCCAGTAGGCACCAAACTTCAGCTTCACTGGTACTGTGGGTCCCCTCTCATCCTGACGAGCGTGGCCCCTGGAACACAGGTGGTGGACTGAAGTGACCCACACTGTCCAGTGGTCCAACTGTCCAAATTTGGAGGGGGTAAGTCCTTGCCACCCCTCCCCAGACAGTAATCCTGTACTCAGTGTGATCTGCAGCTACAAGGGCTTCTGTGTACATCCTGCATGCACAGCTGAGCCTAGGTCCCCAGTACTCCGTCCTGCGATGCTCAACTCCCTGAGTCGATCTCCGGTGTCGTGGGACCTCTCTTTGCATTTTTGAGATGACCGCTGTGTTCAGTCTTGTTGAACTCGTGTTAAAGGACTTCTGTAGGTGCTTCCTTCCTGTCCATTGGCTCTCTACGTTGCTGAGGGACCCCTCTGTCTCCTCTCCCAAGTGGAGACATCCTGGGCTTTCCTGGGTCTGGGCAGCACGCTTTTTCTTCAACCGCAACTCTTGCAGGTAGCAAGGTTTGTTTGTGGTATTTTGCCAAGGAAACAACTCTGCATCCTTCAGCACACCGTGGGACATCTTCTGCAATCCTGTAGCTTCTTCCAACTAGAGGCAGCCATTTTGCACCTTCATCCGGGGTTTAGTGGGCTCCTGCCACCCTGGACACTTTAGTGGCTCTTAAACTTGGTCCCCTTCCTTTGCAGGTCTTCAGGTCCAGGAATCCATCTTCAGTGCTTTGCAGTCTGTTGTGGTCTTTGCAAAAACTTTATCACAACTGTGTTTTTGGGGAAATAGTAGTACTTTGGTACTTTACTCCTACTTTCAAGGGTCTTGGGTTGGGGTCTTCTTTACCCCTTAGTATTTTCTAACACTCCCAGCGACCCTCTATGCACTACACTTGCCTAGGGGTGCATTTGTGGTTCACATTCCACTTTCTGAGTATATGGTTTGTGTTGCCCCTAGGCCTATTGCATCCCATTGTACTTTACCATGTTTGCACTACTTTTCTGACTGTTTTACTTAACTGATTTGGTTAGTTTTGTATATTTTGTGTATGTTACTTACCTCCTAAGGGATTATGTCCTCTGAGATATTGTTGGCACATTGTCACTAAAATAAAGTACCTTTATTTTTAGTAACTATGAGTATTGTCTTTCTTATGATATAGTACCTATATGATATAAGTGGTATTGCATGAGCTTTGCATGTCTCCTAGTTCAGCCTTGGCTGCTCTGCTATAGCTACCTCTATCAGCCTAAGCTGCTAGAACACCTACACTACACTCTACTAATAAGGGATAACTGACCTGGCATAAGGTGTAAGTAACATTGGTATCCACTACAACCCAGGCAGCCTCCTACAGACTCTGTCACTCCCCAGGAGATTTCTTCAGTCCTTCTGGTACAGGATGGAGACAGGGAGTCCCCAGAGCATGCACACCATGGAAACTGTTGAGTTGCTAACTTGGAGCTCAGGTTGCTGAAGAAAAGTGTCTCTTGTTGACACGTTGTTGAAGTAACAACATTTCTTGCAGCAGGCTGCGGTTGATCCGAGGTCAGAAGAGTCTAAAGTTGCTGCAGAGTATTCCTGAAGGAAACTTGCAAGCAGAATCTGAAGAGAATCCACAGGAGAGACCCTAAATAGCCCTGAGAGGGGGATTGGCTACCTTATCAGGTATGGACCTATCAGGAGGGGTCTCTGACATCACCTGCTGGCACTGGCCACTCAGAGCCCTCCAGAGTGCCCCCACACCTTGCAAAGCAAGATGGCTGAAGTCTGGGACACAATGGAGGAGCTCTGGGCACCACCCCAGGGGTGGTGATGGACAGGTGAGTGGTCACTCCCCTTTCCTTTGTCCAGTTTCTCTCCAGAGCAGGGGAAGAGGGGTCCCTGAACCGGTGTAGACTGGTTTATGCAAGGAGGACATCACTTGTGCCCTTCAAAGCATTTCCAAAGGCTGGGGTAGGCTACCCCTTCCCAGCCTGTAACACCTATTTCCAAAGGGAGAGGGTGTAACACCCTGCTCTCAGAGGAAATTCTCACATTCCACTTTCTTAGTATGTGGTTTGTGCTCGCCCAGGCCCATTTCTAACTATTGTGATTTTCACTAAGTGCACTGTTTTCGAACTGCTTTCTTATCTATTTCTGCATACTAGTGTATATATTTTGTGTATTACTTACCTCATAAGAGAGTGTAGTCTCTTTGGCATTTTTGGTATTTGTGTCTCCAAAATAAAGTACCTTTATTTTTGTAATACTGAGTATTTTCTTTCATGTGTGTGAGTACTGTGTGACTGTAGTGATGTTGCATGAGCTTAGCATTTCTCCTAGTTAGGCTTTGGCTGCTCATCCACACTACCTCTAGAGAGCCTGGCTTCTAGACACTGTCTACATTACACTAATAATGGATAACTGGACCAGCCTCCTTCATTGGTGGTGCAGCAGTGGATTAAGAACTTGCAATTGCCGTATGGCTCTGTCACCTGGTGCTTTCCACAGGAAAGACTACTTTACACCTGGAGCTACACAAATATATCTAGAACAGGTTTCTAGTCTCTTACTTTCCTTTCCAAGAGACTAGAGGTTAGGTAGGTTAGGTTCACCCTATACCACCCTAAAACACACGTCATGTCCAGCGCTGGGCCTAGCTCTGAGGTCATGGGTACGTCCTATGAGGACCTGACCTTCAAGGAATTGAAGGAGCTTTGTTCAGGCAGGAAACTAGATGTCATGTGAGAAATTGGCTGATTGCAGGAGTCCCCTAACTTTTTACCCCATTTTTCACTTTTTGCTGGTGTTTTCCTGACTCTGATGGTGCCCTGGGTACCGCTAACCAGTCCCAGGGCTGGTGCTCTTTATAAAATGAGTTTGCAAATTAGGCTAATTATAATTGGCTAAGTCAACCTACCTATAAGTCCCTAGCATATGGTAGGACATATGGGTTTAGGAACCCCAGCATAGGTGGTACACCCATAGGAGCACTGCTGAGGTGCCCAGTGTAATTTTAAAGGCAGGCCTGCCTTGCTGGCTGCTTTTAAATTAAAGTTATATGCAAATTCGACTTTGGAATTAAAAGTGGTTCCAAAGTCTTAAACTACCTTATTTTTACATATAAGTCACCCCTAAGGTGTGCCCGATGTGCCCCTAGAGTTGGGTGCCATGAAACTATAAGCAGGGACCTTATAAAAACTTTAAAAGCCCTGGTGAGGTAAAACAGCCAAATTTGTTTTTCCCTCACTAAGTGAATGACCTCCATAGGCTAACATGGGGAGTCTTAGGGGCATATTTATACTCTGTTTGCACCGAATTAGCGTCATTTTTTAAACTCTAATTCGGTGCAAAACCAACTCCATATTTATACTTTGGCGCTAGAACCGCCTAGCACCACATTTATGGAGTTAAAGTCATTTTTTGGACATGGAAACCTGCCTTATCTTAATGAGATGCGAGGTAGGTGTTCCAGTGCAAAACATGACTCCAAGGCCTTAACGCCATATTTATACTCCCGTGCAAAAATGGTGCATGGGAGGCAGGAGGGGTCAAAAAATGCTGCAAAGCTTGCTTTGCCCCATATTTTAACCCCTGGTCAGGGCAGGCGTTGGGGGACCTGTGGGCCTTTTTCCATGGAGGAATACCATGGAATAAGCCCACAGGTGCCCTCCCCAGGCCCCAGGGACACCCCACCCACACCAGAGGGACTGCGGAGGATAGAGGACCCCATCCCAGGTACGTACAGGTAAGTATTTAATTTAATTATTTTGTAGTGCCATAGGGGTCCCTGAAATGGGCCCCCAAACATGGCACAGGGTGCAATGGCCATGCCCAGGGGACCCTGGTCCCCTGTGCTGGCCATTGGGGTTGTGGGCATGACTCCTGTCTTTTCTAAGACAGGAGTCATGTGGTATGGATGGTTTTGCATCAGAAAATGACTCTAAGCAAGTTAGAGTCTTTTTTTTTGTTCACTCAAACCTTCCTAACGTCATTTTTTGATGCAAAACCCCCTCCCCCAATACCGCCAGCCTCACACGACCAGTGTCTTTTTTTTTACACTAGTCTACCCTTTGCACCAGCTTGCACCATTCCATAAATATGATGTCTGGCTGGTGCACAGAAATGGTGCAAGCCGGTGCTAAACATTTTGGTGCAAAACTGCGTTAGTACAGTTTTGCACCAAAAAGTATTAATCAGGGCCTATATTTTAATTAACAAAGTTCCCTTATGTTTCAGATACCTCATGTTTGGTATCAAACTAATTGTTATAATAAATCCCACAACTTACAATTGTTGGATTTAATATAACTAGTTCAGGTAAAGAGTTGTAATCTCTAACTGAAAAGTTGCCAACTTCAGCTATGCAGTGCCCTTCTCTGATTGGCCAGCCTCTGGCTGCCTGGCCAGGCTACCTTAATGAGGTATAAAATGGTCTGGGCTGAACACAAAGAGATGTGCTGGGGGGAGGAGAACTCTGTAGCAGATGGGGAAGCAGGAAGGGGGAGGGCTGCCAAACTGGTCTTCAAAGGCAGGGAAAAGCATGTGGAGTAGCCCAACACCTCCCTCACATCCTGCAAACCCTGAAAATTAGGTGCCCTCTTTATTAGATTAGGAGAGTGCAGGCGAGGAGTGTGTGTAGGAATTTTATCCACACCAGTGGGTGGGCTCAGCCAGATGAAACCTCCAATAATCGGTTTCAGCCATGATGGATTTTTGAAGAATGGTGCTCCCTGGGATTGATTTTTTCCACAGTTCCCAGGAAGAGGTGATCATAGGGGAAGGACCCTGCGTCTGATTGGAGAACCAGGACCCCCCTGTTTTTCAACCAGGGGCAAGGATAAAACTGGCAGAGTTGGACCCACACCTCAGTTACCTACCAAGTTCCGACCACATTCATGCAGGAAATAACATCAGAAGAAGAAGGACTGCCCTGCTGGAACCCTGACCTGTACCTGGACACTGCACTCTGAAGGACTGGCCCAGCTGCACACTTGGGCTTCACCACTGAAAGGACTTTGCCTGTCTTCTACTACTTAAAGAAGGGACTCCCTTTTTGCTATAGGTACAAAGGAGATGCCCAGAGTCCCCTGCTTCAAGTCCTGCAAGCAGAGCCCAGCTAACTAGCTTCCAGTTGCCATTTGAGATTTTTGTCCAGGTGCATTCTGGGTATTGTAGTCCCAACTCCCAAGGAGCAACTCAGAGCTTCTGGAATCTTGGATCAAGTTATGGACATTCCAATGGCCCAAAAAGGACCTCTGCAAGAAGATCCAGACGTTTGGAGACGTTTGGAGCCACTCCATAGGTTGAATTGAGGTGCATTGTGGGAGTTGTGGTCCCAGACCGCATGAGGCAAACCAGAGACTCTGAACCATTGGCTGATGCTGTGGACCACTTTCCTGAATCAAGAAATACTTCTGAAAGTAAGTGTGACAGTGTTACCTCACTCGTGACCTGAACTCCGGACTTTGTCCCTTTCCAGTGTGACCTTTTTAACCCTTTGAGCGCTAGTTGCTTGTATGCTCTAGAAAATATTATTTGTTTAGAAATTCAAATCTCAGGTTCTGATTTTAATCATTTTGGTGTCATTTTAAAGATAAAAATATAATTTATTTTTATAAATTCGAGTTGGATTTTATTGTGTTTTGTGTTTTACTTATTTACTGTTTTGTGGCTTTCAAATGCTTAACGCACGTGTCTCCTAAGTTAAGCCTTGTCGCTCATTGTCAGGCAACCAAGGGTTGAACTGGGTTTAATTTATTGAGACCTAACTGGACCTAAGTGGGAGTTAGTAGCCTATTACTATGTGTAGGTACTTACCTGCCCTTACCAATAATCAATTTTCCAACAGAGGAAGAACCCAAACAAGAATTTCCTTTTGAGCTTCCTTCTCCAGGATGAACAAAAGCATGCTGATGACCAGGAGGAGGAAGAGGAGGTTGAGGGAGATTCTAACCCCATAGTATCAGAGAATCTTCCTTCAGGTTCAGGGGAGGGCTTTTCCAAAGATCTTCTACCTAGCAGACCCCCTAGCGTAGCTTCCAGTGGGAAGGAAGATCACCCAGTTAGGGCTCCTGTTACACCCAGAGGTCCGGTCACTAGAGTCACAAAAGCTAGGGAAAGATCTGCCTCTGCCCATTCCCTTATCAACCCAGTGCCTGTGGGATCCCACTGCACAACTCCAGGAGAGGACTCCATACATAGGGAGCTCAGGGAACTGGGACTGGAGGAGGCCAGTCTGAGGCTGCAGCAGCAACAGCTAGGTCTAGATAGGGAGGCCTTGGCAGTGGAGAGGGAAAGGCAGGTGTTGTGGTTAGCACCCCATGGTGGCAGCAGCAGCAGCAGCAGTAGCTTCAGGGATTATAGAGTCAGGGAGATCTCTTTTGATGCTGGAAACATGCACACAATTGTTCCCCCATACAAGGTGGGGGGTGACATCCACAAGTGATTTGCTGCACTTGAGTGGGCCTGCAAAGTTCAGAGGGTCCCTCAAAGGCAGTGGGCTGCTTTTTTCTGGTTGTCCCTTTCTGACAAGGGGAGGGATAGACTTCTCACTGTCAGGGAAGAAGATTCAGACAACTACAGTGTTCTTAAGTCAACCCTTTTAGATGTTTTTGTTCTCACCAGTGAACAATATAGGATCAAGTTCAGGGAGATCAGAAAAGAGGCCTTACAGGATTTTATTAACTTTGTGGACTGCTCTGTTAAAGCTTTAGAAGGCTTGTTACATGGCAGCAAAGTGTCTGATTATGACATGGGCTTGTGTAATTTGTTACTGAGAAAGCATATTTTGAATAACTGTGTGTCTGACTTGTTGCCCCAATACTTGTTAGGCTCAGATCTGACCTCTTCCCAAGAATTGAGAAAGAAGGCAGACAAATGGGTAGGAACAAAGGTGAGAAGAAAAGCTCATACAAGGGGTAACAAAGACAAGAAGAAGGGTGGTAAGTCTCATAATAAAGGTGTGGACAAGGATAAAACCAAAGAATCTTCATCAGGCCCACAAAATTCTTCTGGGGTGGGTTTGAATCATCCTCTTCTCATCACAATCAGCCTTGATGCTATATTTGTAAAAATATAGTCAGCAGGGCAGGAGACTGCTCTTGCCCTAAGAAAAGGACCAAACCTCCCACCACCACCACTACCCCCACTGCTACAACTAGTGCCCCTAGCAATAGCAGGGGTGGTGGGAAAACTAACACAACAAATAGTCAGTCCAAGGGTGTAACAGGGCTCACTCTGGGAAGTGTCATAGGGGTTGGTCTAGTTAGGAAAACCCCTTGTTGCTTGTCCACTTAATATTAATAAGTACAAGCAACAACCCCTAAGAAATGGTGTTCAGGTTAAGACCTATAGGGACACATGTGCCAGTGTTACAACATTGACTGAAAAACCGCTGGCCCCTGAGCAATACCTACTTGGGTGGTCATTATGAACACGGCAGTAAACACCGCTGACCGCCGTGGCGACGGTGAACAGAAGACCGCCATTGGCGGTGAACAGAAACCCGGCATATAACAAACCAAAAATATGATTCCGACAAAAGTCACCAGTCCACCAGTCTCTGCCAGGACCCTGTCGGCAGAAATGCTGGACCTCCCACCCCGCCACCGCCGAGCACACCCACATCTTGCCCTCCAAATAATGATGCACAAATCACCTTGGTGGTCAGTACAAGCTGAATCACAATTGGCGGTGCAGACCGCCATGGGAGGCAAGTGGACCCAACCGTAAGAGGTGCGAACAGTGGATAAGTTAGAAACCCACACACCTGACACACATCCACAACACCATAAAACACTCACAGACACACCCCACAATCCCTTGCCACGAAAGTAGGCCAAAGAAGACAGAGACCACAAGAAGCAGACACCGAACGCCACAATCCACAAGACTCACACCCAACCAAAGAAGAGCACCCTCACAGTGATTCCACCCCAGATACCATTCACCACACTCACCATGTCACCCACCAAACATCTGCGCTTCACAGAAAGGTAGCTAAGGACCATGGTGGATGAGATCCTGAAGGTGGAGCCACAACTATTCGGGGCTCAGGTGCAGCACACACCCATCGCCAGGAAGATGGAGCTATGGCAGACTATTGTCAACAGGGTAAAGGCAGTGGGACACCTTCCACGCACCAGGGACAACATCCGCAAGAGACGGAATGACCTGCGAGGGAATGTCAGGGCCATGGCATCCAGGCACCACATTGCAGTCCAGAAGACTGGGGGAGGACCTCCACCAACACCACCCGACCACACTGACTGGGAAGGAAAGGTACTGGCCATCCTGCACAGTGAGGGACTCAGTGGACTCACTGGAGGAATGGACTTGGGTAAGTCGTCAACATTTACCCCATATCCATCACACCTGGAATGCATGCCCCACCCCACCCCTCCAAGACCCACCAGGACCAATACCCCACCCAGCCCACAGGCACTGAATCCACCACCCCAGCATGCTCACAAACCCATTAACAGGTCTACATCCCTCCCCCTGTGCACAGCCACCCACCCCTGCAAGGAAACACAATGGCATATAACACCCACAATGCTGCTCCACATACAAAGCCAAAAGCAATGCCAACCCCACTAAAGCATCCTGCATGGTCCCAAAGTGTGTAAGCTGCACAAACCCGCCCATGCCTCTGCACCCCATCCGACCATGTGAATGTTACAGACATGTCCATTTCCCCCAACAGGCACCACCACCCATGCCACCCTGACGGACAGGACAAGGAGTGCCAGTGCCCAACAGGGAGACAGTGGCAGCTCACAGGACACTGGGGATGGAACCCTGGACACCGATGAGCAAGCTGGCCCCTCACACAGTCCTGGACTGTCACCATCCAGCAGCCCCACCCAGGATACCACTGACATCCCGACCACCCAGGCAAGAACATTAGCCCAGGGCAACCATCTACACACCTGTGTATCCAGGCCACAGACCAGTGGAACACAGGTACAGAGGCCACAGTCACCCCAACCAACAGGCAGGAAGACGATGGCTCCAGTACAAGTGGCACCGCCAGACCTGTTCAGGGGACACAGGCACAGGGGGCTAGGCACAGTGGGAGGGCATCACTGGCCCAGGGGGTAGGCCACATGATGGATGCTGCAGCCCAGGATGTGATCTCTGAGGTCCCTGGGGCCTACCAGCATATCCATGACCGATTGGCCCAGATACTAAACACCTTGGAGCAGAGTCAGGGGATGCAGCAAGCACACCAAGAGGCCATGGAGCAGTGGAAAATGCACAACGCCACAATGGCCAGGATAGCAGGTGTGCTGCTGCAGCTTGTACAAACACAGCCTGAGGCCCACACAGTACAGGAAGCCCCAACTACAGCACAGGAGACAGACAGGACAATGCGAGCATCAGCAGCAACTTCACACAAACTACCCTCAGAGGAAACACAGGGGACATCCATCTCATCCCCTATAGGCCACCAACAGACGCTCAAACAGACCCTCAGGCCAAGATATGGGACTGGAACACTTGCCAAGAACAAGACCCCCTCAAAGAAGTGACTCTGCAATAATCTGTCCACCAACCATCCCACACAATCAACCACCAAACAGTGCTAACAATAATTAAGAACTCATGTGAGTAGTGATGGACCTACCAATACTTACAACAATGCTGCCACCATGTTGGCATTTAGGATAACCACCCTTGACCCACTGCCATCACTGTAATTTGCACAATTCAATTCATGCACCAAATAAAATACATATCACACCTGTAACATTGTCCCCTGTCATAATGTGTGAACAAAGTGAAGTATGGATCCAACTGGTTGATAACTACTTTATTTGTACCTGCGTAGCATGAAATGACCTACTCACCTTACATGTTGTTGTGCCTAAATATGTTTAGAAAAAAAACACTAAATTGTATTCTGTCCTATGCAGACCTGGACACAGTGGCAATTAGTGCATTCCAACCCCCCATAGATGACAAGGCACATTGACAGTATGATTCACAGACACCAATCTCAGCCCTTAGTCCCACATAGTTACTGGAAGTAGAGTTGTATCAGTTGAGTCCTGGAATTGACATCTTCCCCTTCCTCATCATCACCATCACTGGTCTGGATATACAGCACCCTCCACCTCCAAGAGGAGGAAAGAATTTCTCACAGCCACATTGTGCAGCAGGCCACCACTATTCTACACACCATTTCAGGCCCATAGGCCAGGGAACCACCGGAGATATGTAGACAACGAAACCTAGCCTTCAGGAGACCTAGTGTGCGCTCTGTCACCCTCCTAGTACAACCATGGGCCTCATTGTAATTCCTCTCTGCATCTGTCCCATGATTCCTCACTGGTGTCAGGAGCCAACACACGTTGGGATAGCCAGAATCACCTAGAAAAAGGAACAAAACAGAACTGTCATTGACAAGCCTCAGAGGCAGACAGCCTGGCTGTCTGCTAGGTGGCAGTTAGTGACAGAAACATCTACCTATGATCCACCCTCTGTCCTCTTGTAGTTGTTACATCTTGTGTGACACACTACTGTTTCTCAGCACAAAGGAATCATGGACTGAACCAGGGAACATAGCATTCACAAATGAGTTGTACTGGTCTGCAGTACATACCAATTGAATATTCATGGAGTGAAAGTTCTTCCTGTTTCTGTACACCTGTTCACTGACTCTTGGGGGGATGATAGGTATGTGGGTGCCATTGATGGCACCTATCACATGGGGAATGTTTGCAAAGGCATAGAAGTTGACTTGATGGCAGGGAGGTCAGTATTTTGGGGAAACCTCACATAGGACTGCAGGTGTCGTACAAATGCATTCAGGAATCTTGTCAGTATCATGCTAAACATTGGCTGTGAAAATCAAGCACCCATGCCCACTGTCACTTGAAATGAGCTAGTGGCCAGGAAATGGAGTGCAGAGAGCACGTGCACTTCAGTAGGGATGGCATGCCGATTACGATTTGCCAGAGTCAGTGCAGGATCCAGTAATCACAAAGTTCAAGAATAGTTGCACAGGTGAGTCTGTAATTGATAATGAAGTGACACTCCACCATGGTCCGCATTTCCACAAGTGGTCTGTACACCGATGGGGCCCTTCCTCGCCACAAGGGTCGGTACCTAGGGGGAGCTGGAAACACGTGTGAGGAACACACATACATCGGCACACATTGTCAGTCACTGACCACTGCTGACTTGATTGTAGGGAGTCAAATGCATAATGTGTTTGACATAACATCAAATTGACCACAATCATTGATCAGGGATTGTCAGGTGGGGTAATGTTAATGGTCACATGCATATGTGTGTTTGGTGAACATTAGGGCCTGCATTGTGCAGTTGGCAGTATTATAAATGCCTAGTGATTGCCAAAATGTCTGCCCCCTGTAATCCAGAACTGTTGTGCTGGAAGTGACCTCATACCGCTAGCATTGACGTAACAGCGTAAGGGGGTGTTTACCGCTGTGCGTAAAGTGATTGGTTAACATGGATGTCAATGGGGAATCCTAGCGTATCATGATCGCCGCTGGAGGTGACGGTGCACACCGCCGCGGCGTGCACGCAAACTCGACACCCCAACTTCACTTGACTCCCTGATCTTGTGCAAGCAGGTATTCCACTGAGTGTACTGCTGTGTCCTGCCTCTGGTCATGGAAGTGGCTCGTGTTGCAGGGGAAAGGTCCCCGGCCTTCACCCAAGAGGAACTGGAGAGGCTTGTCGAAGGGGTCCTGCCCCTGTACACCAAGCTCTACAGACGGCCAGAAGTACAAGTGAGTAGGGGGATGGAGGGCAATGGTTGTGTGTAATGGATGGTGTTGCCAGCATATATGTGTGCACCTCTGACCCTGGATGGGCTATGGTTCCTGACATGCTGCGTGTGTATGTGCTGTTAGTCTGTTTGTACTGTCCATCCCATAGTGGACGTATAGCCAGCTGTATATGTTTGCCAAGTGCCTGACCTCTGTGATACATTTCTGTGTGTCCCTTTTAGGTCTGCGCCCACCAGAAGAGGGCACTTTAGCATGCAATCGCCAAGGAGGTGAGGACCCTGGGGGTCTACAACCAGCGGAGCACCCACTGCAGGAAGAGGTGGGAGGACCTGCGGCACTGGGTGTGAAAAATCTGCGAGGCCCAGCTGGTGAAGTCCTCCCAACCGGAAAGGGGTGCCCGTCAGGCACTGACCTCTTTATGCTACGCATCCTGGCGGTGGCGGACCCAGACCTGAATGGGCGCTTGAAGGCTGCACATACCATATATTTGACCCTGGATGGATGTCTGTGTGTGCATTCGGGTTTATGCTGCTTAGTTGCAGGGACTAAGTCCATCTACATGATGGCCCTCATAGGGAGTAGGGGTGTTTTGGTCAGCTCTTCTACACGTCGGGTCCTTAAGTTGTTTAGGGGAATGGGTATAGAACAGGGTTCTGGACACTAGTCAGGGGCATGGCCATGGGTATAGTGGAAGGTGCTGCCTGTTGGAGGGTCTTCTGGGTGGGTGTATGTATGAACCACTATGTGTACTCCTTTCAGCTATTTACAAGTGTTGCTTCTGTTTTGTCTCCCCATCCCTGTTCTCTTGTGTTGTCTGTGTACATCAGCATCATCTAGCGAGGGAGCTGAGGCACCGGTGAGTGGGGATGCAGCGGCCCACGGATCCTCGGAGGCAGAGTAATCTGACGCCAAGGGGACCAGTGGGTTGGAGGGTGAGGGGACTACCACGGGGGAGGCAACTACCACTGGAGGTGGTGACTCCGATACCTCCTACGATGGGGGCTCCCTGGCGGTGGCGGACCCTAGTGGGCCCACACCTACTGTATCATCTTCCACCACACCCCATGCCATCACCACCCTCCCATTTGCTCCCCACCGAGTTGCCCGTGGCCGCTCACCCAGAAGGGTGGGCGTCTCCTTCGCTCCAGTCACCTTTTCCCCTGCTCCAGTCAGACCTGCTGCCATCACGGAGGAGGCTATTGACCTCCTGAGAACCATCTCTGTAAGGCAGACAACCATTGTCATTCCCATCCAGGGGCTAGCATCAGAGATGCAGCAGACCAATACCTATCTGGATGTCATTCATGGTGCCGTGCCTGGCCTACAGAGATCTTTTTAGGCTCTGGCCTCCTCTTTGACGGCAGCCAGTGTCCCTGGTCCTTCCGTCCCCCCTCCAACCTCCTCTACCTCTTCCAGCACCCCAATCCCTGCACCCGTCCAGAGCACACATTCTGACACGCAGGCACACACCTCAACACACAAGAATCACACTTCTAAACACAAGCACCACACCTTCCACCACAAGAATTCACACAGCCAACATACACATGCACACACAGCAACATCCACTTCCCCCAGTACGCCTCCCTGTCTGTCCCATTTACATGCACATCCCCCGGCACTGCACCTTCATTCACTGTTGTTGAGCCTATTCCTGCAGTCACCACAATAGCACACATCCATATATGCACCCCAGACACCACACCTGCAATCACCACAACTACTTTAGTTGACACATGCAGCACACTCACCAGACTTGCAGACACCCACACAACATACATTCACACTGGCAGCCTGTCTTCTTCCACTGTGTCCAGCCCCCTGCTCCAAAAACACACCAACGCACCAAAACACCCACCCATCACACATCCACCACACCTCAGCATACTGTCCAGTCACCTGCACCCACAACACACACCCCTACACCACTTACGTCCACACCATCTGCCTCCACTCCCACGCCCTCCTCCAGGTCCAACCCAACTGCTCCAAAAAAACATTCCCTCTCCCGTGCTGACCTCTTCCAAGCCACTGGCCCACCAGGTCTCATCCCCAAACGTGCACACCTCCTTGCCCTTTCCACTCCTTCCACTTCACAGCCCGCCCCTGTCCACCCTTCACATTCCCTCGCCCCTTCCCCAGAGAGGAAGAAGCCCTGTGCTGAGCCAATTCCATCAGGCTCCACCCGGTCCAAGCAGACTTCCCCTCCTTCCAAGGCCAAACCTAAACCCCGCCACGTTCCAAACACAAATCCAAGCCCCACCCCTGTTGAAAATCCCCACCCCCACCACCCCCTGCCCCTGTTCCCTAAGGTGTTTGGATGTCCCATTGTTGCCCCTATAAGGTGGAGTACCATAGCACTTGTGGGAGTCAGGTTGGGGCCATTGTAGCCCATGGGACTCATGACACTATGGACTTGCCATTGGCCTTACATGTGAATCATTTGCTCAGAGAGCTGCATTAGACGTTTATGTGTGGCCTGTGTTTTGGCAGCATACTCTGAATCCCTGGTCTCTCTTTTCATTGTTTGTGGGGCATTTGTATGTACTTTGGGCTTTTGACTTTGGTGGAGGTAAGAGCTGGCCTTTCCACGCAAGACAGTACTCTTGTGAACTGAGTGTTTTGCAGTTGCCAAGGCTTGTGGGTGTCCTTCCACAAAGTTCTTCATGCACTATGCATCTCCAGACCCCAGAACTCCATCCTGCAATGCACAGCTTTCTGAGTGGTTCCCTGGCAGCGTGGGAGCCTTTGTTGTAGTGCTGCCAGGGCCTTATTTTATACCTTCTTTTTCCCTGTGCTGTGGTAGTCCTGTGCATGCTGCCCGGTCTTCTGTGGGCTCCTTGAGTTGCTGAGAGCCCCCTCCTGGGTAGAGTCCACCTGGTCCTTCCTAGTCCTGGGCAGCGCCATTTGCTCCAACTGCGAGCTTTGCACTTGCCAAGGCTTGTTCCTGGACTTCAGTGACGAAAACCATACTACAATCTTCTATTAAGCGTGGGACATCACTTGCACCAACCAGAAACCCGACTTTGTCTTCTTGGATGCAATCCTGACTGTTCTTCTTCAGCAGTGGTTCTTCTTTTGCACCTTCATCCGGGTTAACAGGCTCTCCTGTTCTTCCTGGACTCTTCTGTGCTTCTTGGACTTAGTCCTCTTCTTAAACAGGTCTTCAGGTCCAGGAATCCATTGTTGGTGTCTTGCAGTCTCTTCTGGTTCTTGCATAATCTTCTTTTTATTTTTTCTGTGTGTTCTGGGAAAGTTACTGTGTTTTACACCTGCTTTCCTGGGCACTGGGGTGGGTTCTTGGTATTTGTGTCACCAAAATAAAGCACCTTTATTTTTGTAACACTGAGTATTTTCTTCCGTGTGTGTGAGTACTGTGTGAGTGTATTGATATTGCATGATTGTTCATGTCCCCTAGTTAGGCCTTGGCTGCTCACCCACACTTCCCCTAGAGAGCCTGGCTTCTAGACACGATCTGCATTTCATTAATAAGGGCTACCTGGACCTGGTATAAGGTGTAAGTATAACAGGTACCCACCACACACCAGGCCAGACTCCTACATCCTTCCAGCAGTATTCTGTGTCAAGTATGTTTCTTGTCTGTTTTTATGGGAAAAATCCCCTGTACTTATGCTCAGTTTTGCAAAGCATTTTTATTGAGGGGGAGAGAAGGTTTCAACCAGTTACAACTGGTTCTGGGAGTGTCCCCTCTCTCCTCCAGCTCAGGCTCCAAACATCAATTGGGGCATACAACCCTTTTGTGTGAGGCCAGGGCACAGCCTTCACAGCTGCATGAGTGCCCCCACCTCCCCCTTCTCCCAGTCCAGGAAGACAATTCAAAAGGCAGATGCACCTCTGTGACACCTCCACCCTCCCTGAGTACAGGCTGACTGGAAAGTGCACAAAGCCCTGCTGTCTCTCTGCCCCAGACGTGGATTGGAGTCAAGCTGCAAAAAAAAAACCGAGTCTAAGCACAGAGAAATGCTCACTTTCTAGAAGTTTTATTTCTCTAATAGTAATAAAAAATCCACCTACACCAGTAAGCAGCATTTCTCACTACCATTACAAGCATACCAAACATGCCTACACTACCTCTCATAAACCAGACAAAACCTCCATATTCATTAGGCAGGGCATTTCTAATGCACTCCTATAAGGCAGCACTCACAGCATTGAGAAACAAATAGGCGGTGTGTCACTACCAGGACAGTCCACACTATTAGGCACATGTCCTACCTTCTACATACATAGCACCCTGCCCATAGAGCTAGCTAGGGTCTACATTAGGGGTGACTTACAATGTGTAAAAGGGGAGTTCAGGGCCTGGCAAGTAAATTTAGAATCCAATATGCTGTGGCAGCAAACTTGACTGCGGGTCCTGCGCTAGCAGGCCTGAGACAGGTTTGCAAGGCTACTTCAGTGGGTGGCACAAGCAGCGCTGCAGGCGCACTAGTAGCATTTAATTTACAGGCCCTGGGTATAGGGATACCACTACACAAGGGACTTACAGGTAAAATAAAGGTGCCAATCAGGTATAAGGCAATCATACCAAGTTTACAACGGAGACCACATGCAGATTAGCACTGATTAGCTGTGATAAAGTGACCAGAGCCATAATGTCAGCCAAAAAGGGTCAGAACAATTAGGAGAAGGCAAAAAGTTTGGGGAATGACCTTGTAGGAAGGAGCAGGTCCAATAGCCCCAAATGAATACAGAATCAGATATATTCTGCAGGTTGTTTCTCACCTGCCAGGCCAGTGGGGAGTCAGGGAAAAAGCTGAGGGATCCCCTGATCCCACTTCCCATCGTTTGCATCCCCTTTGAAAGGGTGAGTATCAATGGCATTGGTCCATTGGACTGCAAGACAGTCCTAGGCAACAGGTTCATCCTGGTTTTGGTGGACCATGGCACACACTACCCAGAGGTCATCCCTTTGAGAAAGGTGACTGCACCTTTGGTGACCAGAACTTTGATGGGGATCTTTACCCCTGTGGGGTTCCCATTGGAGATGTCTGACAGAGAGACTACCTTCATGTCTGTATACATGAATTCTATGTTGGATGCATGTGATGTAACTTACACGTTCCTCTTACCATGCCTTCTCTTTGCTTATAGAGAGGTAAGCCAGAGGTGCTTAGGGTTCAGTCCCTTTGAGGTTCTCTATGGGTACCCTGTTAGGGGACCCTTAGGCATTGTCAGGGAGGGTTGGGAGAAATCTCCCTGGAACACCACCCCAGGATGTGGTCAGCTATATGTTGGTCCTCTGTAACCAGATGCACCACTTCTGGAAAAAGACCAAGAGGAACCTTGAGGCCAGTCAAGAGGTAATGAAATGCTGGTATGACCGGAAGGCCACTCTTGTGGAGTTTCAACCTTGAGACAAAGTATGGGTCATGTAACCATTAGAGGCCAGAGATCCCCACTAAGGTTCAACTGCAGACTGAATGGGTCTCCGTGGGCAGGAAGGTCAGAGGGCCTGATACTTTCATTTCAAAGGCCAGTGCCTTGGCCTCACACAATGGTCTGCTAAACCTCCTACTAGTAACTTGGCAGACAAGACTGACCTTAAAGGGGAACTTGCGCAATTTAAACCACTCTTTGAAGTCTCATCCACTTCAAAGGCATTTTTGGGTATATGAACTCGGGCCCTTATTTATACTTTTTTAGTGCCGCATTTGTGTCATTGTTTGACGCAAAAGCGGCGCAAACTTACAAAATACGACTATATTTTCCAAGTTTTCTCCGCTTTTACGTCAAACAATGATGGAAATGCGGCGCTAAAAAAGTATAAATACGGGCCTCGGTCTCTGACCCCATTAAAACAGACACTTCTAGACCTACCCCTACACCCTGTCAGAGAAGCTACCTGGCTGCCCAAAGGACTCATCTTGACTGATTTGATGAGAAGGAGTGCTGCCCTGCTGTTGCCCTGCTGTCCTACTGGCCTCTGACTTTGCTGGAAGGACTCTGCCTTCCCAAAAAGTGCTCTCCAAGGGCGTGGAATGAGCTTGTCTTCTGTTTTCTAATGTCTCAGGGCCAAAAAGACTTCATCTCTTCAGGAAACTCCTTGTACATCGAACATCGCTGCACATCCTGCCGAAATCTACAAAAAGTCTGCATTGCGACAGAAAAATCGCCGCCCAGCCAAGCGGAAACAATGCAGCCCTGACTGGAAATTCGACACAGCGCCTGCGTTCAGCAGTTCGTAAGAAATTTGAAGAAATTCGTTTTGATATGTCTGTGATCATGAAGACCGCAAAAAAAAGACAAGCTAGTGCAGGGAAATGCACAGCTCTGATTGGCAGCCAAAACTTCAACCAGGCTTGGCTGCTTCGCTTAGTCCCAGAAAAAAAGTAAAACAAAAACAAAATGGGACAGGGTAGGTGATGCCCTGACTCCTTAGCTCTGGTGATGGGGCCCCAGAGGGACCCCACAGGAGCTCAAAGGATTTTTATTCAAATTTTTACTGTGGATCTAGCAAAAAATTTAAAAAAAGCAACATTGGCTCCCACACTTGATTTTACAATCCCCCGGTGGGCCAGGTTCCCAAGGCATTTACAATTTATATGGGGGGCACCTGGTCCCCTCGCGGCCCCAAGAACCCCAACTCCTGGGGCACATTGTTTAATAAAATGCTGCAGGAATTGCAGCTCCTCTGCTGTCCTGGAGACCGCCACCTCCCCGGGCTAGGAAAATTATGTGTGCGAGGGAAATCCTGGGGAACTCCACCTCCCCTGGGCTTTATCAATTAATTATGGGACAACACTCACCCTCCATAACCCTGGAGACCACCATCGCCCTGTGACTTTGTTTATAATCAGTGTGGAGGGGTGCATGGCCTCCCGAAGCCCTGAGGACCACCACCTCTTCAGGGCGTCACTATAAAGAGTTATAGCGGGTCTGTTTCAGACCCCTCCTGCCCAAGGGACCACCACCACCTCCCTGAGACACAATCACTAAACAATAGAAAGGGGGTCCGTTTAGGACCTCTGCAGCCCAAGGGCACCTTCCTGGGGCTATTTTCATAGGAGGGGGCCTGTGGCCCCCTTGTTGAGGCTTAGATGGCCCTGGAGACTGCCACCAGCCAGGGCCAGATCCTGCAATGTCCTTGGGTGCCCACCCCCAGGACATAGTTGTTTGCTTTTGCTTAGTGGGAGCTGACCGCTCCCACCAAGCACAAGAAAACTCTGCTTTCTGACAGGTGAACCTGTCAAGCATATCTGCGTGCAGGGAAGAGAGAATAAAACATTGCTCTAGTAAGCAGGAAGCTGCGATAAAAAGCAGCTCTTTGCTTGCTGGAGCAATGCTGAACCCTGCTGGGATTGCAGAAGGGCCTTGAGGCTTCCCCATGGTCCCAGATAGCTTATAAAGGACAAAAAATTAGCAGAGAAACTGAAAAAAGGCGGAAACAGAGGGCAGTAATGAGCAGAAAGGCAGAAACAGGGGCAAAAAGTGAGCATAACGGCACAAACTGAGGGCAAGAAACAAGCAGAAACACAAAAACAGTGGGCAAAAATAAGCAGGAAGGATCTGAGAGAAGAAACCAGCAGAAAGACACAAACAGAGGGCAGGAACGGAGCAGAAAACTGGCAAAAAAGTAGACACAGAGAGGGCAAGAAACACGCAGAGAGGCAAAAACATAGAGCAACAAATTATCATAAAATGGGCTAAGAGGCACAAACATAGGCCAAGTTGAGAGCAGAAAGGCAAAACAAATGGGAAGAAATAGGCAGAGAATCAGAAACAGAGGGCAGAAATGGTCAAACAGAAGATAAGAAACGAGCAGAAAGGGAGAAACAGAGGATGAAAGGATTCTGGGTTGGGTGATTATAGGGGATGTGGTGCAGACCCTGGCTGCAGGCTGTGTGCGGCATGGGGTTGGTTGGTTATAAGAGGCTGGCCAAAGCACCGAGCCATAGCACAAGCCCCACAACCAACCCCCCACCGTGCATGACCGGAGGCTGTGCGCAGAGTAGTTGGATGAACATACAGTAAAGAAAATTACTTTATGTTAAAAAAAACATAGATATTCACAGAAAAAATTAAAGGTTACAGGGACATTATAGTTAGGAAATAGAATTTTAAAAAACAGAGAAATTCAATGCTAAAACAGAAGGTTACAGGTATGTTATAGTTACGCATACAAAACCACAGAAATTCAGCAGTTGTAGTTAGAGTTCTTTCAAGTAATTATAATGTGTGCCCTAAGGTAACTATAACTGATGCCCTCGCCATGCACTGTGAATTACTCCATATTTTACTGTACTCGTGACATCTGCTATAACATCATTAAAAATATACAAGGAACATTATCTCTGAATTTACTGAAGAACAAGCTGTGTATAAAAGAGGAGCAAGTTACAGATACCTTGGGGCACAAGTTATACTTACTTGAACTAACTATAACGTCCCTGTAACCTTTGGTTTTTCAGTGAATCTATGTATCTATCTATCTATCTATCTATCTGTGACCAGGCATTCCTTTTTCATGCTGCGGTCAGACAGCCGCTCCGAGTATCGAGTTTTTCTTTTCTGGCGGAGTGGCTCGGAAGGCACATTCTGTGCTCCCGGTCGCTCCACTATACTAGCCTACTGCCCTGATATTTTCTTACTTACCTGGGGTGGGTAATCCTCTTCTTTTCTTCCTTTCTTTCTACCACGCTTTTCTCTTTATCCTGGTATCCATGTTGTCTTCCTGGTGTTCTTTTTCCCAGCATGCCTTTTTCTTTTATACTGCAACTTTTTTCCTATTCTTTCTATTAGGCCTTTCCCAATCCAAGATGGTGTTGCTCTTTCTTCCTGTTTTGTCACTTCCTGTCTCCTGGTATATAAGTCCTTCAGTCCTGGTCTTCTTTGTGTTGCAAACACTTCTGCTTGGTGGTATCCTCGCTCCTGTTTCCTCGTGTTTTTCTCTAGTTCAAGTTGCTCTTGATTGAGATATTCCATTTTTTCCCTTTTTTCATTATTTGTTTTTCCTCTTTTCCAATAGTTACTGTGTAGAGGTTTTTCCCACATTTGTTTCCTCTGGGACTCCTTCGGGAGGGTACAATCTGTTTAAGCGTTTTCCTGTCAAGCAGCACCGTGGCTACTAAAAAGGGTCGCTCTTATCTTGGTCAGTACAGAACCAGCAGAAGACTGGGTGCTCTTTCAAGTTCTCCAGCCAAAGGTGAGAAGCGACGTGCAGACCGTGATCTATCTATCTATCTATCTATCTATCTATCTATCTATCTATCTATCTATCTATCTATCTATCTATCTATCTATCTATCTATCTATCCATCTATATTTATATAGAGTTTTATATATATATATATATATATATATACACATATATATATATATACATATATATAGATATATACATATATGTGTGTGTATACATATATATATATATATATATCGATAGTGAGAGTGAGTGAGAGATTCATATCTCACGTCACTACAACTTGTGCCCTAAGGTTGCGCCTTCCCCACTTTTGCAAGTGAATTTGTATGTTTTTTTTTTTTTAATTCTATTTCATAACTATAACATCCATGTAACATTTATTTTTTCAGTGAATTTGTATGTTTTTTTTTTTTTACTGTATTATAATTTTTTTACTATACATTAATCCAACCACCACAGGACATGGCCTTCAGCCTGTGGCCAGACCCTGTGGCCAACCCCCTAACCACCCAAGCCCATGTGGCACATGACCTTTGGCCATGCACAGTGGAAGTTGGCTATGGCCTGTATCTCTGGGTGTGCGAATAAGTGTGAGGGGGTGTATCTGGGCGTGGGAGTGGCAATGAGAGTTTCTGTTTGGGTATGAGAGTGGGTGTGTCAGTGTCTCAGTGTGTCTGTGACTGGGTGCAGCAGTGTCTGTGTGGGTTTGTGAGTGGATGCATGATGGTTTCAGTAGGTCTGTGAGTGGGTGTGTGAGAGTCTGAGTGGGTCTGCAAGTGGGTGCATGAGTGTCTGAGTGGGTCCGTGAGTGGGTGTGTGAACTTCTGAGTGGGTATGTGAGTGGGTGCATGAGTGTCTGATTGGGTCTGTGAATGGTTGCGAGGGTCTTAGTGGGGCTTTGAATGGGTACACCAGGGTCTGAGTGAGTCTTTGAGTGGGTTTGTGAGTGTCTGAGTGGGTCTGAGTGGTTGTGGAAGGGTCTGAATGGGTCTCTGAGTGGGTGTGTGAGGATCTGAGTGGGTGTGTGAGTGGGAGAAAGAGACTGAAAGAGAGAAATTGAGAGAGAGAGAAAGAGAGGGAGAGGGAGAGAGCTAGAGAGTTTTTAGGCTTTGATAAACAATATACTTAGAATGAGATATTTCTAGACAATTTGAAAATAAAAATGTATTTGTCAATTAAAAAGAGTGAGATCACCTTTCAGTATGAACCTTGAACTTTTGAAGTTTAAAAGAAATTAAAGAAGGAAAATGACCAAGGACACACCTGGAGCAGAACCCTCAATTTTCAGTGTGAGTGTCTGTGACCGCAACCTTTAGGTTACAGGTAACTCTTTACTGTGATGCTTCTGACATACCTATGACATTCAACCCACCATGTGATTGGAAAGAAACATCAATGTTTCATCACTAGGAAGGTTTAACAGTCAAAACACTAGTAAATAAACAAACACACTGACAAGCAATACTAGGATTTGAACCTTAAGCCTACTTAGTGACAGTACAAGACCTTGCCCATTAGACCAGAAGTGACACTGTTCTGTGCTACATTCAAACCTAACTAAAACATTCATATTAAATATTTTGTTAGTCTGTCTCTTTGAAATCATTGTGTGGAGAGAACATTGCAAAGGCAATCTCTCTCTCTTTTTTACCCCTTTATGGGATGGAAGAGAGAGAGAGAGTGTTACAGGACCCTTTGGGGAGCTTCAAAGCCCCCATGTTCCTATCTGTCTCCCCACATCCTGCGGGAGCTGAACATGCTCCCACAAGCATGGAGCTGCTTTAAATAGCAGATCCCTGCTTGCGAGAGCAATGTTTTCATCTGTTTCCATGCGTTCATTTTTACATGAAGGGAAACAGATGAAAACTTCACTTTCTGCAAGTGAGGGCTGTTTGAGAGCTCCGAATTGCACAAAGTGAAGTGTTTACTCTGACCTGGCAAAACCTGGCAAACCTGGCACCAAGTCAGAACAAACAGCTATGTTGTTGGATTAGACACTTTGTGACATAGCAGGAGCCAACCATGGAGGGTGGTGGTATCCAGGGCCTTTATTCGTTTCTCGAGGGAGGCCACAAGGCCCCCCTTCAATATTAAAAAGCCCCGGGGAGGTGCTGGTCCCCAGGGCTGGGGGTTTGAAATGGACTCCATTTAAAAATGTATTGTGGGGAGGTGACAGTCCCCATGGCTGCGGATGGCTGGATGTTCCCTCGCATTCCTTTGGAAATTCTGCCCCAGGAAGGTGGCAGTGCTCTGGACTGTGGAGGGGGTGCTGGGGGAAGCTGCACACTTATTTGCAAAATCTGCCTGGGGAGGTAGCAGTCCCCAGGGCTGCAGGGGGGCGCAGTGCCCCATTCATTTATTTGCACAATCTGCCCAGGGAGGTGGCAGTCCCTAGGGCTGTGGGGGCCAGAAAGCCCCCTTCCATTTCTTTTCAGATTCTGCCCTGGGGAGGTGGCTGTTCCTGAGGCTGCAGGGGGCAAGGCATCCCCCACATTCAATTCAATTTGTGTAAAGCCCCAGGGAGGTGGCTGTCACTGGGGCTGCGGGGGGCGATGGCCCCCTGCATATCTTATTAGTTTAGCCCCTGGGATGTGGTGGTCCCCAGGACTTTGGAAAGCCCGGGGGGCGCCGTGCACCACCTCCTTCGTTTGTGGCATGCCCCCAGACTTGCCCCACTCAGGTGCTTCATTAAAAGGGCAGGAAACCACCTTTTTCTTTTTAAATGTCGCAAAAATACACTCACCCATATTTCTCTGTGGTTTTTAAAAAAAAGCTTTTAAGTCCTGACAGAGTCTTTCTCAGATCCCAGTACCAGAGCTAAGGGGTCAGGGTGTTCACTGCATACTCATTGCGCCACTGGATTCAAGCTAGCCTGACTGCTGAACGGTGATACCCTGAAACTGGTCTCAGAATCCTGTAGAATTTGTCATCCAATAAGCACACAGTAGACCGCAGTTCACACTTCACACTGAGAGGAACCTATGGGTGAAGCAGTATGCTTCAATCTAGATAGATTCCTTTCTGGCAATCAAGCACTATAAATAAAATTTGTGACATTTCTTAGTTTATAAATGTATTTGAAAGACATTTCCTCAGGGCCTAGTGGTGTCCCTCCTCCTGTTAAGTGGAAGACAGGCATCAGTGGACGCTCTGGTAAAGGCACAAAATGTGGATTTCCAGATGTTTACTAAAGACATGCAGTGGTTTGTGCAGAAGGGTGCTGGATCAAATGATAAAAGGGTACAAGACTGGTATCTGAAGGAGAGTAAGAGGATCAGTGGGTGGGTCATATTCTAATTCTGGTGGTCTGCTTTTGGATTGTACAGGACTATTTTGGAGCACTAGTGGCTTTGTGAGACCTGCAGAAGATCAAGAGCCTCTAGTAAATGAGCTCACTCTGAGGGCTCTTTCTATTCAGCTTTGCTACATTTAGTGATCAGACCTTTACCAGCAGTTTCTAGATGACCTTAACTACCTCACACATGGGAAGTATCAACTGTCCATGAAGGTAGAGATGGGTCTGTATTCCTTTCTACCATTGTTAAACCTGTGTTATTGGTTCCAAAGCAGATTGTCTTTTCCCACCTTGTCCTTTCTGTAAAATAAATCCTGGTAGATACTATGAACTCCTCATTTAGAACTCAGTAGATATTTGAAGGCATAGGGGAAACAGGAGGTTGTGCATGAAAGAATGTGCTAGTCAGGTAAGAGTACAAAAATGACTCCAATCTGATTAGCATCATTATTTCCATGCACAACCCCCATGGACATGACTCCTGTCTAAGTAAGGATAGGAGTCATGCCTCCTAGCCCCATAGCCATGCCCGGGGGACTTAGGTCCCTCGGGCATGGCCATTGGGCACAGTGCCATGTAGGGGGGCCCAGGTTAGGCCCCCCATGGCATTTTGCACATAAAATAAAAATACTTACCTGGATTTACCTGGGATAGGCCCCCCCATCCTTTGGTGTCATCCAGGTGTGGGTGCTGATGGTTGGGGGTGTCCCAGGGAGCAGTGAAGGGCACGTGAGCTATTTGCATGGTTTCTGGCCATGGAAAAAGGCCCACAGGTCCCCTAACGCTTGCCCTGACCCAGGAGTTAAATAATGGTGCTAAGAAGGCTTAGCACCATTATTTAAGGCATTCTACCTCCTGTGCATGATTTTTGCATGGGAGGATAAATAAGGCACTAGGGCCTTTGAGTCATTTTTTGCCGGAGAACACCTACCTTGCATCTCATTGACTCAAGGTGGTTTTCACGCAGGCAAAAAATGACTTTAACTCCAATATTTTGGCGCTAGACAAGTCTAGCGTCAAAATATAAATATGGAGTTAAGTTTGCACTGGATTTGCATTAAAAAAATGACACAAATCTGGTGCAAACAGAGTATAAATATGCCCCTTAGGTTAATAAAATGAACTTGAACTACAATGAGTTTTGGAAAATTGAACGAAGGATGGTAGTAGAATGGATGAGTGAAATGGAATATAAGTAAAATAATGTGTATGTGGATTAAAGGGTGCATAATAGTCATATAGGTGGATGATGAGGAGGATGATAAGATGCATGGGTGGGTGAAGGATGGATGGAAGGGTATACGGGTGAAAGGATGCCAGCCCAGGTGGGTGAAAGGATTCCATGCCTGGATGGGTGAACAGACTCCTCAGTTGTGTTAGATGTCTTGGATGGGTGAATGGGTAAAAGGATGCATGGGTGGTTATTGGGTAAATGGATGTTGGTAAAAGGTTGGAATTTGGATGGTTTTAAATGACAAAGGAGCGGATGAGACAAAGTAAAGCTTTGCCTAAATGGTGTGTATCAAAGCCAAGGGTGAAGAATATGAGTACTAGATGAAAAACTTTGCAATGATGAATAGAAAAATGCTCGGAATGAAGAAACAAGGGAGCTCTTCTGGATCGAGGCATTTTTCTCACCTATTTTACTTGCTTGGAATGGTTTTTATCAACTGTTTGATGCCAAGGTTTGGGTGGTATTTCAGAATATTCCCTTGACACACAGTATATTTCAAGCAAGGCAGGTACTATGTGTCCATTTACCATTGCCTACCTCCCTCGCTATGGCTTTCACCAGTGCCACCAATGATGACCTAACAGCTGCATTGTTCAATTCAGCAGAATTGGCACTGTAATGTTGGCTGTTCAATGTCCGTCTGTCAGCTGTGTGTCACACACTTTCCAATGCATGACAATGCAAAAACAAGTGCCAAATGTGTCAGTCACTTTCTAGTACTTCACTCCTATTATTTTTTTAAGTTCTGTCCCAGACTTCTGAATACTTTGAATAATCCAATCTTTCTTTGTGCCACATTTTTCTAACCAAGTGATAAATATAATTCATTGTGGCTTCCATAACTGATTTACTTCTGTTCTAGTTTTTCCCTTTCAATATTTACCAACCACAGGGATTCACAGTACTAGCCAAACCTTAGGCACATGATGATGAGGAATTGATTGAAGTGTGTACTCTACCCATCCTAATCCCCTCTACCTTTCCCTGGAGTTGAGTACGTAAAGAAGATTCCTTTCCTTATTGCAAAGCAAATGTATTTTTTTTTAAGTAGTTAATACAAAGTGTGGTGGAGGACAGGCATGAGGAAAGTGAGTAAAGTGGTGCAAAACATACTTACGTGGTCATCGGCTCTTGGTCAGTGATTAATTTGTTACAAAATAAGTGCCAGTGCCCTTGTCAGGAGGCCACTGCAGCTTACACCACCCATTTTCCCTGCCAGGGTTGCCAATGACACTGCCAACACAACTACTAACCATCAGAGTTCTTCAAGTTAGACAATCCAGACCATTCAAGGACCCCAAAGCTACAAGAATTGCTTGGGCAACAGGAAATAGTCATTTTTCTTGTATATCTCTAAATTACATAAACAGCACCACCATGTGGCAGCATGTCACCGGTGTTGACAATTAAATGCCGGTGCCAACCGCCAGAAACCACTGGCACAAATTAAGCACTGATCTTGGTTCTCTGCATTAATCTGAGAATGGAGAATGAGTTGTCATATCAAACAACAGTGAATTGCCTTGTGAAACTGCTTTGGCCAAATTCTTCATTGTGAAGCTATGATTATCGACTGTTCTGGCCAGACATTATCTGTGCTAGGCAAGCTAAAGCATTCAGGTCAACATAAGTGAGAAGGTCCAGTTGAGATGCACTCGCAGGGAAAAGAATGCTGGGAGAGGGAGAGTTTGACATCCAGTGCAGAATGACAGCCTTACTTACCTTTCATCCAGATTCAAGCAAAAGTCTATGAGCCCTAGACACAAAAGCCATTTTAGGGTTTGTAAAGTCGTATTACTTTACATATTCCTAAATGCAGTAAAAAGCAAACCTTTGGCAGGAGATTTCACTCTCTCCTATCTTTTCAGTACAGAGATCACCTCAACAGATTGGAGATCACAGCCCGCAGAGGTATAGGTTTTAATACTAAATACTATTTAGTCATTTTTTTATTTCAAGGATAAAACCTAAAATAAAAAAACATATAAAATCAGAAATACAAACATTGTTATTTAAAATAGAATAATAAAATACAATGTTCCTCCATTTTTTTAAATAACAATGGAAACAGTAACATGTAAGTAGTCATATCATCTTCTACAGTATAAACAATACTAATCATATATTTAAAGGTTTGCATCTTGAGCGGCAGGCATACAGTACATCTCTGGACAATGCAAACAAACTCTATTACATGGTTTCCTATTTTAGTATTCAATTAGCTTTCATAAGATATTGTGTGGACAGGGTCCAACAAATATGAAAAATGCAGGTCTTCCTCAATTTATTATAGGAAGGACAGAAGAATAAGAAATTTTCTTTGCACTCAGTGCTTGCATCACATATAGGGTACTTGGGTGATCAGAGCATTCATGCCAAATGGTTCTGCATTTGTTTACAGGCAGGATTCTATACCTGAACCTTAGGAAAATAGATCTAGCTTGGGATGATAGTTCAATTCTACCCGGGGACACATCAAATCATGGGTTGCACTCAAAGTCAAGAAACCTCCGCGTTGAAACAGCAATGTCTAGTTTAGATGGCAGTTGTTTTGGATGTAGTTCCAGTATCATGTCATTAATTGGCCTAATATTTCCTTGTTTATTCACTCTGGTTTATCGCAGGCATTGCGTAACCTCAACTTGTACATCCAGGTCCTTATACATCTAAACCAGGGCTTATCCTGAGTTTTCACCTCTAATAGTGCTTGTCTGAGGGGGACAAGGGATTTGCCTCTCCATATGCCAAACCTGTAGATCAATGTTTGGGATGTTGAAACATGCACTACATTCTTTATGTTAAGGTCTAAACACATTAGCGTAAGATCTTATGAATGTGTTTTCAATCTTCTCCAAGCCTCCAATGAGGTCTGTGCCCCAGACCTCTGCTCCATACAGTGCAACACAATGTCCTCTTGCACCATAAATTTCAAGGGCAGGTGATATTGTTCTGAAGTTGGAGTTGTTTCATTCCTTCACGGCTGTCAACCCAGCATGTTGTAGAGTAAGAGAAAGCAACATTTATTATATAATTAGTGGCATAGATGTAGCACATGGCAATTAATAAATCTGAAGTTTTAAAAACCTAACAGAAGAAATAAACATAGAAATGAAAATGTGCAGTTTAAATTGTGGTGGATATTTATGCCTACTAATCGTATTTTGACAGCACGTTTAACATGAAACATTGTGCATTGAAAAATGAGTGAATTATTAATAAACTTTAACATGAAAGTATTATTTCCAAGTAGAAATGGTAACAATGAAATATATTTTGAGTATTAAGTGAATGTGAATTAAACACACTGAAATAAATGGAGTTAATGATTATGAATTTTGTGCATAGAAAAATAAATATTCGTTTGAAATTGCTTTTAAATAACATGAATGGGATTTGAAAACAAATAATTTGTTTGCATATTTGATTTGATTATTAAGGTGTGCAACATTCTCTTCTCTAAGTTCCCTGATGATCTTCTTCATCATAGTTTTAACTGCCTTATTCTCTTATGTGGTTCAGCATAAATAAGGCCAACTAATTCTGAACTGCTGACCTGTCCTATGTGCAGCTCGTGTTCTGCACTTTCTTGATGCTGCTGTCAACCGATGCCGGAAGATGGTGACTGCTCTGCCTCGATATATCAACACTGTATGCTGATCCATGAGGAGAGGTATGACTAAATGTGATTTCTTGTTTCCATGTTAGCTTAGTTTCTTACACCAGCATATTTTTGTAGTGAGTTATTCTAGTTAGATGTTTTCCAAATTATTTTTGTCTTCTTTTATTTTGCTTTTGTCGGCTTGCCCGTTCCTATACAAGCAAATCCCAATGCTGGATAGTGTTAGGAATGGCCCATTTGTTAAAACTGTATTTTGATGATTTACTGATCTCACCATCATCTGCTTTCAAATCTGTTAATAATGTTCATACTGTATTGTTGGTAATTTACATAATTCTATTGAAGTGTTGAACAGTATTGATGTTTAGTAGATTGAATCTTTTCAGATGTTTCGCTCAGCCTATGGTTTTCATGTATACTTATAACTCAGTATGCGTACCATTTATGTGACATTGATTTTGGGATTGTAATAAAGCTTTGAAACTGTATTCAGATTAGAGTTTTGATTTAGTGTTAAAATGTTTATGGTGTTTAAAACTATTTATGGTTTCATGTTATTGATTTGTGATTGAATAATTTCTAGCTACTGCCCACGTCACCAAGTCCTAAGATCTTGTCAACCTCGGAGGGTGATCTTTGGGATGATGTCTCACCCGTGCGCCCGTGGTTTCTGAACCTGAAGAGAGAAGAGGACTTCTGCCGGCATACCAACAAGAGTCACTGAGTCTTAGCTATTTGGTGTGCCCATGACAATGAGCTGACAATCCTTACACCCAGGTAATCAAAGTCTTTAACCTTTTCCAAGCTAGTAGATCTTAACTTCATTTTCTCTCTAAATGTCCTGTGTGGGGGAAAGGTCATACCTTTCATTTTGGACACATTAATTTCCAGGCCATTCTTTCTGCAGGAGGAAGACAACCGATTCATTATGTCCTGCAATCCCATGGAAGATTTTGAAAATAGTAATGCATCATCTGCAAAACGTGAGGCAGGGATCCTTTGATCTGCTAGTTTCAGAGAGTTGCCATTACAGTCAAATAGAGTCTCAATTAGCCAGTTACTGCATAATGTTACTAAGACACATCCCTAACGAGCACCCTTTTTAATGTTTATGCATTCTGTTAATTTACTCTTCCTGCCCTGTCATGCGTGGGCATAATTATTAACATACAGACTTATTTTAAGACGTATCAGGGTATTTAGCATCTCCATATATTTAAGTGCTGCCCATAGTTTCTATTGAGATATCAAAACAAATTCTGCTCATAAATGAAAAAATAATACATACAAGTGCCCCTTATTTAACATCACTGTTTTTAAAAGTTTTAAAATAAATTGAAACACCTGGTCTATAGAGCTTGCATGTGACCTAAAGCGCACCTGGAGCTGTGACAGTGCTCGATTCTCTTACATCCAGGTATCATTAAACATTTTAGTTACAAGAGAAAGTGGATGGAAAAATGACGAATAATGAATAATAACTGGATGAGATTTATGGAAAGAAAAGGTGGGTTTTAGTGAAGGGCATGCTAATACAAAAACACAACCACAAATGAAAAAGCCCATCACAAATAACAAAGTACACACTTATATCTACTTCAGTAGTGATACAGATAAAACAGGTTAGAATTGACTCCAGTCAAGCCTTGGAGTAATTCAAGCACTGTTGGAAATTACCATTGTTTGCATGCTGTAGTCTCAGATCCTTGCCTTGAGTGTCGCCTTGGCTGTAGAGCTCTGTGCACCCCTTCTAACCAGTTGTAAAGTGTCTGTGCTCTCTCTCTCTCTCTTTCAATATGACTCTGGGCTTAAAATATAGATGTCACCAGTGGGCCGCAGCAGCAGCAATGTACCACCTACTACAATGACAATGCAAGGATGACTTCAGACCTACCATTGTAGTCTACCTGTACAACAAAAAGGCACTACAAGTTATTTTCACAGTAGCAGGGTCAGTTGTTTCATAGGAAAACATTGGGATACAATATTAAATGTAATAATGATAGGTCCAGCTAGGAAGCTGCTAAAACGTTCACCCTATGACTTTTTCAAATACTTTTTAAATGTTAATTCACTGGTAAGACAGAAATGTAATTCATATTTTGGAAATGTATTTTTAGAAAAGTATATTTTCCCTGCCAAAAGCTTTCATTGCATGAGGCCACCTGTCACTTAGCAGCTGAATAGCCCACTTGCAGAGGGTGAATTTTCTCCCAGGACAAAAACAAAGGCATTGTATGTGGGGAATTGTTTTGATCCTCTGGCAGGATGCTCATCTGTGCTGGACTTGAATAGCTTTAAAGAAACCTCACTTGTCAGGCAAAAAAGTTAGCTGACACCTGGGCATAGCCATTTGTCCGCCCTGTCAGGTAGGCACCTATCCTAGTGTGAAAGGAGATACCCCACAACTGATTTGGAGGGACCACAAGGAAAGATTTCTCATTTCCTGGACACACCACTCGGGATGGGCACACAGGATCTGCATAAGTGTTAAAGGGTTTAACCATCTTCAATTTAAGAAGAATAGGGCACTGTGGGATTGTTAGCAGTAGGGCACACAGGAAGTGCTGTAAATATAGGTCAGGTTGCCCCTGGGATCATTTACCTTATTGGTTGAAGGGGCTAGGAGTTACTACCACCCACAGTCTGGTGCAAGGCACAAATATGGCACATCCGCCCTCCATCCTCCCTTGGGTACTTGCTGGACCTGTGGAAGAACAGGAGAGGACAGAAGAGGACTCGACTTGCAGGCTGTAGCCTGAGAAGACCCTAGAAGTCTGGGCCTGTTCTCCAATTTGTGACATGGACAAAACAGAGAACTCCAAGGGTCATAAGGATGTCCTTATTTTCAAGCTACAGGGGTATACCAAGCTATAGGAGGCTTTTCCTACAGCTCTCCAGCTAATCAGAACCAAGTGGACCTGGAATGAACCTTGCTTCTGGCCTTTGCTGCAGTGAGCCGTTTCCCCTAAATTCTGTCCTATAGCCACTGGACCCTTGGCTGATATCAAAGTGTGCTACTTTTCCTGAAGCCTGTGACCTAGACTCTTTTTGACTCAAAAGACCAACAGAGGACCTGGCCCAACTGCCAAACAGAGCCAGTGGAGGTCCATTGCTGCAGGACCAAAGATTCAGACTGCTCTTGCTCAGAATTTTTCCATACAAACAAATCTGATTCATTGAGACCTCACAGAGGAGTTATCCAGCCACATGGAGCAGCCTTGCCCTGCTGGAAGAATCTGAACTCCAAAAATGTGTCTAACTCCTAAGGTAGAAATCTACACCAGATGAAGGCACAAACAGTATCTGACGTGTGAGAGACCATCTTTGGGTGTGAAATTCAAACTTTGTCTGCTCTGAACATTCACTTTAAAAGTAAAAGGATTCATCAATACTTCATTGACTGGTATCCAGTGGCATGAAGCCCTTTACAGCTCAGGCGGCTAAATTGCCCCGTTGAGGACCTTTTAACTTACATTTCAGACAGTTCGTCCAAAGGTAATACTTCTTAATGGTTTGTAACTTGTAATCCATTGCGATTGGTCTTAAATTGAACCTATGTACTGGTCAAGCCAATCAAATAACCATGGTTAGAGCTTAATGCTCCCTAGTGCGATTTTGAACTTTAAAAATACGAAAATTAATAACTGTATGCATAGCAACAAGGGTGGCTGAGTTTAAGTTAATTTAGTGACTTTAGTGGTTCACCTTGACAACATTTTTGATAACCAACATTGGAATAAATATTAAATAATAATATGTTATGTTATGTTATGTTATGTTACTTTTCTTTGTAAATATATTCAATGTTATAATATTTTTTTAAATAAAAAATGGAAACATTTTAAATATACCATATTTTTTTACCATTAACATACATAAATTGAATTTAAGGATAGCTAACTTAAACACAGTTTATTTTAAAAGAACAGTCAACACAATTTGCTACCAATCTTGTCAAGAACAGATGTGAAACGATGTTTTCATTTTTTTTTTTAAATTCAATAATATATTCTCTTCTTTCCCATTTCATATTGCCTTTACTAATTTTGTATACCAGTTTCTTTATGCAGCAAACTGCCTAGTTAGTCAAGATGTCCCAAAGAGTTACAATAATAAAATTAATTGAAATATTTGGTTTTAGAGTTCTACACTCTTTCCATTTGAGGGGGTGGAGATTTAGAAATCTAAGTCTGTGCAGAGACCGCCACACAGAAATCCATCCATAAATAGGTATTCAATTAGTTTTATGGGGTCTCCACAAGTCTCTCTGTATATGCTCCTATGAGCATGAACTCTGTCTATTAACCCTCCATCAGGATATCACTGATCTGTACCTTTACGAATAATTATCTTGGTTTTATTTTATAGGAGATTAGCTAAATTCTGACATGCATGAAGAAGAACTGATATTGGTTATTATCTAATTTCCACACTCTATGGGCCTCATTACGATTTTTTGTGGTCTTTTGGGACGACTGCTGTGGGGGGGCCGTCAGAAGACTTCCAAGTTGGTAGTCATACAACCACCATATAACAATTCACTCTGTGAACTCTGCCAAAAAACAGCTAAATTACTGAAACGACCAGCACAACAAAATTCCTCTCATCAGATTAACATCCACAAATCACAACAGCGGTTCTTCCATGGCAGAAAACAATTGGTGTTGTGAACTGCGGAGGTCTCAATGCACAACATGTCAGAACACAACATTGGATAGTTTAACCCCTTCGCTGCCAGGCCTTCTCCCCCTCAGATGCCAAGCCTTTTTTTGGCTATTTGGGGAAGCTCGCGCTTAGGCCCTCATAACTTTTTGTCTACATCAGCTACCCATGCCAAATGTGCATCCTTATTTCCAACATCCTAGGGATTCTAGAGGTACCCAGACTTTGTGGGTTTCCCTGAAGGAGCCCAAGAAATAAGTCAAAATACAGCATAATTTGTTTTTTTGTTTTTTGTTTTTTTTTAAATGGGAAAAAAGGGCTGCAGAAGAAGGCTTGTGGTTTTTTCCCTGAAAATGGCATCAACAAAGGGGTTGCAGTGATCATCAGGAAGAGGCATACTTGAATCAGAAAACCCCATTTTTCAACACAATTTTGGCATTTTACTGGGACATACCCCATTTTTACTATTTTTTGTGCTTTCAGCCTCCTTCCAGTTAGTGACAGAAATGGGTATGGAACCAATGCTGGATCCCAGAAAGCTAAAAATGTCTGAAAAGTTGACACAATTCTGAATTCAGCAAGGTGTGATTTGTGTAGATCCCACAAGGTTTTCCTAGAAAAAAATGACATCTAAAATTAAACAAATATTGAAATTATGGTGAAAAAAACAGCCATTTTTCTCCACGTTTTACACTGTAACTTTTTCCTGCATTGTCAGATTTTTTAAAGAAATATACTGTTACATCTGCTGGACTCTTCTGGTTGCAGGGATATATAGGGCTTGTAGGTTCATCAAGAACCATAGGTACCCAGAGCCAATAAATAAGCTGCACCTTGCAATCGGTTTTCATTATATACAGCATTTCATTTGCTGAAATATAAAGAGTGAAAAATAGGTATCAAGGAAACCTTTGTATTTCCAAAATTTGCACAAGATAAGGTGTTGACAATCTATGGTTATTTGCACATCTCTGAATTCTGGGGGTGCCTATACTAGCATGTGAACTACAGGGCATTTCTCAAACAGACGTCTTTCTTACACACTGTCTTACATTTGGAATGAAAAAGTTTAGAGAAAGACAAGGGGCATTAACACTTGTTTTGCTATTCTGTTTTCCCCCAAGTCTCCCAATAAAAATGGTACCTCACTTGCGGGTGGGTAGGCCTAATGCTCAAAACAGGAAACGCAACATGGACACATCACATTGTTACATTGAAATCTGACGTGTTTTTTTCAAAGTGCCTAGCTGTATATTTTTCTCACCAGGTTCTGTTACCCAGAATTCTTTGCAAACCTCAAAATTTGGCCCAAAACACACTTTTTTCCTCACATTTTGGTGACAGAAAGTTCTGGAATCTGAGAAGAGCCACAAATTTCCTTCCACCAAGCGTTCGCCTACGTCTCCTGATAAAAATGGCACCTCACTTGTGTGGGTAGGCCTAGCGCCCGCAACAAGAAATGCCCCCAAAACAAAACGTGAACACATCACATTTTCCCAAAGAAAACAGAGCTGTTTTTTGGAAAGTGCCTAGCTGTAGATTTTGGCCTCTAGCTCAGCCGGCACCTAAGGAAACCTACTGAACCTGTCCAGTTTTCAAAACTAGACATATAGGGGAATCCAAGATGGGTTGACTTGTGGGGCTCTCACCCGGTGCTGTTACCCAGAATCCATTGCAAACCTCAAAATATGGTAAAAAAAAACACTTTTTCCTCACATTTCTATTACAGAAAGTTCTGGAATCTGAGAGAAACCACAAATTTCCTTCCACCCAGCGTTCCCCCCAGTCTTCCGATAAAAATGGTACCTCACCTGTGTGGGTAGGCTAGTGCCCACGAAAGGAAATGCCCCAAAACACTATCTGGACACATCAAAATGATCAAATACAAAACTACCTGTTTTTGAGGGGGGCACCAGTGTTTTTGGTCCTGGGCTCAGCAGCCATACAGGGAAACATACCAAACCCAGGCATTTTGGAACAATAGACACACAAGGGAGTCCAGGGAGGAATGCCTTGTGTGGAACCCCCACTGTTTTCTTTCCCAGAATCCACAGCAAACCTCAAATTTAGCTAAAAGCTCACATTTTCCCCACATTTCTGTGTGGGATCACTGCACCAGGACTAATTTCCTACCACCCAACGTTCCTCTCAGTCTCCTGGTAAAAATTATACCTCACATGTGTAGGTGGGCAAGTGCCTGTGACAGGGAAGAGCCAAAAACATGTTGAAATTGAGGGGGAACCAAAGAGGGTCCAAAAGGGCAGTTTGGAAAAAAAACATTTTTAGGCTGACAAGTGGGGCATACTTTTTATCGGTATAGATGAGACAATGCTGGGTGGTAGGAATTTTGTGGATTCCTGCAGATTCAGGAAGGTTCCATCTAAATAATATGAAAGAAATGTGTGATTTCCAGAAAAGTTGGAGGTTTGCAGGGCATTGTGGGTAAGAAAATGGTGTGGGGTGAATGTGAAGCACACCACCCTGGACTCACCCAGATGTTTAGTTTTCAGATGTGTCTAGGTCTTTTGGATTTTTCTACATAGCAGTGTCCCATAGTCCAAAAAGTGCCGCCCTCACTATTCCAAGGGGGATGATTTACCCACACACTCATGGCCCAAATGGAAAACCAAAACCCCAAATAATCAAATGTCCTCTTGCTTGCCGTGGGATAAGATGCTTTAGTGTGCGGGGGAGTGCCCCTTCAGTTGGAGTGGTGGCATAACCAGGCCCATACTGGTTGGTAGACCCTACTCCACTATGTTTTCTTTTTTTTTTAATTCCCTGGCATCTAGTAGACCTTCTGCCCCCCCCCCCCCCAGGTGTGGATCAGGGCTAATTGCCCCATCTGCCCACTGGTGAGCAGAACAACTTTGGGCCCATTTATTTGGGGCCATACTCCCCTCCTCCTATTTGGAAAAACATAAATCTTCCCTGGTCTCTGGTGGGCTTACTGTCCCCCTTGGGGGCAGATGGGCCTTCCAAAAATAGGCCAATCTGCCCCCAAGAGGGGCAGATATGGCCAACAGTAATGTGCCCTCATGGGAGCATCCCTTGCCCAAGGGGCTGCCCCCCAAACAAAACATACACACACACCAATCAGTGGTGCCTAAGTGGTTTCTGCCCCCCAGGGGCAGATCGGCCTAATAGAATTAGGCTCATCTGCCCCACGGGGGCAAAAATGGCCTAAAAACAATTCCCCCTCCGGGGAGCGAGATTTGCCTAAGGGGTCGCTTTCCTAAACAATATAAATAAAATAAAAATCTCTGGTGTCCAGTGGCCTCTGCCCCCGAGTAGGTTTTGTACCCAACATCTAGCCCCTTCTACCAGCACTGTTGCCTCAGCCCCAACCACATCTGCAGCTGCTAGCAGAATGGAGGCCCTACCAGGGGAAGGGCGTGCCTGAGACACATCTCCCTCTGTAGCTGAAGAAGCCCCCTGCAAACATGGTCATCTACCCAGACATCCAGCAGGAATAGATGTCAAGACCAAACCCGCTGCCAGGAAGTGACCCTCTTATGATTTGTTCCCCTCGTGTGCCACAGATTCAACCTGTTGACTGTTTTGAAACCTAACTAACTTTTTCCATATTACAATGACACAGGACTTGTGTTTCCCATTGGTGTAGCAGCTACCCTGATGATTACATCCACCATGACATCAACCACCTCTTTTTTGTTAGCATTTCTTTCCTTTAGAGTCACATATAATCCTTTGACATTCACAAATAATTCCCACTGTAACACAGTTCCTGTGTATGTGTCATTTATCATCTATATAAACTAGTAATGCCTGCCATCTCAGGTTTTAAAATGTCTCTCTATATAGTACACCCATTGTTATTGACAGCAAATGGGGACTCCATCAGCAGGAGACTCAATACACGAGAAATGTGACATGACAGATACCAAAGAAGTTGAAATTTATGCCTAAACACATTTATAGGTAGGTATGCAAACAGCACATAGAGGTGGAGGAAGAGTAGCTTCTGGGTATTTCCTAAGGTGTCACACAATGCAAATTACAATACAGAACTTAGGGTCATGGTAATCTTCCTACAAGGCAGGAGGAACACTAATAGGTCCTACGTATTGCCTGGGAAGGCCTCATCATATACCCATTCCATAGCTTCAAATACACATATCCCATGGTATTTACAAGGATGATTACTGAAGTACCCAGTACTGAAATCATACACTTACATTGTTCCCATAGCTATAGACTTGTCACTTACCTACGTCAGTCCACAGTGACATGCACATTGGTCTGCAAAGTAGGAACACTCAGACAGCTAGGTTCAAGCTAGTTTATAAACAACTGAAACCGTTGTGATGGAAGAGGCTATGTTCTTACATTTACACATGAGACAGACACATTTCTTTACACAAAATACACCAATTGACAGTCTCCTGCTCCCAACAGATGATTTTTATTGGAAAACACTTTAGCACCCCAGTGTTCTGACAGTCTAACAATCTAGGTTATACCCTACTTACACTACACTATTATTACCTCATTTCAGTCATGTCCACTTCTCATATCTGTCAGCAAATCCCATACGCTTCTGACACTCTCTTTCATCTGGCAAGGTAGCAGAGCCAAACAGGATCTAGGCAAATCTGTGATTAAAGGGGAAAAGGGATAGGACATAGCAGAATACATTCCTCACATCAGAGACGTCATGTCTACAGGTGCAACTGTGCATCTGCTGTTGCAATAGATGATACAGTAGACCACTCTGTCTTGTACACAATACAGACTTTCAGTCTGCATTCTCAAATCACTCATAGCCATTGGGACCCCACCACACTCCTACAGATGATGCAAGGAAGGAGTGACATGCTAGCCATCAGCATCTGGTTGCACAATTACATCACAACAATAGATAAACTTCACATACCTATTATTCAATTGAAGTACTGATTGATGAGATCTGCCCTAGTTTCCTGCTTCTTCTTCCTCTAGCTCTTCATCACTTAGCATATCTGTATTTCCATATACAGGTATTGCTGCTCCCCCCCTCATCTGTAATAAATGGTATCTGATGTCTCAGAGCAAGGTTGTGGAGCATGCAGCAGGCAACTATTATTTGACATGCCTTGATGGGTGCCTATAGGAGGGCTCCTCCTGATAAGTCTAAACACCTATATCTTGCCTTCAGGAGCCCAAACGTCCCCTCAGCTTCATGCCTTGTCCTCATCTGGGCATCATTGTAGCGGACTTCGCCTGGCATGGTTGAGTACCTCACTAGTGTCAACAGCCAATGACGGTTTGAATAGCCAGAGTCACCTGAGAACAAAATAGTTAAACAACACATACATATATGTGCAACATGCAACATTGTTATGGCAGGAGCAATACATTGCAAACACACATTACAATTCTAACTTACCAACCAGCAGGCCCTGTCTGCGTAGAGTGATGTCATCAGCAGTGGGATATTGCTGTTCCACATGATGAAGGAATCATGGACTGATCCAGGATATTTGACAGTGACTTATGAAATGTATTGGTTTGCCAGAGACTCCACTTGAATGTTGATGGAGTGGTAGTTTTTTCGGTTCCTAAACACCTGTTCATTGGCACTGGAGGCAACCAAAGCTACATGTGTGCCATATATGGCTCCTACTACAAGTGGAAGGTGTCCCATAGCATAAATGTCTGTCGTCACATAGGCCAAATCCACTCAATGTGGAAACCTGATATAGCTGTCCAGGTGTTTCAACAATGAACACAGTACATCCTTCAAAACCATACAGAACATGGGCTGAGATGTCCCTGCAGTTACAGTCACTGTATTCTGAAAAGAGCTAGTGGCCAGGAAGTGTAGCACTGGAAGGCCTGAATGATGAGAGGTATGCTATAGGGAATCTGATTGGGAGGCATCAGATCTGGCTCCAACTGGTTACATAGATCCATGATAGTACAACGATTCAGACAATACTGTAGGTCAGTATGCAATGTCTTTCCTCCATTGTGTTCAGGTCAACTAGTGGACAATACAATGGTGGTTGTCTTCCTTTCCTCATGGCAGGGTAACTATGTGAAAAGAGGTAAACATAGTATGTGACATGTAGAATGCACACATCAAGTACAGTTAATCAACTTACTCACACATAACAGCTGTCGAGGACACCTACTACTTCTGACATACACAGTACAGCACATATCTATGCATACGAATACACCCTCCTTGGTGCACATTCCCTCAACCAACTATGGGACGAGACTTCCAAAGTCATCTGTCATTGTATATGCATGTAAGATCAATTGTTTACACGTTTCACACATATTGTAGGACATTATTGACATTATCAACAGACATTGGAACCTCGGAGTAATTGCACATTCATATGACCACATGTCCTCTAATAATACACCATTTACAGCATACATGCACAAGAAGTCACCTTAACATGAGGGCAGTACTTACAGATGCACAAAATGGGGTATAGCTCATGACGCAGATTATAAAACACTTCCATACATGAAATATGCTCAAAATGGCAGCTTCCTGACCTACTATACTGGACATGTGGAAGTGACCTAATTCTGCCGCCGGGAGTCATCATGGTGGTAGGCGATCACAACCGTGGTGTTAATTGCCACTGGAACATATTGCTTTCTTTGAAGGACTTGGACCAATGCCGATGTCTGCCACTGTTAACGGTCATGTATGTGGTTGATGTGACTGCCTCGTCTGCAGCATTACTCACTTGACTCTTGACACTGCTGCCAGCAAGACCTTTACAACATGAGCTGCTGTGTACTGCCTCTGGGAGCCATCATTCCACATCCTGCAGGTTATAGGGCCCCAGCCTTCACCATGGAAGAGCTTAATAAGCTTATGGAGTAGGTCCTACCCCTGAATGGACAGCTATAGGGAGCACCAGAGGAGCAGGTAAGTCCAATGTAATACCAATGTGTGATAGGTGTGGTGTATGAAGTTGTACCGTTAATATAAACCAGTGATGGTGTAGCTGCATGCAGATTGTATATGGTGAAGGAGTGTGAGCTGAGAGGATGGGGAATGTTTGCCTAATTGCTGTTACTGAAGTGCTCTGTCCACTACTATTGGTATGGTTCAGGTGGACATGACTTTCTCCTTTTCTCTGTGTCATCCATGCAGGTCAACGTCCATCAGATGAAGGGAATTTGGCATGTCATGGCCAAGCAAGTGGGGACCCTGGGGGTCCACAGCTGGTGGGGTACCCACTTTAGGAAGCAGTGGGAGGACCTGAGAGGCTGGGCCCGTAAGACGGCAGAGGCCCAGCTGGATTATGTCCTCCCAACAAGGGAAGGGTGCCTGTCGGGCTTTGACCCCCTAATGGCCCGGATTTTGGCAGTGGCCTACCCTGAGGTGGATGGGCATTTGAGGGCAGCACAGCAGCGACAATGGAGTAAGTAGTGACGGTACCATGTACTTGCCTCTGCCATTTAAGTGTACGATGTCAAAGTTGTGGCAATGTGGTAAGTGCTACAGGTGAAGTGTCTCCTAGGAAGACATGGTACTACTGTTGCCAACATAGAAACGCAGCTGTGCCCATTGTTTTGTGTATAGGGACATGTTAATCAACTGTGTCAACCATATAGTATAACTGCATGTGGAGATACACTTGTGACTGTGTCATATGTGTGACTCAACTCAGCTATATATTTTTGTTGCCTCCTGTGTCATCCTTCCCTCCTGGTGCCCCGAAGTTCATTCACACAATTGGTGACTTATGTAACTCAAAGGTGTCTCAACACTCCTATTTCACTGGATCTGCTCTATATGCAACTTTAGTAGATCTGAGAGTGTCTTTTGGAAATGCTGATGTCTGAAGGTAAAGCTGATCGAAGCAAGTTATGCATGGCCCTGTTCACATGTCAGAAAACAATGGCTGTCACAGTTAGAAGACTTACAGAACTATCCAATGTGAAATTTGCATTTCATATTAAACTTTTTTTTTGAAGATCTATGAAATTATGTTATCAAATCACACATTGTAATTGGGAGTCACTCATGTGAAAAATCCCATCGTAATAGAACTGAAAGAATGAGAATGAATAAAAGGTGAGTGATTTCTGCTTGTGACATTATGCAAAGTACAACATTTTGGGTGAGAGGATGGACTTCATGCTAAAAAACAGAGCAAAATTCCAGATTTGTGTTTTGCTCCATTTAAAAAAAAAAATCATAATTCTACAAAAGGACATTATGGAAATGTCACCTACAACTTTGAGGCAACATTAAATCATGGTGTGGCCGCCCAATGCCTATGAAATCATTAAAGAAGCGGTCCAGCAGAGGACTTCACAACAAATCTCAAAATCCCACTAAATCATCAAAAATTAAATTACAGAATAGCAACTATTGGTATTTGTTACAGAAGCAGGACTGGGCAAAGATAACTGATTTATTTTCTCTACACTGCATGATCCCATTAGGAGACAACTATAGGACATCACCAGACAGTGACCATCACACAGGCTGCCAGTCCTTCCCCTGAACACAAACACATATTTCTACTACAAAAACTCGTTCCCCTTTAGAGATAACACGTTGAACATTTAATTAGAAAATTACTCTTAAGACCCAAGACATGCACCTCTTCCAGCACCTTTTCATCTCCCAGTCGAGGAGATCATGTCCCAGTAGAATCCACACTAATGCGTATCTACTGCTTGCCTATATAAATGACTCTGTGAAAAAGAGCCAGCAAAACTATCCTTCAGCTCTACTGCATCATGTCGGCTGATAGTGTGCATTTATTTTTATTGGTAGCCACCACTGTGCGTCAGTCAGCTCTCTGCTTCCTACTGGAGCTGATCCCTGCTCAATGGCCACCCTGCTCCTCTCAAATCCACTTCTGAAATAAAATGCTGAGGCTGCTTTTTTGGTATCTGTCTGGGAACTGTGAAACCTAAGCACATCAAGTCTCTTGCACACAGGTAAGGTGAAGTTATGGGATTGTTGTGTCTTCCAGAAACATGTCACTGCTGCCTCATCCTTCTGACACTTTATCCTTCCTCTAACACATCAGAACCTGTTCCTGGGCAGCGTAGGTAAATGTCCAGCATGCGCACTAAAATATTGATATTAAGAGCATGCACTTTGAAAAGTGACAGTATCTATCGCCAGCACTTTTACTGCACACACACTGATGTAATAACATTAGAAGCTAAACCATGAATAGTGACAATAATTGTGAAGAACACATTTGCTGCACACACATTGGAATATTAACACTAAGGGCATGCACCATGAACAGTGACAGTAACTGTGGCCATCACTTTTTCTGCACACACTTAAATATTATCATTACGAGCATGCACCATGAACTGCAGCCAGCACATTTACTGCACACACACTGAGATATTAACATTAATTAAGAGCATGCACCATGAATAGTGACAATAAGGCCCATATTTATACTTATTTAGCGCCGCGTTTGTGCCATTTTTTTACCCCAAATTGGCGCAAACTTACAAAATACAATTGTATTTTGTGAGTTTGCGCCACGTTTGCATCAAAAAATGACGTGAATGCAGCGCTAAAAAGGTATAAATATGGGCCTAAGTGTGAATAACACATTTACTGCTCATACATTGGAATATTAACAGTAGGTGCATCCACCATGAATAGTGACAGTAACTGTGGCCATTACGTTTGCTGCACAAACACTGAGCATGCACCATGAATAGTGACAATAAGTGTGTAGAACACATTTACTGCACATTGGAATATTAACCCCTTAGCTGCTGGGCCTTTTCCCCCCCAGTGCTGAGCCCTTTTTTGGCTATTTGGGGTAGTTCGCGCTTAGGGCTTCATAACTTTTTGTCCACATAAGCTAACCACGCCAAATTTGCGTCCTTTTTTTCCAACATCCTAGGGATTCTAATGGTACCCAGAGTTTGTGGTTTACCCTGGAGGAGACCAAGAAAATAGCCAAAATACAGTGAAAATTTTGTTTTTTCCAAAAAAATGGGAAAAAAGTGCTGCCGAAGAAGGCTTGTGGTTTTTCCCCTGAAAATGCCATCAACCAAGGGTTTCTGGTGCTGAAATCACTATCTTCCCACCTTTCAGGAACGGGCAGACTTGAATCAGAAAACCGAATTTTTCAACACAAATTTGGCATTTTACTGGGACATACCCCATTTCTACTATATTTGGTGCTTTCAGCCTCCTTCCAGTTAGTGACAGGAATGGGTGTGAAACCAATGCTGGATCCCGGAATGCTAAACATTTCTGAAAACTAGACAAAATTCTGAATTCAGCAAGGGGTCATTTGTGTAGATCCTACAAGGTTTTCCTACAGAAAATAACAGCTGAAATAAAAAAATATTGAAATTGAGCTGAAAACAACAGCCATTTTTCTTTATGTTTTACTCTGTAACTTTTTCCTGCGATGTCAGATTTCTGAAAGCAATATACTGTTTTGTCTGCTGGACTCTTCTGGTTGCGGGGATATAAAGGGCTTGTAGGTTCATCAAGAACCCTAGGTACCCAGAGCCAATAAATAAGCTGCACCCTGCAGTTGGTTTTCATTCTATACTGGGTATACAGCAATTCATTTGCTGAAATATGAAGAGTGAAAAAGAGGTATCAAGAAAACCTTTGCATTTCCAAAATGGGATCAAGATAAGGTTTTGAGGAGCAGTGGTTATTTGCACATCGCTGAATTCCGAGGTGCCCATACTAGCATGTGAATTGCAGGGCATTTCTCAAATAGACGTCTTTTTTACACACTCTCTTATATTTGGAAGGAAAAAATGTAGAGAAAGATAAGGGGCAATAACACTTGTTTTGCTATTCTGTGTTCCCCCAAGTCTCCCGATAAAAATGATACCTCACTTGTGTGGGTAGGCCTAGTGCCCGCGACAGGAAATGCCCCAAAACACAACATGGACACATCCTATTTTTTTTATAGAAAACACAGCTGTTTTTTCCAAAGTGCCTACCTGTAGATTTTGGCCTCTAGCTCAGCCGGCACATAGGGAAACCTACCAAACCTGTGCATTTCTGAAAACTAGAGACCTAGGGGAATCCAAGGAGGGGTGACTTGCGGGGCTCGGACCAGGTTCTGTTACCCAGAATCCTTTGCAAACCTCAAAAAGTGGCTAAAAAAAACAAGTTTTCCTCAAATTTCGGTGACAGAAAGTTCTGGAATCTGAGAGGAGCCACAAATTTCCTTCCACCTGGTGTTCCCCCAAGTCTCCCGATAAAAATGATACCTCACTTGTGTGGGTAGGCCTAGCGCCCGCGACAGGAAACGCCCCAAAGCGCAACGTGGACACATCAAAATTTTTGGAAGAAAACAGAGGTGTTTTTTGAGAAGTGCCTACCTGTAGATTTTGGCCTCTAGCTCAGCCGGCACCTAGGGAAACCTACCAAACCTGTGCATTTCTGAAAACTAGAGACCTAGGGCAATCCAAGGAGGGGTGACTCGCGGGGCTCGGACCAGGTTCTGTTACCCAGAATCCTTTGCAAACCTCAAAAAGTGGCTAAAAAAACAAGTTTTCCTCAGATTTCGGTGACAGAAAGTTCTGGAATCTGAGAGGAGCCACAAATTTCCTTCCACCCGGCGTTCCCCCAAGTCTCCCGATAAAAATGATACCTCACTTGTGTGGGTAGGCCTAGCGCCCGCGACAGGAAACGCCCCAAAGCGCAACGTGGACACATCAAAATTTTTGGAAGAAAACAGAGGTGTTTTTTGAGAAGTGCCTACCTGTAGATTTCGGCCTCTAGCTCAGCCGGCACCTAGGGAAACCTACCAAACCTGTGCATTTCTGAAAACTAGAGACCTAGGGCAATCCAAGGAGGGGTGACTCGCGGGGCTCGGACCAGGTTCTGTTACCCAGAATCCTTTGCAAACCTCAAAAAGTGGCTAAAAAAACAAGTTTTCCTCAGATTTCGGTGACAGAAAGTTCTGGAATCTGAGAGGAGCCACAAATTTCCTTCCACCCGGCGTTCCCCCAAGTCTCCTGATAAAAATGATACCTCACTTGTGTGGGTAGGCCTAGCGCCCGCGACAGGAAACGCCCCAAAGCGCAACGTGGACACATCAAAATTTTTGGAAGAAAACAGAGGTGTTTTTTTAGAAGTGCCTACCTGTAGATTTTGGCCTGTAGCTCAGCCGGCACCTAGGGAAACCTACCAAACCTGTGCATTTCTGAAAACTAGAGACCTAGGGCAATCCAAGGAGGGGTGACTCGCGGGGCTCGGACCAGGTTCTGTTACCCAGAATCCTTTGCAAACCTCAAAAAGTGGCTAAAAAAACAAGTTTTCCTCACATTTCGGTGACAGAAAGTTCTGGAATCTGAGAGGAGCCACAAATTTCCTTCCACCCGGCGTTCCCCCAAGTCTCCCGATAAAAATGATACCTCACTTGTGTGGGTAGGCCTAGCGCCCGCGACAGGAAACGCCCCAAAGCGCAACGTGGACACATCAAAATTTTTGGAAGAAAACAGAGGTGTTTTTTGAGAAGTGCCTACCTGTAGATTTTGGCCTGTAGCTCAGCCGGCACCTAGGGAAACCTACCAAACCTGTGCATTTCTGAAAACTAGAGACCTAGGGCAATCCAAGGAGGGGTGACTCGCGGGGCTCGGACCAGGTTCTGTTACCCAGAATCCTTTGCAAACCTCAAAAAGTGGCTAAAAAAACAAGTTTTCCTCAGATTTCGGTGACAGAAAGTTCTGGAATCTGAGAGGAGCCACAAATTTCCTTCCACCCGGCGTTCCCCCAAGTCTCCTGATAAAAATGATACCTCACTTGTGTGGGTAGGCCTAGCGCCCGCGACAGGAAACGCCCCAAAGCGCAACGTGGACACATCAAAATTTTTGGAAGAAAACAGAGGTGTTTTTTGAGAAGTGCCTACCTGTAGATTTTGGCCTCTAGCTCAGCCGGCACCTAGGGAAACCTACCAAACCTGTGCATTTCTGAAAACTAGAGACCTAGGGCAATACAAGGAGGGGTGACTCGCGGGGCTCGGACCAGGTTCTGTTACCCACAATCCTTTGCAAACCTTAAAAAGTGGCTAAAAAAACAAGTTTTCCTCACATTTCGGTGACAGAAAGTTCTGGAATCTGAGAGGAGCCACAAATTTCCTTCCACCCGGCGTTCCCCTAAGTCTCCCGATAAAAATGATACCTCACTTGTGTGGGTAGGCCTAGCGCCCGCGACAGGAAATGCCCCAAAACAGAACGTGGACACATCACATTTTTTCATAGAAAACAGTGCCTACCTGTGGATTTTGGCCTCTAGCTCAGCCGGCACCTGGGGAAACCTAGCAAACCAGCACATTTTTGTAAACTAGAAACCCAGGGGAATCCAAGATGAGGTGACTTGTGGGGCTCGGACCAGGTTCTGTTACCCAGAATCCTTTGCAAACCTCAAAATGTGGCTAAAATACCACGTTTTCCACACATTTCGGTGACAGAAAGTTCTGGAATCTGAGGGGAGCCACAAATTTCCTTCCACCCAGCGTTCCCCCAAGTCTCCCGATAAATATGATACCTCACTTGTGTGGTTAGGCCTGGTGCCTGCGACAGGAATAGATCACACAACGGTCAATGTTGGTCCTTACGTGAGGCAGCTGTTGACCCTGGGGTGATCCATTCCTGACACAGGCACTAGGTGTAGGCACTCAAGTGGGGTAGTGTTTTTATCAGGACAGGTGAGGAGTCACTGGGTGGTAGGAATGTTGTGGATCCCAGCATATTCCTGTAGTTTGTGTGACAGAAATGCGAGAAAAATAGAGTTTTTTCTCAACATTTCAGCTTTGCAGGGTATTCTGGGTAAGAAAACTTTGGGGAATCCACACAAGTCACACCTCTGTGGACTCCCCCGAATGTCTAGTTTCCAGAAATGTTTGGGTTTAGTGTGTTTCTCTATATGGCCGCCGAATCCAGGACCAAAAACACAGGTGCCTGCCTTACAAAACCAGTTTGTTTTGCCATAGACAATTTTGATGTCTCCACAATATGATTTGGGTGGTGGAATTTGGGGCTGAACTAAATTGGTGAGCTCCCAAGAGAGCACTCTCTCTCTGCTTGCCGCCGCATTCACCTGCTCTCTGGGTTGGCCTAACCCACTATTACCCAGTTGCACGAACAGCTTGCGAAGGGACAGCAGGACTGTCCTCATCACCTCCCTCATAATGTACTGGAAGAGGAGTTTTCGAATGGGACTCCTCTGACTGAAAAATCACTCCCAGAGTCTGCGCCATTGTCCTATCCCTCAGATGCTGTCTCAGTATCTGATGTCTCAGTCTCTGATCCTATGTCAGAGCGGTCCTCTATAACCCGAGTGCAGGCAGCAGTCATCCATCAAGATGCCATCTCTGCTATTGGCTAAACTGTTGCTCTAAAACACTAGCCTACGTAGACAGTCACAAAATCGATGGTGTGTGTGAGATACGTGCAACAGTAGAGGCCACCTTACCTGCGCTTCTTCCCTCAATCAGCACGTACTTTCAAGACACTCAAAAAACACCTTGTCACATACCATTCGTCACAGTCTTTAGCACCTCCTGCGCCCAGTCCAACAATCATTATTGGTGCTCCCACTCCCTCCTCCTCGGATTCCCTCATTACCACCCAGCAAAAGTGCCCTTCATCTCTCCATAGACTTTACTAATGTACTCAGCTATTTACATAAAATACAGATGTGCTCTTTGCAGTAGGCATATAAACCTTCTGCGCTTCTTTATGGCATTAAAACTGCCACTAGACAAGTCGGACCCTTTTCCCCCCAGGGAAACCACACACATATTGACAAAAGTGATGTATATATGACAGCCAACCACCTGAAACTCAACTCAAGCAAAACCGAAATAATCCTCTTTGGCCCTCACCAAAAAAACCTGGGACCCCCCATGGTGGCCCACCACGCAAGGCCCTGCACCCACCCCCGCCAACTACGCACGCAACCTCAGCATCATCCTAGACTCCTCCCTCTCTATGACCCAACAAATCAACGCTCTTACCTCCTCATGCTTCAACAAACTCCGTATACTGAAAAACATTAAAATGGATCCCCACAGAGACCAGAAAAACTGTCACTCACGCACTCATCAGCAGCAGGCTTGATTACAGAAACGCCCTCTACGCCGGCACCACTCTAAAACTCAAGTGCAAACTACACGCATCCAGAACTCAGCAGCACGACTCATCCTCGACCTCCACCGACACGAACACATCTCTCCACACCTCAAATCCCTCCACTGGCTCCCCATTGACAAAAGGATCACCTTCAAGATCCTCATCCTCACACACAAATCACTCCACAACACAGGCCCTGCCTACCTCAACGAGAGTCACCTTCCACACCCCCACACGAAACGTCCGTTCAGCTGACCTCTCTCTCGCCTCTGACCCCCGCATCAAACACACCACCACCGGGGGCAGATCCTTCTCCTACATTGCACCCAAAACATGGAACGCACTCACAACCCACATTCGCAAGACCCAAAACCTACTTCTTTTCAGGAAGGGCCTCAAAACCTGGCTTTTTGAACAGTGAACCTCCTAGCCCCTTTCCCTCCCCCCCGTCCCCCCCCAGCGCCTTGAGACCCTCACAGGTGAGTAGCGCGCTTTATAAATCTCTTTGATACAGATCTACCAATATATATATATATATAAATATATATCTACATAGATATATCTATAGATATATCCATGTACCTAGATATATCTATCTACATAGATATATATATATAGATATATACATATATTTTTTTTTAGTTGTTGTATGGTTTCCTTGGGGGCCAAAATGGCCCCCAGGGAAACCCTACAACATCTAAAAAAAAAATTGCCACGGGCGACCCCCTGTCATTTCATTTTTTTTTTTATTTGATTTATTATTATTTTTTTTTTTTAAATCCCCTGGGGGGGGGGGGCGCGATCGCGCCCCCCCTCCTCCCCAGGGGGCACCTACCTTTTTATTTTTTCGGAAAATTATCCGGGGGGGGGGGGCGGCCCGTTTTCCGGGGGGGGGGGGCTGCCCCCCAAAAGTGAAATCCCTGGTGTCTAGTGGGGTTTCCTGGCCCCCGATCGCAGCTGTGCTGCGATCGGGGGCCAGGAAACCGTTTCAGAAGGCCTCATAAGAAAGGGGAGACTGCGATCGGGGGCCAGAAACAGTTTCAGAAGGCCTCGTAAGAAAGGGGAGAGTCTCCCCTTTCTTACGAGGCCTTTTCAAAATGTTTCCTGACCCCCCCGATCGCAGCTGTGCTGCGATCGGGGGAGCCAGGAAACCTGAAAGTGTTTCCTAGCCCCCGATCGCAGCACAGCTGCGACCGGGGGCCAGGAAACACTTTCAGGAAGGCCTCGTAAGAAAGGGGAGTGTCTCCCCTTTCTTACGAGGCCTTCCTGAAAGTGTTTCCTGGCCCCCGATCGCAGCTGTGCTGCGATCGGGGGCCAGGAAACACTTTCAGGAAGGCCTCGTAAGAAAGGGGAGACTCTCCCCTTTCTTACGAGGCCTTCCCGAATGTGAAAAAGGCCGTTTTCCCCATGAAAGCAGGAAGCGGCCGCAAGGCTGCTTCCTGCTTTCATGGGGAAAACACCTTTGCAACGTCAGCGCGCCTCGCGGCGCGCTGACGTCACAAAGGGGCGGGTGGGGGGCGGGGGGAGACACGGTAGCTTCCGTGTCTCCCGGGGGGGGAAAAAAAATAAAAAATAAATCCTCGGGTGCGACGCACCCGAGGATTTATTAATGCCCTTCCTGGTGTCGGCCACTGGTCGTGACCCGCACCAGGGAGGGTGTGTGGGCGTCGGCCAGTGGCCGACGCCCGCACCTAAGCGGTTAACATTAGGAGCATGCACCGTAAACAGTGACAACAACTGTGACCAGCACATTTACTGCACACACACTGAAATAATAACATTAACAGTACGCACCATTAACTGAAGCCAGCATATTTACTGCACACACTAAAATACTAACACTAATAGTGTGCACCGTGAACAGTGACAATAAGTGTGAAGATCACATTTACTGCACACACATTGGGAAATAAATTTGAATACCTTGCACCATAACCAGTGACAGTAACTGTGGCCAGCACATTTACTGCCCAGACACTGAAATATTAACATTAAGGATATGCATCATGAACTGCAGCCATCACTTTTACTGCACACACACACGAAAATACTAACATTGAGAGCATGCATCATGAACAGTGATAATAAGTGTGAAGAGCACATTTACTACACACACTGAAGTATTAACATTAAGAGCATGCACATTTACTGCATACACACACTGACGCATTAATATTAAGAGCACCTGCCATGAGCAGTGACAATAACTGTGGCCAGCACATTTATTGCAAGGCACTGCAGTAATAACATGAAGAGCATGCACTGTGAAAGTGGCAATAACTGTGGCCAGCACTTTTACTTCTTCATCCGGTTCACAGACACCAGTTGGCCCTGAATTGATCTGCTGTACCTCGAACCCAAAATATGATTTCATTGTAGAATGTGTGAACCGAAGTGGGTTTGCGCTGTTTCAGTAAGAGAAAACATGAAATCCTCGTCCACACATTGGGGCCTACTAATCAGGTGATTTGTGTCACTCTTGCACCATGAAACGTCATGCAAGAGTGAGGCATACCTTAAGTCCAATTTAAGAAGCCATGCAACGCCACTCTTCCTTGCCCTGAGTGGCTCCATAACTCTGGAGTAAGGCAACTTAGCATAAACCACTGTGTTGCCTTACTCTGCCCTGGGACAACATTGCATGGGTGTTGCATGGATTTTCCCACACAACTGCCATAGTTTTGGACTCATTTCCAGGATTACTGGAACAGGTATACCTGGGAATGTGACAAAAAGATGTGCTTTTCCAGGAGAGGCATAATGAGAAGAGGCTTCCACAATTCAAAATAACACTTTTAATCAAAACCAGGCTCATTTCCATTAAAAACTATTCAACTGTAAATCTCCTTTGCCATCCAGAGCAGAACATTGCTTTGTGAATGGGATCTTCAAAGAACACACAAAACAACTTCTAAATACCAGTGAACTACTGTCTAAAAATAGGCTTACCCAACCTCCAGCTGAGAATTCACAAATGAACGTATATTCCAATAAAGCTATTTAAACTGATTTATGTATTGTGTGTCTCATAACGCGTAAACATAATCATACATATGAGCAGCACTATGATCTCTAAAACACAAGTAGGCCAGTTTCACAAATTGACACACCTTGCCCAACTACACCTTCGGAGGAACCTCTACAGGCACACTCCTCTTTAAACAAGGATAATGTTCCTCTTGTGTTTTCTCTGGATAGGTAGAGTGCCATGATGTCACACTTGTTTTAATGACACACATTTGAAATGCCGGTTAAAATAGCATCACATACTTGTGAACACTGTCAATTTGTACTACTGGATCTTCAAATGTCATATTTTCAACCAAAAAGAAAGAGAAAAAGGGACATGTACAGTCTCCGCTTGGCAACTCTGACAGGAAACAATATCTGGAGTGAAAGTGAGCAGAGAAAGATGGGGTTAGTGGGCAGGGTCAATTCTCTTTCTTTGAATCACCATTTAAAACTACAAAGGTGTTTGTGATCCTCTCAATGTTACCCTAATAAAAGGTGTGCAAGAGGCGATTGTGATGAACCTTAATACATAGTTGTACAAGGTTATTTTTTTTAAAGAAATCATGCACAGCTGGTTCTCAGCCATCTACATTCTGTACAAAACAAAACATGAATCTGTCCCATTTTCCCAGCCACTGTGCTAAATTCACAATGGGAAGTCAGTAGGAATCACCCCTGAAAGCATCTTCAACAGCTAAAAATAAAACATGCTGCCTCAGCAATGACCGAGACAATGAGCTTGAAGAGGGCTAGCCCCTCAATCCCACTCAATACTACATGGTGGAAGAACCACTCAGGGTCTCTCCAATATTAGGGATCACCAAGGGAGTCCCTAGGGAAGACCGAGGGTCAATAATAGATAGGCAGTGAGGGGGCTTCACTAAAAACGAACAGATTTCAGTCTATGCATCTCACCCTCTCATCCCCCGCTCTATTTAGAGTTTGGAGAATGTTTTCCCTGTCTCAGAGCTGTTGTCAATTCCTTTAGTTTTGACAATTCCTGGGTGAGACTGAGTGGTGACTGACAGGCCAGCAATAGGTTTTCACTCTTTAGGGCAGCCATTTAGATGAATATTGGTTGTCTTTTAAAGACCACAGACAGCATTCACAGCTTGATGTCACTGAATAGGTAAAGGTACACACCTTTCACCATGCCCTGGGAGAAATCTTCCATAACAACTGAGGCAAAAAAAAAATGTTTTCTAAAAAAAACAAGCACAGCATGGGTGAATATTTGGAAAACATCATGAAAGCAGAGCAGCCCATCATGTTGTCCTGCTATGGTGACACGTAATACATTGTTTATTTTTGCTAAAACCTGTTCCCTCCGTGCTGCAAAAACGAAGGTAACACACACAGGAAACTTCTCAAAATATGTGGTCTTGCCATAGCTGGGCCAGTGGAAGCAATGCCTCTGTCACACTGGTCTCTAGATCTGAAGTTTCAAGGGGCCACCCAGTGAATGATGTCCCAGGAAATCAATCCCAAGCAAACACTTTCTACCCAAGGAACATTCTGGAAATACTTTTGTTGCCAATTGCTAGAGGCACAGAAATGAGGAAAGAAACCAGTTTTATTTCTTTTTAAGAATGGGGCCTCTAAGATGGCATTTAGGATAAGGGGATAAGGAACTCAGGGCCTGATTTAAATATTGGAGGATGGGTTACTCCATCACAACGGTGAGGTATATCCTATCCACTGAAATGTAAATAACATTATATCCTATGGAATTTATATTTCAGCAGACAGGATATGCGTCACCATTGTGACGGAGTGACCCATCAGCCGGAATCTATATCAGGCCTAGAGGAGGAGGGAATACTCTGTCACAAACATGACAGATATCTTGTCACCCCGGATTACAATCCCCATAGGAGATAATGGGATAGTAATATAGTATATTGGTCACCGAGACCTAAATCAGGTCCTCTATTACTCTGTGCTAAAATCAGAAAATACGGAGGTCTCCTCAGGATAAAAGAAAACATGGTGAAACACTACACAAGTGGTTGGGAAATATCATGCATTGCAAAAGTGATAACTAATTGTTCAGTTCCCCTATATTTCTATGTACAACTACAGACATTTGTTCTTGCAAGTCTATTACAGTGGAAGAGGGGTGAAATCATAATATGTAGCTGCTTGTTCCCGGGAAATATTTGTGTCACAGACTTGTCTCCATGTCTTTATCAGCTAATTATTTTCGTATTTGTTTACTGCCTTTCTTCTAGATTCATATTGCATCCTTGGAAAAAATGAAAGAAGAAAATCAGAGCACGGTGAAAGATTTCCTGATTGTAGGATTTTCTGATCTTCCACAGCTGCAAGTTCTGCTTTGCGTTGCTTTTTCACTTGTTTACCTCACAACTCTGTTCGGAAACTGTGTAATAATAGTGACCATTTGCTACAGCTCACAGTTGCACAGGCCCATGTACTTCTTCCTCGCAAATCTGTCCTTAAATGACATCTGTTACACTTCAGTCATCATCATCATCATCATATACTTTATTCGACCATAGGTCATAAAAGTTACATATTAAATTGTACAAAAAAGGTACGTTTTCTTCATTATACTTTTACACTGGCTGAAAATAGTAAGGTTTAGAATAGGAAAAGCTTCTATAGGCAAGGGCCTACTATAATCCACCGTTGATCCCGATACATAACTTAACATTTAGATACCAGGGTTTCTGAGACAATTGCTTCATAACGTTAAAATAGTACAAATATTTAAAACTCTTAAAACAATATGGGGTGATTTCAAAATACATTTTCCCAGATGGTATCATCATCAAGATAAATACAAACTATCCGACCCAAGATGTAAAAATTTAAAGTGCTGATTTGATGTTACATAATAATATAATTCCTTAATAATTTAGATGGCATACTTTAACAAAGAGAGCCTACTACCGGCACAATCATTTGGCAAATTTAAGCACTGTCAAGTCGTTAAGACACAAGCACAGTGTGATAAAAAGCTTATATATTAACTTAAAATGGTTATCGGATTCATGTTAAAATGGCACGAGTACCAGACAGATGCATAAAAAATAGCTCTTTATGGCTAAAACTAGTGTTAAAATGGCAGAAACACATAATGATTACATACATAATGTCTGAAAAATCTATTCCAAGCCCTATCCAACCCACTTCATCCAGATCATCTTCATCATCAACTTAGTTCATCAATGACCATAAAAGCACATAAAACAGAATATAATAATTCTTAAGTAAATAAATAAATACTAAATTATTAAAACAATAACTTGATTTGCACATATGGCTCTAAATCTTACCTATATAGAGATAAGACCTTAAATAACTTTTTGAAGATGGCAACGTATGCGCCAAGCTGTTGCTAAATACTTACTTACTGAAAGAATTACGTCAGCTGAATTATGGCTTTTTAGAACCCGTAGAGCCAAGGAGCAATTCTTGAATCCCATGTCCCTGCAAATCTTGCGGATCCATTTTGTTCGCGGAATCGCATAGGCTGGGCAGAAGAACATAAAATGCTCAATGGTTTCAAAAATACTGCCACAGGCAGGGCATGTATCGGGAAGATTAATCGACCCCCACCTATGAATCAATGACATCAGGGGCAGTGAGCCAAAACGAAACCTTGCGTATAAGCTCTTGCCTTGCAAGTCCGGTATCACATCCAAATAGGATTCAAACTTTGGGGACCATTTAATATCAGTAAAGGAATTAGTTAAGCGACCATGGGATTTATGGATTATGTAGTTGTCCTTAACATAGGACCAATAGGTTAACTTTAAAACATTTTTGTGCCGTCTCTCTAATTTGTGGGGATTTTCCCAATAGTCGCCCAAGCCCAAAAGCCTAAGCCAATGGGCCACATGGCGAATCCAGGGAAGAGTATTAGCATTTTGGCATTTCAGTAAATCGAGTAATGCGGTCTTATATATATCTAGTTCGGGGGTTGTCCATAATCTAATCCAATAAAGGAGAGGTCTTAGAGTAGCTAGATCTGCTACTCGGCTTAACCCCAGATCTAGAAATAATGGAAGCAAGGGTGTAGTGCGTGGACATGCAATTAAAGCCCTTGCAAAGTTGTTTTCCCCCACACTGATCTTATTGCAGTTAGCGTAACCCCATACCTCCGCTCCGTACAGGGCTGCACTTTGAGCCTTAGCCGTGTAAATTTTTATTGCTGGGGAAACAACCTTTGTAAAGGAGCTTTGATAAAAACGCAATATGGATGAGGCTCTATGTTGAAGGAGCCCTGCACTTTTCGTAATCTGCTCTTCCCATAGTAGTTTACTGGTTAACCTAACTCCCAAGTAATCTATAGAGCTTACTTCCTTCAGCGGTACTCCCTCAATGTGGATGGAACATCTTTTCCTAGGTCCCTTGGATAAGACCATCAATTTTGTTTTGTTAATGTTAACCTCCAGCCCATAATCGCTACAGAATTGGTTAAACCGGTCAACAAGGGTCTGCAACCCCATTGGTGTCTTAGAAATGAGGAGTGAATCATCGGCAAAGAGCAAGATAAGGATTTTTTGTGTATTCAGGGAAGGGGCATCATTCTGGCCTGTGGACACAGCCTTTACTACTTCGTTGATAAATATAGTAAACAGTAGGGGGGCTAACACGCAACCTTGGCGAACTCCTCTTCTGATTGGAATCCGTTCTGTCAGTTCGCCTTGTTCACCCCACCTCACTTGGGCATAAGTGTTCTCATGCAGTCGTTTTAACAGGAGTAATAGATCCTCTGGGATTCCCAATCTACCCAGCACTTCCCACAGTTTGGCTCTTGGGACCAAATCAAAAGCCGATCGCAGGTCTATAAATACCACATACAGGCATTGTTTGGCCACAAGTACATATTTCCAATGCAATATGGCCAATCGAAAAACCTGGTCTATCGTGCTTGTTTTTGCACGAAACCCTGCCTGTAGATGGGAAAGGATTTGGTACTCCTCAACCCAATTGATTAACCTCTGTAAAATTTGTTTTGCAAAGATCTTTTGTAGGTTGTCTATAAGGCTAATTGGCCTGTAGTTGGCTGGGAGATTAGCATTCCCTTTTTTATAAATGGGTATGATCTCTGCCCCCTTCCATGTACCTGGAATTTGCCCCCCTGCCGCTATACTATTTGAAATGGCATTTATATACCAGGACCAGATATGTGGTTCTGATCTATAAAGATCTCCAGGAAGCTTATCTGGTCCAGGTGCTTTGCCAGGTTTTAGGCTATTTATAGCCTCAAGGGTCTCTTCTATTTTAAAAATGAGGCAACGCTCAGGGACACACTGAGACTCCACTTGGGGGGCCATACGGGAATTTGGTTCCAACAATTCTGTTGGAGAGTGGACCACATTGGTGTCCATTGGGCCCTCTGGTAGGGCATAGAGAGTAGTAAAATGCTCTACCCAGCTTTCTGGTTGGATATGGTTGCTGGGACAACTCCTACCTCCATTTTCTCTTTTAGACAGAAGCTCCCAGAAACGCTTATTGTTCTTCTCTCTGGAAGCATCTAATAATTCCTGCCACAGGGAATCCTCCCACTGCTTTTTAGCATTAGACAAAGTTGCTTTGTATAGGGACCTGGCTTGTTTAATTTCCCCCTGGGAACCAGACATTACTGCAACTCTTAACCCAGACTTAGCCTTTGAGCACCTCTCATCAAACCATCCCTTGCTTGCCCCTTTCCCTTCATGTGTCTTTGACCGCCTTGTTTTATAAAAAAAAGACCGTAGTTGGGTATACATGTTGTCATGTATTTTGAGAATCGGAATATTCCCCACTGCCTGGTCTTCATACTCTGCCAAATTATTAAAAAAAATCTGATATATTGCTCTGATATGATGAGGGTTGGACACCACTTTTGGCCATGTAATCTTGGTGAATTTGTTATTCCAACAAGATGGCGGAATGATTGTGACATGGTTATTAAGTGTTCTCCTGAACGTTTCTCCAGAAAGAGTAAGGAGCAAGGGGAAATGGTCACTGTCACATCTTACTTCTATTTTCATATCTACCAATTGGGGCCACAACCTAACATCGACCAAGAAGTAATCAATAGTGCTTGTCGACATGCCCCTTTTAAAAGTAGGTGCGCTGTTCATATCAGATGGAGTTCTACCGTTACAGGCCCTAAGGCCATGATTTAAACATAATGTGGCTAATTGCATGGCCACCCGAGATTTTTTGCAAGGCTGGGTAATAGATAGTTGTGGGATCCCCCACTGCTCATCTTCTTCATCAGTTAAACCACTTGTGAGAATAGAAGGCTCAAAGGTACAGTTAAAATCTCCAGCTATGATTAGAATAGTTGAGGGGTGGAGGCTGCCTACAAATTCAGACAGAATAGCCAGGGTATGGGACTCGGAGCCATTTGGGACCGATCGTATATAAGCATTAACAATAACAATTGATAATCTTCTGTTAAACGTAATACACATGGCTTTTAGATCTACAGAATCAATTCCCAAAAGCTTGTAGTCACACTGCAAATTCTTGTTAACAAGTAATAAGAGCCCACCTTTTGCCCGGCCCCTCCCCTTCTCTGGAGGTATAGCTGGTGCACTAAATGAGAGAAATCCATCTATATTGGTGGCATCCTCCGCCCAAGTTTCCTGAAACAAACATATGTCTGTTTTTTTAATAAAAGAGGCCCATTCACCATCGTCTAGTTTTTTTGCCAGGCCGGCAACATTCCATGACATAAGTTCTAATGTACATTTATCTTGGTTTGTCACCACGGGTGTGCATCCAGCGTCTACCACACTCGAGTCAGTACTACTAATGTTTGGTGATAATGTTTTGTCATCCCCCGTAAAATGTAAGGCCTTGGAGCAGGCCGTCACATTAGTTACTAGTTCAGTAGTCAGTCATACAGGATTGGGCAACAGCCTGGGATTAACTTCCTTTCGTGCAGCACCTCCGCGGGAATTAGTTGAACCATCAGATCCTGCCAGTCCCATGGCTTGTCCAGTATTTTGTGGGTGTAACATGAGTCTAATTCCCTCCCTGGTTGTTGCATATTCCAAGTGGGTACGACGATCAAAATCCATTAAGTGTGTCACCATATACTTGTCTTCAAAATAGATAGTTATTATGTCAAGATTGGTCCCTGTGATGCTGCTTCTCTTGGCCGATATTATGTCAGAACGAATAACAGAGAGACAACTTCGTCGGGAACGTATCCAATGTATGACTTTGTTGATCAAGGAAGCTTGATTCTCAGCTAACCCTGGCGATAGTTTTGGAACATTACTCAAATAGATTTTATTTGTTCCCTGACTTATAAACAGGTCCTGTTCTTTATTAACTATACTCTCAGTATTGTATCGGGAGAGAGTGATGTTGTTAGAGGGAGTCTTATGTGACTTGTTGGGGGGTTGTGTAAGGCTGGAATCTTGGACAGTTTCCGGTGGGTCGGATTTGCTAGTCCTACCTCTGGCCCTGTCACTAGTAAGATTACTTGACCAACTACCTTGACGGTCTCTGTGCCTAGGTACATTTGTAGACCTCCTGGGTCTCATGTTGTCGATATTGGGATCACAACGGTAGTCTTCCCTCCCTAGAAGAGCTGTCCCCCTTCTAGTGGGGAGACAACAATTGTCCCTTAGCTCCGTCCCCATTGGTGGGGCAGATAATGGGAAGGCTTCTTCCCCCCTGACCTCCCCACAGACTTTACAAAGTCCAGCACAAGCACGATTGCTCTTCATAAGATCTATTAATACTAAAACCAGTCCCTTAACTTCATCAACTCTCTGGAGAACTGTAGCCAGGTTGTCTCTACTAGCTGCTGGTTCTTTGCCTTCTGGCTCGAGCTGGGGGATCGGTGAAATAACACTAGGGTTGGGTTTTCCAACTACTGACTTGCACTTGGGCACACTTGTGGGCACGGTCGAGTCCTCTATTACCAATAGAGGTTCAAAACGATTAGTACAGAATAGGCTAGGGACCACCTTGATCACCGGAGTCAATGGTAGAAGGGTTGGTGTATGTGGTACGTGTGGGAGACCCAGCTGGGATACTGGAGAACTCGCTATGTTATAAGTGGGTGACAGTAGGGGGCCCTTGCAATTATGCGGGCCCCCGTCTCCATCTACCCCTATTATAGTATCTGTAGGATCCCTTGACCCCTTCTTTTTAAATAACTCTGGGATTTTCCTATCGTTAGGGGGGCCTCTCTTTAAATTAGTTGCCCCTAGAGTTGTTTGTGTACCTAACATAGACTCAACTTCTTTAACTAGGAGATCTATTTCATCCAATGGGTTTAACCCATTGGGTATAGCTGGATTCAAAGGTCTACTTGGGCGTTTTTTTTCGATTTTAGTACCCTTGGATTGTGCTGGTAAATCTATAGCCTTCCTTTTCCCCATATTGGGAAGATGCCCGCAATGGGGTAGCTTAGAGGAGGAATTAATGGGGGAAGGGCTGAGTGAAGAATAGGCTTCTCAATTTAGGAATAGTAGGATGGTGCTATAATCTGTACTCTCTTAAACAACTCTTAGATAACAAGTAATTCTCTTACTACAGGTGAAAGAGATGGGGCCCAGCCCAGCCTCCTCCGGTCTCTGACGGGCTAAGGACGGGCCCGCCCTTGGCCCGGGCTTCGCCCGGGCGCCGCCCGCGCGCGTCCCGCGCTGCTGGAGCGCGAAGATAATTTAAAGGGCTCCTGCCCTATTGCGTGACTCTCCTCCCGGCCTCCCGGCTGTGACAGCGCTACCCGCGACGGCGGGAGCGCGAAGATAATTTAAAGGGCTCCTGCCCTATTGCGTGACTCTCCTCCCGGCCTCCCGGCTGTGACAGCGCTACCCGCGACGGCGGGAGCGCGAAGATAATTTAAAGGGCTTCTGCCCTATTGCGTGACTCTCCTCCCGGCCTCCCGGCTGTGACAGCGCTACCCGCGACGGTGGGAGCGCGAAGATAATTTAAAGGGCTCCTGCCCTATTGCGTGACTCTCCTCCCGGCCTCCCGGCGGTGACAGCGCTACCCGCGACGGCGGGAGCGCGAAGATAATTTAAAGGGCTCCTGCCCTATTGCGTGACTCTCCTCCCGGCCTCCCGGCTGTGACAGCGCTACCCGCGACGGCGGGAGCGCGAAGATAATTTAAAGGGCTCCTGCCCTATTGCGTGACTCTCCTCCCGGCCTCCCGGCTGTGACAGCGCTACCCGCCAACTGACTTCAGTCATATTCCCAAAGATGTTGGTCAGTTTCTTTGAGAATGGCACCCTGGTGTCTTTTACTGCATGTCTTCTGCAGCTGTATATTTTTTTGGCCATGGTTGTAAATGAATACTTCCTCCTTTCAGTAATGGCTTTTGATCGATATGTGGCTATCTGCAATCCCTTACGATACACAAGAATTATGAGTAAGGTTGTGTGCATCTATCTGGCAGCTGGCACCTGGGCAATCAGTTTTTTGATTACGTTACCACACATTAAGTCACTGTCTCAACTCTCCTTTTGTAAGTCCCACACAATAAATCACTTCTTTTGTGATGCAGCAGCTCTTCTGAAGATTTCCTGCAGCAGCACACGCAATATAGAGAATCTTAACTACATCTTGGGCTCTTTAGTGGCATTAATATCCTTTCTTCTAATCATTGTTTCGTATGTCAACATTGTGTCATCCATCCTAAAAATGAAATCTAAAATGAGAAGGAACAAGGCATTTTCAACTTGTGTGTCACACCTCACTGTAGTTGTTTTATTTTATGGTTCTCTCATTGGTACGTATATGCGTCCAACATCAACATATTCCACGAGTGACACCAAGATCTCATCTTTGTCATATATAGCACTTACTCCCCTGTGCAACCCCATTATATACAGCCTGAAAAACACAGAGTTTAAAAATGTCTTGAGGAAAAAACAATAACATGGGAAAGATGATAGTAGGAAGACAGTAATCATTATTTTTTCCTATTTAAAGAAATAGCCATTTAACAAATGACTTTGGATATAAGAGACACTATACCACACGAGAACGAGCTCAATTTCTTAGGAGCACTTAGGATCTGTTCAGGACTCCAAAGTTGGAGTTGCAACTTGGGGATCTAGTAGAGGAACAGCTCAATGTGCTTTCTCTGAATAGATGCTGCAGGACAGTGGGTAAATTAAAGAATCGTGATGGCACAGCAGGTCCTGTCTTGTCCCTAGCAGGCTCAGTGAGGAGTGCTGTGTGCCTCACTCCCATTAAAATAAAGCAGCCTGAGAAGATGGAGCTCCTAGGGCCTTTTTAAGACTGAGGGAAGTGGGCTGAGTGTTCCTTCCCCTTATTATGAAAATTGACCCTGGTGGATGCATTTCCCAGCTCTAGAATCAACTCAGGCAAAGGGGCACCATACATGTACCCTTTCTCTATTATTAGAAAAAAAAATGCATTTTGTCCCCCAGCCCTCACTGATCCTGATACTCATTTATTGAATAACAAAAGAGCTGGTGTTTTTCTGAACCACAGTCACACAGGAAAATCATGGGATTGTGGCAACAAAGACCATTCTTTTAGCCCCCTGAGGGTCCATCTAAGACTTACTCCCCCCCAAGGGATAGGGTAGAAGGGAATATCGCACTTGCCCACTTATTAATCGTATTTCAAAAATATTTTTAGGACAGGGGACCTAGTCCTGAGTTTTATAATGGTCATTGCAACATTTATTTTTATGTTGCGGCTAGTCAATAATATGTCACGCTCCTGCAGGAGGCCTTACTCTAGGGGTAGCTTTGTGACTGACAAGAAAAAAATCTCCTGGGCCAATCAGTTGCCTGATCACAGGACTCTCTCTATTGACTCTCAAACCTAACCTTCCAGATATACAAAATATTTGAACTTTGGTTTCTCAAAAGCTCCTGTGTACCCTGTTTAGTGATTTGCTGTGCTTTATAAATCCTGATTGATTGATTGGAAAGCTACTAAAAGGATTTCTACCAAATCACTAAAAGCACACTTTCTGGATTAAGATCTAGCCTTCTGCCAAATTTGGTATAATTCTGTTCAGATGTTTTTGCAGTATCACTTTACAGTTTTACCATGGAAAAATTTAGTGGGATTTCAAGTTTGGGACCCCCTTTTTCCGGCCCCCGCTTGATGGATCACCATGAAATTACCAGTAATGAGCTGAGGTGGATGGAATTTTTTGGGAAAGGCAAACAACACCAGAGTTATTAGCAAACCAAAAAATCAATTTCCTTCAGTAACTAGGTTGTAGCTAATGAGGAAACCAAGGAAAATATAGTAAATAAAAAAGGAGATGGTGTGGCCCACAAATGTATTGGGCTATACCCATTACAGGCACATCAGTTTTTCTGCCTCCACTGGGGACAGATTGATGGGGTTTACTCTCATCTGGTGACTGAGGGGAAGTCACCAGAGAAACCAATAAACACAAGGGGAAAAGGCCAAAAAAGGTAATTGGTTGACCAATTGCTTTTTAGCCCTTCACCAGAGCTAAGGGGTCAGAGGGTCTGTACACTGGCCCCTTTTCTGTTTTTTTAACTTTTTTGCAGGACTTGGCTTCAGCCAAGTCCCAAGGCGGCTGACAACAGTTCAACCACTTCTGTGGTTGAAGTTTTATCAGCCAATCAGATCTCTGCAAGAGATCGGGAGTGGTCACAAATCCTTTGTGTCAAAAGTGATACAAATTTGGATTTTCTTTAGTTTCTCTAACACTACTGAATGGAATTATATCACAATGAAAAAAAGCTCTCTTTGTGGACCAGGACCTACCATCCCTCCAAATTTGGTGTCATTCCATCCAGTAGTTTTTGCGCTATTGTTGTTCAAAATCACTATGGAAAAATGAATGGGGAAAATGTGTTTTGAGACCCCCCTTTTTTTTGCTCCCTCTCCCATGAATGGATCACCCCAAAACTTTCCAGGCAACAGCTGACGTGACGGGCAATTTTTTAGAAAGTTTTGTGAAGATTTGTCAAGAAATGCCAAAGATATAGGCAAGTAAAAAAATAAAAACAATTTTTATATTGAAACTAGGTCTTGAAATCACTACCTAGTGGCGACTGCCACACGGACTGTGTGTGCTTTTCCCACTCTTGAAGGAATGAGGTAGACTGTCTCCAGGCAAGAGCAGGGTAACGTCATTGATTTCCTCAGGGTCCACTGGGAGACTGGGAGAATGGAGTCCTCTATAATGGGGCAAGGAACCCCAAACCAATGGCAACCAGGAAAGGGGTGGTCCCCCAGAAGTATAGGGAATTCTTCCTCATTTTGAATCATGACACCCTGTTGGCAGGACATTTGGGTCAGACCAAGACCTGTAATAGTTTGGTCAACCATTTCTATTGGCTCAACAAGTCTGCAAAAGTGAGGGAGTTCTGTAGCTCCTTATCACCTGTCAGGCCAGTGGCAAGACAGGGGGCAAGCCAAAGGCTCACTTAATACCACTGCAAGGGGTTGGAACTCACATTGTTAGGACCCGAGACCTACTAACTGACTCCGGAAACAGATACATTTTGGTGTTAATGGACCATGACACCAGGTATCCAAAGGCAATACCCCTCTGAAAGAAGCAATACAATTCTGAAAGAAGTGCTGAGTAGCCCATGTAATTCACAAATAATGGGTTTACGAAAACCATATTGGAAAATTTGTCCTGTACAGGATTTGAGGGAAATAAATTACATTGTGGTTAAATGTTGCCCAGTGGTGCCAAATCCATCTGTGATTATGGTTCAGATCCCATGCGATGCTGAATGGTTTACTGTGTTAGACTCATGTCAAGTATTCTTTTCCATGCCTCTTCATGAAGACAGCAGATTTTATTTGAACTTTTGGGGCAAAGTCTACTGTTGGCGTAGAATTCCACAAGGATTTTCAGAATCACCATCCATTTTCAACCGGATTTTGAAAAACAATCTGGAGTCATTGGTTATGCCATACCAATCAACTTTAGTGCAATACGATGATGATTTATTGATTGTATCAATGACAAAAGAAGGATCTAAATATGATATGATTGCTTTGTTGAATTTCCTGGGAGACAATGGACATAAGTTGTCGACCTACGAAATTGCAGTATTGTCAAAAAGAGGTGAAATATTTGGGTCATCTGATTGTGAAAGGACGTGGGGAATTTTGAGAGAGAGAGTAGCTACAATTTTGCAGATGCAAGTACCAAGTACACAGAAAGATGTGAGGATGTTTCTAGCAATGGTTGGTTACTGTCATCAGTGGATCCTGGATTTTTGAGTTCCTTCTAAGCTGTTACAGAAGCTGACTCGTAAAGATGTTTCCGATACTATAATATTAGATGAAGCTTGTATGAAAGCATTTTCTGAGTGAAAGAGAGTTTGTGTCAAGCTCCAACGTTAGGTATGCCTGACTACATTAAACGTTTTCTGTTGTTTTGTCATGAATGTGATGCATGTTCCTTGTTTGTTTTGACTCAGAAACATGGTGGTATCCATCTCCCAGTAGCATATTTTTCACTACTTTGGATCCTGTCGCATCAGCTTTACCTGGTTGATTTCGGTCTGCCGCAGCAGTAGAACAGAGTATTGCTCAGAGTGAAGGTATAGTAATGGGCTATCCCCTTACTATAATGGTCCCTCACTCAATAGAAATTCTGCTTACAGATTCCAAAACTCAGTATCTGACTGGTTCAAGACTGACTCGTTATGAGACAGCAATCTTGGGGTCTCCAAATATTTCCACTAAGAGATGTACAGTGCTTAACCCAGCAACTTTGCTCCTGATTGAAAACATTGGTTCGAACAAATTGGATGATACAGAACATGATGGTTTGGAAGTTATAGAGTTATGCACAAAACCCAGAGCAGGCATTATAAATACCTGCCAGGAAGATAATGATCTAATTATTTTGGTTGATGGCTCTTGTCTGAGAGATAATGTGGTCACATTGAGAGCAGGATATGCTGTATGTACTATCGCTGGCATACTAAAAGCTTTATGGCTTCGCAGAGTGTTTTCTGCACAAGTAGCAAAATTGTTCTTTATTAGAGCCTGCCATATTTTGAATCAGATGAAAGTGCCATTTTACACAGATCGCCAATATGGACTCGGAATTGTGAATGACTTTGGCCAGATTTGTTCATAGAGGGGTTTCCTAACTTCTTCTGGTTCACCAATAAGAAATGGTGAGAGAATGCATGAGCTGTTACAACCTATTCAAATGCCAGAGAAAGTTGCTGTGGTGAAATGCAGTGTAAATCAGAGATCACAAAATTATGTGTAATTAGAAAATGCATTTGCAGCTCAATTCGCAAAGTTTTGTGCTTTGAATGGCATATTCTTCAAAGCAAATTGGGAGTTGTTACCTGAAAATGATGAAGTCTAGGCTAACTTTACTATGTAAATTGTTGATACCTTGTAAGAGCTAAAAGCTATTCAAGACAATGTCCCTAAATAGGAAAGCAAAGAGTGGCTAAAATTAAAATGTGTTCAAAGAGACGATGATGTCTGCATGACAGGAGAAGGGAAAGTAGTTCTGCCAAACAGTCTACTGACACAAATGGCTAGATACTAACATGGGCAAGCTCACATATGTAAAGATACTATGGTCCGTACCTTCAAACAAAATTGGTTAAATCCAAACTTTAGACAGGTTGCCGAAGCAATTTGCCATAGATGCACTGTTTGTCAACAGATGAATGTTGGCAAAGGTGCAGTGGTCAATATGGGACACATTGGCATGGCAGGAGGACCATTTAACAGAATGCAAATGGATTTCATTGACATGCCTGCGTGTGCTGGTTTGAAGTACGTGTTGGTGATTGTGTGCATTTTCAGTCACTGGATTGAGGCTTATCCTACAAGGAGAAATGATAGCCTTACAGTAGCAAAGTTACTGCTTAGAGAGTTAATACCACGTTTCAGTTTCCCGGTCTCTTTAGAATCAGATAGGGGATGCCACTTCAGCAGTGAAGTGATTAACTTGCTATGTTTAGCTTTAAACATTAAGCAGAAACTCCATTGTAGTTATTGCCAAGAAGCCTCAAGACTTGTAGAACAGATGAATGGCACTCTAAAATCAAGACTGGCGAAAATGTGTGTGTCAACAAATTTGAGATGGCCAGATGCATTGCTGCTAGTTTTAATGTCAATGAGAAGCACTCCTGATAAGAAAACAGGATTATCGCCCCATGGAATCCTCATGGGTAGAGGTATGAGATTACCAGCAGTACCTACAAATGCACTTGCTAACATTAAAGATGATATGGTGTTAGCCTACTGCAAGGGTCTAGCTGGTGTGGTACGATCTTTCACTCATCAGGTGGAAGCTACCACACTACAATCATCTCAAGGTCAAGGACACAACTTGAAAGCTGGTGATTAGGTCGCTATTTGTAAGCATGTGAGGAAGTCGTGCTTGGAGTCAAGGTGGAAAGGACCCTACCAGGTGATAATAATACCAACTACAACTGTGAAATATGCAGGACTTGGCAACTGGATACATATAAGTCACACTTGGAAAGTGAACAATCCAACAGAGCATGAAGAAGAGCTGTTGAGATTGCCTGCACCTAAGCGTATTCTAGATCAAGAAAAAGTGAGATAAGAGCTGGAGGCTACACCTGGAATAGCTCTGGGCAAAGTGCCCACTCCTGTGTCAGATGAAGTGTAGGGTATCCTGGAAGACAAGGGTGAACCATCCTCGACGGTAAGAATAAAATACCCGAGCACAAGAGAGATAACCGGTTGAGAGAAGACCTGCTCAGAGGAGGGTGTCTTCAGAAACAGATGGTCTAATAAACAAGACTGAACAAGTGACTAACCCCAATGGAGAAGATGTTGAGACAGATCCAAGCCAAAAGGGTTTGACTTCTCCTGAACCATCTGCGGGAACATCAAATTAGAAGAGTTTGAGTTCGATTTTGAAAGGAGTACTGAAGAAAAAGTCACTTAAAGGTGATAACTGGCCAGAGAAAAGGTCAGAAGCAGGGAAAATTAACGTTCTACCACCAATTAGGGAAGAAAACAAGTTGAATGGAAAAGAAGATCTGAGTGAAGGAGAGGCTTGTGGTGGTCGAAGATTGAAAAGGAAAAGATTTGCCAACAAAAGATATTCAGGTCCTGAGTGGGCATATGCGACTTTTTGATAGAGATGTTCCAGGTTTATATATTTTGGTACGCGAAGAAAACTGATGAACTTTTGTTTGGGAAAATTGAATTGTGAAAAACGAAATTGAAAAGACTTTGTTGAAATAAGTTCCTGGAAAAGACTTTAAAAAAAAAAAAGAACAAAAATTAGGAGGGATTGAATTTGAAGATTGAAGATTGAATATTAAAGATGTTTCAAATTTTTTACTCTTGTTTTTGTTTTTGATTTTTGCTGCATAGTCATAATTGTTTCTGGAAAATTGAATTGTGAAAAACAAAATTGAAAAGACTTTGTTGAAATAAGTTCCTGGAAAAGACTTTGAAAAAAAAAAAGAACAAAAATTAGGAGGGATTGAATTTGAAGTTTGAAGATTGAATATTAAAGATGTTTCAAATTTTTTACTCTTGTTTTTGTTTTTGATTTTTGCTGCATAGTCATCATTGTTTCTGCTTTTTCTTTTTGGTTCTCTACAGACCATGGGAAACTTTAGTGACCAACACATTAAGAATAGTCACTCCAAATGTATAGGTGTTGGTTTGGCAAATGTTTGTGCAATGGTATGTTTGTTATTGATTGTGAGTGTGATTGTCTTTGCATGAAATGGAGCCAACCATACCATAGCAACACCAACACCTGTTACACTTTCAAAGTCAATTACTGATCTTTCAGAGGTAGGTTTTAATAGATGAGAAATACTTACACAAAGAGAAAAAACTTTCTTCTAATATCTTCTATCGCTTATTGCATGAGTATGTTGATGTAATGGATGTGAAGGATTGTTATGTCTGTACGCAGATTCCAGTACTGCTTACTTATGCCATAAGTTGTAGTCTTTTACTAACATGGTTCTATAACCAAGAATATATTCAATATTCTTACTCAAATTTAGATATTGTGTTTTCTTTGGTGCCTATTATTAAGGATATTAGTAAGACAGCTAGGGATGACAAAATAGAGATAGTAAAGGGTTTCTTTGAACCAACATTAAACTTTGGGACTGCCTTCATGCACAGGAATAACCTCACTTGTTTACTTACACCTGTAGAGAAGACATTTTTAGATAACCCAGAGGATGGAGAAGAGCAATTAAAGCTAAAATAGATAAGGGATTAGTTTTGCAAAGTCCTGGAACAGATCATGCATATAATGACATTACTAATCAAGGGAAGTTGACCTTAGATGCATTATATGTGGTCAAACTTGGTATATACAAGCCACCATCTTATGTAGATAGGGTATTCATGGGACCGAGTGAATATAGACGTGTTTTTGTTTGGGAGTAAATGGTCAGGATCCACCAGTGCCTGGTGTCTACTATATTTGTGGGAAAAATGCTTATTACTGTCTTCCTAGAGGATGGTATGGCACGTTATCTGGGAATTGTCTTTCCGAAAATTTACCAACTGGAAGACTTAAGTAAATTTCCAAGATTTTCTGAGATTCAAATGAGACACAAGCGAGAATCAACTTCTAGCATAGTGGGAGGCATATTTGCAGTAATAATTCCTTCAATGAGAATTACTCTGAATTCAATAAAGATACAGAAGTTGTCTACAGTGTAGATAACATGTTAACGGAGCACTCAGGAGCTATTTTACTCCTGGATACCAAATTGGCTGCGACAAGAGCTATGACTCTTCAGAACCGCCTTGCGTTAGACATTCTCTTAGCAAAAGAGGGCAGAGATTATAAATTACTTGGTCTGCGTCACTATTGTTCATACATACCGGACAATACTAAGTTAGTCAGAGGTTTAATTAACATGTTAACAAGCGATAAAACAGAATTAAAAGAATTAACTGAAACTACCATTTGGGAAAAGGCTGGCAAGGGAACTGCTTCCTTGGGATATTGGATTAGCAACCTAGGACAAGGTATTATATTAAATGTAGTACAAATGGATTTCAATTTCTGTGATATGGATAATTGGAATTTGGGAAAAATATATTATTTAAATTGATCAAAAGAAGAAGATTTGAAAAGAATCAGAGGAGGGTAAATGTTCAGATGTCAAATATGAAAGAGACTAAATTCTGACATTTTTGTAATAAATACATTTATTTGGGTTTTTTGTGTGATGAGGTGTATAGTCATCAGAGGAGGGATTGTAAGAATGTCAAATTTCAGTTTTATTTTTCATATATGTAACAATACTCATATTTCAGTATATTAATCATTGTTTATTATTTTTATATAAAACTGAGGTTTGTGATCGATTTAATGGCCACCATTATGCAGAAAGCCTACTTTTGTTTTCCATGCTAACTGAAGCTGATGAAGTTCTTCTGTCTTTTCAAGAAGAGTGTGTTTCTTTACTAAAATAAATGTCAAAATTAAACGTGTACTTAGTGGCCTCTGCAGGACTGAAGTACAAGTAGATGCAAGGTCACTGTAAATTGATTTCTGTACGAAACTTTTCTAATGTTTTCTGTTTCCTAGCTGAATTCCTGCAGTCTGACTGACTTCATTCATTGTATTTGTATAATTTGTCTGTAGGTATGTTTCTAACCTATGTTCTTGTCCTCGAGGAGCAGACGGTGCGAGGAGAAATGTTTCCATAATTTGTAATCACTATCTGATGACTACGTATTTCTAGTTTTAAACAAAGGGTCTACAGAATGCAACAGAAGAAGAAATAACAAATTTATTAGTTTGAGTTTTGTGAATGGAATAACAGCAAGTAGAAAAAACTTAGAGCTAACATTTATACAGTTTTGATATCTGTTATTCTTTTGGTTGGATAAATGTTCTCACACTTGTTCTCTAACACAATCAGAATGTTCAACAAGTTTAATTTAACGTTCAGTCACCATTGATTCAAAGTCATTATTCTTTCATTCTCAGTTTGTGACCTGACGTGTACCCTGAGTTCCAGAGATCTTATTCTTTATGATCTGTCACCTTGACATTTTGTATTTTGCCAGTTAGTCTACTGACAATGTTGATGTTTGGATATTTGTTGATGGACTCTCAGGAACTAATCCTAGACCTGGTTACTGGACATGTGCAAAACTCCAAGGTTCTTCAACAATTACCATTTGCCTACAACCTGAAAAGACTGGTTTGGCATTTAGACAAACAGGATGAAATATTGAACTGTGCCGAATCCTTAATCAGATCAAGTGGCTGTAATAAGGCAACTGAAGAATCAATGGTGAATCAATGGAAGGCCATCTATAATTCCTTACCTTACAAATTAGAGCCAAAAAATATGTCAAAAAGTCATCCACTTCGGCCTAATAACAAATAAAATATATGCAGGCTCTTTTCCAACAATAGAAGGCTCTCAATAAAGCAACAAGGGCAGTTTTTAGCCAGAAAGAACTATCAACCTCCTCCGTTCTCAAAGGAAAATTGAGGAGTGTAAGGAAAGCTTAAAGCCAAGAAATATGGAAGGTAAAGGGGTCTCATCAGCAGGAATTATGGAACAGATTGCTAAGGGCTAGTAAGGCTAACAACTCCAAGGCTTTTTGGTGGATAAGCAATGACCTTGAAAATAGTTAGAAAAGGGCCTGTAATGCTAATATTATGACAAATGGTTGGGTGGAATATTTTGCTACCTTTTATGATGCTTGTTCTGTTACCACCGTCACCACAGATCAATTTCCCTTTGGGAAAAAGTGTACTCCCTACTTATGTAAGGAAATGTTGGTAAATAGAGTTGATGAAAGTGACAATTTTGAACAAAGTTAAGTAGCCTATGGGAATAATTAGCATTACCAATCTCAGCTCCCCTAAAGAAAGAAGAAATGTCCACCCTATTGTGATACATTAGAGTAAAAGGGGTCCCAGCCCCAAATGGTCTTCCAAATGCCGTTTTTAGAACAAACCCAGATCTGTGGATGGAGGTTTTAACTCCACTATACAATGAGGTTTTAATGTGAATTTCCCGAGTCATGGCAAGGAAGTACCTCACGGCCTATTCACAAAAATGATCCTACTGAAAATCTGACCAATTCTCGACTAATAGCTCTAAGAGGTGTTGAGGCAAAATTCTTTGGAGGACCAGGAAGAATGGTCAGTTCCCTGGCACTTAATTCCGATCAATTAGGATTCCATAAGGGTCGATCTACAGTTGATAACCTTTTGACCCCAACCTTGCTGGCCGAGAGGGCAGTTCTTAAAAACAAAATCTCTAGGTCTGCTTTGTTTATTTAAAAGCAGCATGTGACTATGTTCCTCAAGCCATACTATGGAAAAAATTATTAGGATGGGGCATTCCACAAAAATCACAGGATGCAATTGTTCTCCTATACACGAACACCTGGGTCCAGGTTAAGTTAGGGGATGGGCTCTGTCTAACTCGGCAAATTCAAACTCTCAATGAGCTGAAACAGGGATGCGCACTTTCTCGATGTTTATTCAATCACTTTATGGCAGATTTGTATCAGCATATGGAGAAGATCAATGCCCATCCACTCAAATCTGAAAATTGTCAAACAAAGTACTTACAATACAATCCTTCACAGTGAGACCCCCATAGGCCTGCAACGACTAATCAATTATTTTGAAGAATATATAACTATGAATTGTGTTGAACTGAAAACCAAGATAATGATGATAGAGGCGTCATTTGCTAAAACTTGAGCATTGTAACATAGAGGAAGATAATGGAAGTGTTAGGAGCTATAAGTACTTGGGCATACTAATTGATGATATGATCTCCTTTAAATGTCATTTTAATATTTTAAGAGCCAAGGCATCCTCTTCAATTTTGCTTTTAAATTATTATGAGACAATCTTAGGTGCCAACAGTATGATAATCTTGTGAAAATTACGAGAGCCAAGTTGATTCCAGCCTTAGCTTAAGGATCAGTTATATTGAAAGGGAAAGACGCCAAATTACTGGACACACGTATGATCGAGGCATGTAAATTAGGTTTCAAGATCTCAAAGCATATTCAACAAGTTGTAGTTCATCTGGGGTTTGTTCTCCAGAGTCAAGGTTTAGTAAGGAAGTAGGGTTTTCTGAAATATATGCATTCCCTACCCCTACTGTTACTCATAGCTGAAAAGGAGGCTTTGGTAGCTACGAGGCACGGTTGGCCATATATACATTTTTTGATACACTGGAAAATCAGCCCTATATGTCTGCTAATTTTCCAATAGACATGAGAGATATCTTTTTAAAATTATGTCTTGTCAGAAATCCAACCAAGGATGATGTCCCAAAATGGAAACATTAATATCGAATTTCTGCAGACTCTGTGGATATACCCATGAAACTTTATTGCATATTATTTCTGTTTGTCCTTATCATCTTGAGGCACGTTGTATTCTTTTAAAACCATTGTTTTTAAAAGGAGGAATAAGCACATGTCTTCAAGCTATTAAGCTTTGCTTACTGGGCAAATAAATCCCAATGAATTGCCGGATTGTTAGGTTTCTGGCTTTGGTGGAAAGAATGTTTACATATCTATTCGAAAATGTCAGCACATTTATATGGCTTCCTTGTTTTTCTGGTTTTAATGTTTTCCATTAAGGCCTGATAGGATACCTCATACTGATTTCTAAAGGACTGGCAATGGAATTGCACATTATAAGCACTGAATCACTTTTAATAATAATATGCATAGTTTATTAGGATATCTTATACTGATACTTAAAGAATTGGCAATGACCTTGCTCATCAAGAGCACCGAAGCACTTTAGTATTCATTTACAAAGTTTCTTTTTATTATTTCCCTTTTGAAGGGTAAGAACCTGAATATACTGGACCATTGCTTCAAAAAGTGGCTTAGTGTAACCCCTGTGGCATTTTATTTATTGGGACTATACAACGTTTATTTCTCTAGTTATACTTAGTGTAATTATTATTTTAGGTTTATAGTCTTATATGATTAATCAGGAAGGTATATTTTCAATCAGCACATGGTAATGATTTTCCACCCTATGTTTTCTAATAGTGAATGTCTCACTGGCAAAATGCAGTTTTATGTGTTATTCTGTAATGGTTTGTATTAATCAAACAATAAACATTACTACTACTACCATCATAAAGCCTGACTATTTGCCACAAAAATGTCCTCATGTGGTTATCAGCTCTTAGTCAGTGCTTAATTTTAAACAAAATTAGTGCCCTCGCCAGGAAGCCACTGCAGTTTGCACCACTCATTGGCCTGCCAGTGCTGCCAATGACACTGCCAACACACCTACTAACCATCAGAGTTCAACACGTAAAACAATCCAGACCATTCAAGGACCCCAAATCTGCAAGAGTGGGTTGGGCAACAGGAAATGCTCATTTTTGATGTGTATCTCTAAATTAAACAGATAGCACCACCATGTGGCAGAATGTCACAAACGCTGGTGTTGACAATTAAGTGCCGGTGCCAACCACCAGAAACCACTGGTATAAATTAAGCACTGCTCTTGGTTCTCTGCATTAATCTAAGAATGGAGTGCGTTGTCTTATCAAACAACAGTGAACTGCCTTGTGAAACTGCTTTAGCCAAATTCTTCAATGTGAGGTTATAATTATTGAATGTTCTGACCAGACATTATCTGTGCTAGACAAATCTCAACCAAGTTAGAGCATTTAAGTCAACATAAGTGACGAGGTCCAGTTGAGGTGCACTTGCAGGGAAAAGAATGCTGGGAGAGCGAGAGGTTGATATCCAAAGCAGAATGACAGCCATATTTACCTATCATCCAGATACAAACAAAAGTCTATGGGCCCTAGAAACAAAAGCCATTTTAGGTTATGTAAAGTTGTACTAATTTACATATTTCAAAATACAGTGAAAAGCAAATCTTTGGCTAGAGATTTCAGCCTCTCCGATCTTTGCTGTAGAGATCACCACAACAGATCGGAGATCACTGCCGCAGTGGTATATGTTTTAATACTAATTACTATATATTTATATTTTTATTTCAGGGATTAAACCTCTTAAAACATACACATAAAATGAGAAATACAAACGTTAATATTTTAAAATAGAATAATAAAATACAATCTTCCTCCATTATAAAAAAATAACAATCGAAACAATAAAATAAAGTACTCATATAATTTTCTATGAACCAATACTAATTATATTTTTAAAAGTTTGCACCTTGAGCGCCAAGCATACAGTACATCTCTGGACACTGCAAACACAATCCATTATATGGTTTCCTAATTTAGTATTCAAATAGCATCTGCAAGATGTCCTGTGGACAGGCTGCAACAAATATGACTAATTCAGGTCTTCCTCAGCTTATTATAGGAAGGACAGAAGAACAAAAAATGCTCTCTGGATGCAGTGTTTGCATCTCATGTAGGGCACGAGGGTGATCTGAGCACTTGTGCCACATGCTTCTACATTTGTTTACAAACAGGATTCCATACCTGAACCTTAGGAAAATAGATCTAGCTTGGGGTGATTGATCAATTCTATCCAGGAACAAATCAAATCCTGGGTTGCACTTAGAGTCAAGAAACCTCCCCATTAAAACCAATATCTAGTTTAGCTGGACAGTTTTTTTGGATGTTGTTCCAGTATCTTATCATTAACTGGCCTAATATGTCCTTGTTTGTTCACTCCGGTTTATCCCAGGCATTGTGTAACCTCAACCTGTACAGCCAGGTCCTTATATGTCTAAACCAGTTTATTAATCCAGGCTTATACTTAGGCCCGTATTTATACTCCGTTTGCGCCAAATTTGCGTTGTTTTTTTCGACGCAAATTCGGCGCAAAACTAACACCATATTTATACTTTGGCGTTAGACGCGTCTAGCGCCAAAGTATGAAGAAAGAGCGTCATTTTTTTGCGTGAACGCCTTCCTTGCGTTAATGAGATGCAAGGAAGGCGTTCCCGTCTAAAAAAATGACGGCGACGCAAATGCGTCGTATTTATACTCCCGGGCAAAAATCACGCCCGGGAGGTGGCGGGTCAAAAAAACCCGCATTTGCGCCTGAATTTAACGCCTGGGTCAGGGTAGGCGTTAAGGGATCTGTGGGCTCAGAATGAGCCCACAGGTGCCCTCCCCTGCCCCCAGGGACATCCCCTGCCACCCCTGCCCACCCCAGGAGGACACCCAAGGATGGAGGGACCCATCCCAGTGAAGTACAGGTAAGTTCAGGTAAGTATACATTTTTTTTATTTTTTTATTTTTTTTGTGGCATAGGGGGGCCTTATTTGTGCCCCCCTACATGCCACTATGCCCAATGACCATGCCCAGGGGACACAAGTCCCCTGGGCATGGCCATTGGGCAAGGGGGCATGACTCCTGTCTTTACTAAGACAGGAGTCATGAAATGGCGTCTGGGCGTCGAAAAAATGGCGCAAATCGGGTTAAGACGATTTTTTAGCGTCAACCTGACTTGCGCCATTTTAAGACGCCCTAACGTCATTTTTTCCCAACGCCGGCGCTGCCTGGTCTACGTGGTTTTTTTCCACGCACACCAGGCAGCGCCGGTCTGATTGCGCCGTCTAACGCCATTCCATAAATACGGCGCCCGCATGGCGCTTCAGAATGGCGTTAGACGGCGCAAAATATTTTGACGCTAAACTGCGTTAGCGCAGTTTAGCGTCAAAAAGTATAAATATGGGCCTTAGTTTTCACCTCCAATAGTGCTTGTCTGAGAGGGATCAGGGATGTGCCTCTCCAAGCCCTAAACCAGTAGATCATTGGTTTGGGGGTTGCAACATGCACTACATTCTTTATGCTAAGGTCTGAACACAATGGCGTTAGATCTTACGACTTTGTTGTCAATCTTATCTAATGTGTTTTTAATCTTCTCCAAACCTCCAATGTGGTCTGTGCCCCAGACCACTGCTCCATACAGTAGCACACCATGTCATCTGTAGTAATAAATTTCAAGGGCAGGTGATATTGTTCTGAAGATGGAGTTGTTTCATTTCTTCAGTGCTGTTGACCCAGCATGCTGTAGAGTGAGAGAGAACAACATTTATGAATTAATTAGTGGCATAGTTGTAGAATATGGCAACTAATAAATCTGTTGTTTTCAAAGCCAAACAGAAAAAATAAGCATAGAAATTAAAACTTGTAGGTTAAAATTGTGGTAGACATTTGGCCTTCTAATTATATTCTGACCACACATTTAACATGAAACATTGTGCCTTCATAATTGAGTGAATTATTAATAAACATTAATATGAAAATATCATTTACAAGTAGAAATAGTAAAACTGAAAATGCATTTTGAGTATTGAGTTAATGTGAATTAAACACACTGAAATAAATGGATTTCACTATTGTGAATTATATGAATAGAAAAATAAATATACGTTTGAAATTGCTTTTACATAACATAAATTGTGTTTGAAATATATCAATTTTGTTTGCATACTAGTTCGATTATGAAGGTGTGCAAATTGTTTTAGTAATGTATTAATTGCATTATCGTCCATTAGGCTTTTGTAACATGACTAGGCAAGGTAGGTTAATTTTACAAGCAGTCATGGGAAATTTTACTTGTTTATCCTTTCCCCTCTGACCTCAAGTCTTTTTCTAGGCTGCTAATGTAATGTTGAATGTTCTATTGTATTACAAGAGAAGAGCATGTTTCAAGTTTAGTTAATGGAACAACATTTGTGCTAGCTGTCGAATGAAACAAGAAATCGTAAGTATTGATGTGAAAGAATATTAGCTTAATTTATTGTGTGCCATGTGAAAGGAACTGAGAATAGCAAATCATTACAAAATGTAATATTTTGGCAGAAACCTGTAACCGGAGGAAGATGACATAGCAGTTTTGCTGAGAAAATTTCCAAAAGATGTACACTTGGTGGCACCACTGCCTGCTATTGGATGCTGAAACTGACACCCAGAATGTTCCCACCTGAAGAACCAATCAATTTATTTCGTGTATTTTTATTAGTGAAGAACTTGGAAACTTAGAGTTAGTTCACTCTTGTCTTGAAGCTGTCCAGAACTCTGTGCACGTCTGTCCTAAGACTGCTGACCCATCATCTTCTTTAAGTTCCCTGATGCTCTTCCTCATCATAGTTTGACCGCCCTATTCCCTTGTGTGGTTCAGCAAAAATAATACCTACTAATTCTGAACTGCTGATTTCTCCTATGTGCAGCTCGTGTTCTGCACTGTCTTGATAATGCTGTCAACCAATGCAGGAAGATGGTGACTGCTCTGTCTCGATGAATCAATGCTGTATGCTGACCCATGAGGAGAGGTGTAATTAAGTGTGGTTTCTTGTTTCCATGTTAGCTTAGTTACTTACACCAGCATATTTTTGCAGTGAGTTATTCTAGTTAGATGTTTTCAAAATTATTTTTGCCTTCTTTGATTTTGCTTTTGTCAGCATGTGTTTTCCCATTTCTACACACACAAATCCCAATTCTGGATAGTGTTAACCAATCAATCAATCAGGAATGTGTAAAGTGCACAACTCACCCGTGAGGGTCTCAAGGTGCTGAGGAGGGGAGGGGGGAGAAGGTGGGGGAGGTACTGCTGCTCGAACAGCCAGGTCATGAGAAGTTTCCTGAAGGTAAGGAGGTCTTTGGTCTGGCACAGGTGGGTGGGAAGAGTGTTCCACGTTTTGGCGGCGAGTTGTGAGAACGATCTACCACCGGTTGTAGTTCTGCTGATGCGTGGGATGGTTGCATGGGTGAGGTCGGTGGAGCGGAGATGCCGGGTTGGGGTGTAGAAGGAGAGTCATCTGTTGAGGTATTTTGGTCCGGTGTTGTGCAGTGCTTTGTGAGTGTGGGTGAGGAGTTTTAAAGTGATTCTCTTGTTGACTGGGAGCAAGTGAAGGATTTTTCAGGTGGACTGTGATGTGGCAGTGGTGGGGGATGTCCAGGATGAAGTGTGTGGAGGCATTCTGGATGCACTGCAGCCTCTTCTGGAGTTTGGCCGTAGTCCAGCTTGCTGTTTGGGTGACTGTTCTTCAAGTTTCGGAGGGTGTCCATTTGTAGATCTTTTGGAGCATGCGGATGGTGTAGAAGCAGGAGAAAGAGATGGCGTTGACTTGCTGTGTCCTGGATAGTGATGGGTCCAAGATGAATCCTAGGCTGCGTGCGTGGTCAGTGGGAGTCTGAGTGGTTCTGAGAGTGGCAGGCCACCAGAAATTATCCCATGTGGAGGAGGTGGAGCCAAAGATGATGACTTCCGTCTTGTCGGAATTGAGTTTGAGGCAGCTGCTCTTCATCCATTTGGTGATGGCCTTCATTCCTTCGTGGAGGTAGGTCTTGGCGGAGTCCTTTGTGAGGGAGTGGATCAGCTGGGTGTCATCGGCGTATGAGATGATGTTAAGGTTGTGGGATCAGGCGATGTTAGCGAGCGGGGCCATGTAGTCGTTTAAGCAGGTCGGGCTGAGGGACGATCCCTGGGGTATGCCGCAGATGATTTTGGTGGCCTCTGAGCAGAACGGGGGGAGGCGGACTCTCTGGGTTCTGCCGGTGAGAAAGGTGGTGACTCAGTCCAGGGCTCTGTCGCAGATTCCAGCATTGCTGAGGCGAGAGCGTAGGGTGTGGTGGCAGATGGTGTCGAACGTGGCAGCGCGGTCCAGGAGGATGAGGGCTGCGGTATTGTCGCTGTCCAGCATGGTTCTGATGTCGGCGGTGGCGGCTTCAGTGCTGTGGTTGCTGCGGAATCCGGATTGGGAAGCATCCAGGGTGCAGTTCTCCTCAAGGAGGGGGGTTAGTTGTCTGTTGACAGCCTTATCAATGACTTTTGCTGGGAAGGGGAGCAGGGAGATAGGCTGGAAGTTCTTGAGGTTCCTTGGGTCCGCCTCGGGTTTTTTGAGGAGGACGTTGATCTCGCCGTGTTTCCAGCTCTATGGGAAGGTGGCGGATTCGAAGGAGCTGTTGATGATCTTCTGTAGTTGGAGAGCTTGCTCTGTTGAGGACGTAGTGAGGGCAGCAGTCAGATGGAGAGCCGGAGTGGATGGTGTTCATGATTTTGATGGTGTTGTTGTTGTTGACGGGGTCCAGGAGAACAGGAGGTTGGTCAATTTTTTCCAATCTTGCTGTGGAAGTAGGAGGCTAGGGAGTTGCAGAGGTCTTGGGATGGCGGGATGTTGTTGACATTGGAGCTGGGGTGGGAGAGCTCCTTGTGGCTGTGTGTGTTGTTGTTGTTTTGGTCTTTGAAGGCGGTTCTCTTGGTGGCTCGGATGAGTTGGTGGTGTCTGCAGATGGTGTTGTTGAAGGCTGTTAGGCTGTCCAGAGTCTGATCCTTGCGCCACTTTCGTTCGAGTCTTTCAGCAGCTTTGCTTAGATTCGTGGTGGTCGATGGTAAACCAGAAGGAGTACTGATGATGTCGGTAGTGGAGTCACTGAATTGCTGTCGTGGGTCCCTCAGAGGGTGGCGTTTGGGTCAGTGTGGATTTGGAAGTGCAGGTGTTCGGCAGTGCTGAGGTTGTCTTCGGTGTTGGTCGTGATCCTCAGGGTGTTCTTGTGGATGACGGCGGTGCCTCCTCCTGGTTTGTTGGAGTGGTCTGTGCGGATGATCTTGTAGCTGTCCGGGATGGCTATGGCGATGTCAGGCGTAGAGGAGAGAGAGAGCAGAGTGAGAGAGAAACAAGGAAAAGGAGCACTACAGGACAGTAGTGGCGCAGAACAGAGAGCAAAGCAAAGCAATGCAAAGAAAAAGGAGGATAGAGGCAGAAGGTAGTCTAGTAGGAAAGCAGAGGTTTCCCACTAGACACCAGGGATGAAGTGAAGGCAGAAGCCTAAGGGTGGAGGAGGGCCTCGAACTCCTGACATGGGTCAGGAGTTCAGAGGAGCCAGGGAAAGGGCTCTACTTACAGGGTGGAGCCATGGGAGGCAGAGCAATGCACTGTCCAGGGCAGTGGTATAGCTCTTGTTAGGAAAGGCCCATTCACAAAAACTGTATTTTGACGATTTACTGATGTCACCATCATCTGCTTTGAAATCTGATAATAATGGTCATAATGTATTGTTGCTAATTTACATAATTCTATTGGAGCGTCTAACAGTATTGATGTTTAGTAGATTGAACCTTTTCAGACGTTTCATTCAGCCTATGGCTTTCATGTATGTTTATAACTTAGTTTTGCGTACCGTTTATGTGACATTGGGCCAGATGTAGGAAAGCATTTGCGAGTCGCAAACGGCAAAAATTGCCGCTTGCGACTCGCAAATCGCATTTTCCTATTCAGAAATGCATATTGCGAGTCGGGACCGACTCGCAATATGCATTTCAGAATCGCAAATAGGAAGGGGTGTTCCCTTCCTATTTGCGATTCGGAGTGGTATGCAATACCATTTGCGACCGCATATGCGGTCACAAATGGTGTCGCAGTTACCATCCACTTCAAGTGGATGGTAACCCACTCGCAAATTGGAAGGGGTCCCCATGGGACCCCTTCCACTTTGTGAATGGACCCAAAACTATTTTTTCAGGGCAGGTAGTGGTCCAATGGACCACTACCTGCCCTGAAAAAATACCGAAACGAAAGGTTTCATTTTTTTTTTTAAGTGCAGCTCGTCTTCCTTTAAGGAAAAAAAAAACTGCTTTATTGATAAAGCAGTCACGAACATGGAGGTCTGCTGACTACAGCAGGCCTCCATGTTTGCGGGTGCCTAGACTCGCTATGGGGCCGCAATTTGCGACCCACCTCATTAATATTCATTAGGTGGGACATTGCGACTCCATAGCGAGTCGCAGACGGTGTCTGAGACACCGTGCTGCATTGGAAATTGCGACTTGCAATTTGCGAGTCGCTCCGACTCGCAAATTGCAAGTCGCAATTTCCAAGTTTGTTATATCTGGCCCATTAATTTTGGGATTGAAAGGAAGCTTTGAAACTTTATTCAGAATAGCATTTTTATTTTGTGTTAAATTGTTTATGGTGTTTAAAATTATTTATGGTTTCATGTTATTGATTTCTGATTGAATGATTTGTAGCTACTGCCTCCATCACCAAGTCCAAAGATCTGGTCGACCTCACAGGGTGAGCTTTGTGATGTTGTCTCAACTGCGCGCCTGTGGTTTCTGATGCCGAGGCAGACCAACAAGAGTCAACTGACTCTTAGCTATTTGGTGTGCCCATGACAATGAGCTGGCAATCCTTACACCCAGGTACTCAAAGTCTTTAACCTGCTCAAAGCTAGTAGATCCTAACTTCATGTTCTCTCTAAAGGTTTCAGAGAGTTTCAAAGAGTTGCCATTGCAGTCAAATAGAGTCTCAATTAGCCAGTTACTATATAATGTAAACACAGTTTTTATTAAGACACATCCCAGACGAACACCCTTTTAATGTATGCATTCTAATAATTAACCCTTTCTGCCCTGTCTTACAAGGGCATAATTATTACTAGAGAGACACATTTTAATATGTACCAGGTTATTTAGCATCTCCATATATTTAAGTGCTGCCCATAGTTTCTCTTGAGGTATCAAATCAAATTCTACCCATAAATGAACAAATAATACATACAAGTGCCCTTCATTTAATATCACTGTTTTTAAAAGTTTTAAAATAAATCAAAACACCTGGTCTATAGAGCGTGCATGTGACCTAAAGCCCACCTGGAGCTGTGGCAGGACTTTATTCTCTTACATCCAGGTATTATTAAACATTTGAGTTACAAGAGAGGGAGGATGGAAAAATGGGGAATAATGAAGAATAACTGGGTGGGATTTATGGGAAAAAAGGTGGGTTTTAGTGAAGGGCATGGCAATACAAAAACATAACCACAAAAGAAAAACCCATCGCAAATAACAAAGTACACACGTATATCTACTAAAGTAGTAATACAGATAAAACAGGTTATAATTGATTGCAGTCAAGCCTTGGAGTTAGACACACACTGTTGGAAATGACCATCTTTTGCAAGCCTTCTCTCAGATCTTTGCGTTGACTGTCTTCTTGGCTATAGAGCTCTTTGCATCCCTGCTAACCAGTTGTAAAGTGTTTGTGTGCTCTCTTTCAACATGACTCATGGCCTAAAATGTATATGTCACCAGTAGGCAGCAACAATGTACCACCTACTGCAATGCAAAAATGATTTCAGGCCTACCATTGTAAACTGCCTGTGCATTTTTTCAAACTGCAAATTCGACTTGCCAAAATATGGCATTTTGGGTGGCATAAGCCTTGCTTTTAAATATCAGTATCACCCCATATTAGGCCCTTAATGGTGGGTGCATGATATTTAAAAGGAGTACCTGTGAAAATTTTATTTTAAACAAGTGAATACAGCAAAAAGGCACTAAAAGTTATTTTCACAGCAGCAGGGTCGGTTGTTTCACAGGAAAACACTGGATACAATATTTGATGTAATAATGTTAGCTCCAGCTAGGAATCTGCTAAAACATTCAATCTCTGACTTTTTCAAATAGTTTTTAAATGTTCATTCACTGGTAAGACAGATTCGTAACACATATTTTGTAAATGTATGTTTAGAAAAGCATCTTTTCCCTGACAAAAACTTTCATTGTATGAGCCCAACTGTCAATCAGCAGCTGAATAGCCTCCTTGATGAGAGTGAATTTGCTCCCAGGGGAAAAAAAAGGGCCTTGTATTTGGTGAGGTGTTTTGGTCCTCTGGCAGGATGTCCATCTGTGCTGTGCCCAAGAGCATAAATAGCTTCAAAGAATCCTCTCTTGTCACAGGCAATTGTTAGCTGACACCTGGGCATGACCATTCTTTGTCCTCCCAGTCTGACAGCCACCTATCCTAGTGTGAAAGGAGATACCTCCACAGCTAATTTGGAGGGATCACAGAGAAAAGATTTTTTAATTTCCCTGGACACACCACTGGGGGGTGGACACACAGGATCTGCATAAGTTTTAAAAGGTTGCACCATCTTCGATTTAAGCAGAATAGGGCACTGTGGGATTGATAGCAGCATGGCACACAGGAAGTGATGCAAAAGTACGTAAGTTTGCCCCTGGGATAATTTACCTTATTGGTTGAAGGGGCTAGGAGTCACCACCATCCACAGTCTGGTGCAAGGCACAAATGTGGCACCCCTGCCCTCCATCTTCCCTTGGGTACTTGCTGGACCTGTGAAAGAACAGAAGAGGACAGAAGAGGACTTGTCCTGCTGTCAGTGGCCTGAGAAGACCCTAGAAATCTAGGCCTGTTCTCCAATTTGTGACATGGAGAAAAAGAGATCATCATGGATCATAAGGTTGTCCTTGTTTTCAAGCTATAGGAGGCTTTTCCTGCAACTCTCCAATTAATAAGTACCAGGTGACCTGCCCTGGTCCCTGCTGCTGGCCTTTGCTGTGGTGAGCTGTGTCCCCTAAGTTCTGTTCTATAGCGATTGGACCGTTGACTGTTATCAGAGAGTACTATTTTTCCTGAAAACTGGGACATAGAATCTTTGTGGCTCAAAATACCTAATGAGGACCTAATGAGGACTGGGCCCAACTGCCAAGCAAAGCCAGCAAATAACTTTTCCACAGAAGCAAATCTGATTAAGTGGGACCTTGCAGACACGTTATCCAGTCACATGGAGCCGTGTTTGGCTGAAGCAGCAGCCTTGACCTTCTGGAAGAATCTGAACTTCAAAAATGTGTCTAAGTCCTAACGTAGAAATCTACACCAGATGGAGGCAAGCAAAGTATCGGGTGAGAGACGGTCCTTGGGTGTGAAATTCAAACTTCTTCTGTTCTGAACATTCAATTTAAAAGTGAAAGGCTTCTCAATACTTCATTCAGTGCTATCCAGTTGCATGAAGCCCTTTTCTGTCCAGCCTGCTAAATTGCCCCATTGAGGACTTTTTAACTTCTATTTCAGACAGTAAATCTAAAGGTAATACTTCTTACTGGGTTGAAACTTGTACTCCATTGTGCTTGGTTTTAACTTGAACCTATGCACTGGTCAAGCAACCAAATTAACATGGTTAGAGCTTATTGCTATTTTGAACATTACAAATTAAAAACATATATGACTCTAGTTTCCCTAATTGTATTTTGTTATTTTGTTTTCATTTTATTTATTAAGACTTGCACAATTTGTCTCACCTGGTTTGAAATTGTTTTTGTATTGTGTTTAGACTTTATTTTAGTTCTGATACTGTATGAATACTTGATATATTGCTTCTAAGTTAACCCTGTAAACTCTGTGCATAGCTACCAGGGTGGTTGAACTTAAGTTAATTTAGTGACTTTAGTAGTTCACTCTGACAAAGATTTTGATAACCATCAGAGGCAATGACTAACACTAACTACACATTGGAATAAATATGAGGTAAAACACAATACATGTTATGTTACTTTTATTTTTAAATATTTTCAATGTTAGAATATATATTTTTTTAAATATGGAAATCTAAATCTGGGCAGAGATCACCACACATAAATCCATAATAAGGAGGTCTTCAATTAGATATATATATATATCCATGTAGAGCCAACAGTTGGTTTTCCCTTCCACAATGGGAGGCCTTGGAAAGGTCAATCCCTGACTGAAGAAAGACAGTGTGATTGGAACTGCAGTAACTACTCTCCCATCATACAGTATATAAGAGTAACACACTTGTTTATCGGTCCCTTCCTGTAAGAAGCTGGCCTGGTGTGTGGTAGGCACATGAGGTACTTACACCTTATATCAGGCCCAGGTATCTCCTAGTAGTGTAGTGTAGGCAGTGTATAGAAGCCAGGATCTCTGGGATAGCTGTGATGAGCAGCCAAGGTTTATCTAGGAGACATGCAAAGCTCATGCAATACCACAGTTGTCACACAGCACTTACACAGATGAAAGAAAACAAAATAAAGGTACTTTATTCATGGCACAAATCACCACAAAATACTAGACAGGTAACCCACCCTTAGGAGGTAAGTAATACACTAAGTATATACACTCGCAATCAGAAATAGGCATAAACAATGACAGAAAACAATGCAAAGAGTAATTGTCGAGATGGACCACTCACCTGAAAAGCAGGATGTCTGCAGGGGTGATGGTATGCCCCCGACCTCCTGGAACACCTCTCGGCACTTCCTGGTGGACACAGAAACCCCAGCAGGTGTCCCAAAAAGGAAAGGAGGAGTGGAAGAGAAAAAGACAAAACACTGCCACATCTTGCCGGTCCAGCCAGGCACCCTGTATCTTTGTGGGGGCAGGTCGTTGTTGACAGAGTGAAAGTAGAGTTAGCGCACTCAACGTCCTTGAAACTGAATCTCTCTTTCTGATATGGACACGAGAGCGGTAGAAGAACACTGGGATGCTCCAGCACTTTTTTTTGGATAATAATAACTGTTGGCACAATTACTAACACTGAATTACCAAAAATCCAAACTGAGTACCATAACAATAAGTACTGAAACACTAGGGCTGGCTTCACTGAGATTCACTGTTGCACACTACAATTAGAACTATAGTTGCAATTATCATGCACAAGAAAGACGAACAAGGGCATTATTTATATCACATATAACTTTCCTGCATGCATAGGGTTAAACTAAAAGGAACAAAAACAATTCAAGAAATACAAATGTCCATTCTGGGTTTAAACAGTTAGGGTGGCACAGTTTGGTTTCACTGTGTGTGTGAAAAACATTTAAAAAGCAAATTCCTGAAACACAAGCATGAATAACAAAATGTAAATCCCAGAGCTCTGCTATTAGAGAAAGAAGAGTCATGTAAATGCTCTTTTAAAATTGCACTGTCACTTTTTGTAGTACTTGAGCTCAAGCAGATTTCCTGAAGCACATTTAGGCAAGTAACTACAATAATAATGTAGAATGTTCAGAAATGCATTTGTCTCGTCAAGATAAGCACTCTGCCAAAATACGAGGTCTGGAATACAACAACTGTTCTAGGAAAGCACGGCGCTCAAAGAACAAACTCACTAGAGAATACTAGTCACTTAGCTGCAGTTTTTTCCGGAGTGGTGGAGGAATGCCTGGTGTCAGCTGGTACAGGAACAAAGAAAAGAATTGCCTCAAAGGTCCTGAATACGAGGATGACAGCAGGTGCTGGACTGCCAAATCAGATGCTGAGATCAGGAAGCAAAACAAACCCAAGGAGGAATATTTTACTCTGCTATTTATAGCCAAACAGGAAAGCAATTGAGTTTCAACATGTGGATGAGTCACCACACCGAAATAGAAGCACATGTCTAAACCACATCCAATTAGAAGCACATGTCTACACCTGCTCACATTTGCAAACAAGCATTTGTAAAACAAGCATTGATAAAACCAATTGTGTAACATCACACATTATGTTACTTAGAAACATGAAGGTTTAATCAAGAACAGAGATATGATTTAACCCTAATCCCTGGGGATGCTGACAGATAACGCAGGAGGCACCCTGGGGATTTCTGACAGTAATAACTGAAAGTTACCTTAGAGGGAGCACAAACCATATACTCAAAAAATAGAATGTGAACAAGTTATCCCCACTCAGGTAAGTAAACTGTGCAGAGGGGAGATGGGGAATTAGAAAACCACAGAGATAAGTAACACAGCACCCCCCAGCGACCAGAAATGCAGGAGTAAAACACTGGATTTTCCCCAAACCACACAAAAGGAAGAACAGTAGAAAAAGAAGACACCCAGAACAGCCTGAAAGAGAACAAGTGGTGGATTCCTTAAGAAAGAAGACCTCTGAAGAGAGGAAACCAAGTCCAAAAGGTACAAAAGAGTCTAGTGGGGGCAGGAGCCCCTACCCACCACACTGAAGATGCAGGAGTTGGTCAACAGTATAGAAGAACAGGTCAGCACTGCAGCCCAGAAGCCAGAGAAGAGCTTCTGATGGAATCAGATGAAGTCCCATGCTGGAATGAAGATTGCAGATGGGTGTTGGTGCAGGAGTTCCACAAACAAGCCTTGGCAAATGCAACTTTGCAGTAAGAGGAAAATAGGTGCTGCCAGGGACCTGAAAAGCCCAAGAGGACTCAATCCAGGAGGGGGAGTCACAAGGGACCCTGAGCGTTGCAGTGAGTCCTCAGGAGGAGAGGGAGCACCTGCAGGAGTCCCACAGGATGAAGACACAGGAGATGCAAGAAGGAGCCCATGCAGCACAACAGAAGAGGATCCCACTCCGCAGGATAACCATGCAGTAGGCTGGGATTTGCAGGAAGGAGTACTGGGAACTGGAGCTGCACAATGCCTGAAGATCCCTTGGAGGAGATGCAAACCAGCCTTGGCAGCTGCAAAAGACACAATGCACAGGGGGACTGTCCTTTGTTTTAAGGTAAAGGCCAAAGCTGGACGGTTGGCAGAAAAGACCAAGAGGACTACTCTGGACCACCACCTGTGATGCAGGATCTATGCAGCTCGGTATGAGAGAGGATCCACCCAGCCAGTTGTTGCTTGTTGTAGGCGCCTGCGGTTTCAGGGGAGTGACTCCTTCACTCCAAAGGAGATTCCTTCTTCTTCTTGTATGGGCTGAAGAGTTACTGTTTTTTGAGGATACACAGCACAGGAACTGTTGCAAAGCTGGCAGGAACTCTGGATACAATGTTGCAGAAGAGTCTTCCTTGTGGATCTGCAGTTTGTAGGTTCCTAGAGGGTCCAATCGGGGTTCCGGTGGCCAGAAGTTGAAGCAAGGGTTGCAGAGGAGTCCTGCTGGAATCTTGCAAGCTAAATCTGAGGACCCACACCAAAGGAAGAACCTAAATAGTCCTGAAAGAGGGACTGGTCACCTAACCTGTAAATACATGTCTGATGTCACCTGCCTGGCCTGGCCACTCTGATGCTCCCAGAGTTCCCTGACCATCTTAAACTCAAGATACCGAACCCCCTCTGGAGGAGTTCTGAGCACCACCCCTGGGGTGGTGATGGACAGGGGAGTGGTTACTCCCCTTTTTATTGTCCAGTTTCACACTAGAGCAGGGACTGGGGGTCCCTGAAACGGTGTGAACTGCTTTGTGCATGGAGGGCACCAAATGTGCCATTCAAAGCAAAACCAGTGGCTTGGGGGAGGCTACCCCTTCCAAGCCAGTTACACCTAATTCCAAGGAGGGAGGGTGTAAACCCCTGCCCCAAAGGATATCTTTTGTTCGGCTTTCCTGGGCTTGAGCAGATCAAGCAGCAGGAGGGAAGAAACCTGTCTGAGGGGTGGCAAACCATGAAAGACAGGTGGTAGCAATGCTGGGGGTCTTCTAAGGAGCACCCAGAGTGCATGGAATCATACAACCAATGACTTGCAAAAGTATTAGGATATGATTCTGACATGTTTGATTCCAAACATGCCTAGGTTCAGAGTTACCATTATGTATCTGGACATAGTTAGTAACCTATGTCCAGTACACACAAAAAATAGCATCCCCGCACTCAGGAAGTCCAGGAAAATGGAGCTGGAGTTCGTGGGGGCACCTCTGCTAGTGTAGAGTACAGAGCATAATCACTGGGGTCCTGGTTAACAGGATCCTAGTGAACACAGTCACACACACACACACACAGACAACAGGCCGAAAATTGGGGTAACCATGCCAAGAAAGAGGGCACTCTCCTACATGTCCCTTCAATATAACTGTGACAGGAAACAATGAATAGAAGGAACACAGACAGCATTGAATGACCATGAACAATAAAGGATAGAAGCAGGATAAGAGTTAAAGGAAAAAAGACTGCAGAACACAAGATTGAAAGGCATCTCCAAATCTCCCTAATCATGGCTGACAGTCAAAGGAAATTTAGAAATAATAGCACAGTTAACCAGGAGAATGAGATTCCCTTATTTTAAATAGATGCAGAAGACACAGCAAGAATGTGTTTGAATTTAGACTACTTAATCATTCAGGTGAAAAGCGCTGAAGAAAACATTTCCCCGAGAAATGATTTTGGACACCAATGCCCATATTTACTAAACTTTCATTCAATGCAGCAAGGGAACTTTCTGCACGACATTACAGGAAATAGTGGAGATGTGCCATATTTACAAAGATATGGTGTGCTTCTGTTCTTTTCTTGTTCTGGCACACCTCTGGAAGACTAGCACCAATGCATGCAACCTTGTGCTAGCCATAATGCAAGGGTGCCTGTGTTGTGGTCCAAATACATCTTGTGCAGAACAAGATACCTTCATGGGCGTTAATTCACAAAATGCCATGGGTAGCGGAAGTGACATTACACCTTAATAACATCACAGGTGACATCATACGACCTGTGACCCTAAATCTTTCCATGAGGAGATGTCATGTGACCTCAACGCTGAGGACGTCACAATAATTCACATCACTGACATTCCATAAGAACTGCATCATTACTATGAAAATGCAACACAAACAAATGTCTATTTACATGTCAACTGTATTTTGGTGCTGACATGATCTTCAAAAGTGGTGTGAAATAAGACTTTACATGATTGTAGCAAATGAAGCAAACACGCCAGACCTCCTCTACGGAGTGTACAGAGGGGATCTCAATCTGAAAAAATGTTTCTAAATATTGGGTCAAATAGTGCATTCTGAAGCACATTTTTCACAAAGATTAGCTAAAAAGCAGTAGACTCTGTATTAAATATTCATTCCTTTTGATGGTGTGCTAAGCCAATTAACCCCTCACTTTAAAATGTGCTCTGGGGCGCCCATTTGACAAAAATGATCACTATCATGGCAGGACAAGCATTTGTTCATGGTTGACCTGTCCCATATACAGCTGTGGTACTTTTGCCAGCCTTTTGCCATCACTACCACATATGACAATACTTTCTTCAAGTATGCCAGCACCAGAATTTTTCCAAGGTGCCCCATCTGTCAAGAATTACCTCTATTATGCCAGCACCAGTATTTCACCATGGACCCAGTATGCCATTGCAACTATTTTATCAAATGTGACTGTCATAATCAGAATTGTTTTCACTTTACTGACATAAGTATTTTGCCATGGGTGCCTCTCTAAGCCACGAATGTCTTCTAGTATGCCTGGGCAAATCTTAGATGTGCAAGAATATTGTTACATTCTCAGTCTCCTTCTTACATTCACTCACTCACACTCATTTTCACTCATTGACTCTTGCTCTCACCACTTGCACACATTCATTATCACTCTCTTTCACTCTCTTACTTTCATTCATTTGTAGTCGCTCACACCAATTCTTACTCTGATGCATTCATACTCTCCCTTATACTCTGTTTTAATTGTAATACCCCATTGTAACTCACCCTTACTTATTACTGTGTTCTTGGCACTGAATGTGCCACCACTGAGGCCAGTCAAGGCTGGACTGGAAACCAAAAGCAGCTCTTGCAAATTATGTCATACCAGCCACCATATTGTGCTGATTGAGCACAGTAAGCTATCCCAACAATTGCAAGGGAAATTAGGAAGACCTCTCACCAAATACATTTCTGAACAAAATGGAAAATGGAGCATTATATCACACCTGTTTCAGTATATACTATTATACCCATCTCCTTTTCTAATCATTCTTCATTTTTTCTCTCATACATTTTCTGAACTGTCACCTCCTTTCTCTAACAATAACACCTTTATAGCTTCTTCTCATGACCATTCATTCGTTTTCTCTTTTGTTCTTGCTACCACTGTCTTGTGTTACCTCCACCTTCTCTCTTCCTGTATTCATTTAATTTATTTGGGTACCTCCCCTTGCTCACCTTACCACCTCTTTGTTTGTTGCTTTCTGTTCCTACCTCCCATTACTTCCTCCCTTATGAATTATTAAAGGCAGGTACAGTTCACAATGGAGGTAGTGCTTGTCAGACCTATGCTCCAGTAATGAAGGGTGGGTCTGATGAACATGTAGAGTTTGACAATATGAACAGGCTGTACTATGGATGGCTTTAATTCACATGGGCGGAATTGTATTGAAAAAATGGGTAAGTCTGGAGACAACATAAAATTGATGATTAATATTGGCAATACTTTTAATGCCAAGCAGGAAAATACAAGACAAATTCTACTTGCTAAATGAAAACATCAACTTGAGCAATAAACACCAGCAGACACGAACTAAAACAAATGGCATTAGGAGCACGTTCTAAAGTGTAACTAGAATCATACAGATATTCCTCAGCACATCAGTAGCTATCAAATCCATGTACCAGCAACTCTACATTGAACATCACGCATGAGTTAAAATGGAGAAAATGTTGAGGTAAGAGATATAAAAATATATGCAACAACTGCTGTTTATATAGATTTAGCAGACACAACTTTTTATCTGTATGTGCTTTACATCCTTGTGGGCTTACAATTGTATATGGATCCTAAAGCCTCTGCTTTTAATAAACAGATGGTGTCTGAATGGCTTTTGCCTGCATCTGTCACCAATGCTGACATCTAACAGGACAGTATTTGTATTTTCCTACAGTGATGCTAAATTTACCTTAGAATGCAGCCACACGTAGAAAAGGAAAAAACAAGTAGAAATAAACATATTTCTCATCCTTACACCTCCCCTAAGGAGGAGTGGCATTTTGACACACATTCCAGGGTCTGCCACTAATGGTAAGTCTAGGAATGCACTAAAATACATGGGTGGATGCGTGGGAACACCCAAACTCCAACCATGGAATGCCTTTCTTGGACAGAGAACCATAAGGCAACAATTTGTGCTGCCTTGTATTACTCTAAATTTCCCAGCCACTCAGGGCGACACACGGTGGCTTTGCATAGCTTGATAAATATCACTTAAGTTTTGCATTGTCCTTTCATCTCCTTGCATGGTGCAAGGGCATTGCAAAACCTTCAGAAACATAGCCCACAATGACAGGATATCTTGGTATCACAATGAATCAATCGAATGTGGGCCAAAAACCCAAGGAAATTCCCTAGTGAACAGACCTGTCTTACTGAGACTAGGTCAACATACCAATAATGGAATGTATAGGTAAAGATTTTCCCCAAGGCTTTAATAATATTTTGCAAAAAAATACCATGGAAAGAAAAGATTCAAGAGCCCCGAGTGCCTCCTTGCACCACATTAGCCTCATTATTTTATGATAATGTGGTCCAACGAGGCCAAAATCAACATGCCAAATTTACAAAGTGGTGTAATGAATGCATTGTGCTACTTTGTAACCCTTTGTGGTACATTATGCCTGTACCAGGCATAACGTATGCAAAGGGGATGTTCCTCCATTTGGGGGGTCGAAATTTTTTTTTTTTTGCATAATGTTTTCCACACTTGTAGCGTCTGCTCGAAGCAGGTATTGAAAGGAGGCTCCCATTGGTTTCACTCTGGCTCTAGGTGCATTGCAGGATTAGCATTCTGCAAAGCGCCGAACTAGCCTTATATTAAATACGGCACACTCATGGTGGTGTTAGGGGAGCGAATGGGCGCAAGAAAAGTGGTGTTGCACTATGTGCAGTGCCACTTTTCATTAATCTCCCCCAATGGGAGATATTTAGGAGCCCATAGCCCCATTCTAACACCACATTAGTGTTATTTTTTACGCTAATGTTGCGTTAGAAGGCCAAAAACGCAGCACCATATTTACAAACACTTTATGTAGCGATTCTGAAAATGCCACTTTACAAAAGTTGGGTTTTTTGTGTCAATCATTTGGTGTGTGCAGCCTGTATCACATGACTTGGTGTAGCGGGCAGTTGGCCTTTTTGTACTGTTCCCAAACAGTGAGACAAACGGACAATAGGTGCTGGCAGGATGGGCCACCTCTGACTTCATGGCGAGACTGAGTTATTATCTACCACACTTGCACATCACAAAGCTTCTTCCCCAGCACACTCATAAAGGGTTTCACATTAGTGTTTTGTGCCCCCCAGGCAAGCTGGATCCAGGACAGAACAGCACAAAATGGCAAACACCACTGGGGGTGGTACGCTCTAGAAACTTCTCTTCTTCAAAGCTGTCACCAAGGATAAACAGTGGATTTCAGACCCAACTCTTCAGGTTACTTCTGGACCTGTGGACTCCCAGGAAGAAGGACTGCTCAGCTGCGAGGCATGCCTCGCTGATGTGCTTACTAACCAAGGAATGTTTTGCTGCCAAGGCCTTTTTTTGCTGCACCAGAACCCTTCATCTGCTGCTGTGCTGAATCCAGCCTCGTTGTGTGGACCCAGAACTCCAGTAAAATAAAAGGTTATCTGACTGGCCACCTGTCTCAATCCACATGTTCAACATTGACACATCTCTCTGCATCTCGAAGCAGCATGTAGCAACCCACCATCAACTACAGTCCAGCTAGACTTCAGGGCTGATGCAGCTCATCAGAAATCCTTGAAAGCACCAGCGGCTTCTTCGACTCTGATGTCACCCAATCCTGACACCAGCTGAATGAGATGCATCTCATTCCCGGTGCCAACACATAGCAGCACCACAAGCCCCACCAGTCTCCTCAACCACAATACAGGACTTCACATCACAGCTCTTCATCAAGAGGCATCAATTTCATGAATGCATGGCACATCTCAATGCTGGACTTCACATCAATGTTCCTCATCAACGACTCATCCATGCCAGCTCACACATCTGTATGCAAGAAATTCCCATTTCGAGGTTCAGGCCAATAAGGTACTTTCAGAGCGGACTGAACCCAGTCCTGTTATTGGCCAGTGCTCCATCATGATCAGCCTGAACTTGGACCCAGTCGACCATGAGCAGATAACCGTGGTTGGCGGTTTTTGCTTGTTAAAACTTGATTTTCACAAAACCTTTAAAATTGCATAACTCTGTTTCTACTAATTTGATATTTTACATGTTGATGTCAAAAGTTTAATACATTTTAACCTATTTTCTTTTTAAGTTGGTGAGCGATTTTTTTCGGGTTGTGTTTTCACGTTTTTACTTTTTGAAGTACTACTTAAATACTGTACACATTGCCTCTAAGTTAGCCAAGCTACCATAGGGTTGAACCTAGTTTGGTTTGAGGTTAGCTTGTGTTTTGCCTTGACAGGAATTGTGGTTGTTGCTTGACTAGTATTTTGCAGTCCGCAACCAGTAACCCAGTTTGTTACGTATGGTACAAAGTGTACCCAGGGTCTGTAAGCTAAATGTCACCAGTAGGCTGCAGCATACCTTATGCCACCCACTGCATTACCACAAATATCCCAACCCCATCTACCATTGTAGATTGGACGAGCTGTTTTTAAATTGCTAATTTGGCCTTTCAAACTAAACTCTTTTTGACAGGCCTAAATCATCCTTCTAAATATTAATAAGTCACCCCAGGCAGGCTTTACAGCCCATAAATATGTGGTCAATGGCATTTAAAAGGAGGACCATGTAAATTTTTAATGTTCCACATGTCCTTGCATTGAAAAACATGAAAGCTATTTTCACTGTGGCGAAGTTGGTAGCTTCCCTAGGAAAACATTGATTTACATTATTACACCTTATGATGCCAATTTGAATTGGTAACAGCTGGATCAATATATGTCATTGATTCTTTTTAATACTTAGACAAAACCCAATGTAATGGTAATGTCACATTTTATCTAACTTTTGAAGAAGAGGTAGTTTAGAAAAATTACCCTTTCCCTGCCAAAAGCCTCTAAGGGCTTTTTGTAAGTATTCCAACTTTCACCAGGCAGCTGATGGTGGTAATGAAATTAACAAAGAACCTTTGGTGTGGGGAGGTGTTGTACTTTCTCTACCAGGATGGCCTGGGGGCTGTGCTCAGACCCTTGGTGGTAACCTGTCACAGGCAAATATAGCTCATACCTGGGCCTGCCCTGTCTGCTGTCCTTCACATCAGATGGGCACTGACTGTAACTATGGTTACAAGAGGGTTGATCACAGGTTTATTGAGTGACTTTCATGCCAGCCAAGGATTGTGCTTATTACTTGAGTTTGATTCTCCCCAATCAACTAATAACCTGCTCCCTCACATGGAAACATAAACTGCTCTTTGCATGGAAGAAATGTATGTGTCCTAAATTGAAGGAACATGGGTAGATCCATTTGTTTGGGTTATTATTGGATTGAAATAATCAGTTATATATGAGAAATAATATGTTATAGTTGCACATCCGAGGACAATTCATACTAATTTACAAGGTATCAAGGATCACTATAAGGTGGACAATATCTAATACGACTGTCTTGTTTAATTGACACAGATTTATTATAAATATGTATTTTAACAATCGTATTGTCTGTTTTTTGCCTAAAATACTTATGCAAAATAAACATGATTTAATGTGAAAATTAACTGAACTCAAATGATATGCTCCATGTTTAAATGGATTATAGTACACACGAGGTCTAACAAAGCATAGAGTGTGAATGTGCAATAATAAATCCGAGAGTGTCTTTTGGAAATGCTGATGACTGAAGGTAAAGCTGGTCTAAGCAAGTTATGCATGGCCCTGTTCACGTCAGTAAGTAATGGCTGTCACAGTTAGAAGACTTACAGAACTAGCCAATGTGAAATTTCAATTATGCTGGAGTACTCTGCAAAATGTGCCTTTCATATTAAACTTTTTCTGTGAAGTTCTATGACATTATGCTATCAAATCACATAGCATCATTGGGAGTCACTCGGGTAAAAAATCCCATCATAATAAAACTGAAAGAATGTGAATGAACAAAAGGTGGGTGATTTATGCTCGAGAAACTTTTTTTTTCTTGCAAAGTACAACTTTGCGTCAGTTTTGGGTGTGAGGATGGGCTTCATACTAAAAAAAACAGAGCAAGCTTCCAGATTTGTGTTGTGCTCCATTTTTTCCAAAAAAATATCATAATTATACAAAAGGACATCATGCAAATTTCACCTACGATTTTGAGGCAACATTTATTCATGGTGTATCCACCCAATGCCTATGACATCATTAAAGGAGCGGTCCAGCAGATTAAGTCACAACAAATCTCAAAATCCTACTGAATCATCAACCATAACATTGCAGAAGAGCAACTATTGGTAATTGTTACAGAAGCAGGACTGGGCAAAGAGAACTGATTTATTTCTCTACACTGCATCGTCCCATTGAGAGACAACTAAAGGACATCACTAGACAGTGACCATCAAACAAGCTGCCAGTCCTTCCCCTGAACACAAACACATTTTTCTGCTTCAAAAACTCTTTCCCCTTTTGAGATAACACGTTGAACATTTAATTAGAAAATTACTCTTAAGACCTAAGACATGTACGTCTTCTGGCACCTTTGCATCTCCCAGTTGAGGAGATCATGTCCCAGTGGAATCCACACTAATGCTTATCTACTGCTTGCCTATATAAATGACTCTGAAAAAGAGCCAGAAAACCCATCCTTCAGCTCTACTGCATCATGTCGGCTGATAGTGTGCATTTATTTTTATTGCTGGTCACCACTTTGCGTCAGTCAGCTTCTGCTTCCTACTGGAGCTGATCCCTGCTCAATGGCCACCCTGCTCCTCTCAAATCCACTTCTGAAATAAAATTCCGAGGCAGCTTTTTTGCTATCTGTGAACTGTGAAACCTAAGCTCATAAAGTACCTTGAACACAGGTAAGGTGAAGCTTTTGGATTGTTGTTTCCTCCAGAAACGTGTCACTGCTGCCTCATCCTTCTGATACTTCATCCTTCCTCTAACACATCAGAACCTGTTCCTGGGCAGCGTAGGTAGATGTCCAGCATGCGCACTGAAATATTGATATTAAGAGCATGCACCTTGAAAAGTGACAGTAACTATCGCCAGCACTTTTACTGCACACACACTGAGGAAATAATATTAGAAGCTAAACCATGAATAGTGACAATAATTGTGAAGAGCACATTTACTGCACACACCTTGGAATATTAACACTAAGAGCATGCACCATGAACTGTGACAGTAACTGTGGCCAGCACCTTTCTTGCACACACACTGATGTAATAACATTAGAAGCTAAACCATGAATAGTGACAATAAGTGTGAATAACACTTTTCCTGCACACACTGAAATATTAACATGCACCATGAGCTGCAGCCAGCACATTTACTGCACACACACTGAGGTATTAACATTCATTAAGAGCATGCACCATAAATGGTGAAAATAAGTATGAAGAACACATTACTGCACATACACTGAAAAAATTAACATTAGGAGCATGCACCATGAACAGTGACAGTAACTGTGACCAGCACATTTACTGCACACACACTAAAATAATAACATTAACAGTATGCACCATGAACTGAAGCCAGCACATTTACTGCACACACTGAAATACTACTAATAATAGCGTACACCATGAAAAGTGACAATAAGTGTGAAGATCTTATTTACTGCACACACATTGGAGTATAAACATTAATACCATGCACCGTGAATAGTGACAGTAACTGTGGCCATCACTTTTCCTGCACACACTGGAATAATAACATTAAGGGTATGCATCATGAACTGCAGCCAGCACTTTTACTGCACAAACTGAAATACTAACATTAAGAACATGCACCATAAACAGTGACAATAATTGTGAAGAACACAACTTTTACTGCACACACTGAAACTCCCATGGTTTTTGGCTCATTTCCAGAAGGTAAACCTGGGAATGCGACAAAAAGATGCACTTTTCCAGGAGAGGCGTAACAAGAAGAGGCTTCCACAATTCAAAAGGACACTTTTCACCAATCCAGGCTCCATTTCATTAAAACCCATGCAATTGCAAAATCACCTTGCTTTGTGAATGTGATCTTCAAAAAAACACACAAAAACGTCATTGAACGACTGTCTAACAATAAGCTAGACCAACCTCCAACTGATTTATCTATTGTGTGTCTCATAACATGTAAACATAATCATCCATATCAGCAGCACTGTGATCTCTAAAACACAACTTGGCTATGTTTCACAACCTGACACATCTCGCCCAACTACATCTTCAATCTCTACAAGCACACTCCTCTTTGAACAAGAATAAAGTTCCTCTTGTAATTTCTCTGGATAGCTAGAGTGCCACGATGTCACACTTGTGTTAGTGACATACATTTGAAATGTCATTTAAAATAGCATCACATTCTTATGACCATTGTCATTTTGTACCACTGGATCTTCAAAGTGCATATTTTCAACCAAAAAGGGACATGTACTTTGTCCATTCGCACATGTAGACGTGTACGGTCTCCAGTTGCAACTCTGACCGGAACCAGTATCTGGAGAGAAAGGAAGCAGAGGAAGATGGGGGCATGTTAGGGTCAATACTCTATCTTTGAATCACCATTTAAAACTACAAAAGGTGATTGTGATCCTATCAATGTTACCCTAATAAAAGCTGTGCCTGAGGTGATTGCGAAAAACCTTAATACATAGTTGTACAAGGCTATTTTATTTAAAGAAATCATGCAATAATGGTTCTCAGCCATCTACATTCTGTACAATAAATAAACATTGATCTGTCCCATTTTCCCAGCCACTGGGCTTAATTCACAATTGGAACCCAGTAGGAATCACCCCTGAGAGCATCTTCCACAGCTAAAAATAAAACAAAATGCTGCCTCAGCAATGACCGAGACAATGAGCTTGAGGAGGGCTAGCCCCTCACTATTACATGGTGGTAGAACCACTAAGGGTCTCTCTAATGTTAGGGATCACCACAGGAGTTTCTAGGGAAGACCGGGGCCATCAGTGATGGTGCTTCATTAAAAACTAACAGATGTCAGTCTACCCATCCCACCCCCCAACCCCCACTCTATTTGGAGTTTGGAGAATATCTGTTTTCCCAATCTCAGAGCTGTTGCCAATTCCATTAGTTTTGACAGTTCCTGGGTGAGACTGAGCAGTGACTGACAGGCCAGCAATAGGTCTTCACCCTTAGGGGCCGCCATTTACATGAATATCGGCTGTTTTTTTGAAGACCACGGACTCAATGCACTGCTTGATGGCACTGAATTTGGTATAAGTACACTACTTTCACGTGCCCTGGGAAAAATCTTCCAGAACAACAAAGGCAATAAAATGTTGTTTTCTGAAAACAAAATGCACAGCATGGGTGAATATTTGGAAATAAATGAAAGCAGAGCAGCCCATCATGTTCTCTTGCTATGGTGACCAATAATACATTGTTTATTTTTGCTAAAACTGCTCCCTACGTGCTGTAAAAAGGAAGGTAACACATACAGCAGGATTCTCAAAATATGTGGTCTTGCCATAGCTGGGCTGGTGGAAGCAATGCCTCTGTCACACATGTCTCCAGATCTGAAATTTCAAGTTGCCGCCCAGTGAATGTTGTCCCAGGAAATCAATCTCAAGCAAACACTGTCTAACCAAGGGACATTCTGGAATGACTTCTGTTGGAAATTGCTAGATGCACAGAAATGAGTAAAGAGATCAGTTGTATTTCTTTTTAATTAGTAGGTCCTCTAAGGTGACATTTAGGATAAGGAGATAAGAAACTCAGTGCCTTATGAAAATTTTGGAGGATGGGTTACTCCATCACAAAGGTAATGGATATCCCATCGGCTGATATATAAATACCATTATTTCTTATGGATTTGTATTTGATCAGACAGACTATGCGTCCCCATTGTGATGGAGTGACCCATCAGCCGAAATCTAAATCAGGCCCAGAGGAGGAGGGAACACTTTATCACAAACATGATGGATATCACGTCCTCCTGATTACAATCCCCATAGGAGATAATGGGATAATAATACAGTATATTGGTCACCAAGACCTAAATCAGGCCCTTTATCACACTCTGCTAAAAATGAAAAATACAGAGGTCTCCACAGGATAAAAGAAAACATGGTGAAACACTACACAAGTGGTTGGGGAATATCATACATTGCAAAAGTGATAACTAATTGTTCAGTTCCCTATATTACCATGTACAAATACAGACATTTGTTCTTGCAACTCTATTACAGTGGAAGAGACAGTGAAATCATAATATGTATCTGCATGTTCCCAGAAACATTTGTGACACAGACTTGTCTCCATGTCTTTATCAGCTAATTATTTTTGTATTTGTTTACTGCCTTTCTTCTAGCACATATTGCATCCTTGGAAAAAATGAAAGAAGAAAATCAGAGCATGGTGAAGGATTTCCTGATTGTAGGATTTTCTGATCTTCCACAGCTGCAAGTTCTGCTTTGCGTTGCATTTTCATTCATTTACCTCACAACTCTATTTGGAAACTGTATAATAATGGTGACCATTTGCTACAGCTCACAGTTGCACAGGCCCATGTACTTCTTCCTCACAAATCTATCCTTAAATGACATCTGTTACACTTCAATCGTATTCCCAAAGATGCTGGTCAGTTTCTTTGAGAATGGCACCCTGGTGTCTTTTACTGCATGTCTTCTGCAGCTGTATTTTTTTTTGGCCATGGTTGTAAATGAATACTTCCTCCTTTCAGTAATGGCTTTTGATCGATATGTGGCTATCTGCAATCCCTTACGATACACAAGCATTATGAGTAAGGCTGTGTGCATCTATCTGGCAGCTGGCACCTGGGCAACCAGTTTTTTGATTACATTACCACACATTAAGTCACTGTCTCAACTCTCCTTTTGTAAGTCCCACACAATCAACCACTTCTTCTGTGATATGACAGCTCTTCTGAAGATTTCCTGCAGCAACACACACAATATTGAGAATCTCAACTACATCATGGGCTCTATAGTGGCATTAATATCCTTACTTCTAATCATTGTTTCGTATGTCAACATTGTGTCATCCATCTTAAAAATGAAATCTAAAATGAGTAGGGACAAAGCATTTTCAACTTGTGCATCGCACCTCACTGTAGTTGGTTTATACTATGGTTCTCTCATTGGTACGTACATGCGTCCAACATCAACATATTCCATGAGAGACACCAAGATCTCATCTTTGTCATATATCGCTTTAACTCCCCTGTGTAACCCCATTATATACAGCATGAAAAACACAGAGTTTAAAAATGCCCTGAGGAAAAAAAAAAAAAAATGAGAAAGATAATAGTAGGAAGACAGTAATCATTATTTTTTTTTATGGTGGGTATCCATTTTTTTCCTATTTAAGAAATAACCATTTAACAAATGAATGTGGACATAAGAGACACTATACCATGCGAGAACACGCTCAATTACTTAGGAGCACTTAGGATCTGTTCAGGACTCCAATGTTGGTGTTGCAACTTGGGGATCTAGTAGAGGAACAGCACAAGGTGCTTTCTCCAAATAGATGCTGCAGGACAGTGGGTAAATTAAAGAATCTTGATGGCACAGCAGGTCCTGTCTTGTCCCTAGCAGGCTCAGTGAGGAGTGCTGTGTGCCTCACTCCCATTAAAATAAAGCAGCCTCAGAGGATGGAGCTCCTAGGGCCTTTTTAAGACTGAGGGAAGTGGGCTGAGTGTTCCTTCCCCTTATTATGTAAATTGACCCTGGTGTATGCATTTCCTAGCTCTGGAATCAACTCAGGCAAAGGGGCATCACACATGTACCCTTTCTCTATTATTAGTAAAAAAAGAATGCAGTTTGTCCCCTGGCCCTCACTGACCCTGGTACTCATTTATTGAATAACAAAACAGCTGGTGTTTTTCTGAACCACAGTTGCACAGGAAAATCATGGGGTTGTGGCAACAAAGACCATTCTTTAGCCCTCAGAGTGTCCATCTAGGACCTACCCCCCACAAGTGACAGGGTATCAGGGAATATATACCTTACCCCCTTATAATCCTTTTTTAAAACATTTGCAGTACAGTGGACCTAGTCCTGAGTTCTATAATGGTCACTGCAGCATTTCTTTTCATGTTGTGGCTAGCCAAAAGGATGTTAAGCTCCTGCAGGAGCCCTCACTCTAGGGGTAGCTAGGTGACTGACACAAAATAAATCTCCTGGGCCCATCAGTTCCCTGATCACAGAACTCTCACTATTGGCTCACAAACCCAACTATCTACATATACAAAATATTTAAACTTTGATTTCTCAAAAGCTCCTGGGTACCCTGTTTGGTGATTAGCTGTGCTTTATAAATCCAAAAAATCAATTTTGTGCGGCAACTAGGTTGTAGCTATTGAGGGAACCAGGGACAAAATAGCAAAAACGAGTTGGTGTGGCCCACCCAGATATTGGGCTATACCCATAACAGGCAGATCAGTTTTTCTGCCATCATTGGGGGCAAATTGATGGGGTTTATTCTCATCTGGGGACTGAGGGGAAGGACAGAGAGACCAATAAACACAAGGGGAAAAGGCCAAAAAAAGGAATTGGTTGACCAATTGCTTTTTAGCTCTGGGTGGGTCATCATCATCATTATCATCATCATTATCAGCTTTATTTCGGTAATAAAAATACCATAAAAGCACATCACCCACAATACACATATCAACATTAATAAAACTGTAAATGAAAACATTCTGCATATAAAATATATGGAGCAAGAAATACAATATTATTAAGAAATAAAAAAGTTAAACAAATACAACCATATTAGCAATTAATATCAGATATTCTCTATAAAAAAAAGTGTTTCCATTATTTTCTGTGAGCATACACTTTTTCAAAAGGTGCCTATAAACGTTTTGCTCTTACATGCCAAATCGCCTCTAAAAATCTAGCTAGCGCACATACCACTAAGCCATGGGTATTTGTTTTACATATCCTAAGTGCTAAAAAATGATTATTAAAACCCATGGATCTGCAAAGGGGTATAATCCATTGCATCCGTTGTTTATCATAAGTCGGACAATGAAATAATACATGCGCAATACATTCTGGTAACCCACAGCCCACAGGGCATAAATCATGTTGAGAATCCTGTTGAGACCATTTACAGGAGAAAGTGTGTAGTGGTAGCAATCCCAGCCTAAACCTAATATAAAGTGCACATGCTCGAGGGGATATAATCAGATCCATGTAATTTTCGAATTCCTAGTGGCATTTGACTGACATAAACTTATCTGTCAAGCTAAGCAGAGACACCTCAGCCAAATTACCTAGTTTCAATTTTAACCAGTATGCATCCTTGACAATTTGAACCGCATTTTTGGGAAGACCATGTGGGGCTGACCAGAAATGGGTCTGTCCCAAAATAGTCAAGCTGGCTTCCACGTGGTTGCACCATGGGATTTTCCTTGTAGTATTTTTGCTAATCAGGGCGTTCAACCATATCTTTAAAGGTCTAAAACTGTCTGTGGACCATATCCTAATCCAGTACAATGTTGGTCTTAAAGCGGCAATATGTGCAATAAAATCTAAATTCAGGTCCATCCAGACAGGCAACGTGGGAGAGCTAATGGGTATTTTGAGCAAAACCTTTATAAATGAGTTTTCAGTGAGCTCTAGGTCCCTCAAGTTGCCATGCACCCATAGGTCTGCTCCATACAAGGTACTCCCTCTTGCTTGTATTTTATATATTTCTATTGCAGGAGAAATAGCATATCTAGGAGACCTATTGGCAAATCTCAAGATGCCACCCGAATTCTGCTCAGTCTCATATGAGCCTTTGATGGCTGGGCCTGCCATCTGTGCGTATCCTCTAACCTAACCCCTAAATAATCAAAATCAGTGACTCTCTCCAGGACTTCCCCTTCCATTCCAATTGCCTTCCTTGCTGTGCATTTTTTGTCACCAAAGATCATGTATTTGGTTTTCGTGGAGTTGACTTCGAGACCATAATCTTTACAGAAAGACGTAAACTTTGCAAGTAAGTTTGTGAGACCAGAAGCAGTTTGTGATAATAATAAAGTGTCATCTGCGAAGAGCAAACATGGGGTTTTTACCCCATCTAGTTTGGGTGCATCATTATCACAAGCAAGTAAGTAAGGAATACATGTGTTAATAAATATTAAAAACAATGTCGGAGCCAAAACACACCCCTGCCTCACACCCCTTTTAATTGGAATTTCTCCTGTTACCTCCCCATTTACTCCCCATCTTGTTTTTGCAAAGCTCTCAGTGTATAGCCTTTTAATTATGTTTAGTAAAGGACTCGGGAATCCAGCTCCATCCAACACCTCCCACAGCTTATATCGCGGGACTCTTCTAACCATTCTTTAATCCTAATCCGGACCTGGTAACAGAATATTTTTTGAAGATTGTCCAAGAGGCTGATTGGCCTGTAATTTTCCCGAGCAGCCCTACTCCCCTTTTTATAGATGGGTACAATAATTTCGTCATTCCAGGAGCTAGGGTAAATTCCACTAGCCAAGACCGCATTTAATACATTGTTGACATATGGACCCCATATGTCTAAATCAGATCTATATAGGTCGGCAGGTATGCCGTCTAGACCAGGGGCTTTTCCTGGCTTTTGGGCCATTATGGCCATTTTGGATTCATTCAGCGAGAACGGAATAAGGCTATTATTAGAGGGGGGATCTATTCTAGGCACCAGCGGCTTCAGCTTCGTACAGATTTGTGAAGTGGGCCACCCAGTGTTCCGATGAAATATGACAATCGGGTCTAAGATTATGGCTTCGTCCATCAGAAACCACCAGAGACCAAAAACGTCTTGATTGCTTTTTCTTGACCGATACCAGCAATTCCTGCCAGGACTCTGCTTCCCAATTGTTTTTACAGGTCTTTAATGTTAGGGCATACTCGCGCCCAGTGCTAATTATCAGAGATCTATCATTAGATTTGATTGCCTCCCTGCACGCTTTACCAAACCACCTATGTTGGAGACCCACTAGTGGGTGTTTCGATTCTTTAACAGTTCTAAAAAAAGAGTTCCCTCAAAGTAGAAAATAAATCTATATGCAGACTCATGACGTTGTTTGGGGAACATAAACAAGAATCGTCCACTAGTTGATGGTTTGAAACTAAGTCATGCAATGTCCCCCACAATTTTCATGAATTTTTAAAACGATCCCACTTCAAGGTGCGCTTGTTGGAAGAGACTGCTGGGGTAGTGACATTCCCTTACTTGGTTGCATGACTGTTCTTTTAGCAGTGAGGCCATGATATGTGACTAAGTTTGGAGCATGATCACTGTTATACTGATTTCCTACGCAAATGTCTTGGATAATATTCCAAATCCTCACATCAATTACCACATAATCCAGTATGCTACTATAAAACCTTCTAAAAAACTTGGGTTTGGCGGGGGTATCCAAGGGAAAACACCCATTCCCTGGGCGGAGACCATGCGTTAACATGAAATGTATAATCTGAAGCACCCTGACACCTAATTTAACCTGTTTCTTCGAAGAAGAGAAAGGAGGAATATTCCATGTTACATCTTCTAACTGCGTAACCTCAGAGAATACACGATTCGGTTCAAGCGTCACATTTAAATCGCCAGCAACAAGAATAAAATGCGATGGAATATAGTCTAGCACTAAGGCATTCAACACCTGTATGGTTTTGGACAATTGGTTCGGTGGACCAGGTCTATTGTAAACATTAACACACAACAAGGAGAACCCACACTTTTGTTGCATAGATAAAGCCAGTATGTCCTCTGAGTCCACTGGAATTTCTCTAATCTTTCCCAGATCTAAAATCCATGTCCATATAACAAGCCCCCCACCGCTCTCCCCGCCAAAGAAGGTCTAGCTTCTTTACAATAAGAATTGAAGCCTTGTCTAAAAACATTGGTAGTCGACCATGTTTCCTGAAACAAACATATATCAAATTTGTCAATGAACTCCCCCCAATCTGGATTGGCTAGTTTATTGCGAATACCAGCCAGATTCCATGTCAAGAGTTTTGGAATTAAGGGCTCCTGAGTTGCAATAGTCTTCCTCGGAGGCGGCCAGCTACACAGGCTAACATTAGGGTTTCTGGAGGGGAGATTGTCCAATGGTATATCTACAACATCCAAAGGTGATCCCTCCAACCCAAAAGAGGATAACTATGGGTCTAACACCCCTTCTGCGCTTGAGTTTGTTTATCGAACGGGCCATCTATTGTTCCTATCAAGGAGGAGTCAATCATTAGCTGCAGCCACGGAAACTTGTGCAGACCTCCTTGGAGTAAACAACATAGTCTGGGAGGCAAGCTCCTGTTTATTGGATACGTCTGGGATTTCCTTTGGAGCAAGTAAGTTCATCCTTGTCGGAGTACCCTCTACTGGCCAACAGTTTTTAAAACAAATATTTGATCCATTTTGCAAGGGATTCCGTGTTTCCAAAGACAAAAGGCCACTACCAACTCCGGGGTGGTTAATACTAGCTTTATTGTATCCAGGTGACCCTCAGGCTCTGTATAACACTCAACAGATATTATGTCTGAATGTATGACAGAGCCACATTGCCTAGTATGCCGAATCCAGTGTGTAACCTTCTTTATAAGGGACGCCCTATCTTCCTGGGCGCTTGGCGCTAAAGGTGGGACTCTGCACATAAGAATTGGATACCCGCTGCCCCTGGACTGATGTAGGGTTGGAACAGAAGGTAATTCCCTTGCAGAAACTGCACGTGGACGAAAAGGCATTGGAACTCCAGAATCGATTTTTATGCTGAGAGGGCTGTTAGGACCAATCTGGGGAGCTATAATGGTCCGATCGGGAATACTATGAACACAACATTTTCCCTGAAAGCAGGTTCTTTATAAGATCCAATATTAGAATATGACTCTAACTTATTCGTGAAAGAAGTTTCCCTAAAAGTGCTTTTAGAGCGGAGTAAAGTCAGAACCTCCGCTATTGATGTTTTCAAGACTTTTACTTCTTCCTTTGGCTCAACAACAAGGGTTATCAAGTGCTCCTGAGAATGAGATGTAATGGTATAAAACTTTGCAGGTTGTGCATTGGAATGGCCCGGATCTTTCAATTGGCCCTGGCGCTCCAATAAGGAAAAGCGGTTGGAGCAAGGGCTATCATAAGCAAACACACTTCCTGATGGAGTTTTCTCTGGCTTTGCCTGGACTCCACGTATGCCCCTAGTACTTGTAATTAATCCTTCTACCTGAGAGGGCAAGGACCTCACAGTAACGACAGTAACGACACTAGCAGGAATGCTTCCCTTGTCACAAGGTTTAAGAAAAGTTGTAAGAGAGCCATTTTTCAATCGCTTCTGGGGGCCTCTGTCTTTTTTTAGCAACAAAGTTTCCACTTCCTCAATTAAATCATTAATTTCATCCGTCACACAACTAGACGAAGTGCTTGGTGCTTGATGCAATTTGGGAATTTTAGTTTGTACAATGCCCCCTGATGGGCTGCTCCTATTCTTGCACTTCCCCATCAAGGCAGGTCACCGTAGCCCTCAAAGCAGCTATATGTCTAATGGCAATATAAATAAATACATAAAAGTTCAGTATATTAGAGGGGAAACTCCTACCTCAGAACCATGAGGGTTTGCCCAGCCCGGTCTCCTGACGGTCTCTGATGGGCACAGAAGTGCCCGCCCTTGGCCTGGGCTTCGCACGGGCGCGGCCCGCATGCATTCCGCACTGCGCGGCACCACGGACTGGAAGTCCCTCGTCAGTGGTCACGGCGTCAGGCAGGCAGCAGAAGGAGAAGAGCTGCGGGGCACCGCGGCCTGCTTAAAAGCGCCCTCAAGATGTCATCAGCCCCCAGCAAGTGCAGGGTATCCTGGGACTGGAAGTCCCTCGTCAGTGGTCATGGCATCAGGAAGGCAGCAGGAGGAGAAGAGCTGCGGGGCACTGCGGCGCGCTTAAAAGCACCCGCGAGATGTCATCAGCCCCCAGCAAGTGCAGGGTATCCTACTACTGGAAGTCCCTCATCTGTGGTCACGGCGTCAGGAAGGCAGCAGGAGGACCTTTGGGACTCCTCCGGCAGAGCTAAGGGATTAGGTTGTCCGTAGCCTGGCTCATTTTCTTTTTTTTTTAACTTTATTTTGGGACTCAGCTTCAGCCAAGTCCCAAGACGCTCGGCTTTAGCCAAGTCCCAAGACGGCTGACACCACTTCAACCACTTCTGTTGTTGAAATGTTACCAGCCAATCAGATCTTTGCATGAGATCTGGAGGGGTCACAAATCATTTCCATCCCTAGATATACAAATATTGATTTTCTTTATTTCTTTTAAACTACTGAACAGAATTACACCACAATTAAAAACGCACTCTTTGTGGACCAGGGCCTACCATCCTGCCAAATTTGGTGCAATTCCGTCCCTATGAAAAAATCAATGGGGAAAACATATTTTGGTATCCCCCCCCTTTTTCTTGCACCCCCCCCCCCCCCATTAATCGATCGCCCGAAACTTTCCAGATGGCAGTTGTCGTGACTGCCAATTTTTGGGAACATTCTTTGAAGATTTGTCTAGCAACGCCAATGATATGGGCAAATAAAAAAACACTTTTTATATAGGAACTAGGTCCTATCTATAACTACCGAATGACAACTGCCACTAGGTAATATATATATATATATATGTGTGTGTGTGTGTGTTTGTGTGTGTGTGTGTTTGTCCCACTCTTGAAGGCCTGAGGTAGACTGCCTCCAGGCAAGAGCAGGCTGATGTCATTAGATTCCTCAGGGTATTCTGGGAGACTGTGAGGGTGGAGTTCTCTATATTGGAGCAAGGAACCCCAAACCATGGGCAACCAGGACAGTGGTGGTCCCCTAGAAGTAAGAAGGAATTCCTCCTCATCTAGAGCCATGACCCCCCCTTGGCAGTACATGTGGGTCAGACCAAGACCTGGAATAGTCTGGTTAACCATTTCTATTATCCCAACATATCTGCAAAAGTGAAGGAGTTCAGTAGCTCCTGTATCACCTGTCAGGCCAGTGGCAGGACATGTAGACCAATTAGCTGACTCAGGAAACAGATACATTTTGGTGTTAGTGGACCATGCCACCGGGTATCCAGAGGCCATACCCCTCAGAACAATCACTGCTCCCACATTTGTGTGACTAGCCCTAGTGTTCATGACAGGAATGAATCAAACAAGGACCATGCAGAGTTATGATATGGGTATCTATGAAATGTTAGCCGTAGTTCAGCCGTCAACCTGGGAATTTTGATATAAATCCCCTGCATTGTTACAGCCCCCTGCACGCCACTCCACAAAGTCCAACATGTCAGTAGCTTTGGCAAAGGGCAGGGTCCACCATAGCGAAAGCAGGCGCGCGTGTGGCGCTCTGAGCAGAATCCACACAACTGCCCACTCCCAGGCTTGCAACACCTGCTCCACCAGGTAGGAGGCATCCCGCAGAAGACTAGAGCTACCCATTAGAAGGTACGGTAGATGCGACACACATATAAAGCCACCTAACAATTATTTTTCCCAGTTGGGGGCATCTTCACACCACCGGGCTGCATACTGTAGCAACCCAGCTAGCTAATATAAATATAGGTCTATTAGCCCCAGGCCCCCATCGACTAGATCCAGCTTCAATACCTCCATGCAGATTCTGCATCTCTTACCTGCCCAAACTAGGGATAGTAGTTTATCTACCTGTCGAAAGAGCAAAGAGGTTCGTTCACAGAAAGAATTTTGCATAACATACAGGCACTGCAGGAGCAAGATCATTTTCCTAAGTGCGATTCTACCCATAACTGATAGCGGGAGGGAGGTCCAAAATTGGAAAGAGGCACGGAGGCCTTCCATCACTCTCTCTTATGTTCAAGTTATATTGTTGCTGTGGGGAATGCGCTAGATGTATGCTCAAATACTGAAAGGACTCAGGGGGTCATTCTGACCCCGGCGGGCGGCGGTTACCGCCCGCCTGCCGGGAACCACCATTTGGCCGCTCCACGGTCAAAAGACCGCTGCCGGCATTCTGACCTTCCCGCTGGGCCGGCGGGTGCTACCCAAGGTAGCGCCCGCCGGCCCAGGGGGAAGGAGGCCTGCAACACAGAAGCCGGCTCCGAATGGAGCCGGCGGTGTTGCGGGCGTGCGACGGGTGCAGTTGCACCCGTCGTGCTAAGCAGACAGTGAAAAGCTTCATGGGGCCCTGTTAGGGGGCCCCTAGACACCCGTTACCGCCAGCCTCTTCCTGGTGGTGACAACCGCCAGAAACAGGCTGGCGGTAAGGGGGTCAGAATCCCCATGGCGGCGCTGCTTGCAGCGGATTCGCCCAGCCGGGGGAAAAAACGGCGGGAAACCGCCGGCCCCGGTTTTCTGACCGCAGCTTTACCGCCGCGGTCAGAATGGGCTAGGAAGCACCGCCAGCCTGTTGGCGGTGCTTCCGTCATTCGCGGCCCTGGCGGTCTTTGAACGCCAGGGTCGGAATGACCCCCTCAGTCTCCCAAGCCAGATCCAATAGTGGTGATTCTGATGCCGCCACCATCAACAGACCTGCCATCGGGACTAACACCATCTTCTGACGGTTAAACAGGAGGCCCGATACCGGACCAAAAACATCCATCATACTTAACAAGAGAGGGCTAAGTCTGTAACGTACACTAGAGCATCATCTGCCTACAATGATATAATGTGTGTTCTCATCCCTACTCGGATGCCCCACCTATCCAGGCCCGTCCACAGCTGTATGGCCAGGGGCTCCATGGCCAACGCAAATAGCAGTGGTGACAAGGGACATTCATGCCCCTTGCCCCGTTCAATACTAAAGGAGTCTAACACTATCTCCCCCATACGCACCCGCGCCCGAGGTGCTGCATATAACAGACACACCCATGACAGGAAGTCGGGATCTATGCCCATCCTGCGCAGCACCTCCCATAGGTATTCCCAGGATAAAGTATTAAATGCCTTCTCTGTATCTAAGGCCACCAGTGCTGCGTGGAGTGCAAAGTCACAAGTCTCATGCATTATATACAAAAGGCAACATAAGTTCATGTGGGTCCCCCTCCCCGGTATGAATCCGCATTGATCTCCCTGCACTAAATGTGTCACCACTCAACTTAATTGAGTTGCCAGTACCTTAGCTAGCAATTTAACCTCAACGTTAAGCATGGACAGCGGTCTATAGAAGCCCGGGTCTTCAACGTCTTTCCCTGGTTTCAGAACATAACTATAAATGCTTCTCTCATGAGTGCTGGTAAAAAACCTTCCCTACGTGACTCTTGACCCATGTCCAACAAACTGGGAAGAACCATTGCAGAATATGTTCAGTAGAATATAACTGGTATCCCATCGGGGCCAGGCACTTTCCCGGATGCCATACCCCCCAATGTCTGCTGTAGCTCCTCCAACAACACCTCCCACTCCAACTCCTAAACTTGAGCATCGGTAAGGCGGGGTAGCTGGAGTCCATCTAGGTACTCATGCATTTGAGATTTATCTTCGGTGAGGTATATATATTCCTTAAGTGTTCTCGCAGATGTAAGTTCACTCATAACTGTCCTAAAATCTTTTCCCCAAAAGATCCGCGAAGAGCTAGGATGATGGGGATGGGGCATTCACGCCAGAGGAGCCAAGCTAACATACGCCCCAAACTCTCACCCTTGTGAAACAGCCACTGTCTAAAGTCCCGACGGACATAATTATTCAGCCTACCCCAAAGGTCTTCTATTCTGCCACACACCACGAGGTAGTCAGACTCCGATGCGTCTCCGTTGTCTACTTGACTCTGCTGGGCCGCTAGGGCATCTTACTGCTGCGTATGCTCTTGGTCCAGCTTATTCCTGATACCGTATGATTTACTAAGGCTTTCATCTCTGATGACTACCTTTAGGGCCTCCCATTCTATGCCACAGGTCCTGCCTGTGCCCCAATTTACACTAAAATATCCATTCAGCACATCCTGGATATCTCTTTTATATTCAGGGTCTCCAAGTAATTCAGGTCGCAATCACCATAGAGGGATCGCTGGTTTGGGTGTGTGTGTCTCAGATTTTAATAGCAGGGGGGCATGATCCAATAGGAATCTGACCTGGTAGACAACCCAGCGGATATCAAGTGTGTCATCGTTAGCAAGGAAAAATCTATCTAGTCTGCTATATGCCCCATGCGTAGGTGTGTAACAAGAAAATGTTTTGGATGTGGGGTGCATGTCTCTCCACACATCTACAAAGTGTAGATTACTCATAACGTCCCTGAGCTTGGCAGTCATATGCGCCTTTGTGCCCAACTTCGGCGGGTCTTTCTCAAGAGTGCTGTCTAAGACACAATTAAAATCACCCGCCCAAATGATGGGCCTCCCTGTTTAAGGTATTAATTTTTGTTGGAGCCGTTGATAGAACTCGCATCATCTGATTTAGGGGCGTAAACATTTTAAATGCAGAGCATGTGGCCATCTAATACTCCATGTAAGAATATGCATTAGCCTTGCACATCTGCCGCTAGACTTTTTAGTTGGAAGGGAGTCCCAGGGGCAACCCAAATAGACACCCCCTTGGCGTAGGATGACTATGTCACTGAATAATGCTGACCCACTACTTTTTCTGTAATTTTTGCACTTCATTCTCCAACAAATGTGTCTCCTGAAGGAGAACAATATGCACACCAAGCCACCTAAGATGTATATGTACTCTGTAGCGCTTTACAAAGGAGTTCAGTCCTTTAACATTCCATGTCACTATATGCGTTAAGGGGACGTGCCATGATTTGTGCCAACACACACTCATCTTGTCAGCTCTCGACCTCCCCCCTCACAACTGCAGCCCCCCATCGCAGCCCACTGGCTCAGTCTACTTGCAATAGTGTAGCTCCATGTCTCTTTTTCATTATAGTGCATAGTGTCAAAAACAGAACTCCAACTAGAAACCACATACAATTTCCCCATCCCACCCCGGGTAAACACCTCTTGCAACTAGTGTCTGCCCAAACTGTGTGCGTAACCCGCTATCTCCTCCAGTGTCCAGAAGAAAGGGAAAGCAGTCCCTGCTCGACAGCCAGGTTCTGGTCCGGATAGTGCACCATCACTCCTGCTGCACGTAGACCATCCGAACCACACACACTATACCCAAAGAGCTGAATTATTCACTACAGAAATGCGTAAACTGCACCACGCACCACAGTGCATTTAGAAAAAGAAGATAGAAAAACACGGTTAATCGTGAACAATAACAGGGGGGGGGGTATAGCAAATACACCACACCGCCTCAGCTCCATATCTAGTTGCCGCCCCAGACCCCTGCTCCCCCAGCATTAAAAGACAGCAGGATATAGAAGAGAGGGGGCAAGAAAGAAGAAGGAGAGCAAAAAGAGGGAAGAACATGAACTCCAAGTGTGAGACAAGTCTAACTCTCACTGTCCAATTTTTAACTTCCACTAAATCCATCAGGTGTCAGCATTATCTGTTTCTGGAGATAGTCTATTTGTGCCACCCGGTAACCTGGATCACGAGGATGCCTCCGACGTGACAGATTGTACTAGCAGCCTAGCCTCTTTGCGCTCCTGCCTTCTTCGGTCAAGACTCAGGTTGCCATCCGGGTGTACTATCACTCTGTCTCCGCAGTCGGTGCAACGGCGTCTGTTATTTCTACATGCAGTGGCCTGTACCTCAGCTGCCCCGCGATTTCTCCTGCGTCTATCCCCGTGTGAGGATTCCAGGGGTCCCGCGCCATCACTCCTTTACCAACCAGTCCCAATCCGCTCCAGAAGTCTGGAAAACATGAGAGCGGCCCCCATGGAGAAACTTCAACTTGGCCGGATATAGCAGCACATAGGTATAACCCAGTTATTTTAATTTTCGCTTAACACCTATATATGATTGTCTTTGGCGCTGCACCTCTTTAGCGTAGTCAGGAAAAAAGCGAATGGTGAGAATCTTGGCTATAATCGTTCTTGGAGGAGCTCCCGGTGGCGGAAGCAGGGCTAAGGCCCTGTGTGCATGCTCTACCACGAACACAGATGATAAGGGGGGGCAGATGGCATTTTTTGAATCCAGTCCTCTTAAAAGGTCTCGACATTCACCCCTCCACGCCTTCGGGAAGCCCACTATTCGGAGGTTACATCTTCTCACCCTACCCTCTGCATCCTCACCTCCAGTTTGCACGTTTTAACTTGGAGGGTGGCTACTGAGGCCTTCAGTGTATCTATATCAGACTGCATACATGTCACCTGTTGCTCACTGGCCACCAAACGCTCTGCCACTACCCTCAAGTCAGCTATCAGTAGAATTACATCGACCGCTATGGCCGCAATTTGTTTGCACCGCTGACCAGATGCCTCAATGGCAGCCAGGATTTGTGCGCCAGTGGGTTCAGCTCCCTTTTCCGTGGGACCAAAGGAATCTTTTTGCAGACTCTTGCTTTCTGGGCTGTGTATTGGTCTGTCCGGGTTTTCTGCACTCCTTTGCTTGATCTGTCTTTGCCCATGTTGTACACCGTGCGAAGCACCAGCCACCAACGAGGGGCACAATGGTGGGATCAGCTCAAGAGCTCAATCTCTGCACTCTCACAACTCACCGCATCATGATCACCAAGGGGCTAGCTCTCATCGAACCACTCCAGGTCAGGGTCCAGCATAGACAAGGGTTTATCCAGCCAGGGGGCCGCAGCCGGGAGACCGCGCCCACATCACCAGTCCAGCGATGGGCCTAAGCTGCCCCCGCAACTCAGGTGTGACTCCGTCATCACCAGAATCCTGCAGCCAAGGTGCCCACCTCAGAAGACACTCAACAAGGCAGGCGTTCCCCACCCCCCTCGTCACACTATCTTCCACATGGCTGGTCTCCCGCCGGGGGCGCCTCCCTCTGCCAAGCTGCACACCTACTTTTTCTAGGCCTCCTCAGCGGGCCTTCCTGGCCCGGGTACCCACCGCTAGCACTGCTCCCCCTGAGCAGGGGGTGAAGGGGATGCAGTGTAAAAGCCACGTCAAACTCCTCACCGCAGATGATCCCTCGCTGGCGCCACACTCTCTCAGGCTCCACCGAATGAGCGCAGCGGTCAGCAGCTGTGGGCCCAGTCCACCTCTGCTATCCCGGGCACCACCTTAGGGTCAGGCACACTCCACGAGTGCTCCCTTTCGGCTCAATTGTGACAAATTCCTCCACCTCTCACACCCCACCTCCATCCTGAAGCCTCACCCAACCATTCCATTGGGTCTGCGGGGGCCTAGGGTGGCAGAATAATGGAGGATTAAGAAGCTGGGGCCAAGAGCACTCCTTTAGTGCTTCCGATCAGCCATCTTGCCAGCCACGCCCCCGAGGCACTGAAACCTTACTCAAGCAGCAACCACAATCCTTGTCCACCTGAAGTCACAACTAAACCCCGAATTAACCTGTGCTCAACCCTCTGGTACCGTGACACAGAGCAAATAGGCCCAACCTGAAGACAATGTGTTAAGTATTTGTTAGAAAAATAGAGTAATGTTTTATAGAATAAAAAAGACCAGGGGCGTGGCTTGGCTGTCCTGCAAGATGGCTGCCACATTGTGAGGCCCTGCCCGGCGGGGGACCAAAAAACAATATTTCTCCTTACTGGCAGCCTCCCGGCGTGCTAAAAATGCCTGAGATGGCGTCGGAGGACTCGTAGGGGCTACTGGCTGGAGTTTGCTTCTGGCCGCACGCTGGAGGATGCTTCTGCTGGCCCCGTCTCATGGTGTGGCCTGGGTGGGCACGTGGAGTGCGTGGGCCCCTGCTGCTCCGACCGTCTCCCTGGTTGGGGGCCGCCAGGGTTGGTACCACAGGGGACGGCTCTTCCACTGTTCAAGTTGCCTCACCCCGAGTTCGGGTGCTGAGGTGTAAGGCTGTCCCTGTTGGACTTTGGGACCAGCGTTGTGTCGACTGGCCCCCGCAGGGCCCACCAGGTGGCTGGATTGAGCCATGGGCTCCCACGGTCTGCAGGTTTGTACTGCCGTGGGAGAGGGTGGCTTGGGATTTGGAGTCCCCCCTGGCCTCCCGGATGGAGGTATCCCTCTGCTGCCCCTGTGGGGCCCAGTCAGCGGCTGGATCTGGCCGCTGGCTCTGCGGGGTGTCAGATCCACCGCAGCTTAGGGGCTTGGGGCCTCCTCTCGCTCTTCTGTGGAGTGCCAGCACCTTGAGGTGACTGCTGATGGCCTCCAACTGGGGGAGCCCATTTAGGGCATATGGAGGAGTGTTCTCTCTCTTCCGCACCCCCCCCAGTTAATATTTCTGCAGCTTCGCCGGGGCCTCACCTTTGTTACCCTGTTGGGCCTGCTGGTGGCGCCTTATGGGTCGGGGGACTTACATTTTGAACAGCTGGAATCTCGCACCTCAGACTTGGAGGATGGGTGTCGGGGAGATGGTGAGCAGCTGCTGCGAATTGAGCACATGCTGGAGATGATCCAAAATAAAAATTAGGATCTTGAGGCCCGGTCTCACCGTAATAACATTCGCATCTTGGGCCTCCCCGAATCGACGATTATGAGGTGCATGGAGGATTATGTTGAATCCATGCTATCTGCTCTTTTCCCAGGTGATCTCTCTCGGTTGCAGGTGGTGGAGAGGGCCCACAGATCTCTGGGGCCGCGGCCTCTTCGGGGGCCCCTGTGTACCCTAATATTGTGCGGCTGCTGAATTACAGAGACAGGGACACCATCCTTTCTCTGGTCAGGGAGCGCAGGCCTGTGGTGTACAATGGCATGGAACTGAGCATTTTCCCTGACTATACTCCTGGGGTGCAGGTGGCTTGTAAAGCCTTTCTGCTGGTTAAACGCACACTTAGTCAGACTGATGCGAAATACTTACTCAGTTACCCGGCTAGACTGCGGGTCCAACACAGGGGCAAGTTACATTTCTTTACAGACCGGAAACTGGCCCTGAAATTTGCTAAATGTATCCCTAAGAAGGCGCTATCAGAGAGTCCGTGGGCTGCGGGTGGAGAGGACGGCTCTCTGAGTGACAATGACTAAATCTATTCTTTTTCTACTCAGGCTCCTGTGACCTTTCCCGGGGTCGCGCGGTCTGTAACTTAATATATGCTTTAAGTGCTGGAGTGGGCGGTTCTGCTGTATGTTTCCTCATGGTTGGTCCCCCTGCCCTTTCATCCCGACTGGGATGAGCTCCGGATGGCCTCTAGTTACACTGTTTGCCATTATGTTGTGGGAAACATATTGGGGGATGGGCAGGACTGTAGCAGTAACCCGTTTAGGGGGTCAGCATGGGTGGGGGTTGGGACTGTTTAATGCTTGGTTTACTCCCTCTGCTTCTTCTCTTTCATACCTGTTCCTTTCCCTGCATGCTGCAGAAGCCTCATTTGTGACGCTATGAGGAGAAGTATGTTTGGATAAGGCGTTGATGTGGCGCAAGAAAATGTGATGTCTATGCGCTGTTTTACCTGGATTGTTGGCGGGTTGAATGACGGGCATAAGATGTGATTGGTATCTGCTTATATGCAGTGACATGCGGTAGACATTTGTATGCTGCAGGAGACTCACCTGGTGGAGGCCATCAAGCATCGGTTGAAGGCTCGCTATGTTATGCTGAGTGGTACGCTATATGGCCCAAATACTGATGACCCTGAATTTTTCAGGGAAGTGCGGCATCTAATTGACTCGCTAGGTCCTGGGTCCGTGCAATGGGGAGGCAACTTTAATGTGGTGTTGGACTTCGAGGCGGATCATGACTGCGGGGCAAGGCCCCAGCGTGTGGCAGCTGCCAGAGCTCAGACACGGGTGATGGCTAAGGGTGCCTTGGTGGACTGTGCCGTGCCTTTATGCGGCGGCTCCCTCATGGTGTTTAGGGATCAGGTATTCAGGAATGAGGTCCGCGACTCCATACTTCATTACTTCACAGAGAGTCGGGGGTCAGTGACCTCGGCCGGCAGTGTATGGGAGGCCTTTAAGGTGGTGATCCGCGGGATTTGTCTCTCTAAACAGCACGGTGTGCTGAAGGTGTCAGGGTGCAAGCTGACAGAACTGGAGGCCCAGATTGCTGATCCTGAAAAATGCTTGGCTTCGAATTGGTCGGAGAACCTTTTGGCGGCCTTGAGGGAGAAGATGTCACAGTTTGAGGAGGCTGCCCTGTGCGAGGTCTGCTTCTTAAGAAAGAACGCTACTGTGTGGAGCTATGGTGAGGGTGACAGAGCTGGCCGCACTCTGGCCACAATGCTCCACAAGCCGTGGGCCAGTAATTATATTTTGGAGCTGGATAACGCGTCTGGAGCGCAACGCACTGGCATGGATGAGATCAAGCGTATCCTCATCGACTTTTATTCAGCTCTATACGCTGAACATCCGGGGTTGAACTCGGAAACTGCTGCTGACTATTTCGCAGATATTAGCCTCCTGTGATTTGAGAATGCACACAGGCAGTATTTCGATGTTCCAATTTTCGTGGACGATGTTGTCCAGGCAATACGCAGCTTACCCCCTGATAAGGCACCTGGGCTGGATGGTCTAATGCCGGCCTTCTATAAGGAATATGCTGATATATTAGCTCCTCACCTCATGGAGGTTTACACTGAGGCTCTAGAGACCGGGTTCTTTCCGCCCTCGCTGTGAGAGGCTCTCCTTGTGGCAATTTTGAAGCCCAGGAAAAACCGTGCTGCTGCGATTCTTATAGACCTTTCTCATTAATCAATATTGATAATAAGATCCTTGCGAAACTTATTGCAGCCGCTTGCAGCCTCTGCTCCCTTCTCTGGTGCTGCCAAATCAATCGGGCTTTGTGCCGGGTCGCTAAACCCTATATAACCTCCAAACTTATTTTGCGATATCAAGTGTGATTAGACCTGAAGACTGCGTGGTGGCGGTGTTTCTCGACACCACCAAGGCCTTCAACTCTCTGGCATGGCACTATGGCTCTCATTATGACATTGGCGGTAAATCCCACTTACCGCCATGCTGACTGCCACCAACATACAACCGCCTGGGGGAGATATCAGTTCACAAAATTATGACCCACACATACCAATCCGTCACTATTCAGCCACACAAACAAGTCTGCCAACCCAATGGTCAGTGATAAACTGACGGTATCAAAACCCACCGTGTTACGCCAACAGAACAACGCCCACAACATTATGACCCACGAATCACCATGGCGGACAGTCAATGGCGGTAAACCATTGGCGGTACATACCGCTGCGCTCAAAATACACTTACACATACCAAACAACACATTGGTCAATTCAAACTACACACACTTGGCACCCAAACACACCCATACACCCACACCACTATAAAACAAAGACCCACATTACCCACAACCCTTTATGACTACAAATAATTGCCAACAGAGAGAGAGACAGCAAGAGCACTCACACAACCAGAGCCACATACCACCATCACCTATACACCACCCATGCACCTTACATCACACACCCCAACACATCAACCTACACACCCTCACCCACAATACTCACACAAAACCCATGGCACCACAACAACACCCCAGATTCTCTGAGGAGGAGCTAAGGGTCATGGTGGAGGAAATCATCAGGGTAGGGCCACAGCTATTTGGAGCACAGTTGCAGCAGATATCCATTGCTAGGAAGATGGAGCTATCGCGGAGAATCGTGGACAGGGTCAAATTCTGGACAAAGTGCAGGAGATCATGCGGCTGCAGGAGGGACAGTACCAGGGGATCATGGAGGATTTGAAGTCCATTAACACCACCCTGGTTTCCATTGCAGGGGTGCTGGCAGACATGGCCAACATCTTGAGGGAGGCAGTGTCACAGAAGCAGACCCCTGCCACTAGACAGACTACTGAACCGCCCTCCACCTCCACTGCCGCTAGTGGAAAGGAGGCCCCGCCACAGGACCAACAGGCCACCATCACCCCTACCCCTGCAGAAGGAGAACCACCCTGCAACCGTTCCCTGCGATCCAGGCAGAAGCCACAGACTATTGCCAAGACCCCCACCTGGAAATAAGACTCTCCTGATTGTCACCCTTGTGTCCCACTCTGTAACCCTTTCTACCTTAAACTGCCATTGCTCCCCTTCCTTTGCCCCCTTGGTCAAAGCACCTGTGCTACACGTAGTCTGGATTCTACTTTGGACTTTCATCCATCATCACTCCAGCCCATTGTACTACCCCCTTTTCTTCAGAGCACTACAATAAACACACTTTGAAAAAATACAAGTATGGAGTATGTCAAATGATTTAAGTATGTATTTGTTTAACAAGGTTTAAACATTGTGAATCAACTGTACAGTAATGTATACATATTAAAGACCTGTAGTTGGCTACAGTGAACACACCAGGAGCGATAGTGGGGCACCAACATCAGCAAAAAGAGTTGCCAAAGGGTACAGTAAGTGGTCATAGAAGTGGGAATTTACAGCCTGCCATAGACAATGTGAAACAAAGGAATGACAATGAAATGTGAAGTTACACTGTCTTACCTGTGTGTCATTGGAAGTATTGTCTAATCATTGCAGTTCTGTTGTCCTCATCCTCAACATCTGCCTCCTCATTGTCAGTGTCCACAGGGTCCACTGCTGCCACACGGCCATCTCCAGCCTCCTCCTCCTGCAGAAAAGGCACATGGCATCTCAAGGCAAGGTTATGCATCAAGCAGCATGCCACGACTATCTGGCAGACCTTCTTGGGTGAGTAGCACAGGAATCCACCTGTTAGATGGAGGCACCGAAACCTGGCCTTCATGAGGCCAAAGATACGTTCAATGATCCTTCTTGTTCATCCATGTGCCTCATTGTAACATTCCTCTGCCTTTGTCCTGAGATTCCTCACAGGGGTCAGTAGACTTGAGAGGTTGGTGTAACCAGAGTCACCTGCAAATATCGAGGGACAACTGTTAGCCACACACTAACCATTATGGCCCACACCATACCCATACAACAACATTTACTGGGTGGGAACCAGAGCTCACCTATAAGCCACACCCTATGCATCAGTAGTTGGCCCATCACATTTGGGATGGTGCTATTCTTCAGGATAAAAGCATCATGCACCAAGCCTGGATACTTAGCATTGACTTGGGAGATGTACTGGTCCCCCAAACACATCATCTGCACATTCATCGAGTGAAAACTCTTTCGAATTCTGAAGACCTGTTCATTTTGCCTGGGGATGGACAAAAGCAATATGTGTTCCATCTATCACCCCAGTGATGTTGATGATATGTCCCATTGCAATGAAGTCAGACTTCACTGTGGCCAAATCCTCCACCTGGGGGAAACCAATGTAGCTGCACATGTGTTTAATCAGGGCAGCCATTACTCTTGTCAGCACTATTGAGAACATTGGCTGTGACATTCCTACTGCCACACCCGCTGTCACTTGGAAAGAACCAGTTGCCAGAAAATGGAGCACTGAGAGCACTTGCTCAAGAGGGGGAATTCCAGTGGGGTGACGGATAGCAGGTCAGGCTCGAGTTTGGCACACAGCTCTGTGATTGTGGCCCTGTCAAGTCTGTAGGTGAGGATTATGTGCCTGTCCTCCATTGTTGCCAAGCCCACCAGGGGTCTGTACAGGGGGTATGTCTCCATCTCCTATTCATCCACAGCGGTTGCAATCTATGGAGCCAAAGAGTGAGGAGCCTGTTGCCAACTGAACAATGGAGCCACTACAGTTCAATGTATGATGTGATTTTTTCAATGTACTAGTGGCATATGTCTTGTATGTACTATTGTGATCTGTGACGCAGTTATGATCCATGGCCTGCCCCCCATTAAATGGTGTCCGCCCATCCTGTATGGAGGGACAGGTGAAAGTGAGGTAATTCTGCTGACGTTGTGCACCATTGCGAGAGGCGGTCGTGAATCACTGTGCAACTCCTCATTGGATAACATTGGGCCCTATGGCGTACAGTGGCCAATGCTGATGTACGCCGGCGGTGATGGTATGCACCGCCGTGGATGTCACTGCCATTTTCTAACTGTTCACTCACTTGCTGCCTGACCTTCAAGAGGAGAGGACCTACACTGCATGTGCTGCTGTGACCTGTGTCTGGAACCTCCCATGACCTGTGTGTCAGGGGAAAGGGCCCCTGCCTTCACCTCAGCGGAGTTGGAGAGACTAGTGGATGGGGTCCTACCCCAGTACAGACTGCAGTATGAGCCTCCAGACTAACAGGTCAGTACACTGTGAGCACGATGCATGGGGCATGAATGCATGGAGTGCTATGTGTGAAGGCCTCGTGTATGGGGGGTTGGTGGATGGGCCCTGGGCAGCATGCAGCATGTATGCTGGGCCATGTCTGTGCGTAAGGGGATGGGAAGGGCTATGGTGGGCCATGAGTGTAACAGGCAGGATGATCTGACAGATACCTTTTCCTGTGTATATTTCCTCTGCTGGCCAGCACCCATCAAAAGAAGGGTATATGGTGTACCATCACCAAGGTCTTGCAGACCCCTGGGGTCTACGGCAGGTGGAGCACCCACTGTTGGAAACGGTGGGAGGACATGAGACGCTGGGCACTGAAGACGACGGAGGCACAGCTCGGGATGGCCTCCAATGAGGAAGGGGTGCCCGTCAAGCCCTGACCCCCCCTGATGGCCTGCATACTGGCGGTGGCCTATCCTGAGCTGGGGGCATCACAGCAGCCACAAGGGGGTGAGTACAGTGCCCATCATTACTACTTATGCATGGTGGGGTGGGATCTGGCTGGGGGATGTATGCCTGTGGGTGCCCTTAGGCCAGGCCTGGCATTGCAGAGTAGGTCCCATGTTGGGCAGGGTTCTGATGTGAAATTGCTCCAACCTAGCTAGTAGGCATCCACTACTGGGCAGGAATATGTGGGTCCCAGATATGCTGCAGTTAGTGGTATGTGTCCCCCCCCATCCCCTGGTGACGAGCATTGTTACTCATAGTGCATTGCATAGTACGTGGGGCTGTTCCCTGTGTGTGAGGGCGGTGTGTACGGCGACGGTGGTATTGGTGCAGCCATTGACCAAGTGTATCCTTTGTCTCTCCAACCCCCTTTTTGTTTGTCATCCTGTCCTTATGTGGATTTGCATCATCTGGCAGAGGAGCAGAGGCACCAACGACAGAGGGAGCTGCATCCCACAGGACCCAGGAGGCAGAGTCAACCGACGGTGAGGGCACCAGTGGGACAGAAGGCGAGGGGAGCACCACGGCGGAGAATGGAGGGGACAGTTCGGACACAGACACCTCCTCGATGGAAGCGCACTGCTGGTGGCGGACACCTCTGTGCCCACCTCAGCTACAGGTACAGCTGCCACCCCTTACCTGCATCGCCCTCACGCCAGCCCCTCATTGAGTTTCCCGTGCCGGCTCACACAGGAAGGTGGGCATCTTCTTCACCCCAGGCACCCAGGGCCCTGCCCCAGTTAGCCCTGCTGTCCTGAGTGAGGAGGCTATTGACCTCCTGAGGTCCATCTCTGTTGGGCAGTCAACCATTGTGAATGCCACCCAGGGGCTGGCAGCCCAAATGCAACAGACCAATGCATTTATGGAGGGCATTCACACTGGCTTGGCGGCTGAACAGAGACCAATCCAGGCTCTGGCCTCCTCTCTGATGGCAGCCATTGTCCCTGTTTCCACCCTCCCCCTCGAACTTCCTCTACCCATTCCCCTCAACCTCAACTTATCCCAAGCACACAGACAGACGAGCATGCACACAGGACAACACACAAGAGTGGCACAAGCAAACACAGGCACCACACTTCATCCAACAGGCACAAACACCATCTAGAAGCAGACACACCAACACCCACTAGCTCCACTGTGGCCCCCTCATCCTTGCCCTCCACCTCCCTCCCAGTTGCGTCTACACTCACACCTGCATGCACTACATCCTTATCCAGTACCTCCATCACCAGCACACCTATCAGAACACACACCTCACTGGCAGTTACCACCCCAACAGCCATGTACAGGTTCCCTGTCCTCTCCCACTGTGTATGTGCCCTCTCCTCCCAAAGTACACAAACACAAGCACTCAAACACCCAACAGGCATCCACCTCACAACAGCATTCAGCCCATGCACCTGCACCCAAACACAGCAGACAGACACCTCCTACAACCACTCCCTCCACTCCCAGATCTTCTCCCTCTTCCCACCCCAATGTCCCTAAGAAGCTTTTCCTCTCCACCTTTGACCTCTTCCCTACACCTCCCCCCATCCTTCATGTCAGGCCAAGGTGTGTAAAACCCAGGCAAGCACCTCAGCCACCCAGTCCACAGGCCCAGTAGTGTCCACAGCAACTTGTCATGGGAAAGGATCCCAGGCACTAGGCAGCCACACGAAAAGGGTGCCTGCCCCAACTGTTGCCAGGAAAGTCAAGGTGCCACCCCAAGCTGCTCCCGTGAAGGTCAAGGAGCCAGCCCCAGCTGCTACCATGAAGGTCAAGTACACAGCCCCAGCTGCTGCCAGGAAGGGCAAGGAGCCATTCCGAGCTGCTGCCAGGAAGGGCAAGGTGCCAGCCCCAGCTGCTGCCAGGAAGGGCAATGGGCCTGGTGCTGGGACTCAGTCAGAGCCCACAGCACCAACCATGGTGGCACAGCCGTCTGAGGCTGCAGGGGATGGGCTGGAGCATCTCCCCACCACCACCACCAGCAGCACCACCACCACCAGCACCAACAGCAGCAGCAGCACCAAAGAGCAGCCTTCTGAGGCTGCAGTGGATGGGCTGGAGCTTCCCACCACCACCACCAGCAGCAGCACCACCACTACCAGCACCACCACCAGCAGCAGCAGCAGCACCAATGAGCAGCCTTCCGAGGCTGCAGTGGATGGCCTGGAGCCTCCCCACCACCACCAGCTGAAGCACCACCACCAGCACGACCACCACCAGTGGGCAGCCATCCAAGGCTACAGGGGATGAGCAGGAGGTTCCCCCCACAACCACCAGCAGCAGCAGCAGCAGCAGTCGTCCGAGGCTGCAGGGGATGGGCTGGAGCTTGGCCCCACCACCAGTGGCGTCACCAGCATCACCACCACTGAGCAGCCTTCACCGCTGGCAGACAGTGTGTAGTCTTGCGTCCAGGGGCTGTTCTGCGGCCTGTTCCCTGCAAATCCTGTTGCTATGACACCCACCTGAGAGACTGTGACCTTGCACTCCCCAAGATCTGCATCACAGGACACGATGCCCCCTCCAGAACCAGTGGGGAACACACCCACTCACCCCATCCTCTCCGGGATGAAGATCACAGGGCACAATGCCCCCTCCAGAACCAGTGGGGAACACACCCACTCACCCCATCCTCTCCAGGATGAAGATCACAGGGCATGTTGCCCCCTCCAGATCCAGTGGGCAAGTCACCCACTTGAGAGACTATGGCCTTGAACTCCCCAAGACAAAGCAGTGGTCATATCACCCACCTGAGAGACTGTGGCCTTGCTCTCCCCAGGACCAAGCACAGGACACGTTGCCCTCTCCAGGACCAGTAGTGTTGTTCCATCTGCTGACTGAGGTGTCCTTTGTTCACCGTCCCTCTGAGGTGGCTACCTATTTTCTAACTGATGCCCCTGCAGTGTTCTCTCTGTGTTGTTGCAGGAGTCAAGTGGGGCCTTGGACTTTGTAATGTAGCCCTGTGGCCCACGAACATTGAGGACTGGGCAGTGTCCCTTGATTTGTAAATATGTATATACTTTTAGATTGGATGTACGTATTACTACTGTATTTATCTTATTACACTCACTGTCATCTATTCGTGTTGTCCTTGCATTATTCCTGAGGGGTACGGGGCAAATATGTTATGTAACTGCATCTGTGTGTGTGTATGGTGTTGGGGGTGGCGGTGGGGGTGTTGCATGCTGCGTGTGTGTGTCACTCTCTTTTTCCTCCCCCCTCCCCTCTGTGCTAGGCGGCTGTACTCACCATGGTCGTCTTCGCCGTTGTTGGTGTTCGTGGTGGAGTAGGACATAGAAAATCTTTTGGATTATATGCAGTTCAGGTTCCATGGAGGCATGGTTCTTCCCTGAGTCTCCACAGATAAGTTGTTTCACTTCTGTGCAGTGTTTCCGCCAGGCTTTTGATGTCAATGGTACGCCCCGTAAAAAGTGGCGAATTGGGCTGTCATAATACAGTGGGCGGAACATTGTCTTCCACCTGGCTGTACGTGGCTACCGCCATGGTGCCTGTTGATTCCTCCGTAGCGGTCGGTGTGGTAAAGTGTCTGTCTGTCTGAGCTCTTCCCGCCATGGTCATAATTTGGCTGTATTTACTGCCAGCCTGTTGGTGGTATTACCGCCACTTTATCACCGACCTCTAGGGTTGTAATGAGGGCTTATATGTTTGCGTTGCTGGCTCAGGGGAGGTTGAGCCTTAGGTTTATTCAGCTGATTCGTTTTCTGTATTCACACCAGTCGGCCTGGTTGAGAGTCAACGGCGTCATTTCTGACCCATTTCCATTTGCCAGGGGTACTTGCCAGGGGTGCCCACTCTCTCTGTTACTTTTTGCCATCACGATGGCGCCGCTAGAGGATCTCTCGCGTCAGCATCATAATCACAGGGGCTTGGCATTGTGGCAAATCCCAATATTGGTGTCCATGTATGTAGACGTTTTCGCCCTCTATGTTCGTGATGCAGCTGCACCTTGATGTCCTGCTGGATGAGATAGTGGGCTTTGGTCAGATTTCTGGGATCACCGTCAAATGGTCCAAATCAGTGGTGATGCCCCTCTCTGAGGTTACAGTGCAGTTCCCCTCTAGGTACCCCCTTTGCTGGGCTGATGGACCGGTATGATATCTGGGTATGTGGCTAAGCAGGGATGTGGAAACGCCTTGGTCAGCTAATTATGGCAAAGCCATTATGTGGTTGGAAGGAAAGGTAGAAGGGTGGTGTTTGCTGCCGCTTTCGCTGATGGGGGCACATTGCAATAGTGAAGATGGTCATTCTGCCAAAGTTTGAATATCTTTTTATTAATCTACCTCTTGTCCTTACTGCTAGTTTTTTTAAACTGCTAGTTTTTTTAAACAGCTTAGATCCCCCCTAGTGACTCTGGCCTGGGTGGGCCGGTAGCTTAGATTATCATGGGAAAAACTGACATTTCCATTTGAACGAGGTGGACTGGAGGCCCCGTATCTTGCACTGTACCATCAGTGCGCTGAGGCACATTTTGCACCTTTTTGGCTACACCCTATTCAATATTTACCCCACTTGGCATCTGAGAGCGATGCTGTGTAGCCAGATAGATTGCCGAGGTTGTTGGTTGGGACGACCAGACCCAGACCGCGTGGGGTTGACATAGTGGCTTGCACAGCGAGAGCCTGGATGGCGCTGCTGAAGGGAACAGCCGTGGGGGATATTTTTGCCTCTTCTGTACCGATTTTGGACATGGGCGAAATGCAGCTGGCAGAGGATGCACAGGTCTGTGAGTTCATCCGTGAGTCCAGTTTGCTTACCCTAGGGTCTTGGTTCCCCGCTGAGAGATTTGTCACATCAAAAGCTGCGCTTGCTGATGCACACGATACTGCAACGACTATTCTTTCTTAGAATACATGCTATGCTTCGTGCACGTTATCCTTGCTTTCCTTTAATGCTTCCAGCATGTAGAGTGCTGGAGCTTACATACGGGTGCAGACCCTGTGCAGTCTTATAACTAAGTTGTGTTTATGCATGCAAAATTAGGCGGATGCGACGTAGGTTAAAGCCAAGGCCCACTGGGAGCTGGATATGGGTGAAAGATAAAGAGTGGCGACGGTGCTGTGGTCATATGTGTGAGTTTCCCCCAAATTACAGATTAAGCCTCATTCACTTCAATTTTCTACATTGTTTATATTACATGCCCCTCAGGCTGAAGAATATCGGCATTCAGGCAGACACTCATTGTGAGAGATGTATGACCCCGATGCAGATTTCTTGCACCTGGCGTGGAGCTGCCCGATGCTGCGAGTATATTGGACGGAAGTGCTGTGGCGGTTGAAGAGAGGACTGCCACACCCCCTATTGAAGAGATGATTTAGACTCAGCTGCCACAAACTCATAGGCCTGCCCTTTTGGGATGTGTTGAAGGGCTCCCCGCCAAGCACAAGAGATTGATTGGACTGTTGCTGCTGCTTGCAAATCATAGGGTTGCGATGTGCTGTGGGAGGAGGCGGACTCCCCGTTTTTCTGAATGGTTGCATGATGCTTCTTATTGTCAGGCCCAATTAATGATATATTGAGACCTTGTGCCGGAGGGATCCCGGTCGTGAGATATATGGGCACTACTGCGCTTCTTCTTACTTAGAGACCTGTTCACCGACCATCACACAGCCTTAGCACCCTCAGTGCTTGCGAAATAGTTATACTCCCCAGTTGCGCTATTTCATTGCTGGCTTCATATGTGTGGCTGATCTGACGGTTGCACGTCCCTTATCCACTCTCACCTCTTCTGCTATATATTCTTCCCTCTTCATTTGTTTGTTTCCTTCCCTGCCTTCGACTTCTAATTTGTGGAGGTCTTTCTTATGCTGTTCCTTCTACACATCGCATTGATGTGATTTAGATAATAATTGTGGTTAATGACATAGACTGACTCATCAGTGCGTTATAATTCTGTTAGATATTTTGTATTTGTCTACGATGCATGCTTATGACCTCACCGATTTGTTTGTTTGATTTTGCTCTTAATAAATGCCAAAAACAAAAGACGAGATATGCAGGTTTAAATATTTCAATGAAAATACAACCAAAAAGCACAAAGTGCCAACTGTGGATATCTGGTTGTGCTGGACCGGAACAAATTCACAAGTTCAGGCTGATCACAATGGAGTGTCGTCCAGCTACAGGGGCTCAGTTAGGTCAACCAAACAAAGTATCTCAGGTCCTGGTTGTGCAGCAATGCAAGGATCTGTGCGAGGATGTGTTGCATAGCAGGGTGAAGCTTCAGTTCAGAGGAGCCTGGCTGCGATGCAAGGTCCTGCTTATTTGTCAAGGATCCTGTTGATGAGGGGTTGACAAGCAAAGTCTGAGGTTGAGGATGTATAGTACAGTTTAGACAATGCACTGGGTCCAAGAAGCTATGATACAACAAACTGCATCATAATTGAGGCTGCCATTGTTGATAAATATTTGGAGGCAAGGGCCTCTGCCAGCAAAGCTTTGCACTTATGCTGATTCATATGCAGGTTATGAGGTTGATGGTGAAGTCCTATGCATGGGTAAATCTTCACAGCAGAGGTGATGCATTAGTTCTGCTCAGGATTGCACCATATAGCAGAGGAGATGGGTCAGTTCTGTGAGGTCCAGACATGGGCTACAAAAGCACCTTTAGGTCCATTTCCAAGAGTTCTGGACTTGGGTGGCACCACTTGACAGGGTAGGACTCACAGATGGCATAGTCTAGGTGCAGGGTTTAAGGTGGTTGGACCTTTCTGTCCCTGAGGCTCTGGTAAGGACACCAGCCAACTAGTCCTTGGAGTCACTTTGGGGTCCTGTGTTCAACAGAAGCAGGTCCAGTCCTTCTCACCCAGGCAAGAGGACAGAAGGGAGCATGTCAGCACAGCAGGGCAGCAGTTCATCCCTTAAGAGTAACAGTCCAGCTGAATATCAGTCCTTTCAGCAGCACTTTCCTGTCAGAGTATCAACAGGTCCCGGTCCAAAAGTGTGATGTCTGAGGTCCAATTTCTATACCGAATGCTCTTTCCTCTGGAAGGTGGGGAAAGCTTCCAGGAGTTTCCTTTGAAGATTCCAAGCATCCTGCCTTCTCTGTTCTGGCTCCAGACTAACTACAGGGGGTATGCAGCCTTTTGTGTGGAAGCAGGGCACAGTCTATTCAAGTGTAAGTAGACCTATATCCAGCTCCACCCTCCCACCCTGCCAGTGATGGCCTATCAAGTCATGCTCTCTATTGTGTGTGGCTGTCTAGGAGGAATATACAAAGCACAACCGTTAGATACACCCAGCCAAGTGACCCAGAGAGAGGCTACAGGCACTAAATGGCTATGGCAGGAAAATGCCTACTTTCTAAAAGAGGTATTATCAAAATTGTATTTTAAATGTAACTTCACCATAAGAGAAGATTTTTAATTACAATTCCAAAGACATCAAAAATTAACTGGTTGCCTGTTACCACTTGGATAGTACATCGTATTAAATATAATACATAACTCCAGTGTTATACTATGAAAAAGGTAGGCTTTTCAGCTGAGAATAATGATTTTAGAGATGTAAAACTTAAAACTATGGCCCTCATTACAACCCTGGCGGATGGGGGAGAAGTGGCAGTAATACTGCCAACAGGCTGGTGGAAAAAAAATTGAATTATGACCATGGCAGTTACCGCCATGGTCATCTGCCACTTCTCCACTCTGACCGACAGGGCGGTAACGACCGCTGGGCTGGAGACTGCATACCGCCATGGATTTCGGGTAGTTTGGAACCGCTATGAAACCCATAGCGGGAAGCACTATCGGTGCCAGGGAATTCCTTCCCTGGCACTGATAGGGGTCAACCCCACACCCCACCCCCACCCCGATTCCTCCCCCTACACCACCCACCCACCTGCCACCCCCCAAAGGTGGCAGGACCCCCCTGCCCCCCTACCCCAACATTGAAACACACCCCCACCCTACACACATACAGACACCACCATTACACATACCCGCACACATACCAACAAACATACCAACAGACACACACACAGTCATACACGTACACATACATACAGACATACACGCACACATACTCACAGACATACAAACAGACAGACACAAACACATTTTCAAACACACAACACCACCTGCATGCATACACTTACTCACACACACACTCTGCATACTCACACGGCCACCCCCATGCACGCACACAACACACAACACCCCCCCTAATGTATGATCAACTTACCTTGTCCGTTGATCCTCCGGGAGGGGACGGGATCCATGGAGGATGCTCCACTGCCAACTCTCCATCACCAGAACACCGCCACACCGAATCATGGGACTTTATTCGGTGGGAGGTGTTCTGATGATGGGGCGGTGGAGGTGGAGCAACCTCCACTTCCCTGCCAACAGCCAGTATGGCAGCTGACGTCTTTTCACCTGAAAAAGGATGGAGGGCTGCCAGCAGTCATAGTACGCAATGCGGAAAACCTGCACTGGCGGTCTTCAGCATGGCGGTTCCTCGGCGGTGAAATGAGGGCCTATATGTTCTACTTTTTAAACACATCCCACTCTGCTCTGATGGCTGTTTAGGGTGTATTCTAGGGGCTACATATGTATTAAAAAGGAATTATTTGGCCTAACAAAAGGTTTAATTTGCCAGGTCAAAATGGCACTTTGGATGACAAATTGAGGCTGCAATGGCAGGCCTGAGACATGTTTAATGCTTAAGTGGGTGGCACAATAAGTGCTACAGGCCCACTAATAGTATTTAATACACAGGCCCTGGGCACATGTAATGCACTTTACTAGGGACTTACAAGTATAATAAAATATGCCAATTGTGGATGGGACAATGTTACCATATTTTAAGGAGTGAGCACATGCACTTTTAAACTGGTCAGCACTGGTAAAGTGTGCAACATCCTAAGGCCAGCAAAAACAAGATCAGCTAAAGTGGAGGAGAAAGGGAAAAATGCTGGATGAAGACCACCCTAAAGTTCACAGGTCTAACATGTGTCCCCCCAGCTGAAATAGGGAAGAGCTTCCCACTCTCTTCTTAGTTCCCATCAGTAAGGTTGAAGAAACTAGATAGACCATCGGCATTGGTGTGGTCTAGCCCTTTATGGTTTTCTACCACAAAGCCCATTCCGTGTAGGGAGATAGAGCATTCCAATGGTTTAGGGAATTCACCTCTCACCTGCATAAGCCAACTCAGGGGCCTATGGCCTGTTTGAACCCCAAGCAGGTATGGTCTCAACTTATTCAGTGCCCAGAGCACAGCACATGCTTCCCTTTCAATCCCACTTTATCACACTTTGGCCCACATTATGGCATTGGCGGTAAAAGCAGCTTACTGCCGTGCAGAAGACCGCCACCACACCTCCGTGGCTGTGGAATTCCTCCACAGCTATTATGACCCACAGTTCGGAATCCGCCAAAATTCAGACACCCACACAAGTCTGCCACACCAAAGGTCAGTGATAAACTGGCGATACCAAAACCTCCACTGTCACGCCAACAGAAATACGCCCACACTATCATGACCCACGAATCCACGCAGCGGTCTTTCAACCGCGGTATTCCATTCGCGGTACACACCGCTGAGCTCAAAATACACACACATCTCCAAAACACCACCACATTGGAAAATTTGAAATACACACACCTGATCCACATACACACACCACTCCCACACACTCAATACAATATAAAACACACACCCACAAACCCTTACGACCACAAATCACGAACGAAAGCCAGAGAGAGAAGCCACCATCAACAACACTAGCATCCACAGCCACACAACACCATCACCCACATAACTTCCACGCACCTCACACAACACCCCACTACATATCAGCACACTTATCACCCCACACACCACCCCACACATCACCTACACCACCCCATGGCACGGCAAAGACACCCCAGGTTCTCGGAGGAGGAGCTCAGGGTCATGGAGGAGGAAATCGTCCAGGTAGAGCCACAGCTATTCGGATCACAGGTGCAGCACACCTCCATTGCAAGGAAGATGGAGCTATGGCGAATAATAGTGGACAGGGTCAACGCAGTGGGACAACACCCAAGAATTCGGGAGGACATCAGAAAGAGGAGGAACGACCTACGGGGGAAGGTGCGTTCCGAGATCTCAAGACACCACCTGGCGGTTCAGCGGACTGGCGGCGGACTCCCACCTCCTCCCCCACAACTAACAACATGGGAGGAGCAGGTCCTGGCGATTCTGCATCCTGAGGGCCTCGCAGGAGTAGCTGGAGGAATGGACTATGGTAAGTCAAAGCTTTGCTATTACATCCCCCACCCTACCTGCATGCCAGCACATACCCCCACCCTCACACTCACCCCCATCACTCCTCTTCCTCACAAATGTCCCACTATCACAAACCACCCATCCCAACACCAAGCCCTGCATGCAACACCAAAGCATGGACACCCATCACTAAAGCATGCCCACTGCACATACCCATACACCCCCTAAACCATCATCACACAAGGTCCCACACAGGAATGCTAGCACTGGGGTACACGGTCACCCAACCATTGCACACCTTGACACACACAGATGCAATAATCATGCCTTTATACCCCTACAGGACCCCTACCCAACGTCATCGGACAGGAGGGTCCACACATGTCCACAACACCAACAGAAGAGGCCCACAGTGATGACAGCACCTCTGTCCAACTGGATCTAGATGACCAGCCCGGCCCACTGGGGAACTCGGGACAGTCGGTTCCCCACACCCAGTCACAGGCCACTACAGAGTTTCCCCCCTCTGGAAACACCAGCACAGCATCCACCCAGAGGGCCCATACCTCTGTCCCCAGGACACGTCAATCAGCAGTGTGTCCACCACTACAGGGAACCCAGGCCAACCCACCACCCAACAACAACAGGGACCTGGGGGCAGTGGTATTGGGCACACGGTCCAGGGGACAGAGGCCCAGGAACACAGGGGAAATGGGAGGCCTGCTGTGCGACAGGGGGCGGACATGCCAGGGAACCCACTCTCCACAAGGCCCTCTCCTCCATCATGGGAGCCTACCACCACTCCAGGAGATAATGGCAACGGTACTGGCCAAGTTTCAGGAGACCCAGCGCCTGCAGGAGGAACAGTATATGGGCTTCAGGGAGGAACTCAGAACCATCAATTCCACCCTGGGCACCATCGTAGGGGTGCTGAAGCAAGTACTCAACACCAGGAGGGACACTGTGCCACAACAAGGGGACCCTGACACTAGCCTGAACGATGAACTGCACACCACCTCCGCCGGCGCTAGTGGACAGGAGGGACCGCCACAGGACCACCACACCAGCACCACACCCCCTGCAGAGTGAGAACCACCTCGCAAACGGTCCCTGAGATCCAGGACAAAGACAGAGAACGATGCCAGGACACCTGCCAAGAAATTAGACCACCCTGATAGTCATCCTACAGTCCCACTTTGTCACCCTGTCCATCTTCAAACTGCCCTTGCTCCACTTCCTAAGCCCATTTGGGCAATGCACCTGTGAAACTAATAGACTGGACTCTGCCATGGACATTCCTCCTCCATCACCCCTCACCATTTAACAACCCCCTCCAATATTGAGCACTTAAATAAACACCCTTAAAGCACAAAAACATCTGGAGTCTGTCTGTGATTTCGGAATACTGTATTAGCAATAACTGTGGCAACACAGCTTTTTCATTGGTAATGTCAACATACCTATGTCACACAGCTCTACTCCATGAGGAATCAAAGCAGTTGTCACACAATGGGACCCACATCTGTGAAATCGTAAGGGAAAGTGACAACTCAGTGACCATACACTGGGTGAAAACGACAGACAGTAGAGAGGTAGTAGTGTTTAAGTACATGTAGTAGGCAGGTTTGTATTCTTACCTGTGTCTCACTGGAAATATTGCTGGATCACTGAGTCCCTGTTGTCCATGTCTTCTTCCTCTGCTTCCTCGTCTTCACTGTCCACAGGCTCCACAGCTGCAACAACACCACCATCTGGACCATCCTCCTGCAGAAATGGCACCTGTCGTCGCAAAGCCAAGTTGTGAAGCATCCAGCAGGCCACGATGATCTGGCATACCTTCTTTGGTGAGTAGAATAGGGATCCACCAGTCATATGGAGGCACCTGAACCTGGCCTTCAGGAAGCCGAAGGTCCGCTCGATCACCCTTCTAGTTCGCCCATGGGCATCATTGTAGCATTCCTATGCCCTTGTCCTGGGATTCCTCACTGGGGTCAGTAGCCATGACAGGTTGGGGTAACCAGAGTCACCTGCAAATGGCGAGGGACAACTGTTAAACATACTATAACGGGGACGCATATCCCCAGACCCAGACAACCATTCCCACTGACTAGCTTCCAGGTGCTCACCTAATAGCCACACATGGTGCCTCTGGAGTTGACCCATCACATAAGGGATGCTGCTATTCCGCAGGATGTAAGCATCATGCACTGAGCCAGGGAACATGGCATTCACCATGGAGATGTACTGGTCTGCCAAACATACCATCTGTACATTCATGGAATGATAACTCTTCCGGTTTCTTTACACCTGTTCACTCCTGTGGGGGGGACCAAAGCCACATTGGTCCCATCAATGGCACCTATGATGTTGGGGATATATCCCAGGACATAGAAATCACCTTTCACTGTAGGCAAATCCTCCACCTGAGGGAAAACGATGTAGCTCTGCATGTGTTTCAGCTGGGCAGACAACACTCTGGACAACACGTTGGAAAACATAGGCTGGGACATCCCTGATGCAATGGCCACTGTTGTTTGAAATGACCCACTTGCAAGGAAATGGAGCACTGACAGCACCTGCACTTGAGTGGGGATTCCTGTGGGATGGCGGATACTGACATCAGGTCTGGCTCCAACTGGGTACACAGTTCCTGGATTGTGGCAAGGTCAAGCCTGTATGTGATTATCACATGTCTTTCCTCCGTTGTCGACAGGTCCACCAATGGTCGGTACACCGGAGGATGCCGCCATCTCCTCACATGTCCCAGCGGACGGTGCCTGTGAAGGACAACAGCGAGCACAGAGTCAAACAACTCAGAGTTATATATCCACAGGTTACACAGAACACCATTCATACTCAAAAAGTGGCCTGTATGTGTGTTGAGTCTAGACCTAGGTATGTGTGACGCAGTTGAGAATGAAGCCATGTGGGCCCCTGAAATGGCGGCTGTCTGACCTCTAAAGTGGGACATTGGGATGTGAGGTAACTGCGCTGGCGTTATACACCTTTGCGGTAGGCGGTCAAAGACCGTGGCACAATGCTGCATTGGTTAACATTGGACCCTATGGGTCCAAGGAGCCAATGACGATGAACGCCGGCGGTGACGGTACGCACTGCCACGGACTGACCGCCATTTTCTATCTGTTCAACCACTCGATACCTGATCTTCGACAGGAGAGGACCTACACTGCAAGTACTGCTGTGACCTCAGTCTGGAAGAGACAATGGCTTGGGTGTCTGGGGAAAGGGCCCCTGCCTTTACATCGGAGGAGTAGGAGAAACTCGTGGATGGGGTCCTCCCCCAGTACACGCTACTCTACAGTCCTCTAGACAAACAGTTAAGTACACAGGGAGCATGATGTATGGGCTATGCCTGTGTGGAGAGGGGTGGATGTAAGAAGTAAGGGGGGAGAGTGCAGCGTGCATGAAACGACAGGGAGTGCATGTGCCACATGGCAAGGGTAGGGATGGGGGCCAATCACTTTGACGGTGCAGTTGGTAATAAGTTTCTCTTCCCCCTGTACAAATCATGTAGGTCAGCGCCCACCAGAAAAAACATGTTTGGCGTGCCATCGGCAAGGACGTCCGGACCCTGGGGGTCTACCACAGACAGAGCACCCACTGCCGGAAAAGATGGGAGGGCATTCACCGCTGGAGCAAGAAGACGGCGGAGGCTCAGCTGGGGATGGCCTCCCAATGTGGGAGGGGTGCCCGTCACACCATGACCCCCCTGATGTTCAGGATCCTGGCGGTGGCATACCCAGAGTTGGATGGGCGCTTGAGTGCATCACAGCAGCCACAAGGGGGTGAGTACACTCGCATTCTGCTGACTTTGCACGCAGTGGAGGGGTCTGGGTGGGGGAGGTGGGCTATTGGTTTCCAGAGGCCAGGGCGATTTTAGTAGGCAAGGTCCCTCCGTAAGGCAGGCCATGTGGCACCCCACCCCACCTCTGTAGAGTGACAACTACACCTAGTCATGCCTCTGTGTCATCTATGTGTGCAGATGGCGCACATAGCCTTGTAGGCCATTTTCCAGGAATTGAACAGTGGAGCCCAAGAGTGCGTCGTAGTTCGGTGTCTGTCGTGTCCGCCAGCGGTAGCGGTAATGCATGCACTCAACATGTCTTTCTTCTGTCGTCGTCCCCTTTTTGTGGTCTCCCTGTTCTTGTGTGCATTAGCATCATCAGGCGGAGGAGCAGTGGCACCGGAGCACCAGGGGGCTGCATCCCACATGGCCATTGAGGGCCACACTATGGAATCGGACTTCACCAGTGGGACGGAGGGCGAGGGGAGCTCTGTGCCCGCTCACCCGGGAGGGTGGGCATCACCTTCGCCCCAGGCATCTCAGGCCCTGCCCCAGTCACCCCTGCTGCCCTCAGTGAGGAGGCCATGGACCTCCTCAGGTCCCTCACTGTTGGGCAGTCTACCATTTTGAATGCCATCCAGGGTGTAGAAAGGCAGTTGCAACAAACAAATGCATTCCTGGAGGGCATTCATTCTGGTCAGGCGGCCCTTCAGCAAGCTTTTCAGACTCTGGCCTCAGCATTGATGGCAGCCATTGTCCCTGTGTCTAGCCTCCCACCTCCAACTTCCTCCACCCCGACCCAATCCCCTGTACCTCAGCCCATCCCAAGCACACCTACAGACCAGCATGCACACACGTCAACACACAAGGGAAGCTCAGGCAAACATAAGCACAACACATCCCACAGGCAAGCATCACACACATGCAGACAAACAAACATCCACTGCCTCCACTGTGTTCCCCTCCTCCTCATCTCCCTCCTCCCTCGTCTACACTCACACCTGCATTCACTACCTCTACAGCCACCACGTCCCTCTCCAGCACACCCACCACCACACCCTGCTCACGTGCAGTCACCATTCACACGTCCCATGTGTCTTCTCCCAGTGTGTCTGTGATGCCCCCTCCAAAGATACACAAACGCAGGCACACACCCACCCAACAGCCATCCACCTCACGACAGCCTCCAGCGCATGCACCTTCACCCAAAGTCAGCAAACGAACACCTCCTACAACCACAACCTCTTCCTCCACTCCCAAACCCCCTCCAGCTACCCGTCCCAGTGCTTCAAAAAAACTTTTCCTGTCCAATCACAACCTCTTTCCCACACCTCCCCCACCCCGTCCGTCTCATAGGTCCTGAACTAGCACCTCAGCCACAACATCTCCGGGACCAGTGGTGTCTGTAGTCACCGGAATCTGAAGTGCACCAGCCACCAGGGCAGCCAGTGTGGCATGGAGCCACAGCACAGACAGTCCCCCACATGTGAAGCATCAGAAGTTGGCCAGTGCCCTGCGGGAGAGGGGGAAGACTCCAGCCACCAAAGCCGCTCCCAGGGGTCCAAGTGGGAGTGTGGAGTCAGCTGTGACGCCTTCCAAGGTGGGGAAGGGCCACAATAAACCCAGCAAGTCTAGAAAGAGCAGCACGGCCGAGAAGACCACCATCATCCCCGCTGCCCAGGAGGCCAGCGCCAGCACCAGCCCAGCCCAGCTGCCCAGGAGGCCACCACCAGCACCAGCCCAGCTGCCCAGGAGGCCACTGCCAGCACCAGCCCAGCTGCCTAGGAGGCCACTGCCAGCACAAGCCCAGCTGCCCAGGAGGCCACTGCCAGCACCAGCCCAGCTGCGCAGGAGGCCACCGCCAGCACCAGCCCAGCTGCCCAGGAGGCCACCGCCAGCACAAGCCAAGCTGCCCAGGAGGCCACCGCCAGCACCAGCCCAGCTGCCTAGGAGGCCACCGCCAGCACAAGCCAAGCTGCCCAGGAGGCCACCACCAGCACCAGCCCAGCTGCCAAGGAGGCCACTGCCAGCACAAGCCCAGCTGGGCCATGAAGGACCGCCAGCACAAGCCCCGCTGGGCCATGAAGGACCGCCAGCAAAAGCCCCACTGGGCCATGAAAGACCGCCAGCAAAAGCCCTGCTGGGCCATGAAGGACCGCCAGCACAAGCCCGGCTGGGCCATGAAGGACCACCAGCAAAAGCCCCGCTGGGCAATGAAGGACCGCCAGCAAAAGCCCCGCTGGGCCATGAAGGACCACCAGCAAAAGCCCCGCTGGGCCATGAAGGACCGCCAGAAGCTGAGTCCCTGTAATAGAGACCGCTGAACAGGGCACCACCGTCTGAAGCACCGCTGAACAGGGCACCGCTGTCTCAAGCACCGCTGAACAGGGCACCGCCGCCTCAAGCACCGCTGGCCCATGAGCGCCAAGGGCACTGACGCTACTGAGTCCGTCACGGGCAGAATGAAGCACTCTGGGCACCATGCCCCCTCCAGAACCAGTGGAAAGATCCATCCACTACCTCTGTCCTTAGCAGGATGAAGCACTCTGGGCACCATGCCCCCTCCAGAACCAGTTGAGACCGTTATCCACTTGAGAGACTGTGGCTTTGCACTCCCCAGGATGGAACAGTGGGCAACCCACCCACTGAAGAGACTTGAGAGACTGTGGCTTTGCACTCCCCAGGATTTCACAGTGGGCAACCCAACCACTGTAGAGACTTGAGAGACTGTGGCTTTGCACTCCCCAGGATTGCACAGTGGGCAACCCAACTACTGTAGAGACTTGAGAGGCTGTGGCTTTGCACTGCCAAGGATGGAACAGTGGGCAAGCCACCCACTGTAGAGACTTGAGAGACTGTGGCTTTGCACTCCCCAGGATGGAACAGTGGGCAAGCCACCCACTGTAGAGACTTGAGAGACTGTGGCTTTGCACTCCCCAGGATGGAACAGTGGGCAACCCACCCACTGTAGAGACTTGAGAGACTGTGGCTTTGCACTCCCCAGAATTGCACAGTGGGCAACCCAACCACTGTAGAGACTTGAGAGATTGTGGCTTTGCACTCCCCAGGATTGAACAGTGGGCATGTGGCCCCCTCGTGGATTTGGCGTTGTGCACTCAAGCGGCTGAGGTGCCCCCCCTTTCCCTCCCACTGAGGTGCCTGTTTAGTTGCTCTCTGATGCCCCTGCAGTGTTCTCTCCGTCATGGTCGGGGTTCTTGTGTGGGCCTCGCCCATACCATGTGGTATGTCTACGGACTTAATTGGAGCACTACCTGGACTAATATGCTTGGTATATATTTTGTATATGGTGTATATATATATATATATATATATTTTTTTTGCCTACTTGATTTTAATATATTACAATGGTTACACTAATTTTCTATTGTCTTTGCATTCTTCCTGGGGGTTTGGGGGGTGTAACTGTGATGTATTAATATGTATTAGTGTGTGTGTTGTAGTGGGTGAGGGTGGGGGTGTTGCGTGTTGCGTGTGTGTGTTCCTGTTTTTTCCCTCCCCCCTCCCCCGTGTCGTAGGTGCAGTACTCACCGTGGTCTTCGCCGCCGGCGTTCGTGCTCCTGGTAGAGGAGCAGGAAGACTATCGAAGGTAGAATTTGGAGTTCCGGATCCATGGTGTCCTCGTTCCTCGTGGGGTGTGTAGAGGTGAGCGTTTTCCCTTTGGAATTCCTGTTTCTGCCGTGTTTTTATCCCCGGTGAATCCGCCCCGGAAAAGGTGGCGGATTGGTGGGTTGTAATAGTGTGGGCGGTACATTGTCTCCCGCCTGTCTGTTGGCTGTGACCGCCGCGCTGTTTGTTTGTACCGCTGTGGCGGTCGGAGTGTTAAAGTGGCTGTCTTTGTTTCCTCCACGGTCGTAATTGCAAAATCTTTACAGCCGGCCTGTTGGCGGTCTTACCGCCACTTTAACACTGTCCGCCAAGGTTGTAATGACCACCATTATCTCTGCTCCCAGAGAAGTAACCTCTTGCTAATGAAAACAACTGGTTGGTCCAGGCCCCATTCAGATAACTGTGCTCAGACAGCCCTGATGTCATGCTCTGAAAACATCTGTCTGGACAATAAACTACTTAGAGAAGTCAGGAGCCTTGAGTACAGGTGCTGTACATATGGCCTTCATATGGGTGTCAAATGCTTTCTGCCAGGCCTCTGCCCAGATCCACTTTCTGGGCTGATTCATGTAGGTTAGCTCTATTAAGGGGACAACAATGGTGCCATATCATTTAACAAACCTCCTATCATATCCTGTGAGGCCCAGGAAGGTCCTCACCTCTGTCTGTGTTTTAGGGATATTGCCAGGTCAGATTAGTTTCAATCTTGTCCTGGAATGGCTCCACCTTGCCTCCACCTACCATGTGGCCCAGATATACCACAAAACCCTGCCCTCTGTGGCACATACTGGCCTGGATAATCATCCCTGTCCGTATCAGGGCCTGAAGCACCTCCTGGAGGTGGTACAAGTGTCCTCCTATCTGAATCTGAAGATGGCCATGTTGTCGAGAAATGGGAAACAGAATACCTCCTTCCCAGCTGGGAAGCTGTTGAGTAAGCTCTGAAAGGTAGTTATATCATTCTTTAAGTCATAAGACATCACCCTAAATAGGAAGTGGCCCTCTGGCTCAAAAATGCAGACCTCTCTTTGACCTCCTCAGTCAGAGCAATCTGTCAGATCAAAGGTACTGAGGAACTCGGCAGTGCCCAGCCTGTCAAACTAGCTCATCAGGTCAGGGGATGGGGTGCGCATCACTTATCATGATGGAGTTGAGTCCCCTGTAGTGAATCCAGATCCTATGTTCTGTAGTGGTGCCCCGCCTTACAGTCTCGGGTACCAGCATCACTGGGCTTGGCCATGGACTGCTGGAGAGCTCAGTCTCTCCTACCACCAGCATTTTGGAGACCTCTTCCTTGACACTGGCTCTCATCTTATCTGGCAGCCTATACATTTTATTTCTAATGTGCAGGCTATCTCCTGTGTTGATGTCATGGGTGCATAAATGAGTGAGTCTAGGGTCAGTGACACAGAGAGGAAAACTACCCGAGTGCCTGCGGCAGCCACTCTGTTGCTCTAGGGCACAGAAGGGGAGAGATTAACACCCTCTACCCACCCATCATGCACTTGAGCAGACAGGATGTCAGGGAGAGGTTCATTATCCTCTTCCACCCCTTCACCTGCTACTAGAAGTATGGTGAGTTCACAGCTCTCAAAGTGGAGTTTGAGGCAGGTTATATGCAGCACCCTTAAGGGATTTTGTAGGGTTTTTAAAATCCACCAGGTATGTGGCCTTCCCCCTTCTATTCATTCACCTCACATGAGCCTGTCCAGCCACTCTGGAGAGCTCAGGAGTCCATGGGTTCCACAACCCACACTTTCTGGCCTTGTTGAAATGCAACCAGAGTTGCCTTGACTGCCTTTAAGATTGCTTTTCACCTTTTTTCCTGAAGTAGTGCATCTGGTTGTTGGGTGCAGCATATAGTTGACCACATTGTGAGAGGGGTACCAAGGAGTTTCCTTCCACCTCTCTCTTACAAGGGTGAGAGATCCCCTAACAGGGTGGCTATAGAAGGGTTTGAAGGAGGGACTAAACCTAACCCCGTTCTGTAGCACCTCCCTATAGGCAAACAGCAGGCACAGCAGTAGGATGTTTTACTTGTGCCTAATGGGCTCAGGTAGGCCATTATCATGCCTTTGAGGGTCTCTTTGAATGTTGTCACAAGGCCATCGATTTCATGTACCCTGATATGAAATTAGTGCCTCTGTCAGGCACTAACACTGCATAACCTCACATGTGTAAATCCCCATTAGGACCCCTACCATGTGGAGGCACCATGATCAGAGAGGTAGCCTCGGGGTAGAGTGGGGGTGTGCACCAAGACCATGATAAGCTTGCTGTCTTAAGCTGTCTGGGGATCTAAGAGACCAAGAGACCAACAATGCAGATGCCCACCATCTCTAAGAGAGTGTGAATGACAGGTCATTGCATCAGGGGAGCCATGAGCTTTTTCCCTGACTTCACAGGTGTCTGTTAGGTGGGACAACATATCCAGGACATCTGAGGCTGTTTTTCCATTCAGGGAGAATAGAAATGGGCAATGAGGCTGGTGAAGGTCTTGTGTTGCCCCAGGTGGCCTGCCACAGGGCTATCATGTGCCAACTCTAGTATAAATGCCCTGTAACACTGTGGGACTACAGGCAGACGGACTGACTGAGATCAAGGGACCTTAGGCTCAATGTCTAGTAGGTCATTCTAACAATAAAAAAGGTGATCTCCAAAGGTATCACCGGCTTCCTAAGCCTCAGTTTCCCATCTCAAGTTCTCTCTCAGTGCCTTGCAGAATTCCTCCCTGGAGAGCCACATCCTCAACATGCCAGTTAGAAAGCTCAGAGAGTTGACCCGGGGAGGCGATATCTCCCATTATGCTCATGAGCATCATCCTCAGATGCCTCATCAACCTAGACTGCTGAAACATCAGGGACTGTTTTCTCTTGCACTTACTCTACTTGGTAGCAACCTGGCCCATTGTTCCAGGCTCCAGGTGCCCTTGGCTCCCTTCTCGAGCAGTCATGGGACCTTGTGGTCATGCAGGCTGATTCAGGCAAACCCAACACCTCCAAGTTTGACCTGAGCTCCACTTCCTTCCAGATAATGTGCTTAGGGCTTCTTACCCAAACAGACAAGCTGCAGGAATATCTGGGCTCTCAGCTACTTTTTGAGAACCTGCTACTTTTTGAGAACCTGAGACTCCTCTGCCTCACTCAAAGGGAACAACATTCACCAGTATATGGCTCTCTTGGTTGTCTGTGACTATGATTTTGTGGAATGTGAAAGGTTGGACCTGCTCTGAGGACCCTAGCTAACACCTTACAGTAGTCATTCTGGCTCCTGTGTCCCTCAGAGTCTCCACACATTACCTTTGGTGGTCACCCACTGTCTATACTTAGAAATATTTTGCTGATATGTGGGCTTTGCCACCATCTCTTTTCCACCTCAGACACTAGAGTCACCTCTGTCTGCTCTCCATAGGAAACTAAGACAGCGTCTTCCCCAAGTGGTACATTTGCCAACCCTTGTGTCTGCTTACCGGTAGGGGGCTGTGGCCTCTTTGTACTTTTGGGGGCATATTCACAAGCCCCTTGCACCACCTTGTGTCACATTAGCATATTTTTTTTATGCTGATGTGGTATTAGGTAGGCATTTACGACACACCATATTTATAAAATGGCAGAATACTTACATTGTGCCACTAGCTGATGTGTCACTTTCTTTTAAATATGCCCCTCAGTACTTTGGGACCACCATCCCAGTCTGTTTACGTAATAATACCTCTTTCTTTGGTTCAGATTGGAACTAGTTAACCCTGTTCTCTTGAGAGTTATTATGAGGGCAATTTGAGAACTCCTTACTTTAAATTGTTTTCCCACCTCTTTCTTCTAATGGGACCCCTGACCACCATTTTTGGAGCCCCCTCAGTGAATTTTTGGACATTCCCAGACCCAAAGATCAGCTCATCAACAATATTCCTGGGGTCAGTCAGCTTGCTGTCCACTAGGCCCAGCTCTGTAAACCATTGTTGGAAATTGGAAATGGCCTTTCTGCAGGGTCACCCCCAGACTTTTTGCCTTCCTCCTTTTCGTTTTCTGACCTCATTTTTGCTGGCTTTAGGACTCTGCGCACTATACCACTGCTGATCAGTGCTAAAGTGCATATGCTCTCTCCTTAAAACATGGCAACATTGGCTCATACTAAATTGGCTTATTTAATTTACTTGTAATTCCCTAGTCAGGTGCACTACATGTGCCCAGGGCCTGTAAATTAAATGCTACTAATGGGCTGCAGCACTGGCTAAACCACCCACATAAGTAGTCCCCTAACCATGCCTCAGGCCTGCCCCTGAGAGACACCGTGGCTAGTCTTACCATGATGGTGATGAGACCATTGTCACCACAGCAGTACACCGGCCAGGTGTGTAGTGTGACTCCAGCCATTGGGGAGGATTTCTTCCGCCTGATGGCCCGGGTGTCCCTAGAGTGGGGTAAGGAGGTGACCCAGAGGCGGGTCATAGTTAGTCCTGAGCTGCCCATTGACTGCATTCCAGGGAATGAGTTACCCTTATTGGCATAACTGAGAGGGTTGACCCCTAAGGGCGCCCTGACAGTTCAGCTGTCTGGCAGTACCACTCCCCAGAGGAGGGTACGTGAGCCCAGATGTGGAGGCAAGGTGAGGAAGGACTTACCAGTGTCCTCTGTTCAGACTCAGGGTACAGACTCTGGGCTGAGTGACCAGTATCAGGGACCCACACCTGAACTGGTAAGAATGGAGAAGGGATGCAAGACCCCTGGGGCTACTGCCCCCATTCTGAGATGCTTCAGGAGCCCCTTGGGAGCTCCCTACCAGCCCCCCAGCTGGAGGAGAAGCTCATCCAAAGGCCCCACTCAGGGTCTTCACTTAGCAGTGAATGGTCTGGGGCCTGGCTCTTGATTTCTGTCAGAGTTTTCCCTGGGTTGTGGACAGAAGTCAGACCCAAAGAATGGAATGGGCCATATCACTTTGATGGCCATGGTGGTGCTGTCTGCATAGTGGGATGCATCTGTGAGCAAATTAAAATTGGGAGTTTCACAGATGGGGTCCTCAGGTGATGAGAAGGGTTCAACATGGGTCAGTTCAGTGGCCCTAGAAAGCATAGACAGAGGAGCCTCACTGAGTCAGAAAGGCGTAGTACATACTCAGTGGTCTGACTAAGACTGGTCGGAGGAAGAACAAGACAGTTGACATGGAATACTGTGTTTTTCCTGTGTTTTGGAAGATGACACATAAACCCAAGGGCTGTGTTACACAGCTTATTTTTATAGAAATGCATAACAGTGTAATCGACAAATTAGCAGCTTCTATGCTGTTCCAACCATCTGCAAGGGCAGTGCATGTTCAAATGGCTGGTCTGCATGGAGGTGCTCACAGGTGTGTGCTGCATAAGTTTATCACAAGTGCTGTAGGTGAGATACCAGTTCAAATGGTCAACAGTACCTTTCAAACGGGAAGCAATCTACAGGTGGTAACAGGACTTAGAAACTACAAGCCAGTGTATTAATTGACCTGACGTCCATGCAGTCAGATGTACTATGACAATGGCATACCATGGGAAAGGGTGTAGCACACTGGATTACTATTGTTAGTCTGTGTGTGAGGAGGAGGAACTATCGAGGTACACATATTACCATTCCAGGGACCTCTTCAGACAGGCGGGTTGAGACAAGGAGCACAGGTGTGTCAGGAGTTAGGAAATGGGCTGACATGCACATGGAATGTCATGTGCGCAATGCTTGCCATAGGTGTGGCACTTGTGCTGTCTATGTTCTGCTTATATGGAACTCTAGTCACAGATAGTCCTTGCAAAGATAGGTGCTGTAAGACTTACTGCTGTCAAGGGTCTGGTCATACATTCCTGTTACCAATGCAATAGCACATCCACTGCCTCATGTCTGAGGCATTTGTGTCCCTTATAGATTGATGGTGTCTTAGTTGTGTGCCATATGCTGCGATGAACCATGTTGCCAACATGTATGTGTGAAATAGGTGTGGTCCTCTGCTATTGCCCTTCAAAGGTGAAATGTAGAGGATATATGTCATTTACAGTGTGTGTGTATGTGACTGTTGTATAATACGCATCATTATTCCTTTTGAGATTTCTGTGTCCTGATCGGTATATCAGTAATGCTCCATATTCTGATAGTTAGAGGTAAAGGTGAGCAAAAATGATTACCCAGACCATTATATGGTGATTATTACCGGTGTTTATTTACATATGTTAATACAGTGGTGATGGTGAGTTGTTTTAAAAGAAATTGTTCACAATATGTTGGGGCCTATGCAATCCAGCAGCTGTGTTTTGTTGTCCCCCCTCATGTTGCAACACAGCATCCTCCTCTTCCTCCTCTTCAGGCATTTGTGACTCTGGTTCTAAGAGCTGAATGTTCCTTTGTATGCAAATGTTGTGCAGGATGGCACATGTTAAAATGATCTTACAGAACATTTCTGGTGAATATAGGAGGCTGCTACCAGTGATGTGATGTTGAGGCACCTGAATCTCGACTTGAGGACGCCGAAGGTCCTCTCCACTATGGTGCGTGTCCTCCTATGTGCCTCATTGTAGGCACGCTCTGCTGCAGTGCTTGGGTTGCCAATGGTGTCAAGGTTTTTGTACTTACCAACAAGTAGCCCATTGCCATGTCACCATCCTGGAAGTGTTGATTGATGGAAGAGTGACGGAAGATGAATGAGTCATGGACACTCCCAGGATACTTTGCCACAATGTTGGTGAACAATCCTTGGTGATCGACAATGGCCTGCACATTGATGGAGTGTGTGTGCTTCCTGTTGCGGTAGAGGTGTTCAGTTGCAGCAGGTGGCACAAGGCGTACATGTGTGCAGTCGATGGCACCAAGGACGTGTGGGAATCCATTAATAAGGTAAATCCCCTGTTTTGTCTCCTGCTGTGTGTTTGGGAAGCAGATGTGGTGGGGTGTGAGTCCAATGATGGCATCCAGTACTTTGGGCAAGAGGGCAGAGAATGATGGCAACCAGGGCGCCAGTGCTTTGAAAGGAGCTACTTGCCAACATGTGAAGTACAGCTAGCAGCTTGTTTCTGTTGGGATGGTGCGAGGTGTCAGCAAGGTGGGTGCCAACTGTGGCTCTATGTTGCGCAGCAGCTGCTGAATGGCCTGCCAATTCAACCTGTACCTCTGGATGATGTTATGTTCCCTGAGGCCATGAAGGGTTGTCCTGGTGCGGAATATCCTCTCCTGCCTTCTGCACTGCCTTTGGCGTCCCTGCTGGTGTTGTGGTAGCTGCTGTTGTTGTTGCTGGGCTCTGCGTCTGCGTGCACGCTGGATGAGAAGCACCTCCATGTCTCCCTTTTGCTGCTCTGCTGTTGCTTCTGTGTGTTCTGATTAAATACAGGTGTGTTTGCCCCATTTAAATGCCTGCCCTGACCCAGGCGTTAATTTTTTACGCAAATCGGTCTGTGCATCATTTTCTGACTCCGCCTCCCCGCTGTGCGGGATTTTTGCCCGTAAGCATAAATACGATGCATGGGCGTTTTTCATTTTTTGGACGGGAACGCCTACCTTGCATATGATTAATGCAAGGTGGCTTCCCGCAACCAGAAAATGACGCACACGGCGGGATTTTGGCATCCGCGGGCTCGGGCGTCAAACTTTAAATATCGGGCAAGTTTTGCGCCGAATGTGCGTCAAAACCTTTGACGCACATTCGGCGCAGACGGAGTATAAATATGCCCCTATATTTCTGCATTTCTTCTCTCCACTGTTCCTGACAGTACTGTCTCAAAAATATGGATTTACCCCTCTACTTTTCTATTTTACGAATTATTATTTGGACAACTTTACTGTTGTTTTCTGTCTATGATTTAATTTTATTCCTCTTCTCACTCGTGTCAATTTCATGGGGGCTACTTTTAACACACATCTTCCCAATAATCTCATACGTCTTTACTCTCATTTGTTTTTCCTTTTCTCTCCTCTCGGTGCATGCTCATTATTATCTTCTTACCTTCACCATACTCATCCTTTTCCTTTCTGTAATTGAACTCTAAGTTCCACAACTTTCTAGGCCCTCTACATTTACTGTGAGTGCTACAAAGCTTCTTTTCCTTCTTTCCTTGAAAATGTAGTTATGCCTCTGCTGGTGTAACTAAAGTCTAGTCATCTTTATCCTTCCATGATTTTCCTATTTGACTTTATGCTTCAGAATCACCATTTGCCTCACCCGCTCACATTCTTTCTCTGATCCCTTCCACGCTAACATTCCATTTGCTCTTGCCTTCATTTCTCATTATGTAGGCAAGTAAAATCAACTAAACCAATATCCTGTGTGTTCCATCCATCCAGGCTTTTTATCATTAATAAGACATGATTTGAAAACACTAGTAGTTGAGCAAGCTGTACATTCCCACAGGGAAATGAAGTAAAAACCTGCCAGGAACCAATATAACAAGTGGTAGAAACCTTAGACACTAACCCCAATTTGAAAGTGGTACCCATCTTTAATGTGTTGTTACACAAATAGAACTCTTTAGATTCTTTTAAGGAAGAGGAAATATGGTTCAAACAACATAAATATGTGAAACATAATTTTTCTAAACTATAGAATGATTCCTTGACCACACTGTCTAGTCACAGGGATATTAAAATTAAACCCACGGAGAAGGGTAGCGGTGTCATAGTTCAGGGCAATCTGGATTATGATAATGAAGTGATGGGACAGTTCCAGAATCCTTTACACTACAAAATAAATCAAAATAGACCCTACTCTTGATATTAGAAAAGAGATTTCTAGACTGACAAATTAAGGTTAAAGTGGCGCCTGGGTTAGCGTAATAGAGTTTGACTATTTGAAGAAAAATGATTACACAATAACCATCATTTACACAAATCTCCATAATTCATAAATGCGAAAGAAGATTACCTGAGAGACCTATTGTGGACTTTTTCATCAAACTATATGTACATATCATAAGGTCCTACATGAGAGACAATCTCAGATGAAAAACATGCTTTTTGATGCTTGTTGATGCTTTTTGATGCCAGTTATGAAATTCTTGTCACAATGGACATTGAAAGCCTGTATACAGTTATTCCTCAGTCTGAAGACTTGGAAGTGAACAAAGAGGTACTTGACTCTCGTTCTAGGCCCTGTAATGAACCAACTGATTTAATTAAGAAATGTGCTCAAATAGTATTGGAACACAACTATTTAAACATTTTCCAATTATGGGACCAAAAGTTCATATTTTATTGAATGTCCTTGTGAATTGTAATATACTGGAACAACTATGCAAGATGTAAGGAAATGCATTATACAATGCCAATCATGGGTGCTTTGTAATGGTGTTAATGCTCCTCTGATGGATCATAAAACCATGGGACATGGCCCCAATGCTATGAAATGGTTTGTTTTTGAAGTGCTGAAATGTTCTAGAAGAAGACATGATATGGACTGTTTGCTGACAATTAAAGAAAATATATGGATTTGGATACTGAGCAGTGTGAGGAAGAGACTGAATCACCAATGACCCATCCCCATCTGCACGTATCAGGACGGAAGCATCACCTGCAAATTGCCTCCTTCGCTCCTTGTACCAGTCTCCTCGCCTCTTCAACGTCAACGTATCCTCCATCCACAAGGTACTTTTTCAGATGGAAAAGGTTGGCCCTTGTATCTGGGCTGCATTGCATCATGCTCAGTTTGGCTTTTCAAATTTGTTCATGTCTAGCACAACACGTGAGGCACGGTTGGCGCTTTATCTTCTAAGCACTATATTTGCAGATATTATTTAAAATTTCATATCTCGACTTTTACTTATTAGATTTTTGTCATTTTGGTGTGGTTTCCTTAATTAAATTGAGCTCTATTATTATTTTGGTGTGGGTTATTTTTGTCTGGTGTTTTCACTGTTTAACTGTTTCAAGTGTTCCACAAATACTTTATACATTGCATCTTGTGCTAAACCTGCCTGCTCTGTGCCAAGGAAGGAGGGTGAGCATAGGTTCATTTTTGGTGTGTAACTGACTTATCCTGACAAAGATCATGGCCTCTACTTGGACATGGTGCATACCTCTGCCAACTAGATACCCATGTTCAATTAGAAATGTATAATAAATAATGACATGTTTTAACTATAAGAATTTAGCCAGACTTCCACAAATGCCTATTGGGGAAAGCAAACTGAATTTGATGAAACCAAGCCTGTGACATGAAATAGGGACAAAGGAAACCTGCAACAAAATTAATTGCATAGCATTCAGGCCTACGTTCATTCCAGTTTTTTAATGATACTACTGATCAAATAATCATCTTTAAGGACAGAAATACAGCAAGAACCAGGTGGCTGGTACACAGTGACTAAACAGTGATAAAATTAACAGGCCTTCAAATGCCTGACAAGTGGAAAGTTTTCTGGTCCTAGACCTTTACCAGATTAACTTTTTCCTTCCCCTGTCCATGAGAACCGTTTTAAAGAGTCTTAAGACTTGACAATACTCACCATGATGAAGAAAATATGTTCTGGGATTTCAAAAACATTCAGGAAGCTCACTACATTGCTTTTGAACTTCATGGTTATGCCTAACTAAGTTCTCATTGAAAATGGAGTGAAACATGTTGTGGGTCATCCATGTAAGTAACAAATTAGGAAGTGGATTAAGTCAATGACAATTCACTTTTTGTCACTAGAACTATGAGCTGTACATGAACAAGTGCATTTCAGAATATAAAGGTCATATGATAAAGAGGTAATGGAAAAGACTTGTGAAGGTGCATGAATTTTACATATTAATATTAGAATTATGCAACCGGGGAAAAAGTGAATGAATAAAAGGCAAGCAGCTTCAGTTCACAGCAGTTGTTTGCAAAAGGGAGTTATTCAATTTTCACCTAGGATTTTGAGGCTACAATGAATCATGTTTTATCCATGTAATTCCTATGACACTACTAAAGTGACGATATGGTGGATGATGTTACAGAGCTGGAAGGGCAAAGATGGTCCTATTAAGAGACAACTAGAAGACCTCACCAGGGAGTGATCATCATGCAACTTCTTGGTCCTTCCACTACATGCAAACACACAAAAAGTTTTTTTACTTTGAATATTATTGTCCTGGGGGGACAACTTGCAGAAGGTTTAATTAGAAAGTGAATCTAAGACATGAATCAGTGCCTCTTCCTGAGCCTTTACTTCTCCCAGAATAAGAGATCACGTCCCAAAGGACTCCCCACTAATACTGTGCTGTAGTAGTTTGCCTTTATAAAGCCCTCAATGAAAAAGAGACAGCAAAGAATTTTCAGCTGTGCACCTCGTCTGCTGACAATGTGCATTCATTTTTATTGGTGGCCACCACTGTGCGGCAGGCAGCTCTCTCGTTCCTTCTAGAGCTTACCCCTGTTTAATGTCCACCCTGCTCTTCTCAAAGCCAATTTTGAAGTATTTACCTAGTCAGGATTTTTTAGTTCTGTTTCGAGACACTTGAAACATAAGCACATCAGGTCCCTTGCACACTGATGAGTGGAATGTATTGGATTGCTGTGTCCTTTCCAGAATCTGTAACTGCTGCCTCATCCTCGTTGACAATTTTCATCCTTCCTCTAAACCTTCAGAACCCTTTCGTAGGCAGCATAGCTATATGTACGTCATTAACACTAAAATGTTAATATTAACTGCTCGTGCCATGAACAGTGACAATAACTGTGACCTGTACATTTACTGCATACACACTGAGGTATTAACTCATGAGAATGTGCCATGAACTAAGACACTAGGTCCCAGATTTAAGAGTGGCATGAGTCATTCTAACGACATATTAGCGTAATTTTGTTTTACGCTAATGTGGTGGTAGGTGGCAAAAAACGCTACGCCATATTTACAAAGCATTGCCCCAATTTGTAACCCTTTTCACTACATTTTGCCTACACCAGGCGTAACGTATGCAAAGGGGGGATGAAAAAAAGCGCAAAGAAATCTAAGAGATTTCTTTGCATCATTTTTCTCTGCACTTTTAATACCTGCTCTGAGCAAGATTAAAAAGGAGGCTCCCATTGGCTACAATGAGCCTCCGGGTCCTTTGCAGGATTAGCGTAAACATTTTTTTTATGCTAATCCTGTGAAGTGCCGATCTAGAGTCAAAAATTCTGATGCTAGTTCCCTAACTACCACCATGGTGCGTGGTATAAAAAATATGGCAGACACATGGTGGCTTTAAAGGATGCAGGAAAAGTAGTGCTGCACTAGGTGCAGCTCCACTTTTCATAAATATGCCCCTACCTGTGAAGAGCACATTTAATGCACACACACAGAAGTGTTAACCTTAAGTGCACTCACCATGAACACTGACAGTCACTGTAACCTGCACATGTATTGCACCATCTATAGCACATACACGACTTGGTCCCGCATTGATCTGCTGTAACTCCCACCCAGGGTTTAATTTAATTGCTGAATGCATGAAAAAGATGTGGGTGTGCGCTGCTTCATGAACAGAAAATGTGCAACACATGCATAATTTTGGAATTTAATTAGGCACAACCGTTCTCCATAAGTATCGGTCAGCCACACAGCAAAGCATTAGAACATTTCTTACTGGTGTAGTGATGAATATCAGAATCAAAGAAGCATGTGTTCTCATTATTCTAATCAAAATTTAGGCCCTGATTTAGAAGGGCTGAGCGCCACATTAGCTCCGCCTTAGTGTAATTTGTTTTACGGTAAGGTGGCGCTAGGGCGGACTTTCCCCTGCACGATATTTACAAAGTAGTGCAATGCATGCATTGCACCACTTTGTAAACCTTTGCGCCACATTATTGCCCTCATTGTGACATTGGTGGTAAATCCGGCTTACCACCTCAGTGATGGCCACCAAACTACCGCTGCAGTGGCGAATATACTTTTGCCATATTATGAGACACACACACCAATCCGACAGAATACTGCCACATACACAAATCCACCAGACCAAAGGTCAGTGGTAAAGTAGCAGTACCAACACCCATTCTGTTACGCCAAAAAAACAATGCCCACCACATTATGACCCACAAATCACCACAGCGCACATTCAACAGTGGTAAACCATTGGCGGTACACACCGCCGCACTCAGAATGGACACCCACATACAAAACAACACTACATTTGGCAAACCCTAAAAATACACATCTGAGACCTATTCACACATCACACCCATCCACCCACAAAACTATAAAAGAGACACCCACAGTACCCACAACCCTTTACAAAAAACAATTACTGCCAGGAGATTGACACAAACAGCACAGAGACAACTAGACACACACATCATTTACACACTTACATAGGTGTGCACATACAAATGTATTTTGAGACATGTTTCTCACCTATGTTGTCCCCTCAGTACAATGGCATATAGTGGTGCACATATGACCATGACATATGTGTCCCGCTATCCAGCTTTTCATACCCTGATGGTTGTTCATTACCACCTACAGGTCAATTCTCCCAATTAAATGGTGGCAAGGTGTCCCGGTTCTTGCTTTCTGTCCATTGGAATGTCCCTTGTTTCATGTCTATGTGCAACATTGATTCAGAGCTCTTTGAGTCAGTCCTAGTTTTCAAAAGGTATCTGATAAGTGAAAGCATCATGAGATACTGTGATGGCCATCTGACAAGTCACATGATATACAAGCTTAACTTCTACAAACATGTTACAAGGTGTTACCCCTTGGTAAGTGAACGATGTACATAGACATTTGCGATGTCTTATCAGAGTAGACAACATGCATGGTGGAAACCATTGAAGTATTGAAACATTTCAAAAACGTTTTCTCTCCCTGTGGAAGTCCCTTCCGACTGGGCCTTTTTGTACATTTACCATAGTTCTAATGAGGATAGACCCAGTCCCATCAAACCCTCCTTCTCCCCCTTTTTGTTTGCATCACAGAAGCATCAAATAAAAAAAACATATCCGAATTTTTTTGTGGTTTAAAAGATAATAAATAAAATATAAATATTTGTGATGAACTGCTGATTTAATAGTAGATTTATAACTCTTGAATCAGTCTTCTTTTTATTGATTGAGAGCAAGAGTGGTATTTGTACTTGAATGATTACCACAGGACATTTCTCGTCACTGACACTATTTGTGTTACTAGTGTTAATATTTCTGTGATCTTTATTTTGGTGGAAATGACAAATATTGCTTGGGATTTACAATCATACTCTAGTAATACTATCACTAATGCACATGGCAGCTGTTTTTATACTGGGCACATGCATTTAACTTAAATATTTTTCTTTCAAAATATTAAGAGGTAGGTACATCTTTCTGACAATTTCACTGCAACTTCCAAATTCCATTTAATTAATTTCCAGTTATGAAGAGTGTCATATGAACAAACGGATGGTAAAATCTTGTGTTCATTGCTGAAACTTTTTATAAGCAGACGCTGGGACAGCTGGTCGCCTTGCAGTGCAGAATGATGGAGAAGAATTGATTGCATTGATCAATGAAATTGAACAAAAGGTTAATCTAAAACAGGTAACCTTTTTGAGTAAGAAATGTGTAAAAAGAGATGGTTGATCTACCAGAAAGTGCCCATTGAACGCTCGCAGTAACAACCCCTCTTTTTGTGTATATATATATACATAAATATATATGTATACACAAATTACCATAATTTAATTTGTAAATGAACTTAAATGAAATGATATGCTTCACATTAAAATGGACTACAGAACTCAAGAGGTCTGTAAAAACAAAACGAAGGTGCATTAAATCAACCTGAGAGTTTTTTGGAAAAGCTAATGTCTGCAGGTAAAGCTGATCACAGTAAGTTATGCATAGCCCTTTCCACATGTCAGTAAACAATGGTGGTCTCAGTTGGAAAGCTACCAGCATTGGGTGACCCCTGTAAACAGAGGGATGTTAAAACTAGACCTGTATGAAATTTCAATTATGCCAGCATAATTTACGAAATTTACAACACTTCACATTAAAAAGTTTCATGAAATTCTACGAAATTATTAAACTAAACCACATAGTGCAATTGAGGGTCACTCTGGTAAAAAATACTATCGCGGAAGAACTGACACAACATGAATGAATATAAGGTGAGCGACTTAAGTTCACAACACGTTTTTCATGCAAAATACAACATCGCATTAATTAAGTTTTGATGTGAGGACGCACTTTATGCAAAAAAATTGAACAACATTCCAGAGACGTGTTATACATATTTTTTTCAAAATGTACCATAAATACGCAAAAAAGGAAGTTATGCAATTTCCACTTAGGAAGGTGAGGCTACAATTAATCATGTTTTATCCATGTAATGCCAATGAGACAACTGAAGTGGCGATCTGGTGGGTGATGTCACAACAAATCTCAAAACCTCCACTGACACCATCAATCAATATAACATTATAGAATAAAAACTATTGATCACTGTTACAGAAGCTGGAGGGGTCAAAGATGGTCCTATTAAGAAACAATTAAAGGACCTCACCAGGCAGTGACCATCATACGACCTGCTGGTCCTTCCCCTGTATCCAACACAAACACACAAACACTATTTTTACATTGAAAATAGTCTTCCTGGTTGGAAATGTTCCAGAAGGTTTAATTAGAAAGTGAATCTTAGATTTGCATCAGCGCGTCTTCCTGCGCCTTTGCATCTCTCAGTCCAGGGGATCACGTCCCAAGGGACTCCCCACTAACAGTGAGCTGCAGTTTGCCTCTATAAAGGCCTCGGTGAACGAGAACAGCAAAGAATTCTTCAGCTGCACGCCTGCGCACCTGACAATGTGCTGCGTCGGTCACCTCCCTCCTACCTGCTAGAGCGGACCCGTGTTGAATGTCCACCCTGCTCCTCTCAAATCCACCTTTGAAGTATTTACCTGGGCAGCTTTTTTTGGTTCTGTTTCGAGGCGCTTGAAACATAAGCACATCAGGGGCCAGATGTAGCAAAGTGTTTGCGCCTCGCAAACGGCGAAAATCGCAGTTTGCGAGGCGCAAAAGCCACTTTGCCATTCAGAAATGCATTTTGCGAGTCGGCTCCGACTCGCAAAATGCATTTCCGACTCGCAAATAGGAAGGGGTGTTCCCTTCTTATTTGCGACTCGCAGTGGGATGCAATTCCATTTGCGACCGCGTACGCGGTCGCAAATGGAGTCGCAGTTACCATCCACTTCAAGTGGATGGTAACCCACTCGCAAATTGGAAGGGGTCCCCATGGGACCCCTTCCAGTTTGTGACTGGACCCCAAATTATTTTTTCAGGGCAGGGAGTGGTCCAAGGGACCACTCCCTGCCCTGAAAAAAAAACCGAAACTAAAGGTTTCGGTTTTTTTTGAAGTGCAGCTCGTTTTCCTGTTAGGAAAACGGGCTACACTTCAAAAAAAAAAAAAACTGCTTTATTTAAAAGCAGGTCACGAACATGGAGGTCTGCTGACGTCAGCAGGCCTCCATGTTAGCGAGTGCCTATACTCGCAATGGGGCCGCAATTTGCGACCCACCTCATGAATATTCATGAGGTGGGTCATTGCGACCCCATTGCGAGTCGCAGTCGGTGTTTGAGACACCGTACTGCATAGCAATTTGCGACTTGCAAATTGCGAGTCGCAGGGACTCGCAATTTGCAAGTCGCAAATTGCTGACTTGCTACATCTGGCCCAAAATCTCTTAGATTTCATTGCACCATTTTTTCGGCCCCTCTAATGGAGGAACACCCCCTTGCATACATTATGCCTGGTGCAGGCATAATGTAGTGCAAAGGGTTACAAAGTGGCACAATGCATGCATTGCGCCACTTTGTAAATATGGCGCTTGAAAAATGCCACGCTAAGGTGGCGCTAGGGGCTCTTGAAAAATGCCACGCTAAGGTGGCGCTAGGGGCTCTTAAAAATTCCCCTCAGTTCTCTTCAATGCCACGTACTATTATGGTGATGTGTACTTTGATTTGAAAATGATTTTACCCAATGCTTTTTATATATTGGAGATGACTCTGTAGATTCCCAACAAAAAATTACAAAACAAAAAAAACGTTGAGAAAGCTAAAAGATGGCAGGCACTGCCAGAGGTATCTACTTTGCCAGTGGTTGTTACATTTTACAAAACACTTGGGGGTAATTTGTCAGTAAACTGATTTGTTGTAGTTTAATTGTTTCCCCAGCCAACAAACCGATGACATTTAAACTTAGAGCTACTACTGACTGACCTTCAGTGGGGCCACTTCAAAGATGGTGAGGGGTCCACCAAGGGGCCACTACCTCATGCGCATCTGGTGGACTGTGGATGTTAGGGAAGTAGGGATGTATATTTTCCTTGCCACGGTCCACCATGCAAGACATGGTGGGCCAAGGAAGGGAAACAAGACAATGGTCCTTTTGTTTCAAGGAGAACATGTCCTACACCTCTAACTATTGTTTTAGTGTATTTCACATACAAACTCCATGTACCACACATGGAGTGCATTCTTGATGCTTTACGCTGCTTTTCTTTGAGCATCAAAAACAAAGTGATGAATAGAATGTTTGAATTAGTCTCAGCCACTGGCATTTGCCTGGGCTGCATCCCAATCCATCGTTTTTTTGCTCAACATGACATCTCAGTTTGGACTCAGCCATATGCAAATCAGTCTTAACACTGCTTCAATGCGTCTTCCACAGGTAAAAATAAAATTCATGCTGCCTCAGCAATGACCGAGACAACGCAGTGGAGGAGGACTAGCCCCTCAGTACTACAAGATGGGAGATCTGTTGAGGGTCTTTCCAATTTCAGGGATCACTAGGGGAGTCACTAGGGAAGACCGGGGGTCATTAAGAGATGGACAGTGATGGGGCTTCACTAAAAACTAACAGATGCCCGTCTACCCCTCTAACCCTCCCCCGCCTCTCTATTTAGAGTTTGGAGAATGTCTGTTTTCTCAATCTCAGAGCTGCTGCCAGTTCAATTAGTTGTGAAAATTCCTGTGTGAGATTGAACAGTGACTGACAGGCCAACGATAGGTCTTCACTCTTTAGGGCAGCCATTTTGATGCATATCAGCTGTTCTTTTAAAGTCTAAAGACTCCATGCACAGCCGGATGGCACTAAGGCCCATATTTATACTTTTTGACGCTAAACTGCGCTAACGCAGTTTAGCGTCAAAAAGTTTTGCGCCGTCTAACGCCATTCTGAAGCGCCATGCGGGCGCCGTATTTATGGAATGGCGTTAGACGGCGCAATCAGACCGGCGCTGCCTGGTTTGCGTGGGAAGAAACCACGTAGACCAGACAGCGCCGGCGTAGGGGGAAAATGGCGCATGGGCGTCTTAAAATGGGGCAAGTCAGGTTACGTCGAAAAAATCGTCTTAACCCGACTTGCGCCATTTTTTAACGACGCCCATCCCCCATCAACATGACTCCTATCATTGGAAAGATAGGAGTCATGCCCCCTTGCCCAATGGCCATGCCCAGGGGACTTCTGTCCCCTGGGCATGGTCATTGGGCATAGTGGCATGTAGGGGGGCACAAATAAGGCCCCCCTATGCCACCAAAATAAAATATAAAAAATAAAAAATAAAACTTACCTGAACTTACCTGAATGTCCCTGGGGTGGGTCCCTCCATCCTTGGGGGTCCTCCTGGGGTGGGCAAGGGTGGCAGGGGGGGTCCCTGGGGGCATGGGAGGGCACCTGTGGGCTCATTTTGAGCCCACAGGCCCCTTAACGCCTGCCCTGAGCAGGCGTTAAAAAGTGGCGCAAATGCGCCGTTTTTAGCCACGCCAACTCCCGGGCGTCTCTTTTGCCCGGGAGTATAAATACCACGTAAAGTCCTGGGAGTCATTTTTTAGACGGGAACGCCTCCCTTGCATATCATTAACGCAAGGAAGGGGTTCACGCTAAAAAATGACGCACATTCCGGGAACTTTGGCGCTATTCGCCTCTAACGCCATAGTATAAATATGGCGTTAGTTGGCGTTAGTTTTGCGTCGAAATTGCGTCAAAAAAAACGACGCAATTTCGGCGCAAACGGAGTATAAATATGGCCCTAAATAGGGAAAAGTACACAACATCCACCAGGCCCTGGGAGAAATCGTCCAGAACAACTGAGGCAATGACATTTTGTTTTCTAAAAACTCAAACGCACATCATGGGTGAATATTTGGAAAACAAAATGAAAGCAGAGCAGCCCATAACGTTGTCCTGCTATGGTGACCCATGGTACATTGTTTGTGCTAAAACCGCTCCCTTAGTGCTGCAAAAATGAAGGTAACTCACACAGCATTCTTCTTAAAATATGTTGTCCTGCAATTATGGGCCTGGTGGAAGCAATGCCTCTGTCACACTGGCCTCTAGATCTGAAGTTTCAAGGGTCCACCCAGTAAATGATGCTACAACAGATCTCAAAGCCCAAGCAAACACCGTCAAGCAGAGGAACATTCTAGAACGCCTTTTGTGTCTTTTTAATGAATAGGCCCTTTAAGGTGACATTTAGGATAAGGAACTGTGGACCTCATATAGGTCTTGTAGGGAATATGCTATCACAAACGTGATGGATATCCTGTCCCCATAGGAGATAATGGGATCGTAATACGGTGGTCAGGATAACCGTCATGTTTTAACGGAGCATCTTCCTAGATTAGGCTCTCTGTTACTCTGTGCTAAAAATGAAAAATGGAGAGGTCTCCATGTGATAAAAGAAAACATGGGGAAACAGCTACACAAGTGGTTGGAGAATTTCTTACATAGCAAATGTGATAGGTAATACTTCATTTCCCCAAATCACCATGTACAAATACAGGTAATTGTTTTTTCAACTCTATTAACAGATGAATACACAGTGAAATCACAATATGTATCTGCATGTTCCTGGGAAACATTTGTGACATCCTCTTGTCTCCAAGTCTCTATCACCTATTTATTTTCGTATTTGTTTACAGCCTTTCTTCTAGCAAATATTGCATCTTTGAATAAAATGAAAGAAGAAAATCAGAGCACGGTGAAGGATTTCCTGATTGAAGGATTTACTGATCTTCCACAGCTGCAAGTTCTGTTTTGCATTACATTTTCCCTTGTTTACCTCACAACTCTATTTGGAAATTGTATAATAATGGTGACAGTTTGCTACAGCTCACAATTGCACAAGCCCATGTACTTCTTCCTCACAAATGTGTCCTTAAATGACATCTGTTACACTTCAGTCATATTCCCAAAGATGCTGGCCAGTTTTTTTTGGGAATGGCACCCTGGTTTCTTTTACTGCATGTCTTCTGCAGCTGTATTTTGTTTTTGTGATGTTGGTAAATGAATGCCTCCTCCTCTCAATAATGGCATTTGATCGATATGTGGCTATCTGTAATCCCTTACGATACACAAGAATTATGAATAATGTTGTCTGCGTCTATCTGGCAGCTGGAAGCTGGGCGATAGGGTTCTTGGTTCCATTACCACACATTAAATCATTGTCTCAACTCTCCTTTTGTAAGTCCCACATAATCAACCACTTCTTCTGTGATGTGACAGCTCTTGTGAAGATTTCCTGCAGCAACACATGCATTATTGAGAAGCTGACCTACATCTTGGGCTCTTTAGTGGCATTAATATCCTATCCTCCTATCATTGTTTCATATGTCAATGTTGTGTCATCCATCCTAAAAATGAAATCTAAAATGGGAAGGCACAAGGCATTTTCAACATGTGTGTCACAACTCACTATAGTTGCTTTATTCTATGGTTCTCTTCTTGGTACATATATGCATCCAACATCAACATATTCCATGCGAGACATCAAGATATCATCTTTGTCATATATAGCTCTTCCTCCTCTGTGTAACCCCATTATATACACTCTGAAAAACACAGAGTTTAAAAGTGTCCTGAGGAAAAAAAACAACATGGCAAGGATAATAGGAAGCCAATAATCATTATTTTTAGGGTGGCAATCCATTTTTTTAAATTTAAAGAAATAATCATTAACAAATTACTGTGGAAATAAAGAGACACTGTACCATACTAGAACAAGCTAAACTAGTGTGCTGTCTCATTGCCTGCATTACTTTTTTACGCCTAAGGCATCAACTTTCATTTTTGGTTTTGTATATCTACATATATATCTATATAAATATCTATCTACATCTATATACATCTATATTTATATATATATATATATTTATATATATATATATATATATATATGGTTGTATGACACAACCACACATGCCTCAACCATGCATGCCTCAATTACGCGATCTGAACAACGACCTATTCATTACCATGCATGTCTTTACAATTAATTTCATTGTAAAAGCATGTTTGGTATAGTACTGTATGGCAAATCCCCCCCCGCCCTGCCCCCTAACACTCGAAACACCACCCTGCTTTCCACCCCTCCTCAGCCCTTAAAACTTCATACCTTAAAACTGACTTCACCCTGCCCTTAAAACTACTGCGACCCCTGCCATGATCCCTAAAACTGACCATGCCCTGTCCTTAAAACTACCCCTTCCCTTCCCCCCAACATGAGGTCTAAAACCCTGCCACCTGATAAAAACTACCCCGACCCCCCAGCAAAAAAAATGACCCGACCTTCCCCCTACCCTGAGCCCTAAAACCTCTCCCACCCCTAAAAACTCCCCCCTCCTAAACCCCAAACCCAACCTCACTTACCTCTCCCAATTCTTCCTGTTCCTGATCCGCACAGCTAGATCTTCGCATATGCAAGGTTCAGGCACATGCTTGATTAAGGCAGAGTTGCTGTTCAGGCAAGTGTTGTTCCGCTTGCGGGTAAACAGCACGCATGGCTCAGCCCACATTGTTAAGGCTGTGTGTGTGGTGTGTGTGTGTGTATATATATATATATATATATATGAGTGTGTGTGTGTGTGTTTGTGAATAAATTAATCCTTGGTCAACCCTTGGTAGCTTGACCCATGAGCAGTGAGGCTAACTTAGGAGACAGGTGTGTAAAATATGTTAATCAACAAAACTGTAAATAAGTAAAACACATCACAGAATAAAAATCAAACACCAATTTATAAAAATAGGTAGTATTTTTATCTTTAAAATGACACCAAAATGACAAATATCCAGTGTGGGGAACTGAAGCAGTGACTTTTTAAAAATTAAATGTAAAAATGTGCTTTGTAGTTCCTATAGGCAAAAAGCACCAACCACGGCCATCTGATCGTATTTGAACTGGGGCAAAGTCAAAGTTTTAGCCGACCGCGTTAGAGCCCAAGTCGAATACACTAAGCAGGAGTCTTTTGACAAAATTTTACCTTCTTACTCAGGGCCTGATTTAGATCTTGGCTGTAATGGTCCTACTGCCAGTTTTCTAACTGAAAACCCCCTCACAGCCATAACAGTCCATCAGCCACATTTAGATGTTAGCGGGTGAATAGACAAAAGACCGCCACCGGTCCACCATCACCACGAAGATTCACCTCCTGCGTCAACAACGCCATAGGCAAAAGTGGCTGATGGCGGGACTCCAAATCCTTTTACTGCTGAGCCAATCATGTTGGGCAGTCCCGTAAATGCAACTGTGGTGAATAAACCTCCACACCTGGGTTGGCAGATTGAGTAGGGATAAACAGAAGAAATTCACCTTTTTTATTTTTCCTCCTTGCTGCCGATATGAATCCATTATTGCCCATGCTCCCACTGCTGTAGGACTAAGACAAAAAACGATGTCGGCATCACCGGAAAAGGGGGTAAGTCACTATATCACCTGTCTTCCTCGGACTTGTCGCAGTACAATAGCAATTGCCTGGACTTGCGTAAACCCAAGGATCCCAGACAACAGTATAATGATGTGTAATGTATTTGCCTGAAGTGTCGCACTTAGAATAATTTTAAAATGCTTACCTCGCAGATGTCTGTAGCACCCACCAATCTATCGCTAACTGCCTTCATGGCACTGGACACCAATACCATAAGGCATAGTAATCACTATGAAAAATCTGACTATACAGGTGTGTGCAACAATCTCCCAAAATAATAGCCACAAATATAAATGGTGCCCCCTATAGGAATCACTCTACACCAAGACACTGTAACAATTGATATACAAGATGCTACAAGGGAGTGTACACAGAATGTACGATCAATTTCACATCTAACCTGCAAATTTTCCAGAGATCTTGGAAGCACACATGTCCCCTTGGTGTCTGAAATTGATGTCAAACAGTAAATGATATTGAACCCCAAAGTGTCATGTACCCAGGCTAATTTATATGAGCATATTATTGACACATCATTGCAAAATAAGAACACATGCATTCTCCAGTCACAATATCAGAAAGACACATATGTTTGGTGTAAGTGCCCAGTAACATGATGATTGCTTGCACCCAACCCGTCCTGACTATCACTAAGGAACATCACTTATGTATGCATTTAAAAAAAGTAAGTCAAAGATACAACCTGTGCTTGAGAGGAAATGCATGAGCAGAAATAACATCATCAGCACACAATCAGAAACAATCATAAAGGCCAGGACAAGGGTAGTTCCAAAATTAAAATATGTTTTTATGAATGAATGAGAAACTTCACTCATCATAATTTTTTTTTAAAAAAATCAGAATGTCACACAAACCAGATTTATGAACATATGTACAAAATTTTCAAAGTCCATGTTGGCCTAAACAGCTGTCAGGTCACACTTGCTTCCTACAAGCACCGCCAGAAAAGAACCTCCTCTGGAAGGGGTGTTTATGCAGAAGAGAGAGAGCAGGCACCTTAACAACATCACTGGGATGGGGGGTCCTTAGGTTCGGGAGGGGAAGTTTTTGGTTTGGGAGTGGTGGTTTTGGGTATGAGAGGAGTGGGTTTGGTTTTGGGAGGGGTGGGTTTGGGTTTAGAAGGGGTTGTGTGGGGTGGAGAGGGGGTAGGTTGGGATTTGGAAGGAGTAGGGTTGGATGAGGAAGGGGTAGGTTGGGATATCAAAGGGTTAGGGTGGAATTTGTAAGGGGAACAAAGACATCAGGGTGGGGAGGCCCTAGTTTTGGGAGGGGCGGTCTGCGAGGGGAAAGGTATCAGGGCCAGGGAAGCCAGAAGACCCTCCTTCGGGAAAAGGGCAGGGTGATCAGCAGGGAGTTGGGGTTGGGAGTTAGAAGGAGTGGCTGTGGCTTGTGTGTGAGTGTGTGTTGAAGTGGGTGCCTGAGGGTCTGTATATGTGATGTATGTTTTGATTTGTGTCTCTAACTGATTGTTTGTTGGTTGGGTCAGTATGGGTGTCTGTGTCCACTATGTGTGTGCATGAATGTGTCTGTAGTGGCTGTGGTGTGTGTTGCTGTGGTATCTGTGGATGTGCTGGTGCATGCATGTGTTGTGGTGGGTGTGATGAATGAGGGTGTCTGTGGTGTGTGTAGGTAGTGGTGCTGTGGTAGGTGCGCTGACTGGGGGTGTGCTGGTGGTATCTGTGGGTGTTGTTGTAGTGGTGGTGTGCTGATCTGGGGTGTGCTGGTAGTGCATGAGGGTGTGAGTGTAGTGGTGGTTGTTGTTTCTGTTGGTATGGTGGTGGTGACTGTGGTAGTGGTTGGGGGTGTGAGTCTGAATGTGTGTGTCTGTGTTTTTTTATGTCATTGTGAGGATGTGCTGCATGTTGGTGTGTGCAAATGTTTTTGTGTGCTTGGGATAGGGCTAGTTGAGGGATTTAGGATGAGGAAGGGGTGGGAGAGTAGGCACAAGGTTAGGGTGGGTGGGAGACTGCACACAATGAGGAGACCACAGCCTGGAAAGACCTCCTTAGGCCAGACAGGGTACAGTGAATTTCATCCAAGTAGGTCAATGTCTGGGTGCTCTGGCCAGCCAGCTCCTGGAAGACATTCAGAAGTGCAGTCTGGCCTAGCCTCCTGACTGAGGGCAGCCTGGGACTCTGGGGCAGGGCAGAGGTGCCTGCAGCAAATGTGAAGCTGCCCCTTTTAGGGGGGTGGATGGGTCCAATTGGGGGAAACAAGAGGGAGGGTGGAGCTCTCAATGGGGAGGCGGATGACACAGCAGGTGTCAAAGTCACTTCAGGGTGTGCCCCCACTAGGGACTGGTCTTCATCAGAGTCCTCTAAAGATGACGTAGAATCAGACATTGCCTCCTGGCCAGTCCCCTCACCCTCCATGCAACTGGGTCCCTCGGTGTCAGTGGTCTTCACACCCGATTACCAGTGGCCTGCTTCATCCAGGCCACCATGGCCGCTGTCACCTTTGCCTTGCCCTGTTGATGAAGATATAACAGATACAACATTTTGAGGGCATCTAGCGTGAATACAATTGTACATCAATGTCCATTACACAACATTTGTGCATGTGTACCTTTGTCAGTTATACACTTGTACTTCCTCATGAAAAAGGATTTCAACAGCATTAGTAAGCACATAGGCATGGAGAAGTCTCTGAGACACTGCAGTACAGAGGTAAAATTCTTTAACTTTTGCAAAAGGGCAAGGTGTTGGGCTGGAAATTAACTGCTGAAGAGGGGACATCACAACATCTTTGTGATTCAACCTGCCATCTGCAAATGACCCTTTAAGTATCACATTGCTCCCCATCGTGAATCTGCTCCTCTGGGCAGTAACAAGGACACCAAAATGTTATTAGGAGGATGTATAACTCTTTCACCAATGTGGACAAATTTCTGGCTTTCACATACAATACAGTTTGACATACAAATTCACATTGCTTGTCACAGACTGACTTACATTTACATTTGGGAATGACTTAGAACTCATCTCAACCTGCTACTGTCCACATGAACAGACTGGAAGTTTGCAGGGCAAACTGGTTTCTAACATGTGTCAGACAAGGAATGATATGACTGTTCACACAATTCCAGTCCCGTTGGTGCAGATGCACATTCTCATAATGTACTTGCAACAACTTACCAGGGTAAAGTCTGATATCTCACCTGCATCATAATTGTGCGGTTTGTACAGTTACCTAGAATTTGGACTATATTCACTACTGACATTTGTTAGTAGCCTCCCACCTGACCAAATCATGACATGGCCCGTGTTTCATACAAATGTACCTCATGTCATAAAGAAAATGCAGGAAACCCTTTTGTTTGTATGCAGCCATGTGTCTTCCCAAAACAGAACGTGCCTTGTGAGGAGGAATCTAGTGGTAACCTGCAGCACAAAGCAATACACCACACACAGCATCTGACACTGTCTGTTCAACTGACACCTCTGGAAATCCTCATGGGCTTTGGATGTTTGTCAACCTAAAGTTGATGGCCTACACGTAGCTGAAAAGTAAGTAGGTTAACTCACAGCGATATCTACAGACAATGACTCACTCCCTCTTTGCTGCTCTAGGGTCCTCACTCCCCATCAAGCTCTGGTTAAGCCAACGCCAGGACATGGGCCATTAATGGGGTCTGTACCTTCTTGGAGATGGCCTTCCAAGTGCCCCACTTCTGATGGGTATTCAGCTGTGTGGATGACAGACAAGATGCACAAAATGTTTTAGAGTGATTCTGCTTGGCTGTACTGGTGTGACATAAGAATTTAAATATTCACACATGCGTTCACAAAACAGTAACTACATTTTTGCCAATAAACATGTAGAGGTAGCGAAGACCTACTTATTTGTAGTGATCTAATGAGCACAGTTAGGCCTAGATTTAAGAGGGCCTAGGGCCTCCTTGCACCACATTAGTGTCAATTGTTTTTATGCTAATGTGGCCCAACAAGGCCAAAATCGATGCACCAGATTTACAAAGCGGCGCAATGCATTCAGTGCACCACTTTATAATCCCTTGAGCCAAGTGATAGCTGTGCCAGGCATGATGTATGCAAGGGGGGCATTCCCCCATTAGGGGGCGCAGAAAATGGCCATTGTTTTGGGCATTTTTATTGCCTGCTCAGAGCAGGAATTAAAAGGGAGCAACTATTGGTTACAAAGGGCCCATAAGTACTGTTTAGGGCTAGCACCAAACGTTTGGTGCTAACCCTGGACAGTACATTAACAGCATCATAAATTCTGACACTATTTTAAATATGGCGCACCCATGGTGGTAGTAGGGGGACGCTAAACGGTGCAAGGAAAATGCACTGGGTGCAATGCTACTTTTCTTAGATCTGCCCTTTAAAAACTCCAAAAATCTCATGTTACCAAATAATGCCTGCCACTTCATCTGCCCTGTTGTGAGATCTACCCCTGAATATTCACAATTACAGTGAGCTACTAAATGCTAATCCAACTGTGCAATCCTTGCACATAACACCACACACAGCTACATTGACTTCCTGCCTAAACACCCTGAAGTCAGTACCCATAGTCTGCATCACATACAGTGAGTAAGAGCAGTATAGGAGGGCAGCTCTGTGTCAGTGAGAGCAGGGATGCTGGGGTTGCATGGACACATGTGTGGTAATAAGACATCCTGGGATGGATGATTGTGAGCCAATGTCATCTGAACTTGCTGAACAAGAAATATGTATACATATATGTGAGTTCATGACCTGTTTAAACCATACAGAGTTGCCTAATACACATTATGGGCTGGAGTCCCACTTGACAGGGCAGAATCCGATAACTCAAGACCTACTACATTTTAACCTCAACATCAGCATCAATTTGACAGTGGCTATATGTTGTCACTCATACTACTGGTATACTGTCTACTGGCCACTGGTAGTCAGTGACCTGCAGTTTGTGTGATCAAATAGGCATTGTGTGTTACATGAACACACATTATAGCTTCTACTTTCAGGTCATTTTACATTTCCTTGCAATGAGCTTTAAGATAGTGTTAAATAAATTACATTCTGTCCCAGCTTCATCATTTGTTTGACTCCAATCACAACCTTTCCCTCAAAATCAAACAATTACTAATCAGTCTGTGGATTCAAAGGAAGGTAGTTAATCAGTCAGACATTTCCCAATCAGATTCCACAGAGCTGGGTGTACAGGGACAGAACCTCCCTGGCTAAGAGCTCCAGCTCCTCCATGCTAAAGGCAGGGGCCCTGTCACTTGCTTTGCCTGACATCATGGCTTTCAGAGGTCGTAAACAGAAGCAAAACATGAGGATGTCTGGTTGGCAGCAGTGTCAGGAGGCAGGTGAGGTTTTGTCACATACACCGTGTACAAGTACACAGTGGATGTGATTCATGATAGAGATCGATACAGCCATTGGCTTCCATACATAGCCATCACACATGCTAGCCTATGAAGTGTCATTTGTGGTGTGTTCCACATACTACACCATAACCTTCCGCCGACGGCTGTCAGTTAGCCAATGTCCAGACGGCAAGGTCAGCCATTTTGTGTGGTGAAACTGTGTATTTTTAATTAGTAAGTGCATCATCAGCACTCAAAATGGAGGCTGTGGTCATTCATATGTCATGTCAAATACGGACAACACCTCTTTTTGACAACATACAACACAATAAAAGGTAACCGCGACTGTGTATGACATTGATAGTGCTGCAGTGGAAGTTCTACCTCTGTTGATTTTTTTTTTTTTTTTTTTTTTAATAGTAATATGTGCAATAATACATTTGAGATTTATTATTTGCACATAATGACCTAAAACAATACATTACGTCAGAAAGGTCAAAATCTAGGGGGTCATTACAACCCTGGTGGACGGTGTTAAAGCGGCGGTAAGACTGCCAACAGGCTGGCGGTCTTTTTTTCAGTATTATGACCATGGCGGTTACCGCCATGGCCATCCGCTGCTTTCCCGTTCCGCCCGCTGGGCTGGAGACCTGGGTCTCCAGCCCGGCGGCCTCGACAATACCGCCGCCGGTATTGTGACCCGGCTTACCGCCGTAGATTTCCAGTGGTAGGAACCGCCATGAAATCCATGGCGGTAAGCACTATCAGTGCCAGGGAATTCCTTCCCTGGCACTGATAGGGGTCTCCCCCACCCCCACCCCGACTCCCTCCCCTATAAACCAACCACCCCTGCCACCCCCCAAAGGTGGCAGGGGCCCCCTCCCCACCCCGACCCCCAACATACCATTACTGACACACACCCGACACGCACGCAGGCACCACCAACACACATACACGCACACACACCGACATACATACCAACATCCACACACACAGTCAGACACGTACACCCACATTCACACATTCACGCACACATCCATACAGACATACATACAGACATACACGCACACATTTCCGAAACACGCATCACCCCCGCAATCATACACGCACTCACAAACACCCCCTACATACACAGAAGCACACCCCCATGCACCCACACAACACACAACACCCCCCACTCCCCTCCCCTAACGGACGATCGACTTACCTGTTCCGTTGATCCTCCGGGAGGGGACGGGAGCCATGGGGGCAGGTCCGCCAACACCACACCGCCAGCAGAACACCGCCGCGCAGAATCACATGATGTGATTAGCTCGGCGGTGTTCTGTTGGCGTGGCGGTGGAGGTGGAGCAACCTCCACTTCCCCGCCGCCTGCAAGTATGGCTGTTGGCAGCTCTCCGTCGGAAAAACGATGGAGGGCAGCCAACGGTCATAATACGCCGAGCAGCAAACCGCCACTACTGGCGGTCTTCCACACGGCAGTCCCTCGGCGGTCTTCTTAAAAGACCGCCGAGGTTGTAATGACCACCCTAGTGTTCATGAAGTAGAGAACATCATGGTCACATAATAACATTGTGAGATTATTTATAAGCCTAATACTTAAGATGTGTGTTTGACATAAAAGTATAGTGTGACCATTTCATCCCATTTTTATTTGTTTATGAATACAGACATCTGAACCCAGGCATGTTTTAGAAGATGTCAACCTCAAGTGTTCAGACCATTTCCAGACCTTGCCACCATGAAGTAACATAACGTTATCAAACAGTTTAGGTTGAATAGACAATCTAATCTAGATTTTTGTCAGCAACTGCAGCCTGATCTCCTCAATATGAATCTTACAGCAATCACACCAATAGTTTAAATCATGGCAGTTCTACATTGTCTGGCCACAGGATCCTTACAATTCACTGTGCCAGTGACTGGAGGCATGTCACAACCAATGTTCAGTGGTGTCCTACAAGAAGTCCTTTCCACATTGTTGAAACACATCAACAGCTACATCCAGTTCCCACGTCAACAGGTTTTTTGCCACTGCGAAAGGAGAATTTCATGTTTTGGAGGGCCTGTCATATGTGGTTACCAAACGTTAGGGACCAGGTCTATGGTAATTGGAAGAACTTCCATTCCATCAATGTGCACGTTGTCTTCTTAGCTGATCTGTACATCTCAAGTTAGTGTGCCAGCTTCCCTGGTTCAACACATGATTTCTTTTACTACACAACATCACCATACTCCTTCAATTGTCACAGCTTGGACAGGTGCGGGCCTTGCTTGTTGGTAAGTACAAAAAGGCATGAGGATCATTTGCTTTAAACCAAGGTTAAGAAGGTAACACAACATGATGAGATATTGATCTCTTGATATATTGCTTCCATGTAGAATACTCAGCATTTCCTAATAGACCCTGGTTGTTAGCCCTGCTGAGGAATCCAACAACGTCAGGGGAAGTCTGCTTCAGTGAGGCCCATGGAAGGACACCAAGGCCAGTGGTGAGGGCCTTTGAGCTCCTAAAGGCAAGATTCATATGCCTGGACGAGACTGCTAAATCCTTCCTCTACTTTTCCAATAAGGTGTGCCAGATCACGGTTCTTGGCTGCATAGTCAACAACATTGCCCTGCAACAGAACATCCCAAACATCGCTGAGGATGGTGACGCTGAAGAACCACCAGGTGAGGATGTTGAAATGCCCAATGAAGATGACAGTGAAGAAGAAGAAGGAATTGACTTATGTCAAGATGTCATTGGCCACTTTTCCATATTGTAACATCCAATGTTGTGACGAGTTGTGACATTGTAAACATATCAATCTTTGTTGTCAATTACTTGGTAATGGTGAGTTGATGAAAGTACAAGGGAAATATGTTTGTTTGACAGTTTCCCTACATTGACCTCAGTGTTTGACATGGATCACCCTTACTTGTGCTACATACATGTGTCCTCCTAAATCATCTTTGCAGTCAAATAGAAAATGTACAATATTAATTTCCTCTTTTTATTCTGTTTCAGGGGCGTTCACCATTTCATCTTCCTTTGTGACAAATGTAGTGAGATGTTGCTGTTGTAAAGTACAAAGTAAACATATTTTGATCTTGGGACAGATATTCAGACCTTGTACAGAGACAACTTTCTCTGAAATGGAATGGAAGATCTAGATATTGTAACTGAGCTGTTTTCTGTAGGATGCTGTAATCAAGGCAATATGCACTATTGATATTGCTCAAACCATATGTATATGTCATGCCTTAGCATACTGTTCTCCCTACACATTATGGGGGTCATTCTGACCTCGGCGGTAAAAGGCGCTTACCGCCGGTCAGAAGACCGCCATAACACCGCCGCGGTCGCAGTAAACCGCCATGGTCATTCTGACCCGCAACTGGCAAACCGCCAAAAACCCGACATCAACAAAAGTCCGCCACACCAAAGGTCAGCGGGAAACTGGCGATGACCAAACCTCCACCGTCACGCCAACAGAAATACGCCCATGCCGTTCCGACCCACAAATCCCCTCAGCTGTCTTTCAACCTCGGTATTCCATTGACGGTACACACCGCCGCGCTCAAAATACACACACCTTTACAAAACACAGCCCCATTGGACAAATCAAAATACACACACCTGAGACACATACACACACCACTCCCACACACCCAATGAAATATAAAACACACACCCACATCACCCACAAACCCTTACGACCACAATTGCGACTGAAGGACAGAGAGAGACAGCACAGCATAGAGTAGACCATCACACAGACGCAAATCACAACATCACCCACACAATTTCCACGCACAAAACACCACACACCACCACACTCACCACACTCATCAACACATACACCACCCCTCACCTCATCCACACCACCCCATGGCACCCCAAAGACACCCCAGGTTCTCTGACGCAGAACTCAGAGTCATGGTGGAGGAAATAGTTCGTGTAGAGCCCCAGCTCTTCGGGGCACAGGTGCAGCACACCACCATTGCCAGGAAGATGGAGCTATGGCAAAGAATAGTGGACAGGGTCAACGCTGTGGGACAGCATCGACGCAATCAGGACGACATCAGGAAGCGGTGGAACGACCTACGGGGGAAGGTGCGTTCCATGGTATCCAGGCACAACATCGCGGTGCAGAAGACTGGCGGCGGACCCCCACCTACTCCCCCAGAATTCACAGCATGGGAGGAGGAAGTCTTGCACATCCTGCATCCTGAGGGCCTCGCAGGAGTAGGCGGAGGAATGGACTCTGGTAAGTCAAATCTCCACTACTTCATTCCCCCCACCCCACCTGCATGCCAAATCATACCCCCACCCCCATCACACCAACTCCTTGCAAATGGCTCACCATCACAACCCACCCATCCCAAAACCTAGCCCTGCATGCGTCCCCAAAGCATGGACACCCATCACCAAAGCATGCCAACTGCACACACCCAACACCCCCACAAGCCACCGTCACAAAAGCCCCCACAAGGGAATGCCAGCACTGGGGTACACGGCCACCCACCCATTCCACGAAATGCCACACACAGAAGCAATAACCATACTATTATACCCCTGCAGGCCCCGAACGCCACCACACCGCCACGGAGGGTCCAGAGATGTCCATCCCACCCCCAGAAGAGGCCCCCAGTGATGACAGCAGCTCTGTCTCCCTGGACCCAGATGACCAGCCCGGCCCATCGGGGACCTCGGGACAGTCGGTTCCCCTCAGACAGCCACAGGCTACACCAGACCCAACCCCCTCTGGGAACACCAGCACCTCTCCCACCCAGCGGGCCCATGCCTCTGTCTCCAGGACACGTCAATCAGCGGTGTGTCCACCACTACAGGGCACTGAGGTTGACCCACCACCCCAACAACAACAGGGACCTGGGGGCAGTGGTAGTGGGCACACCGTCCAGGGGACAGAGGCCCGGGGAAACAGGGGAACTGGGAGGGCTGCTATGCGACAGGGGTGGACAGGCCCAGGGAACCCACTCTCCAAGAGGCCCTCTCCTCCATCATGGGAGCATACCACCACTCCCAGGAGACGATGGCTACGGTACTGGCCAGGTTCCAGGAGATCCAGGTACTGCAGGAGGAACAGTACATGGGGTTCAGAGAGGAACTGAGTAACATTAGTTCTGCAATGGGGACCATCGTCGTGGCCCTTAACCAGATAGTCACCACATTGCGGGACCATGTGGCACCACAAAGGGCCCCTGTCACTAGCATGGACCAGGAACAGGCTACCACCTCCACCGGCGCTAGTGGACAGGAGGCCCCCACACAACGACAGGCCACCAGAACCCCACCTCCTGCAGAAGAAGAACCACCCCGCTAGCGGTCCCTGAGATCTCACAAGAAGACAGAGTAGGATGCCAAGACCCCCGCCAGCAAAGGATACCCCCTGATGTCATCCCACTGTCCCACATTGTCACCCTGTCCAACATTGAACTGCCCCTGCTCCATCCTTCCACAGGCATATGAACAATGCACCTGTGAGACTGAAAAGCTGGACTCTGCCATGGACATTACTCCAGCATCACCCATCACCGTTTTACAATCATGTTCCTAAATTTAGCACTTTAATAAAATCACTTATTGCACTCAAAAAATCTGGAGTCTGCTTGTATTTTGAACAAATGTATTAGACATAACGGTGCAAAAATGTTCAGTTACATTGTGATGACAACATACCACTGTCACACAGCTGTAGTCCATGGGCAAACAAAGCAGAGGTCATGCAGTGGGGCCCACAGCTCTGAAAACGGAAGGGAAAGTCACAACTCAGTTAACAGGAACTGGGGGAATAGGCCAGACAGTAGAGAGGCAGGAGACTTTAAGTAAATGTAAAATGCCGGTGTTGATTCTTACCTGTATGTCATTGAAAATACTGCTGTATCACTGTGTCCCTGTTGTCTGTGTCGTCCCCGTCGTCTTCCTCCTCTTCACTCTCCACAGGCTCCACAGCTGCTACAACACCACCATCTGGACCATCCTCCTGCAGGAAAGGCACCTGGCGTCGCAAAGCCAGGTTGTGAAGCATACAGCAGGCCACGATGATATGGCACACCTCCTTTGGTGAGTACATTAGGGATCCACCTGTCATATGCAGGCACCTAAACCTGGCCTTCAGGAGGCCGAAGGTTCTTTCTATAATCCTCCTAGTTCGCCCATGGGCCTCATTGTACCGTTCCTCTGCCCTTGTCCTGGGATTCCTCACTGGGGTCAGTAGCCACGACAGGTTGGGGTAACCAGAGTCACCAATTAGCCACACACGGTGTCTCTGTAGCTGTTCCATCACATACAGGATGCTGCTATTTCGCATGATGTACGTGTCATGCACTGACCCAGGGAACTTGGCATTTACATGGGAGATGTACTGGTCAGCCAAGCAGACCACCTGGACATTCATCGAATGAAAACTTTTTCTGTTCCTGTACACCTGCTCACTTTCACTGGGGGGAACCAAAGCCACATGAGTCCCATCAATGGCACCAATGATGTTGGGGATATGTCCAAGGGCATAGAAATCACCCTTCACTGTAGCCAAATCACCCACCTCAGGGAAAACAATGTAGCTCCGCATGTATTTCATCAGGGCAGACAACACTCTGGACAAAACCTTAGAAAACATAGGCTGAGACATCCCTGATGATATGGCCACTGTTGTTTGGAATGATCCACTTGCCAAAAAATTGAGTACTGACAGAACCTGCACCAGAGGGGGAATCCCTGTGGGTTGGCGGATGGGTGACATCAGGTCTGGCTCCAGCTGGGCACACAGTTCCTGTATAGTGGCCCGGTCAAGCCGGTATGTTAATATGACATGTCTTTCTTCCATTGTCGACAGGTCCACCAGCGGTCTGTACACAGGAGGATTCCTCCATCTCCTCGCAAGTCCCAGCGGACGGTGCCTAGGAAGGACAACATGGAGCACAGAGTCAAGCAACCCACAGGTACGTAACCACAGCTTGCACAGTACACGATTCGCTATGCATTGAATGGCTTGTATGATTGGCAATGCAAGGCCTAGGCCTGTGTGACGCAGTAGAAAATAAGCCATGTGGGTCCTTGAAATGGCGGCTGCCTGACCTGTGAAGTGTGACAATAGGATGTGAGGTCAATGCGCTGGCGTGGCACACCATGGCGGTAGGCGGTCGAAAACCGCGGCGCAAAGCAGCATTGGTTAACATTGAACCCTATGGGTCTCATGAGCCAATGACGATGTGCGCCACCGCCGCGGTACGCACCGCCGCAGGCGTGACCGCCATTTTCTGTCTGCTTAATCACTCGAGACCTGATCATCCACAGGAGAGGACCTATACTGCAAGTGATGCTGTGACCTCGGTCTGGAAGAGACAATGGCTGCTGCGACTGGGGAAAGGGCCCCTGCCTTCACATTTGAGGAATTGGAGAAACTTGTTGATGGGGTCCTCCCCCAGTATGCGCTACTCTACGGTCCTCCAGACCAACAGGTAAGTACACAGGGAGCACGTTGTATGGGCTATGCCTGTGTTGAGTGTGGTGGATGTAAGAAGGTGGGGAGGGGAGCGAATGAGGAATGCAACGCACGACAGATGAGAGCATGTGCCACATGGCAAGGATGGGGATGGGGGGCCACTCACATCGACCATGCAGAAATGTGATGATATGTCTTTTCCCACCCTGTACATGTCACATAGGTCAGCGCCCATCAGAAGATCGACATTTGGCGTGCCATCGCCAAGGACGTCCGGGCCCTGGGGGTCCACAACAGACGGGGCACCCACTGCCGCAAGAGGTGGGAGGACATCCGCCGCGGGAGCAGAAAGACCGCCGAGGCTCTGCTGGGGATGGCCTCCCAACGTAGGAGGGGTGCCAGTCGTCAATTGACCCCCCTGATGTCCCGGATCCTGGCAGTGGCCTACCCCGATTTGGATGGGCGCGTGAGGACATCACAGCAGACACAAGGGGGTGAGTATCAGCACATTCTGCTATATTAGCGCACAGTGGAGGTGTCTGGGTGGGTGAGGAGGGCTGTGGCTATCTCTAGGCCAGGGCGGTTTCTGTAGGCTAGGCCCCTCGGTTAGGCATGGCCCTGTGCCCCCGCCCCCCACCTCTGTAGGATGCTAAGTACAGCTATCCATGGCCCGGGCTCACCTATGTGTGCAGTTGTCTTCCATAGGCTTGTAGGCCAAGTCACAATAATTGATTAGTGTACCCCGAGTGCGCGGCGTAGTGCAGGGGGCTTCTGTGTCTGTCCTCTCCGCCAACGGTGCCGCCAATGCATGCACTCAACATGTCTTTCTTTCTTCTCCCCACCCTTTTTTTTGGTTTTCCTGGTCATGTGTGCATTAGCATCATCAGGCGGAGGAGAAGTGGCATCGGCGCACGAGGGAGCTGCATCATACATGGTACCGGAGGGCCCTGCAACCGACTCCGAGTACACCAGTGATACGGAGGGCGAGGGGAGCTCCACAACGGGGACCCGTGGAGACGTCAGCGACACAAACACGTCCTCGGAAGGGAGCTCCCTTGTGGTGGCGGCAACATCCGTGCCCACCCCAACAACAGGTACAGCCGCCACCCAGCGCACCAGCTCTGCCCTCCCAGCAGCCCCTCAGCCTTCGCCCCGTGCCCGCTCGGCCAGGAAGCCGGGCATCTCCTTCGCCCCAGGCACCTCAGGCCCTGCCCCTGTTACCACTGCTGCCCTCAGTGCGGAGATCATTGACCTCCTCCAGACGCTCATTGTTGGGCAGTCTACCCTTTTGAATGCCATCCAGGGGGTAGAAATGGAGGTGCATCGGAGCAATGCATACCTGGAGGGCATTCATTCGGGTCAGGCTGCCCATCAGCGATCGTTCAACGCTCTGGCCTCAGCACTGACGGCAGCCATTGTCCCTGTCTCCAGCCTCCCTCCTCCAACTCCCTCCACCCAGTCCCACTCCCCTGTTCCTCTGCCTATCCCAGCCACACCTACAGACCAGCCTGCACACACATCAACACCCAAGGGAAGCTCATCCAGACATAAGCACCACAGATCACACAAGCATTCACCCAAGCAACATCCACATGCAGACATGCCAACAGCCACTGCCTCCTCTGTGTCCCCCTCCTCCTCGTCTCCCTCCTCCCTCCCTGTGACGTCTCCACTCACACCTGCATGCACACCACCATCAGCCAGTACGTCCATCACCAGCACACCCACCAGAGCACTCCGCACACGTGCAGTCACCACCCCCACTGCCATTTACACGTCCCCTGTGTCCTCTCCCAGTGTGTCTGTCATCCCCTCTTCCAAACCACACAACGCAGCCACCCACCCACCCAACAGCCATCCACCTCACGACAGCCTCTGTCACAAGCACCTGCACCCAAACACAGCACACTTGACTCTCCTACAACCACATCCTCTTCCTCCACTCCCAAACCCACTGCACCTACCCTTCCCATTGCTCCTAAAAAGTTATTCCTCTCCAAAATTAACCTCTTTGCATCACCTGACCCACCCCCTCCATCTGGTAAGAGTCCAAACAGCATCTCAGCCACCACAAGCCCTGCACCTACTAGGACCATAGTTCAGGGCTATTGGAGTCCACCAGCTCCTAGGGCAGGAACATCGGCCAGCAGCAAGGGGACAGCCAGCCCACCCCCTGGGAAAAGAACCAAGAAAGGGAAGGGCCGGCGCGACAGGCCTGAGACGGCTGCCCCCAAGGACACTACCCTTGCACCGACACCTGGCACATCCACAAAGGGAGGCAAGGGCCCCAGAGATTCGGCGAAGGAGGGCAAGGGCAGCAGGGCGGACAAGTCCGGCAGCAGGCGAGCTGCCCAGGAGGGCCCCACCAGCCCCATTTCGGGTGTGATGGAGGACACCCACGGGCCCAGGACTCCAGCACAGGAGGGCCCCGCTAGCGAAAGGTCGGATGGCGGCTGAGCGGAAATTATTGGCCAGATCGGGTTCCCTAGGAACACAAGACAAGCACCACTGAACAGGGCCCCGCCGTGAAGAGCACTGCTGAACAGGGCCCCGCCGTGAAGAGCACCGCTGAACAGTGCCCCGCCGTGAAGAGCACCGCTGAACAGGGCCCCGCCGTGAAGAGCACCGCTGAACAGGGCCCTTCCTGTCAAGCACCGCTCCGCTGGGCCCTTCATCTCAAGCACCGCTCCGCTGGGCCCTTCATCTCAAGCACCGCTCCGCTGGGCCCTTCCTGTCAAGCACCGCTCCGCTGGGCCCTTCATCTCAAGCACCGCTCCGCTGGGCCTTTCCTGTCAAGCACTGCTCCACTGGGCCCTTCATCTCAAGCAACGCTCCGCTGGGCCCTTCATCTCAAGCACCGCTCCGCTGGGCCCTTCCTGTCAAGCACCGCTCCGCTGGGCCCTTCATCTCAAGCACCGCTCCGCTGTGCCCTTCCTGTCAAGCAACGCTCCGCTGGGCCCTTCCTGTCAAGCACCGCTCCGCTGCGCTCTTCCTGCCAAGCACGTTCCGCTGGGCCCTTCATCTCAAGCACCGCTCCGCTGGGCCCTTCCTGTCAAGCACCGCTCCGCTGGGCCCTTCATCTCAAGCACCGCTCCGCTGGGCCCTTCATCTCAAGCACCGCTCCGCTGGGCCCTTCCTTTCAAGCACCGCTCCGCTGGGCCCTTCATCTCAAGCAACGCTCCGCTGGGCCCTTCATCTCAAGCAACGCTCCGCTGGGCCCTTCCTGTCAAGCACCGCTCCGCTGGGCCCTTCATCTCAAGCACCGCTCCGCTGTGCCCTTCCTGTCAAGCAACGCTCCGCTGGGCCCTTCCTGTCAAGCACCGCTCCGCTGGGCCCTTCCTATCAAGCAACGCTCCGCTGGGCCCTACATCTCAAGCACCGCTCCACTGGGCCCTTCCTGTCAAGCACCACTCCGCTGGGCCCTTCATCTCAAGCACCGCTCCGCTGGGCCCTTCATCTCAAGCACCGCTCCGCTGGGCCCTTCATCTCAAGCACCGCTCCGCTGTGCCCTTCCTGTCAAGCAACGCTCCGCTGGGCCCTTCCTGTCAAGCACCGCTCCGCTGGGCCCTTCCTGTCAAGCAACGCTCCGCTGGGCCCTACATCTCAAGCATCGCTCCACTGGGCCCTTCCTGTCAAGCACCGCTCCGCTGGGCCCTTCATCTCAAGCACCGCTCCGCTGGGCCCTTCATCTCAAGCACCGCTCCGCTGAGCCCTTCCTGTCAAGCAACGCTCCTCTGGGCCCTTCCTGTCAAGCACCGCTCCGCTGGGCCCTTCATCTCAAGCACCGCTCCGCTGGGCCCTTCCTGTCAAGCACCGCTCCGCTGGGCACCGCCGTCTCTGAACTGCTCCGCTGGGCCTTTCATCTCAAGCACCGCTGGCCCATTGGCAGGGCCGGATCTGTGTCGGGCAGGGCTTCGCGAAGCACTCTGGCCAACATGCCTCCTCCATTACCAGTGGAGTCTGTAATCCACCTGATGGACTGTGGCTTTGCACTTCCCAGGATGTGACAGTGGTCAACCCACCCACTGTAGAGACTTGAGAGACTGTGGCTTTGCACTCCCCAGGATGGTACAGTGGGCAAACCAACCACTGTAGAGACTTGAGAGACTGTGGCTTTGCACTCCTCAGGATGGTACAGTGGGCAATCCACCCACTATAGAGACTTGAGAGACTGTGGCTTTGCACTCCCCAGGATGGTACAGTGGGCATGGAGGCCCCTCGTGGATCTGGCGTCGTGGACTCATGTGGCTGAGGTGACCCCCTTCCCTTCCCCCTGAGGTGCGTGTAGTTTTATTATCTGATGCCCCAGCAGTGTTCTCTCCAATGGAATCGGGTCTCGTGTGTGGGCTTTGCCCATGTGTTTATGCACATTGGCCCACGGACAATGGAAAGAAAGCCAATATGTGCCGGACTTTTGGCCTATGTATATGTTGTTCATGTGGTTATATTTTTTATTTAGATATTTCATATTTCACTTAACTTCAAATATGCTATATTATACTTCAATTTTAATGATCAATTTATTTTGTCTTTGCATTATTCCGGGGGGTCTGGGGGGTGTCACTCTGACTTGTTGCTCCTCATTGGTGTGAAGGGATTGGGGGCGGTGGGGGGGTGTGTCGCGTATGTGTGTGCCCGTAACCTTTTCTCATCCCCCCTCCCCTGTGTCGTAGGTGCAGCACTCACCGTTGTCGTCTGCGCCGGCGTTCATGCTCCTGGTAGAGGAGCAGGTAGACAATAGCTGGAAGGATGTTTAATTCGGGTTCCATGCTGTCCAGAATCCTCGTGGAGTGTATAGAGGTGAGCATTTTCCCGTTCATAATCTGTTTCCGCTGTGTTTTTATCGCCGGGGGTCCCGACCCAGAAAAGGTGGCAGATTGGTGGGTCGTGCTAGTGTGGGCGGTACATTGTCTGCCGCCTGTCTGTTGGCGGTGAGCGCCGCGCTGTTTGTTTGTCCCGCCGTGGCGGTCGGAGTGTTAATGTGGCGGGCTGTGTTGGCGGTTCCCGCCAGGGTCAGAATTCCATTTTTTTGACCGCCTGCCTGTTTGCGGGTTGGCCGCCTCTTTAACATCGACCGCCAGGGTTGGAATGACCCCCTATGTAACTATAACATTTGTGACCAGTTTAGGTAGCTGTTGATGTGTCTCCACATAGCGGATTCTACTTTTCTGTCAAACATCACTTACTGTTGGTTCTGACTTTGCAACAGATACTGACACAGGGTCCTGTTCTGTTCTTGTGGCCTCAGATTGTGTTGCTGCCATGATGTAGACTGTTAGTGTAAGTGATGAGGGATTCTTATTGTGAAGGCAGGATTTCTTGCTCTAGCAGGATATTTTGCTTCTTCAATTTGCTCCCATGTGAAATTCCCTTTTTTGCAAGGTGTCAAGATCATGTAGTGTTCACCTCCAAATGGCACATGCTATTGAGGTAATCCATGTTTTGGAGACATCTGTTCTGAACACCTTGTTGACTAGTCCCTTATATATGTATGACAACAATCCGCTGTGCTTTTGCTTTGTTTTGACTGAATGAAATAGGGAACACATTAGCTCTTGTTCATTTCCAATGTACATTTCTAACCATTGAGTCAATCGATTTTGTAAAACTCATGATGAAGACTGAGGTGTAAGATTGCATGCCACAATAATAACAGCAACAATATTGTACTTTGTCATCCAAATAATTTATTACAAGAACACAAAACAAAGTAAAAATGTCCATAACAATGTTAATAAAGAAAACAAAAAAGTCTGTCATGGTGGATGAAAGTATAATGGTAGATCCAAAATTGTTTGTAGTCCAAAGTCCTAAATGTGTCCCACGAATAGTCCACAGAGTGAATAGTAGGCACAATGGAGGAAATTAGGATCTGTGTCTCTTTATGGTGGTGGTGGAGGTCTTGCCTTTTTTTCCTGGGTAGACAGATGACTGCCCCCTCAGGAAAGGGGTGGTAGGGGTGCAGTGACTGGGGTGGGGGTAGCTAGACCCTTATGTTGAAAGACCTCACTAGCTGTGTCTCTCTGTGGGGTTATTGACAAAGAGGTAGAGGGAACACAGACAGGGGCTGGTGGTATCGGGAAAGCCCTGCTCACATGGTGGTATATGTCAAAGAGAACCACAGTCAGGGAGCTCATTTTGTCATTGTGCTTACGGATTTCCAAAATGAGCTCCCTCTGCGCCTCCTTGATCTCCCAGAGCTCAGTTACTCCCTGGCTTATTACGTCTTGAAGTTGTTGGACTGCTCCTAAGGCTCAGTCGATAATGGTCTGGCTGACTAACACCCCAGAGTCCTCATGTAGTTGGCCCACAGATTCCCTCCCACAACACTTATCCCCACTGCCCTGAGACCTTGGAGCAGTGTGCCATATCCAACTGGGTCCTGGAAAAAGGTTGAGGCTGAGTGACTGGTAGAACAACCTCTGCCAGGACTGGGGGGTACAAGGTAGATGGTGGTATCCTTGGTAGAGAGGAAGTGGAGTTGTTCTGCTTCTGTGCTGGTGTTTCAGCTGGGGTGGAGATGTAGTTGTGTGCCGAGTTTGAGGCACTGGGGCTCTCTGGCCAGACAGACCAGATGGACCAGCTGACTCCAGTTCAACCGGCCTTACAGGAGTGGAGTCCTACTGAAGACCTGATCCTCGTCTGGAGTGGAGGTGTCTTGGGTGGCAGCTGATGTACCAGTGCTCCAGAGGGTTGGAGATGAAACAAATACAGAGAATACATAACTGATGTCTAGTTTGTGCATCCTATGTGCCTTTGCTTACAAATGGGGAAACCCAAAAAAGCAAAAAAAAGTTAATGGTATCATTAGCCCTTTGTGGGTTTTTCATATTTTAAACACATACAGGCTGATTTACACAGATGCATACTCCATTGATGGTTTTGAGGATATATCCTGTTAGGGAAAATGTTATTTCTGAAGTCTTCACTAAAGGTACCATACATTCAAGTAGACACAGTGTTGAGTATTTCAGAGTACTAGACCATTCCAAGGCCTAGCATGCCTAAAAACATTGTACAAACTGTGGTTCAACTTTATGTTGCAACTGGTTTTGGTCATCATGTGGACAGTGTGAAGTAAGTTGTGTGTGAATACAACTTCTTGCCACATTTCAGGGTAGTATATCTGGGATTCAATAGACTATGAAATATGTGAGCATTTTTTTAAATTTACTGTAGGTATGTGAAAGGGTCACCATGGTTGAGGGACACTTAAACTGACATTTTCATCCATTGCATGACTTGGTGTCTTTCACATACTCCTTTTTTGAGATGTGTCCACCTATGGAAGTAATGGAAGATGGAGCAATGTTGCCTTGCAATATTGTTTTGCAGGTACCAAAACAAGGCATCATGGTAGATATAGTCATCCGTTGACACCATAGACAATAGTTACGTAATTTGCACATATCATTTTCACTGTCTACAGTAGAGATGACCACACAGTTTAAACATACTTATGGGTATGATGTGAATCAGTGTAATAACCTACTTACAGGCTGTATACCTTCATGTGCATGTGGATGGAGTTCGGTACCTGTTTTTGTGGGAACAACAACATACATTGATCTAATGCAATGGGCTTAGCAAACACAAGGAGTTAGCCATGGGGAACAAAACACAATCTGACTTGACACATTGTTCATTGTGACAAAAGGGAGATACAACCATGCTGCAAGTAATTGATATGACACACAATATTAGTGAAGTTTGGAATTATATCAGTTTTGATCATGGTGTAGAACCATTCTAAATTCCACCTTTGGGGCAGGACTCCATTTGTGATTAGTGAGACATTGTTAAGTGCATCTTACCAGTCTGAACTCCACCACAAATTCCAGTCAGGCTTTCAATGAAGATGTAGGATCTGCAAGACCTTCTCCTCCCAGTGAAATAGTTGTAATAGTTGGCTGGGTGAACCACCACCAGTCTCAGGCTCTCCAAGTGACGCTTGGAGGCTAGGGAACTCAAGAACCCCTGCAGGTCAATCCAAATATTCCCAATCTCCTCTTGTGTGCGCAGGTTGATGGCTACAGCATTCACTATTCTGGACCATATTTGCCTTTTTGTCGAGATTGCTGTAATTTGGACTCTGGCTCCAAACAATTGTGGGTCTGCCTTAATAATTTCATCTACCATGACAAACAACTCTCTCACTTGAAGATGTGGATTTCTCCTCCATGCCATTGTGAAAATCAAAAAATGGTATTCTGAGCAGCTAGGGGTGGTGACAAACACAAAAGTATGGCAAAGAAATAAAACAGAGGGACAACAACACAAAATGTGAAAAAAATACAAGGGTCCTTCTTCTGTCTGTCTGCTTAAAAATGTTGGTCTTCTGTGGAATGGCAAAGGATCATAGTCTGAACTGGAATGTGTTTTATAGAGTGCTTTGCATGCGTTCACAATTGTCCAATATCCAACAGGTGTGAACTGTTGGCAGCCAGCCAATGGTCATAGCTATGGTCCAAAGCTGGATGGGTTCTGCAAAGGACTCCTGCCATCATGAGACCGCCGCTGCTACCCCGCCAGCATGGCTGTGTTATCTAAATAGACTTTGTGGGATCCCACCATCAAGTCGACAATGGTGGGCAGATCATCATCATTGGAGATGGTGTGTCAGCTGTGGGATGCAGGTGCCACAACAAAGTGCACTCTATCGACGCGGGTGGCGGCAGACCCTCCATAGATCTAAATAGGGCAGGTGGGCCACCATCAGCTTGATGGAGTACTTGGGCCAGCCACTGTGGTGGCTTGGCAGTGAGACAGTCAAGATCTGAATCCGACCCTTAGTGCCAGATTTATGAAAGTGGTGCTGCATCCAGTGCAGCGCCACTTTCATTGCACCCCTCAGTGCCCCCCTCCCTCCACCATCTGTGTGCCGAATTTAAAATATGTCACTCCATGGCACAGAGTAGGGGGCAATAGTGTCATCTTTTTTACGCCATAGATGTACTCTGCAGGAGTAGCACCAGAGAGCAACTACACAGGCACCTCAGGGGGAGGGAAAGGGGGGCACCTAAGCCACTTGAGTGCACAATGCCAAATCCACAAGGGGGCCTCTAGCCCACTGTTCAATCCTGGGGAGTGCAAAGCCACAGTCTCTCAAGTCTCTACAGTGGGTGGGTTGCCCACTGCCATATCCTGGGAGTGCAAAGCCACAGTCTCTCAAGCCTCTAAAGTGGGTGGTTTGCCCACTGCCATATCCTGGGGAGTGCAAAGCCACAGTCTGTCAAGTCTCTACAGTGGGTGGGTTGCCCATTGTTCAATCCTGGGGAGTGCAAAGCCACAGTCTCTCAAGTCTCTACAGTGGGTGGTTTGCCCACTGTTCAATCCTGGGGAGTGCAAAGCCACAGTCTCTCAAGTCTCTACAGTGGTTGGTTTGCCCACTATTCAATTCTGGGGAGTGCAAAGCCACAGTCTCTCAAGTCTCTACAGTGGGTGGGTTGCCCACTGCCATATCCTGGGGAGTGCAAAGCCACAGTCTCACAAGTTGGTGACAGTCTCCACTGGGTCTGGAGAGGTCATGGTGCCCAGAGTGTTTCATCCTGCCAAGGATTGGTGTAGTGGATGCTTTTCCCCACTGGTTCTGGAGGGGATTTGGTGATCAGAGTGCTTCATCCTGCCAAGGGTTAGGGTAGTGGATGCTTTTCTGCACTGGTTCTGGAGGGGGCTTGGTGCCCAGAGTGCTTCATCCTGCCAAGGATTGGTGTAGTGGATGCTTTTCTCCACTGGTTCTGGAGGGGGCTTGGTGCCCAGAGTGCTTCATCCTGCCAAGGATTGGTGTAGTCAATGCTTTTCTCCACTGGTTCTGGAGGGGGCTTGGAACCCAGAGTGCTTCATGCTGCCAAGGATTGTGGTAGTGTATGCTTTTCTCCACTGGTTCTGGAGGGCCCAGAGTGCTTCATCCTGCCAAGGATTGGGGTAGTGGATGCTCTTCTCCACTGGTTCTGGAGGGGGCTTGGTGCCAGGGGGTGCTTCATCCTGCCAAGGATTGGTGTAGTGGATACTTTTCTCCACTGGTTCTGGAGGGGGCTTGGTGCCCAGAGTGCATCATGCACCCCATGACGGACTCAGTTGCGTCAGTGCCCTTGCCGCTCATGGGCCAGCGGTGCTTGAGACGGCGGTGCCCTGTGCAGCAGTGCTTGAGATGGCGGTGCCCTGTGCAGCGGTGCCTGAGATGGCGGTGCCCTGTGCAGCAGTGCTTGAGACGGCAGTGCCCTGTGCAGCGGTGCTTGAGATGGTGGTGCCCTGTTCAGCGGTGCTTGAGACGGCGGTGCCCTGTTCCGCAGTGCTTGAGATGGCGGTGCCCTGTTCAGCAGTGCTTGAGACGGCGGTGCCCTATTTAGCTGTGCTTGAGATGGCGGTGCCCTGTTCAGCGGTGCTTGAGACGGCGGTGCCCTGTTCAGCGGTGCTTGAGATGGTGGTCTCCATTGCAGGGTCTCAGCTGCTGGCGGTTCTTCATGGCCCAGCGGGGCTTTTTGCTGGCGGTCCTTCATGGCCCAGCGGGGCTAGTGCTGGCGGTGGCCTCCTGGGAAGCTGGGCTTGTACTGGCAGTGGCCTCCTGGGCAGCTGTGCTGGTGCTGCGGTGGCCTCCTGGGCTGGTGGGCTGGTGCTGGCGGTAGCCTCCTGGTCAGCGGGGCTGGTGCTGGCGGTGGCTTCCTGGGCAGCTGGTCTGGTGCTGGAGGTGGGCTCCTGGGCATCGGGGATGATGGCGGTCTTCTCCGCCGTGCTGCTCTTCCCAGACTTGCCGGGTTTCTTGTGGCCCAGCCCCACCTTGGAAGGTGTCAGAGCTGACTCCACACTCCCACCGGGACCCCTGGGAGCGGCTTTGGTGGCTGGAGTCTTCCCCCTCTCCCGCCGGGCACTGGCCAACTTCTGATGCTTCACAGGTGGGGGACTGTCTGTGCTATGGCTCCGTGCCACACTGGCTACCCTGGTGGCCGGTGCACTCCAGATTCCGGTGACTACAGGCACCACTGGTCCCGGAGATGTTGTGGCGGAGGTGCTAGTTCGGGACCTATGAGATGGACGGGGTGGGGAGGTGTGGGAAAGAGGTCAAGGTTGGCCAGGAAAAGTTTTTTGGACACACTGGGACGGGTAGCTGGAGGGGGTTTGGGAGTGGAGGAAGAGGTGGTGGTTGTAGAAGGTGTAGGTTTGGTGACTTTGGGTGCAGGTGCATGTGCTGGAGGCTGTCATGAGGTGGATGGCTGTTGGGTGGGTGTGTGCCTGCGTTTGTGTATCTTGGGAGTGGGCGTCATGGACACACTGGGAGAGGACGCGGGACGTGTGAATGGTAGTGGGGTGGTGACTGCACGTGAGCGGGGTGTGGTGGTGGGTGTGCTGGAGAGGGACGTAGTGGCTGTAGAGGTAGTGAATGCAGGTGTGAGTGTAGACGAGACTGGGAGGGAGGAGGGAGACGAGGAGGAGGGGGACACAGTGGAGGCAGTGGATGTTGGTGTGTCTGCATGTGTGTGATGCTTGCGTGAGTGCCTGTGGGATGTGTGGTAATTATGTTTGCGTGAGCTTCCCTTGTGTGTTGAGTTGTGTGCATGTTGGTTTGTAGGTGTGCCTGGGATAGGCTGAGGTACAGGGGATTGGGTCGGGGTGGAGGAAGTTGGAGGGGGGAGGCTAGAGACGGGGACAATGGCTGCCATCAGTGCTGAGGCCAGAGTCTGAAAAGCTTGCTGAAGGTTCGCCTGACCAGAATGAATGCCCTCCAGGAATGCATTGGTTTGTTGCAACTGCCTCTCTACACCCCGGATGGCATTCAAAATGGTAGACTGCCCAACAGTGAGGGACCTGAGGAGGTCAATGGCCTCCTCACTGAGGGCAGCAGGGGTGACTGGGGCAGGGCCTGAGGTGCCTGGGGCGAAGGTGATGCCCACCCTCCTGGGTGAGCGGGCAAGGGGCAACGGCTGAGGGGCTGCTGGGAAGGCGGTGCTGGTATGGGGGGTGGCAGCAGTCCCTGTAGATGCGGGGGGCACAGATGTTGCCGCCACACAAGGGAGCTCCCATCAGAAGACGAGTCCATGTTGCTGTTGTCAGCTCCTGTCCCCGCCGTGGAGCTCCCCTCGTCCTCTGTCCCACTGGTGAACTCTCAGTCCGTAGTCTCGCCCTCCAGGGCCATGTGGGATGCAGCTCCCTCGTGCCACTGCTCCTCCACCTGATGATGCTAATGCACACAAGAACAGGGAGACCACAAAAAGGGGGGTAAGACAGAAGAAAGACAAGTAATTGGCAGACACAACAGACACAGAAGCCCCCTGCACTAAGCCGCGCTCTTGGAGTCCACTGTTCAATTCCTGGGAAATGGCCTACAAGGCTATGGACGACATCTGCACACATAGATGACACAGGGGCATGAGTAGGTGTACTTGACACTCTACAGAGGTAGGGTGGGGTGCCACATGGCCTGCCTTACGGAGGGGCATTGCCTACGGAATTCGCCCTGGCCTAGGGAAACCCACAGCCCACCTCCCCCACACAGACACCTCCACTGCGCGCAAAGTCACCAGAATGAGAGTGTACTCACCCCCTTGTGGCTGCTGTGATGCCCTCAAGCACCAACTCCGGGTAGGCCACCACCAGGATCCTGAACATCAGGGTGGTCATGGTGCGACGGGCACCCCTCCCACATTGGGAGGCCATCCCAAGCTGAGCCTCGGCCGTCTTCTTGCTCCAGCGACGAATTTCCTCCCATCTTTTCCGGCAGTGGGTGCTCCATCTGTGGTAGAACCCCAGGGTCCGGACCTCCTTGGCGATGGCACGCCAAATATCTTTTTTCTGGTGGGCACTGACCTACATGAAATGTACAGGGGAAAAAGAGAAGTCATTACCAGCTGCACCGTCAAAGTGATTGGCCCCCATCCCTACCCATGCCATGTGGCACATGCATTCACCGTCTTTCATGCACGCACCACTCTCCCCCTCTTCCTTCTTACATCCAGCCCTCTCCACACAGGCATAGTCCATACAACATGCTCCCTGTGTACTTACCTGTTTGTCTGGAGGACCGTAGAGTAGCGTGTACTGGGGGAGGACCCCATCCACAAGCCTCTCCAACTCCTCTGATGTGAAGGCAGGGGCCCTTTCAACAGACACTCAAGCCATTGTCTCTTCCAGACCGAGGTCACAGCAGCACTAGCAGTGTAGGTCCTCTCCTGTCGAAGATCAGGTATTGAATAATTCAACAGATAGAAAATGGCGGTCACGTCCGTGGCGGTGAGTACCGTCACCGCCGGCGTACATCGTCGTTTGCTCCTGGGATCCATAGGGTCCAATGTTAACCAATGCAGCACTGCGCCGCGGTCTTTGACCGCCTACCGCGACGGTGTACAACGCCAGCGCAGTTACCTCACATCCCATTGTCCCACTTTACAGGTCAGGCAGCCGCCATTTCAGGGGCCCACATGGATTCATTTCCAGCTGCGTCACACATACCTAGGCCTAGACTCAACACACATACAGGACACCTTTTGTGTGTGATTGGTGTCCTGGGTAAACTGTGGGTACATACCTCTGAGTTGTTTGACTCTGTCATCGCTATTGTCCTTCATAGGCACCGTCCGCTGGGACATTTGAGGAGATGGCGGCATCCTCCAGTGTACTGACCGTTGGTGGACCTGTCGACAATGGAGGAGCGACATGTGATTATCACATACAGGCTTGACCGTGCCACAATCCAGGAACTGTGTACCCAGTTGGAGCCAGACCTGATGTCAGCAATCCGCCATCCCACAGGAATCCCCCCTCAAGTGCAGGTGCTGTCAGTGCTCCATTTCCTTGCAAGTGGGTCTTTTCAAACAACAGTGGCCATAGCATCAGGGATGTCCCAGCCTATGTTTTCCAACGTATTGTCCAGAGTGTTGTCTGCCCTTCTGAAACACATGCGGAGCTACATCGTTTTCCCTCAGATGGAGGATTTGCCTACAGTGAAAGGGGATTTTTATGCCCTGGGACACATCCCCAACATCATAGGTGCCATTGATGGGACCCATGTGGCTTTGGTTCCCCTCCCACAGGAGTGAACAGGTGTACAGAAACCGGAAGAGTTATCTTTCTATGAATGTACAGATGGTATGTTTGGCAGACCAGTACATCTCCCATGTGAATGCCAAGTTCCCTGGCTCGTGTAGACACCTACATCCTGCGTAATAGCAGCATCCCTTATGTGATGGGTCAACTTCAGAGGCACCGTGTGTGGCTATTAGGTGAGCACCTGGAGGCAAATCAGTGGGAATGTTTGTCTGGGTCTGGGGATATCCCTCCAGGTCAGTGCGTGTCTAACAGTTGTCCCTCACCATTTGCAGGTGACTCTGGTTACCCCAACCTGTCATGGCTACTGACCCCAGTGAGGAATCCCAGGACAAGGGCAGAGGAACGCTACAATGAGGCCCATGGACGAACTAGGAGGGTGATCGAGCGGACCTTCGGCCTCCTGAAGGCCAGGTTCCGGTGCCGCAGGTTCTTACTGACCTGGATAGTCAGGCTGCCTGCTTCAGGGCCTGACGCATCTTCCTGAGGTGGTACAGGTGTTCCTCTGAAGATGGTTATGCCATCCAGGAATAGGAGGAGCATCAACCTAAATTAAAAGTGGGTCTCAGGGGCAGAGAATGCAGACGTCTTGTTGACCCTCTCAATCAGAGTAATCTGTCACATCAAAAGTGCTGAGGAAATTGGCAGCACCCAACCTGTCAATGAGTTCATAAGGTCAGGAGATGGAGTGTGCATCATTTATCATCATGGAGTTGAGTCCCCTGTAGTCCACACAGAATCTAAGTTCTGCAGTGCAGCCGGTGGGACATCCTTGGGTATCAGCACCATGGAACTAGACCAGGGACTTCTGGAGGGCTCGATCACTCCTAACACCAGCATCTTGGAGACCTCTTCCTTGAGACTGACTCTCACCTTATCTGGCAGCCTATCAATATTATTTTTAATGGGCAGACTCTCTCCAGATGGCATGGGTGTATAAATGTGTGAGCCCAGGGGTGAGAGACACAACAAGGAAAACTGTCCCAGCAATTGGCGACAGTGACTCTGTTTCTCTGAGGTTAGAGAAGGGGAGATTTCAACACTCACCACTGACCCATCATGCTCTTAAGCAAACAGAAGGGCAAGGTGAGATTCACTCACCTCTTCCACCCTTTCATGAATCACCAGAAGCATGCTGAGTTCAGACCTCTTGAAGTGGGGTTTCAGGCAGTTTATGTGGAGCACCCTTAAGTGATTTCTAGGACTCTTGGGATCCACCAGGCATGTGAACTACCCCTTCTACTCCTTCACCTCATGAGCCTGTCCAGTAGTCATGGAGAGCTCAAGATCCACATGCTCCACAAACCACACCTTCTGGCTGGTTGAAATGCTGCCTGAGTTGTCTGAGTTTCATAACTTTTTGACTGGCTTCAAGATTCCTTTTCACCTTTTTTCCTGAAGAAGTGCATCTTGTTGTGGGATGCCAGCATATAGTTAATCACATCCACCCCTCTCTTACACGGATGACAGATCCCCTGACACAGTGACTACCGAGGAGTTCAAAGAGCCTAAACCCAATCCCCTTCTGTGGCATCTCCCTGTAGGCAAACAGCAGGCATAGCAGGAGGATGCCCCACTTACATCTCATGGGCTCAGGTAGGTGCATTATCATGCCTTTGAGGGTCTTGCAGAATCTCTCCACGAGCCCATTGGTTTTCGGACAATAGGGTGTGGAGAATTTATAAGTCACTCAGCACTCATCCTACATTGAATTCATATACGATGACTTGAAGTTAGTGCCTCTGTCAGACACTACCTCTATGGATAAATCTCCATCAGGGCCCTCACCACTGCAGGTGCAGTCACCAACCTCAGAGAGATGACCTCTGAGTAGAGAGTGGTATTGTCCACTAAGACCAGGATGAACCTGTTGCGTAAAGCTGTTTGTGGATCCAAGAGACCAACAATGCAGATACTCACCCTCTCAAAGGGAGTGCCAGTGACAGGTAATTCTGTCAGGGGAGCTGTGAGCTTTTCCATAACTTCCCAGGTGTCTGGAAGGTAGACAGAACATCCAGGACATCTGAGGCTGTGTTTCATCCAGAGAGAATAGAAATGGGCAACAAGCCTGGTGAAGGAATTGTCTTGCCCTAGAAGTTTTGCCAGCAGGGTATCATAAGCTCACCCCATTAGGGGTGACACTGGAAGACCACCAGCACACAGGCCGCCTCAGGTCCAGGAACCTTAGGCTCACTGTCTAGTAGGTCATTCTCCCAATAAAAAGGTGATCTCCTGAGGTATCACCTGTTGCCTGGGCCTCAGTTTGCCACCTCAAGCCCTCTGAAGTGGGGTACTCTCTCTCTATGCTTTGAAGAATTCCTCCCTGGTGAGCCATACCCTGAATTTGCCAGGCAGAATGCTCAGGCAGTTCACCCAAGGAGGCAATATCTCCCCGGGAGGCTGTGAGCATCCTCCTCAGGTGCCCCATCAGCCTGGACTGCTGCACTTATTCTACGTGGTAGTAACCTGGGCCATTTTATGAGGCTCCAAGTACACTTGACTCCCTTCTTGGGCAGTCATGAAGCTTGTGGTTATACAGATTAATTCAAGCAAACCCAACATTTCCAAGCTCCTGAGCTCCATTTCCTTCCAGGTAGTGTGCTCAAGCTCAGTTTCCAAAAGATAATCTACAGGAATGGAAGGACTCTCAGCTTCTTTTCGAGAACCTGAGACTCACTCCCACTCAAAGGGAACCATACCCACCAGTAGATGTCTGTGACTATGACTTGGTTGAATGTATTAGGTTGGACCTGTTCTGAGGACCACAGCTGACAACTTACAGTAGTCATGCTAGCTCCTGTGTCCCTCAACGCCTCCACCCATTTCCCTTTAATGGTGACCCACTGCCAAAACGTGAAAGTATTTTGCGGGTATGTGGGCTTTTGGCACCATCTCTTTACTCCAGGGACACTCGGTTACCTCAATTTGCTCCCTGCTGGGACCACATCTTCCTCAAGTGGTACACTTACCATCCAGGCAGTTGCCCACTGGTAGGGGGCTATGGCCTCTTGGTTCATTTTGTGTCTCCCTCGAATTGCCCACATTTTTAATACTAAGTACATTGGGGGACAAACATCAGAGTCTGTTTATTACAGATTCCCCCTTCCTTTGAACTGGACTGGTTAACACTGTTCTCTTGGGAACTATTTGGGGAGCCACTTGAGAACCTCTGACTATCTATTAGGGAGCCCCATTAATGCCTTTTTGGACATTCTGGCACTGACCCAGAGGTCAGATCCCCAGCAAATGTCCTGGGTTCTTTCAGCTTGCTATCCACTAGGCACGGCTCTGTAAGCCATATATTGAGCATGTGCTCCCTAAGAATCAGGTTGTACAGCCCATTGTAATCATTAGCTTTGCTGCCCAACACCCAGCCATTCAGTGCCTTGTTAAAGTAGTCCAGGAAATCTACCAAAGACTGATTGGAGAGTTTGTGGCTGTCCCTGAATCTCTGGAGATATTTTTCAGGGACTAGTCCAAATGTAGCTAGGAGAATTGCTTTCATGGAGGTGTACCTGATTTGGTCCTCTACTTCTAGTGACAGAAGAGAATCCTCCCCACTGGAGGCATATGCTGCCACAAAACATCCCACAAGTGTTCCTCTGGGATTTTGTGTACTCTGAGAGTCACCTCATAAGCTGAAAGCATTTATCAATGTCATCTTCCACCAAATAACTGGGTCCATGTCTTTGAGCATAAGGACCTTCTTGTCCCCTTCAGACACTGATGAACGTATTTATTAGAAAGTCGTACAGTGCAGCAAGTCACCTTGCTGCACTGCATGACAGGGAAAGGGCAGGAATGCACTGTATTTAAAAGAATACAGCACATTCCTGCCTTTTCCTTGCACTGGCACAGTTGTGGCTGCCTAGCGCTGACACCGGCACCCTTACACCATGGTGCAAGGGTGCCTGCATTGTAAGAAGGATTGTTTTTGTGCAGGAAGAGGCACCTTCTTGCACAAAAACAATCCAGTGAGGCATTTCCTCTTTCTATGTGTGCTGCAGAATGTTACAACTAAAAAAAGTATATGGAAAAAAAAGGAGAATTAAGTATATTTCTCCTTCCTACTCCTCACTTGGGGAGATGCAGCAGTTTGATGCATTTCCAGGTCTGCCACTTCTGGCAAACCTTGGATTGAGTCACACTCCATATGTATTGCGTAGGAACACCCACACAACACCCATGGAATGCCTCCCTGGGGCAAAGTAACCCAAAGGTGGCTTTGCTTGGTTTGAAAATACACATTTTGCAAACATCACATTGCCTGTTGCAAGAGTGACAGAACTCCCTGACCATGAGTGTATGCTGCCACCATTGCTGCTGGAATATGACTGCTTGGCTTTGAGTTTCTGCTCCTTGAGACTCCTCTCATGAGCCATTTCTTTTTTCTTTTCCAGAACCAACTTCCTCACCTTCATTTTGAGTTAGGCCATCTGTAAACAGAACTCCAACTCTGCCTTCCTGTTTGCCAGCTCCTCTGTGGACAGCCTATGTGCTTCCTGCTATGGCAAGGAATTCTAAATTAGGAGTTGCTTCACCCTGCTCCACTGAAGGTGTTGTTCCAGGGCTGATGCCCAGGTCCTGATCCTGCTCGTCTATAGCATCCTCATTATCATGTTTCTCTGCAGCTGTCAACAGCTTGCAGACCTCTCCCCAGGGCCTCAGAGCTTTCTGTAGCTCTGATGTTTTGGTGTCCTCATTTATTTCTTGTCCCTTTTCCTTGCAGAGCTGTTTACATTTCAACGTTGGCCAGCTCAATCTCCATTACTGCAGGTATGGTTTCAGACAGTCCAGTGGAAACAAGGGTAGATTTTATATGAAAAAAAGAAGCCAATCAGGTGGAATTTGAAAAAAACTTGAAGTGGTCTCAAGTTATTTATACAGGATGGTAGTGTAACACAAGAATTACTGTATGACACTGCACAAATACAAGTCCAGATCCTCACCGCTTGAACACCAGTGTAAGAAATTGGGTTACTGGTTGAGAGAGATGAAACCCTACTCAAGCAGCAACCACAATCCTTGTGAAGATCACGGCATAAGAAAACTTCAAATTAATCTATACTCAATTGTTTGGCATAGAGCAGTAAGGCTTAACCTGGAGGCAATGTGTAAATTATTTGTGCAACGCTTCAAACAGTGAAACAGTTAAAACACACCACAAAATAATACTACTCAGCTTTGAAAAATAGAGTCAATTTTAATCACCAAAATGACAAAAATTCAATTGTTGGAAATTCGGATATGCAGGGTTGAATAGTTCACTGAAAACAGTGCCAAAATCCAAAACGCACCAGCTGTGGATATCTGGTTGTGCCAAACAGAACAAGAACACAAGTTCAGTCCAACGCAGATTTACAGGATGAATGCAGGGGCCAAGTTAGGCCTGTTAAAAAAATTACCTTAGGTCCTGGTTGCTGAGTAGTTAGAGGTGTAGAGCTGTGATGTGATGCCCTGCAACATTGTTGAGGATCCCGTTGATGAGGGCTTGCAAAGCGAAGTTCAATGTTGAGGATACGTGGAACAGTTGAGGTGATGAGTCTCTTCCAATGACCTGTGAGGCTGTAATGGGAGAACCTGCATTGTCATCAAGGCTGCTGTTGATGAGAGATTTTGCAATGTGAGGGACTGCATTGGGAAGCTTTGCACAGGCTGCAATTACGATGCAAGCTGCAAGGTCAATATGGAGTCCTTCGCTTTGGGAGCACCCATACAGCAGATGTGGTGCATTGGTTCTACTCATGTTTGCTGGGTCCACAGAAGGGCTGACAAAGCCCCTATAGACCTACTACAAAGGTTCCTGGACTGAGGTGGCACCACTTGGCAGGTAGGACTCATAGATGGCAGAGGCCAGATGCTGAGTTCAAAGTGGATGGCGCCTTCTGTCCATCAGGCTCTCGTCACTTTGTGGTCCAGGGTGCAAAAGATACAGTTCCAGTCCTACTCATCCAGGCAAGTGGGCAGCAGGTGAGCACAGCAGGGCACCAGTTCCTTCAGAGCAGCAGTCCAACAGAGTTGCAGTGTTTTTTCAGCTGCACAGTAGTCCTTCCTTGTAGTTCTGAAGTGTACTGAAGAGGTGCTGTCCAATATTTACACCAAATGCCCTTCTTTTGGAAGGTGGAAGAAGCTTCTAGAGGATTCCCTTTGAAGTCTCTAGACCCCTAGGCATCCTCCCATCGCTGTCCTGGTCCATACTAAATACAGGGGCTATAAAGCTGACTGTCATGTTTCATTGACGCTGCTTTTTTCTTATAGGAACTATTCGAGATTTCACAGTAAATTATCATAATCCCATTATCTAATGCCTTGTAGAAACTCACAATAGCTTTTTGAGTCTCTCATGTCCTTCTTCATTGACAAAACTGCCAAACTTAAGACCAGTATGAAACCTTCCATTTCATTCCCTGGACTTTCCCAATCCAAGTCTCTTGTGGGATGAAGATGCAGTACTAACTGAAAATACCACTAACAAGATGATTTCAGTTCAAACTTGTTGCTACCACTATAAAACCTTGCAATGCAAAAATTATCAAACTTAGACAACACGGATCAGCATTCATTAATTCATCCTTGCTGACAAGCTTCTTCCCAAACAAACTTAAACATGCTACTGTCACAACAATCATCAAGAACACTATAATTATTCACACTGTCCTAAAAGACCAGTATCATGCCCCCTAACATTGCCAAAATATTGGAAATGGTTGGCACTGCCCAAAGTTCTGACTAGAAGCAACCATACTCATCAATGTCCTCCAATCAGATTTGAGACCCTGTCAAGGCACCAAATAGCCCTAAAGAACATGAGGAAAAAAATCTTCTCTGCCAGGTACAAGGATGAATGTTGTGCTCTGACTCTCCTGGAAATGTAGGCCACCTTAGAAATGGTCAAATATTCTTCTATCTCTATACCGATTACTGATCACATTTGGAGTAGGGATTGTCATACTCCATTAGCTTAAATAACGTCTTTCACACTGCACACACCAAGTATATCTTGAGTCTTTCTTATCTAAAGCACTCCTCTCGTCTATGGGGTTCTCCAAGAATCATCCACCTCATTAGCTCACTTCATCAATTTCATGAGACATATTATTCCTAAACCACCACAATATTGTCCACCATATGTAATGATTTATGAATTCCAAGTAAACTTGAATGCAAAGTTAACGTGCCCTTCTGCCTTCAACAAGGACATTCATGGATGGCTCTGCATGAATTAAGCAAAAACTGAGATCTTACTCATTGACCCTGAACAATTTGAGCATCTCTCTCTGAGCACTCCTCCCAGCCGTTCCAGCTGCAGTAGAAAACATTGAGTTATTTTCAACCCTGAACTATCTCCTCCCAGATGTAACTCTGTGAGCAAAATGTGTTCTTCCACTTCCATCACCTCCTTCGGGTGCTCCCACAATGACAGTAGCCCTTTCTCGATTAGACTACTGCAATGAAGTCTTTGGATTATGACTCTACAAAGAACATGAAACATCGGGACCTCACTCATCTACTCAGACCATCCCAGGTCTATATTGTTGCCCATCAAACAAAGAACTGATTTTGACATTCCCTACCTTTCTCAGAAAGCCTAGCACTATCCTACTCCATCCTAACTTTTCAACATGTTAATTCCATATCACCTGATAAAATGACATGTTCCACATCAGAACTCACTCACACTACTCCAATCAAGATTGAAATGGCATGGGGGCAGGACCCTGCACCATCAAGACTCCTCCCTTTTGAACTCTCTGCCACTGAATACGTGCAATGTTACTGTCAGCAGACAGTAACATTGTTACTGTCTGCTGTTAATGTTAAAGAAACATTGGGGGTTATTACAACTTTGGAGGAGGTGTTAATCCGTCCCAAAAGTGACGGTAAAGTGACGGATATACCACCAGTCGTATTACGAGTCCATTATATCCTATGGAACTCGTAATACGGCTGGTGGTATATCCCTCACATTTGGGACGGATTAACACCTCCTCCAAAGTTGTAATAACCCCCATTGTCTTCCAAAACGACTGAAGACACATCTCTTATTCCAAGCATTTGAAACCTGAATGACTTCACACTCGACTGTAAAAGCCCAAATGACTGTCCAAACTAGAAATATTTGTGATGGACTGAGATTTAAAATTAGATTTTTTTAAACCAATCTCATTACATTTATATGATTACCATAGGACATGTTTCATCACTGGTATTATTTTATTACTGGTGCAAAATGTTTGTGATCTTTCTTTTTAGTGGAACCCTGGTGAGGAGTATTAACCCCTGCAATATTACTTGTGACAGGTTGTTGGTATTTCGTGCATATAGAATTGAAAGAAAACAGTGTTTACTATTTATTAGCACAAGCAATATGTTGCTACACCGGCCCTGAATGATGGCATCTCCAAAGAAATGATGACTAATGCTTTAGATTTACAATCATAGAATGCATGCCAGCTGTCTTTTCACTGTAGATGCAGCTTTACATGAAATTGTTTTCCTCATAAATGTTAACAGCAAGTGCACATTATTGACAAAAAACATATTCTTCATGCAAATCCACAAATTAAAAAGCAATTTTCCTTATATTCACAAGGTGGTTGATTTCAGTTCATCTTCAAAGCCTTGATTGGCTTAATTTCTGGATAAATGGAAATAGAAAATCTGAGTTTAGAAGCAGATTTTATTTTCGTGGAGACTATCATATCTTGACAGCTTTAAATGACTATGGGGGTCATTACAACATTGGCGGTAAAAGCCGCTTACCGCCATGCAGAAGACTACCAATACACCGCTGCAGCCGCGGAATTCCGCCACAGCTAATATGACACACATCTCGGAATCCGCCGAAACTCAGACACCCACACAAGTTCGCTGCACCAAAGGTCAGTGATAAACTGGCGAAAACAAAACCTCCACCGTCACGCCAACAGAAACACGCCAATGCTATCACGACCTACGAATCCACGCGGCGGTCTTTCAACCGCGTATTCCATTGGCGGTACACACCGCTGCGCTCAAAATACACACATATCTCCAAAACACTGCCACATTGGACAAACCAAAATACACACACCTGATACACATACAAACACCCGTCCCACACACCAAACACAATATAAAACACACACCCACATCACCCACAAACCTCTACGACAAAAAATTAGAGACGAAGGCGACAGAGAGATAGCACAGCAATAGGCAACCCCACCACACAGAGGCACACGACACCATCACCCACACAACATCCACGCACAAAACACCACTCACCACTACACATCACCACATACACCCCACACACATCACCTACACCACCCCAAGGCACGCCAAAGACACCCCAGGTTTTCAGGGGAGGAGCTCAGGGTCATGGTGGAGGAAATCGTAAGGGTAGAGCCACAGCTATTTGGATCACAGGTGCAGCACACCTCTATAGCTAGGAAAATGGAGCTATGGCGGAGAATCATCGACACGGTCAACGCAGTGGGACAGCACCCAAGAAATCGGGAGGACATCAAGAAGAGGTGGAACGACCTACATGGGAAGGTGCGTTCAGTGGTCGCCAGGCACAACATCGCGATTCAGCGGACTGGCGGCGGACCCCCACCTCCTCCCCCACAACTAACAACATGGGAGGAGCAGGTCTTGACCATTATGCATCCAGAGGGCCTCGGAGGAGTCGGTGGAGGAATGGACACTGGTAAGTCTAATCTTAACTATCATATCCCCCACCCTACCTGCATGCTATCACACACCCTCACCCCTCCCCTATCACTCCAACTCCTCACTAATGTACTAATAACACAAACCACACATACCAACACCAAGCCCTGCATGACACAACAAAGCATGGACACCCATCACTAAAGCATGCCCACTTCACATACCCATTACAACCCCTTAACCATCATCACACAAGCCCCCACACAGGAATGCTAGCACAGGGGTACACGCACACCCACCCATTGCACACCATGAGACACACAGATGCAATAATCATGCTTTTACACCCCTGCAGGACCACTACCTAACGCCACCAGACAGGAGGGTCCAGACATCTCCACCCCACCCACAGAAGAGGCCCACAGTGGTGACAGCAGCTCTGGCCAACTGGATCCAGATGACCATCCCGGACCATCGTGGGCCTCGGGACAGTCGTTTCCCCTTGCACAGGCACAGCCCAACACTGACCTTCCACCCTCTGGTAACACCAGCACATCACCCACCCAGCAGGCCCAACCCTCCTTACCCAGGACATGTCAATCAGCTGTGTGTGCACCACTACAGGGAACCCAGGATAACCCACCACCCCAACAACAACAGAGACCTGGGGGCAGTGGCAGTGGGCACACGGTCCAGGGGACGGAGGCACAGCAACACAGGGGAACTGGGATGGCTGCTGTGCGACAGGGGGCAGACAGGCCCAGGGAACCCACTCTCCACGAGGCCCTCTCCTCCATCATGGGAGCCTACCACCACTCCCAGGAGACGATGGCTACGGTCCTGGCCAAGTTTCAGGAGACCCAGCGCATGCAGGACGAACAGTATTTGGGGTTCAGGGAGGAGCTCAGAACCATCAGCTCTGCCCTGTGCACCATCGTAGGGATGCTGAAGGACGTACAGAAGATCATGAGGGGCACCGTGGCACTCCAAGGGGCCCCTGACACTAGCCTGGATGATGAACTGCCCACCACCTCCGCCGGCGCTTGTGGACAGGACGCCCCGCCACAGGACCACCACACAAGCACCCCACCCCCTGCAGATGGACAACCACCCCGCAAGCAGTCCCTGAGATCCAGGAACAGGACAGAGCACGATGGCAAGACCCCCACCAAGAAATGAGACCACCCTGATAGTCATCCCATTGTCCCACATTGTTACCCTGTACAGATTGGAACTGCCCCAGCTCCACTTCCTATGCCCATATGAGCAGTGCACCTGTGAGACTAATAGACTGGACTCTGCCATGGACATTCCTCCACCATCACCCATCACCATTTTGCCACCCCCTCCAATAATTAGCACTTCAATAAACACCCTTGAACCACAAAACAATCTGGAGTCAGTCTGTGATTTTGGAAATGTGTATTATCTATGACAATGACAAAATCAGTAAAAAAATGTAATGTCAAAATACCTATGTAACACATCACAAGCCCATGAAGGATGCAAGCTGATGACACACGTTGGTAACCACACCTGTGAAACCATAATGGAAATGTACCACTCAGTTAGCAAATACTTCTTCAAATTGACAGACATAATAGAGGTAGAAGTGTGAAAGTAAATATAATAGTAAAAAAATTATTCTCACCTGTGTGTCACTGGAAATATTGCTGTATGACAGAGTCCCTGTTATCACTGTCTTCTTCCTCTGCTTCCTCCTCATCACTGTCCACAGGCTCCACAGCTGCCACAACACCGTCATCTGGACCATCCTCCTGCAGAAAAGGCACCTGGCGTTGCAAAGCAAGATTGTGCAGCATACAGCAGGCGATGATGATCTGGCACACCTTCCTTGTTGATTAGAATAGGGAACCATCTGTCGTATGGAGGCACCTGAACCTGGCCTTCAGGAGGCCAAAGGTGCGTTTGATCACCCTCCTAGTCCGCCCATGGGCCTCATTGTAGCATTCCTCTGCCCTGGTCCTGGGATTCCTCACTGGGGTCAATAGCCATGACAGGTTGGGGTAACCAGAGTCCCCTAATAGCCACACACGGTGCCTCTGGAGTTGACCCATCACATAAGGGATGCTGCTATTCCGCAGGATGTAGGCGTCATGCACTGAGCCAGGGAACATAGCATTTACCTGGGAGATGTACTGGTCTGCCAAACATACCATCTGTACATTCATCAAATGATAACTCTTCCGGTTCCTGTACACCTGTTCACTTCTGTGGGGGGGGGACCAAAGCCACATGTGTCCCATCAATGGCACCTATGATGTTGGGGATATGTCCAAGGGCACAGAAGTCACCTTTCACTGTAGCCAAATCCTCTACCTGAGGGAAAACGATGTAGCTCCTCACGTGTTTCAGCAGGGCAGACAACACTCTGGACAATACGTTAGAAAACATAGGCTGGGACATTCCTGATGCCATGGCCACTGTTGTCTGAAATGACCCACTTGCTAGGAAATGGGGGGGATACCTGTGGGATGGCGGATTGGTGACATCAGATGTGGTTCCAACTGGGTACACAGTTCCTGGATTGTGGCACGTTCAAACTTGTAGGTGATGATTAAATGTCGCTCCTCCATTGTCAACAGGTCCACCAGCGGTCGGTACACCGGAGGATTTCGCCATCTCCTCACATGTCCCAGCTGACGGTGCCTAGGAAGGACAACAGCGACCACAGAGTTAACCAATTCTGAGGTATGTACCCACAGCTACACAGAACACGACACAAAATTAAAAAATCTTCCTGTATGTGTGTTGAGTCCAGGCCTAGGTATGTGTGACGCAGTTGTAAATGAAGCCATCTGAATGCCTGACCTCTAAAGTGGGACAATGGGATGTGAGGTAATTGCGCTGGCGTTGTACACCGTCGCGGGAGGCGGTCGAAGACTGCGGCGCAATGATGCATTGGTTAACATTGGACCCTATGGGTCCCAGCAGCCAATGACGAAGTGCGCCGCGGACGTGACCGCCATTTTCTATCTGTTCAATCACTCGATACCTGATCTTCGACAGGAGAGGACCTACACTGCAAGTGCTGCTGTGACCTCGGTGTGGAAGAGACAATGGCACGTGCGTCTGGGGAAAGGGCCCCTGCCTTCACTGCACAGGAGTTGGAGAAGCTCGTGGACGGGGTCCTCCCCCAGTACACGCTACTCTACGGTCCTCCAGACCAACAAGTGAGTACATAGGGTGCAAGTTGTATGGGCTATGCCTGGGTGGAGAAGGGTGGATGTAAGTAGGAAGGGGGCAGAGTTATGCGAGCATGAAGGACTGTGAATGCATGTGCCACATGGCAAGGGTAGGGATGTGGGCCACTCACTTCGACGGTGCAGTTGTTAATGACTTCTCTTCTTCCCCTGTACATTTCGTGTAGGTCAGCGCCCGCCAGAAGAACGATATTTGGTGTGCCATCGCTAAGGAAGTCCGGACCCTGGGGGTCCACCAGAGACGGAGCACCCACTGCTGTAAAAGATGGGAGGACATTCGCCGCTGGAGCAAGAAGACGGCGGAGGCTCAGCTGGGGATGGCCTCCCAACGTGGGAGGGGTGCCCGTCGCACCATGACCCCTCTGATGTTCCGGATCCTGGCCGTGGCCTACGCGGAGTTGGATGGGCGCATGAGGGCATCACAGCAGACACAAGGGGGTGAGTACACTCACATTCTCATGACTTTGCGCGCAGTGGAGGGGTCTGGGTGGGGGAGGAGGGCTGTGGGTTTCCCTAGGCCAGGGCGAGTTCCGTAGGCTAGGCCCCTCTGTAATGCAGGCAATGTGCCACTCCACCCCACCTCTGTAGAGTGCCAAAAACAGGTATACATGCCACTGTGTCATCTATGTGGGTAGATGACACTCATAGGCAAGTAGGACATATCCCAGGAACTGCATCTGTAGAGGCCAAGAGCACGGCGTAGTGCAGGGGGCAGCTGTGTCTGTATTGTCCGCCAACGGTAGCGGTAAGCCATGCACTCAACCTGTCTTTCTTCTGTTTCCCCACCCCTTTTTGTGCTCTCCCTGTTCTTTTGTGCATCAGCATCATCAGGCGGAGGTACAGGGGCACGAAGCACGAGGGGGCTGCATCCCACATGGCCGTGGTGGGCCACACCACGGACTCCGAATACATCAGTGGGACGGAGGGCGAGGGGAGCTTCACGGCGGTCAGTGGATCAGCAAACAGCGACACGGACTCGTCCTCTGATGGGAGCTCCCTTGTGGTGGCGGCACCATCTGTGCCCCCCACTTCTACAGGTAAAGCTGCCACCACCTCTACCAGCACCGCCCTCCCAGCAGCCCCTCAGCCTTTGCCCCGTGCCCGCTCATCCAGGAGGGTGGGCATCACCTTCGCCCCAGGCACCTCAGCCCCTGCCCCTGTCACCCCTGCTGCCCTCAGTGAGAAGGCCATTGACCTCCTCAGGTCACTCCCTGTTGGGCAGTCTACCATTGTGAATGCCATCCAGGGTGTAGAAAGGGAGTTGTAACACACCAATGCATTCCTGGAGGACATTCATTCTGGTCAGGCTGCCCATCATCGAACCCTGCAATCTCTGGCCTCAGCACTGATGGCAGCCATTGTCCCTGTGTCTAGCCTCCTCCCTCCAACTTCCTCCACCCAGACCCAATCCCCTATACCTCAACCTATCCCAAGCACACCATCAGACCAGCCTGCACACACCTCAACACAAAAGGGCAGCTCAGGCAAATATAGGCACCACACATCCCACAGGCACTCACACAAGCATCACCCACATACAGGCACACCAACATCCACTGCCTCCACTGTGTCCCCCTCCTCGTCATCTCCCTCCTCCCTCCCAGTGTCGTCTACACTCTCACCTGCATGCACTACCACAACAGCCACTAGGACTCGCACCAGAACACCCAGCACCACACCCCGCTCACCTGCACTCAACACCCCCACTACTATTTACCGTCCCCTGTGTCCTCTCCCAGTGTGTTTGTGACGCCCCCTCCCAAAGAACACAAACGCGGGCACACACACACCCAACATCCATCCACCTCACGACAGGCTCCAGAACATGCACCTACACCCAAATCACCAAAAGTTACACCTCCTACAACCACCTCCTCTTCCTCCACTCCCAGACCCCCTCCAGCTACCAGTCCTAGTGTTCGTCAGAAACTTTTCCTGAGCAACCTTGACCTCTGTCCCATCACCCCCCCTCCAATTCATAGGTCCCGTAGTAGCACCTCAGCCAAAAAGATTCAGGTACCAGTGGTGCCTGTTCGAGGTGTGTGGAGTGCACCGAGCACCAGGGCAGCCAGTGTGACACGGAGCCAAAGCACTGCCAGTCCACCCCTGTGAAGCACCAGAAGTTGGACGTTGCCCGACAGGAGAGGGGGAAGACACTTGCCGGCAAAGCCGCCCACAAGGGTCCCGGGGGGAGTGTCGAGTCAGCTGTGACTCCTCCCAAGGTGGTGAAGGGGCAAAAGAAGTCTCCAAAGTCTGGGAAGAGCAGCACGGCGGAGAAGGCCGCCATCCTACCTGCTGCCCAAGACGCCACCGCAAGCCCCATCGTCACTGGTCAGGAGACGACCTTCAGAGTCAGTGCCCAGGAGGGTAGCACTATCGTCACTGGTCAGGAGCCCACCGCCGGAGTCAGTGCCCAGGAAGGCAGCACTATCGTCACTGGTCAGGAGCCCACCGCCGGAGTCAGGGCCCAGGAGGGCAGCACTATTGTCACTGGTCAGGAGACCACCGCCGGAGACAGTGCCCAGGAGGGCAGCACTATCGTCACTGGTCAGGAGACCACCGCCAGAGTCAGTGCCCAGGAGGGCCCCGGCAGCCACAGCCCCGCTGGGCAATGAGGGACCGCCATGGCACACACCGCAGCACAGGTCAGAGACAGCAAAGTCAAGCACCGCTGAACAGGGCAAAGACCGCCATGGCAAGCACCGCTTAACAGGGTAAAGACCGCTGAACAGGGCAAAGACCGCCATGGCAAGCACCGCTGAACAGGGCAAGCACCGGTGAACAGGGCAAAGACCGCCATGGACAGCACCGCTGAATAGGTCAGAGACAGCAAAGTCAAGCACCGCTGAACAGGGCAAAGACCGCCATGGCAAGCAACGCTGAACAGGGCAAAGACCGCTGAACAGGGCAAAGACCGCCATGGCAAGCACCGCTGAACAGGGCAAGCACCGCTGAACAGGGCAAAGACCTCCATGGCAAGAACTGCTGAACAGGGCAAGCACCGCCAACTCAAGTACCGCTAGCCCATGAGCGGCCGGGGCAGTGACGCAACAGGGACCGTCACGGGGTGAGTGATGCACTCTGGGCACCAGTCCCCCTCCAGAACCAGTGGAGACATGCATCCACTCCATCTATCCTGCACAGGATGAAGCACTCTGGGCACCAGTCCCCCTCCAGAACCAGTGGAGACATGCATCCACTCCATCTATCCTGCACAGGATGAAGCACTCTGGGCATCAGTCCCCCTCCAGAACCAGTGGAGACATGCATCCACTCCATCTATCCTGCACAGGATGAAGCACTCTGGGCACCAGTCACTGGTGCATCCACTCCATCTATCCTGCACAGGATGAAGCACTCTGGGCACCAGTCACCCTCCAAAACCAGTGGAGACTGTTATCCACTTAAGAGACTGTGGCTTTGCACTCCCCAGGATGGTACAATGGGCAAACGACCCACTGAAAAGAATTGAGAGACTGTGGCTTTGCACTCCCAGGATGGTACAGTGGGCAAACCACCCACTGTAGAGACTTGAGAGACTGTGGCTTTGCACTCCCCAGGATACAGCAGTGGGCAAACCACCCACTGAAAAGACTTGAGAGACTGTGGCTTTGCACTCCCCAGGGTGGTACAGTGGGCAAACCACCCACTGTAGAGACTTGAGAGACTGTGGCTTTGCACTCCCCAGTATACAGCAGTGGGCAAACCACCCACTGAAAAGACTTGTGAGACTTTGGCTTTGCACTCCCCAGGATGGTACAGTGGGCAAACCACCCACTGTAGAGACTTGAGAGACTGTGGCTTTGCACTCCCCAGGATACAGCAGTGGGCAAACCACCCACTGAAAAGACTTGTGAGACTTTGGCTTTGCACTCCTCAGGATGGTACAGTAGGCAAACCACCCACTGTAGACACTTGAGAGACTGTGGCTTTGCACTCCCCAGGATACAGCAGTGGGCAAACCACCTACTGTAGAGACTTGTGAGACTGTGGCTTTGCACTCCCCAGGATACATCAATGGGCATGAAGCCCCGTCGTGGATCTGGCGTGGTGCAGTTATCCGGCTGAGGTGCCCCCCCCCTCCCTTCCCCCTGAGGTGCCTGTTGTATTTCTATCTGATGCCCCTGCAGTGTTCTCTCCGTTCCAGGACAGGTATCGTGTGTGGGCCTCACCCATGCATTTTGGGCCCAGTGGTCCACGGACATTGAAAAGTGCATTTCTGTACTACTAATTGTGATGTATATATTTGGAATGTTTATATATTGATGTATATATGAGCTTACTGTTTTTTGTTACATTACAATGGTTGAACTAATTTCCTTTTTTCTTAGCATTCTTCCGGAGGGGTTGGGGGTTGTTACTGTGATGTTTGGAAATGCATTGGTGTGTATGTTGTAGTGGGTGAGGGTCGGGTTGGGGGTGGGGGTGTTGCATGTGTGTGTCCGTGACTTTTGCCTCCCCCCTCCCCTATGTCGTAGGTGCAGTACTCACTGTTGTCTTTGGCGCCGCCGTTGCTCATGTTTGTAGAGGAGCAGGAAGACAAGCGCAGGGAGTTCAGGTGAGCGTTTTCACATTGAAATGTCTGTTTCCATCGTGTTTTTTTCCACGGTGAATCCGCCCCGGAAAAGGTGGCGGATTGGCCTGTTGTAACACTGTGGGCGGTACTTTGTCTTCCGCCTGTCTGTTGGCGGTGACCGTCACGCTGCTTGTCTGTACCGCCGTGGCGGTCGGAGTGTTAAAGTGGCTGTCTATGTTGGCGGTTTCCGCCATGGTCATAATTCCCTTTTTTTTTTCGCCGGCCTGTTTGCGGTATTACCGCCGCTTTAACACCGTCCGCCAGGGTTGTAATGACCTCCTCTATGCTCATTGTTATCAATTTACCTTATACTTTTGCCTAGAAATCTTGTTGTTATGATAACTAGTTTTTTTTTTAATTCACAGCTGGTCCCTTCAAATTATTTTTTCTCTTAAACTTACTTTTCCTTATCAGTCATTTTCCCTCAGATAGTGCCCAACTTCTTTCTGGAGGTCACACACCTTTGTCTTACAATATTCCTTGTCCAGATATAGGGGGTCATTACAACCCTGGCGGACGGTGTGAAAGGTGCGGCAATACTGCAAACAGGCCGGCGGACAAAAAAAGGGAATTATGACCCTGGCGGAAACCGCCAACAAAGACAGCCACTTTAACACACCGCCAGCCTCAGCGGTACAGACAAGCAGCAATAGCCAGACCTGATGTCACCAATCCGCCATCCCACTGGAATCCCCCCTGACGTGCAGGTGCTGTCAGTGCTCCATTTCCTTGCAAGTGGGTCATTTCAGACAACAGTGGCCATGGCATCAGGGATGTCCCAGCATATGTTTTCCAATGTGTTGTCCAGAGTGTTGTCTGCCCTGCTGAAACACGTAAGGAGATACATCATTTTCCTTGAGGTGGAAGATTTGGCTACAATGAAAGGTGACTTCTATGCCCTTGGACATATCCCCAATGTCATAGGTGCCATTGATGGGACCCATGTAGCTCTGGTCCCCCCCCACAGGAGTGAACAGGTGTACAGGAACCGGAAGAGTTATCATTCCATGAATGTCCAAAGTGTCTGTTTGGCAGACCAGTACATCTCCCAGGTTAATGCTATGTTCCCTGGCTCAGTGCATGACGCCTACATCCTGCGGAATAGCAGCATCCCTAATATGATGGGTCAAGTCCAGAGGCACCGTGTGTGGCTATTAGGGGACTCTGGTTACCCCAAACTGTCCTGGCTATTGACCCCAGTGAGGAATCCCAGGACCAGGGCAGAGGAACGCTACAATGAGGCCCATGGGCAGACTAGGAGGATGATAGAACGAACCTTCAGCCCCCTTAGGGCCAGGTTCAGGTGCCTCCGTATGACAGGTGGTTCCCTATTCTACTCACTGAAGAAGGGGTGCCAGATCATCATCGCCTGCTCGATGCTTCACAATCTTGCTTTGCGAAGCCAGGTGCCTTTTCTGCAGGAGGATGGTCCAGATGACGGTGTTGTGGCAGCTGTGGAGCCTGTGGACAGTGATGAGGAGGAAGCTAAGGAAGAAGACAACAATAACATGGAGTCAGTCATACAGCAATATTTCCAGTGACACACAGGTGAGAACATTTTCATTTTTACCATTACATTTACTGTCACATGTCCTCCTCTATCCTGTGTGTAATTTCATGGGATTATTTCGTAACTGAGTTGTTTCTTTCCATTACGGTTTCACAGGTGTGGTTACCAACGTGTGTCATCTGCATGCGTCCTTCAAGGACTTGTGATGTGTGACATTGGTATGTTGCCCTTACAACTAACAACGCATTTTGACACTGTCATAAATGTTACATTTTACCAAATCATAGACTGACTCCAGATTGTTTTGTGTTTCAAGGATGTTTATTGAAGTGCTAAAAAATGGAGGGGGGTTGTAAAATGGTGATGGGTGGTGGCGGAGGAATGTCCATGACAGAGTCCAGTCTATTAGTCTCACAGGTGCACTGCCCATACGGGCATAGGAAGGGGAGCTGGGGCAGTTTAATTATGGACAGGGTAACAAAGTGGGACAGTGGGGGAACAATCAGGGTGGTCTCATTTCCTGGCGGGGGTCTGGCCATCTTGCTCTGTCCTGTTCCTGGATCTCAGGGACCGCTTGCAAGGTGGTTGTCTGTCTGCAGGGGGTGGGGTGCTGGTGTGGTGGTCCTGTGGCGGGGCGTCCTGTCCACTAGCGCCGGCGGAGGTGGTGGGCAGTTCATCGTCCATGCTAGTGTCAGGGGCTCCTTGGAGTGCCACGGTGTCCCTCAAGGTCTGCTGTATGTCCTTTAGCACCCCTACAATGGTACCCAAGGCGGAGCTGATGGTCCTGAGCTCCTCCCTAAACCCCAAATACTGGTCCTCCTGCAGGCGCTGGGTCTCCTGAAACTTGACCAGGACCGTCGCCATCGTCTCCTTGGAGTGGTGGTATGCTCCCATGATGGAGGATAGGGCCTCATGGAGAGTAGGTTACCTTGGCCTGTCCGCCCCCTGTCGCACAGCAGCCCTCCCAGTTCCCCTGTGTTCCTGTGCCTCCGTCCCCTGGACCGTGTGCCCACTACCACTGCCCCCAGGTCCCTGTTGTTGTTGGGGTTGTGGGTTATCCTGGGTTCCCTGTAGTGGTGGACACACAGCTGATTGACCTGTCCTGGGTACGGAGGTTTGGGCCCGCTGGGTGGGTGCTGTGCTGGTGTTACGAGAGGGTGGAAGGTCAGTGTTGGGCTGTGCCTGTGCAAGGGGAACCGACTGTCCCAAGGCCCCCGATGGTCGGGCTGGTCATCAGGCTCCAGTAGGGCAGAGCTGCTATCGTCACTGTGGGCCTCTTCTGGGGTGGAGTGGAGTTGTCTGGACCCTCCGGTGTGGTGATGGTCCTTCGTGATTCTGCAGGGGCATAAGAGCATGATTATTGCATGTGTGTGTGTGATGGTGTGCAATGGGTGGGTATGCGTGTACCCCAGTGCAAGCATTCCTGTGTGGAGGCTTGTGTGATGATGGTTAGGGGGTTGTTATGTGTATGTGCAGTGGCCATGCTTTCGTGATGGGTATCCATGCTTAGTTGTGTCATGCAGGGCTTGGTGTTGGGATGTGTAGTTTGTGTTATTAGTACATTAGTGAGGAGTTGGAGTGATAGGGGAGGGTGTGAGGGTGGGGGTGTGTGATAGCATGCAGGTAGGGTGAGGTAGATGATAGTTAAGATTTGACTTACCAGTGTCCACTCCTCCACCGACTCCTCCGAGGCCCTCTGGATGCATGATGGTCAAGACCTGCTCCTCCCATGTTGTTAGTTGTGGGGGAGGAGGTGGGGGTCCGCCGCCAGTCCGCTGAACCACGATGTTGTGCCTGGAGACCGTTGAACGCACCTTCCCCCGTAGGTCGTTCCACCTCTTCCTGATGTCCTCCCGATTTCTTGGGTGCTGTCCCACAGCGTTGACCCTGTCCACTATTCTTCGCCATAGCTCCATCTTCATGGCTATGGATGTGTGCTGCACCTGTAAACCAAATAGCTGTGGCTCTATCCGGACAGTTTCCTCCACCATGACCCGGAGCTCCTCCTCAGAAAAGCGGGGGTGTCTTTGGCGTGACATGGGGTGGTGTGGGTGATGTGTGGGGCGGTGTAAGTGTTGATGTGTAGTGGTGTGTGGTGTTTTGTGCTTGGATGTTGTGTGGGTGATGGTGTTGTGTGCCTCGGTATGGTGGGGTTGTCTTTGCTGTGCTGTCTCTCTGGCCTTCGTCTAAATTTCTGGTCGTAAGGGTTTGTGGGTGATGTGGGTGTGTGTTTTATATTGTGTTGGGTGTGTGGGAGTGTTGTTTGAATGTGTATCAGGTGTGTGTATTTGTAATTGTCCAATGTGGCGGTGTTTTGGAGATGTGTGTGTATTTTGAGTGCAGCGGTGTGTACCGCCAATGGAATACATCGGTTGAAAGACCGCCGAGTGGATTCGTGGGTCGTAATAGCATGGGCGTGTTTCTGTTGGCGTTGAGGTGAAGGAATTGTTTTCGCCAGTTTATCACTGACCTTTGGTGTGGCGGAGTTGTGTGGGTGTCTGAATTTCGGCGGATTCCAAGATGTGTGTCATAATACCTGTGGCAGGATTCCGCGGTCGCGGCGGTGTATTGGCGGTCTTCTGCACGGCGGTAAGCGTTTTTTACCGCCAATGTTGTAATGACCCCCATAGTTTGTCCTCGTCATGTTGGGGACAGAGATCATTCTCCTCTCAGTCATGGGGTTTGATCGATATGTGACCATCTGCAATCTCTTACATTGTATGACCCTCATGAAGAAAGGCGTGCATTAGAATATCTACTGGTATCTGGATTTCTAGTTTCATGATCCCAAAACCACAGACTATTCTCCTTCTGTGAGTCCTACACAGTCAAAAAAAATTCTGTGATGTATCAGCCTTGATAATACCTTCTTGCAGCAGGAGCAGGGGTATTGAGAGACAACTACATCCGGGTCGACGCCAATAATAATGTCATTTCTTCTTATCATCATCTCTTACATCAACATTGCGTTTACCATCCTGAAAACCAAATCATCATCTGAGCAGCAGAAAGCCTTCTACAATTATACCTCCCACCTCTCTGCAGGCAGTTTATTGTTTGGGTCACTCTGCTCAATGTGCATGCAACCAATATCTATTTATTCAAATAAAGAGAGTAAGGTATCTGAGGTGTACATTGTTGTTATTCTACTGTGTAATCCCATCATGGGTAGTCTGAAAAAACAAAGTTTAAAATGCTACACAGAACAAAACAAATCTCAAATAGAATATTATAGGGGGTGGTTGTTCTGAATTTATGAGTGGGCAAATTTATGAAAGTGTTGTCTCTCTCTTGCGTCAGTCAACTGGGTGCAACAGCAACGCAACTCTTAAGTTAGATGTATCAAACCACACAAGGACCCCTTGTGTGGCCTTGCCTGGTTTGATAAATCTAGAGTAACACAAATTAGCACAAATCAATACCCTGCATTACTCCGCCCTGGGAAGGCGTGCCATGGGGGAAGCATGGGTATTCTCACGCATTCACCCATGGATTTTGGCACATTTCCAGATTTACCATTACTGGTAGACCTGGCATTGTCTCAAAATCATATGCATCCACAGGTGAGGCGTAATGAGGAGAAATGTCTTTTGCAGACTGCAGCACGCATAGAAAGAGGAACCTGTCTCAGGATTGTTTTTGTGCAGGAAGGTGCCCTTTCCTGCATAAAAGGAATCCTGCTTACAATGCAGGCACTCTTGCACCACAGTAAAAGTGTTCCTGCATTGACACTAGGCAGCACATTGTGCTCCAGTGCAGGGAAAAGACAGGAATGTGCATACAATGTTAAGTAATGCGCATTCCTGCCCTTTCCCTATCATGCAGAGCATCGCAGCAAGGTGACTTGCTGCACTGAACTGTGGGATTTCTCAAGAAATATGCCCCTTAGTCTTTAACTTTCCAGGAATAAATCATTTTGAAAAGCACTGCAGAGAGGCTATATAAAAAACTCATGTTTTCCTTACCTGATGAGGAGTCAACGGCTTTTAATTTATTATTTTAGTTATAGCAATATATTAAAATCCTTAAGGGTATATTAGTTTCATGATTTCTATTCTGAAAAAAAACAAAACCACACCAGATGACTGGAAGTTACATTTTGATAGTGAATAAAATACATTAACACAAAATCTGTATAACCACAAGTACTTCATTATTAGTTAATCCTAGTAATTGTAATGTTTATTTTACACATTTCAATGGTATAGCAATGGATATTAGAGATATTTGGGAACCGTTGAGATCCAAGGCATACCATATCAATAAAAAAGTATAAACATGATTCTGAAATGGCTATATCAGCAAATGTGCAATGCCTCTATGTAGATCCTGTGCACAGCCGCACATACAATGCTATACTTAGTATTTCCAAAGCCACAATCATCATTATGCACTTTTTTTTAGAAGTCTTAGGGCCAGATTTACAAGAAACTGGTGCAGCACTGTGTTGTGCCAGTTTTAAAACGCAGGGGTGCGCCATATTTACAAGAATACGGAGCAGCCCTGAGTTTCCCCCTGCTCCGGTGCTAAATTAAGCAGCCTGCACAAACGCAGGCATCTTTGCCCCATAGCGGAAAGGTGTCTGCATTAAGAGGATTGATTGTTTATGTGCAGGAAGGTATCCATTCCTGCACATAACGAAATTTATAAATGTAATTTATAATGTAAATTGTTACTTCTGTGTGTGCTGCATAATGCAGCACACACAGAAGTAGCAAATCAACATTATTGCATGATTGTTTATGTTCAGGGAGGGACACCTTCCTGCATATAAACAATCATTCATGCCCGTTTGCTGCTTCAATTTGTGCTGCAAAATGCAGCACACATTGAATGAGCAATAAACAAGGAGGAATAAAAGCAATGCTCCTTGTTTTGCCATGCTAATGCTACCCTGGGGTGGCGTTAGTTTTTGGCGCTGACACAGATTTACCATTCCTTGTAAATCCGGGGCAGCATCAAAAGGAATGGGTGTTGCGGTGGAATGCCCACAGAAACACCCATTGCACGCCCCTCTGATGCATCAGAGGTGCCCATATTTACAAGAAGGCGTAACGCCACGAAAAGTGGCACTACACATCATTGTAAATATGGAGCAGTGGTTAGCATCACAGGGCAAACTCAAAAAGTGATGCTCTGCTGTTCCTGACAGTACTCTCTCAAAAATATGGATTTATCCCTCTACTTTCCTATTTTATGATGCCGATCAATCACTCAATACAGATTATTTTGGCACTGAGCATTTAAAGTACATAACACAACAAAATCACACACTTTGACATAAGATAATAAATAAGCATAGCATTAAAAACAAATGATTAGCTGTCCAGTCACGACAGAATCGGTTAATAGCATTAGTATTAAAACAACACAGCCCAGCAAGGATATTTTACTCTCATTGGTGTTAATTACAGTCCAATTACATTTGAAAACAAATTTGTGGCCCGCCGTAGTACTCCGCCGTAGTACTAAGAATAATAAGTATAATTTTAGTGATATATCACAATTTCTAGTGGCTGACTCCCTTCCCTACTATATCCAGAGCACCACATGCCTTTGACCTCAATCTCCACATGCCTAGTAACAATCCAGTCAGTGCATGCACCAATGGATTACTTGTGTTGGTTCCGCCTGGTACTCCCCATAACCAAATTCTGACAAAGTGGGACAAGCCAACTCTTCCTATTGGTCATATAGGTTGGGCAGAAAAATAGCACATGTTCTACAGTCTCTGAGCCCTACAGGTCCGACAACATGTATCACTGTCCCTACACAAACCAGACCACCTAACCGTAAGTGCACAGAAAAGCAGAGTTCCATACCTAATCTGTGGGTGAAGACGACTGGCCACTGGAGGCTCAATCTCAACCAGCCAGTCCTCCTTCATGATGGAGTCCTTGACAAGAAGAAATGAATTGGTTAGAGAACCATAATATGTATGTGAATGAAGTTAAAGATCTTTACAAGACCAAAAGGCGCGTTTAATAGTGGACTAAGAGACCGACCTTGCAGATCCTGGGGAAGCCCAAAGGTGAGACATCCCAAGATCCTGCAAGGAGACCTTTAGAAATCTTTTCCAGTGAATTCCACTGGAGCCAGCTGAGGATAAGATCTCCTCAAGCCCCTGGTGGTAGGACAATAAAACTCTGAAGACACCCAAAGCCTCCTCTAATATAGCAAGGGGCATAGCCTCACATAATCTGATATGGGCCTCAAACCAAGATCCATCCTCAGGGGAAGCAGCAGGGTACTTACAGAGTCTACAACTAACTGGCTCATGAAGTGAAGGCACACCTAGGTGCCCCCAAAGCTCTGCACCATAAGTGGCTGCTCCCAGAGCCTGAAGTCTGTAAATCTGTAAGGCAGACTTGACTAGACGATACTGGGACCCCCGCAGCATACTGATAATTCCACTCAAAATTTGTTCCATCTTTAATCTACGCTGCATTTTATGTGTTTGCCACAGATGTGTTCCGTAAGGGTTATACCAATGTATGTGAATGTACACACAGGTTCAAGCAGAATGCCAGATAAGATAGGGTTTGCCTTGCTAGTGTTCCCTGGATTTAAGACCATATATTTGGTCTTGCTTCCATTAATTTTGAGGCCTCAATTTACAGAAACACTGAAACCGCTCTAACATTTTTTGCAAACCCATAGGGGATTTTGAGAGGCACAGAGTGTCATCTGCAAACACAAGTGCGGGAACCCTCATACTTGTCACTCTAGGAGCATCAGTGTTTCAACATTCTAAGAAATGTATAAGTCCATTCATATATAATATAGAAAGTGCAGGGGCAAGTACACAACCCTGTCTGACTCCCCAGTAACTGAAAATGGCTCTGTTATCTCCCCTGGGCAAAATTTCCCTGATGCAATCTGAACAACATGTAGATCAAGTAACTGGGGACCCCAAACTTACAGAGCACCCATCAGAGAGTCTTTTTAGGTACTAAGTCAAAAACTGAGTGCAGGTCAACAAATAGAACATACAAACAACCCCTGTCCAGAACCAGGGTTTTCCAGTGGATCATCTGCATTCGGACACTTGGTGTATGCTGCTGGTTGAATCTCTAAATCCCACCTACAGGGGAGTCAGTGTATTGTTGACCAACATCCAGTTTTGTAGCCTGGTCAATAAGATTCTACAGAATAATTTTTGGGAACTATCTAATACCCTAATAGGTTTATAGTTAGTGGGTGGATCACGTGAACCCTTTTTAAAAACAGGAATAATTTCCAACCCTGTTACAGTCGGGGAGGTGGGGCCCCTTCAATATAGCAGTAAACACAACCGTGAAATATGCACTCTAGATTTCTATTTCATCCAAAACAAATCCCTGGGGATTTTATCTAGACTGGGGGATTTGTTGGGTACAAGTTTCTTTAATAGCCAGATTGATTTCCTCATAGGTGACCTCCAAATGGTCAAGCAGATACCCCAAGGGTACTGCCATCTCCTGTGCGGATACATTGAATGCAATGAGATCATCAGGACATAAAATTCCAGCGGGTTGTACCTGATTATCTCCGGGCTTGGCATATACGCTAGAGAAATTATTCACCCAGTCGCAAGTAATTACGTTATTCTCATTAGTACTAAATCCCACACTGCTGCCAGAGTAGACCAGGTTCCAAAAGGAACCCTGATTCTTTAATCTCACAGCCCTAAGAAGACTCCCCCATACGGCTCTCTCCCAATCTCTTCTGGTGTTAGATGCTGATTTCTAATAAAAAAACCTGGAGGCCTAAATCAGAGGTCTATCTTTATTTTTAATTCCTGTCATCAAACTGGTCTTTGCGACTCTACACAACTTATTATACCAGGATAATGGGCACTTTTTTCTTACATTAAATTTGATTTTTATGAGAAAGAGGTTCCTCATCCTTTGAAATAGCTGAGTGTGAACCTCCGTAATCTGACCTATTGCATCACCTCTCGCTCCACTCAAGTCACAAGAGGCAAAAACTCCCATGCCCTTGGCAATCAAACTATAAACTTTACTATGAAACTCTTGGGGAGACTTCAAACTGTTCCACTTGACCCTATTCCTGTTGTTTGCTTACCTCAAACTTTACCTTGCTTTTAACATAGGGAGTCTGAGTTTAAGGGCTGAAGCATTATGATCACTATCAGTACGTGACATACCATAATTTAATATCCAACAGTATGTAAACAATTTGACTAGTGTGATTAGGCCTAGTGTATGTGAGAATACCCTTCTTATCTGAACTGCATCGGACATTGCAGGCATGCAACCTTTGGTTTAAGGTCATAGCATTGATCTGAATAGGTAAGATTGACTAGTTCTTAATGGGGTCTAAATAAACTGGCAGGACTAGCCAAACGTCATCTTCATTAAACGTAATGGCTTAGTTATCAACAACCAGGGGCTCACACTGACAATTAAAATCTCCTCCACAAAATGTTCCTAGCAGTAGCTGGGAGTGTAGCTAAATGGTTTCCCAGACACTTGATAACAATAGATTTCTTGTTATTCCTGGTGGGTGTACTATATATGTTATAGATTTAGTAGGTGACATCAGAGTAGACAGACCAACTGATGCAAAGAATGTCAGGACAATCACCTTCTGCTTCGTTCAGCGCACCATGCAGCGCTTAACCGAAGCCGAGAGACCTCCAGAGAGTCTGCCCTTTCCAGAGGATATGGCTGCCTTACAAAAGTTCACAGATCTTGGGCTGTATACTGCCTGCATGGATCAGATCTCCTGAAATAAACAAATATCAAAAGACTCAATAAACCTACACCACTCAGGCATATCTATTTTACCTGTGAGCCGTGCAACATTCCAGGTAACCAAGTTAATTTAAGTTGCTGAAATGATACCATCACTATCCCATATACCCCTTGTGATGGGGCCATTAGAGCAATTCAAGACCCCTTCTCGCTGCTGATGTTAAAGTTGAATCTCCAACCAGGGGGTAGGGGGATCCACACTGCTATTGAGTCAGTGTACCTCAGCAAGTGCATCAAAGAGGTTGTGAATATAATTTAACATGCTATCCCGGGGGATCCTATCCTGGGGTGAGCAGAAGTTAAGGTCGTACTACTCTTGTGCCACTGTTGAATCAATGGTTGATTCACCAGAGCAGCTGGCTTATAAAAGTAACCCAAGGGTAATGGCTCTATAGAACTCCTGACTGTTGTAGTGTTAGCCAAGGATCTAAATAAAATCTTTTGGGCCAGAACAGGAACTCTAAAATTAACAATAACAGAATCTCCACCCAGGTCCATCCAGGTCCAACACAAGCTACCCTTCGGTCAAAAATAATATTGTTAGCTTCTGTCAGGGGAAAGTCCCTATGCAATGAAAGCCAATTCAGAGTTTTGTTGATCCTCGTAATACTCTAACTGTCCTGGGTGTAACTGGGGACTTTGTGTTAAAATTGCCACATTTGGGCAGGATGCAGGTGAAAGATTGACTACTAGTAGATCTGATTTCCTATTGGTGCCTTCTTGTGAAGCCTAAGCTACTGCCAATCAAATTACCAGCTTGCCATTCTGAGGTTTTTGCTATCTGGGCAGCATCGAGCGGATTACACCCCGATGGACAGAACCTTCCTCTAGTTTAGGCTTTAACTCAATGGACAAATTGGCGGTCAAGAACAATTTTCACTAGGACAAATTCCCCTTAGCACGTTCCCACCAATATTTTGGGGCCCTCAATGGCTGCCAAACAAGCAAAAAAGAAAACACAATACACAGATATACTAAAAATAAAGGTACTTTATTTTTATGACAATATGCCAAAGTATCTCAGTGAGTACCCTCAGTATGAGGATAGCAAATATACAGAAGATATATGTACACAATACCAAAATATGCAGTAATAGCAATAGAAAACAGTGCAAACAATGTATAGTCACAATAGAATGCAATGGGGGCACATAGGTAGGGGCAACACAAACCATATACTCTAGAAGTGGAATGTGAACCACAAATGGACCACAAACCTATGTGACCTTGTAGAGGGTCGCTGGGACTGTAAGAAAACAGTGTGGGTTAGAAAAATAGCCCACCCCAAGACCCTGAAAAGTGGGTGCAAAGTGCACCTAAGTTCCCCAAAGAGCACAGAAGTCGTGACAGGGGAATTCTGCAGGAAAGACCAACACCAGCAATGCAACAATGATGGATTTCCAGACGAGAGTACCTGTGGAACAAGGGGACCAAGTCCAAAAGTCACGATCAAGTCGGGAGTGGGCAGATGCCCAGGAAATGCCAGCTGTGGGTGCAAAGAAGCTGCCACCAGATGGTAGAAGCTGTGGCTTCTGCAAGAACGACAAGGGCTAGAAACTTCCCCTTTGGAGGATGGGTGTCCCACATTGTGAAGAGTCGTGCAGAGGTGTTTCCGTGCAGAAAGACTGCAAACAAGCCTTGCTAGCTGCAAGGGTTGCGGTTAGGGTTTTTGGATGCTGCTGTGGCCCAGGAGGGACCAGGATGTCGCCAATTGTGTGAGGGGACAGAGTCAGCGCCCAGCAAGACAAGGAGCCCTCTCAGAAGCAAGCAGCACCCACAGAAGTGCCGGAACAGGCACTACAAAGTGGAGTGAACCGGAGCTCACCCGAAGTCACAAAAGAGGGTCCCACGACACCGGAGGACAACTCAGGACATCATGCACTGCAGGTTAGAGTGCCAGGGACCCAGGCTTGGCTGTGCACAAAGGAAATCCTGGAAGAGTGCACAGGAGCCGGAGTAGCTGCAAAACACGCCGTTCCCAGCAATGGAGTCTAGCGTGGGGAGGCAAGGACTTACCTGCACCAAACTTGGACTGACGAGTCACTGGACTGTGGGAGTCACTTGGACAGAGATGCTGAGTTCAAGGGACCTCGCTCGTCGTGCTGAGAGGAGACCCAGAGGACCGGTGATGCAGTTCTTTGGTGCCTGCGGTTGCAGGGGGAAGATTCCATCGACCCACGGGAGATTTCTTTGGAGCTTCTAGTGCAGAGAGGAGGCAGACTTCCCCCACAGCATGCACCACCAGGAAAACAGTCGAGAAGGCGGCAGGATCAGCGTTACAAGGAAGCAGTAGTCGTCTTTGCTACTTTGTTGCAGTTTTGCAGGCTTCCAGCTCGGTCAGCAGTCGATTCCTTGGCAGAAGGTGAAGAGAGAGATGCAGAGGAACTCTGATGAGCTCTTGCATTCGTTATCTAAGGAATTCCCCAAAGCAGAGAATCTAAATAGCCAGAAAAGGAGGTTTGGCTACCTAGGAGAGAGGATAGGCTAGCAACACCTGAAGCAGCCTATCAGAAGGAGTCTTTGACGTCACCTGCTGGCACTGGCCACTCAGAGCAGTCCAGTGTGCCAGCAGCACCTCTGTTTCCAAGATGGCAGAGGTCTGGAGCACACTGGAGGAGCTCTGGGCACCTCCCAGGGGAGGTGCAGGTCAGGGGAGTGGTCACTCCCCTTTCCTTTGTCCAGTTTCGCGCCAGGGCAGGGCTGAGGGATCCCTGAACCGGTGCAGACTGGCTTATGCAGAGATGGGCACCATCTGTGCCCATCAAAGCATTTCCAGAGGGGGGGGAGGCTACTCCTCCCCAGCCCTGACACCTTTTTCCAAAGGGAGAGGGTGTAACACCCTCTCTCTGAGGAAGTCCTTTGTTCTGCCTTCCTGGGCCAGGCCTGGCTGGACCCCAGGAGGGCGGAAACCTGTCTGAGGGGTTGGCAGCAGCAGCAGCTGCAGTGAAACCCCGGAAAGGTAGTTTGGCAGTACCCGGGTCTGGGCTAGAGACTCGGGGTATCATGGAATTGTCTCCTCAATGCCAGAATGGCATTGGGGTGACAATTCCATGATCCTAGACATGTTACATGGCCATGTTCGGACTTACCATTGTGATGCTATACATATGTCATGAAATATGTATAGTGCACGCGTGTAATGGTGTCCCGGAACTCACAAAGTCCGGGGAATTTGCCCTGAACAATGTGGGAGCACCTTGGCTAGTGCCAGGGTGCCCACACACTAAGTAACTTAGCACCCAACCTTTACCAGGTAAAGGTTAGACATATAGGTGACTTATAATTTACTTAAGTGCAGTGGTAAATGGCTGTGAAATAACGTGGACGTTATTTCACTCAGGCTGCACTGGCAGGCCTTTGTAAGAATTGTCAGATCTCCCTATGGGTGGCACAAGAAATGCTGCAGCCCATAGGGATCTCCTGGAACCCCAATACCCTGGGTACCTCAGTACCATGTACTAGGGAATTATAAGGGTGTTCCAGTATGCCAATGTAAATTGGTGAAATTGATCACTAGCCTGTTAGTGACAATTTGGAAAGAAATGGGAGAGCATAACCACTGAGGTTCTGAATAGCAGAGCCTCAGTGAGACAGTTAGTCATAACACAGGTAACACATACAGGGCACACTTATGATCACTGGGGCCCTGGCTGGCAGGGTCCCAGTGACACATACAACTAAAACAACATATATACAGTGAAATATGGGGGTAACATGCCAGGCAAGATGGTACTTTCCTACAATATGGCAATAAACCAAACTAATCACAAACAATGATGACCCTGCCCAGGAACTACCACTTAGATTAAATAAGTCAGAGAGAGGGCAGTGTCAGAAAAAGAGTCTCAAATAAAACTTAATGGCCACCAATTCCTGAAACACCGACCTCTGGACCAAGGCAGGTGACGCTGCCCTGCTGCTTTCTTCTCCTGAAGAGCACAGGATGGGCCCGCCCTTGGCCCGGGCTTTTCCTGGGCGCATCCCGTGCTACAGAAGATCAATGTGTGCTATAAGCACTTGTTCTGCTCCCCCCCCTGCCCTGGCCACAGGTGCTGGTGTGTGCCTCCTGGCAAAAAGGATGCTGGGATGTGGAGTCCCTGACAACCAGTTCACAATCATATTATTTGGACAAATGTACTGCTGTTTTTTATTTGTGATTTAAATCTATTCCCCTTCTCACTAGTGTCACTTTCATGGGGGCTACTTTTATTACATATCTTTCTAAGAATCTCATTGCCAGATTTACATTGCTCTTACGAGAATGTTTCATCAGGACATTTCTCTACTCTCATTTATTTCCCTTTCCTCTGCTCTCAAAATGTTGGCTATGACCTTTACTGTCCATGCTCATTTTTATCATCTTACCCACACCATGTTCATCCACTTCCTTTCTGTAATTGAACTCTAAATCCAACTCATTTCTATGTCTTCTGTACTTCTGTACTGTGAGCCCTAAATATCTTATCTTCCTCCTTTCCTAGAGAATTGATTTATGCCTCTACTAGTGTAACTAAAGTCTATTACATAGTCTATTCATCTTTAACCTTCCGTGATTTTCCCATTTAACGGTATGCTTTATAATCACTAATTGACTCACCCTCTTACAATATCTTTAATTGTTCTGTATGTCTTTCAACCTTACCAGTGAGTCATGTCCTTAATTTGGTATATTCTATGTGAACTTCTCAGACACTCAGTCATAATTTCTCATCAGCAGTTTACAGTCCTCACTGATTCCTGCATCTCCCTACTTCCTTTCTGTGACTCCTTTCACTCTAACATTCCTCTTGCTCTTCCCTTCATTTCTCGGAATGTAGTCCTGCAACATCACCTTAACCAATTTCCTGTGTGTTCCATTCATCCATGCTTTTTCATTAAGAATACATGATTTGGCAACACTGGTTGTTGAGTAAGCTATGCAGTTCCCACGGAGAAAATGACCACAAATAGGAGATAAAACCTATATATTGCTCATATATATTGCTCAAAGTCAAAGGTTCTGGTTCAGCATACGCACGGACCAGATAATCCCTAAGGTTTCTCCCTCTCTTGAAGGAGAATAGAGGTTTATCCAACCATTTCTCTAGTGTGTCTAATAGATGGCAATTCTTAAGAATAATGTTTTTGGTCTTATATGATTCTGTGCGAAAGGTTGTAACACAAACCAATAGAGACTGACTAGGCCTCTCTCACACCTTTAATAATATCTCTCAATCATAAAATCAAGGACTTTCGTTTCTGCAAAGCAATCCTCCATTTTGGTACAGTTATGTCTAATTCCTAACATGTGCCTAAAGGGACGTTTGTCACACAGCTGTCATATGTAGGCCTATATATAGAGACCCTTTTTCATCAGTAATTTCAAGATCCAAAACATTGATCGAATGGTTATTATGTTCAAGAGTGAACTGTAAGTTATCATTCTGGTTAATCAACTATTCATGGAACTGGAGTAATTCACTTTTTATAGTATTTACAAATGGATTGGAGTCGCTATAGATGTCTCGCTCTTCAAATACAGCAACATACAAATTTGAGAAGTGAAGAGCAAAAATTGCCAACATCTCAACTGCCCATATGTGGGCATAAAAGTCCCCATTAACGAATAAATAGTTGCGTTCTGGTGCTATTTGCACACATTTCTTAATGAAATCAGTTGGTACATCACGACGCCTAGAATGAGAGTCAAATACCTCTTCATTCACTTCAAAGGCTTCAGAATGAGGAATATTTGAATACAGGCTTTCAATGTCCATTGTGACAAGATTGCCACAATTTATATCAAAAAGCATGTTTTTCCCATGAGTAATGACTGAGGGATTGTCTGGACCTTGTGATAGGTACATATGGTTTTATGAAAAAGTCCACATACTCAGCTAATGGCTGTAGAATAGATTGACACTTTGCCACATTAGGTCTCTCAGGTGATCTTCTTTCACCTTTATGAATTTGGAGATTTGTGTAAATGCTGGTTATTGTGTACTCATCTTTCTTCAAACTGTCAAACTCTTTTATGGGAAGCCAGGCACCACTTTAACCTGAATGTGTCAGTCTAGAAGTTTCTTTTTTTATATCAAAAGTAGGGTTTTTTAAGTTTTTGTAGTGTAATGATTCTGTAACTGTCTCATCACTTCATTAACATATTCTGCTTTGTCCTGAACTGTGACACCACCACCCTTATCTGTGGGTTTAAGAATAACGTCCCTGTAACTAAATAGTGTGGTCAAGCCATCATCCTATGATTTAGAAAAAATATATTTAACATATTTATGTTGTTAGGACTATAATTCCTCTTCCTTCAAGACTACAATTTATGTTAACCTCTTTTTTGGCATAATATCCGATGGTGGATACAAAGTAGAGTATAAATTTTGGCCTATAATATCACCTGAACCAATATCATGTGTGTTGGAGAAAAAGTGTTGCAACTTCAAAGTTCTAAAGAATCTATAGGGTTCCATTTGTGTGACAAAAGGATCATTCCTCCCTGTAGGTGACAGACCATCACTCAGCACTTCAATTTCCTTGGAACTCAACTTGTGCGGACAAGTTAAAGATAGGTACCACTTTCAAACTGGGGTTAGTGTCTAGGGTATCTACCACTAGGGTTTTATTGGTTTCTCATCTGGCGAAATGCTGGCAGGTTTCTACTTGTGGTCATTTCCCTTGTGGGGACTGTACACCTTGCTCAACTACCAGTGTTCAAATCGTATGTTCTTAATGAAAAAGCATGAAATTTGAAACAATTTTCTAATTGTGGGACCAAAAATGCTGTATATTTTATTGAATGCCCTTGTGCATTGCAATATATTGGAAGAACTACGCAAGATGTAAGAAAACGGTTCAGACAACATCATTCACGGATGCATTGTAATGGTGTTAATGCTTCTTTGATGGACCATCATAAAAGTTTGGGACTACCACCCACTGCTATGAAATGGTTTGTTCTTGAAGTGCTGAAATGTTCTAGAAGAAGACATGACATGGACCGCTTGCTGACGATAAAATAAAATAGATGGATTTGGAAGGCGAACACTGTGAGGATGGGACTGAATCACCGATGATGCACCCCTGTCTGAGTGGATCAGGACAAAGGCATCTCCTGTTGTCACCTCCTCCGCTCTTTGTATCAGTATCTTCTCCTCTTCAAGGTTGACTCATGCTCCATCCACTATGTACTTTTTTAGTGGGAAAAGATTAGTCCCTGGTTCCGACCCACACTCCATCATGCTCAGTTTGACTTTTCAGATTTGACAGTCTAGCACGACAAGATAGCCAGGGTTGGCACCTTATCTTCTAAGCACTATATTTGAAGATGTTTTGAAAAATTCATATGTTGACTTCTACGTATTGGATCTGTGTCACTTTGTTCTGACTTTGTTCATTAAATAAAGCTCTATATATTACTTTGGTGTGGATTATTTTTGTGTGGTAATTTCACTGTTTTACTGTTTTAAGTGTTCCACAAATACTTTATACATTTCCACCTGTACTAAGCCTGCCTGTTCTGTGCCAAGGGAGGAGCGGGAGCACAGTTAATTTGTGGTGTGTAACTGACTTATCCTGACTCGGATTGTGGTCCCTACATGGTGCATAACTCTGTCACCTAGAGACCCCTATTTTTTCTAAAAGAAATGTTTAACAATTTATGACATGTTTTAACAATGAGAATTTAGCCAGACTTCCAAAAATGCCTACTGGAGAAGCAAACTGTATATGATGATAACTAAGACTCTGGCATGAAGCGAGAACATTTGAAACCTGCTACAAAATCAATTGCATCGCATTCAGGCCTAATTTCTTTTCAGTTTTTTATGATACTAATGATCTAAGTACCATCTTTAACAACAGAAATAGAGCATGAACCAGGTGGCTGGTACACAGTAACTAAACAATGATAGGATGAACAAGCCTTCAAATGTCTGACCAATACACTGTGGGGGTGATTCTAAGTCTGGCGGGCGTCGGAGGCCACCCGCCAGACTTCCCCCTCCAAAATACCGCTCCGCGGTCGAAAGACCGCTGAGGGTATTTTGGGTTTTGCACTGGGCTGGCGGGCAACTGCCAAAAGGCCGCCCGCCAGCCCAGTGCAAAACACCCTTCCCACGAGGACGCCGGCTCCGAATGGAGCCGGCGGAGTGGGAAGGTGCGACGGGTGCAGTGGCACCCGTCGCGAATTTCACTGTCTGCAATGCAGACAGTGAAATTCTTTGTGGGGCCCTCTTACGGGGGCCCCTGCAGTGCCCATGCCATTGGCATGGGCACTGCAGGGGCCCCCAGGGGCCCCACGACAACCCATACCGCCATCCTGTTCCTGGCGGGCGAACCGCCAGGAACAGGATGGCGGTATGGGCTGTCAGAATCCCCATCGCGGCGCAGCGAGCTGCGCCGCCATGGAGGATTCAAATGGGCAGCGGAAAACCGGCGGGAGACCGCCGGTTTTCCACTTCTGACCGCGGTCAAACCGCCGCAGTCAGAATGCCCAGCGGGGCACCGCCAGCCTGTTGGCGGTGCCCCTGTCATTTTAGCCCTGGCGGGCTTGGACCGCCAGGGTTAAAATGACCCCCTGTTTCTGGTGCCAGTCCTCTCACAGATCAACCTTTTCCTTTCCTTTTCCATAAGAACATTTTGAAAGAGTCCTAAGACCTGATTATACTCACCATTATGAAGAAATGATGTTGTAGTATTTCAAAAACATGCAGGAAGCTAATTACATTGATTTTGAACTTCATGATTACGCCTAAAGAAGTTCTCATTGAAAATGGAACTTACATGTTGTGGGCCAAATTACAAAAGGAGGGAGTGGATTAATTCTATGGAAATTCACTTTTTGTTACTGCAGCTAACATTTTGTGACTGAGCTGTGCATCTTTGAGTGTATTCCAAAACATAAAGGTCAAATAATGACAATAATGGAAAAGACATATAGGGGGTCATTCCAACCCTGGCGGTCGGTGATAAAGCCACGGCCAACCCGCCAACAGGCAGGCGGTCCAAGAAATGGAATTTTGACCCTGGCGGGAACCGCCAACACAGCCCGCCACTTTAACACTCCGACCGCCACGGCGGGACACACAAACAGCGCAGCGGTCACCGCCAACAGGTAGGCGGCAGACAATGTACCGCCCACACTATCACAACTCACCAATCCGCCACCTTTTCCGGGGGCGGGAGCCCCGCCGATAAAAACACGGCGGAAACAGACTACGAACGGGAAAACGCTCACCTATACACACTCCACGAGGACGGAGAACAGCATGGAACCCGAATTAAACATCCTACAGCTATTGTCTACCTGCTCATCTACCACGAGTACGAATGCCGGCGCAGACGACAACGGTGAGTACTGCACCTACGACACAGGGGAGGGGGGAGGACGAAAGCTTACCGGCACACACATATGCGACCCCCCCCAACTAACTACACACCAATGCAGAGCACCAAGGCACAGTGACACCACCCAAACCCCACGGAATAATGCAAAGACATAATTAAAGTGAGAAACAAAATTTATGTATAAAATAGGTTATTTGAAGTCATGGTAAAATAGCAATATGAATTGTAAAAAATCAAGTAAGAACATTGTGAAACCGATAAACATAGGCAATAAGTCCTGCACAGTCACTTAAATTTCCACTGTCCGTGGGCCAAAGTGTATCAACACATGGGCAAAGCCCACACTGGAGACCTGAGTCTGTTGGAGAGAACACTGCTGGGGCATCAGATGACAAAAATACAGGCACCTCAGGGGGAAGGGAAGGGGGGACACCTCAGCCACAGGAGTCCACGACGCCAGATCCACGATGGGTCCGCCATGCCCACTGTGCCATCCTGGGGAGTGCAAAGCCACAGTCTCACAAGCCTCTACAGTGGGTGGTCTGCCCACTGTGCCATCCTGGGGAGTGCAAAGCCACAGTCTCACAAGTCTCTACAGTGGGTGGTCTCCCCACTGTGCCATCTTGGGGAGTGCAGAGACACAGGCCATCAGGTGGATTACAGACTCCACAGGTAATGGAGGAGGCCGTGTGCCCCGAGTGCAGCGTGAACACTAGCTCGACACAGAACCGGCACTGTCAATGGGCCAGCGGTGCTTGACAGGAAGGGCCCAGCGGAGCGGTGCTTGACAGGAAGGGCCCAGCGGAGCGGTGCTTGACAGGAAGGGCCCAGCGGAGCGGTGCTTGAGACGGCGGGGCCCAGCGGAGCGGTGCTTGACAGGAAGGGCCCAGCGGAGCGGTGCTTGAGACGGCGGGGCCCAGAGGTGCGGTGCTTGACAGGAAGGATCCAGCGGAGCGGTGCTTGAGATGGCGGGGCCCAGCGGAGCGGTGCTTGACAGGAAGGGCCCAGCGGAGCGGTGCTTGAGACGGCGGGGCCCAGCGGTGCGGTGCTTGAGACGGCGGGGCCCAGCGGAGCGGTGCTTGACAGGAAGGGCCCAGCGGAGCGGTGCTTGAGACGGCGGGGCCCAGCGGAGCGGTGCTTGACAGGACGGGCCCAGCGGAGCGGTGCTTGAGACGGCGGGGCCCAGCGGAGCGGTGCTTGACAGGAAGGGCCCAGCGGAGCGGTGCTTGAGACGGCGGGGCCCAGCGGAGCGGTGCTTGACAGGAAGGGCCCAGCGGAGCGGTGCTTGAGACGGCGGGGCCCAGCGGTGCGGTGCTTGACAGGAAGGGCCCAGCGGAGCGGTGCTTGAGACGGCGGGGCCCAGCGGAGCGGTGCTTGACAGGAAGGGCCCAGCGGAGCGGTGCTTGAGACGGCGGGGCCCAGCGGAGCGGTGCTTGACAGGAAGGGCCCAGCGGAGCGGTGCTTGAGACGGCGGGGCCCAGCGGAGCGGTGCTTGAGATGGCGGGGCCCAGCGGTGCGGTGCTTGACAGGAAGGGCCCAGTGGAGCGGTGCTTGAGACGGCGGGGCCCAGCGGAGCGGTGCTTGACAGGAAGGGCCCAGCGGAGCGGTGCTTGAGACATCGGGGCCCAGCGGAGCGGTGCTTGACAGGAAGGGCCCAGCGGAGCGGTGCTTGAGATGGCGGGGCCAGCGGTGCGGTGCTTGACAGGAAGGGCCCAGCGGAGCGGTGCTTGAGACGGCGGGGCCCAGCGGAGCGGTGCTTGACAGGAAGGGCCCAGCGGAGCGGTGCTTGAGACGGCGGGGCCCAGCGGTGCGGTGCTTGACAGGAAGGGCCCAGCGGAGCGGTGCTTGAGACGGCGGGGCCCAGCGGAGCGGTGCTTGACAGGAAGGGCCCAGCGGAGCGGTGCTTGAGACGGCGGGGCCCAGCGGAGCGGTGCTTGACAGGAAGGGCCCAGCGGATCGGTGCTTGAGACGGCGGGGCCCAGCGGAGCGGTGCTTGACAGGAAGGGCCCAGCGGAGCGGTGCTTGAGACGGCGGGGCCCAGCGGTGCGGTGCTTGACAGGAAGGGCCCAGCGGAGCGGTGCTTGAGACGGCGGGGCCCAGCGGAGCGGTGCTTGACAGGAAGGGCCCAGCGGAGCGGTGCTTGAGACGGCGGGGCCCAGCGGAGCGGTGCTTGACAGGAAGGGCTCAGCGGAGCGGTGCTTGAGACGGCGGGGCCCAGCGGTGCAGTGCTTGACAGGAAGGATCCAGCGGAGCGGTGCTTGAGATGGCGGGGCCCAGCGGAGCGGTGCTTGACAGGAAGGGCCCAGCGGAGCGGTGCTTGAGACGGCGGGGCCCAGCGGTGCGGTGCTTGAGACGGCGGGGCCCAGCGGAGCGCTTCTTGACAGGAAGAGCCCAGCGGAGTGGTGCTTGAGACGGCGGGGCCCAGCGGAGCGGTGCTTGACAGGAAGGGCCCAGCGGAGCGGTGCTTGAGACGGCGGGGCCCAGCGGAGCGGTGCTTGACAGGAAGGGCCCAGCGGAGCGGTGCTTGAGACGGCGGGGCCCAGCGGTGCGGTGCTTGACAGGAAGGATCCAGCGGAGCGGTGCTTGAAATGGCGGGGCCCAGCGGAGCGGTGCTTGACAGGAAGGGCCCAGCGGAGCGGTGCTTGAGACGGCGGGGCCCAGCGGTGCGGTGCTTGAGACGGCGGGGCCCAGCGGAGCGCTTCTTGACAGGAAGGGCCCAGCGGAGCGGTGCTTGAGACGGCGGGGCCCAGCGGAGCGGTGCTTGACAGGAAGGGCCCAGCGGAGCGGTGCTTGAGACGGCGGGGCCCAGCGGAGCGGTGCTTGACAGGAAGGGCCCAGCGGAGCGGTGCTTGAGACGGCGGGGCCCAGCGGAGCGGTGCTTGACAGGAAGGGCACAGCGGAGCGGTGCTTGAGACGGCAGGGCCCAGCGGTGCGGTGCTTGAAAGGAAGGGCCCAGCGGAGCGGTGCTTGAGACGGCGGGGCCCAGCGGAGCGGTGCTTGACAGGAAGGGCCCAGCGGAGCGGTGCTTGAGACGGCGGGGCCCAGCGGAGCGGTGCTTGACAGGAAGGGCCCAGCGGAGCGGTGCTTGAGACGGCGGGCCCAGCGGAGCGGTGCTTGACAGGAAGGGCCCAGCGGAGCGGTGCTTGAGACGGCGGGGCCCAGCGGAGCGGTGCTTGAGATGGCGGGGTCCAGCGGTGCGGTGCTTGACAGGAAGGGCCCAGCGGAGCGGTGCTTGACAGGAAGGGCCCAGCGGAGCGGTGCTTGAGACGGCGGGGCCCAGCGGAGCGGTGCTTGACAGGAAGGGCCCAGCGGAGCGGTGCTTGAGACGGCGGGGCCCAGCGGTGCGGTGCTTGACAGGAAGGATCCAGCGGAGCGGTGCTTGAGACGGCGGGGCCCAGCGGAGCGGTGCTTGACAGGAAGGGCCCAGCGGAGCGGTGCTTGAGACGGCGGGGCCCAGCGGAGCGGTGCTTGACAGGAAGGGCCCAGCGGAGCGGTGCTTGAGACGTCGGGGCCCAGCGGAGCGGTGCTTGACAGGAAGGGCCCAGCGGAGCGGTGCTTGAGACGGCGGGGCCCAGCGGTGCGGTGCTTGACAGGAAGGGCCCAGCGGAGCGGTGCTTGAGACGGCGGGGCCCAGCGGAGCGGTGCTTGACAGGAAGGGCCCAGCGGAGCGGTGCTTGAGACGGCGGGGCCCAGCGGTGCGGTGCTTGACAGGAAGGGCCCAGCGGAGCGGTGCTTGAGACGGCGGGGCCCAGCGGAGCGGTGCTTGACAGGAAGGGCCCAGCGGAGCGGTGCTTGAGACGGCAGGGCCCAGCGGAGCGGTGCTTGACAGGAAGGGCCCAGCGGAGCGGTGCTTGAGACGGCGGGGCCCAGCGGAGCGGTGCTTGACAGGAAGGGCCCAGCGGATCGGTGCTTGAGACGGCGGGGCCCAGCGGAGCGGTGCTTGACAGGAAGGGCCCAGCGGAGCGGTGCTTGAGACGGCGGGGCCCAGCGGTGCGGTGCTTGACAGGAAGGGCCCAGCGGAGCGGTGCTTGAGACGGCGGGGCCCAGCGGAGCGGTGCTTGACAGGAAGGGCTCAGCGGAGCGGTGCTTGAGACGGCGGGACCCAGCGGTGCAGTGCTTGACAGGAAGGATCCAGCGGAGCGGTTCTTGAGATGGCGGGGCCCAGCGGAGCGGTGCTTGACAGGAAGGGCCCAGCGGAGCGGTGCTTGAGACGGCGGGGCCCAGCGGTGCGGTGCTTGAGACGGCGGGGCCCAGCGGAGCGCTTCTTGACAGGAAGGGCCCAGCGAAGCGGTGCTTGAGACGGCGGGGCCCAGCGGAGCGGTGCTTGACAGGAAGGGCCCAGCGGAGCGGTGCTTGAGACGGCGGGGCCCAGCGGAGCGGTGCTTGAGACGGCGGGGCCCAGCGGTGCGGTGCTTGACAGGAAGGATCCAGCGGAGCGGTGCTTGAAATGGCGGGGCCCAGCGGAGCGGTGCTTGACAGGAAGGGCCCAGCGGAGCGGTGCTTGAGACGGCGGGGCCCAGCGGTGCGGTGCTTGAGACGGCGGGGCCCAGCGGAGCGCTTCTTGACAGGAAGGGCCCAGCGGAGCGGTGCTTGAGACGGCGGGGCCCAGCGGAGCGGTGCTTGACAGGAAGGGCCCAGCGGAGCGGTGCTTGAGACGGCGGGGCCCAGCGGAGCGGTGCTTGACAGGAAGGGCCCAGCGGAGCGGTGCTTGAGACGGCGGGGCCCAGCGGAGCGGTGCTTGACAGGAAGGGCCCAGCGGAGCGGTGCTTGAGACGGCAGGGCCCAGCGGTGCGGTGCTTGAAAGGAAGGGCCCAGCGGAGCGGTGCTTGAGACGGCGGGGCCCAGCGGAGCGGTGCTTGACAGGAAGGGCCCAGCGGAGCGGTGCTTGAGACGGCGGGGCCCAGCGGAGCGGTGCTTGACAGGAAGGGCCCAGCGGAGCGGTGCTTGAGACGGCGGGCCCAGCGGAGCGGTGCTTGACAGGAAGGGCCCAGCGGAGCGGTGCTTGAGACGGCGGGGCCCAGCGGAGCGGTGCTTGAGATGGCGGGGTCCAGCGGTGCGGTGCTTGACAGGAAGGGCCCAGCGGAGCGGTGCTTGACAGGAAGGGCCCAGCGGAGCGGTGCTTGAGACGGCGGGGCCCAGCGGAGCGGTGCTTGACAGGAAGGGCCCAGCGGAGCGGTGCTTGAGACGGCGGGGCCCAGCGGTGCGGTGCTTGACAGGAAGGATCCAGTGGAGCGGTGCTTGAGATGGCGGGGCCCAGCGGAGCGGTGCTTGACAGGAAGGGCCCAGCGGAGCGGTGCTTGAGACGGCGGGGCCCAGCGGTGCGGTGCTTGAGACGGCGGGGCCCAGCGGAGCGGTGCTTGACAGGAAGGGCCCAGCGGAGCGGTGCTTGAGACGGCGGGGCCCAGCGGAGCGGTGCTTGACAGGAAGGGCCCAGCGGAGCGGTGCTTGAGACGGCGGGGCCCAGCGGAGCGGTGCTTGACAGGAAGGGCCCAGCGGAGCGGTGCTTGAGACGGCGGGGCCCAGCGGAGCGGTGCTTGACAGGAAGGGCCCAGCGGAGCGGTGCTTGAGACGGCGGGGCCCAGCGGAGCGGTGCTTGAGATGGCGGGGCCCAGCGGTGCGGTGCTTGACAGGAAGGGCCCAGTGGAGCGGTGCTTGAGACGGCGGGGCCCAGCGGAGCGGTGCTTGACAGGAAGGGCCCAGCGGAGCGGTGCTTGAGACGGCGGGGCCCAGCGGAGCGGTGCTTGACAGGAAGGGCCCAGCGGAGCGGTGCTTGAGACGGCGGGGCCCAGCGGTGCGGTGCTTGACAGGAAGGGCCCAGCGGAGCGGTGCTTGAGACGGCGGGGCCCAGCGGAGCGGTGCTTGACAGGAAGGGCCCAGCGGAGCGGTGCTTGAGACGGCGGGGCCCAGCGGTGCGGTGCTTGACAGGAAGGGCCCAGCGGAGCGGTGCTTGAGACGGCGGGGCCCAGCGGAGCGGTGCTTGACAGGAAGGGCCCAGCGGAGCGGTGCTTGAGACGGCGGGGCCCAGCGGAGCGGTGCTTGACAGGAAGGGCCCAGCGGAGCGGTGCTTGAGACTGCGGGGCCCAGCGGAGCGGTGCTTGACAGGAAGGGCCCAGCGGAGCGGTGCTTGAGACGGCGGGGCCCAGCGGTGCGGTGCTTGACAGGAAGGATCCAGCGGAGCGGTGCTTGAAATGGCGGGGCCCAGCGGAGCGGTGCTTGACAGGAAGGGCCCAGCGGAGCGGTGCTTGAGACGGCGGGGCCCAGCGGTGCGGTGCTTGAGACGGCGGGGCCCAGCGGAGCGCTTCTTGACAGGAAGGGCCCAGCGGAGCGGTGCTTGAGACGGCGGGGCCCAGCGGAGCGGTGCTTGACAGGAAGGGCCCAGCGGAGCGGTGCTTGAGACGGCGGGGCCCAGCGGAGCGGTGCTTGACAGGAAGGGCCCAGCGGAGCGGTGCTTGAGACGGTGGGGCCCAGCGGAGCGGTGCTTGACAGGAAGGGCCCAGCGGAGCGGTGCTTGAGACGGCGGGGCCCAGCGGTGCGGTGCTTGAAAGGAAGGGCCCAGCGGAGCGGTGCTTGAGACGGCGGGGCCCAGCGGAGCGGTGCTTGAAAGGAAGGGCCCACCGGAGCGGTACTTGAGACGGCGGGGCCCAGCGGAGCGGTGCTTGACAGGAAGGGCCCAGCGGAGCGGTGCTTGAGACGGCGGGGCCCAGCGGAGCGGTGCTTGACAGGAAGGGCCCAGCGGAGCGGTGCTTGAGACGTCGGGGCCCAGCGGAGCGGTGCTTGAGATGGCGGGGCCCAGCGGTGCGGTGCTTGACAGGAAGGGCCCAGCGGAGCGGTGCTTGAGACGGCGGGGCCCAGCGGAGCGGTGCTTGAAAGGAAGGGCCCAGCGGAGCTTGTGTCGTAGGCTGTGGTGAGGTGGTTGGCTGTTGGGTGGGTGGCTGCCTGCGTTTGTGTGTCTTGGAAGAGGGGGTGACAGACACAGTGGGAGAGGACACAGGGGACGTGTAAATGGAAGTGGGGGTGGTGACTGCACGTGTGCGGACTGTACTGGAGGGTGTGCTGGTGATGGAAGTACTGGCTGATGGTGGTGTGCATGCAGGTGTGAGTGGAGACATCACAGGGAGGGAGGAGGGAGACGAGGAAGAGGGGGACACAGAGGTGGTAGTGACTGTTGGCATGTCTGCATCTGGGTGTTGCTTGGGTGAATGCTTGTGTGGTCTGTGGTGCTTATGTCTGGATGAGCTGCCCTTGGGTGTTGAGGTGTGTGCAGGCTGGTCTGATGGTGTGGATGGGATAGGCTGAGGAACAGGAGACAGAGACAGGGTGGAGGCAGTTAGAGGAGGGAGGCTGGAAACAGGGACAATGGCTGCCGTCAGTGCTGAGGCCAGAGCATTGAACGATCGTTGATGGGCAGCCTGACCCGAATGAATGCCCTCCAGGTATGCATTGCTCCGATGCACCTCCCTCACTACCCCCTGGATGGCATTCAAAAGGGTAGACTGCCCAACAATGATGGTCTGTAGGAGGTCAATGACCTCCTCACTGAGGGCAGCAGGGGTAACAGGGGCAGGGCCTAAGGTGCCTGGGGCGAAGGAGATGCCCGCCTTCTTGGGCGAGCGGGCACGGAGCGAAGGCTGAGGGGCTGCTGGGAGGACGGAACTGGTGCGCTGGGTGGCGGCTGTACCTGTAGAGGCGGGGGCCCGGATGTTGCCGCCACCGCTAGGGAGCTCCCTTCCGAAGACGTGTCGGTGTCGCTGGTGTCACGACGGGTCCCTGTTGTGGTGCTCCCCTCGCCCTCCATATCATTGGTGACCTCGGTGTCTGTACCATGGCCCACCGGGGCCTTGTGAGTTGCAGCTCCCTCGTGCTCCGATGCCAATTCTCCTCCGCCTGATGATGCTAATGCACACATGCACCAGAAGATAAAGAAAAAGGGGGGGGAAATAAAAACAGGTTGAGTGCATGCATTGTCAACACCGTTGGCGGAGAGGACAGACACAGGAGCCTCATGCACTACGCCGCGCAATTGGGGTACATTACTCAGTACTTGTGACTAGGCCAACAGGTCTATGGACAACAATTGCGCACATTGGTGATGCTGGACCATCGATTGCTGTACTTGGCACCCTACAGAGGTGGGGGGCGGGGGCACAGGGTCATGCCTAAAGGAGGGGACTACACTACAGAAAGCGCCCTGGCCTAATGTCACCCACAGCCCTCCTCCCCCACCCAGACGCCTCTACTGTGCGTAAAGATAGCAGAATGTGCTGGTACTCACCCCCTTGTGTCTGCTGTGATGTCCTCACGCGCCCATCCAAATCGGGGTAGGCCACCGCCAGGATCCAGGACATCAGGGGGGTCAGGGTACGACTGGCACCCCTCCTAGGTTGGGAGGCCATCCCCAGCAGTGACTCGGCGGTCTTCCTGGTCCCGCGGCGGATGTCCTCCCACCTCTTTCGGCAGTGGGTGCCCCGTCTGTTGTGGACCCCCATGGCCCGGACTTCCTTGGCGATGGCACGCCAAATGTCGACTTTCTGATGGGCGCTGACCTATTTGACATGTACAGGGTGGAATGGGAAATATCATCATTTTTTCTGCAAGTTAGGTGTGATTGACCCCCCCCTCCCCAACCTTGCCATGTGGCACATGCTCTCATCTGTAGTGCCTTGCACTACTCATTCTCTCCCCACCCAAACATCTTACATCCACCATACACAACCCAGGCATAGCCGATTCAATGTGCACCCAGTGTACTTACCTGTTGGTCTGGAGGACCGTAGAGTAGCGCATACTGGGGGAGGACCCCATCCACAAGTTTCTCCAACTCTTCAGAAGTGAAGGCAGGGGCCCTTTCCCCAGTCGCAGCAGCCATTGGGGGTTATTACAACTTTGGAGGAGGTGTTAATCCGTCCCAAAAGTGACGGATATACCACCATCCGTATTACGAGTTCCATAGGATATAATGGACTCGTAATACGGCTGGTGGTATCCGTCACTTTACCGTCACTTTTGGGACGGATTAACACCTCCTCCAAAGTTGTAATAACCCCCATTGTCTCTTCCAGACAGAGGTCACAGCAGCACTTGCAGTATAGGTCCTCTCCTGTGGATGATCAGGTCTCGAGTGATTAAGCAGATAGAAAATGGTGGTCACGCCCACGGCGGTGCGTACCGCGCCCGCCGGCGCACATCGTCATTGGCTCCTGAAACCCATAGGGTTCAATGTTAACCAATGCGCCTTCGCACAGCGGTCTTCGACCGCCTACCGCCATGGTGTGCCACGCCAGCGCATTGACCTCACATTCCACTGTCATACTTTTCAGGTCAGGCAGCCGCCATTTCAAGGGCCCACATGGCTTAATTTCTACTGCGTCACACAGGCCTAGGCCTTGCATTGCCACTCATACAAGCCATTCAATGCATAGCGATTCGTGTACTGTGCAAGCTGTGGTTACGTACCTGTGGGTTGCTTGACTCTGTACTCCATGTTGTCCTTCCTAGGCACCGTCCGCTGGGACTTGCGAGGAGAAGGAGGAATCCTCCCGTGTACCGACCGCTGGTGGACCTGTCGACAATGGAAGAACGACATATTATACTTCGATACCGACTTGACCGAGCCACTATACATGAACTGTGTGCCCAGCTGGAGCCAGACCTGATGTCCCCCATCCGCCAACCCACAGGAATTCCCCCTCTGTTGCAGGTTCTGTCAGTCCTCCATTTTTTGGCAAGTGGGTCTTTTCAGACAACAGTGGCTATGTCATCAGGGATGTCTCAGCCTATGTTTTCTAAGATTTTGTCCAGAGTGTTGTCTGCCCTGATGAAATACATGGGGAGCTACATTGTTTTCCCTGAGGAGGGTGATTTGGCCACTGTGAAGGGTGATTTCTATGCCCTTGGACATATCCCCAACATCATTGGTGCCATTGATGGGACCCATGTGGCTTTAGTACCCCCAAAAGACGATGAGCAGGTGTACAGAAACAGAAAAAATTACCATTCGATGAATGTCCAGGTGGTCTGTTTGGCTGACCAGTACATCTCCCATCTAAATGCCAAGTTCCCTGGGTCAGTGCATGACGCGTATGTTATGCGAAATAGCAGCGTCCCTTATGTGATGGAACAGCTACAGAGACAACGTGTGTGGCTAATAGGTGATTCTGGTTACCCCAACCTGCCTTGGCTATTGACCCCAGTGAGGAATCCCCGGACCAGGGCAGAGGAACGGTACAATGAGGCCCATGGGTGAACTAGGAGGATTATAGAACGGACCTTCGGCCTCCTGAAGGCCAGGTTTAGGTGCCTGCATATGACAGGTGGATCCCTAATGTACTCACCAAAGAAGGTGTGTCATATCATCGTGGCCTGCTGTATGCTTCACAATCTTGCATTGCGACGCCAGTTGCCTTTCCTGCAGGAGGATGGTCCAGGTGGTGGTGTTGTAGCAGCTGTGGAGCCTGTGGAGAGTGAAGAGGAGGAAGACGACGGGGACGACACGGACAACAGGGACACAGTTATACAACAGTACTTTCAGTAGCACACAGGTAAGAATCACCCACGCCATTTTACATTTACTTCTGCCTTTTGCATCTCTACTTTCTGTGTTTCCCCCCAGTTCCTTTTCACTGATTTTTGACTTTCCCTTCCCTTTTCAGAGCTGTATGACCCACAGCGTGACTTCTGCTTTGTTTGCCCATGGACTAATGCTTATTGACACTGGTATGTTGTCATCACAATGTAAATGAACATTATTGCACCGTTATGTGTAATACATTTGTAAAGAATACAAGCAGACTCCTGACATTTGAAGTGCAATTGGTGATTTATTTTAAGTGCTGCGTATAGGTCCATGATAGTAAAACGGTGATGGGTGGGGGTGGAGTAATGTCCATGGCAGAGTCCAGTTCTCAGTAGCACAGGTGCATTGCCCATATGCCTGTGGAAGGATGGAGCAGGGGCAGTTCAAGGTTGGACAGGGTGACAATGTGGGACAGTGGGATGACATCATGGGGTATCGTTTGCTGGCGGGGGTCTTGGCATCCTACTCTGTCTTCTTGTGTGATCTCAGGTTCCGCTTGCGGGGTGGTTGATCTTCAGCAGGAGGTGGGGTTCTGGTGGCCTGTCGTGGTGTGGGGGCCTCCTGTCCACTAGCGCCAGCGGAGGTGGTAGGCTGTTCGTCGTCCGGGCTGGTGACAGGGGCCCTTTGGGGTGCCACATGGTCCCTCAATGTAGTGACTATCTGGTTGAGGGCCAGGACAATGGTCCCCATTGCGGTACCGATGTCCTGAGTTCGTCTCTGAACCCCATGTACCGTTCCTCCTGCTGTGCCTGGATCTCCTGGAACCTGGCCAGTACCGTCGCCATCGTCTCCTGGGAGTGGTGGTATGCTCCCATGATGGTGGTGAGGGCCTCTTGGAGAGTGGGTTCCCTGGGCCGGTCAACCCCCTCTCGCACAGCAGCCCTCCCAGTTGCCCTGTTTCCCCGGGCCTCTGTCCCCCGGACGGTGTGCCCACTACCACTGCCCCAAGGTCCCTGTTGTTGTTGGGGTGGTGGGTCAGCCTGGGTGCCCTGTAGTGGCGGACACACCGCTGATTGACGCGTCCTGGAGACAGAGGCATGGGCCCGCTGGGTGGGAGCTGTGCTGGTATTCCCAGAGGGGGTTGGGTCTGCTGTGGCCTGTGTCTGTGTGTGGGGAACCGACTGTCCAGAGGTCCCCGATGGTCCGGGCTGGTCATCAGGTTCTAGGTCGACAGAGCTGCTGTCATCACTGGGAACCTGTTCTGGGGGCGGGATGGACAAATCTGGACCCTCCTGGCCGGTGTGTTGGCGTTCGGGCCCTGCAGGGGTAAAAGAGTATGGTTATTGCTTCTGTGTGTACCATGGCGTGCGATTTGTGGGTGCCCTTGTCCCCCAGTGCTGGCATTCCCTTGTGGGAGGAGTTGTGAGAGTGGTTGTGGTGGGGTATGGGTATGTGCAGTGGTCATGCTTGGGTGATGGGTGTCCATGGTTTGTGTTGGCATTCAGGGATTGGTGTTGTGTTGGGTGGGTTGTGCTGGTGAGACATTGGCAGGGAGGATGTGTGCTGGGGGGTTGGGGGTGAGGGTGGGGGTGTGGGCTGGCATGCAGGTGGTTGGGGGGGGGTGAAGTAGTTGGGATTAGACTTACCAGAGTCCATTCCTCCGCCTACTCCAGCGAGGCCCTCAGGATGCAGGATGTTCAAGACCTCTTGCTCCCATGCTGTGAATTCGGGTGGAGTGGGTGGGAGTCCGCCGCCAGTCTTCTGCACAGCGATGTTGTGTCTTGACACCATCGACCGCACCTTCCCCCGTAGGTCGTTCCAGTGCTTTCGGATGTCTTCCCGGTTTCTGGGATGCTGTCCCACAGCGTTGACCCTGTCGACGATTCTTTGCCATAGCTCCGCCTTCCTGGCTATTGTGGTGTGCTGCACCTGTGTGCCGAATAGCTGGGGCTCTACCCTAATTATTTCCTCCACCATGACCCTGAGTTCTTGGTCCGAGAACCTGGGGTGTCTTTGGGGTGCCATGGGGTGGTGTGGGGTGGTGTTTGTGGTGATGAGTGTGGTGTGTGTGGTGGTGTGTGGTGTTTTGTGCGTGGATGATGATGTTGTGTTCCTCTGTGTGTTGTGGTTTTCCTTCGCTGTGCTCTCTCTCTCTCTCTCTCTCGCCTTCTCTCCGAATTTCTAGTAGTGGGGGTTTGTGGGTGATGTGGGTGTGTGTTTTATAGTTGATTGGATGTGTGGGTGTGGTGTGTGTATGTGTATCAGGTGTGTGTATTTGGAATTGTCCAATGTGGCTGTGTTTTGTAAAGGTGTGTGTATTTTGAGCGCAGCGGTGTGTACCGCCAATGGAATACCGCGGTTGAAAGACCGCCGCGTGGATTCGTGGGTCGTAATGGCATGGGCGTGTTTGTGTTGGCGTGACGGTGGAGGTTTGGCCATCTCCAGTTTATTGCTGCCCGCTGATGAGGCGGCCTTCCGTGGATGTCAGGTTTTTGGCGGTTTGCCAGTTGGAGGTCAGAATGACCGTGGCGGTTTACCGCGGCCGCGGCGGAAGAATGGCGGACTTCTGACCGGCGGCAAGGGCCTATTACCGCCGAGGTCAGAATGACCCCCATAGGCCCTTATTACAACCTTGGCGGATGGTGATAAAGCGGCAGTAATACCGCCAACAGGAACTGGGAACCAGTGGAGGCAGTGGATGTTGGTATGTCTGCATCTGGATGATGTTTGTGTGAGTGCTTGTGGGATGATGTGTGGTGCTTGTGTTTGCCTGAGCCTCTCCTGTGTGTTGTCCTGGGTGCCTACTCGTCTGCCTGTGTGCTTGGGAAAGGCTGGGGTTGAGGGGAATGGGATTGGAAAGAGGAAGTTGGAGGAGGGAGACTGGAAACAGGGACAATGGCTGCCATCAGAGAGGAGGCCAGAGCCTGGATTGACCTCTGTTGGGCCACCAAGCCAGTGTGAATGCCCTCCAGAAATGCATTTGTCTTTTGCATTTGGGAATGCAGGCGGGCTAACTGGGGAGGGCCTGAGGTGCTTGAGGTGAAGGAGATGCCCACCCTCCTGTGTGCGCTGGCACAGGCAACGTGCTGAGGGGCTGCTGGGAGGGTGGTGCTGGTATTGGGGGTGGCGGCTGTACCTGTAGTTGTGGTGGGCCAGAGGTGTCCGCCACCACCAGGGAGCTTCCATCGGAGGAGATATCACTTTCAGAACTGTCCCTCGACCTCCGTCCCACTGGTGCCCTCACCATCAGTGGATGCGGCGTCCTGGACCCTGTGGGATGCAGCTCTCCCAGTCGCTGGTACCTCTGCTCCTCCGCCAGATGATGCTAATGCACATAAGGACAGGGTGACAAAAAAAAGGGGGGGGCGAGACAAAGGATACCCTTGGTCAATGGCGGCAGCAACACCACCATAAGCATACACACACACAGGGAACAGCCCTACACACTAGGCAATGCACTAACCATCACAATGCTAGTTACCAGCCCATGGACAGGGATACCTAAGCCCAAATGCAGCATACCTGAGACCCACAGACACCTGTCCAGTAATGGAGGCCTACTAGCTTGTTTAGAGGAGGTTGGCAGTAGAACCTGCCCAACATGGGCCCTAACCTGCACTGTCCGGCCTGGCCTAGGGGCACCCACAGGCCCACATCCCCCACCCGGATGCCACCCCACCAGGCACAAGTAGTATATTGGGGCACTGTACTCTACCCCTTGTGGCTGCTCCGGATAGGCCACTGCAAGTATGCGGGCCATCGGGGGGATCAGGTTTTGACAGGCACCCCTTCCTCATTGGGAGGCCATCCCCAGCTGGGTCTCTGTGGTCTTCCATTACCAACGTCTCAGGTCCTCCCACTGTTTCCGACAGTGGGTGCTCCACCTTCCGTAGACTCCCAGGGTCCACACCTCCTTGGTGATTGCACGCCATATACCCTTTTTTTGAGGTGCGCTGACCTGCAGAGCAAAACACATAGGGAAAGGTTTCAGTCAGACCGTCCTGCCTGTTACACTCATGGCCCACCATAGCCGTCATTTCCCTTTACGCACAGACGTGCTCCAGCATACATGCTGCACGTTGCCCAGGGCCCTTCCATCCCCCCTTCACGATGCCCACACACACAGAACTCCATGCATTCATGTTCCATGCATCGTTCTCTCAGTGTACTCACCTGTTGGTCTGGAGGCCCATGCAGCATTCGGTACTGGGGTAGGATCCCACCCACCAGTCTCTCCCGCTCCGCTGCAGTGAAGGCAGGGCCCTTTCCCCAGTGACACGAGCCATGCTAGTTTCCAGACACAGGTCACAGCAGCACTTGCAGTGTAGGTCCTCTCCTGTTGAAGGTCAGGTAGCAAGTGAGCAATCAGATAGAAAATGGAGGTCACATCCTCTGTGGTGCGTACCATGACCGCCGGCGTAGATCACCATTGGCCACTGTAACCCACAGGGCCCAATGTTATCCAATGAGGAGTTGCACGGCAGTTCTCGACCGCCTCCCTCAATGGAACACAACGTCAGCAGAATGACCTCATTTCCACCTGTCCCTCCATTATGGAGTGGGAGCAGGCCATGGCACCTAACTGCGTCACAGTACACACAGGCACCATTTGTCCCTATCCAACAATATACAGTTACAGTCACAACATGCAATGTAGTGTAATGTTTGGAAAATGGAAACTGACCAGCTGCTCACCATTTGCCCCCTAGATTGCCACTGGTGTGGATGAATAGGAGATGGAGACATCCACCCATGTACAGACCCCTGGTGGACTTGGCAACAATGGGGGACAGGCACATCATCCTCACCTAGAGACTAGAGACCTAGAGGGCGACAATCAGAGAGCTGCTTGCCCAATCAGAACCTGACCTGATTTCTGCTATCCATTAGCCCACCGGGATCCCCCCCTTGTGCAACTGCTATCTATGCTCCATTTCCTGGCAAGTGGCTCCTTCCAAGTGAGAGTGGACTTGGCAGAAGGAATGTCTGGTCTGATTAAACACATGCACACCTACATTGTTTTCCCCCAGGTGGAAGACTTGGCCACGGTGAAAGCAGATTTCTATGCAATGGGACATATCCCCCAACATTATTGGGGCTATTGATGGTACACAGATTGCATTGGGCTCCCCCCCAGAGAACTGAACAGGTGTTCAGAAATCAAAAGAGCTTTCATTCTATGAATGTGCAGATAGTGTGCCAGGAGGACCAGTACATCTCCCATGTCAATGCAAAGTATCCTGGGTCTGTGCATGGTCCTTTATCCTGAGGAATAGCAGCATCCCATTTGAGATGGCTCAACTCCGGATGCACTGTGTGTGGCTAATGGGTGAGCCATGGTTCCCACCCAGTGGATGTTGGTGTATTGGTATGGTGTGGGCCCTAAATGTTAGTGTGCGGCAAACAGTTGTCCCTCGATATTTGCAGGTGGATCCCTGTATTACTCACCCAATAAGGTGTGCCAGATCATCGTGGCATGCTGTATGTTGCACAACCTTGCCTTATACCACTAGGTGCCTTTCCTATGGGAGGATGAGGCTGGGGACGGGAGTGTGTCAGCAGTGAACCCTGTGGACAGTGAAGATGAGGAGGCAGAAGATGAGGACGAGGACAACAGAGTGCAACAATACGACAATACTTCAAATGACACAAGGGTAAGACACTGCCATTACACTTTACATTGACAGTTTTGTGTTTGACATTGTTACTGGCAGGCTGATTTTCACACTTCTATGTCCACTCACTGTACCCTTTGGTATCTCTATTTTCAGATATTTGTGCCCCACTATCACTCCTGGTGTGTTGAGTGCAGCCAACTACAGGTCATTCCTATGTGTAAATTACTCTGACCATCACGCAACCTCTTGGTCCTTCCCCTACAGACAAACACAAACACACAAACTTTTTACTTTAAAAATAATTTTCCTGGAGGGAAAACTTCCAGAAGGTTTAATTAGAAAGTGAATCTTAGATTTGCATCAGCGCGTCTTCCTGTGCCTTTGCATCTCCCACTCCAGGGGATCACATCCCAGCAGACTCCCTACTGATAAGGAGCTGCAGTTTGCCTCTATAAAGGCCTCGGTGAAAAAGAGACAGCAAAGAATTCTTCAGCGGAGCACCTCCTCTGCTGACAATGTGCATTTATTTTTATTGGTGGTCACCACTGTGCGTCTGCCAGCTCTCTCCTTTCAACTAGAGCTGACCCCTGTTGAATATCTACGCTTTTCTTCTCAAAGCCAATTTTGAAGTATTTACCTGGGCAGCAATTTTTGGTTCTGTTTCGAGGCGCTTGAAACATAAGCACATCAGGTCCCTTGCACACTGGTGAGTGGAATGTATTGGATTGCTGTGACAGTTGTCATTCTTCCTCTAAACCTTCAGAACCCATTCCTAGGCAGCATAGCTATTTATACATCATTAACACTGAAATGTTGCCATTAACTGCTCGCGCCATGAGCAGTGACAATAACTGTGACCTGTACATTTACTGCATACACACTGAGCTATTTACTTACGAGAATGTGCCATCAACTAAGACACTAGGTCCCAGATTTAAAAGAGGCTTGCATCTTTATAACGACACAATAGCATAATTTTTACGCTAATGTGGTGGTAGATGGAAAAAAAAGCTGCACCATATTTACAAAGTGGCGTAATGCATGTATTGCGCCACTTTGTAACCCTTTGTGCTACATTATGCCTACGCCAGTTATAAAGGATCCAAAGGGGGGATGAAAAAATGGCGCAAAGAAATCTAAGAAATTTATTTGTGTCATTTTTCTCTGCACTTTTACTACCTGCTTTGAACAGGAATTAAAAGGAGGCTCCCATTGATTACAATCAGCCTCCGGGTCCTTTCCAGGATTAGCGTCAACATTTTCTACACTAATCCTGCGAAGCCCCGAACTAGAGTCAAAAATGATGATGCTAGTTCCCTAACTACCACCATGGTGTGTGGTATATTAAATATGGCAGATACATGGTGGTGTTAGGGGGAGCTAAAGGGTGAAGGAAAAGTTGTGCTGCACTAGGTGCAGCCCCACTTTTCATAAATATGCTCCTACCGGTGAAGCGCACATTTAATGCACACACACTGAAGTGTTAACCTTAAGTGCACTCAACATGAACACTCACAGTCACTGTAACCTGCATCTGTACTGCACCATCTAAAGTGGCGGGATTAATTCAAGCATTCCATTCATAACTTTTTGTAAACGTGTCAATTTTGTAAGGGTACATATATCTGGTCTGCCAAACGTTTTGGAGTATGTGGTGCCCATAAATGTTGGTCTAGTGGTATTTTAAACTAGGACATGTAAATGTTTGATGTTTCACATGTTCTCAGAATGAGAAACCTTTAAGCCAATTTCATTGTGGCAAGGCTCTTTATTTCCATAGAGAAACATGGGATTACATTATCACATTTTATAACACTAATTTGGCTTGGTAACAGCTGTACAAATATTTCAAGGGCTCTTTCTAATTGTTAGACAATTTAATGGCAAAGTCAAATTTTATCTAACTTTTAAGGAAAATGTATCTTACAAAAATCACACTTTTCCTACCTGAAGACTCTAAGTCAGGGGTTCCAAACATGTGGTCTGGGGATCCCTGGGGGTCCATGAAGACTCCACAGTGGGTCCGTGACTGGTTAGAAAATATAATAATTTTAACAGATTAGATCCCCAGCTTTCAGTAATGACTCCGTGGGGTTCCCCGGATTCCAATAATGATTCAGCAGGGGTCCCTGTGGTCCAGTATTGATTAAGTTGGGGTCCACAGAAGTCAAAAGGTTGGGAACCATTGCTGTAAGTGCTTTTTGGAAGTATTCTGACAGTCACCATGTAGCTAATGCCCCCCTGTACTCAGGTGTGAATTGCTCCCAGGACAGGGACGAAGGACCTTTGGTGTGGGGAAGTTCTGTATTTTCTATACCAGGATTGCCTGGAGACTGTGCCCAGACACTTGGTGGACGTTGAAAGAGTCCTATCCTATCACAGGAAAGTGTAGGTCAAACCTGGGCCTGCCCCCTCTGTTGTCCTTCATGACAGGATGGCACCAATCCCAGCTAAAGTTAAGCCTTTTGGTGCTATACTTACCAGAGGGTGAACAATCAATGGTGGTCACAGATAGAAGATTTACATCATTTGGTTGAAACTGTAAACAGTAGGATGTAAACACTAAGCATTTGTGAAATTTCAATTATGCTACAATAATTTGCGAAATTTACAATATTTCACATTTAAAACATTTCATGGAATTCTTCCAATTTGTCCCATTAAACCACATAGTATTCTTTAGGGTGACTCTGGTAAGTAAATAATACCAGGAAAAAAGTGAATGAATAAAAGGTGAACAGCTTCAGTTCACAGCAGTTGTTTTCATCTAAAACACAATGTTGCATCATGTTTGAATGTGAGGACACACTGCATGCTAAAACATAGAGAGGGCAAAAGGCCAGATTTGTATTTCCACAGTTTTTCAAATTTTACCATAACCATGCAAAAGGGAATTATGCAATTTTCACCCAGGATTTTGAGGCTACAATGAATCATGATTTATCCATGTAATTCCTATGACACTACTAAAGTGGCGATATGGTGGGTGATGTCACAATGTATCTTAAAACCCCCACTGACACCGTCAATCAGCCTAACATTCAGGAATGTCAGCCACTGGTAACTGTTACAGAAGCAGTAGGGGGCAACGGTGGTCCTACTAAGAAGCAACTAAAGGACCTCACCAGGCAGTGACCATCATGCAACCTCTTGGTCCTTCCCCTACAGGCAAACAGAAACACACAAACAGGTTTTTTTTACTTTGAAAATTATTTTCCTGGAGGGAAAACTTCCAGAAGGTTTAATTAGAAAGTGAATCTTAGATTTGCATCAGCGCGTCTTCCTGCGCCTTTGCATCTCCCAGTCCAGGGCATCACGTCCCAAGCGACACCTCACTAATACTGAGCTGCAGTTTGCCTCTATAAGGACCTTGGTGAATGAGAGACAGCAAAGAATTCTTCAGCGGTGCACCTCCTCCGCTGACAATGTGCATTTATTTTTATTGGTGGTCACCACTGTGCGCCTGCCAGCTCTCTCCTTTTACTAGAGCTGACCCCTGTTGAATATCCACCCTTTTCTTCTCAAAGCCAATTTTGAAGTATTTACCTGGGCAGCGTTTTTTGGTTCTGTTTCGAGGCGCTTGAAACATAAGCACATCAGATCCCTTGCACACTGGTGAGTGGAATGTATTGGATTGCTGCGCTCTGTCCAGAATCTCTAAGTGCAGCCTCGTCCTCCATGACAGTTGTCATTCTTCCTCTAAACCTTCAGAACCTTTCCTAGGCAGCATAGCTATTTATACATCATCAACACTGAAATGTTACCATTAACTGCTCGCGCCATGAGCAGTGACAATAACTGTGACCTGTACATTTACTGCATACACACTGAACTATTTACTTACGAGAATGTGCCATCAACTAAGACACTAGGTCCCAGATTTAAAAGGGGCTTGCATCTTTCTAACGACACACTAACATCATTTTTTACGCTAATGTGGTGGTAGATGAAAAAAAAGCTTCACCATATTCACAAAGTGGCGTAATGCATGTATTGGACCACTTTGTAACCCTTTGTGCTACACTATGCCTACGCCAGGTATAACGGATCCAAAGGGGGGGGTGAAAAAATGGCGCAAAAAAATCTAAGAAATTTCTTTGTGTCATTTTTCTCTGCACTTTTACTACCTGCTTTGAGCAGGAATTAAAAGGAGGCTCCCATTGATTACAATCAGCCTCCAGGTCTTTTCCAGGATTAGCATCAACATTTTTTACACTAATCCTGCGAAGCCCCGAATGAGAGTAAAAAATTATGATGCTAGTTCCCTAACTACCACCATGGTGTGTGTTTTTTTAAATACGGCAAATACATGGCGGCGTTGGGGGGGGCTAAAGGGCGAAGGAGAAGTAGTGCTGCACTAGGTGCAGCTCCACTTTTCAGAAACATGCCCCTTCCTGTGAAGTGCACATTTAATGCACACACACTGAAGTGTTAACCTTAAGTGCACTCACCATGAACACTCACAGTCACTGTAACCTGCACATGTACTGCACCATCTAAAGTGGCGGGATTAATTCAAGCATTCCATTCATAACTTTTTGTAAACGTGTCAATTTTGAATGGGTACATATATCTGGTCTGCCAAACGTTTTGGAGTCTGTGGTGACCATAAATGTTGGTCTAGTGGTATTTTAAATTAGAACATGTAAATGTTTAATATTTCACATGCTCTCAGAATGAGAAACCTTTAAGCTAATTTCATTGTGGCAAGGCTCATTATTTCCATAGAGAAACATTGGATTGCATTATCACATTTTATAACACTATTTTGGTTTGGTAACAGCTGTACAAATATTTCAAGGGCTCTTTCTAATTGTTAGACAATTTAATGGCAAAGTCAAATTTTATCTAACTTTTAAGGAAAATGTATTTTACAAAAATCACGCTTTTCCTACCTGAAGACTCTAAGTCAGGGGTTCCAAACATGTGGTCTGGGGTCCCCTGGGGGTCCATGAAGACTCCACAGTGGGTCCGCGACTGCTTAGAAAATATAATAATTTTAACAGATTAGATCCCCAGCTTTCAGTAATGACTCAGTGGGGGGTCTCCGGATTCCAATAATGATTCAGAAGGGGTCCCTGTGGTCCAGTATTGATTAAGTTGGGGTCCACAGAAGTCAAAAGGTTGGGAACCACTGCTGTAAGTGCTTTTTGTAAGTATTCTGACAGTCACCATGTAGCTAATGCCCCCCTATACTCAGGTGTGAATTGCTCCCAGGACAGGGACGAAGGACCTTTGGTGTGACGAAGTGCTGTATTTTCTATACCAGGATCGCCTGGAGGCTGTGCCCAGACACTTGGTGGACTTTGAAAGAGTCCTATCCTATCACAGGAAAGTGTAGGTCAAACCTGGGCCTGCCCCCTCTGTTGTCCTTCATGACAGGATGGCACCAATCCCAGCTAAAGTTAAGCCTTTTGGTGCTATACTTACCAGAGGGTGATCAATCAATGGTGGTTACAGATCGAAGATTTACATCATTTGGTTAAAACTGTAAACAGTAGGATGTAAAAACTAAGCATGTGTGAAATTTCAATTATGCTACAATAATTTGCGAAATTTACAATATTTAACATTTAAAACATTTCATGGAATTCTTCCAAATTATCCCATTAAACCACATAGTATTCTTTAGGGTGACTCTGGTAAGAAAATAATACTGGGGAAAAAGTGAATGAATAAAAGGCGAACAGCTTCAGTTCACAGCAGTTGTTTTCATCTAAAACACAATGTTGCATCATGTTTGAATGTGAGGACACACTGCATGCTAAAATATAGAGAGGGCAAAATGCCAGATTTGTATTTCACACAGTTTTTCAAATTTTACCATAACCATGCAAAAGGGAATTATGCAATTTTCACCTAGGATTTTGAGGCTACAATGAATCATGATTTATCCACGTAATTTCTATGACACTACTAAAGTGGCGATATGGTGGGTGATGTCACAATGTATCTTAAAACCCCCACTGACACCGTCACTCAGCCTAACATTCAGGAATATCAGCCACTGGTAACTGTTACAGAAGCAGGAGGGGGCAACGGTGGTCCTACTAAGAAGCAACTAAAGGACCTCACCAGGCAGTGACCATCATGCAACCTCTTGGTCCTTCCCCTACAGGCAAACAGAAACACACAAACAGTTTTTTTTTTACTTTGAAAATTATTTTCCTGGAGGGAAAACTTCCAGAAGTTTTAATTAGAAAGTGAATCTTAGATTTGCATCAGCGCGTCTTCCTGCGCCTTTGCATCTCCCAGTCCAGGGCATCACGTCCCAAGCGACACCTCACTAATACTGAGCTGCAGTTTGCCTCTATAAGGACCTTGGTGAATGAGAGACAGCAAAGAATTCTTCAGCGGTGCACCTCCTCCGCTGACAATGTGCATTTATTTTTATTGGTGGTCACCACTGTGCGCCTGCCAGCTCTCTCCTTTTACTAGAGCTGACCCCTGTTGAATATCCACCCTTTTCTTCTCAAAGCCAATTTTGAAGTATATACCTAGGCAGCGTTTTTTGGTTCTGTTTCGAGTCGCTTGAAACATAAACACATCAGGTCCCTTGCACACTGGTGAGTGGAATGTATTGGATTGCTGCGCTCTGTCCAGAATCTCTAACTGCAGCCTCGTCCTCCATGACAATTGTCATTCTTCCTCTAAACCTTCAGAACCAGTTCCTAGGCAGCATAGCTATTTATACATCATCAACACTGAAATGTTACCATTAACTGCTCGCGCCATGAGCAGTGACAATAACTGTGACCTGTACATTTACTGCATACACACTGAGCTATTTACTTCTGAGAATGTGCCATCAACTAAGACACTAGGGCCCTCATTACGACTCTGGCGGGCGGCGGAGGCCGCCCGCCAGAATTCCGCCCTCCGTAAGACCGCGGAGGGTATTATGAGTTTTTCCCTGGGCTGGCGGGCGGTCTCCAAAAGACCGCCCGCCAGCCCAGGGAAAAACTCCCTTCCCACGAGGATGCCGGCTCGTAATAGAGCCGGCGGAGTGGGAAGGTGCGACGGGTGCTGTTGCACCCGTCGCATATTTCACTGTCTGCAAGGCAGACAGTGAAATACATTTTGGGGCCCTCTTACGGGGGCCCCTGCAGTGCCCATGCCGTTGGCATGGGCACTGCAGGGGCCCCGCGACTCCCCCTCCCGCCATCCGGTTCCCGGCGGGAGAACCGCCAGGAACTGGATGGCGGGAGGGGGAGTCGGAATCCCCATGCCGGCGCAGCAAGCTGCGCTGGCTTGGAGGATTCCTTGGGGGCAGCGGGAAACCGGCGGGAGACCGCCGGTTTCCCTTCTCTGACCGCGGCTAAGCCGCCGCGGTCAGAATGCCTCCGCGTCCAGCGGCCCTGGCGGTTGCAAACCGCCAGGGTCGTAATGAGGGCCTAGGTCCCAGATTTAAGAGGAGCTTGTATCATTCTAATAACACATTAGCATCATTTTTTTTACGCTTATGCGGTGGTATATTGACAAAACGCTGCACCATATTTACAAAGTGGCGTAGTGCATTTATTGCACCACTTTGTAACCCTTTGTGCTACATTATGCGTACGCCAGGTATAACGTATGCAACGGGGGGATGAAAAAATGGCGCAAAGAAATCTAAGAGATTTCTTTATGTCATTTTTCTCTGCACTTTTACTACCTGCTTTGAGCAGGAATTAAAAGGAGGCTCCCTTTGATTACAATCAGCCTCCATGTCCTTTCCAGGATTAGCGTCAACATTTTTTACACTAATCCTGCGAAGCCCCGAATGAGAGTCAAAAATGATGATGCTAGTACCCTAACCGCCATGGTGCATGGTATATTAAGTATGGCAGACACATGGTGGCGTTAAGGGGGGCACTAAAGGGCGCAGGAAAAGAGGTGCTGCACTACTTGCCCATACCTGTGAAGCGCACATTTGATGCACACACACTGAAGTGTTAACCTTAAGTGCACTCACCATGAACATTGACAGTCACTGTAACCTGCACATGTACTGCACCATCTAAAGTGCATATAAGACTTGTTCCCCCATTGATCTGCTGTAACTCCCACTCAGGGTTTCATTTAATTGTCGAATGCATGAATCAGATGTGGGTGTGCGCTGCTTCATGAGCAGAAAATGTGCAACACATGCATAATTTTGGAATTTAACTAGGCACAAGCGTTCTCCATAAGTATCAGTCAGCCACACAACCATGCGTCAGAACATTTCTTATCGGTGTAGTGACGAATATCAGAATCAAATAAGAAGATATTCTCATTATTCTAATCAAAATTAAGGCTCTGATTTAGAAGGGCCGAGCGCCACATTATCTCAGCCTTAGTGTAGTTATTTTTACGCTAAGGCAGAGCTAGGGTGGACTTTCCCCTGCGCCATATATACAAAGTGGGGAAATGAATGCAATGAGGGCCACATTATGGCCCTCATTATGACATTGGTGGTAAATACTGCTTACCACTGCGGTGACGGCCACTAACATACCGCCGCTTTCGCCATATTATGACACACACACAAACATCCACAATTCCACCAGACCAAACGTCTGTGATAAAATGGCAGTACCAACACCCATACCGTTATGCCTACAAAACAACGCCCACCACATTATGACCCACAAATCACCATGGTGCTCATTGAATGGGGTTAAACCATTGGCGGTACACACCGGCGCACTCAGAATGGACACCCACATACAAAACAACACTAGATTTGGCCAATAATAAAAACACCCACCTGAGACCCATACACACACCACACCCATCCACCCACAGCAATATAGAACATACCCACCCACAGTACCCACAACCTTTCACAAACAACAATTACTGCCAGGAGATTGACACAAACAGCACAGAGACAACTAGACACACACACCACTTACAGCACTTACACCCGCACATCCCTGTTGCACTCCACATCACACACACCACCACATTACTCAACACACTCTCACTAACACCAATGGCCCCACAAAGGCACCCCCGTTTCAATGAGGAGGAGTTAAGGGTCATGCTGGCGATGGACCACCACCTCCTCCCCCACAGCTCACAGCATGGGAGGAGCAAGTCTTGCCATTACTGCATCCTGTGGGACTCACTGGAGTAGCCAGAGGACTGGAAACTGGCAAGTCAACATTTACTACTTATCACCCCCATACCTGCATGCCATCTCACACCCTCACCCTCTCCCATCACTCCACTCTATCTCACACACTGCACCTACACATATGACTAATCACAATGCTAAGCATTGCATGCCATACCAATGGATGGACACCCCTCCCAGCCCTTCATGGACACCCATAAACAAAGCATGCACAGCATAGGGAAACTAACAACCACACAATACATCACCATACACAAGCAAAAGTTGGCAGCGCAACAGCAACAATAGAGGGGAAGCCAGGGATATAGAATATGTCACAGACATGAAGCATAATACATCACGTACATCCTCACAGGTGCCCCATCCAATGTCAGCGGAGAGGAGGTGCCACGACTATCCAGTCCCCCAACAGAATATGCCCCCTATGATGACAGTAACTCGGGACTTCAGGTTCTGGGCCAACAACCTGGGCCATCGGGGACCACTGGACAGTCGGTCATCCAAACCCACTCACAGTCCACCACAGTACCTCCCCTATCAGTATCCAAGACCACAGCCCCCACCCAGGGTACCCACACCTCTGTCCCCAGGACACGTCAATCAGCAGCGTGCCCACCTGTACAGGGAACCCAGTCCACACCTCCTACCCAAGACAATCAGGGACCTGGGGTCAGTGGCAGTGGGCACACCACTCAGGGGACAGAGGCACAGCTAACAGGGACACTGGGAGGACCGATGTGCTTAGGGGAAGGACAGGCCCAGGGAACCGACTCTCCAGGAGGCACTCTTTGAGATCCTGGGAGCCTATCAACATTCTCAGGATATAATGGGCCAGATCCTTGACAATGTGCAGGCGGCTGCAGGAGGGACAGAATCAGGGGATCAGGGAGGACTTGCAGGCCATTAACACCTCATTGATCTCCAAAGCAGGGGTGCTGGCAGACATGGCCAACATCATGAGGGAGGAAACGTTACAGCAGCGGGCCCCTACCACTAGCCAGTCCATTGATCAGCCCTCCACCTCCACTGCAGCTAGAAGACAGGAGGGCCCCACCACAAGACCCAGAGGCCACCAGCACCCTTCCCCCTGCAGAAAGTAAAGCAGCCCGCAAATGTTCCCTGCGAACCAGACAGAAGCCACAGACACTTGCCAAGACCACCGCCAGGAAATCAGACTCTCCTGATTATCCCCCTTGTGTCCCATCCTGTCACATTGTCCACTTTGAACTGCCACTGCTCCCCTTACTATGGCCCCTTGGACACTGCACCTGTGCTACAAACATACTGGAACAATACCCTGGACCTTCCTCCATCATCAGCCCATTCCATTGCACTTTTTCCTCAATTTCATAGCACTACAATAAACACCCTTGAACACAACTTGACTACTAGTATTTTATGTTTTGAAAATGTGCATTTATGGAAACAGTCACATCTAGTGCAAATAATCTGATCACTGTGAGAGCATAGAAATAATGACCTTGAGTTGCAAAGGAGGTTAATGCCATCATGCTACAGCCACACAGAATACACCAATAGTCAGATTCTGTTATCCTCGTCCTCATCCTCATCCTCTTCACCCTCACTGTCCTCAGGGTCTACTGCTGCCACAGTGGCATCTCCAGTCTCTTCCTCTTGCAGAAAGGCTACATGTCGTCTGAGGGCCAGGTTGTGCAACATGCAGCATGCCACTACTACCTGGCAGACCTTCCTCAGTGAGTAGCACAGGGATCCACCTGTCAGATGGAGGCACCTGAAACTGGCCTTCAGGAGGCCGAAGGTCCTCTAGATGATCCTTCTGGTTTGCCCATGTGCCTCATTATAACGTTTCTCTGCCCCGTCCTGGCATTGCTCACAGGGGTCAACATCCACAATGGGTTTGGGTAGCCAGAGTCACCTGCAAGTATTGAGGGACAACATTTAGCCTCATACAATGCTATAGCGATGACACCTGAAGGCATACACTAACATACAGTGGGTGGGGATCATGGCTCACCTATTAGCCACACCCTGTGCCTCTGTAGTTGGGCTGCTGCTATTCCTCAGAACAAAGGAGTCATGCACCTACCCAGGATACTTAGCATTGATGTAGGAGATGTACTGGTCCGCCAGCCACACCATTTGTACATTCAGTGAGTGGAAACTCTTACGATTCCTGAACACCTTTTATTCTGGCCCGGGGGACAAACGTAATATGTATCCGTCAGTCACCCCAATAATATTGGAGATATGTCCCATTGCATAGAATCTGGCCAAATCTTCCACCTGGGGGAAAGAAATGTAGCTGCACATGTGTTTTACCAGGGCAGACAAAACTCTTGGCGGCACAATTGAGAACATTGGCTGTGAAAATTGTGCTGCCAAGCCCACTGGAACTAACCTGTTACCAGGAAATGGTGCACTAATCGCACTTGCACAAGAGGGGGATCCCAGGAGGATGACGGATAGCAGATATCAGGACCGGCTCCAATTGGGTGCACAGCTCAGTTATTGTGGCTCTGTCCAGTCTAAAGGTGAGTATATGTGTCTGTCCTCCAGTGTAGCCAAGTCCATAAGGGATCTGTACACAAGGGTATGTCTCCACCTCCTATTCATCTGCAGCAGTAGGTATCTAAGTGACACAAGAGTGGGTAGGCTGTCACAATTTGAACCACAACTTAAGTGTACATAGTGCATTTATTTGATGGGATAGTGGAAATTGCGAGGTATGTGATAATCTAGGTTGTGACGCAGTTAATGTCGACATGACCGTTGTCCTCCCTCATGAAATGGCGACCGCCTGTCCTGTATGTAGGGACAGGTGGAAGTGAGGTACTTCCGCCGACGTTGGACGTCGTGGCAGAAGGTGATCTTGCAATGCTGTGCAATTCGTCATTGCATAATATGGGGCTCTATGGAGTACAGTGGCCAATGGTGATCTGGAGCCATCTGGTGAACCTGACCCCCCTGATGGCCCTCATACTGGTGCTGGCCTACCCAGAGCTGGATGGGCGCTTGAGGGAATCACACCAGCCACAAGGGGATGAGTACAGTGGGCATTATTACAAAATTTGGCAGGTGGCATGGGATCCAGGTGGTAGATGTGAGTTAGTGGGTGCCCCAAAGGCCAGGCCAGACTTTGCATCATGAGTCAACTCCAGGATAATGAGTGTATGGCAAATGCAGGTAACCTAGCCTGTTATCATTCCATGTCAGTCATGGCTTTGTGGGACCTGGGAGTGGTGCAGTTGGCGGTGGTTGCCCCTCATCTTGCTGTAGCATCTAGGCAATTGAATGCCAGTACAATGCATAGTGCTCATTACTGATCCCTGTGTGTGACAGTACTGTGTATGCCAACTGTGGTGTTGAAGCTGTAATTGTCCCAGTGCTCCCTTTCTCTCCCATCGCCCTTACTCTTTCTGTCCCCCTGTTCATGTGTGCATTAGCATCATCTGGCAGAGGAGCCGGGGCGCCGGTGACAGAGGGAGCTCCATCCCACAGGACCCAGGAGGCAGGAGGTAGAGTCCACTGATGCCAAGGGAACCAGTGGGACGGAGGGCGAGGGGAGCTCCACAGCAGAGACAGGAGGAAACAACACAGACTCAGATACCTCCTCCGGTGGAAGCTCCTTGGTGGTGGCGGATACCTCTGTGACCACCCCACCTGCAGGTACAGCCACCACCCCTCGTACCAGCACCACCCTCCCTGTAGCCCCTCAGTGAGTTGCCCATGCCCACTCACCCTGTCTGGTGTTTGCCTGAGTGCCTGTGGGATGAAGTGTGGTGACTGTGCTCGCCTGTGCAACTCTTGGGTGTTGTCTTTTGTGCATGCTCTTCTGTATGTGTGCATGGGATGGGTAGGGGTTGAGGAGACTGGGACTGGGAAGTGGTAGTTGGAGGGGGACGGTAGGAACAGGGACAATGGCTGCCATGAGAGAGGAGGCCAGAGCCTGAATCAATCTCTATTGTGCTGCCAATCCACCATGGATGCCGTCCAGGAATGCATTGTATTGCTGCATCTGGGATGCTAGCTGCTGGATGGCATTCACAATGGTTGTATGCCCTACAGAGATGGTCCTCAGGAGGTCAATAGCCTTCTCAAAGAGGGAAGCAGGGCTGACTGGGGCAGGGGATGAGGTGCCTGTGGCGAAGGAGACCCCCATCCTCCTGGGTGAGCGTGCAAGGGCAACTGGTTGGAGAGCAACTGGGAGGGCAGTGATGGGATGGAGGGTGGCGGAAGATGATAAAGAATGGGTGGGCCTAGTATGGTCCACCACCACTAGGGAGCTGCAATCAGAGGAGGTATCAGAGTCACTACCTCCAGTGGTAGTTGCCTCCCCCATGGTACTCCACTCACCCTCCAACCCACTGGTCCCCTTGGCGTCAGCCGACTCTGCCTCCTTGCAACCGTGGGCTACTACATCTCCACTCGCCGGTACCTCAGCTCCCTCGCCAGATGATGCTAATGTACACAAAGGACACAAGTGCACATGGGCGGGGAAACAAAACAAGGGAGAACTATGTCAAATCCTGAATATATGTACAGTCTGTCTCACACACGCTCCCACCCAGGTCTCGCACGTACCCTCAGCACAGACAACATATAATAATGAATGTTCTCATGGTTAGTGGGCATGACCCCAAAATACACAAAATAACCTTCATGAAACACGACCCTGATACACTGTGTGAAGTATACTCATGAGAGACCATGCCCAGTCAATGCACTTCCAAGTACATAAGGCCACAATGAATACCAGATGACACGTAGGGAACCCCTAATAGGCCCTTAGAGGCTGCCAAAACTAGCCCTTACACCATCCAAAGGACTTGAAGGGGGCTGGACTACAGGGACACACCTGTCTAGGTGGCTGCCACTACAATTCATACATCCCATAGCACCCAAATACATCCATCAAAGTTATTTCACAACAGTGTAGGTACTCACCCCCTGGTGGCTGCCGTACTGCCTTCAAGCGCCCATCCAGATTCGAATAGGTCACCGCCAGTATGCAGGCCACCAGGAGGGTCAGGGTCCGACAGGTACCACTTCCTCGGTGGGAGGCCTTCCCCAGCTGGACCTCTCCAGTCTTCCTGGCCCAGCATCTCAGGTCCTCCCACCGCTTCTTGCAGTGGGTGCTCCGCCGGTTGTAGACCACCAGGGTCCGCATGGCTTGCCACGGGGCTTTCTTTTGAAGGGAACCTGCATTGAATACACAGAGCAAAGAAGCTGACGTCAGTATGTGCTCACCGAATACAAATGTCATGTCGTTCCATATGGAACGGCCATTGTTGACATGCATGTTTTCAACTCATAGACAGAACGTGCCGGACAAACTACGGCTGGGCAGTCACTCATTGAACCCACATGCATACAGGCATCTGCCACACTCACACTCATCTAAGAATGACAGATGCTAACGCACCTGCTCCTCTGGTCGCCCATACAACTTCGCATACAGGGGTAGGACCCCATCTACCAGCTTCTCAAGCTCCTCCGTAGTGAAGGCCGAGGGCCCGTTCCCCTGTAACCCATGCCATCTCAGGGACCAGAGTCAGGACACAGCAGCACACGCAGTGGAGTACTACCCTTCATGGGAATCAGGAGTCAAGTCTCAAGGATGTGACAAGATGGCGTAGGTAGCACGGCGGTGTGCTCCGTCACTGCCGGCGGCGATCATGATTGGCCCAGGTTCCCCATTGACAACCATGTAATCCAATTATCAGTTGCACGGCGGTGAACACCGCCTTCCGCCATGACAAAAAACGCCAGCGGAATGAAGTCACTTCTACTCTATCATACCTGGATGGAAGAAGGCTGCCATTTTACTACCACCACGTCTCCATAGCCTGGTCCAGGGTCCTCATCCAGGGCCCCGATCTCTCTCCCCTTCGTCGCTTGCTGACATTATTCTATAATCCTCACATGTACCTATCCTCGGAACTGTGTCCACAATGTGATGCCATTATGACTCAGCACACAATTGCCTGACAGTGTGGCTCGTTCTTCCTGTTTGTGTGTTTTAACTACGTGTCGCATTTTGGAAAAAAAGTGACATCATGGGATGCAAGTGTATGTTGACACTCAGAATGTGTTCTTTCCTCCTCCAAAGGTACAGACCCATGTGGCGAGGGAGGGCCCCATCTGTATGCAGACCCCTGATAGATCTGGAAACTATGGAGGTACGTCACATCACTATCCCCTACAGACTCAATAGAGCTACAATCCATGACCTCTGTGTATTAATGGATCCTGTTCTAAAACTGGCAAATTGAAATCAGCATGCCATCCCTACAACTGTGCAAGTGCTATCTGTGCTCCATTTTGTGGCCACAGGCTCATTTTAGGTGACGGTAGGCATGGCTGCAGGGGTCTCACAGCCAGTGTTCAGCCACATCCTGTCCAGATTCCTGGATGCCTATTTTCAACATATGCAAACATATGTCCAGTTTCCCCAAAGGGCTGAACTCCCTGACATAAAATCTGGATTTATGCCTTCGCCAATGTCCCACATGTGATAGGTGCCATTGATGGAACCCACACAGCTCTCATACCCCCAAGAGTGAATGAACAGGTGTATAGGAATCATAAGAACTATCACTCCAGGAATGTACAATTGGTGTGTACTGCTGATCAGTACATATTACATGTAAATGCCAGGTTCCCAGGCTCAGTTAATGATTAATTTGTCTTGAGAAACAGCAGTGTGCCATACACATGATGAAACAACTACAAGAGGAGAAAGGTTGGCTCATAGGTGAGTGTGTATGACACTGGTTAGTACATTGATGACACCCAGGCTGTATGCAAGTAAAGGCAGTTTGTTCAAATCCTCTTTCAACCACTTTCGTAGGTGATTCCAGCTACCCCAATTTGCAATGGCTCCTGACACCGGTGAGGATTCCAGGGACAGATGCTGAAAGAAATTATAATGAGGCCCATGGACATATTAGGACAGTGATTGTGTGCTCAATAGGTCTCCTGAAGGCTAGATTTCATTGCCTCCATCTCTCTGGGGATCCATGTACTATGTCCCTGACAAGCTGTGTCAGAGAGTGGTGGCCTGCTGCATGCTGCACAACTTGGCTGTGAGGAAAGCTATCCCCCTTCTGGAAGAGGAGGCTGCTGTCCAACCAGCCCTGCAACCTCAAAGAGGGGATGAGATTGATGGTGATGAAGAACCCGGGGTAAGATTTCAACTCCAGGATCCAGCTAATCTACCTATACTTCCAGTGACTCTAAGGTACTGTTTAATGATGCTGATGTATTCACTGCAAACTTACAGTCTGACTCAAGTAATAAGTACTGTGGTGTCTTTTGTCTGTGACAATGCTAAATGATGACTGAAGTGGCATGTGCCAGGGGACCCTATGTTAGGTACAGTGTGACATACTTCAGACACTACAGTCCGTTGAATCCCCTCCTGCAATAAAAGTGTGATAGTGATATTAACTGGCTAATGCATGCACACTCGCAGTTCATATCTCATATTGACGAGGGGCATACGATTTGGTGGCATAGGTGTATTTATTGAATGGAAAAATATACTTAATTGTTGGAATAGTGAAAGAGAGTGGGACAGTGGTACAAATACATGCTCAGGTACATATGCTCAGCTGTTGGTAGCACTTTGTATTGGTCCATGTGTCCATTGGAACATGGTGTGATGGCAGTGGCATGTCAACAAGGTAGTTCAGTGGCACACAAGGAAGACAGTTTAGGGCAGAGTCACTTCCTGGAACTGGGCTTGGTCGTGGCTGATGTTTCAGTGGTACATCTGAGTCTGAGGGCACATTTGCGAAGGTGCAGCTGGGCTGCAGGGGTAGGGGTTCTGGTTTCCTGTGTGTCCTCTGTCAGTGCCACCAGTCCAGTAGCTGCTGCAGATGTAGATGGCAGGGCAGTGTCCTGGCTGGTGGTCAGGACCTGCAGGTAGGTGGAGGTCTCAGTTAGCTGTGGTGGTGATGCTGCAGCACCCCTGCAATGGAGGCCATAGTGGCATTGAGCTGTTTCCATTGCTCCAACTGTAGCCTCTGATTCTGCTCCAGGATAGCCAGGATCTGACCCATTCTTTCCAGGGTATGGTGGTATGCTCCCAGGACCTCAGATATCACCTCCTGGGCTGTTGCATCCCTCCTTTGGCTAACCCCCTGGGCCACTGATGCCCTCCCACTGGCACTAGCCCTCTGTGCCTGTGCCCTCTGCCCCCTGCACAGGTCTGGCTGTCCCATTTGCAGTTGGCCCTACATCATCCTACCTGTGTGGAGTCTCTGGCCTCTGTATATGTGGCCAGCTAGTCCGTGGCTGGGAGACATTGGTGTGGGGTCTTTTGGCCAGAGCTGATGATGGTGGCTGGGTGGTGGGGATGTCAGTGGTGTCCTGGGTGGGGCTTCTGGAGTGTGACAGTCCAGGACTGCGTGATGGACCAGGGAGTTCCTCTATTTCCAGACATCCCTCTACACTTCTGAGTGAGGCCTCTGTCTTCAGGTGGAGGAATGGCACACGTTGATGTCCCCATCCGAGTGGCGTGGGTGGTGGTGCCTGTACTTGGGGGAATAGACAGGTGGGTGTCAGGTAGTTAACCGGCATTTACTGCACTGCTCTGCAATATTTGATGGTTATTATCCTGTGTCGTGGCAAGCAAGGTCCTTTTGTGTACATTTAGTTGCATTTTATGTGGGAGGTGGAGGTGCACTGTGGGTGCTGTAGTGCCACTGGTATTCCATGCAGGGGTAGGTGACTGTGCACAGGGGACTAGATGGAGATCTGTTTGTTGGATTGTGGTCATGCAAGGAACTAGGATGTGGGTGTTGTGGACTGGGTAGGGGATGGGGGCCTAGTGGTAGTGAGGGGATGGGGTGATAGATGTATTACAGGTGTGGTGACTGTTAAGGGTTTGTACAGTAGTTGACTTACCCGAGTCCAGTCCTCCAGTGAGTCCGGGTGCATGAAAGCCAGAACCTTCTTCTTCCAGTCTGTGTATTTGGGGGGAGTAGGTGGGGGACCACCACCAGTCTTCTATACGGCGATGTTGTGCCTGGATCATATTTACCAAACCTTCCCGTGCAGGTCGTTCCATCTCTTCCGGATGTTCTCCCTGCCATAACTCCATCTTCCTGGGCATGGGTGTCTGCTGCACCTGCGCCCCGAATAGTTGTGGCTCGACCCTGAGTATTTCATCCACCGTGGTCCTTCACTCCCTGTCTGTGAAGCGGGGGTGCTTAGGAGGTGCCATGGTGTGTGTTGTGGGTGGTGTGTTGTGGGTGTATTTGTGTATTGGTGAGGGTGCTGTTGTGTGTGGGGCTTTTGATGGTTTTTGGGTTGTGTATGTGTTTTGGTGGTATATTTTTTTGTGTGACTTGCTTGATGTTGGGTTCAGTGTATGTGTGTTGTGTTGTCAATCTCAGTCATGCTATTAGCGATGCAAAGGATTGTGGGGTGTGTATGTAAGTGTTTTATAATGTTGTGGATGTGTGTCAGGTGTGTGGGTTTCAGACTTGTCAATGTGTGCATTTGTTTGTTGTGTAGCCATTTTAGTTATAGCTCCATGCACATTATTTTAATACACTAGGCTGCTGTGCACTTTAACCTAGATATATTTTATTCGGCTTCACATTGTTATTTTTACAATAACCATTTTTACGGTCTTGTTTTAATCGCATCTATCTAACTGTTTTCGCCTAGCCCAGCACTGTGTTCTCAAACAAGACATTCTTGATCACTCTGTGCTTCATTCAAGGCTACAGTTCGGTACATTACAGGTGAACGTTAGGCTCCAGCATTCATAGAAAATACATATCCTTACGCAGGGACATTTTCTTAGAATATCAGCTGTGTTGTTATATAAACACTTCCTTGCCTCTTAAACGTTAGAGAGAGATTCCAGCCAGGGAACCACGACTATATGCTGATTGCTGAATGCTTCGCTACGTGTGCTAACGCAGATCACAGGCCTTTGCTCAGGTATGGGGATTGATGTCTTCCCAGGGGAACCTGAAAGGCAGACATAAAGCTTAACATGTTGTGCTCAAACTATAACCTAGATAGGAAATAGACCCTCGATTATAGTGACAATATGATAGCGTCGTTTTTATGCTTCACTCTTCTCGTCACAATTTTAATACTGTCATGTTGTGTCGTCCTGGTTATTGCAGCTCACGCTTTGCTACCTAGGATGCAGTTGTTTTACTAAACAAATTATTAAAACATATACTACTTCTGTTTGTCATTTATATATGAGACTGAATTGTAAATGAGAGAACCGGATGTGACCACAACTTCCCTGAGAAGCCTAGTATGTCATGCACTCGGCTGCCCAATCATCACTATCCTATGGTAGGGATGAGGCACTGCTAGTTAGCCGGAGCAAAACCCAGATCTAGAGTGACAGGTGTCACCCACAGTGGGTTAGACTCAGTCTCCCACCCCGCAGAAGATCCTGCTGCTCAAAATCCAGTAGTCTCATTACAATGATGAGAGCCTACGTGTCATGTTGTTGGTGGGTCCCATTGCTGGCATTGGCGGTCCGTACTGCCAAATGTTGTTTGGCATTCACTATCCGCCACGCTGATTTATGCATCGATGTTTGGTGGGTGGAGGTTTTGTTTTGCATGGCGGTGGCGGGGTGGGGTGTACTGCCTTTCTGCCGACGTATGCCCTGGTGGTGGGTTGAGGTTGCAGGATTTTTGGATGTTTAACTTTTTGACATCATTATTCAGCAGTGTGCAATCTACCGCCACTGGCAGTCTTCTGTTCACCGTCTCCACGGTGTTCGGCGGTGATTACCCCTGAGTTCATATTGAGGGCCTTAGTCTGTAAAGAACTGGAGTTTCAGCAACCGTTTTCAAAATTTGAAGTGTTTGAAAAGGAGGAGCTCTCTACCTGGAATCGGGGGGGGAGTAAAGGGATGTAAAATTAGTTTTAAAATATTGATGTCATTTAGGGGTCACCAGGGTCGCCACTGCAACCCCTGTCTTACCCCTTGTGATCCCTGGCACTGCCTCTGCGACTCCTGGCCTCAGTGGTGGCAAAATCAGTGCCAGGGACATCATTTGGGGTTCCACTCCCTTTGTTTTCTCTCTGTTTTTTATTACACTAATCGTGAATAACGCTTCATTATTCCCTATTAGTGCAATAGATAATGGAGAACAGTTAGCTAGAATATGATTTTTCCGGGCAGGCGAGGTGAGTAAAAAATGCTTTTAAATGTATGTTGTGTGCATGCGTGTCAGTGAGTGTGTGTTTACGTGAGAGAGAGAATGTGTAAGTGTGACTGTGTGTGTTTGTGTAAGCATGTTTGTTTGAGTGTCATTGAAGGTCAAAGGGCGTGTGATGTCAATTCCGCTACCCCAGGCATTTTGATGAATTGATGTTCACGCGGAACACTTGTCAGAAAATGTGGTAGATAGATGGATTGTTTGATGAATATAACGTGAGTGGATGTTAATGGCTTAAATGTTCACACACTCCAGTTTACACCACTTTCATTTCCAACCCCCCAGCAGAGTTGCTTGACATATTTGGCAGCATTTTATTCACTTAAGCTACTATGGGGAAGTCGTCTGCATTATGTATGTTTTGGAAACGTTGAAAGAGCAATAGATTGGCGTTCTGGATACTTTAAGTTAAATTATATATACACGGATCACAAAAGGATCTGTTAAAACAAAGGGAAGGGCACGGATATTACAAGGGGCATGTAGGGAGCGAGCACTCAAGGTGAGGAAGGCGAGCAGTGACATCTTCACTGTTGTAACACTGTGACCTGTGGCTATACACACAGGTAAGATGTATGTGTATCAGTAACAGATCCTGTTTCAGGAAACATGCAAATAGTGTTTTGTGGCACAGGCTCCTGTGGTAATGCATCATGGCAGCTGATACCATAGGCAATACCATAGGCAATCCTAACACAGTAACATAAACAAGCAATATGAGGGACTGACCTGTTAAACGACCTAACCACCAGACACAACTAAATACGCCAAGATCTGGATAAATATCTCTGATACTATGACTACAAAAAAATAACATGTGACTGCTGATGTCATGTGATATCATCTTCTGTATTCAACCCAAGGAAAGACATTTATCAACACTCTGCACAGGGCTTGCATCATAAATATTCACTTTTACTAAGCTACCACCCAGTGCAAGGCAGTAAGTAAAGTTTCTGTGCTAAAAGGGAGAGAGCAAAAGTGCTCCATATTTACAGAGATAAACAGCATTTCTTCTGTCTCATAGCGCCGGAGCACTGTGTGCAGCCTAGAGCTAAGAATCGCACCCTTGTGCTATGGTGCAAGGGTGCCTGTGCTACAGGCAGGATTTGTTTTCTGCAGGGTGGGGCAGAATGCAGTACATGTGGAAATAGGAAATAACAAGGAGAACTAAAGGTATTTCTTCTTGTTGCACCTCATTTGGAAAGGTGTAGACTGTTGATGCATTGAGAGGTTAGCAAGTCTTTGTAAAACTGGAATGTGCCAAAATCCATGGATGGATGCATGCGAACGTCCATGCTGCACCCATGGAATGCCTTCCAAGTTGAAATGTAACATAACACAGCACAAACAGCTGCTTTGCTTTACATTTCTTTAGAATGCCATGCAAGGCTACTCAAATCAGGCCTTGCATGGCTCTGTAAATATTACTGAAGCCTTTGTGTCTCCGTGGTGATACAATGACAATGCAAAGGCTTCATATATATGGGCCTCTGTTCTATTCAATGCCATGCACTATTATGGTAATGTCTGCTTTTTTAGGAAAAAAAGAATATTTTTGCTTTCAGCAAATGCTCTTTATCTATCGGAGATGACTTGACAGCTCCCCAACAATAACATTTTAAACATTGACAATGTCAAAAGGTGGCAGTCAAAGCCAGACCTGTCTATTTTGTCAGTGCTTGATACCGTTTTAAACAACTTTGGTGATATTTTTTAGTAAAGTAGTTACTCTAGATTAGCTTGTTCTCCCAGTCAACACACCTATAACAGTTAAATATAGAGTTACTACTGACCTTTAGTGGGGCCCAATCAAAGATGGTGAGTAGTCCACCAAGGGACCACTGCCGTACATACATCAGGGGCTGTCAATATTAGGGCAGTCCTTCTGATGCATATTCTCATGGCCATGGTCTATCATGGACCAGGGAAGGGAAAACAAACCAATGGTCCTCAGACCCAGTGAGACCATGTCCTGCACCTCTACACATTGTTCTAGTGTTTTTTTACATACAGTACATCTACTAGACCGACTGGTTAACTTTCAACAAAGACAGCCGTACTCTACTATTGGGGAAGTCACAATATTGCACGTGGTCCTGGCAGGAGAGCAGAGAGAAGATTTGCAAAAACCCTGACCCTGATGTGCCCCGAGCCAGAGCCTAAGTAATGCACTTTGCATTGTTGTGTGTGCCATGAAACCATTGTGTGACATGTAGAAGCGTTTATGTATCTGGCATGAGGAATGTACTTCATTGTATGCTTGTAATTTAAGTCTTGCTTTTTCCATTGTAAGTCGTGGAGCTATGACACCGAGAATTTAAAGTAATAAAGAGTAACAAACATGAGTGAATTATCTAATCAGGTAGAAGAGGCAGTAGAAGGCACCTCAGCTTGACATGAGTACACTTTATGATGCTATAGTTCAGTGAGTTCATGGGACCGCTGTGGAGACCTCATACTACTTCTGAATAAAACCTGAAGACTATTATCACATGAACATATTATGTGATAAAAGGCCTGGGCTTGCCTAGCCAACAAATTGTAATATCTAGTAAGTTTTCCAGATAGCCACAATAAATTGCACAAGACAAAACTGTTGTGTGAGAGAGCAGCAGGGTTTTGCGTGCACACTAGTTGGTCATGCATCAGAAAAATAGACTCGACACATCATTACATCCTTCCTCAACTGGATCAAAATATCTATTAGGTTAAAGGACACACAAAAGCCCATATTCATAGGAAAATGATGGAGCACAATGTTGCTAAAAATTAGCAGAACCGTGCTTCACCATTTTCACAATGCAGGGATGCACCATATTTAATTGAATGCAGTGCACCTCTTGTTGTCCTGTGCGCTGATGCTAAATTTTGCTGCCAGCACTAATGCAGGCATCCTTGCACCGTTGTGCCAGGATGTCTGCATTGAGGGGAGTGATTGTTTATGTGCAGGAAGGTGACTCTTCCTCCACATAAACAATCACTAATGGCAATTTGTCACTACTGTGTGTGCTGCAGAATACAGCACACATAGAATTGCCAAAGCGCCATTTTCAAATGATTGTTTCTGTGCAGGAAGAGACACCATCCCGCATATAAACAATCATTTCTGGCATTTTACTCTTTCTATGCATGAATGCAGCACACATAGAAAAAGCAAAAAACAAAGATGAATAAAAGTATTCCATCTTGTTGCGCCTTGCTAACGCCACCCTGGGGTGGCGTTTGATTTTGGTGCTGCCTCAGGTTTACAAAATCTGGTAAATCTGAAGCAGCGTCAAAATTCAAGGGCTCCTCCAGTGTGCTCCAGACCTCTGCCATCTTGGAAACAGAGGTGCTGCTGGCACACTGGACTGCTCTGAGTGGCCAGTGCCACCAGGTGACGTCAGAGACTCCTTCTGATAGGCTCCTTCAGGTGTTGCTAGCCTATCCTCTCTCCTAGGTAGCCAAACCCTCTTTTCTGGCTATTTAGGGTCCTGTCTCTGGGGAAACTTTAGATAAGGAATGCAAGAGCTCATCCGAGTTCCTCTGCATCTCTCTCTTCACCTTCTGCCAAGGAATCGACTGCTGACCGCGCTGGAAGCCTGCAAAACTGCAACATAGTAGCAAAGACGACTACTGCAACTCTGTAACGCTGATCCTGCCGCCTTCTCAACTGTTTTCCTGGTGGTGCATGCTGTGGGGGTAGTCTGCCTCCTCTCTGCACTAGAAGCTCCGAAGAAATCTCTCGTGGGTCGACGGAATCTTCCCCCTGCAACCGCAGGCACCAAAGAACTGCATCACCAGTCCCTTGGGTCTCCTCTCAGCACGACGAGCGAGGTCCCTCGAATCCAGCAACTGTGTCCAATTGACCTCCACAGTCCAGTGACTCTTCAGTCCAAGTTTGGTGGAGGTAAGTCCTTGCCTCCCCACGCCAGACTGCATTGCTGGGAACCGCGACTTTTGCAGCTACTCCGGCCCCTGTGCACTTCCGGCGGAAATCCTTTGTGCACAGCCAAGCCTGGGTCCACGGCACTCTAACCTGCATTGCACGACTTTCTAAGTTGGTCTCCGGCGACGTGGGACTCCTTTGTGCAACTTCGGGTGAGCACCATTTCACGCATCCTTGTAGTGCCTATTTCTGGCACTTCTCCGGGTGCTACCTGCTGCTCAGAGGGCTTCTTGTCTTGCTCGACGTCCCTTCTGTCTCCTGGCACAATTTGCGACATCCTGGTCCCTCCTGGGCCACAGCAGCGTCCAAAAACACTAACCGCACGATTTGCAGCTAGCAAGGCTTTCGGCGGGAAAACACTTCTGCACGACTCTCTACGGCGTGAGGGATCCGTCCTCCAAAGGGGAAGTCTCTAGCCCTTGTCGTTCCTGCAGAAACCTCAGCTTCTCTTGTCCAGTAGAAGCTTCTTTGCACCCACAGCTGGCATTTCCTGGGCATCTGCCCATCTCCGACTTGCTTGTGACTTTTGGACTTGGTCCCCTTGTTCCACAGGTACCCTGGACTGGAAATCCATCGTTGTTGCATTGCTGGTTTGTGTCTTTCCTGCAGAATTGCCCTATCACATCTATCACGACTTCTTTGTCCTTTGGGGAACTTTAGTGCACTTTGCACTCACTTTTCAGGGTCTTGGGGTGAGCTATTTTTCTAACCCTCACTATTTTCTAATAGTCCCAGCGACCCTCTACAAGGTCACATAGGTTTGGGGTCCATTTGTGGTTCGCATTCCACTTTTGGAGTATATGGTTTGTGTTGCCCCTATCCCTATGTGTCCCCATTGCATCCTATTGTAACTATACATTGTTTGCACTGTTTTCTAAGACTATACTGCATATTTTTGGTATTGTGTATATATATCTTGTGTATATTTCCTATCCTCTCACTGAGGGTACACTCTGAGATACTTTGGCATATTGTCATAAAAATAAAGTACCTTTATTTTTAGTATAACTGTGTATTGTGTTTTCTTATGATATTGTGCATATGACACTAAGTGGTACTGTAGGAGCTTCACTCGTCTCCTAGTTCAGCCTAAGCTGCTCTGCTAAGCTACCATTATCTATCAGCCTATGCTGCTAGACACCCTATACACTAATAAGGGATAACTGGGCCTGGTGCAAGGTGCAAGTACCCCTTGGTACTCACTACAAGCCAGTCCAGCCTCCTATATTGGTTGTGCAGCGGTGGGATAAGTGCTTTGAGACTACTTACCACTCTTGTCATTGTACTTCTCATAAGAGAAAAATATACAAAACAAGTTCAGTGTATATACACATAACCAAAAAGCTTTGCATTTCCTCTTTCCACTCTTTTCTAAGTGCTGAAAAGTACTTCTAAACTTTCTAAAAAGTTCTAAAAAGTTTTAAAAGTTTTTTTTTCTTTCTTTCTAAAAAGTTCTAAAAACTTTTTTCTCTTTTTCTATCACTTTAACTCTCTCTAAAAATGTCTGTCACAAGCCAAAATGTTGATCTGTCCAAACTTGCATATGATCACCTTAGCTGGAAAGGAGCAAGGAGTCTCTGCATAGAGAGAGGTTTGAGTGTAGGGAAGAATCCTTCCTTGGAATTGTTACTTAACATGCTTAGAGAACAAGATAAGGCTAAAAGTGCCCCATCTGTTGAAAAAGTAGCTAATGGTTCCCAATCTGATCCAGGGACTCCCCCAGGAAAAGATTCAGGAAAGAAACTTTCCAGCCTGCCCATTACTAGACAGTCTAGCATAGTTGGTACTGAGGTGGAGTCACATCATACAGATGGTGTGCTCTCACATTACACTGTCAGCCAAGCTGTTAGGGTGCCCTCTGTAAGGGACAGGTCTCCTTCTGTCCATTCTCATCATACTTCTGTGTCTAGGAATGTCCCTCCCACCAACCCTGATGACAGAATGTTAGAAAGGGAACTCAATAAGTTGAGGGTGGAACAAACCAGACTGAAGCTTAAAAAGCAACAGCTGGATTTGGATAGACAGTCTTTAGAACTAGAGAAGGAAAGACAGAAGATGGGTTTAGAAACCCATGGTGGCAGCAGCAGTATTCCCCATAGTCATCCTGCAAAAGAGCATGATTCCAGGAATCTGCACAAGATAGTTCCTCCTTATAAGGAGGGGGATGACATTAACAAGTGGTTTGCTGCACTTGAGAGGGCCTGTGCTGTACAGGATGTCCCTCAAAGGCAGTGGGCTGCTATCCTATGGCTATCATTTAGTGGAAAAGGTAGGGATAGGCTCATTACTGTGCAAGAAAATGAAGCTAATGATGACAAAGTTCTTAAAAATGCACTCCTGGATGGTTATGGCTTAACCACTGAACAATACAGGATAAAGTTCAGAGAGACCAAAAAGGAGTCTTCACAAGACTGGGTTGATTTCATTGACCATTCAGTGAAGGCCTTGGGGGGGTGGTTACATGGCAGTAAAGTTACTGATTATGACAGCCTGTATAACTTGATCCTGAAAGAGCATATTCTTAATAATTGTGTGTCTGATTTGTTGCACCAGTACTTGGTGGACTCTGATCTGACCTCTCCCCAAGAATTGGGAAAGAAGGCAGACAAATCGGTCAGAACAAGGGTGAACAGAAAAGTTCATACAGGGGGTGACAAAGAGAACAATAAGAAGAAAGATGGTGAAAAATCTCAAGATAAGCATGGGGATAAGGGTAAAACCAAAGATCCCACTTCAAATCTTAAACACTCTTCAGGGGGTGGGGATAAAACACATTCTTCCTCTTCTTCTCAACCTCCACAATTTAAAAAGCCTTGGTGCTTTGTGTGTAAAAACAGAGGCCATAGGCCAGGGGATAAGTCCTGTCCAGGTAAACCCCCTGAGCCTACCACCACTAATACATCAAGCTCTAGTGCCCCTAGCAGTAGTGGTACTAGTGGTGGGACTGCTGGCAACAGTCAAGTTAAGGGTGTAGTTGGGTTCACTTATGGGTCCATAGTAGAAACTGGGGTAGTCAGTCCCAAGTTTCTGTCACACCTAGTGGCATTGGCCTTGCCACACTGGCTGCTTGCCCCCTTACAATGGATAAGTACAGGCAGACAGTTTCAATAAATGGTGTTGAGGCCTTGGCCTACAGGGACACAGGTGCCAGTATCACTTTGGTGACTGAAAACCTAGTGGCTCCTGAACAACACATCATTGGACAACAGTATAAAATTATTGATGTCCATAACTCCACTAAGTTTCTTCCCTTAGCTATAATTCAGTTTAGTTGGGGTGGAGTTACTGGCCCTAAGCAGGTGGTGGTATCACCTAGCTTACCTGTAGACTGTCTCTTAGGTAATGACCTAGAGGCCTCAGGTTGGGCTGATGTAGAGTTTTATGCCCATGCAGCCATGCTGGGCATCCCAGAGGAATTGTTCCCTCTCATTTCTACTGAAATGAAAAAGCAAAGGAGAGAAGGCCTAAAAACTCAGGATCCCTCTCCATCAACAGGTAAAAAGGGTATCACAGTATCCCCTAACCACCCTACCATTCAGGATACCATTCCTGTGGTGGAAGAAACCTCTCCTGGGGTGGAACCTGTTCCAAGGGAATCATCAGTTGGCAAAACTGTACTCCCTGAGGTAGAAGTACCTCTCTGTGGGATAACTAACATTGGTGAGAAAAAGAGCACCATTTTAGTTAACATGGAGCATCCCTCCAACCCTCCCAGAGAACCTTTAGTGCAGAAAACCTGCACTGCCTCACAACACTTAGGACAGCATCCCTGCCCTAGTGTGGAGCTCATAGGACAGCATCCCTGCCCTGCTCCAACCCAAGAGAAACAGCATCCCTGTTCTCTCTTCCAGCCATATGGACAAAGTTTTTGCCCAGCTATGGCTTTACTGAGACAGCATCCCTGTCTGGCATTTCCATCACTACAAATAGGTTCAGTAGACAATTCCCACTGCTCTAAACTAAAACTTACTGATAGAAAATCTGAAAATACATCTTCACATTGTTGCTTAGCTAAAAAACTTCAAACAGGGTGGTTTACACCCCCACAGGGAAGTAACCATATAGTGGATGATAAAGGGAGTAACCAGTCTATTGCAGAGCTACTCTCTACTTATCACCACTTAGACAATAAAGTCTCAACTGGCCAAGGTTAGCCTTATTGTCCTTCGTTTGGGGGGGGGGTTGTGTGAGAAAGTAGCCTCTTTCTAGCCTTGTTACCCCCACTTTTGGCCTGTTTGTGAGTGTATGTCAGGGTGTTTTCACTGTCTCACTGGGATCCTGCTAGCCAGGGCCCAGTGCTCATAGTGAAAACCCTATGTTTTCAGTATGTTTGTTATGTGTCACTGGGACCCTGCTAGTCAGGGCCCCAGTGCTCATAAGTTTGTGGCCTATATGTATGTGTTCCCTGTGTGGTGCCTAACTGTCTCACTGAGGCTCTGCTAACCAGAACCTCAGTGGTTATGCTCTCTCATTTCTTTCCAAATTGTCACTAACAGGCTAGTGACCAATTTTACCAATTTACATTGGCTTACTGGAACACCCTTATAATTCCCTAGTATATGGTACTGAGGTACCCAGCGCATTGGGGTTCCAGGAGATCCCTATGGGCTGCAGTATTTCTTTTGCCACCCATAGGGAGCTCTGACAATTCTTACACAGGCCTGCCACTGCAGCCTGAGTGAAATAACGTCCACGTTATTTCACAGCCATTTTACACTGCACTTAAGTAACTTATAAGTCACCTATATGTATAACCTTTACCTGGTAAAGGTTAGGTGCAAAGTTACTTAGTGTGAGGGCACCCTGGCACTAGCCAAGGTGCCCCCACATTGTTCAGGGCCAATTCCCCGGACTTTGTGAGTGCGGGGACACCATTACACGCGTGCACTCCATATAGGTCACTACCTATATGTGGCTTCACAGTGGTAACTCCGAATATGGCCATGTAACATGTCTATGATCATGGAATTGCCCCCTCTATGCCATCCTGGCAGAGTTGGCACAATCCCATGATCCCAGTGGTCTGTAGCACAGACCCTGGTACTGCCAAACTGCCTTTCCTGGGGTTTCACTGCAGCTGCTGCTGCTGCCAACCCCTCAGACAGGCTTCTGCCCTCCTGGGGTCCAGCCAGGCCTGGCCCAGGATGGCAGAACAAAGGACTTCCTCTGAGAGAGGGTGTTACACCCTCTCCCTTTGGAAAATGGTGTGAAGGCAGGGGAGGAGTAGCCTCCCCCAGCCTCTGGAAATGCTTTCATGGGCACTTTTGGTGCCCATTTCTGCATAAGCCAGTCTGCACCAGTTCAGGGACCCCTTAGCCCTGATCTGCCGCGAAACTGGACAAAGGAAAGGGGAGTGACCACTCCCCTGACCTGCACCTCCCTGGGAGGTGTCCAGAGCTCCTCCAGTGTGCTCCAGACCTCTGCCATCTTGGAAACAGAGGTGCTGCTGGCACACTGGACTGCTCTGAGTGGCCAGTGCCACCAGGTGACGTCAGAGACTCCTTCTGATAGGCTCCTTCAGGTGTTGCTAGCCTATCCTCTCTCCTAGGTAGTCAAACCCTCTTTTCTGGCTATTTAGGGTCTCTGTCTCTGGGGAAACTTTAGATAAGGAATGCAAGAGCTCATCCGAGTTCCTCTGCATCTCTCTCTTCACCTTCTGCCAAGGAATCGACTGCTGACCACGCTGGAAGCCTGCAAAACTGCAACATAGTAGCAAAGACGACTACTGCAACTCTGTAACGCTGATCCTGCCACCTTCTCGACTGTTTTCCTGGTGGTGCATGCTGTGGGGGTAGTCTGCCTCCTCTCTGCACAAGAAGCTCCGAAGAAATCTCCCGTGGGTCGACAGAATCGTCCCCCTGCAACCGCAGGCACCAAAGAACTGCATCACCGGTCCCTTGGGTCTCCTCTCAGCACGACGAGCGAGGTCCCTCGAATCCAGCAACTGTGTCCAATTGACCTCCACAGTCCAGTGACTCTTCAGTCCAAGTTTGGTGGAGGTAAGTCCTTGCCTCCCCACGCCAGACTGCATTGCTGGGAACCGCGACTTTTGCAGCTACTCCAGCCCCTGTGCACTTCCGGCGGAAATCCTTTGTGCACAGCCAAGCCTGGGTCCACGGCACTCTAACCTGCATTGCACGACTTTCTAAGTTGGTCTCCGGCGACGTGGGACTCCTTTGTGCAACTTCAGGTGAGCACCATTTCACGCATCCTTGTAGTGCCTATTTCTGGCACTTCTCCGGGTGCTACCTGCTGCTCAGAGGGCTTCTTGTCTTGCTCGACGTCCCTTCTGTCTCCTGGCACAATTTGCGACATCCTGGTCCCTCCTGGGCCACAGCAGCGTCCAAAAACACTAACCGCACGATTTGCAGCTAGCAAGGCTTTCGGCGGGAAAACACTTCTGCACGACTCTCCACGGCGTGAGGGATCCGTCCTCCAAAGGGGAAGTCTCTAGCCCTTGTCGTTCCTGCAGAAACCTCAGCTTCTCTTGTCCAGTAGAAGCTTCTTTGCACCCACAGCTGGCATTTCCTGGGCATCTGCCCATCTCCGACTTGCTTGTGACTTTTGGACTTGGTCCCCTTGTTCCACAGGTACCCTCGACTAGAAATCCATCGTTGTTGCATTGCTGGTTTGTGTCTTTCCTGCAGAATTCCCCTATCACATCTATCACGACTTCTTTGTCCTTTGGGGAACTTTAATGCACTTTGCACTCACTTTTCAGGGTCTTGGGGTGAGCTATTTTTCTAACCCTCACTATTTTCTAATAGTCCCAGCGACCCTCTACAAGGTCACATAGGTTTGGGGTCCATTCGTGGTTCGCATTCCACTTTTGGAGTATATGGTTTGTGTTGCCCCTATCCCTATGTGTCCCCATTGCATCCTATTGTAACTATACATTGTTTGCACTGTTTTCTAAGACTATACTGCATATTTTTGGTATTGTGTATATATATCTTGTGTATATTTCCTATCCTCTCACTGAGGGTACACTCTGAGATACTTTGGCATATTGTCATAAAAATAAAGTACCTTTATTTTTAGTATAACTGTGTATTGTGTTTTCTTATGATATTGTGCATATGACACTAAGTGGTACTGTAGGAGCTTCACTCGTCTTCTAGTTCAGCCTAAGCTGCTCTGCTAAGCTACCATTATCTATCAGCCTGTGCTGCTAGACACCCTCTACACTAATAAGGGATAACTGGGTCTGGTGCAAGGTGCAAGTACCCCTTGGTACTCACTACAAGCCAGTCCAGCCTCCTACAATGCCTAAAGTCTTTCAGTCTTCAACTGGGTTGGGGAACTGGTCTAAGGTCGTACCTCTGTGACTGGGATCTGGTCTCACCCTCCTGAGCCACCAGAACACCGGTCAGAGGCTGTCTCTGAGTGGTCGGTCCGGTCACTGATGGCGAGTCACCTTCACACCCAGGTTCCCGACCCTCACTGGCTGACCATTCCAGGGAGTAGTCATCTCCATCCAGTTCATCTGAAGGTTGCATAAACGTTACCTTTCAAAACCAGGAGACATTACGAGTCACTCTCTCTCTCCCTTTTTATGCTGTCACCATGGCACCATGGTACCAGCTACTCCGGTTACTGTCCATATCCCAGGCTCATATTACGTGCGAAACTTCCAACCAGGCTTCCGATCTTTGATGATCACCCATTCATGAATCAGAAGGTTCTGTTACGTGACGAAACATTTCTTACTAGTCCTGTCGTTCCTTTCCTTTCTTCTGGCTTGTGTTTGCTCCAGACAGTAGGGGGCTGGCTGCCACCCCAGGAGGAGTGGGAATGGTGCCTCTCCTTTGTCCAGCGAGCATTAGGGACCAAGGAGTCTGGCCTGTAGTAGAGTGGGGAGTTCCTCTGTACTCCTGTAGGAACCAAAGAAGGCTCAGTTCTGGGTCACTAGCCTCTAAGGTGGCAATTTGGAGAACTTTATTGAGCGTGCACATAAACTGCATAATCTCCTTGTTGGCTTGTGGCCATTGCTTTATGATTTTGTGATGTTGGATGCCAGCCGCCTCATCAACTCCTGAAACACACCTCCTTTAGGTCTTCTTGCAAGTCTTGATCTTGTCCGGGAGACCAAACATGGCAAGGAATTTCTCTAGTGTCAGACTAACGTGGATGAAATCGGTGAATTTGATGACCTCAACAATCGGAATATCCATCCATGAGACCATGGTGATTCAGCCATCTGGGAAACTTCTAAAGTCCATGCTGACCTGTGACCACGGGGTGATGCATGACTCTTCGGTGATGATTGGGGCAGGTACATTGGGGATGGCTATCAGCTGGCAGCCCTGCATTTTCGCCCAGTCGTCTACTCCCTCTTCAAGACCAGAGAACCACACCTTCTCCCTGATGTGCACTTTCATTTTTGCCATTCCTTGATGGCCACCATGCGCCATCATAATCACCTGTTGTTGTAGTTGCAAAGGAATCACCAGCAGGTATCCTCATAAGAGGAGCCCATCAGGGGTCAAGCTCAGTTAATTGTGTGCCCTCTATAGCCTTTTTTGTCTTTCTCTCTCAGCCACCATCCAGTTGTTTGTGTTTCGGAAAAAGTTGGCTTGGAATGCCATTTCTTCTTGGCTCCCGCATTGCAGGTGGTGCGTTAAAAATTTCCCCGCACTGTGTTGGCCTTGGTTCTGCCAGCTCCACATTTCAAGGGCCCAAGAACTGGATGGGGCACCACTTGGCAGGGCAGGAATGTAAGCAGAGAGTCCAGGTGCTTGCAGGTAAAATCCTTGATGGCCCTGAGACCTCAAAATAGGAGGCAAGCTCAGTCCAATCCCTTGGAGATTCTTCTCAAGTAGGAATGCACAACAAAGTCCAGTCCTTGTCCCCTTTCACAGGTAGAAGCAGCAACTGCGGAATAGCCCAACAAAGCACAGTCTCAGGCAGAGGCAGCACTTCTCCTCAGCTCTTATACTTGACAAAGGTTCCTCTTGAATACAGAAGTGATCTAAAGTCTGGGCTTTGTGGTCCACTACATATACCCCTTTCTGCCTTTCCAGGAGGCAAACTTCAAAGGAAAGCCTCTGTTGTTCACCAGATCCTGCTTTGCATAGGCCAGGCCCCAGACACACACTAGGGAATTGGAAACTGCATTGTGTGAGGGCAAGCATAGCCCATTCAGGTGTAAGTGGCCACTCCTCTCTCAACTCTAGCTCAGATGGCTTATCAGGATATACAGGCTACACCCCAGCCCAGCTCCCTTTATGTCACTGTCTAGAGGAGAGTCACAAACAGCCCAACTCTTAGTCTTGCCCAGAGAGGGAATCCACAAACAGACAGAGTCACAGAATGGTTAAAACAAGAAAATGCCTACCTTCTAAAAGTGTAATTTTCAAAATAACAACCTAAAAACCAACTTCACTAACAGATACATTTTTAAATTGTGATTTCAGAGACCCCAAACTCCAAATGTCTATCAGTATTTCACTATTGGGACCTGTAAAACACATCAGTAGATGTCCCACCTTTAACATACACTGCACCCTGCCCATGGGGCTAACTAGGGCCTACCTTAGGAATGCCTTTCATGTATTAAAAGGGAAGGTTTGGACCTGGCAAGTGGGTACACATGCCAGGTCGAATTGGCAGTTTAAAACTACACACACAGACACTGCAATGGGAGGTCTGAGCCATGTTTACAGGGTTACTCGTGTGGGTGGCACAATCAGTGCTGCAGGTCCACTAGAAGCATTTGATTAACATGCCCTAGGCACCTCTACTGCAATATACTAGGGACTTACTAGTGAACCAAATATGCCAATCAAGGAAAAGCCAATTCCACATACAATTTCACATGGGGAATACTTGCACTTTAGCACTGGTCAGAAGTGGTGCTACACCCAATGCAGTGCCACTTTTCTTGCACCACTTAGTGCCCCAGCCCAACTAGGGTCAAACATTTTTACACTAGTTTGGAGTTTTGGAGGATTAGCGTAAAAAATGTTGACGCTAATCCTGCAAAGCTCATTGAGGCTGATTGTAAACAATGGTGTGCCTCTGACACAGACACTCTAACAAAGACACAAGCCAATGCACACATCTAACTTGCACTGATGTAATGTATCAACAATAACAGATGTTGCCAAGGAAATGCAGGCAACACTGGTACAAACATGCCATACTCGGATTAGGTAACATGGAAACATCCATGTCACTATGGACACATCCCAACAACGTACAGTTCTACAAGCGATACCTGGCCAAAATGTGTTAAGGAATGTAGTAGCAAGTTCACTCACATGTGGTGTTGCAAGGAACAGCAATGAAGTCAAGTGCTAAACATCGTGGCGTGATGTCTCTTGAATACACACTAGAATGGTCCTGTAAGGCCCAGGATAGCCCCCAGCAATGTCTTATACCCATTTCCAGGTTTACTTCTGAGTGATTTTGTAGTAGAAAACTGTACCCTGCATAAAGGAGGGGCACAGACCTTGCAATCGCCAACAAAAAGAAACCAAATTGTTGTACAATGAGAGGCAACATCAACAACCACATCTCAGACATGGCATGGCATGGCAAACATGACATCTGTCTCTGGATGAATCCCTGACCCCAAACATGTGATGCAAACATCACTGCAAGTCAATCCATGATGCATCCCAAAAGTCAGGGCACAACCAACATTCCACATCAAGGGTACAAATGATCATGAAGAGGATTCACACCCTGGCCCTACCTGTCATGTCCATCCTAGATACTGCAGTTACACATGACTAATGGTATACTATGAGGCATGAATGTATCTGACAAAATATGACGGTGACAAAGTTCTGTCTGGGGCATCACAGTAAATGGACAACCATTGCAGATGTACCATAACAACAACAGGACTCCATAAACATTTATCGGAGAGATTACATACATCGTCCCATCTGCATGGCTAGCACATGCCTACATTTAATGCATAGGTATGTATCCTACTGGGAAAGGAGCACATGCAGATAAGGAATGTTGGCTACACTGATGACACACCACTCATGACAATGCACATTCCCCACTTAGCAAGGGAAAGTAGTTTGCTACAGCTGCGAAGATTTTGCCATGTAAGTCATGTCACATGTATGATGGACACCCATGCATCACAGACTGCTGTGAGGCAACAGCACCCAACATACACTTGAGAAAACTTGCTCATGGGTTGCAGATGTCAACCTACTCATATCCCCAGACAAATGGCAGAAGACAGTGAGATATTTCCTACCTGCCTTTGTACTGTGACATTTGGGAGGAGTAGGTGAAGCAGGATGTTTGCACACTAAACAGAGTCATATGTGCTCTGTGCTGTGCAAATGGACTGACGGTTCCCCACAGTTTAGTCCTAGGTCCAGCTCCAAAAGGAAGAGCACACCAGTTGGAAACACATGAGCCACCTACACCAATTTGATCCCAGATGATCTGTGACACATTACAAATCCCAAATTGCCTGTGGAGCAGTCTGTCCTTCACTCAATCACCTAGGAAAGGATCAAGCATGAATATGCCTTATACTCACCCCCTTGTGGATGCTGTGCTGCCCTCAAACACTCATCCTATGCTGCGTAGGCCACTGCCAAAATACAGGCCATTAGGGGGCTCATGGTCCTACAGGGCACCCTGTCATTATTGGGAGGACAACCCAAGCTGAGCCTCTGCGATCGACTAGGCCCAGCATCTCAGGTCCTCCCAACACTGACAGTGGGCACTCCACCAGCTTTGGATAGCCGGGTTCCACAGTTTCTTGATGATGGCTCTCCAGATCCCCTTCTTCTGATGGACGTCAACCTGCATGGATGCAAATGACAAGACAGCATATTATATCCACAAGTCCCATACAAAATTGCTGACTCACATACATGTCAGTGCACCAAGCTAATAACTTCCTGTCTTGACCATCCTGGCCATCTGTGGCACATAGCAGTCATTGGACACAGAAACATGACTAGAAACACTTCCCTATGGGCTGTCCTTACAACCTCCCAGCTCAGACCCTGCACTGATCAGGTAGTCCAACTGCATCTTTTGTGGGACATGAGCTAGCCACATGATATTGACCAGTGACACAATGGAACAAATCACACCAAGTGGAAAGTGACAGGTAAACCACCCAGCAAACAATGCACACAAACATCCACTACCTATGAATGTCACCCACTGCGTACAGTGCCTACAGGTCATATTCAGCCTACAGACTGACCCATTGCACCTGGACCACAATGAAGGGAGTGATATGTTGAGCACACAAAGAGTCAATCCTGTCCATGTGTGGACATGTGCAGATACAGATGCAGGAAACTGCTACTTCAGAGGGTGGGGGTTCTGTGTGTCACATCAGCATTACAAAAGACACTTCCACACATATGTGTTCACTAAACCTAGAGTACCTTACGAGAAACCTGTCCATGCATTGTACATGTCGCAGTTTATGCACATACCACAAAGTCCAATATCATGGCACATCAGTTAGCAACACACTGTTTGCAGATGTGCAATGTCCAAAATGCAAGGGGCCCGCACAGGACACATCAGGGCTGTGCGAAAGAGGTAACAGGGCTATAGGATCAAGGGACCTGTCAAGGCTATGTGACACACACTGTCATAGTTGATAAGAGCACATCACTCACAGATCATCACCCTGCTCTCAAAGCCATTCCTATAGTAATCAGTAGGGAGAGGCTCAGAAAACTGCATATTGGTAGGTAGGAATAATTTGTCAACATCACATACAAATCGGAATCAATACCAGCCCAAATTTCGACTTTTGCTGTGAACAACAATAGACAGGCCCCAGGCTTTGGAGGCTGAGTAGACAGACCTATACAAAACACCAAATCCAACAAATCACATACATCACAGTACATCATGTAGCCTACAGCCAATTACCATTGGGTGTCTATGTATATTACTGAGGGACATAGTGAGTCATTACCTGGCTTCAAAACAGAAGTCCAACAAGGCTAGATGTGGCCAGAGATCACTGTGTAAACACAGAAAGACATCACCTACAGGGCAATGAGGATACAATCTGACAAACTGGGCTGAAGCTAAAGCTAAGATAAGTGGCAGAACAGAGAAAAGTGTGCACATGGGGCACTCACCTGCTCCTCTGTTGCACCATAAAGCTATTCATATAGGGGTAGGACCTCCTCCACAAGGTCCAGCTCTTCTGATGTGAAGGCAGGGGCCCTGTCACCAGTTGGAAGAGGCATGATTGCTCCCAGAGGGGGTACACAGCAGCTCAGGTAATATAGGTCTTACTGGCAACAGTGTCAGGAGTCAAGTGAAGGATTCAGGAGAATATGGTGGTCACATCCGCCACATATGTGACCTTCACCTCCAGCAGACATTGCCATTGGCCCCAAGCCTGCAACAGGCAGCAATGGTAGCCTAAGGCAAAGTCCGCCGCCCTAGCATCCTCCTATAGCCATGATGGCTTCCGCCGGCAGCTGCGGGCGGTTCCTAATATCCAGTGGAGCAGGCCAGGCAATTGCCAGTATAGATGCATACCATGTAATTAAATGCTATTTTGGATGTCACAATTTGGAAACTGTTGTCCTGGCAAATCTTGAATGCTGCCCTTGACCTGTCATGTGGGTCAATGGCTTTAGTAATCATATTGGTATGTGGTCCAGCACATATGACAGCATAATTGGTGGCACAGTCACCACCCTCTCCCCCAGGGGCAATCTAGGATTCTTCGTGATTGAAACACAGTCATAGTTGCAAGTTAGATGCACATATTGTGGCTGTCCAAATAGATGTTGCATACACATATGTTGAAAAGCAAGGGGGTAACGTGTTGCAAATGTGTAATTGTTAGTCTTAATGTGTTGTGTGTATCATGTTTTCAGTGACTTACATGACATGTCACAGTTTGTATATGACATGTATTATGTAAATTGCAAGGGACACAATGAACAACAGCCATATCTTTATTTTGTCCCACAAAGTTACCCAGGGAGGATAAGGAGCAGACAACCTCCTGTGTACCATCCAATAGCAGACTTGCAGGCCATGGAGGACAGACAAGTAATCCAGATATACCACCTGGATAGGCATGGATCTTTGTCATCAGTTGAAGCCAGATCTGATGTCAGCCATCCGTCATCCAAATAGCATACCACCCATTCCACATGTCATGTCAGTGTTACACTTCCGGGCCGGAGGGTCCTTCCAAAATACAGTGGCCCTAACTGCTGGGATGTCCCAGCCTATATTCAGTCTGACCTTGAAGGATGCTCTCTCAGCAATGTTGAAACATCTCTTCACCTACATCTGGTTTCCTCAAAGTGAGGATTTTGCCATGTGAAGGCAAAGTTCTATGGTTTGGCACACATCTCACATGTTATGCAAGCCATTGATGGTACCCATGTAGCCTTGGTTCCACCACATGGCAATGAACAGGTCTATCAGAGCAAGAAGAACTTCAATTCCATTAATGTCCAAGTAGTTTGTTTGGCGGATCACTATATTTCTGAAGTCTGTGACTGGTACCTGGGTTAAGTCCATGATGCCTTCATCCTGTGGAACAACGCTAATCTACACCTGGTGACACAACTATACCCAGAGAGTGTGCTGGTTGGTAATTAACGTACATCATGTGTGTTTGTATGCTATCTGCTGCTAGTAAGATGCTGCTTTGGACTCATGGTTGCACACATGCTGAAATTTCTTACAGGGGACCCTGCATACCCAAAACGTCCCTGGTTGATGAACCAGTGAGAAACCCAACTATGGCAGGTAAAGTCTGCTTCAGCAAGGCACATGGAAGGACATTGCGTGTCATGGAGCGGGCTTTTGGGCTCCTGAAGGCAAGATTCTACAGCATTGACATGACGTGGAGGCCTCCGCTACTCACCCGCAAAAGAGTTTAAAATAATTGTGGCCTGCTGCATGCTCCACAACCTTGCCCTGAGAAGAAACATCCCATACATCCTGGATGAGGGGAAGCTGGCAGTGCTACTGGGTGAGCCTCTGGAAAAGGCAAGTGAAGATGACAGTGATGAGGATGAAGTTGGAGACATGCGGGCAGATCTCAACAATCAGTACTTCACTTGAATGTAAGTATGTGATTTTTTGCGATTACTGTGACTGCATGAGGTACTATAGGGGTCAGGATTTGTTCAGAAGAGTATCTCTGTCACCATGAGACAGGGCATCTCATACTGTGTATCATACAGCCAAGGTTTGCTGGCTACATCAGACTTGAAGATGAGACTCTCTTGAGGATCTCCTATGTTTGGGGTAGTCACATTGCCCTGTCAGGGAAACAACTGAAGTTTGAAATGCGGTTTGTGCCTTATGCATGCCTATACCTTCCTAAACTCCTTGTATGTCACTTATTCCTTCCAGGTTTCTTCATCATCCAATCATCATGTGGGCATTTCAGAGTTATGTCATTGGCAGTTGGCTGTTGCTGGTCTGACATGTGAAGTGGACATGGATTGATCCAGGTACTGTTTGTCTCAGATTTGGGGTGTGTTAGTCCTATGTCCATGCTGCCTGGACAGTGGGAGGGCTGGAATCATAATTACATAATAGACCTGTGTTGGTCCAATGGTCTCATGTGTGTGACCATGTGACCTTGTAACATGTCATCCTGTGCAGTTCATCCCTCTACCTTCATATTGTATTGACATTGAACCTGAATGATCTGTTGGTTGCTGTCAATAAGTTTCTTCATTGCAGGCCAGTGTGCCTGTGCCATAACCCTGAAACAGGTTTTTGACATTCCACCAGGTGCTTGCTCATTGTTATTGGAAGGGCCTGGGCTCAGGCTCTGTTGTGCTGCCCTCCGTCTGTGCCATGGTGTATATTAAGTTGTCAGGCCTGGTTTTGGTATGTGGTAAGGGTCAAACTGGAGACATCCCATACTCTCTTTGCCTACAGGCCCATTCTGGTATGGTCTGGTACATGGTACAGATAGTATATCTGACCTGACTCAATATAGGTGGGATATTGTTGCCTATGACTGTGCTGACATTCATAACACCTATTGTGCAAAACAGAACAATAAAACATTTGCTGTGACCAGACACTTGCAACATTGTGCTGCTAGTCATCCTCAGCATGGCACTACCTGAGACGTATCCATCCATCCATTGTCTTCTAATGTCTTAATGTTGTACATTACGTGTGATTAGCATTCAGCATTCCAGACAGATAAAAAAAGGGAAGTAGTAGGCAGTGTTTAAGTGATGGCTGTGTTTATTTACATTACAAGAAAAATCAATAGTGATACTGGATAAAAAAAACATGAGTTGAATGAATTAGTCATGGTGGATGCAATCAATAGATGCTGGCACCGATGAAGGGCCTAGTGTAGATGCGCCAAAGGAAGGGGTGTGTTGCCTATTCCTGCTCAGGGTACTGCTAATGTCCCTCAGCACCCCTCTGAGGGAGGCCATGTAGGAATTGTGGGCCTCCCACTCTTCCTGCATTCCACAATGGAAATCCCATTGTAGCTACTTGATTTCCCTGAGTACCTGTCCCATCATGCCTTGAGAAAGTTGGTAAGCACCCAAGACCTGGCTGATGGTACTGAGGTCAGGGTCATGACCAGCAGCCTTTGGCCGCTGGGCCACACTATCCCCCATTCACCCTACCCCCATGTGCCTGCCCCCTTGGTGCAGCCTGTCCCTTCTGTGTTCAGCGTGGATATGCAAAGGACTGTGGTGTGTGAACGGGTGTGGTTTTTTAGGGGGGTTTGTAGGTATATCGTGTGTGTGTGTCAGCTGTGTTGTTTTCAAATTAATCTAATGTTGTGTTGTTATTACTGTAGTGACCGCCGACCACTGTGGTTTGTACTGCCATTGGAAGACCACAATGACAATACCACCATTGTGATTTTCGACTTGTGATAGGTTCAGTGGTTGGTTGACAGACTGATGGTGACAGTGGTCGGACCGCCTATTTCCAGCTGGTGGGGTTGGAATTTTGGCTAGCTGTTGGCGGGTCTGCCTGTGTAACACGTAATACGGCGGTTTGATAAACCACCATCATGGCGGTCTTTTGGCAGTCATCACCATGGTGGTCTGGAGGTCCAACTGCAAGACTCGTAATGGGGCCCTAAAGTTCACTATTTCATTGTCAAACTCCTTAACCTGCTATGATAAGATCATAGTGGGAATAGTAAATGTAACCCCTTTAGTGTCCAACAATTTTCCATGATATGGTTGGATTGGAAATAGTAATTGTCACCCTTTTAATATCCAGTGCATTTTGCAAATTGATTTAGATGGAATTAGGAATATTTAATTTCACGACTTTCCCAATTCGATTTTGATTGGTGTGTGAATAGTTATTGTTACCCTTTTAGTGTTCATCACCTTCCCCTAATATCTTTGGATCGGAGGGGGATGAGTAAATGTCACTCCTTTAATGGCAAACTCCTTCCCCCATTTGGTTTATATTGGAGTGACAATAGTAAATGTCGCCCCTTTAGTGTCCAATACCTTCCTCCAATATAATTGGATTGGAGTGGAATTAGTAAATGTTACCCCTCACAAGTCCAGTGCCTTCCCCAAGTTTGCATAAATTGGGGTGGGAATAGTGCATGTCACCCCTTTCATGTTCAATACCTTTCTCAAATTGGTTTAGACTGGAATGGGAATGATAAATGTTACCATTTTAGTGTCCAATATCTTCTCACAATTTTGGTTCAGATTGGATTGGAATGGTAAATGCCAAACGTTTACTGTCCAACACCTTCTCCAAATTGGTTTAGATTGGAGTGGAAATAGTAAATGTCACCTTTCCCCGACCATGGTTAGATTGTACAGACAATAGTTAATTTAACACCTTCCCCCAATATGATTGGACTGGAGTGGGGATAGTAAATGTCAACCCTTTAAAGCCCAATGCCTTCCCCAAAGATTGGAGTGGGAACAGTACATGTCCACCCTTTTGAGTCCAACACCTTCCACAAATTTGATGTATATTGGAGTGGGAATAATAATTGTTACCACTATAGAGCCTAGCACATATACACAATTAGTTTACATTGAAATGGGAAGAGTAAGTGTCACCCTTTCCTGGGTCTAACACCTTCTTCTCATAAGGCTAGATTGGAGTGGAATTGTAAATGTAACCCCTTTAGTATCTAAGTGTCCCATGCCTTCCCCGGATTGCTTCCGATTGGAATGGAAATAGTAAGTGTCACACGTTTGGTGTCTAATACCTTCCCTAAATTGGTTTAGATTGTAGTGGGAATAGTAAATGCCACCAGTTTAGTATCCAACACCTCCCACAAATTAGTTTAGATTGGAGTGGCAATAGTAACTGTTACCCATGTAGTGTTGAACACTTTCCCCCAAATTGGTTAGGTTAGAGTATGGACAGTAAATGCTGCCCATTAGGATCCAGCACCTTCCTTGAATATGTTTGGATTGGAGTGAGAATAGTAAATATCACCACTTTAGTGTCCCACACCTTGCACAAAATTGGTTTCTATTAGCATTAAATAAATATTTTTACCCCTTTAGTGTCCAACACCGTCCCTCAATATGGTTGTACTATAGAGGGAAAGGCACATGTCAACCTTTAGTGTCCATCACCTTCCGTAAATTAAGCTAGATTGAAGTGTAAATTGTAAATGTCACCCTATTAGTGTCCAAAACCTTGATCACATTGGTTTAGATTGTAATGGGAATATTAAATGTCACTCCTCTATTTTACAACACCTTCTCCCAATTTGGTTAAGACTGGAGTGAAATAGTAAATGCCATCCCGTTTGTGTCCAACACCTTCCCCAAACTGGTTTAGATTGGAGTTGAAATAGTAAAAGCCACCAGTTTAGTGTTCAACCTCTTCCCCAAATCTGTTGAGATTGGAGTGAAATAGTAAATGTCACCCTTTTAGTGTCCAACACCTTCGCCAAATTGGTTTAGATTGGAGTGGAAATAAGAAAATGTCACTGTTTTAGTGCCAAACACATTCCTGTAATTGCTTTAGATTGGAGAGAGAATAGTATATATCAATCCTTTAGTTTTCAAAACCTTTTCCTAGCTGGTTTATTTTGGAGTGGGAATATTAAATGTCAACCCTTTAGAGTCCAATACCTTCTCCCAGTATGGGGGGCTTAGAGCGGGAATAGTAAATGGCACCCTATTAGTGTCCAATACCTTCCGTAATTTGGCATAGATTGGAGTGCGAATAGTAAATGTCACCAATTTAGTGTCCAAAACCTTCCCCAAATTAGTTTAGCTGTGGTGGGTATAGAAAATGTCACACCTTTATCCTCCAACATTTTCTCCTCATTGGCTTATTTTGGAATAGTAAATGGCATCCCTTTTGTGCCTAACATCTTCTTCCAATATGGTTGGATTGTAGGGGGGATAGTAAATATCACCAATTTAGTGGCCAGCACCTTCCCCAAATGTGTAAAGATTAGAGTGGGATTAGTAAAAGTGACCCCTTTAGCAAACAACACATTCCCCCTATGTGCTTGAATTGAAGTCAGAAATGTCACCCGTTTTGTGTCCAACATCTTCAACATATTGGTTTAGATTGGAGTGGGAATCGTAAATGTCACTATTTTAGTGTTCAACACTTTCCCCCACTATGGTTAGATTGTTGTGGGAATAATAATTGTAAGTACTTTAGTGTCCAACACCTTTCCCCAATATGGTTGGTTTTGGAAGGGAATAGTAAATGTCATACCTTTATTTCCCAATGCCTTCCCCCAGTGTGGTTGGATTGGAGTGGGAAAAGTAAAAGTTAATCTTTTAGTGTCCAATACCTTCCCCCATTAGATTGGAGTGGAATAGAAAATGCCATCCCTTCAGTGGCCAACACCTTCCCGAAACTGGTAAAGATTTATACAGTATGGAAAATGTGAATGTCACCTTTTTAGCGTCCAACACCTTCCCCCACTATGGTGAGATTGTAGTGGGAACAGTAAATGTAAACATTGTAATGCCCAACACCTTTCTCAAATATGGTTGGATTTGGGTGGGAATACTAAATGTCACCCCTTTAGTGTCCAGTGCCTTCCTCAAATTGGTTTAGAATGTCAGTCAGTCAAAATTCTTTATTTGGCAAATTGCCATAAAAGCACAAATCCATTTTATACAGATTAAAATATTAAAATACATTAAGAGATGTGCAATATATAAATTACAAAACATTTTAAGAACATGACCCAAATCCAAGTCTAGTTACATTACCATATCAGCAAGTTCGTATCAATTCCTGGTAGCAATAACCAATCTAATAAAATGTAATACAGAATAACACATTTAAAACCTTTTTGATTTTATGCGAAGCCATAGCAAGCTTGTGATGCTAAACTTTTATCTATGTTATGAAAACAGTGTAGAACATATTTGGAAATATTATAATTATGCAGATGGATAAAACGTGACAAATGCTTACTTATATCAGAGATCAAAGATTAATTTTAAAATCATATCTGTTTCCAAATTAAACTATTGTACAACTGTATCAACAGATTCATATTGTTTCCTGATAGCGATGGCAGATCTAATAACATTCTTACAGAATAACAGATTTGAATTGTTGGCAGTTATTGAACCTAAGTCATAACATCCTTATAATGTATGACTTAGTTTACGTAAGAGGGTAAATTAAAAACATGTCTAGGGACAGTATAAAGTGTGCAAAATAGAAAAAAGTGTAATGTGCTCGGTTTGGATCTGGCATCACAAGGACCGGTTGAAAGCTATTTTTGCCAAATACATTGTTTAGGAAAGGCCACTCTAAAATCTATTAAATTTAACCTAAATAAAGATAGAAAAGAGCATATTATTGGACTTAAGAACCAAGTTAAATAAGGTTACATAGTAACCGTGGTTGAAATCTGGACATAGGGTTTAAAAGTTTTCAATTTCAAAGCACCGTGAACTCTAAGACTCAGGCTATATTCAGTATGCTGTTGTTTCACACACTCCTTTGCATTTATAGGTAAGGACTCTGGGCCTTTAAACATCTTCTCAAGCCCCAAATTTTGGAAAGATGTTTGCAAATATGAAAGCCAAGGAATTCTGTTTGTTTTGGCAAGTTGTAAACAGTCAGTCATACAATCTTGTACCAAGCTGGCCACAGGGTTTCTCCAGCATCTAAGCCACAGCAAAAGTGGGGAAACAGCAATCAAATCCTCCATATGCCGTAAACCCAATTCCTAATAACAAATGATATTTGCTACATTCTTGGGTACCAACAGTAATCTGTAGGCAAATGTGTTCTCAACACATTGAAGCAGGTCTACTTTAGTGTAACCCCACAAATCTGCGCCATATGTAGCTGCTGATACACATTTTGAATTATCGAGCGTTACAATCTGAGAAGTGGGAGTTCCATGTCATAGATGAACTAACATGCATACCTAGATAACAAAAGTCTTTTACTTTGTTAATAATATTTCCTCCCATGGTGAATTGTTTAGACCTTGTAATTCGGGGGCCACACATCATTGCATACATCTTTGTGAAGTTTACTTTCAGATCAAGGTCCTGCATAAACGTTTAAAAAAGGTCCAACAGGCCTTGAAGACTGTTAGCTGTACGTGCAATTAATACAGCATGATCTCCGTACAATAAAACTGGGAGCTGTCTCTGTCCCATCCTAGGAAAATCCTTCCCATATTTTACTCGGAAGTCATAGAACCCATTAATATATACCACAAATAAGAATGGGGCTAAGATACAGCCCTGCCTTACTCCTCGCCTTGATGGAATGGGGGGGGTTCTCTCACCATGCAGGCCAAACTGCATTGAAACCAATAGGTCAGTATGTAAATGCTTTGTTAACTCCAGCAAGTTCAAATCAATCCCCAAGATTTTCAGAATTGTGTAAAGTTTCCCTCTGTTTACCAGGTCAAAAACACTTTAGAGGTCAATAAATGCCATATGAATGGATTCTTTTTTGGCAAATACATATTTGCTTAGAATGAGATGCAAATTTACCGCTTGATCTACTGTGCCTAGACTAGCCCTAAAGCCATATTGAATTGGGGAGAGAATCTTTGCCCCCGTCACCCAATCATCCAACCGTGACAGGATCACACTCCCCAATATCTTGGCAGTGAAATCTATAAGGGAGATTTGCCTATAGCAAGTTGGTTCTTGTCTATTAGCCTTTTTAATTATGGCCAACTTCCATGAAGAAGGAATATTACTCTTTACTACGCTTCTTAGAACCTTTGTAACTAAAGGAGCCCAAAGATCTGGCATGGATTTAAGTAGGTCTACAGGGACCCCATTTGGTCCGGGAGCCTTTCCTGACCTTGAGCGGTTTATTGCTGTGATTACCTCATGGTGATCAATAGAAATATCTAGTATGTTCGAATTAGATTGTGCGGATTTCTGCTTGATACTTTAATCCCTCTCAAAATGATTCACCCAGACGGCTTCTGAAATCAAGCATCATACAGTTCAGTAGCTGCCAAAAGCTCTTCCCATCATTTAGTTCTAATTTCATGTTTCCTCTCTTCCAGCGCTGCCTTGTGCTGACCCCTTGCCATTTTAACTAGATCACAGTAAAAGGGAATAGTTCTAAGAGCTTTTTTTAAAGTTTTTGTGAGCAGCTGTACACACAGAGTTAAACCATCGATGTGCAACTGGACCCAGAGAAATCCTATTAGTTACCAGTGCCACAGAGATGCATTAATTAAATGTTTGTATTCTTGTACTATGAGGTCATTGGTTGGCTGATGTGACAGACAAAAATTGATGGAGTCTTGCTTTTGTTTTATGATTTCCTGACTAAATACCTTTGGGTCTACCTTTTCCATTTCATGCGTATGCCAGAGTTTTTATTACATACAGATTTTCCTCTCACTTCCCTGTTCTTTATGTCCAGTTTAATGTTATAAGCTAAGTTAATGCATAGGGGGTTGTGGTCACTGGCACAATGGAGTATTATCTTGAAATAGAAAATTAGGTGGAAATCTGGAAAGCTAATAAGAATGAAATCAAAATACTCCCTTTAAAATTCTCTATGAATACAGGTTTTTTTTGGGGTGCTTGCGGACCCTTTCTCCCTTGCATATACAAGATCAAACTTACAGATAAAATAATTTAGAACTTCTCCTTCATTTTAATGAGTAAAGTGGGTTATCATCTCTCTACACTGAGTAGGAATGCTGCACACATGTGAGGCTTCCTGATGACATGGGGGCGTATTAAAATATCCTACCCATAACATGATTAGCACCTTATCCTGAAGCCTAGACTCGCCCTAAAGTCATATTGAATTGGGGAGAAAATCTTTGCCCCCGTCACCCAATCATCCAACCGTGACAGGATCACACTCCCCAATATCTTGGCAGTGGAATCTATAAGGGGAATTGGCCTATAGCAAGTTGGGTCTTGTCTATTAGCCTTTTTAAATATAGGGATAATTATGGCCAACTTCCATGAAGAAGGAATATTACTCTTTACTACGCTTCTTAGAACATTTGTAACTAGACGACCCCAAAGATCTGGCATGGATTTAAGTAGGTCTACAGGGACCCCATCTGGTACGTGTGCCTTTCCTGACCTTGACTGGTTTATTGTTGTGATTACCTCATGGTTATCAATAGAAATATCTAGTATGTTCGAATTAGATTCTACCGGTTTCTGCTTGATACTTTAATCCCTCTCAAAATGATTCACCCAGATGGCTTCTGAAATCAAGCATCATCTTTGGTGTTAAAATCAGAAAAACATGAGTGATTTACCACCCTCAAGAATTTTGATTTATCCTACAGTTCAGTAGCTGCCAAAAGCTCTTCCCATGATTTAGTTCTAATTTCACGTTTCCTCTCTTCCAGCTCTGCCTTGTGCTGACCCCTTGCCATTTTAACTAGATCACGGTAAAAGGGAATGGTTCTAATAGCTTTTTTAAAGTTTTTGGGAGCAGCTGTACAAGAGTTAAACCATCGATGTGCAACTGGACCCAGAGAAATCCTATAAGTTACCAGTGCCACAGAGATGGCATTAATTAAATGTTTGTATTCTTGTACTATGAGGTCATTCGTTGGCTGATGTGACAGACAAAAATTGATGGAGTCTTGCTTTTGTTTTATGATTTCCTGACTAAATACCTTTCGATCTACCTTTTCCATTTCATGCGTATGCCAGAGTTTTTATTACATACAGATTTTCCTCTCACTTCCCTGTTCTTTATGTCCAGTTTAATGTTATAAGCTAAGTTAATGTATAGGGGGTTGTGGTCACTGGCACAATGGAGTATTATCTTGAAATTAAAAATTAGGTGGAAATCTGGAAAGCTAATAAGAATGAAATCAAAATACTCCCTGAATACAGGGATTTTTTTGGGTGCTTGCGGACCCTTTCTCCTTTGCATATACAAGATCAAACTTACAGGTAAAATAATTTTTTTACTTCATTTTAATGAGTAAAGTGGGTTATCATCTCTCTGCCCTGAGTAGAAATGCTGCACACATGTGAGGCTTCCTGATGAAATGGGGGCGTATTAAAATCTCCTACCCATAACATGATTAGCACCTTATCCTGAAGCTGAGTAGATGAATCATGAAAATCTATTACATCCTCGAGGCTTCCCTTTAGGAGACCATGTGATATGTTATTTTTGCTCCCCTCAAGTAATAGCAAAACAATCATGAAATAGAATGAGGACCATATTAAAGTTGCCTCCATTTTTGGTAACTGTAATGAAACAAGAACTAAACGACTCCCTCTTGCCCCTACCGCTATGGAGGTTAATTCTGGCTGATGTAAAGGTAGATAGCCATCCAGTAAAGAAGGGTCCTTTGACCAAGTCTCCTGAAAGCAAATTATAACATATGTAGATATAAATTTCAACCAATCTGGGTTTTTTATTTTAGACCAGAGCCCCGCAATGTTCCAGGTAAGTAGTGTTAAGGATTTATATCCTGATCCTGCTGCCGGTTCTTTCACAGTAATAGTAGGAGCCAAAACACTAGAAGGAGTACTTATCATATCCACCCCTTCCTCTTGCGGAGATGTATCATGGCCTTCTCCTACCTTTAGCCCCTCCAGGTCATCCGTACCATGCCTGTCTATATCTGTAAGTCAATTGTTCTCACCTAAAGAGTTGAAAACCTTGGAACGGTTAATGATGGGAACATGTGTCCGGCTTGTGACGTAACCAACCCTGGCTTATATTTGCACTGGACTGCCTCAGAACATGAGAGCAAAACAGTCAGGTCATAGAAGTGTTTTAATGGGTAAATTTAAATCACTTCTTTGGTCCTGGCACAGTAGTACAAATCAGCCAACATGCACTTGACTAGACAGGGATTAGAAAAATGAATCACAACACAATCACCCTCAGAAACTTTCTTTGATGGACCAACCCATTTCACTCTAGGTGCCATAAGAATCCTATTATTTAAGTCCTCTTGATGTCTAGATTTGGCCCTCAGCCAATGAGCAGACTTCCTCATTAAGGCTTGAGTGTCTTCATTATTGCGACCATCCGGTGGGAGGCACGTTTACTGAAACCAAAACATACGGCGTACATTCAGGAGGTAAATGCAGTGTCTCTTTTCGGGTGTTAATAAGATTAATAGGAGGGGGGTTTAGACGCCCAGGGTGAGCCCCCTTTCAATTCTCCAGAGATGGCTTAGGCTCAATATATGAGGATCTAAGACCATCTGAGAGTTGAGCCAGGGATGAACCAATTTCATTTGATGGAGGACTGAGTAACGCATTTTCATTTTTATACACAGTCTCTTGATTATTGAACTTCCCAGGATTAAGTGGTCCTAGGATAATTGTTTAAGATAATGTACTAATCACATTGGTATGAAAATGGTCCAATCTCTTTGTTATCAAATTAATAAGTTTCTCCTCCAAAGCTGCACAAAGTGGTTTGAGTATGCAGTCAATTATGTAAGTCTGATCATTTAAAATATCTTTCTTCTCAATGCATTCAGTTGTCGTATCAAAGGCTACCAGTTGTCTAACATTGTTTCCCGGTTGTATATAACTTCTCTTTTTGGTCCCTTGGACTCGTTTGTTATTTTAGCCCTTTCTCCCTCTTTTCTCATTTCAGGGGTGGGAAATCCACCTTGGAGCAATCAGGGAATAAATCTATATTTAGTTCCTTAGTTTTACTTGAGTCTTGCAGGGGTGAAGTGCAGATTCCAGTCTGTAAGGGGTCAGAGTTAAAAGCCTTCAGAGGTGACTGTTCCACTTTCATGGGATTTATAAAAACAATGGGCTCCAGGGGTGGCCTCTGAGTAGATTTCTGGGGGGCCCCAATCTTTTCCTCTACTTGCTCTATTTCAGACTCTATGGCCCCTATGATGGATGATAGGTAGCAACTCATTGACAATTGAGCTAATGGGCCCAGTCCGCCCTCCCCTTTTTGTATACTATTCTTTCTTTTCCCCATTCGAATGGGTAATTCATATGCCTTAGGGATTTTGCGTATGGCAAGCCGCTTAACCACTCCACTGAATGGAGGGGGCCCGACCCGACCTCTTCCGGCCGTTGATGGGCATAGACGGGCAGGGTCTTCATCCGGCCATGCGCCCGGCCGTTTCAGGAGTGCAGGGCCATTAATCAACAAGCTGATGCCTGTCTCCTCCTCTGCCGGCTCGTTGCTGCCTGAGGCTTAGAGTCTGCCCCCTCTGATTCTGCCTTCCACGCGTCTTCACTTCCATTTATTTTATATGCTATCGTTTGACGTCTTGCCTCATTTCTGGTCCCAACTTTGCCCCACAGTGAATGTTGACTGGTTTAGAATGAATTGGAAATAGTAAATGTCAACCATTTAATGTCCAACTCAGCCCACGAACACCTTCCCGAAACTGGTTTAGATTGGAGTGGAAATAAGTAAGGGCCTCATTATGACAGGGCCTTGGTGGCAGTCGGAATGCCAGCACCTCCACTTGTCCTCCACTGGAGGGGCTGGCGCTGCTGGCGATCCTAACCTGCCAAGGCAGTCCTGAGAGAAGCGCTTCCTCAAGGATTAGAACCCCCTTCTCCACCAGCTTTAAAATGGCGTTAGCAACACCATGTAAAGGCTGGTGGAGACGGTGCGCAGGGAGCGTCACACTTTTCACTGCTTTGCTTAGCTGGTGCATCCTACACACCGCAACTTTGCCGCCGGCTCAATTATCAGCCGACGTCAATGATGTGGGTTGCTTCCCACTGGGCCTGCGGGCGGAAACTTTTTGGTCTGCTGAAATCCTAATTAGGGCCTAAATGTCACCCTTTTAGTGCTCAACACCTTCCCCCTCTATGGTTAGATTGTAGTGGGAATATTAAATGTAACACCTTTAGTGTTTAACACCTTTCATCAATATGGGTGGATTGGAGTTGGAATAGAAAATGTCACTGCTTCAGTGTCCTATGCCTTCCCCAAATTGTTTTACATTGCAGTGGGAACAGCAAATATTACTCCTTTAGTGTCCATCCCCTTCCACAAATTGGTTTGGATTGGAGTGAAAATCGTAAATGTCATCCAATGCCTTCCCCCAATTCATTTATGTTGGAGTGGGAATAGTAAATGTCACCCCTTAAGCCTCCAAACATTTCTTTAAGATTATTTATGTTGGACCGTGATTGTTTAGTTTTGTTTTTTTAAACTGAAATATTTCATTTTAGTAATATTTTTATGTACTAGAAATGTTTTCTGTTATTTAATTAGTTTTGTTGGTAATAAGAAAATAATTAAAAAAAAATAGTTACATGTTTGTAAAATGTAATAATATTAATTACACGGTTTTGTATCATAAAAGCAGGGCACACATTTTTGTAATTTTATTCATATTTTTACATTTTATCTGTTGTAAATTTCAACATTTTCAATCTCATATATTTAACCCCTTCACTGCCAGGCCTTTTCCCCCTCAGGTGCCAAGCCTTTGTTTGGCTATTTAGTGCAGTTCGCACTTAGGCCCTCCTAACTTTTTGTCCACATAAGCTATCCACTCCAAATTTGTGTCCTTTTTTCCAACATCCTAGGGATTCTATAGGTACCCAGACTTTATGTATTCCCCTGAAGGAGCCCAAGAAATTTGCCAAAATACAGCAAAGATGTTTTTTTTTTTTTTAATGGGAAAAAGGGCTACAGAAGAAGGCTTGTGCTTTTTTCCCTGAAAATGGCATCAAAAAAGGATTTGCAGTGCTAAAATCACCAGCTTCCAAGCATTCAGGAAGAGACATACTTCAATCAGAAAACCCAATTTTTCAACACAATTATGGTATTTTACTGGGACATACCCCATTTTTACTATTTTTTTAGCTTTCAGCCTCATTCCTGTTAGTGACAGTAATGGGAAAGCTAAACATTTCTGGAAAGTAGACAACATTCTGAATTCAGCAAGGGGTACTTTGTGTAGATCCTACAAGGTTTTCCTACAAAAAATAACATCTGAAATAAACAGAATATTGAAATTGAGGTGTAGGAGGCTGGCCTGGCTTATAATGGGTACCTGATGGTACTTAAACCTTCTGCCAGGTCCAGTTATCCCTTATTAGTAGATTAGTAGTGTTCTAGCAGCTTAGGCTGATAGAGGTAGCTACAGCAGAGCAGCTTAGCTGGAATTAGGAGACATGCAAAGCCCCTAGTATGCCACTTATATCATGTAGGTACTATATCATAAGAAAGACAATATTCAGAGTTACTAAAAGTAAAGGTACATTATTTTAGTGACAATGTGCCAAAAATATCTCAGAGGATATACTCCCTTAGGAGGTAAGTAAAATACACAAAATATACACACAAACCAAAATCAGGTAAGTAAAACAGTCAGAAAGTAGTGCAAACACTGTAGAATACAATAGGATGCAATAGGCCTAGGGGCAACACAAACAATATACTAGGAAAGTGGAATGCAAACCATGAATGGACCCCTAGGCTAGTTCAGTGTGTAGAGGGTCGCTGGGAGTGTAAGAAAACACTAAAGGTGTCCAAGATACCCCACCCCAAGACCCTGGAAAGTAGGAGTAAAGTACTACTATTGCCCCAGAAACACACTAAATTTGTGCTAGAGGATTCTGCAAAGACTACAACAGACTGCAAAGCACTGAAGACGGATTCCTAGACCAAAAGACCTGCAAAGAAAGGGGACCAAGTCCAAGAGTCGTGAAAGTGTCCAGGGGGAGGAGCCCACTAAGCCCCAGATGAAGGTGCAAAATGGCTGCCTCTGGATGGAAGAAACTGAAGATTCTGCAACAACGATTCTGCTTGGAACTTCATCTTCACGCAGAAGATGTCCCACAGAGTGCTAGAGGATGCAGAGTTGTTTCTTTGGAGAAAGACGACCAACAAGTCTTGCTAGCTGTAAGAGTCGCGGTAGAGGAAAAAGGGTGCTGCCCGGGCTCAGGAAGGACCAGGATGTCACCACTTCGGAGAGGAGACAGAGGGGGCTCTCAGCAACATAGAGAGCCCATGCACAAGAAGGTAGCACCCGCAGAAGTCCTTGAACATGGGTTCCAGAAGACTGAGCATGGTGGTTGTCTCAGCACTACAAAAGAGGGTCCCACGAAGCCGGAGGTCAACTCAGGGAGATGAGCAATGCAGGACAGAGTGCTGGGGACCTCGACTTGGCTGTGCAGGAAGGATTCCTTGGAAAGGTGCACAGAAGCCCTAGCAGCTGCAGTTCCCACAGTGCACAGGATTACTGTCTGGAGAGGGGAGGCAATGACTTATCTCCTCCAAATTTGTACAGTTGGACCACTGGACAGTCTGGGTCCCTTGGGTCCACCACCTGTGCTCCAGGGGCCATGCTCGACAGGATGAGAGGGGTCCCAGAGTACCTGTGACGCTGATGTTTGGTGCCTGCTGGAGCAGGGGGAAGATTCGGTCAACCCACAGGAGATTTCTTTGTGGCTTCCAGTGCAGGATGAAGGCAGGCAGCCCCCAAAGTATGCACCAAGAGGAAACAGTTGAGAAAGCCAGCAGGATTAGGCGCTACAATGTCGCTGGTAGTCTTCTTGCTACTTTGTTTTAGTTTTGCAGGCGTCCTGGAGCATTCAGCGGTCGATTCTTGGCAGAAGTCAAAGTGAGAGGTGCAGAGGAACTCTGGTGAATTCTTGCAAGTCATTATCTGAGGAAAAGGCCCCTGGAGAGACCCTAAATAGCCCTCAGAGGAGGATTGGCCACCTAGTCAGGTAAGCACCTATCAGGAGGGGTCTCTGACATCACCTGCTGTCTCTGGCCACTCAGAGGCCTCCAGTGTGCCCTCAAACCTCTGGATTCAAGATGGCAGAGGTCTGGGACACACTGGAGAAACTCTGGGCACCGCCCCTGGGGTGGTGATGGACAGGGGAGTGGTCACTCCCCTTTCCTTTGTTCAGATTTGCGCCAGAGGAGGGACTGAGGGTTCTCTAAACTGGTGTAGACTGGCTTATGCAAGGAGGGCACCATCTATGCCCTTCAAAGCATTTCCAGAGGCTGGGAGAGGCTACCCCTCCCCAGCCTTTAACACCTCTTTCCAAAGCGAGAGGGTGTAACACCCTCTCTCAAAGGAAATTCTTTGTTCTGCCTTCCTGGGACTAGGCTGCCCAGACCCCAGGAGGGCAAAACCCTGTCTGTGGGTTGGCAGCATCAGTAGCTGCAGAGAAAACCCCAGAGAGCTGTTTTGGCAGTACCCATGGTCCATAGTGGAGCCCCGGGGATACATGGGATTGGCACCCCTATACCAGATTTGGCATGGGGGGACAATTCCATGATCTTAGACATGTTACATGGCCATATTTGGAGTTACCATTGTGAAGCTACACGCATGTAATGGTGTCCCTGCACCCACAAAGTCCGGGGAAATTGCCCTGAACTATGTAGGAGCACCTTTGCTAGTGCAAGGGTGCCCTCACACTTAGTAACTTTGCACCTAACCTTCAGCAAGTGAGGGCTAGATATAGAGGTGACTTATAAGTTACTTAAGTGCAGTGAAAAAATGGTTGTGAAATAACGTGTGCGTTATTTCACTCAGGCTGCAGTGGCTGTCCTGTGTAAGAATTGTCTGAGCTCCCTAAGGGTGGCAAAAGAAATGATGCAGCCCATAGGGATCTCCTGGAACCTGAATACCCTGGGTACCTAGGTACCATATACTAGGGAATTAGAAGAGTGTTCCAGTGTGCCAATTGAAACTGGTAAAAAGTGGTCATTAGCCTATAGTGACAAATTTAAAGGCAGAGAGAGCATGACCACTGACGTTCTGGTTAGCAGATCCTCAGTGACACAGTTAGGCACTACACAGGTATACACATTCAGGCCACAAACTATGAGCACTGGGTCCTGGCTAGCAGGATCCCAGTGAAACATATAAAAGACACCGACAAATAGGGTTTTCACTATGAGCACTGGGGTACTGGCTAGCAGGATCATAGTGAGACAGTAAAAACACTCTGACATATACACACAAACAGGCCAAAAGTGGGGGTAACAATGCTTCCTACATGAGGTGAAAAAAATTCAATTTTTCTCCACATTTTACGCTGTAACTTTATCCTGCAATGTCCGATTTTTGTGGGTATATATAGGACTTGTAGGTTCATCAAGAACAATATGTACCCAGAGCCAATAAAAGAGCTGCACCTTGCAATGTGTTTTCATTCTGTACCGGGTATACAACAATTCATTTGCTGAAATATAAATAGTGAAAAAGAGGTATCAAGAAAACCTTTGTATTCCCAAATGGGCACAAGATAAGGTGTTGAGAAGCAATGGTTATTTGCACATCTCTGAATTCCGGGGTGCCCATACTAGCATGTGAACTACAAGGCACTTCTCAAACAGAAGTCTTTTTTACACACTGTCTTACATTTGGAAGGAAAAAATGTAGAGAAAGACAAGGGGCAATAACACTTGTTTTGCTACTCTGTTTTCCCCAAGTCTCCCAATAAAAATGGTACCTCACTTGCGTGGGTAGGCCTAATGCTCGCATCTAGAAACGCAACATGGACACATCACATTTTTTCCATTGAAATCTGACGTGGTTTTTTTCAAAGTGCCTAGCTGTAGATTTTGGCCTCTAGCTCAGCCGGCACCTACGGAAACCTACCAAACCTGTGCATTTTTGAAAGCTAGACATCTAGGGGAATCCAGGATGAGGCTCTCACCAGGTTCTGTTACCCAGAAACCTTTGCAAACCTCAAAATTGGGCCAAAAAACACTTTTTCCTCACATTTTGGTGACAGAAAGTTCTGGAATCTGAGAGGAGCCTCAAATTTCCTTCCACCCAGCATTCCCCTAAGTCTCCTGATAAAAATAGTACCTCACTTGTGTGGGTAGGCCTAGCGCCCGCAACAGGAAATGCCCCAAAACACAACATGGACACATCATATTTTCCCAAAGAAAACAGAGCTCTTTATTGGAAAGTGCCTAGCTGTAGATTTTGGCCTCTAGCTCAGCCTGCACCTAGGGAATCCTACCAAACCTGTACATTTTTTAAAAGTAGACACCTAGGTGAATCCAAGATGGGGGGACTTGTGGGGCTCTCATCAGGTTCTGTTACCTAGAATCCCACGCAAACCTCACAATTTGGCAAATAAAAACACTTTTTCCTCACATTTCGAAGGCAGAAAGTTCTGGAATCTGAGAAGAGCCACAAATTTCCTTCTACCCAGTGTTCCCCTATGTCTCCCCATAAAAATGGTACCTCACTTGTGTGGGTGGCCCGAGTGTCGGCACCAGAAAAAGGCCAACAACCTGTAGAGAGTGAAGGGCTAGCACAGCGACTGATGATAAGCACATATTTTTCTTTCTTACTTCTTTAGGCTGACTCAGCTTTGGGGACCCACTCAAGTGAGGTATCATTTTACTTGGGAGACTGAGGGGAATGCTGGGTGGTAGGAAATCTGTGCCGGAGCACTGATCCTAAGAAGAAAAGTGAGGAAAATATATCTTAAGCAAAGTTTGAGGTTTGCAGAGGAGAATGGGTAAGAAAATGTTGGGGGATTGACTCAAGCCACACCTCCCTGGACTCCTTGGGTGTCTAGTTTAAAAACAATTCTGGGTTTGGTGGGTTTCCCTAGATGAAGGTCGCACCCCGGACCAAAAACATAGGTGCCTCCCCAAACACAAATAGTTTTGTCAAAGATCATTGTGTCCATGTACTTTTGTGATGTTCCAAACACTAGAATTGTGAAAAAGACCCCTCACCCACCAACCAAGTTGGTGGCATGCTTCATCATCGGGTCCCACCCGAGACACCTAGCATGTCAGGGGTGTGCTGTGATGCCTGATTACAGCGGAGCATGTTTTGTCATTTTTACCACACATACTGGTTTGTTTTGGCACGAGGGTGCTAAGAGATGCTAAGGATTTGTGTCACACCAATAATTGATCCATACAGAACACTACACAGAGAAGCAAATAAGCACTCTCATTGGTCACTAACTAAACAATTTGAATGGGAGCAAGTCTATGATAATTGTGTTAAAATCAGCTAACTAATATAACACAGCAATAAAGCTATTTAAAAAAAGAGCAGAGGGAAAACTCTATTTGCACTGCCTTAATCCACATGGCCCAGTATTGTCCATTAATCTATAATTACTGGGGTAGAAAGTTCCAAATAATTTCAGACATGTAGGAGCTGAATGTAGAACTGGCCTTGTTGGAATGTACCATAAAAATGCCTAAAGGTATAGGCTTGTTCATTTGATAACTGTGGTATAAAAGCTACACAGCTGTGGGAGTTTACAGAGGAGGGCCTTTATAGGAAGGGACGGCCTGCAACAAGATAGGGTGCAGTATAGATGCAGGACAACAGCCACAGTAAAACGTAACAGGATATGGGACGTATGGTTATTAATGTTAATAAACATCTGTGAATGGTGACTGATAATACAAGATGCACAAAGTGCTATTTCGCTGTATGTAAAATATAAAGGAATTTTATACACCTGCATTGTAAGCAAATACAATGTAGGTTTTTGAATTTGATTTAAATAAAAGTTTAAAAAATAAAGACTAAGGCCCTAATTATGAGGCTCATAGTCTTGAGACTGCCAGGGTGTACCACCTCCCTCAAGGTGATCCTACCATCACATTACGACCCTGGTAGTCGGACCTCCAGGGACCACCATTCGTGTTTCTGCCAGCCTTTCCATGGTCTGGACCCTGCCATGGAAAGGCTGGCAGAAACGCAGTGCTGTGGGCCACGGGGGGGGCCTGCACTGCCACGACCATGTCATAGGCAGTGCAGGGTCCCCTCTGCCCAACACCATCATGTTGCGCACTGGCTACTGTGAAGTACATGTCCACATTTTTAAATAAAATACACCCTGCTCTATGGGCTGTTTAGGGCCCATCATAGGACTGACTGTTATGTATTGTTTTGACCTGGCAAGGGAATTAATTTGCGAGTAAGAGTTTTATTTACAGGCCCTGTGTATTCAATATAACACTTTAATAGGGACTGACAAAATAATGAGTATGCCAACCAGAAGAAAGCAAATGTTATCATGTTTTAGGGAGTAAGCAAAGACACTGTAGCACTGGTTAGCAGTGGTAAAGTGCATCGAGTCCTGATAGCCAAAACAGATGGATTAAGAAAACAGGAGCAAAAGGTTTGACGGTGACCCTGATTAAAGGGTTAAGTTCAACAAGACTTATTTGCATATGGCTGGGTTCAAAATGAGGTGGTATGGTGTGAAAAAAATAATGAACTGGCATGCAGCCCAAGCCATTGCCAATGCTCAGATTGACTCAAGCTTTACAACCATCACTTCGTTTTGATGACCTATGTGTGACTGTGCTTAAGGAGTCTCTTGCACCCACTAAATCTCTCTTCACTGTAATGCTACCCAACACATTTTTATGATTCTAATGCCCTTCTCTTAATAATCCCCAAAACTTTGTTTTTATGGGTGACATCAATTCATGGTTTGCAATACCAGATTGACCTTTATCACCAGGACTGATAAGAGGGCAATTCTGAACCGCTCATTATGGAGCCAGTGTAACCTGCAGTACATACTTTGGGGGGTATCTTCAGTAACAAAGACAACACAACTCATTTCAAACTTCTACAGATTATGGGGGTCATTTCAACCCTGGTGGTACAGGACCACCAGGGCTGAAATGACGGAAGCACCGCCAACAGGCTGGCGGTGCTCCCCTGGTCATTACGACCGCGGCGGAAGTGCCGCGGTCGCACCGCCAGGGCCGGCGGTTTCCCGCCACAGTGCTGCCCAGGGGATTGCGAGTCCCCCTACCGCCAGCCTTTTCCTGGCGGTTTGAACCACCAGGAAAAGGCTCGCGGTACGGGGATTCACGGGGCCCCCTGACAGGGCCCCATGCAGCTTTTCACTGTCTGGTCTGCAGACAGTGAAAAGTACGACGGGTGCAACTGGACCCGTCGCACGGCCGCAACACCGCCGGCTCCATTTGGACCAGCTCCTATGTTGCGGCCCAGCGGGGATGTCATAATCAGCACCACGGGAGTGCAGCCGCATTGGCGGCCACACGGCGGTTACAACTTGGCGGGCGGCGGTTGCCGCCTGCCAATGTTGTAATGAGGGCCTATATGCGCTGAGTAATAGTCATTCATCTTGATATGCAACCATCTTCGGTGTATATAGATAACAGTATTCCCAACAACAACCGTATCCCAGGAATCTAGATTATACATGGAGACACTAAATCATATATACCAAGGCCCAGATTTAAGAGGGCCTTGAACCATCTAACGCCACAATAGCAGAATTTTTCTGATGCTAATGTGGTGTTAGATTGCCAAAAACGACTCACCATACTTACAAAGTGGTGCAGTGTATGCATTGTGCCTCTTTGTGACCATTTGCAACACATTATGCTCACCATGCATAATGTATGCAAAAGGGGCGCTACGGCGCAAGGAGGCCTGCAAAAATGGTGCAATGAAATCTACAAGATTTCACTACGCCTTTTTTGGCGTCATTTTTAATGTCTGCTGAAAGAAGGCGTTAACAGGATGCACACATTGTAATCAATGGGCCTCCTTGCACTTTGCTCCACTAGCGTCAGAATTTATTCTGCTAGTGGAGCAAAGCACCACAATAGCATCAAAAATATTGGTGCAATTGTTCCTAATACCGCCATGGTGCACTGTATCTTAAATACGGCACACACATGGTGGTGTTGGGGGGGAAGAGGCAACAAGAAAAGTGGCACTGCCTTTGATGCAGCACCACGTTTCTTACTTATCTCACTGCACCTCTTGTGGAAGCTACACAAATCCTAAACATTGCCTTTGGAAACATGAGCACCATGACAAATGAGTATAAACGCTCAATCGTTAATCCTCTGCTAGAAAATGGGCCTAGATGAATACAACCCTTCCAACTGCAATCCAATAACAAATGAACTCTACCTGGCTTCCGTAATCTAAAAAACAGCATATACTGCAATGTTAGAACTCACTAGAAAAAACACCACTTCAATTGCACAGTACACCTTCAGCATCTGCAGATTCTACCAGTATCTACAGTAAAATGAGCCAAGACCGCAGGATGATTCAAATATATTTCACTTAACACCTGTAAACCCATAGGATAATAGGATGCCACAGGGTCTAACAAAGTCTCATCTTCTTGTCAACATATACTGTTTTCAGTATGTACCCACTTCCAGGATTTATGTAAGCATTTCATCTGCCTTATTGCAACTATGCAGCTGTCATACAGTTGATCCCCAAATTCAAGAACCTCAACACCACCATGACAACCAAGTTGGCACCATGGCTGTTTACCATGAAATATTGAATCACTATAAACAAATGTAACCACAACCTCAACAAAAACAGAAAACCTCAACTCTAGAAACTCACACTAGAAGATCCAGCCTGGCATGCAGACATAGTTGAGACAGTCACCTACATGAACATATTATAAAGTCTAGATTTACTCTGAGATGCTGAGCACAAAAAGCTGCTGTAATGAAAATCCTCTCTAAAATACTAAGGGGCATATTTATACTCCGTTTGCGCCGAATGTGCGTCAACAATTTTGACGCACATTCAGCGCAAACGTTGCCCCATATTTAAACACTGACGCCCGAGCCGGCGCAAAGGAAAATTCCGCTATGTGCGTCAGTTTCTGGAAGCGGCACCCCGCCCTGCGTTAATGACATTCAGGGTAGGCGTTCCCGTCCAAAAAACGACGCACACAGCCATGCGTCGTATTTATGCTTCCGGGCAAAAATGACTCCCGGCCGGTAGGCGGAGCTAATAAATGACGCAAAGCATGAATAGCGTCAAAATTTAACGTCTGGGTCAGGGCAGGCGTTAAAATGGGGCAAACACATCTGTATTTAATCAGAACACACAGAACAAACAACAGAGCAGCAGAGCAGCAACAGGGAGACATGGAGGTGCTTTTTCTTCAGCGTGCACGTAGACGCAGAGCCCTGCAGCAACAACAGCAGCTACAACAACAACAGCAGGGACCCCAAAGGCAGCGCAGAAGGCAGGAGAGGATATTCCGCCCAAGAACAACCCTGCATGGCCTCAGGGAACGGGACATCATCCAGAAGTACCGGTTGAACTGGCAGGCCATTCAGCAGCTGCTGAGAAATATTGAACAGCAGTGGCCCCCACTTTAGAGACTCCCCGCACTATCCCAACAGAAACAAAGCTGCTTGCCGTACTTCACCTGCTGGCAAGTGGCTCGTTTCAGACAACTGGTGCCCTGGTTGGTGGAATATCCCAACCATCATTCTCCGCATTCCTGCCAAAAGTACTGGATGCCATCATTCGACTGACACCCCGCCACATCTGCTTCCCTAACATACTGCAGAAGCAGCAGGAAACTAAACAGGGGTTCTACGCCATCAGTGGCTTCCCGCACGTCCTTGGTGCAATCGACTGCACACACATACGCCTTGTGCCACCTGCTGCGACTGAACACCGCTACCGCAACAGGAAGCACTAACATTCCATCAACGTGCAGGCCATAGTCGATCACCAAGGATTGATCAGCAACATTGTGGCTAAATATCCTGTATTGACGCATTCATCTTCCATCACAGCACCATCAACCAACACTTCCAGGATGGACGGTATGGCAATGGACTACTTGTTGGCAAGGACAAAAATCCTACTTATATACACACTGCACAGCAACCCTCTAGGACAAACAACACATACACCACAATAGCAACACCTAGCCAGGAACACACTGAGGTACTCACATCACTAGCCATGTTTCAGAAGTCACCATTGAACCTGTCACACATTTGATTTTACTCTACAGCTTAATGTGAAGACATTAATGAGTGTGGTTGCCTAAATGTCACCTTGCAAATTGGAAGTCTCACAATAACCTGTACACTAATACATTGCATAAGTTGTAAGGTATGGGATGGCCTGGGTACTTTCACATGAACGTGTTAACTACACTTTCATGTTTCAACTCTGCATGGAACTATCATCTCACCCCCAGTGAAGACACACGGACACCTGTATCACAAGTCACAATGCTAGGGAGGGCACACAGTACTGAAAAAACAAATACATACTGCTGACAAACGGTTAGCCAACAAACACTTGCTCAGCCAAGGAAAAAAACTCCATGCAAAAGTTTTCACCAACAACCATAGGTTGTCACATTAGTACACAAAAGAGTCACAGACAACACAAGACAACTACTGCCATCAAAGATCTGTACAACAGTGCCTCCTACATCTAATTGATCCCCTTCTGTGTTTTTCTTTCAGCTGATCAGGGGTATGACATCCAGCCTTGGATAATGACACCATTTGTGAACCCAAATACTGCTGCAGAGCGGGCATACAATGACGCCCACAAGAGGACACGCAGCATTGTGGAGCGGACCTTTGGGATCCTAAAGTCAAGGTTCCGCTGCCTTGACATAAGTGGCGGTAGCCTACTCTATTCCCCAGAGATGGTCTGTAAGATCATACTCACTTGTGCCATATTGCACAATATTTGTGTAAAAAGGAACATTCCCCTCCTTGAACCGGACCCAGACATGCCTGAGGATGACGAAGAGGAGGATGGTGGCCTGCAACAGGAGGGGGAACCACCTAACACGGCAGCAGGAGTGCGTAGGCGCCAACAGCTTGTCAATAATTTTTTTTCATAATTTCTTATAACAACTCGTATTGCACAATTGTAAATAAACACAGATAACAAACACCACATCATGCTTTGGCCTATGCATTTCTGACCACCTTTATTTTGAAATTGCTGAAGAAGAATGTCGTCTTATTGAGCAAGTATGCTATAACAATCATCACACCAAAAATAAACATCACAAATGTATGCACAGAGGGTAGGATGTGACATGATACATTACCATACACAGAGGCCAACAGGAGTACAAATGTGGCAATTACACATGCCTGATCCAGACACCTGAGACAGTCTATCACCCAGCCCAAAAATGTAGATCATTTGAAAGTCTCATCACACGTGTTCAGAGACAGGGTGGGACCATCCATGTGTACGTGACCATGTAATCAATGGCTTCTCTCAAGTGTGTGATATGAGCAATACCCAATTGGAACAACATTAGCTGCCACTAACTCATGAGGAGACCTTGAAGTTACAGTGACAACATCCACCCAGACAGGTGATAGTGGATCCACATTCCCACACACATGTACACATATGTCATCCAATCAACCAAATATTTGAAAGCAGCCCATCACAGTAGTGTCCCAGTATGAACCTAGCAGGAAGAATGTAACATGCCACTAAACCAGGTAATGCAGAAAGGGCCACAGACAACAACTAAATATTTTTCATCAGCACATGAGGAACGCTGAGATTTTGCAAACATCGTTTTGGGAAAATGGTATGCAATATTGCTCCAAATCATCAATAGTGCAAACGTCAAATGGGCTAATGAGATGAATGAATGGTTAACAGTGATTCATCCATATGGCCTTACATTAGCTTGCTGCTGCAGGTTTTGCATAACAGAATAAATAAAAGCCATGGATACATTAGCTAATCTGGATGGGCAAATCCTAGGGTACTGGGGGCCTAAGTCCACCTCTACCGCCCCACAAATATACAAGAATCTTGTACTTGTGAACTAAACACATGCATAAGGCACATGTGTGGGCTACATGTCAAAATTAAAACAAAAATCAGAAACACAAATTCATAACGGGACATGGTTAGCCCCATAAAAATTGTAAGTGACTATTGCACTCCCTGTTCGGACTATAGATAAAAGCATCACCATCCTAATTGTGGACACATTTTGGAGAAGGAATACATCATGGTATCCCATCCATCATTTCAAAATAGCCATCAGCAATTACCCAAAATATGTGGTCAAATATGGTTAATACATTATTTAACGTATCCTAAATATTACAGTGTGAATGCCTTCTATACATACAACAACGGACATGTGTCATAGCTAACCACAAATGTGTATCACATAGCACCGTTTGGCCATGACAAATCACCTTCCCCAAGTTTTAAAAATGAAGACATAAATAAAAAATTGCTCAAATTTCTACGCATACAGCATGGGCGTCATAATTTGTTCACGTACATGAGTGCACAGAATGCAGAGTCAAATATACATTTTCAAAAATGTTTCTCATATTTAGCCCTCCAATTATTATTTTTTTTTAACATAATTTTTTGACTCTGCATAATGTGCACTCCTGTACGTGGAAAAAATATGACGCCCATGATGTATGCGTGGTAAATTTGACGCAACATGGACAATATGTTGGACATCTCATGTACCTTATTAAGTTATTAATATTCATATCATTTTTTTTGACTCAGCATCATGTGCACTCCTGTACGTGGAAAAAATATGACGCCCATGATGTATGCGTGGTAAATTTGACGCAACATGGACAATATGTTGGACATCTCATGTACCTTATTAATTTATTAATAATCATATCATATTTTTTGACTCAGCATCATGTGCACTCCTGTACGTGGAAACAATATGACGCCCATGATGTATGCGTGGTAAATTTGACGCAACATGGACAATATGTTGGACATCTCATGTACCTTATTAATTTATTAATATTCATATCATATTTTTTGACTCAGCATCATGTGCAATGTTATGCGTCAAAAAAAATGACGCACATTGTGTATGCGTGAAAATATGACGCATAACGGGAAAATAAAAACGGCGGCCATTTTATGCAGGAAGTGATGTAATAGGATATCCTGTTTACTAAATCTGTACTGGGAGTTAACTTTCACTTTCACTTTGCAGTCTCAGATTTATCTAGACTGTGTGGTTGTGTGAAAGGTGTTGTCCTGTGTTTAACTGCTTTTGTGTCCTGTGTACCTTGTATTTTGTCTTTTTGTGATCCTAGTCTTGTTGCATAATATTGTCTCAGTCTGTTTAGTCTAGTTTTGTCTAATCCTGTTTTTGTTTGTATTGTCTGTGGGAGTCTGTTCTGGGTAGCATATTTTTGGGGTTAGTTGGGCTATTTTTCTCTTTTTTCTTTTTCCTTCACAACGCTACCTTTCCCCATTTCCCACTTTTACTTTATTATTTCATTTGTCTATTTTTTTCTGTAAATATGCCAGGTAGGCCTCGCCTTTCCAGGATGGGTGAGGATGAATTGGGGGATTCGTTTGGCTAGTTTGCCATTTCCTCCCACTGATGCTGGAGGCTGGGGGCCGTGTGATACAGGGGTATCACACGGAGGCAAGGAAAGTCCAGTGGGGGAAGGTGCGCCGTCACCTGGTCCGGGTGTATGGGAGCATGCGCAATGACCATCAATTGAAGCACCGCTGGGCAGATCTGATATCCAGGGAACAGGACCTGCTGGACCACCTGGGAATCAGGATTGGTGGCCATGTTGGTGAGTACAAATCAATTACATGGGAATAATAGAAATCTGTGTGGGGACATGTGATGATAGTTACCCAATCTGCTAGATAAGTAGCTGACTGTGTGTAATGCTAGGGAAACTTAGGCCCATGTTTATACATTTCTATCCCCAATTTTGCGCCACATTTTCACACAAAAACGGCGGGAACTTACAAAATATATTTGTATTTTGCTAGTTTGCCCCGTCTCTGCGTCAAAAAATGATGCAAATGCTGCGCTCAGAAAGTATACATATGTGCCCTAATGTGTATTTGTTGCACAATGTGTAGGAAGACCAATGCTAGCAGTCAGATGGCTCATGTTTTCAACACATACCAGATGCCTGTAGCTGTATGTAATGTAGTGTTGCATTTGTGTCAGACAAGCAACACGTTAATGCCTCTATTTGTACTCTACAGGTCATATTGGCCAGTGAGTAAGTCATGTAGAAACAACATACCTACATATGTTGACGCCATAGCTAGACAGAAAATTTGAAACCCATGATGATGCTATAAATGTGTGTTGCCTTCACGTCACATGAAGTTAGATATGTTGTCCACACATATGTCACATGTGTGTCTGGTTGCTGTGTGTTGAACATGTCCACCTAGCCTGTTTGATTGTGAGGGGTCATGCAGTCCTCAAGTAACCAGCTTTTGGATGTCTCTCTGGGATGCACATGCTGAGATGTATGGGATACATTATTGTTGGGGCATACTAATGGAGGGGTAACTTTGACAACACATGACTGTCCTGGCCACTGCATGTGTGTAGTAGGGTGTGTAACTGTAGCAGGAGACTCATCCAATGTTAATGTTGAATACAAATTCATCCATGCAGTATGAGCATGTGGGAAAGTGTATCATTACCATGTCATATTCACACAGTGTCATTGTAACTGCAATTATTTGTCAGTTCACCCAGTCTGAGTATATTCTTCCTTTCATGCTTTACAGGTGGACCAGCACCGTACACCGTTGGAGAGGTGGCACATTTTGAGGACCCCGATACCTACAGTGAGTGTGGCCTGAGTGCTATTTTTATTGTTTGCTAGTGATGCATGATGGACTACTGTGTGTTCAAGAGAATTCATGATTTGATGCGCTGGCCGTTCATTGGCATTGTTGCTTTAGTGGGATATCAAATAGCACTTCTGTTTCTGTAAAGCAATACCTAGCCATCTCTCAGATTTAGGGGCTGTAGGTCATTCCAGTTGGGCAGCAATGGGGAATGGGATGACTCATTTGGAATACACTGGTCAATATAAGACTTGGTCGGGGACTTGGCATGAACTGAGTCTGCATATCAGACTGACATTCTCCCATATAGCTTTGGCAAATGGCTTTGATGAAAAGTGCATCTTCCTAGTTGAGGATGGACTGTGTACACTGTAGGTTGGATCTTCCGGGGGCATGTACTTCCACAAGGTGAACTAGAAGTGTGTGTGACTTGAGTGCAATGGCCTAGGTGTTCTGTCGACTCATGATAATGGGTGTTCTTGCTCCTCTGTGTGTGTTGTAAAACATGCCTCACTGATAGTATGTGATGTTGGCCTAAGTCATAGCATTTTGACATGTGTGGACCTTGGATGTGACAATGTTTGGCTGACTCCAACGTGTTGCTAGCCCTTCATAGGTGTTGTGTGTGAAGGCACATACTTGTTGAACTTTCTATACACTCCTGAGTGTGTATTGAACATGGGATTGTTGTTTGTTCTTCCCACACCACCCTCAAAGACTGCCATGTTAATGTGAAACAGGGTACCTAGGACTGTAGCAACCAGTATGTTACACGTACTTGCGACCTTTTGCAACTTGAGTTAGAACCCAGGGCCAGATGTAGCAAACTGTTTACAAGTTGCAAATGTCATAAATTGCTCTTTGTGAGTTGCAAACGTCTGTTTGCTATTCAGAAATGTATTTTGTGATTCTGAACATACTTGCAAAATGCTTTCCCAACTCCCAGATAGGAAGGTGTTTTCCCGTCCTATTTCCGACTCGCAGTGGTTTTCGATTCCATTTGCAACCGAGTACGTGGTCGCAAAGTGAGTCGCAGTTATCATCCACTTGAAGTGGATGGTAACCCACTTGCTAACTGGAAGGGATCCCCATAGGAACCCTTCCCCTTTGTGAGTGGACCTAAATAATCATGTACAAAACAGCCAGTGGTCCAAGGGACCACTAACTGCCCTGAAATAATCCAAGATTGAAGTTTTTGTATTTTTTTCTAAGTGCAGCTCATTTTCCTTTCAGGTAAACGGCCTACACTTGGGTAAAAATAACCTGCTTTATTTAAAAGCAGTGACGGCCATGGAGGTCTGCTGTTCCCAGCAGGCCTCCATCCCCGTGAGTGCCCATAGTCGCTAAGGGGGTGCCACTTGGAACCCACCTCATTGATGTTAATGAGGTGGGTCTTAGCGACCCCATAGCGACTCGCAGACGGTGTCGGACCCACCGTTCTGCATTGCAAATTGCTATTCGCAATTTTACATCTTCCTACATCTGGCCCCTAGTGTAGACATTCGGTTATGGCCCATGGGTTCAATCTTAGCACACAACTAATTACAAATGGCATTGAGTGAGGATTGTGATAGTTATCACATAGAGTGACATACAGTATGTAGTGAAGTCAGTATGCGGAAGAGGTGCAGCCATAATGTCAGATGCCTTAGGTATGATTTGGATGAGTAGTTTAGGGCGATGTCATCCATCATGTAGAGACATGGATATGCTAGGTGTGATATGCCCTTATGTATGCATGCTTCACATGTACTTCCTCTGAGCCTTTCCGTGAACTATGTTGTGACAATTGCTGCAACCAATACATTTCTAGTAATGTACAAATGACCCATTGTGCTATTCCACCCAATGCAATTCCAAAGGTAAATATTTGCCTTTTCTCTTCACAGCTGCAAACATGAGTGCCACAGATCGCCACCATTTTGAGAGGCGTGCCATGAGATACAGGCACATCCTGCAGGTGCAGTGTGGGTACCGGAGGATGGCCCGCAAATACCATTCAGATCGGGCCTCCGGGGCGTGGTGGGCCACACCACAGGCTCCCCCTACATTGCCACCAACAGCCACCAACACCACATCCACCAGGTCTCCCCAAGTGGCCCCAGCAATGTCTGGAACAATATACCCTGCCTCTTCCTCCAGACCTGGACCCAGCCGTGTTGTGGTAGCAGGACAGTCCAGTGGGCAACCAACTCCTGCCACAACCTCAACCTCCGCCGGCACACAAACAAGCTCAGACCCTCCTGTGGACCCAGATGCCTTCCTGGCATTAACAAGAAAAATGGACAAGCTCGTCAAGAAGGTGGACAACCTGAGGCAGGATATGGGCTATATTAAAAAGAGGGTCCGCTCCATCAGGCGGACACTACGGAGGGCGAACCTGTAGGACTTTTACCCTGTAGAACTTTTACCCCTCCCCTCTCTCCTCTTTCCTATTTTCTACTGTTAGTTGGGTTTTGGGGATTAGTATTAGGTAAGTATAGGTAATTAGCTTAGTTAGTGTTAGGGAAGAGGGTGGGGGGTCCTTATTCTTTCTATCTTTATTTTTTGTGTGGGTGGGTGGGTGGGGGGCAATGTTGGGATTCCTGTTAAAAAAAAAAAAAAAATACAAAAAACTTTACAAAAATTACAAAACAATATATGTTTGTTTAGGATAGTATAGTATGTGTGTAGGTTAGTAAGTGTTGTCCTGCATGTGTCCTGTCTCATAATGGTGGGTGGGGGGTTGATGTTTAGATCGTTTCGTTACATGTGTAGAGTAAGTTTAGCTTAGGTTAGTTAGGGACAGTTGTGGGTTAGTAGTAGTCAGGTTAGATTAGTGTAGTTTAACCTTTCCCTTAGTTGCCTCTTGTGTTACTCAATAGAAATAAATATATAGTTAACCCTTTACATGATGCGTTAGGTGCTACTTTATCATGGCCTTGACATCAGTGTAGCTGAATGTTTTAGTATGACATTTGTGTCATATGCTCGCCATCCCCATGAAATTGAGGTTTTACATGCCAGCTACCCGTGTGCTAACTTGGTAAGTATCCACCATTTGGGAGACCCACCATTGGTAGTGTGCATTGATCACCAAGGTTTTGTGTTGGTATGTATCCAACTTCACAAAGAGTGCTTCCAGACTTGTTATTGTGGGTAAATTGATAGGTCGGACAGCAGTGTGAAGTTCAGGGAGATCTTTGTAGATGAGGAGTTGTTCACACTCTTGTCTTGTTGCTTTCATTGCTGACCTACATCATGTGTGTACTGATTCTGCATGACTTTCCTTCATGGAAGTATACTCCGTAAGGGTGATTGATGCAGTGTAATTTGTTAATGTTTCCTTACATTTTGCGGCATTATTTCTTATTTTAGTATTGCATGGTGCCTACATTTCTCAGCCACCATTAGTTGTCTAGAATAGCTAAAGATGGTGCATCATTCTGTCCAACACAGCATGATTGTGTGTGGTTAGTCCCTTCATCAGTTATTTTCCTCAGTATGGTAAGGCTATGATGCAATCCTGGCCACTGCACAGATGTTTCAGAATACATGAAATCAGGACAGTAGTATTGAGAATCTACATGGTTGCCACACAGGCACTTTGGAGTTAGGTACTGCACAGTTGAAGTGTGAAATAACACAGAGACATAATAGGTGTGCAAGTGCTATTTATTTATAGGTGGTGTAGTGCATAATGTCCATTCACCATGTTTGCTGAGTCCGTTCTGGTGCATTCTTACATGGTGATCCTACAGAAGGGGTGTGGATGATGCTCCTGACATGCTGGGGTGATGTCACAGACAGTGCAGAGGAACAGGAATTGGCAAATAGTAGGAGAGAGACATTCACTGGCAATGGGGACAAGTCATACAGTGGATTGCCGAACAGTCATTGAGTGTAGTTGTAGTGAGACTGGCATTTGACAAAACGTAGGACCTTGGTCAAAGTAGGCCATGGTGCAGGGACTAGTGCTTCCGGGTACTCTTCCGTGTGAACGTTATCTGTTCCATGTCTTCTTCTTCTGATGTGTCTGTTGCCTGGTTTGTCATTGTTGTTGTTGGTTGTGAAGGGGCAGCACACACCTCAGTGTTAGAAGACATGGAGGCAGACATCCGGGGGGCTGCTCCCTGTGGAGTTATGAAGGGCAGTACTGCAGCAAGGAGGGCCTGCTGTTTTTTGAGAATGGCAGCCACATCACGATGGTAGGCAGCCAGGTCGGCCCTGAGGGGTTCTATGTTGCATTCGTGCACACGTTGACTGGATTGCAGTTGTAGTTGTTGTGTCAACTGGATGACAGCTGTGCAGATTTCCTTCTGTGTTTTGACAAGTTCCTGCAAGAGAGATGTTCGGCCTTGCATAGCAGCTGCCTGATCAGCAGAAGACATCATGCACAAACGCACCCCCTCAAGGCTGGCTGCCATAGTTTGCATCCCCACCCGCACCTCCTTGGCCAGCTCCCGCTGTACCCCAACGACGGTTCTTTCGAAGCTGGTGCCAGTGTCGTCAGAGTCCTCAGCTGTGTTGGAGCTGGCAGGTCTTAAAATTGGGGTGGCGGGTGTTTCTCCTGTGGTGGCTGCTTCTTCTGTGCTCCTCCTTGTGACTGAAGGTGGGGTTTGGAGGCTTTCAAGGACCATTTGGATGGTCTCCTGTGGGATGTTTATGGGCTCGTCATCCATGTCATCAGGGAAATCAGGGACAGGCATATCGGCAGGAGATCCATGTTCCTCTGCAATGAAACAGGGTACAATTAGTGTGTCTGTGTTGTGACAATTTTGCACAAAGATACAAGCCTTTGGATGCCTTAACTTTGTGCTCTGTGTTTGTCTTGGTATCTGCTGTCCTTCATAGGGCATTGTTGTAGGCCTATGGCCCACCTGTGTGTCACATGTATGATATGGAGCTATCAGACTTGTCTGCCTGATCGCCTCTAGGTGTTGCTTTGTAAATATTTAGGAATAGGCATGTTTTTGTCCTACTCCTCCCTCCGTGTTTAACTATTCTTATGGAGGGACATTTTGTTGGGTGGGCTCTCATTATCCTACATGAGATTACTGGCTTTCTAGGCAGCAGGATAGCTAATGGTGTGGGGGACTAAGTCTGACACACTTGTAATTAACTCTGTCACCCTGATTCTTTCTTTTTGCTCTGGCTAACTAGCAGTGCCTCTGGTCTCCCACAGCAAAGGAATGTTTAGACATCCGAGCGCATTACATCTTTGGAACTTCTCAGGGAAGTCGTGGTCACTCAGATCCTACACAATTCTCTCTTGTCCAGTTTGTTCTCATACACAAATGACAAAGACAGTATTTGTTTAATATGATGATTTCATTGTACAACTGACTTGTAGATATTTAGGTGTGAGCCACAATAACCCAAACAATACAAACTGTTAGAATTGAAATAGTCAGCAGGAGAGTAATACATTAGTACAAAGCTATCATGGTGCCTAACTGTTTCTACTCTCCCTCTGCTTGTTCTATTTATAGCACAGCATGTTAAGCTTGGAGCTTGCCTGTCTGAATCACTGGGGAGACATCATCCCTCATATCAGAGCAATGGCCTGTGATCTGGTTCTGCATCTGTAGCAAGGCAGGCAGCGTCTAGTTGTCGTTCTCTGTTTGGAAACTCCCTCTTGCGTGTCTTGGGACAAGGAAGTGATTTTATAAGTAATATGTCATCGTGATGACAAAGTGTCCCTACGCAGGAATGCCAAATCTTAACCCCTACCACGTCTATGGGCAATGTACCAGACTGTATCCTTGACTGGGGCACAGAGTGAATATGTTCTGGCAAACTCCAGTGCAGAAGTAGGCAAAACAGTGTGATTTGACTAATTAACAACACCGTAGGACTGGCTATTTGTTAAATTAACTGATAGGAAGGCCAATAAGAAGCATTTAGTGAAAAGTGCTCAGAGGCTCTTAGGATGTGAGCAAATGAGTAAAAGTACATTCAGGGTAAGGTGCACAAAGGCCTAAAGCCTGAAGCTAATGCGCAAAGTATACGTTACACTTACAACACTACACTTTGACTGACTGTGGGTGTTGTGAATGCCATGGCAGCACACTTGCCTCTCAGGACCTGCCCCAAACACTTTTTATTCACATTGCCCGAAATGTACATGTGACGTGGCATATCCTATGCATGTCAATGTTAGGATGTGGTATGGATGTAAACATTGTTGATGTTTTAAGATGATGTTGGGTCATGTGTGTTTCATTGGATTGGCCTGTTTATCGTATGAAGGTTCTATTTGGTTGTCAGACTTTGCAGGTGTGTTTCAGTGACCAGTTGCCTGTGTCCCCTCCTCAATGTTGTTGTCTGAGCAGTATGACATTAGTGATGTAGCCTTGTTAGCCAGGCACGTGAGCGAACCCTGACGTATGCAGCATGTGTGTGTCCTTAGTGCTGTGTGGCTCCTATTGCTGTTTACTTTGGCTTATGTATGTGTCAGGTATGGACATTCGGCATTAGAGTGTACTGGTGCCTTTGTCTTATTTCTATGAATAGTTGCAGATGTCATCCTCACCCCCTAATTTAGGAATGTATGTTCCATGGGGAGGTTCCTGCCATTTGGTACTATAGCTGCACAGAGATGAGAGGTGTTATTGTCAACTGTTTTGGCAGTTACATTGCAGTTGTTGTTTTGGCTACTGCATTACTGATAAGGACCTAGTTGATGTAGGATAGATTTTGCAAGACAAGTGCCTGGATGTGAGTTTGACGTAGTGGCCTTCCCACCTGTCGCTGCTTTCCCTTGGCTCTATTGTTGTACTTACAGGATGGCCCCATGGGACTGTTGTTGGTGCTGTATTTTGTCGTGCCCCAGATTCAGTCTGTGCTGTCCATGCCCCCCTGCCGTGCCCCTTTACCCATGCCACTTCATATATGTGCTGATTTACATGCATTGTGTAGTAGGTATTTCCCCCCCTGTTACAGTCAACATTATTGCATATTAATTCCCCATGCGACTTACCCTGCATGTGCGTTGTGTCGTGGTAGTCTGCGCTGTCCTGTCCTTGAATCCCTGTGACGATCTCCTCCGGGATGACGGCTGCGACCATCTCCTCCATGTGGTCCATGGCCTCCTGTTGCGCTGGACTCCCCCCTCCAGTCTGCATTGCTGCCTTCCTGTTCCTGGCCATTTTTTCTTTTGTCCTACGTATGCAGTCATGCCAGCGTTTCTTACACTCGGTGACTGTGCGGCGTTCTTCAGCCACACTGTTGATCTTGTCCACAATTTGTTTCCATATGGCCTCTCTCCTACTGAGTGGCAATTTAGAGGTGATGAACAGTTGGTGCTGGTGTTCCGTCACCTCTTTCACCAGGATTTCCTGCTCCTCTTCACTAAAGCGACACTTTCTTTTTTTTCTAAAAATGTCCTGGTTCCGGTATGGATCCTCCTGGCTGGTTCCTGGTCTGCTGTCATCCTCCTGGGGTCTGTAGTGGCATCTGGGATCCATTTTGGCTCTCCTCTGCTGAAAGGGCAGTTTTCGCGCTAAAATTTGACGCAATAGCGTAAAAAAAACCAACGCTTTCCGGGTTGCACTGTCGTAAATCGACCCACAGTGATTTGCGTCGCGTTAACGTTGGTTTCCTTTACGACGTAACGCCGCTGTGTGCGTCACAAAATAATGACTCCCATCTGTTGGTTGCGCCGCCGTACGTCAAAGTATAAATTTGACGCCCGCACAGCGCTTCGAAATGGCGTTAGCCAGCGCTAATTTTTTTGACGCAAAACTGCGTTAGCGCAGTTTTGCGTCAAAAAGTATAAATATGGCCCTAAATTGCAAATAACCCTACCTCCACTTCCCAAGAGAGATCAAGCCCGAACCTTTCTTGTCCTCCCTTGTGTGGATTATGTTAATAGTATACACCTATGAGGCAGAAGACTCACATAAATACACTTCAATTCATGCAAAACTCGGAAACCAGCTAACATCATTATAGCTTTTGTGATAGTGCTTGGGCTTCCAGGGTCTCACCAATCATGGTCAAAGCACTGCGCTTAACACTCTGGGCACAGCATGGCAGAGGACCAACATTCCTTAAGTGTACATTTTAGATCCACCAGTGAGTCAAAACTTCCAATCCAAGAGGCTCCTACAATGTAAAGTGCTACTTTGGCTCATTTTCATTCACGACCATTCAATTGTAACCCTCCCTTTCCACCCAGAAAAAAGATGACAAAATCACATCGCTTTTTATGGATGTGATCTTCAAAGAACACACAAAAACAAAGAACTACTGTCTCACAATAAGGTGGACCAACCTCCACCTCAGTACTTACCAGTTCAGGTATATTCCAATTAAGGTAAATGAAGAGTGATTTATCTATTGTGCTTCATACAACCTATAAACATAATCATCCATATCAGCTGCACCATGATCTCTAAACACACGCAGGCCAAGTTTCACAACCTCACACACCTCACACCTCACCCCACTACACCATCAGAGACGCCTCAACAACCACACTCCAGCCATTCCAATGCATACCAGCTGTTTTTTAAAGACCACAAATTCTATGCACAGCCTAAAAATATACAATGCCCACAATGCTCTTGGTCGAATCTTCCAGAACATTAGAGGCACTGACATTTATTTTCCTAAAACAAATCCGCCCAATGGGTGTTCATTTGGAAAACGAATTAAAAGCAGATTAGCCCATCCTGTTGTCCTGCTTTGGTGACCTATAGGGCATTATTTTATGTTGACAAAAATGCTCCCTCTGTGCTGCAAACAGTAAGGTAACTCACACTGTAGGTCCAAATATGTGGCCCTGCCATAGCTGGACTGGAGGAAGCAATGCCTCTGTCACACTAGCCTTGAGATTTGCATTTTAGTGTGACCACCCAGTAAGTACTTTTACAATAGATCTTGAAGCCCAAGACACTATCAAACAAAGGAGCATTGTGGGATTGCTGTTTGAGCCAGTTGCTAGCAGCACGTGGATGGGTGAAGAGAATAGCTTTATTTCTTTACAATGAATAGGCAATTTAAGGTGTCATTTAGGATTCAAATAAACTCTGTTACGCTGTGCTAAATATGAAACAATACAGGGGGCTCCATGAGAGAAAGGAAAAAGATGGCAGGGGTGAAAGGCTACACAGCTGGTTGGGGAATTCCATACACCTGCAAATGTGATAACTAATATGTCAATTCCCCATATCACTATATACAGATACCGAAATGGTACTGACAACTCTATTAACTGATGAAGAGACAGTGAAATAATAATGTCTGTGTGTTGATGTGACACTTTTGTAACACACGTGTCTCAGAGTCTCTGTCATCACATTGTTTTCATATTTGTTTCAGCCTTTCTTCGAACATGTGATGCATCTTTGGAAAAGATGAAAGAAGAGAATCAGAGCACTGTGAAGGATTTCCTGATTGTAGGATTTTCTGATCTTCCACAGCTACAGCTTTTGCTTTGCATTGTATTTTCACTTATTTACCTCACAACTGTAATTGGAAATAGTCTGATAGTGGTGACCATTTGCCACAGTTCTCACCTGCACACGCCCATGTACTTCTTCCTCACAAATCTGTCCTTAAATGACATATTTTATACTTCAATCATATTCCCAAAGATGTTAGCCGGTTTCTTTGAGAATGGCACTCTGGTTTCTTTTACTGAATGCCTACTACAGCTGTATTTTGCTATGGTCATGATAGTAAATGGATACGTCCTCCTCTCAGTAATGGCTTTTGATCGATATGTGGCTATCTGCAATGCCTTGCGATACACAGCAATTATGAATAATGCTATGTGTATCCATTTGGCAGCTGGAACCTGGGCAATAGGTTTCTTGGTTCCATTACCACACATTGAATTACTGTCTCAACTCTCCTTTTGTAAGTCTCACATAATCAACCACTACTTCTGTGATATGACAGCTCTTGTGAAGATTTCCTGCAGCAACACACGCAACATTGAGAAGCTGACCTACATCATGGGCTCTTTAGTGACAATATTATCATTTCTTCTGCTTATTGTTTCATATGTCAACATAGTGTCATCCATCATAAAGATGAACTCTAAACTGGGAAGGCACAAGGCATTTTCAACATGTGTGTCACACCTCACTGTAGTTGTTTTATACTATGGTTCTCTCTTTGGTACGTATATGCGTCCAACATCAACATATTCCATGCGGAACAGCAAGATCTCATCTTTGTCATATATAGCTCTTACTCCTCTGTTCAACCCCATTATATACAGCCTGAAAAACACAGAGTTTAAAAATGCTTTGAGAAAGAAAAATAACACATAATAGATAATAGGAGAATGAAAATGATCACTAAACCTGCAGTAGTGGTCCGTTTTTTTTATATGCAAAAACAAATAATAATATGTGAATGACTGGAAACAAGAGACATTTTACCATACTAGAACGAGTTTAACTAGTGTGCCATCTCATTGCCTGCATTACTGTTTTCCACATAAGGCATAACTTTTGAATAAATATTTCAGGCCATTGTTAAATGTCTGATGAGAGGATAAACTGATATTTAACAACAAAATAAAAAGGCCTACTTGGATTGTTCACTGTAAAAGAAAATAGGATGAGAAAAAAATACAGATGGCATACGTTCATAAATATGGATTACTTGTCAGAACCGAATTTGGAGCATTTAGGAGCCGCTATGGATAATGATGATGGTGTTACAACTTGGGCATCTAGCAGATGAGGACTCCATGGTGCTTTCTCTGAAAAGATTCTGCAGGAGAATGGGGAATTGAAAGCATGTTGATGACACAGAAGGTCCTGGCAAAGGGTGGAAGATTGTTGAACAGATAAGATGCTAAGGTCTAAAGAGAGCCGTCATGTGCAGGAGTCAGGCAGATTTGGAGGAACCCATTTTAACAATCAAGTTGTCAGACCATGCAAAGATAGGTCCTGTCTTACAGATTGGTTGGCAGCCTTAATAGAAGTCAGTACATTAACCAAACTCGCTAATGCAATCCTTTTGATTGAGATTGAGATTGCTTGGTCAAGAACAACAATTTGAGAGACAGGCACTAAACTTGCACCTGGACTTAGACAATGATTTGAATCTTCAACCCTTTTCTTGCTTGTGACACCTAAAATGGGCACATGCATGACTATAGGTGAAGCTTTGAATGGAGAACAGAATCTAGGACTGCTGTGGTGCACAACGTCGAGAATTATAAAATAGGCTTATACGAGGGCTTGTCAGGGATCATCAGCATTTAATTACTTAAGATGGTACAGGTGATACGACATTTATTGCATTTATGAAGTGTTGCAAATTGCAATGGCTTTTCAATGTGGTCAATTGTATTTTGCCCCCAGTGGACAGTGGCACCTTATTTTGAAGTCACCGTAATCTGCTACAGAACAATTTAATTGCGCTGGGGCACGCTTCTCTGAAAAATGCTCACTGAGTGAAGCAAGAGAGGAACATGGGTCTCTATTTTACATACAGTGACAGGTAAAGCATATGCTTCTATCTGAAAGCTATACAGTCAAATTGAAACAAAAGAAAATTGGGTCTGAATCAAGTTTCTACTTCACAAAGTGGATCCTGCTTTCAGCTTCTTGACTCCCCACTTTATCAGTGCCCCAAAACATCAGGCACATTAATAGGTGCACTTATACAAAGTAGTCACAGTGACATAACCTAGAGGTCAGTGCTCAAAATCATACAAACATTCGTCAATCCATATCTAGGTGTCACCTGGAACCTTTTACCCAGAGGTAGTAATATGTAATATATAATTTATGTATTTTATCATACATGCAGGAAAACATTGTTCGTTCTAGGAACCTATAGCCTTATGAGTGCTATCATGGCATTTATAAATAGTTCTCATTTACCATATATAGTTTTGTTTAAAAAATGATATAGAGTTACACCCTTGTAGCAGGCTTTTACAAATGTTAGTAAAATTTGTAGACAATGAACATTGTGATGGTGCTGGGGCTCAGCTACGAGCCAGAGATAATGCTGTAGCCTGTTTCCCACTAGGCCAGGGGGCGGAAACTCAGGTACCCCCCATAGTAGACCCCCATAGTCTGGTACACTATGAAAATACTAGCTAGGTCTTTCAAAAACTTCCATTTGATAACTGCAGAAAATCTAAAATGCCTTAATCAGAGCTTTCTTTAATCTTACAAAAAAGATTCACTCTCAGCCTGTCTTGCCCATCTTCACTTTTTTATGCAAAGCGTTCTCTATGATGTACAAAGTCAACAATGCATCCTATCCAAACTTCTTGGCCATGAAAAACAAGAAATATGTATATCCCACTAACTCAGCTGGTTGCATAAATCCTTCCAGCATACCATTATATAGTTAAAGCAGTCTGTGAAGTCTTCTTTACGTTCTGATTGATGCTGGGCAAACCATAGGCAGGGAAAAACTCCACTAAATACCAGGGACATGTTATTTGGTGGGAAAACAGCTTCCCTGGGTATAGACCAATACTCTCCTTACTCACAACATCAGTTCTACACCCCCAATGAAGATATGGCCTGAATGCCCCCAAGCCTCTACCCTAGGAGTGGAGCGTCATTAGACAACAGTGTAAAAATTGGCAACAAAAAAGAATGGATGAGGCTTCCCACACAGGCCCCAGACCATGCCCCAAGCCAAGAATGGTCACTACAGTCCTATTGTTTCTCAGAGTTATAAAAAAAGGGTGCTTACTTCTAATCTGCCCCACTGGGGCAGAAAGCTCACTGTCCCACCCCAAAACAGTCTTCTTTGCAAATAAAGAGGTTTACCAAAAATCTCCCCCCACCAGGGGGCAAAAGCCTCCTAAGCACAAGAGGGAAAATGGCAAAAAAGGTGTGGGATGGCCTGCCTTGAAACCTGACTGTGCCAATACCCCATAAAACCTCCAACAGTCTTTCTTCCGTCTCTGGGGTCAGCTAGGTGGGGTTTAGCTCCAATCGGCCCCCCCCCCAGAATACGCCCCAGAGATGCATTGTCCCTTTGTAGAGCATTTTGGGGGGTTTATCCACAGTTTGCTCCCAAAAGCACAGAAAACCCACTAGGCACCATGGGATGAAGGCAAAAAAAAGAAAGTCTGTCATTCACCCAGACATCAGGGTGTGCCTCTCTCCAAGACAGGCAAGATAGGTTTTCTGCCTCTCTCTGGGGCATATTTACACCCCCATATTGCAACCTTTAGAGGAGACACTGAGAACCCAGTAGACAACTCAGAAAACAATGGTAAAAAAATGAGTGTTAAAAACGAACCAACCAATCATTCAATTGTGTCTTTACCCTAGATTGGTCCCTTAGTATTTCTGCCTCCTGAGGGAGTATTGGTGGGTTGAACAAAAATCGACCCTGGGAGGAGGGCCACAAATCCGATTAGACATAGGGAAAACTTCCACTAAAAGAAAACAGGTGGGGATGGTCCAGCCAGATATGAGGACATGCCTCACCTCAGAATGGACTCTACAGTATTTTTGTCCACTTGTGGGCATAATGGGGGATTTGCCCACAATGTGCCCCCAGAGGGCAGAAAGCCCCCAGGCAAGAGGGAAAAAATAATTAAAAAAAAGAAATGGTTGGGTTGCTGTCATGGTCCTGGGCATGGCTCACAATATGCTCCCCAGACTCAGCCAGTAGTTTTGCTGTAGCCCATATTCACAGGCCTAGTCCTTTAGGTTTACCCATAGATTTAGGAATGGTGGCTCCAATCCTTGGATTCTGGTTTAATTTGTGGTATCTGTACATGCAATGCTAAATCCCCGGTGGCAGTGGTAAGCCTAAATGAATCCCTGGTGGCAGTGGTAGGCCTAAATTGAAAATAGATTGTGTTAATTGCAACCTGTTAACTTAAGGTAGTGGGAGATCTCACCGTAACACCAAAAATGCACATTGAACTTTCCTTGTGGCAGTGGTACAGCTGTGCAAGCATGTGCGCTGTTACCACCCATATAGCAACATGCAGTTAGATCTTGCTGGACCTCAGTTTCATAGTGCTCTAGTGGAAATATTTGATTGCACATCTATGCACTCATGCACAAGGTTCTACTTGGCCTTGTCTGCTACAGCATTCAACTGTTCCTCCTTAAGTTTCCGCAATGTCCATCTTCTGGAACCGCTTATGCCTCTCTGGACATCCCATGGCTCTTCTCTCGTTTACAGAAGCAAGAACCTGTAAGGCAAGAGAAAAGATACGTTTGCACAGCTATGTAATTAATGATTGCTGTGCAAAAAGTCAAAGCAAAGATTAAAAGGTATTTAACCAACGTTCACAATGCAGCCTCACTCAATCGGATAAAATGTGGCCAGTGCTAAAGACATTCCTACCATTAAAAGGAGGGAAGACCCATTAAAAGACCGATCAAGTTTAGCATTTGGTGCTCTGTTTTAGAACCTTGTTTACTCTGCCGACTTGTTGAACATCAGACTTTTATTTCGGACCCATCAGTGGGAGTGATCTGTGTAAATGCTTGAGACCTTGTTGGATCTTTAACATGTATCTCTGATGTATGTAAGAATGAAGCTAACACAACCACTATACTTGAAATGTGAGAGTGTGCTCCTTGGAATTTCAAGATTGGTGACCTCTGTGATGCATGTGATTTTGACACAATGTAATTAGTTAATGCTAACAGATGTGCAAGTCTCACAGATGTACTAATTGCCTCAGTCATTAACAGATATTTCATAATTTGAGCACAACATTTTAGTGGTGAAACATGCTCAAGACCAGAAGAGGAATCGGGTCTGCTGAGTGTATTATCTCTCTCTTTCACTACCAAACCCCCTTCTCTTTGGGCACTATCACCAGTGTAATACCTACCAAATGGCATTAAGGGTAGTTCTCAGAAGAATAGGAGTTGCAGCGTTGCTCCATTGAAACCTCCTAGAGCTCATATGAGTGGCTTACCATGAGAGTTGCCATCCAAACATCTGACGGTACCACCACCCCACACCAGGCAGGTCAGATGTTCTACCTACCCTTAACTCCATAATTATATTTTGATGCTAGATCAGTCTTGTGTAAGAATATCTGAGTTAGCGTAATTTTTCAGGTGTGCCAACCCACCTTGCGTCATATTGCGACAATGATATACAGGGCATTCTCTTCCAAAAAATTAAGTTAGCCCTACAGCGCACCTCCAAGACAACATGGAAGTGTTACTACTCTTGCTTGGCACGTGCCACAGACATCAGCGATGACAACAGGTCCCTCCACCACCACCGCAGCAACCCAAACACCTGAAACAGCTACCACAAAGGGGGCGCAAAAGGCTGGAGAGTATCTTTCAACAGTGTACAACCATCCTTCAGCTCGGGGAACAAGATGTAATCAGTACTTACTGTCTGAACCAGAAATCAATTATACACCTGCTGCACTACATTGCGCCAGACATCACAGCAAGGATGGCAGCTCCAACAAACATATCACGCATGACCAAACTCCTCATTGTCCTCCATGTGCTGGCATCTGCATCTTTTCAGACACCCTCCTGGGTCTTCCTTCCAAAGGTTCTCGATACAATCAGAAGCCTCACATCCCACCACATCTGCTTCCCATACACCTAGCTACTGCAGTGGGAGACCAAGCAAGGTTTCTATCTAATTGCTGGGTTACCACATTTGCTAGGTACAATGGACTGCACCCATGTCCAACTGGTGCCACCTGCAGCAACTAAACACCTATACAGAAATTGCAAACACACTCATTCCATAAATGTGCAGGCCATTGTGGACCACTGTGGGTTCTTCACAAACATTCTTGCAAAATACTCTGGCAACGTACATGATGTCTACATATTCCAGCATTCCACCATCAGTTAGCGGCTGTAGGATCCCCAATACGGCGATGGCCTACTTGTAAGTAAGCCACCATAGCAAACAGTACACAGACCACACACCTACCATGTGGGACAAACAAGACATACACCACACTAAACACACATGGGCAGGGGAACACAGATGTACAGACAACAACACAAATGCTACATGCCACACTACATTGCAATTATTGCACATCACATACACATATGCATCCACATGTACATAACACAGATTCAACGTAACTGGCACAAAACCTGAGGAAAGGTGAACCAATGTCCCCTTTGCATACAGAAACTGGGAACAAACCAAAACAAGTGTCCACTGGTTGACAAGTAAATACAGATCCCACTGACATTACACCTAACAATGTTTATCACAGCAATGTGAATTGCAAGGCCATGTCAAGGTAAGCAAAGTGATACATAGCCACAGTCCCACATCAGCCATGGGGTACAAACATCTGGCGGCACCAATATCAAATGCCACCCAAGTGCATGACCAACTAAGTATCACCTACACATACGTGACATACCTGTAGTGTGCACATTTACCTGTCTGCTGCATTGTGACGTACACATGGGAATACAACATTACCTGCCATTAAAGACCATGGGGCGGAATGATGAGAAGTTGTGCAGCACCTAGTCCAGTTCTACCTCACATCTTCCCCTCATCGCCCCTTAATACCACCAGGCGTATGTCATATACAAGAAGCAGTCCACAATGGCACAGAGTTTGTGCCATACTGTAAAGATCATGAATGCTATTGTAGGACTCTGCAAGAGTATAATGGACATACCTAACCTTTCGTGAACTGTGCATAGGGACCCATGTAAAAGAATGGTGTGCCCCCTCCCAACACCTGCACTGTGCATGTGTTGAAAGTGTCTGTGATAAATCATGTATAGAAATTTTAGAGATACCACTGTACCAACTTCACAGAGGACCCCATATTACCACCAGCAGTACTACGAGACGGGGGACTGCAAACATTTTTCTAGTGGCCGCACCACCAGCAAAATACTGGTAGTCTTGCATACTGGTGACAGGAATAAGCATTCTTGTTGCCACGACACATCAACATACCTCCACACATGCACCCAAACACTCTTACATGCATACAAACACACCCCCATGCACCCATGCAAACTTAACATACAAGCCCATTAACACTCACACTTACACTGCTGCATGCACACATACACTCCCACCTCCACAACACATTCACACACCCCCATTCACACATGTATTCATACAAGCATACACATACCGCCTCTCAGCCTGCAGTCATGCATTCAAACACGCACATGCATTCATACAGTCGAACACGCACTCACACATGCATACATTCAACACTCCCTCCCCCTGCATTCAAACACACATACAGACATCACACACACTCACTCAACACCCTACACCCTCCCCCCCCCTTTCGGATGATCAACTTACCTTGTCCGTCACGGAGGTCGTCCTGGAAGCGACGGGTCCCTGTGCTTCCACCGCTGACAGCGCACTGCCATCAGTACACTGCCATGCCGTATTACTGGTCGTAATACAGCGTGCTTCATCCTTTTAGCGTGGGAGAGCTGGCCTCTTCAGCGCCGAACGTCCGCACAACTGCTGACAGATTTCCACCAGATTTCTTGTAGAAATCCCTTAGCACTCGTGATATGGCAGTCATCTGGCGGTCGCTGCTTTCGTGGGCTTGAAAAAAGACAGACAAAGTCGTAATGTGGGCCAATGTGCTGCACTGCATGCATAGTGTCACATGGTAACATGGAGGCCAGAGTTTGTCTTAGTGGGGCTACCATGGTGTCTCTACATATGACACCACTGGGGTGCAAGAAGGTGGAAGGATCCACCAATAATAGGACACTGGCACAAATATGGACAACACAACTCAGATTTGCAAAGGCAGAACCATCTGCTTGGATAAAATATTACCATCCCCAGGTCCCTGAGCCACAACCCAAGATTGTCATGTCCATCAACACAGACAAATTAAACCATTTCACAAAACAGGAGCATACACTATACCAGAGGCAAGTCTGAGTCACCACTCCACCTAAAATGAACAACTGCCACGGTATATACCAAACCACGATCAAACTTTACAAACACATCTTCTTTCATTCCATGGGTCATTACTCCATTTGGCAACAGCACAACAGTGGAAGAGCATGTATGTAATGAAGAGCACAGAAGAACACACAATGTGGTGGAGAGGACATTTGGGCTTCTGAAGTCAAGGTTCAGGTGCCTGGCCGGAGAAAGCCGGTTTTATGATCCACCACTGGTGTGTAAGATCATACTGGTATGTGCAATCCTGCAAAATATATGTATAGAAAAAAATATATATATTCTCCTGGGATGAACATGTAGATGTCCTCAACGAGGAGAAGGATGACAATAGTGTAGCACATTTGGAGGGGGAACTACATAATACTGCTGCAGGAGTTCGCAGGAGACAGTACATTGTACAGAACTTTTACACATAGTGACTGTACAATTATTATCACTTTCTAAATATCACTAATAAAACACTTTACACCTGAATCTAGTAGGTCTACTCATTCTCCACCACATATATCATTGTAATAGAACTCAAATATCAGAGAGCAAGTAAAAAATACAACAGTTACAAGTATGGTACAACATAGTTTGTAATGTAAGAGGGTCTAGTGCCTCCATGTCACACATTAGTGTCACATAACTCACAGGCATGTGACTCTTGAAGGCCTAGATCCATGCACAACAACATATAGGCCCTCATTCTGACCTTGGCGGGCGGCGGAGGCCGCCCGCCAAAGTCCCGCCGTCAGGTTACCGTTCCGCGGTCGAAAGACCGCGGCGGTAATTCTGACATTCCCGCTGGGCTGGCGGGCGGCCGCATTCAGGCCGCCCGCCAGCCCAGCGGGAAAGAGGCTTCCACGATGAAGCCGGCTCGGAATCGAGCCGGCGGAGTGAAAGCTGTGCGACGGGTGCAGTTGCACCCGTCGCGTATTTCACTGTCTGCACAGCAGACAGTGAAATACATTTAGGGGCCCTCTTACGGGGGCCCCTGCAGTGCCCATGCCAGTGGCATGGGCACTGCAGGGGCCCCCAGGGGCCCAGCGACCCCCCCTACCGCCATCCGGTTCCCGGCGGGCGGACCGCCGGGAACTGGATGGCGGTAGGGGGGGTCGGAATCCCCTCGGCGGCGCAGCTAGCTGCGCCGCCTTGGAGGATTCCAATGGGCGGCGGTACACTGGCGGGTGACCGCCAGTGTTGCCGGTCCGACCGCGGCTTTACCGCCGCGGTCGGAATGCCCATTGGAGCACCGCCGGCCTGTCGGCGGTGCTCCCGCGGTCCTCCAACCCGGCGGTCATGGACCGCCAGGGTTGGAATGACCACCATAGTGTGCCGTCAAGTGGCTAATGTGCTAATTCCTAGTCCTTTCCCAACATCATCACCACGCTTGGCAGGATGTATGCAAGGGTGGCGTACATAAGGTAGGGGATGTTATCAAATGGTGTTGAAGCAATGTAGGAAAAGAACAGTTTCACATCACAGGGTGATTGCTGCTTCGCCAGCACTGCGCATGTGTGACAAGGGGGGACATCATTGGTAACTATTGACCTTCAGTTACTGCACAGAGTTTGTAACCAATGTTATAGGCAGAGCCTGCACTGTGTATCCATGTGCTTATGTCCTGGCACTGCCATTGGGCACAACCCTGACACATGGTGTGCTGTGCCTCACTTATGGTACACACACGTTAGCTGTGGAGTGCGCTATGGGTTGCCAGACAAATGAAGCAGCAATGAGTGCTGAATCACTCTCCAAACATATGACCCATTGTCTGGATCTTAGAATAAAATGGGACAATGTACCACAAACATTGTCTGGATGGAATTTTGGCAGCGTGTGTTCCACTCCCTACGTACATTATACACTCACTTGTCACACAAATCTGCTGTTTTGACACATGCCTACGGCAAATCTAGAAATACATGTGAAGACTGATGTACGGGTATATGGCCTAGGTAGCAAAGGGTTTGCAAGTACCAACAATGGTTGACATGTGTCAGCATGGTAACCTAGTATGCTCTGTATAACAACATCACACAGCACATAGCAATACACACCATTCATAGTCTCTCACATGTTAGACCAAGAGCCAGGTACCAACAGTGACAACTTTCCCAAATATGTTTTGGGTTCATGCCAATCAGGTGTGGGATGTGCAAGTATGTCTAGCAATGTCCAAACATGGCACAGACCCATTCAAAAAATTAATGGGAGTAGAAGTAGACAGAAATGGTGGATTTGGCTAATGAAAAAAGCAGTACTGAGATGATTTGACACATCAACATCATACAATCATGGTAAGAGTTACATAGGTTGTGGAATGCAGGAATAAAGGCATACCAATGTTAAACGGAGGATGTGGATGGACAGCTGAGAGATAGCCACAGATACTTGGAAATACTACATGGGAAGTCACTTGGAGACGACACAAATGCTGTGGCAGGTGTAATGTCATGTGTGTGTTTCACTCATTAAATTCACAAAGCCCAGCAATGAGGTGGAAACTATCATATAGCCAGTAGTGGAAAATGTGTTCATCTACAATTTACACAAGTCACACGTTGCGTCCTGTCCATGTATGACCAGACAATGTAGCTGTAGAATATGTGTACAAAGTGTAAGCAGTGTAAAAAATGGCAGCAATGTAGGATTCCTTACAAGTTGTTAGACCTGGCAGCCTTGGTGGGGTCTCTCCTGTCTTTTTTGCCTCTGCTTTCTATGTTATGACTGTGTGCTGGACTTTGTTTTTACTGGTTTTGGTACTCTGGGCACTTTACCACTGATGACCAGTGCTAAAGTGCAAGTGCTCCCTGTGTAAATTGTATATGTACATGGCTTTTCCTTGATTGGCACATTTGATTTACTAGTAAGTCCCTAGTAAAATGCATTATTTGTGCCCAGGGCCTGTACATTAAATGCTACTAGTGGGCCTGCATCACTGGTTGTGCCACCCACATGAGTAGCCCTGCAAACATGACTCAGACCTGCACTGCAGTGTGTGTGTGTGCATTTTTAAACTGGCAATTCAACCTGGCAAGTGTACCCGTTTGCTAGGCCCAAACCTTCCCTTTTTGTAAGTGTAAGGCACCATTAGGGTAGACCCTAGGTGACCCCATGGGCAGGGTGCAGTCTCCAACCCCCTGGTGTGAGTCAGGAGCCAGGCCTGGACACAGTAGGATCGTGTGAACAAGAGAGACTTTTCTTTGAAGTTTGCCAACTTCAAAGGCAAAAAGTAGTGGACCCAAAATCCCAGATTTTCAGCTACCACCGCTGAATGACCGCACCGCGGTCAAAAGACCGCGGCGGCCATTTAGACATTTCCTCTGGGCCGGCGGGCGCTCTCCAAAAGAGCGCCCGCCGGCCCAGAGGAAATGCCCCTGCAACGAGGACGCCGGCTCAGAATTGAGCCGGCGGAGTTGCAGGGGTGCGACGGGTGCAGTTTGCACCCGTCGCGTATTTCAGTGTCTGCTTAGCAGACACTGAAATACTTTGCGGGGCCCTCTTACGGGGGCCCCGCGGCAACCCCTACCGCCATCCTGTTCCTGGCGGGCGAACCGCCAGGAACAGGATGGCAGTAGGGGGTGTCAGAATCCCCCATGGCGGCGCAGCAAGCTGCGCCACCATAGGGGATTCAAAGGGCAGCGGTAAACCGGCGGGAGACCGCCGGTTTGCCTCTTCTGACCGCGGCCGAAGCGCCACGGTCAGAATGCCCTGCGGGGCACCGCCGGCCTGTCGGCGGTGCTCCCGCCGACCCTGGCCCCGGCGGTCTTAGACCGCCGGGGTCAGAATGACCCCCTATGTCTAGAACCAAGAGGAAACTCTGCCAAGGAGAAGAGCTGAAGAGCTAGAGGAGGAGTACTGGCCCTTTGCCTGTGACTGTGCTTTGCAGGATTGACCTGCAGTTGCTGCTTCTACCTGAAGGAGGACAAAGACTGGACTTTGTAGTATATTCCTGCTTCTGAAGAATCACCAAGGGCTTGGACTGAGCTTGCCTCATATACTGAATTCTCAAGTCCATCAAAGACTCCCTCTGCCAGCACCTGGGCTCTCTGCTAAGACTCCTTCCCTGCCAAGTGGTGCCCTTATCAACCCCTGGGCCCTTGAAAGGTGAATCTGGTAGAACAAGGACTAACATCCACGCATAGGGAGCCGTCCGCGTAAACCTTTGATGCACTATATGCAACACGGCTGAAAAATGACACACCAGCCGCTCCCTGGCTGATTCCAGCGCATCACCTGCATCATGGCTGGAAAAATGACACAACACCCAGTTGAAGTTGCTAAAAATGAAGCAAACCCCACGCAGTGCTGTTTTCCATCATCATGTGACCGGATTTCTCCCGCATCTTCGCTGGGAGTCAAAGTCATCGTGAACCTGCGCGGATCCAAGGTGCTTCTCCGGAAATCAACGCATTGCTTTCTCGTGGAAGAGAAAAACAATACCTCGCCTACCCGACTGGAGAAAAAACAACTCACGGCCTCACTTGCGAGTAAGGAATTGTCACATCGCTGACTTTTTTGACGCACGCTCGCCTGTGCAGATTTATTTTGATACAAACCAGGAACTTCTTGTAACAACAACGTTTTCATTGTTTTCTATAGAGTAAGACTCTTGGTTTTTTGAAAATTTATAACTTTACTTTTGTATGTTAGATTTTTGTCATTTTCATCTTATTTGATTTAGATAAATATTGGCTATTTTTCTAAACTGATGTGGTGTCCATTTTGTACACCAGTTTGTGTCCATTTTGTAGTGTTTTCACTGTATTACTATGTGTGTTGATACACATACTTTGCAGATTGCCTTTGAGATAAGCCTGGCTGCTTGTGGCAAGTTACCAAGGGGGTAAGCAGGGGTCATCTTAGTGGGAATCTCCATTGCTCTAGAGTGAGGGTCCCTGTTTGGACAGAGTGCATATTGACTGCTAACCAGGGACCCAATTTCTAACACAAGTAATGTGGTAAAACGTGGAGAAGGAACACACATAGACACATCAATGTCTACCTGTGATCACCCAACATATGTACAGAGAGTGTGGCTAGGTCAGTACATAACCCAGTCATGTTTGCCACTACTATAACCTGGTATTGCCCATCACATGCCAACATGACAGATAAGGCCATCTATCCTGTGCCACATTTCCAAAATAGAATGTGGTATAACGTGGAGAAGCAACACACAGACAATACTGACTGTCCAACACATCAATGTCTACATGTGATTACCCAACATATGTACAAAGAGGGTGGCTAGGTCAGTACATAACCCAGTCATGTTTTCCACTACTATAACCTGGTAGTTGCCCATCACATGCCGACATGACAGATAACACCATCTATTCCGTGCCACATTCCCAAAATAGAATTCACAACAGAGATACAAACCCTAACCAAGCTGCCCATGGAAATGACTAAGGACATCAAATGATGAGACATGTCCTACATGTGCAAGTAGCCAGTCCTCAGTACATGATAGAGAAAGGCTGACATCAAGTACCCCAGAGGAAAAATGTATCTCGTAGTCTGTTTGATCACAGTTGTGCATGTGTCTATCTGATTAGCAATCATGAAGAGGCTAGATCCCTGCCAAAAACACCCTAACACAAGTGCCCTGGCTACATAGACTTTTGACACTGTTAGCGGTCTGATGCAAGAGCACAGTGTTCTGAGTAGCCTGGAGCTCCGTAAACCTGTGCCTTCAAATGCAACCATGGGTCTGTGTCAGCATAACAATTCCCACAGTAGAGATGAAGAGTAGGCTGCCTTCTTTGCCAAACTGCAGCACTGCTAGACAGTGGTATGCCAATTGTATGTGACACATAACAAAAATGATGTGGATGATTGTGAGTGTCTAGTTGGTATCACGCACACATATACCAGATTACTCAGCACACATGCACCATATAAAATGACACTGGCCTGGTAATGTGTATTGGAGTCTGAACAAAAGGCAACTTACCACAAATGTGAGTGCATATGTATCACAAGATCATTGACAGAAATAAATGAATTTCACATGTGTTCTGACATACCGAAACATAGATGGCACTGATATGACTACACAGACATTTGTCAAAGTCCAACATATGTCCATGCAGGAAGATAGATATGTGAGGTTTCATATCCCATGAACACACCACTGTGGTTATATGTTACTGAACTGACACTTCAAATATCTTTGCATACACACTGCATAAAGCAACCTTCATTGACAGATGTGTGTATATCATCTCCTGCAACTAAGATGCATGGGGAGCTATATGTCACAGATGTAGCAGAGCATCATTAAGGCTAAACCAACAACACACCACAGAGTGGACATAAATGCACACGCAAATTGCCAGGGGTAACATGATTTCAACCCAGCCATAGTTCACTGCATCCTCTGAGTACAAATTATCATAGCTTATTGTGTTGTTGGTGTGTGTACATTTGTATATAAGACATAAAAATGTGGTACATCCACAAATATCTGTTAGAAGACATATGTACACTCAAGGTACACATGTGCTAACTTATTTGGACACAGTATAGCTACACATGCACATATGTACAAGGTAGAAGTCATCGCAAGCATCACACACATAAACAAACATATAGGTTGAACATACCAATGTTACTTCCAAGGTTTGAATGGATAAGCACACACATGTAGCCATACCATAATGGCAACATTATTGTGACATGATATTTAAATCTGGGTGAACTCTAGCCCTACGTAGCAAATTTCCAGGCATTCCTATCATGCATCAAATGTTTTTGATGCAAACGGCTCCATTCCATACTCTGCCAGCCTAGAAAAATAAACTCCTGAGTGGCTATCGCAATTTCACAGGTCTTTTCACACAACAATGGGACAAAACGGACGCATGACCATCATGCATCAAAAATATATATGCAAACACCTAAACCTCATACTTTTCTATGCATCTAAAAGATGCCTTGCCCCTGAGCATCTATAGCAAGTGCACAGGCCTTGTCACGCACAATGGGACAAAATTGACACATGACCGCTCTGTGTCAAAAAAGTAGTGTATTTGTAATGTATCTGCTAATTTATTGTGGGGTATATGTCTAAGGGTAGGATAGCTTGTTGGGTACTTGGGGTAGTTTTATATATATTTTTTTTCCTGTAATTGCATGTGCAGTATATATACACTACATGATATTAGGAAAGCAAGGGAGTCCAAGATGTTTCCAGATGAGCTGGGGACTTTATTTGGCTTGTGCAGCATTACCTGCCAGTGACGCTTGTACTGGGTAGCCACGTTATACAGGGCTACCCCACAGAGTCCAGGAAGCTGCGGTGGGGCAAGGTGCTCCACTACCTGACATAAATATTTGCACCTGATGCAATGACCACCACCACAAACACTGTTGGGCTGACCTGATATTAAGGGAGAAAGATCCATTGGTTTAACTGGGCATTGAGATTGATGGAGCAGTTGGTAAGTATCCCATTTTCATAACAACACCATCAATTGCATGTGCATGACAGATGCTGATAAGGGTGAGTGCAGCATGTTTTTTCAAAGGATCTGGTCAATGAGTATTGTGCCTGTATTAAGAACCCCCAGCAACACAATAGGATGATGGACGGAGTGTTGAATCTTTTCAAACACTCACCCCCAGTCAAAGATCTGGGTTTAATCTATTGTTCTTTTGCTCACTATGCCACCCCAGTTTGAACCCAGCTATATGCAAATCAGTCTTGATCCTGTTCACCATGGGAACAGTCCAGCCAGTTTTGCAAGACCAATGCTATGATACCATTGGAGTTAGGATGTCTATTACAATGTGGAACACTGAGAAATACTTAATTGTTGCACAATTGGCAATGTGTGCTGGTATAGAAGTGTGGGTGTTAGGAAATGAAACGTGTGGCCACATATACATTGATAGCTATCATGATAGGTGTCAGAGCAGCTGTTTATGTAATTAGCATGCCTGTTGACAACAACTTTATCACAGCACTTTTGACAGCACTCTGTGCCACACATAGCTTACACTTGCTCACAAAACTGTACAGATGAAGGAAATGTATAGAGTTCTCTAGGGGACATATGTAGGAGACACTTGCACCACAGGCGCCTCAGTACCCTTCAGATATAAATTGAGGCAGCAGTAATGCAAGGAGCCATATTGTGCTGGACAACAGTCAGTAGAGTACACAGTTAGCCAGGAAACACAAACCGTATACTAAAATAGTGGAATGTGAATGTCGGTTTCCCACCTAGTGTAGTGAGTAGAAACACAAACCATATACTAAAATAGTGGAATGTGAATGTTGGTTTCCCACCTAGTGTAGTGAGTAGAGGGGCGCTGGGAGTGTAAGAAAGCACAAAAGGTTAGTAAAGTACCCCAACCCAGAGCCCAGGAAAACAGGAGTAAAGTACAGCAAGTTTCCTCACAACACACTAGGAGTTGTGATGAAGAAATATGCAAAAACCAAGCAAGACTGCAATACACGAATGATGGATTCCTTAACCTGAAGACCTATGAAGAGAGGAGACCAAGTCCAAGAGATGAAGAGTCCAGGAAGATCAGGAGCCCCTGCTAACCCGGATGAGGGTGCAAAAGTGGATTCTCCGGTTAGAAGAAAAAGTCAGAGATGCACCAAAGAAGACAGCTGTCCCAAGTCGAATAGAAGAATGCAGGCTGTTTTTTGTCATTGGATTCCACCAACAAGTCTTGGGTCACACAAAAGTCGCGTTTGGCAGGAAAAGGCGCTACTTGAACCCAGGAGGGACCTGGGGGATCTCAACTCAGACTGAGGAGGCAGAGGGGGCTCTCAGAATTTCAGAGAGCCCTCAGAAGACCAGGCAGTATTCACAGGAGTCCTAGGACAAGGGGACAAAGGAGTCACAAATCGCAGTCATTGCAGCACTACACAAAGAGATCCCACGCCACTGGAGAACAATTCAGGGAGCTGAGCATTGCATGATAGAGTGCTGGGTACTTGGGCTACGTTGTGCATGAAGGACTCCTTGGAGTAACACACAGAATCCCTAGGAGCTGCAAAAGACATAGAGCACAGGGGTAGTGGCTGGCTCCGGGAGGCAAGGTCTTAACTTCACCAAATTTGGACAGTTGGACCTTTGGACAGTCTGGGTCACTTTGGTCCACCACCTGTGTTCCAGGATCCATGTTCGTCATCAGGAGAGGGGACCCAGAGTACCGGTCATTGCTGCATAGAGGTGCCTTCTAAAGCAGGGAAGTGACTCCGTCACTCCACAGACTCGGTCCTTCTGGTGGAGGATGAAGGCAGGCAGTCCTCAGAGTGTGCATGACTTGGAAACTGTTGCAGTTGCTGGCAGGAGCTGAAGTTACAGAGTTGCAGTAGCCTTCATGGATACGTATAACAGTTGTAGAGTTGTAGAGTTTCTGGAGCAGTTCTGCATTTGATTCAGTGGTAGAAGGTAAAGCAGAGGTTACAGAGGAGTCCTGCTGTAATCTTGCAAAACCGAATCTGAGGCCACACCCAGAGGAGAGACCCTAAATAGCCCTGAGAGGGAGATTGGTCACCTAACCTGGTAAGCAGCTATCAGGAGAGGTCGCTGACGTCACCTACTTGCACTGGCCACTCAGATGCTCCTAGTGTTGCTAGACCATCCTGAAAACAAGATGGCAGAACCCAGGGACACTCTGAGGGAGCTCTGGACACCACTCCTGGAGTGGAAATGGACAGGGGAGTGGTCACTACCCTTTCCTTTGTCCAGTTTCACACCTGAGCGGGGACTGGGGGTCCCTGAATTGGTGTAGACTGGAATGCAAGGAGGGCTCCGTTTGTGCCCTTCAAAGCATTTCCAGAGGCTCAGGGAGGATACCCCTCCCATGCCTGTTACTCCTATTTCAAATGGGAGAGTGTGTAACACCCCTCTTCCAAAGGAAATGCATTGTTCTGCCTTCCTGGGATTGAGCTGCTCAAGGCCCAGGAGGGCATAAACCTGTCTGTAAGGTGGCAGCAGTTGGGGCTGCAGTGGAAACCTCAGAGAGATGGTTTGGCAGTTTTGGGGGTCCATGGTGGAGCCCCCATGGTGCAAGGAATTGGCTCCCCAATACCAGAATCAGATTGGGGGTACAATTTCTCAATCTTAGACACCTTACATGGCCATATTCAGGGTGACCATTGTGAAGCTACATATATATATTGACCTATATGTAGCGCACATTTATAATGGGGTCCCCGCACTCACGAAGTCTGGGAAATTGATCCTGGACAATGTGGAGGTACCTCTGCTAGTGCAGGGTCGCCCTCACACACAGTAACTTTACACCTAACCTTCAGGAACTGAAGGTTAGACATATAAGTGACTTACAAGTTACCTGGTGCAGTGAAAATGGCTGTGAAATAGTGCTTGCACTATGTTACTCAGGCTGCAATGGCAGTCCTGGAAAAGTGTTTGCATGAGCTCCTTATGGGTGGCAAAAGAAATGCTGCAGCCCATAAGGATCTTCTTGCACCCCAATGCCCTAGGTACCTAGGGACCATATACTAGGGATTTATAAGGTGTGTCCAGTATGCCAATCTGGAGTGAAATAAGTGGTCACTAGACTACAGTGAAACATTTTGAAACAGAGAGAGCATAAGCACTGGAGTCCTGATTAGCAGGATTCCAGTGACACAGTCAAGCATACTGACAACACAGAAAAACATACTGACATATAGGTCACAAACTATGAGTACTGGGGTCCTGACTAGCAAGATCCCAATGAGACAGTAAAAACACACTGACAAACAGGCAGGAATTGGGGGTAACATACCAAGAAGGATGGTCCTTTCCTACACCAACATGGTCTTAAATCATGATATTTGTGAGTGATCTTGGTCACATCACATGTGCATATGATGTGAATGCTGAGTGCGTACTTTGATGATGCCTGACATGCATGTGCACATGATGTATAATATATAAGAATACTGTAGCAGCACCAATGCAGTGCCAAACATACTGTGGCCCTAATGACACCCATACTGCCACCATGTGTGTGCCGCATTACACATTTTGCACAAAATAGCACAGATAAGGGGTGTTAGAAATTGGGTCTTTGGTTGGCAATCAGGTTACCCCTGTCCAAGCAAGGAGCCTCATTCTAGTCAGTTAACTTCCACTCACCCCCTTAGTAGCTTGGCACGAGCAGGCAGGCTTAGCTTCAGAAGCAATGTGTAAAGTATGTGTACCAATACACATAGGAACTCAGTGAAAAAACTATACAATGACACAACACAGGTTTCGAAAAACAAAACAAGACCAAAACAACAAAAATCCAACATATACAAGTCAAGATATAAATTTAATAAGCAAAAGAGTCTTAAATCCTTTAGAAAACAGGAAGAACGCTGTTAGCGTGTAAAAGTACCCAGGTAGCGTCAAAATAATACTGCACAGGTGAGTGTGTGTCGGAAAAGGTCAGCGATTAATCAATTTCTCACTCGCAAGCGAGAACGTGCACCCAGAGAGGTTGCATTGAAAATCCGGTTGTACAGTATTCCAAATCCGCGTTGGTTCGCCAGCCACGTTGCGTCAATCTTCCAGCCATGTTGCAGATGGAGACTTGATTTCAGCCGCGAACCCGGTAGCACGTCGTTTATCAGCTGAGACACGGAAGGTGCGTCGAAAATTGCCTCACACAGACATCTGCGCATGGTTATTAGTGCTTGCCTGTTAGCTTCACCTCTCAAGGGCCCAGGGACTGGATAGGGCACCGGTCAGCACGGCTGGAGTCTCAGTACAGAGTCTAGGTGATGTAGGGAAAGTCTTTGATGCACCTGAGACTTCAACAACAGGAGGCAAGATCATTTCATGCCCTTGGAGATTCATCTTCAAGCAGGAATGCACGGCAAAGTCCAGTCTTTGTCCCCTTTCACAGGCAGAAGCAACAACTGAAGGATAGCCCAAAAAAGCACAGTCATAGGCAGGGGCAGTACTTCTCCTCAGCTCTTCCTCTCTTCTCCTTGGCAGAGGTTCCTCTTGAATCCAGAAGTGGTCTAATTTTCAGGGGTTTGGGGTCCTCTTCTTAAACTCCTTTCTGCCTTTGAAGAAGGCAAACTTCAAAGAAAATATATCTTGTTTGTAAGATCCTGCCTTGCCCAGGCCAGGCCTCAGACACACACCAGGGACTTAGGGACTGCAATGCGTAGGGGGCAGGCATAGCCCTTTCAGGTGTAGGTTACCACTCCTCCCCTCCCCCCAGCCCAGATGACCCATCAACATATGCAGGTTACACCCCAGCTCCCTTTGTGTCACTGTCTAGAGGAGAGGTGTAAACAGCCTCACAATTTAAAAATACATCTTTTAGTGAAGTTGTTTTTTAGATTGTGCATTTGAAAATGCTACTTTAAGGAAAGAGGCATTTTCTTGCTTAAACCATTCTGTGACTCTTCCTGTTTGTTGATTGCCTGTCTGGGTCAGACTGACAGTTGGGCTGTTTGTGAATATGCTCTAGACAGTGCCGAAAGAAAGGGAGCTGGGGTGTAGCCTGCATATCCTGATGAGCCACCTGGGCTGGAGGGTTAGGGAAGAGTGGTCACTTACAACTGAATAGGCTGTGCCTTCGCAAGTTTGGGAGCATCCAGAAATTTCCAGTACACCTAAGAGAGTAGTACAGTCTTGTTTGATCTGCTGACAATACAATCCTGGAAAAGGGACAGATACTCCTGCGGGAGGGTTTGCTACACCAACTGCACCCTTTGAAGTTCTACAAATGAATTATATTCAGCTTGAACGCTGCAACAATTTAAATATGTGCCTTCAGTAAATGGATAGAGGCGTACCCCACAAAGGATAATATTGCCATTACCACAGCTAACGTGCTTTTGAAAGAATGTTTCCCTAGGTTTGGTGTTTGCAGACTTTTATGGAATGATAACAGACCTCATTTTGTTGGGGAAGTTATTAAGTATGTCCTGAAAGGATTAGGGATCAAACAGAAGTTCCATGCAGTTTTCCACCCACAATCAGCAGGGTTGGTGGAAAGGTATAGTGCTACTTTGAAGCTGAAGTTAGCGAAGATACAGGCTTCCACATCCTTAACTTGGCCGGATGCATTACCGTTGGCATTATTGTCTATTAGGTCAGTGCCACACTCTCGAATCGGCCTTACTCCTTATGAAATAGTGTTTGGAAGGCCAATGAACATTTGGGGAGTTCCTAAGCCAAATTCTGTATATGATGTACCTTGTGTCCTGATGAATGATTATTTGGCACAGTTAACCGAAAATTTGGTTTTTATTCATCAACAGGTTCGAGAAGCACTTCCTGACAGATCTACAGGTGAAGGCCGTGAACTCCGACCTGTTGACCAGGTGATGATTAAGTCCTTTGAAAGATCAAGCAGCTTGGAACCAAGGTGGTGAGGCCCAGAACAGGTGCTCCTTGCGACAAGGACAGCAGTTTGAGTGACGAACTGAAAGAATTGGGTCCATAGCACTCACTGCAAGAGAGTGCTACCTACCTTGGTGGAACCTGCTGTGCTGACCGATCATCAAGAGATTTTGACTACGGAGAAAGGCCGTGCTATATCACCTGACGAATCTGCGGAGTTCTTCACAGACCATACGATTTCTAAGGGGGCGCAATATAATTTGAGACCGAGGAAAGACCCCTTAGTGCTGGAGAAAACTGGTTGAGCTACTGCCCTGGGTTAGTGAAACAGAGAGCCAATGTGGCAAGGGGGGGGAAATCAGCCATGCATTAGAGTAGTGACACCCGTCTTGGTCAGTGGTGATGAAATCAGTGGCTGCCCAGGGATAAGAGATCCAACTATTGTTTTTAATTCATTTCTGAAAGGGTCGATTATCACTGTTGCTAAAATGAATAACAAACTGATCATTGGTACTATGGGGTTTCTTGTTGTTTTGGTGGTTATAGCAATAATGACCTGGTTTGTTGAAAAGAAGGCTCCTGCTCGTGAGTTTTTTGTTGCCACTACTTCAGTACCAGAGGATCACTATTACTTTACGCTTCCCTACCAGGAGCAGAAGCACCGTCAATCGTACTTCAATAATACTTTGATTCAGATGTTGCATCATACTCATAATGCTACAAATACTACTAACTGTTGGGTATGTGGAATGATACCTGCGCATCAAAAGAAAGGAAGAACACCTTTCATTCCTCTTCCTTTTTCACACAATGGTTCTTATCAAGCTTGGTATACGCTTTTGTTTGCATCTGGAAAACGCACAGAGGGCGGACTTCTTTTTTGCCTTAATAAAGTATGCTACCAAGACAAAGATGGGTATCCCCAAGCCAAAGGAACTAAATGGGAATGGGAAGAGTATCAACCGGACAATGTTTCAATACCATAGTGGTCATTACAACCCTGGCGGACGGTGTTAAAGCTGCAGAAATACCGCAAACAGGCCGGCGGACAAAAAAAGGGAATTATGACCCTGGCGGAAACCGCCAACAAAGACAGCCACTTTAACACACCGCCCGCCACAGCGGTACAGACAAGCAGCGCGGCGGTCACCGCCAACAGACAGGCGGGAGACAATGTACCGCCCACAGTATTACAACCCGCGAATCCGCCACCTTTTCCGGGACAGATTCACCGCAGATAAAAACACGGCGGAAACAGCTTTTGCTATAGGAAAACACTCACCTTCTACACATCCCACGAGCAAGGAGGACACCATGGAGCTGGAACTCCAAATACTCCCTGCCCTTGTGTTTCTGCTCCTCTATGACCAACAGCTATGTAGGCGCCGAAGACAACGGTGAGTACTGCACCTACGACACGGGGGAGTCAAAAGTGAGGGGGACACCCACCAAACACCCCCACCCTCGCATATTACAACATACACACCAATGCATTCACAATAAATCACAGTAACAACCCACAATCCCCCCGGAAGAATGAAAACACAAAGCGAAAATCGGTCAAACAATGTATTGTGCCAATATACATGTCATACAAAAATATACAGATATATATTTGAAAATCAGTCATAATTATATACAATATGAGAAGTAGTGCAGAAATGTACATAACAATGTCCGTGCACCATCAGTCCAAAAATGCATGGGCGAGGCCCACAAATGATACCTGACCACAATCGGAGAGAACACTGCCGGGGCATCAGATAGAAATTCTACAGGCACCTCAGGGGGAAGGGAAGGGGGGGGCACCTCAGCCGGAGGAGTGCAAAGCCAGATCCACGACGGGGCTCCATGCCCATTTATGCCATCCTGGGGAGTGCAAAGCCACAGTCTCTCAAGTCTCTACAGTGGGTGGTTTGCCCACTGTTCAATCCTGGGGAGTGCAAAGCCACAGTCTCTCAAGTCTATACAGTGGGTGGTTTGCCCACTGTGCCATCCTGGGGAGTGCAAAGCCACAGTCTATCAAGTCTATACAGTGGGTGGTTTGCCCACTGTGCCATCCTGGGGAGTGCAAAGCCACAGTCTCTCAAGTTGATGCGGGTCTCTACTGGTACTGGGGGGGACTGGTGCTCAGACTGGATGAGTCTCCCCGTGAAAGGTCGTGTCCTGTCACTGTCCCAGCTGCACATGGGATAAGGATGCCTGATGTGGCGGTCCATTCATTCCTACCCGGTGCTTGCCCTGTTCAGCAGTGCCTTGCCATGGCGGTTCAGGACTGTTCAGCGGTGCTTTGCCATGGCGGTCTTTGCCCTGTTCAGCAGTGCTTTGCCATGGCGGTGTTTGCCCTGTTCAGCGGTGCTTTGACATGGCGGTTCAGGACTGTTCAGCGGTGCTTTGCCATGGCGGTCTTTGCCCTGTTCAGCAGTGCTTTGACATGGCGGTTTAGGACTGTTCAGCAGTGCTTTGCCATGGCGGTCTTTGCCCTGTTCAGGGGTGCTTTGCCATTGCGGTCTTTGCCCTGTTCAGCGGTGCTTTGCCATGGCGGTCTTTGCCCTGTTCAGCGGTGCTTTGACATGGCGGTCTTTGCCCTGTTCAGCGGTGCTTTGACATGGTGGTCTTTGCCCTGTTCAGCGGTGCTTTGCCATGGCGGTCTTTGCCCTGTTCAGCGGTGCTTTGCCATGGCGGTCTTTTCCCTGTTCAGCGGTGCTTTGACATGGCGGTCTTTGCCCTGTTCAGCGGTGCTTTGCCATGGCGGTCTTTGCCCTGTTCAGTGGTGCTTTGCCATGGCGGTCTTTGCCCTGTTCAGCGGTGCTTTGACATGGCAGTCTTTGCCCTGTTCAGCGGTGCTTTGCCATGGCGGTTCTGATAAGTACATTGGTGTGTGGCATGACGTTCTCTACACTGGACATTGGTGTGTGGCATGACGTTTCATCATTTCCCAGCGGGGCTGTGGAAGCCGGGGCCCTCCGGGGCACTGACTCCGGCGGTGGTCTCCTGACCAGTGACGATACTTGTGCCCTCCTGGGCAATGACTCCGGCGGTGGTCTCTGGACCAGTGACGATACTTGTGCCCTCCTGGGCTGTGACTCTGGCAGTGGTCTCTGGACCAGTGATGATACTTGGGCCCTCCTGGGCAATGACTCCGGCGGTGGCGGTGGTCTCCTGACCAGTGACAATACTTGTGCCCTCCTGGGCTGTGACTCTGGCGGTGGTCTCTGGACCAGTGACGATACTTGTGCCCTCCTGGGCAATGACTCCGGCGGTGGTCTCTGGACCAGTGACGATACTTGTGCCCTCCTGGGTAATGACTCCGGCAGTGGTCTCTGGACCAGTGACGATACTGGTGCCCTCCTGGGCTGTGTCTCTGGCGGTGGTCTCTGGACCAGTGACAATACTTGGGCCCTCCTGGGCAATGACTCCGGCGGTGGTCTCTGGACCAGTGACGATACTTGTGCCCTACTGGGCTGTGACTCTGGCGGTGGTCTCTGGACCAGTGACGATACTTGGGCCCTCCTGGGCAATGACTCCGGCAGTGGTGGTGGTCTCCTGACCAGTGACAATACTTGGGCCCTCCTGAGCTGTGACTCTGGCGGTGGTCTACTGACCAGTGACGATGGTGCTGGCGGTTGTGTCTCGACCGCCGGAAATGATGGCGCACTTTTCCGCCGTGACACTCACAACAGGCTGGGCAGACTTCCTCTGGCCCTTCTCCACCTTTGGTGGAGTCACAGCTGACTCTCCAATCCCCTTGGAACCCATGTCAGTTGTTTTCGCACCAGGAGTCTTAACATGGTCCCGTCGTCCACTCTCCAATTTTAGAGCTTTTACAGGGGGTGGGCTGCCAGTGCATTGGCTCCGGGTCCTACTGCCTGCCCTAGTGGACGGTGCACTCCACAAACCTTGAACAGGCACCTCTGGTATTGGAGGCTTTTTGGCGGAGGCGCTACAACGGGACTGATGAATTGGAGGGGGGGTGGGGGCAAAAAGGTAAACTTTACAGAGGGACAGTTTCTGACGAACACTGGGATGGGTAGCTGGAGGGGGTCTGGGAGTGGAGGAAGAGGAGGTGGTTGTCAGAGGTGTAACTTTAGCTGTTTTGGGTGCAGGTACTGGAGGCTGTCGTGAAGTGGATGGATGTGGGGTGAGTGATTGCCAGCGTTTGTGTACTTTGGGAGGGGGTGTCACAGATACACTGGGAGAGGACACAGGGGACGTGTAAATGGCAGTGGAGGTGGTGAGTGCAGGTGAGCGGCTTGGGGTGCTGGGTGTCCTGGTGCGATTCATGGTGCCTGTAGATGTGGTGCATGCAGGTGTGTGTGTAGACAAGATTGGGAGGGAGGAGGGAGAAGAGGAGGAGGGGGACACAGTGGATGCAGTGGATGTTGCTGTGTCTGTATGTGGGTGAGGCTTGCGTGAGTGCCTGTGGTCTGTGTGGTGCCTATGTTTGCTTGAGCTACTTGTGTGTGTTGAGTTGTGTGCATGCTGGTCTGTAGGTGTGCTTGGGATGGGCTGGGGTACAGGAGATTGGGTCTGGGTGGACGAAGTTGGAGGGGGGAGGCTAGACACAGGGACAATGGCTGCCATCAGTGCTGAGGCCAGAGATTGCAGGGTTCGTTGAAGGACAGCCTGACCAGAATGAATGCCCTCCAGGAATGCATTACCGTGTTGCAACTCTTGTTCTACACCCTGGATGGCATTGACAATGGTAGACTGCCCAACAGTGAGTGACCTGAGGAGGTCAATGGCCTCCGCACTGAGGGCAGCAGGGGTGACTGGGGCAGGGCCTGAGGTGCCTGGGGCGAAGGTGATGCCCACCCTCCTGGGTGATCGGGCACGGGGCGAACGCTGAGGGGCTGCTGGGAGGGCGGGGCTGGTAGGGGAGGTGGCGGCTGTACCTTTAGAGGTGGGGGGCACAGATGGTGCCGCCACCACAAGGGAGCCCACATCGTTGAACGAGTCCGTGTCGCTGCTTGGTGATCCGGTGGCCGACGTGAAGCTCCCCTCGCCCTCCGTCCCACTGGTGCATTCAGAGTCCGTGGTGTGGCCCTCCATGGCCATGTGGGATGCAGTTCCCTCGTGCTCCGGTTCCTCTGTGCCTCCGCCTGTTGATGCTGATGGACAAAAGGACAGGGAGAGCCGAAAAAGGGGGGGAGACAGAAGAAAGAGAGTTTTAGTGCATGGCATACCGCTACTGTTGGCGGACAAGACAAACGCTACAGCCCCCTGCATTACGCCACGCTCCTGCCCTCTGCACATGCAATTTCTGGGATATGGCCTATATGGCAATGGTGGACATCTGCGCACATGGATGCCACAGGGGCAACTATACCTCGACTTGGCACTCTGCTGAGGTGGGGTAGAGTGCCACGTGGCCTACATTACGGAGGGGCCTTGCCTACCTAACTCGCCCTGGCCTAGGGACACCCACAGCCCACCTCCCCCACCCAGACACCTCCACGGCACGCAAAGTCCGCAGAATGAGAGTGTACTCACCCCCTTGTGTCTGCTGTGATGCCCTCAAGCGCCCATCCAACTCCAGGTAGGCCACCGCCAGGATCCGGAACATCAGGGGGGTCATGGTGCGACGGGCACCCCTCCCACGTTGGGAGGCCATCCCCAGCTGAGCCTCGCCGTCTTCTTGCTGCAGCGGCGAATGTCCTCCCATCTCTTACAGCAGTGGGTGCCCCGTCTCTGGTGGGCCCCCAGGGTCTGGACCTCCTTGGCGATGGCACGCCAGATGTCCCTCTTTTGGTGGGCACTGACCTACATGACATACACAAGGGAAGAGGAACATTCATTACCTACTGCACCGTCGTTGTGAGTTGCCCCCTCCCTACTCTGGCCATTTGGCCCATTCATTCACATGCATTAATGTTCTATGAACTCTGCCCCCTTCCCTCTTCCAACCAGCCCTCTCCACCCAGGCCTAGCCCATACAACGTGCTCCCTGTGTACTAACCTGTTGGTCTGGAGGACCGTAGAGTAGCGTGTACTGGGGGAGGACCCCGTCTACCAGTTTCTCCAACTCCTGTGCAGTGAAGGCAGGGGCCCTTTCCCCAGACGCACCAGCCATCGTCGCTTCCAGACCGAGGTCACAGCAGCACTTGCAGTGTAGGTCCTCTCCTGTCGAAGGTCAGGTATCTAGTGATTGAACAGATAGAAAATGACGGTGAAGTCCGCGGCCGTGACGTCCGCGGTGGTGAGCATCATCACCGCCAGCACACCTCTTTATTGGCTCCTGGGACCCATATGGTCCAATGTTAACCAATGCAGCATTGCGCTTCGGTCTACGACCGCCTACCGCTACGGTGTGCAACGCCAGCGCAGTTACCCCACAATCCCATTGTCCCACTTTAGAGGTGAGGCATCTGCCATTTCAGGGGCCCACATGGCTTCATTTACTACTGCGTCACACATAGCTAGGCCTACACTCAACACACATGCAGGAAGGGTTTTGTGAGTGGTGTAGTCTTGTGTGTAACTGTGGATACATACCTGGAGTTGACTGTGTGGTCGCTGTTGTACTTCCTAGGCACCGTCATTTGGGACAATTGAGAAGATGGTGGAATCCTCCGGTGTATCGACCGCTGGTGGACCTGTTGACAATGGAAGAGAGACATGTCATTGTAACCACAATCCAGGAACTATGTACCCAGATGGAGCCAGACCTGATGTCACCAATCCGCCATCCGATTGGAATCCCCCCTGATGTGCAGGTGCTGTCAGTGCTCCATTTCCTTGCAAGTGGCTCTTTTCAGACAACAGTGGCCATTGCATCAGGGATGTCTAAGCCTATGTTTTCCAACGTGTTGGCCAGAGTGTTGTCTGCCCTGCTGAAACACATAAGGAGATACATCATTTTCCCTCAGGTGGAGGATTTGCCTACAGTGAAAGGTGACTTTTATGCCCTTGGACATATCCCCAACGTCATAGGTGCTATTGATGGCACCCATGTAGCTCTGCCCCCCCCCACAGGAGTGAACAGGTGTACAGGAACAGGAAGAGTTATCATTCCATGAATGTCCAGATGGTCTGTTTAGCAGACCAGTACATCTCGCAGGTAAATGCTGTGTTCCCTGGCTCAGTGCATGACGCCTACATCCTGGGGAATAGCAGCATCCCTGATATGATGGGTCAACTCCAGAGGCACAGTGTATGGCTATTGGGGGACTCTGGTTACCCCAACCTGCCCTGGCTATTGACCCCAGTGAGGAATCCCAGGACCAGGGCAGAGGAATGGTACAATGAGGCCCATGGGCAGACTAGGAGGGTGATCGAACGCACCTTCGGCCTCCTGAAGGCCAGGTTCAGGTGCCTCCATATGACAGGTGGATCCCTATTCTACTCACCGAAGAAGGTGTGCGACATCATCATCGCCTGCTCCATGCTCCCTAATTTGGCTTTGCGACGCCAGGTGCCTTTTCTGCAGGAGGATGATCCAGATGACGGTGTTGTAGCAGCTGTGGAGTCTGTGGAGCCTGTGGACAGTGATGAGGATGAGGATGAAGCTGAGGAAGAAGACAATGACAACAGGGAGTCAGTTATACAGCAATATTTCCAGTGAGACACAGGTGAGAACATTTTCATTTTTAGCATTACATTAACGTTCACACATCTACCTCTATCCTGTTTCTCGATTTAAATCACTATTTGGTAACTGAGTTGTACCCTTCCATTACGGTTTCACAGGTGTGGTTACCTAAGTGTCAACTGCTTGCATCCTTCAAGGGCCTGTGATGTGTGACATAGGTATGTTAGCTTTACAATGGTAAACCCATTATGACACTGTCCTTGATAATACATTTTTACTAAATCACAGACTGACTCCAGATTGTTTTGTGTTTCAAGGGTGTTTATTGAAATGCTCAGAAATGGGAGGGGGTTGTAAAATGAGGATGGGTGATGGCGGAGGAATGTCCATGGCAGAGTCCAGTCTATTAGTCTCACAGGTGCACTGCCATCTGGGCATAGGAAGTGGAGCTGGGGCAGTTTAAGTATGGACAGGGTAACAAAGTGGGACAGTGGGAGGACAAACAGGGTGGTGTCATTTCCTGGCGGGGTCTTGCCATCTTGCTCTGTCCTGTTCCTGGATCTCAAGGACCGCTGGCGTGGTGGTTGTCCATCTGCAGGGGGTGGGGTGCTGGTATGTTGGTCTTGTGACGGGGCGTCCTGTCCACTAGCGCCGGCGGAGGTGGTGGGCAGTTCATCGTCCTGGCTAGTGTCAGGGGCCCCTTGGAGTGCCACAGTGTCCCTCAAGGTATGTCCTTCAGCACCCCTACGATGGTGCCCAGGGCGGAGCTGATGGTCCTGAGCTCCTCACTGAACCCCAAATACACTTCGTCTGCAGGTGCAGGGTCTCCTGCAACTTGTTCAGGACCATCGCCATCGTCTCCTGGGAGTGGTGGTATGCTCCCATGATGGAGGAGAGGGCCTCGTGGAGAGTGGGTTCCCTTGGCCTGTCTGCCCCCTGTCGCACAGCAGCCCTACCAGTTCCCCTGCGTTCCTGTGCCTCAGTCCCCTGGACCGTGTGCCCACTACCACTGCCCCCAGGTCCCTGTTGTTGTTGGGGTGGTGGGTTATCCTGGGTTCCCTGTAGTGGTGGACACACAGCTGATTGACCTGTCCTGGTTAGGAGGTTTGGGCCCGCTCCGTGGGTGCTGTGCTGGTGTTACCAGAGGGTGGAAGGTCAGTGTTGGGCTGTGCCTCTGCAAGGGGAACCGACTGTTCCGAGGCCCACGATGGTCCGGGCTGGTCATCAGGATCCAGTAGGGCAGAGCTGCGCTAGTCACTGTGGGCCTCTTCTGGGGGTGGAGTGGTGTTGTCTGGACCCTCTGGGGTGGTGACGGTCCTTCGGGTTACTGCAGGGGCATAAGAGCTAGATTATTGCATGTGTGTGTGTAATGGTGTGCAATAGGTGGGTGTTTGTGTACCCCAGTGCAAGCATTCCTGTGTGTGGGTTTGTGTGGTGACGGTTGGGGTGGTGTACTGGGTATGTGCAGTGGGCATGCTTTAGTGAGGGGTGTCCATGCTTAGTTGTGTCATGCAGGGCTTGGTGTTGGGATGGGTGGTTTGTTATATTAGTACATTAGTGAGGAGTCGTAGTGATAGGGGAGGGGGTGAGGGAGGGGGGGTGTGATGCCATGCAGGTAGGGTGGGGGATATGATAGTTAAGAATTGACTTACCAGTGTCCCATCCTCCACCGACTCCTGCGAGGCCCTCAGGATGCAAGATGGTCAAGACTTGTTCCTCCCATGTTGTTAGTTGTGGGGGAGGAGGTGGGGGTCCGCCGCCAGTCCGCTGTACCGCGATGTTGTGCCTGGAGACCGTTGAACGCACCTTCCCCCGTAGCTCGTTCCACCTCTTCCTGATGTCCTCCCTATTTCTTGGGTGCTGTCCCACGGCGTTCACCCTGTCCACTATTCTTCGCCATAACTCCATCTTCCTGGCTATTGATGTGTGCTGTACATGTGAGCCAAATAGCTGTGGCTCTACCTGGACGGTTTCCTCCACCATGACCCTGAGCTCCTCCTCGGAGAAGCGGGGGTGTCTTTGGCGTGACATGTGGTGGTGTGGGTGATGTGTGGGGTGGTGCATGTGGTGATGGTTGTGGTGAGTGTAGTGGTGTGTGGTGTTTTGTGCGTGGATGTTGTGTGGGTGATGGTGTTGTGTGCCTCTGTGTAGTGGGATTGTCTATTCTGTGCTCTCTCTCTGTCGCCTTCGTCTCAAATTTTTGGTCGTAGGGGTTTGTGGGTGATGGGGGTGTGTGTTTTATATTGTATTGGGTGTGTGGGTGTGTTGTTTGTATGTGTATCAGGTGTGTGTATTTTGAATTGTCCAATGTGGCGGTGTTTTGGAGATGTGTGTGTATTTTGAGCGCGGCGGTGTGTACCGCGGATTCGTGGGTCGTAATAGCATGGGCGTGTTTCTGTTGCCGTGGAGGTTGAGGATTTGTTTCCGCCAGTTTATCACTGACCTTTGGTGTGGCGGTCTTGTGTGGGTGTCTGAATTTCGGCGGATTCCAAGATGTGTGTCATAATAGCTGTGGCGGAATGCCGCCGCCGTGGTGGTGTATTGGCGGTCTTCTGCACGGCGGTAAGTGCCTTTTACAGCCAATGTTGTTATGACCCCCCATATGTCTTCACAAATATGAGACTCTGACAAGAAGGAACAATTTGTGATTTTTGGTACAAAAACTAAAGCAGATTTATGTATACATAGCATTGGGCGAATTCCAGTAAGGATAAGTGATTGTACCTTGATTTTAACTATTGAGGGTGTAAATAATAGTAGTTTTACAGCTTCACATAATACATATTTTGTTTGTGGTAACTATGGATATTACCAACTACCTGTTGGGTGGTCAGCTGTGTGTTATGTACCTTTTCTATTACCCCCTGTGTTTTTGGCCCCTGCATCATATCACCGAGATTTTAAACTGTTCAATGACATCATTAAAAATAGATATAAAAGGACAATAAGTACAAATGAGGTAGACCAAACGTATACTAGCCTGCAACAATATGTTGATTTTAATATAGGGTTGTTCTCCTTTGTGGGTGCTACGTTAAACAGTAGAAAAGTGAGACGATTGACTAGGGTTGTGGAAGCTGTTACCAATCAGGCAGCTCTGGCACTTGGAAATATTACAGAGGAGCTCCAAATTGCGAGGATTGTAGCGCTCCAAAATCGTATGGTATTAGATGTGATATTAGCGATCGAGGTGGTGCATGTCGCATCATCAGTAGTAGTTGCTGTGTTTTTATTCCAGATCACTCACCTTCAGTATATGATGCAATATCTAAATTGCATAGAATTGCTGCAGAAATCCACACAGAGACTGGTACTTGGACTTTTTCTGGATGGTTTTGGGCTCTTGTTTCCGCTTGGGGCTGGAAACTACTGACTATCCTGTGTGTAATGATTGCAATATTTTTCACATGCTGTATCTGTATTCAGTGTGGTCCAATGTTCTGCTCCACGTGTATTACTGCTTGTATGCCTGCCAAAAGAAATATTACAGAAATAAAAGCACAACACATGTTAGATAAAGAAATAGCTGAAATGATGAGCATAAATATACAAGATGAATATTTAGATTATCCCAGAAAGACGAATGTCTTCAGCTAATGCTGAAAGGGTTGTCTGTTGTAATTTAATAGTGATTAGATTAAGCATTAGCAGAAGACTTCTTGTATTTAGCAACTATTGTGAACATTTGGCGGAATCCATTTTGTATTCATGGCAGCCATTTTCTCTGCCATGTGCTCTGTTCTACCTTTCTGTTAACTACTCTTGAAAATCTGTCTAGTGACAAGTTATATTTAGCATCTCCCACTTTTGCACATGCCCAGTAAGATCTGCAGCTGTTAGTAATCAGTAACAGACAGTAATGTGTCAACTAGTCCTTGAAACTGTTAGCCCATCCTACCTGTCGACTGCGCATTTCCATATGACCTTACATGCATGTAAGTCTTGCTTCTATAATTGTACTACCTTCTTTTAGCCCCTGCATGGGTATAAAAGGACCATGCTCTCTTAGTTCAGTGTGCTACTTCAAACATTACCGAAGAGTGCTGTTTGAACTGTAGAACCACCTCATGAGGTTTAATAAACTTTGGGGGTGATTCTAACCCTGGCGGTCAGTGATAAAGCGGCGCCTAACCCGCCAACAGGCCGGCGGTCCAAAAAAAGGTATTCTGACCCTGGCGGGAACCGCCAACACAACCCGCCACTTTAACACTCCGACCGCCACGGCGGGACAAACAAACAGCGCGGCGGTCACCGCCAACATCCAGGCGGCAGACAATGTACCGCCCACACTATCACAACTCACCAATCCGCCACCTTTTCCGGGGCGGGAGCACCGCCGATAAAAACACGGCGGAAACAGACTACGAACGGGAAAACGCTCACCTCTACGCACTCCACGAGGAATCTGGCCAGCATGGAACCCGAATTGAACATCATACCTGCTCTCGTCTACCTGCTCATCTACCACGAGTACGAACGCCGACGCAGACGACAACGGTGAGTACTGCACCTACGACACAGGGGAGGGCGAAAGCTTACGGGCACACACATATGCGACCCCCACCCCCCCCACCACCCCCCATCAACTATCTACACACCAAAGCAGAGCAACAAGTCACAGTGACACCACCCAAATCCCCGGGATTAATGAAAAGACATTATCAAAGTGAGAAACCAAATTTATGTAATAAATTGCCACTGAGAAGTCATGGTCAAATAGCAATATAAATATGAAAAATCAACGTACACATTTAGTTCAAACGATAATCCGAGGCAATTAGTCCTGCACATGTAACAAAATGTCAAGTGTCCGTGGGCCAAAGTGTCTCAACACAAGGGCAAAGCCCACACAGGAGACCTGAGTCCGGTGGAGAGAACACTGCAGGGGCATCTAATGTATAAACTACAGGCACCTCAGGGGGAAGGGAAGGGGGGGGCACCACAGCCACATGTGTCCACGACGCCAGTTCCACGAAGGGGCCACCATGCCCACTGTGCCATCCTGGGGAGTGCAAAGCCACAGTCTCTCAAGTCTCTACAGTGGGTGGGTTGCCCACTGTGCCATCCTGGGGAGTGCAAAGCCACAGTCTCTCAAGTCTCTACAGTGGGTGGGTTGCCCACTGTTCAATCCTGGGGAGTGCAAAGCCACAGTCTCTCAAGTCTCTACAGTGGGTGGTTTGCCCACTGTGCCATCCTGGGGAGTGCAAAGCCACAGTCTCTCAAGTCTCTACAGTGGGTGGGTTTCCCACTGTGCCATCCTGGGGAGTGCAAAGCCACAGTCTCTCAAGTCTCTACAGTGGGTGGTTTGCCCACTGTGCCATCCTGGGGAGTGCAAAGCCACAGTCCATCAGGTGGATTATATAGACCACTGGTCATGGAGGAGGCATGGTGGGTACAGTGGACCATGACCAGTAGGACGACACCGAACCGGCACTGTCATTGGGTCAGCGGTGCTTGAGATGAAGGGCCCAGCGGAGCGGTGCTTGACAGGAAGGGCCCAGCGGAGCGGTGCTTGACAGGAAGGGCCCAGCGGAGCGGTGCTTGAGATGGAGGGCTCAGCGGAGCGGTGCTTGAGATGAAGGGCCCAGCGGAGCGGTGCTTGAGACGGCAGGGCCCTGTTCAGCGGTGCTCTTCAGCATGGCGGGGACCTGTTCAGCGGTGCTCTTCTGCACGGCGGGGCCCTGTTCAGCGGTGCTCTTCTGCACGGTGGGGCCCTGATCAGCGGTGCTCTTCTGCACGGCGGGGCCCTGTTCAGCGGTGCTCTTCTGCACGGCGGGGCCCTGTTCAGCGGTGCTCTTCTGCACGGCGGGGCCCTGTTCAGCGGTGCTCTTCAGCACGGCGGGCCCTGTTCAGCGGTGCTATTCTGCACGGCGGGGCCCTGTTCAGCGGTGCTCTTCTGCACGGCGGGGCCCTGTTCAGCGGTGCTTGAGACGGCGGGGCCCTGTTCAGCGGTGCTTGAGACGGCAGGCCCTGTTCAGCGGTTCTCTTCTGCACGGCGGGCCCTGTTCAGCGGTGCTCTTCTGCACGGCGGGGCCCTGTTCAGCGGTGCTCTTCTGCACGGCGGGGCCCTGTTCAGCGGTGCTCTTCTGCACGGCGGGGCCCTGTTCAGCGGTGCTCTTCAGCACGGCGGGGCCCTGTTCAGCGGTGCTCTTCTGCACGGCGGGGCCCTGTTCAGCGGTGCTCTTCTGCACGGCGGGGCCCTGTTCAGCAGTGCTCTTCTGCACGGCGGGGCCTTGTTCAGCGGTGCTCTTCTGCACGGCGGGGCCCTGTTCAGCGGTGCTCTTCTGCACGGCGGGGCCCTGTTCAGTGGTGCTCTTCAGCACGGCGGGGCCCTGTTCAGTGGTGCTCTTCTGCACGGCGGGGCCCTGTTCAGCGGTGCTCTTCTGCACGGCGGGGCCCTGTTCAGCGGTGCTTGAGACGGCGGGGCCCTGTTCAGCGGTGCTTGAGACGGCGGGCCCTGTTCAGCGGTGCTCTTCTGCACGGCGGGGCCCTGTTCAGCGGTGCTCTTCTGCACGGCGGGCCCTGTTCAGTGGTGCTCTTCTGCACGGCGGGGCCCTATTCAGCGTGCATGTCCAGAAATCCAAGGGAGCCAGACCTGGCCTGGACTCACTGCTCAGTCGCCCTCCGACCGTGCAGTTGCCGGACCCTTCGGGGACGGAATCCTGGGCCCTTGGGTGTCCCCCCTTACACCCGTGATGGGCCTTGTGGGGCCCTCCTGCTCCTCGCTCCTGCTGGCTGACTTCCCCGCCCTGCTGCCCTTTCGCTCCTTAGATGAGGCTCTCGGGCCCTTGCCTCCCCTGGATGTTGTGGCAGGTGAAGTGGCCGAACTTTGGTCCTTGGGGGCAGCCGTGTCAGTCTTCTCACGGCAGCCCTTGAGTTTCCGGGTCCTCTTGCCAGGGGGGGGGGGCTGGCTGTTCCCTTGCTGCTGACAGATGTGTCACTGCTGGCAAAGGGTGGACTCCAGTACCCAGGGACAACAGTGACACTAGAAGCTGGGCTGGTGGTGGCTGAGGTGCTCTTGGGACTCTTAGCAGATGGAGGGGGTGGGTCAGGGGAGGCAAAGAGGTTAAGATTTGAGAGGTAAACTTTTTTAGGACCAAGGTAAAGGGTGGGAGTCGTGGTGATGGGAGTGGAGGAAGAGGATGTGGTTGTAGGAGAGTCAGGTGTGCTGTCTTTGGGTGCAGGTGATTGTGACGTCGGCTGTCGTGAGGTGGATGGCTGTTGGGTGGGTGGCTGCCTGCGTTTGTGTGTCTTGGAAGAGTGGGTGACAGACACAGTGGGAGAGGACACAGGGGACATGTAAATGCCAGTGGGGGTGGTGACTGCACGTGTGCGGACTGTACTGGAGGGTGTGCTGGTGATGGAAGTACTGGCTGTTGGTGGTGTGCATGCAGGTGTGAGTGTAGACGTCACAGGGAGGGAGGAGGGAGACAAGGAGGAGGGGGACACAGAGGTGGTAGTGACTGTTGGCATGTCTGCATCTGTGTGTTGCTTGGGTGACTGTTTGTGTGTTTTGTGGTGCTTTTGTCTGTGTGAGCTGCCCTTGGGTGTTGAGGTGTGTGCAGGCTGGTCTGATGCTGTGGATGGGATAGGCTGAGGAACAGGAGACAGAGACAGGGTGGAGGCAGTCAGAAGAGGGAGACTGGAGACAGGGATAATGGCTGCCGTCAGTGCTGAGGCCAGAGCATTGAACGATCGTTGATGGGCAGCCTGACCCGAATGAATGCCCTCCAGGTATGCATTGCTACGATGCACCTCCCTCTCCACACCCTGGATGGCATTCAAAAGGGTAGACTGCCCAACAATGATGGTCTGTAGGAGGTCAATGACCTCCTCTCTGAGGGCAGCAGGGGTAACAGGGGCAGGGCCTGAGGTGCCTGGGGCGAAGGAGATGCCCGCCTTCTTGGGTGAGCGGGCACGGAGCGTAGGCTGAGGGGCTGCTGGGAGGGCGGAGCTGGTGCGCTGGGTGGCGGCTGTACCTGTAGAGGCGGGGGCAGGGATTTTGCCACCACCGCTAGGGAGCTCCCATCCGAGGACGTGTCGGTGTCGCTGGTATCACCAAGGGTCCCCGTTGTGAAGCTCCCCTCGCCCTCCGTATCACTGGTGCCCTCGGTGTCTGTGCCGTGGCCCACCGGGGCCTTGTGAGTGGCAGCTCCCTCCTGCTCCGGTGCCAAATCTCCTCCGCCTGATGATGCTAAATCACACATGGAAAAGTAGATAAAGAAAAAGGGTGGGGGGAGAAAAATAAACAGGTTGAGTGCATGCATTGTCAACACCGTTGGTGGAGAGGACAGACACAGGAGCCTCATGCACTAAGCCGCGCTATCGGGGTACACTACTCAGTACTTGTGACTAGGCCTACAGGTTTAGGGACAACAAATGCGCACATGGTTGAGGCTGGACCATGGATAGCTGTACTTGTCACCCTACAGAGGTGGGGGGCGGGGGCACAGGGCTATGGCTAAAGGAGGGGACTACACTACAGAAAGCGCCCTGGCCTAATGTCACCAACAGCCCCCCTCCCCAACCCAGGCACCTCCACTGCGCGTAAAAATAGCTGAATTAGCTGGTACTCACCCCCTTGTGTCTGCTGTGATGTCCTCAGGCGCCCATCAAAATCAGGGTAGGCCACCGCCAGGATCCGGGACATCAGGGGGGTCAGGGTACGACTGGCACCCCTCCTAGGTTGGGAGGCCATCCCCAGCAGTGACTCGGTGGTCTTCCTGGTTCCGCGGCGGATGTCCTCCCATCTCTTGCGGCAGTGGGTGCCCCGTCTGTTGTAGACCCCCAGGGTCCAAACTTCCTTGGCAATGGCACGCCAAATGTTGACTTTCTGATGGGCGCTGACCTATGTGACATGTACAGGGTGGGAAAGGAAATATCATCAATTATCTGCATTTTAGATGTGATTGCCCCCCCTCCCCAACTTTGCCATGTGGCACATGCTCTCATCTGTCGTGTGTTGCACTCCTCATTCGCTCCCCACCCCACCATCTTACATCCACCACACTCAACACAGGCATAGCCCACTCAACGTGCACCCTGTGTACTAACCTGTTGGTCTGGAGGACCATAGAGTAGCGCATACTGGGGGAGGACCCCATCAACAAGTTTCTCCAACTCTTCAGAAGTGAAGGCAGGGGCCCTTTCCCCAGTCGCAGCAGCCATTGTCTCTTCCAGACCGAGGTCACAGCAGCAGTTGCAGTATAGGTCCTCTCCTGTGGATGATCAGGTCTCGAGTGATTAATCAGATAGAAAATGGCGGTCACGCCCGCGGCGGTGCGTACCGCGGCGGTGCGTACCGCGACCGCCGGCGCACATCGTCATTGGCTCATGTAACCCATAGGCTTCAATGTTAACCAATGCGGCTACCGCCTACCGCCACGGTGTGCCACGCCAGCGCATTGACCTCACATCCCATTGTCCCACTTCACAGGTCAGGCAGCCGCCATTTCAAGGGCCCTCATGGCTTAATTTCCACTGCGTCACACAGGCCTAGGCCTTGCATTGCCACACATACACGCATTTCAAAACATAGATAACCGTGTGCTATGCAAGCTGTGGTGAATGTACCTGTGGGTTGCTTGACTCTGTACACCATGTTGTCCTTCCTAGACACCGTCCGCTGGGACTTGCGAGGAGAAGGAGGAATCCTCCCGTGTACCGACCGCTGGTGGACCTGTCGACAATGGAAGAACGCCATATCATACTACGTTACCGACTTGACAGAGCCACTATCCATGAACTGTGTGCCCAGCTGGAGCCAGCCCTGATGTCCCCCATCCGCCAACCCACAGGAGTTCCCCCTCTAGTGCAGGTTCTGTCAGTCCTCCATTTTTTGGCAAGTGGCTCATTCCAGACAACAGTGGCCATGTCATCTGGAATGTCTCAGCCTATGTTTTCAAAGATTTTGTCCAGAGTGTTGTCTGCCCTGATGAAACACATGCGGAGCTACATTGTTTTCCCTGAGGAGGAGGATTTGGCCACTGTGAAGGGTGATTTCTATGCCCTTGGACATATCCCCAACATCATTGGTGCCATTGATGGGACCCATGTGGCTTTAGTACCCCCAAAAGACGATGAGCAGGTGTACAGAAACAGGAAAAATTATCATTCTATGAATGTGCAGGTGGTCTGTTTGGCTGACCAGTACATCTCCCATGTAAATGCAAAGTTCCCTGGGTCAGTGCATGACGCGTATGTCATGCGAAATAGCAGCATCCCCTATGTGATGGAACAGCTACAGAGACAACGTGTGTGGCTAATTGGTGACTCTGGTTACCCGAACCTGTCCTGGCTACTGACCCCAGTAAGGAATCCCAGGACAAGGGCAGAGGAACGGTACAATGAGGCCCATGGCCGTACTAGGAGGATCATAGAAAGAACCTTCGGCCTCCTGAAGGCCAGGTTTAGGTGCCTGCATATGACAGGTGGATCCCTGATGTACTCACCAAAGAAGGTGTGCCAGATCATCGTGGCCTGCTGTATGCTGCACAATCTAGCATTGCGACACCAGGTGCCTTTCCTGCAGGAGGATGGTCCAGATGGTGGTGTTGTAGCAGCTGTGGTGCCTGTGGAGAGTGAAGAGGAGGAAGACGACGGGGACGACACAGACAACAGGGACACTGTTATACAACAATATTTTCAGTAGCACACAGATAAGAATCAGCCACGCCATTTAACATTAACTTTAAGCCTCCTGCATCTCTACTTTGTGAATTTCCCCACAGTTCTTTTTTACTGAATTATGATTTTCCCTTCCCGTTTCAGTGCTGTATGACCCACTGCGTGACTTCTGATTGGTTAGCCCATTGACTAAAGCTTATTGAGATCGGTATGTTGTCATCACAAATTGACTGAAGATTATTGAACAGTAATGTGTCATACATTTGTAAATAATACAGGCTGACTCCTGAATAATTTTAGTGCAATGAGTGATTTATTTTTTGGTGCTAGTTATAGGTAAATGATATTAATACGGTGATGGGTGGGGGTGGAGTAATGTCCATGGCAGAGTCCAGTTCTCAATCGCACAGGTGCATTGTCCATATGCCTGTGGAAGGATGGAGCAGGGGCAGTTCAAGGTTGGACAGGGTGACAATATGGGACAGTGGGATGACATCAGGGGGTATCTAATGCTGGCGGGGGTCTTGGCATCCTACTCTGTCTTCTTTTGTGATCTCAGGTTCCGCTTGCGGGGTGGTTGTTCTTCAGCAGGAGGTGGGGTTCTGGTGGCCTGTCATTGTGTGGGGGCCTCCTGTTCACTAGCGACGGCGGAGATGGTAGGCTGTTCCTGGTCCTGGCTAGTGACAGGGCCCCTTTGTGGTGCCACATGGTCCCACAATGTGTTTTCTATCCGGTTGAGAGCCTGGACTATGGTCCCCATAGCGGTACCGATGTTCCTGTGTTCATTGCTGAACCCCATGTAGCGTTCCTCCTGCTGTGCCTGGATCTCCGTGAACCTGGCCAGTACCGTCGCCATCGTCTCCTGTGAGTGGTGGTATGCTCCCATGATGGTGGTGAGGGCCTCTTGGAGAGTGGGTTCCCTGGGCCTGTCCTCCCCCCCCCGTTGCACAGCAGCCCTCCCAGTTGCCCTGTTTCCCCGGGCCTCTGTCCCCTGGACGGTGTGCCCACTACCACTGCCCCCAGGTCCCTGTTGTTGTTGGGGTGTTGGGTCAGCCTGGGTGCCCTGTAGTGGCGGACACACCGCTGATTGACGCGTCCTGGAGACAGAGGCATGGGCCCGCTGGGTGGGTGCTGTGCTGGTGTTTCCAGAGGGGGGTAGGTCTGCTGTGGCCTGTGTCTGTGTGTGGGGAACCGACTGTCCAGAGGTCCCCGATGGTCCGGGCTGGTCATCAGGTTCTAGGTCGACAGAGCTGCTGTCCTCACTGGGGGCCTGTTCTGGGGGTGGGATGGACAAAGCTGAACCCTCCGTAGTGGTGTGTTGGCGTTCGGGCCCTGCAGGGGTAAAAGAGTATGGTTATTGCTTTTGTGTGTACCATGGCGTGCATTTTGTGAGTGCCCTTATCCACCAGTGCTGGCATTCCCTTGTGGGAGGTGTTGTGAGGGTGGTTGGGGGGGGGTGGATGTGTATGTGCAGTGGTCATACATTGGTGATGGATGTCTATGGTTTGTGTTGGCAATCAGGGATTGGTGTTGGGTTGGGTGGGTTGTGCTGGTGGATGTGTGCTGGGGGGTTAAGATTGGGGGTGAGGGTGGGGGTGTGTGTTGGCATGCTGGGGGGGTGTGTGAAGTAGTTGAGATTCGACTTACCAGAGTCCATTCCTCCGGGTACTCCAGCGAGGCCGTCAGGATGCAGGATGTTTACTATCTCTTGCTCCCATGCTGTGAATTGGGGTGGAGTGGGTGGGGGTCCGCCGCCAGTCTTCTGCACAGCGATGTTGTGTCTTGACACCATCGAGCGCACCTTCCCCCATAGGTCGTTCCATCGCTTTCGGATGTCTTCCCGATTTCTGGGATGCTGTCCCACAGCGTTGACCCTGTCTACGATCCTTTGCCATAGCTCTGCCTTCCTGGCTATTGTGGTGTGTTGCACCTGTGTGCCGAATAGCTGGGGCTCTACCCTTATTATTTCCTCCACCATGACCCTGAGTTCTTGGTCCGAGAACCTGGGGTGTCTTTGGGGTGCCATGGGGTGGTGTGGATGAGGTGTGGGGTGGTGTTTGTGGTTATGTGCGTGGTGATGTGTGGTGATGTGTGCGTAGATGTGGTGTGGGTGATGTTGTTGGGTTCCTGTGTGTGTTGTGCTTTGCGTTCCCTGTGCTCTCTCTCAGTGTATTGCGCCTTCTCTCAGATATTTGTGGTCATAAGGGTTTGTGGGTGATGTGGGTGTGTGTTTTATAGTGTATTGAGTGTGTGGGAGTGGTGTGTGTATGTGTATCAGGTGTCTGTATTTCAATTTGTCCAATGTGGCTGTGTTTTGTATATGTGTGTGTATTTTGACCGCAGCGGTGTGTACCGCCAATAGTATACCGCGGTTGAAAGACCGCCGCGTGGATTCGTGGGTCAGAATGGCATGGGCGTGTTTGTGTTGCTGTGGCGGTGGAGGTTTGGTCATCTCCAGTTTATCGCTGACCGCTGATGAGGCGGCCTTCCGTGGATGTCGAGTTTTTGGCGGTTTGGCAGTTGTGGGTCAGAATGACCGTGGCGGTTTACCGCGGCCGCGGCGGTAGAATGGCGGTCTTCTGACCAGCGGTAAGGGCCATTTACCGCCGAGGTCAGAATGACCCCCTTTGTCTTTTATTTCAGTTTCTGAGCCAACTTCTTCCTATATGGTCTGAGGACTTTGTACAGAGAAGGGCGAACCCCTTGCACTAGTAGGCCTTGCTGAGGCTTACTTCAACACCTTGATTATTGAGTTATGACTCTACTTGTGTACCTAAAGTCTATTATAATGTCTATTAGTAACTCATCTTCAACCCTGCATGTTTTTCTCATTTAAGTTTACATTTCAGAATCACCATGTTGTCTCAGTCTCCTATACTGTTCTGAATGTTTCCATATAGGTTTCAACTTTATCAGGCAGTCACTATATCCTTAACGTTCTAAACTCTATGTGCATGTCTCAGATACTCTGTCATACTTTCTCAGGAGCAGCCTACAGTCCTCCATGATTTAAGAATCTCCCTATTTCCTTTCTCTGACTCCTTTCACACTAACATTCCTCCTGTTCTTTCCTTCACTTCTTATATAAAATTTGTTATAAATGTGTACATGCTTAGTACATTGAAAAATCTATGGGTATGCAGGAAGAAATAGCACTCTACTTTCTGTGGCCCTGCCCTGCTAGAGATCACAGGTCCACATTCATTACTTTTCAAGGTCAGCTAAGAAAAGGTCAAAATGAGTATCTTTGGGACCTAACTTAAAAGCCCTGAACTAGGCACTCCCAGTACATGGAAGAAGGGAAGATGTGTTTCAGCTTTTCTACTTTTCAGGCACTCTCCAATGCTATCATCTGAATACAAAAAGGCCTGATGGTATGGAGGAATATATTCCTAACAGATCTGCCTTAAGACTTAGGCCCTCATTACAACATTGGCAGTAAATGCCGCTTACTGCAGTGCAGAAGACCGACAACACAATGCAGCGGAATTCCGCTACAGCTATTATGACCCACAGCTCGGAATCCTCCAAAATTCAGACACCCACACAAGTCTGCCACACCAAAGGTCAGTGGTAAACCAGCGATAACAAAACCTCCACCGTCAAGCCAACAGGAATACGCCCACACTATCACGACCCACGAATCCACGCAGCGGTCTTTCAACTGCGGTATTCCATTGACGGTACACACTGCCGCGCTCAAAATACACACACATTTACAAAACACAAACACATTGGACAATTCAAAATACACACACCTGATGCACATACACACACCACTCCCACACACTCAATACAATATAAAATACACACCCACATCACCCACAAACCCTTATGACCAGATTTGCGACTGAAGGCCAGAGAGAGACACCACCATCAACAAACTAGCATCCACAGGTACTCAACACCATCACTCACACAACATCCACGCATCTCACACAACACACACAAACACATCCCCTCACACATCACAACACATACCACTCACACATCACCCACACCAAACAATGGCACCGCAAAGACACCCTAGGTTCTCTGAGGAGGAGCTCAGGGTCATGGTGGAGGAAATCATCTGGGTAGAGCCCCAACTTTTCGGATCACAGGTGCAGCACACCTCCATAGCTAGGAAGATAGAGCTATGGCGCAGAATCGTGGACAGGGTCAACGCAGTGGGACAGCATCCAAGAACTAGGGATGACATCAGGAAGAGGTGGAACGACCTACGGGGGAAGGTGCGTTCCGTGGTCTCAAGACACCACATTGCAGTTCAGAGGACTGGTGGCGGAACCCCACCCCCTCCCCCATAAATAACAACATGGGAGGAGCAGGTCTTGGCTATACTGCATCCTGAGGGCCTCGCTGGAGTAGCAGGAGGAATGGACTCTGGTAAGTCAACTCTTAATTACCATATCCCCTACCCTACCTGCATGCTATCACATACCCCACCCTCACCCCCATCACTCCAACTCCTCACAGATCTCCCATTATCACAAACCACGCATCCCAACACCAAGCCCTGCATGCAACAACAAAGCATGGACACCCATCACCAAAGCATGTCTACTAAAGATACCCACACAGACCACAAAACATTTATCACACAAGGTCCCACACAAGAATGTAAGCACAGGGGTACAGGTTCACCCACCCATTGCACACCATGGCACACATATATGCAATAATCATGCCTTTACACCCCTGCAGGACCCCTACCAAACGTCACCCGACAGGAGTTTCCAGACATGTCCACCCCCCCTACAGAAGAGGCCAAAAGTGATGACAGCAGTTCTGTCCAACTGGATTTAGATGACCAGCCCGGCCCATCTGGGACCTCGGGACAGTCGGTTCCCCTGACACAGTCACAGGCCACCACAGAGCCTCCCCCCTCAGGAAACACCAGCCCAGCACCCACCCAGTGGGCCCATCCCTCTGTCCCCAGGCCACATCAAGCAGCAGTGTGTCCACCACTACAGGGAACCCAAGCAAACCCACCAACCGAAGAACAGCAGGGACCTGGGGGCAGTGGCAGTGGGCACACGGTTCAGGGGACAGAGGCCCAGGAAAACCAGGGAACTGGGAGGTCTGCTGTGCGACAGGGGGAGGAAAGGCCCAGGGAACCCACTCTCCACAAGGCCCTCTCCAACATCATGGGAGCTTACCATCATTCCCATGAGACGATGGCAACGGTACTGGCCAAGTTTCAGGAGACCCACCAACTGCAGGACGAACAGTATTTGGGGTACAGGGAGGAACTCAAGTCCATCAAAACCACCCTGGGCACCATTGTAGGGGTGCCGAAGGACATTGTGAACCCCATGAGGGACACTGTGGCACAACAAGGGGCCCCTGACACTATCCTGGACGATGAACTGCCCAACACCTCCTCCAGTGCTAATGGACAGGAGGCACCGCCACAGGACCATGACACCAGCACCCCACCCCCCGCAGATGGAGAACCACCCCACAAGCAGTCCCTGAGATCCAGGACAAAGACAGAGAACAATGCCAAGACCACCGCCAAGAAATTAGACCACCCTGAATGTCATCCTTCTGTCCCACTTTGTCACCCTGTCCATCCTTAAACTGCCCTAGCTCCACTTCCTATGCCTCTTTGGACAATGCACCTGTGAGACAAATAACTGGACTCTGCCATAGACATTCTTCCACCATCACCCCTGACCATTTTACAACCCCCTCCACTATTTTACTCTTAAATTAACACCCTTGAATCACAAAACAATCTGAAGTCAGTCTGTTCTTTCACAAATGTGTATTTGCAATAACTGAGGAAAATATGTGCAACATACCTATGTCACACAGCTCTAGTCCATGAGGTAACTTAGCAGAGGTCACACAGTGGGAACAACATCTGTGAAATGGAAAGGCAACAATTCAGTGTCCATACACTGGGTGAAAGTGACAGACAGATGATAGGTCTAACAATTTTATCAGATGTAGGAGGCAGTGATGTCTTCTTAACTATGACTCACTGGAAGTATTGCTGGATCACGTTGTTTCTGTTGTCTATGTCCTCTTCTTCTGCCTCCTCTTCTTCACTGTCCACAGGCTCCACAGCTACCACAATACCCCCTTCTGGACCATCCTCCTGCAGAAAAAGCACCTGTTGTCGCAAAGCCAAGTTGTGCAGCATACAGCAGGCCACGATGATCTGGCACACCTTCTTTGGTGAGTAGTATAGGGAACCACCTGTCATATGGGGGCACCTGAAGCTGGCCTTCAGAAGGCAGAAGGTCCTATCTATCACTCTCCTAGTTTGTCCATGTGCCTCATTGCAACGTTCCTCTGCCCTTGTCCTGGGATTTCTCACTGGGGTCAGTAGCCATGACAGGTTGTGGTAACCAGAGTCACCTGCAAATGTCGATGGACAACTGTTAGACACACACTAACCCGCAGGGACAACCCCAGACCCAGACAACTATTCACAGGGAATAGGGTCCGTGTCCTCACCTATTAGCCACACACAGTGCCTCTGGAGCTGCCCCATCACATAAGGGATGCTGCTATTCCTCAGAATGTAAGCCTAATGCACTGAGCCAGGAAACTTGGCGTTCACATGGGAGATGTACTGGTCGGCAAACCACACAATCTGCACATTCATTGAATGATAGCTCTTCTGGTTTCCGTACACCTGTTCACTCCTGCAGGGGGACCAAGGCCACATGTGTCTCATCAATGGCACCTATGATGTTGGGGATATGTCCTAGGGCATAGAAGTCACCTTTCACTGTAGGCAAATCCTCCACCTGAGGGAACACGATATAGCAGCGCATGTGTTTCAGCAGGGCAGACAGCACTCTAAACAACAAGTTTGAGAACATAGGCTGGGACATCCTTGATGCTTTGGCCACTGTTGTTTGAAAAGACCCACTTGCCAGGAAATGGAGTACTGACAGGACCTGCACTAGAGGGGGTATCCCTGTGGGATGGTGGATAGCTGACATCAGGTCTGGCTCCAACTGGGCTCACAGTTCCTGGATTGTGGCATGATCAAGTCAGTAGGTGACTATTACATGTCTCTCTTCCATTGTCGACAGGTCCACCAGCGGTCTGTACACCGGAGGATGCCGCCATCTCCTCACCTGCCCCAGCGGACGTGCCCTATGGATGAGAACAGCGAGCACAGAGTCAGCCAACACTGAGGTAGCAAATCCATAGCACACATCTGTCAATACGCAATGTGTCTGTCTCTGTGTATATGCAAGGCCTATATATGTGTGACGCATTTAAAAATCAATGCCATGTGGCCCCCTGAAATGGTGGCTGGCTGACCTGAAATGTGAGACAAGGGGATATGAGGTAGCTGCGCTGGCGTTGTACACCGTCGCTGTAGTCGGTCGAAGATCGCAGTGCAATCTTGCATTGGTTAACATTGGGCCCTATGGGTTCCAATGACGATGTATGCCGGTGGTGACGGCACGCACTGCTGCGTACGTGACCGCCATTTTCTGTCTGTTCACTCACTTGATACCTGATCTTCGACAGGAGAGGACCTACACTGCAAGTGCTGCTGTGACCTCAGTCTGGAAGCGACGATGGCTCATGTGTCTGGGGAAAGGGCCCCTGCCTTCACATCGGAGGAGTTGGATAAACTAGTGGATGGGGTCCTCCCCCAGTACACGCTACTCTACGGTCCTCCAGACAAACAGGTGAGTACACTGTGAGCATGCTGAATGGGCAATGCCTGTTTGGACTTGTGTGGATGGAAGATACGGGGGGGATGAGGCCTGCATGATCGGACGGTGAGTGTATGTGCGTCAGTGCAAGGGTGGGACTATTGGACAATGACTGTGATGGTCTGGACGGTTAAATTATTTCTTTTTCCCCTGTACTATTCCTCTAGGTCAGCGTCCACGAGAAGAAGGATATTTGGCGTGCAATCACCAAGGACGTCTGGATCCTGGGGGTCCACCACAGACGGAGCACCCACTTCTGTAAAAGATGGGAGGACATTTGCTGCTGGAGCAAGAAGACGGCGGAGGCCCAGCTGCGTATGGCCTCCCAACGTGGGAATGGTGCCCATCGCACCATGACCCCCCTGATGTTCCGGATCCTGGCGGTGGCATATCTGGAGTTGGATGGGCACTTGGGGGCATCACAGCAGCCAAAAGGGGGTGAGTACACTCTCATTCAGTTGACTCTGCACGCATTAGAGGTGTCTGGGTGGGAGAGGTGGGCAGTTGGTTCCCCTAGGCTAGGGCATGCTTTGTAGGCAAGGACCCTTTGTGAGGTAGGCTAATTGGCACCCCAACCCCACCAGTGGTATGAGCCATCTACACCTAGTCAGGCTCCTGTGACTTCCATGTGTGCAGCAATCGGGCATAGGCCTTGTACCCCATGTTCCTGTGATTAATCAGGGAACTCTAAGTGCATGGCGTAGTGCAGAGGGCTGCTGTGTCTGTAGTGTCCACCAACGGTAGCAGTATTGTATGCACTGAACATGTCTTTCTTCTTTCTCCCCCCCTACTTTTTGTGGTCTCCCTGTTCTTGTGTCCATTAGCATCATCAGGCGGAGGAGCTTTGCCACTGGAGCAGGAGGGAGCTGCATCCCACATGACCCTCGAGGGAGAGACAATGGAGTCTGAAGTCACCAGTGGGACGGAGGTCGAGGGGAGGTCCACGGCGGGGACAGGAGCTGAGACTAGCGACACCGACTGTTCCTCTGATTGGAGCTCCCTCGTGGTGCCCACCGCATCTACAGGTACAGCCGCCATCCCCCCACCAGCACTGCCCTCCCAGCAGCCCCTCAACGTGTGTCCCATGGCCGCTCACCCAGGAGGTTGGGCATCTCCTTCACCCCCGGTACCTCAGGCCCTGCCGCAGTCGGCCCTGCTACCCTCAGTGAGGAGGCTATTGACCTCCTGAGATCCCTCACTGTTGGGCAGTCTACCATTCTGAATGCCATCCAGGGTGTTGAGAGGCAGTTGCAACAGACCAATGCATACCTGGAGGGCATTCATTCTGGCCAGGCAGCCCAACAGCGAGCATTTCAGGCTCTGGCCTCTGCACTGATTGCAGCCATTGTCCCTGTGTCCAGCCTCCCCCCTCCAACTTCCTCCACCCAGACCCAATCCCCAGTACCTCAGCCTATCCCAAGCACACCATCAGACCAGCATGCACACACTTCAACACGGGTGGCTCTGGCAAACATAAGCACCACACATCCCACAGGCACTCACACAAGCATCATACCCATGCAGACATGCCAACATCCACTGCCTCCACTGTGTCCCCCTCTTCCACGTCTCCCTCCTCCCTCCCTGTCACGTCTCCACTCACACATGCATGCACTACATCTTCAGCCACTACCTCCATCACCAGCACACCCATCACCACACACCGCTCACGTGCAGTCACCACCCCCACTACCATTCACACATCCCCTCTGTCCTCTCCCAGTGTGTCTGTCAGCCCTCCTCCCAAACTACACAAACGCAGTCACATACCCACCCAACAGCCATCCACCTCACGACAGCCTCCAGCCCATGCACCTTCACTGAAACTCCGCATACGAACACCTCCTACAACCACTACCTCGTCCTCCACTCCGAAAGCCCCTCCATCTACCCGTCACAGTGTGTCAAAAAAGCTTTTCCTCTCAAATTTTGACCTCTTCCCTACACCTCCTCCCCGTCCGTCCACTAGGGCCTGCCTTTCCAGGTCCCAACCCCGCACCTCAGCCACCACATCACCGGGCACAGTGGTGCAAGAAACATCCGGATTCTGGAGTGCGCCAAGCAAAAGGGCTGCCAGTGTCCCAAGGTGCGAGTCCAAGGACATTCCCCCACCTCCAAAACAGAAGAAGTTGCCCACAACCCGGAGGGAGAAGGCCAAAACACCTGCCACCAAGGGCCCAGGCAAGACAATAGTTGGGAGTGGTAAGACCGCTGCGCCACCATCCAAGGTGGGGAAGAGCCTGAAAAAATAGGCAAGTCAACGTTGCCGCCAACCTGCATGGCGGACAGACCGGCACCGCCACGTGTACCACCGCCAGAACCCAAGATACTGAGCCATTCACCAGCACTGCAGAGACTGTGCCCTTCAGCAGTACCGTGGTCATTGAGCCCACCACCAGCACCGCCGCTCATGACACCGCCACCAGCACTAAGGTCAGTGAGCCCCCCACCAGCACCGCCGCTCATGACACCGCCACCAGCACCGAGGTCAGTGAGCCCCCCCCACAGCACCTCTGCCCAATGACAGCCGCCAGCACCGCTGCTACTGAGCCCGCTGCAATACCACCAGCGGCCACGCCACATCCTGAGCCAGTGGCACCACCGCAGACATGGGTGCCATCCCCAGTGGTCATTCATACGAGGCTGGTGGACAGTTCCATGGGCCTGGGCAGCTTCCATGTTGCCCCACCGTCAGTGGAGTATCTCATCCACTACCTCAGTCCTTGGCAGGATGAAGCACTCTGGGCACCTTGCCCCCTCCAGAACCAGTGGAGAAACGCATCCACTACCTCGGTCCTTGGCAGGATGAAGCACTCTGGGCACAAAGCCCCCTCCAGAACCAGTGGAGAAAGGCATCCACTACCTCAACAGGATGAAGCACTCTGGGCACCATGCCCCCTCCAGAACTAATGGAGAAAGGCATCCACTACCTCAGTCCTTGGCAGGATGTAGCACTCTGGGCACAAAGCCCCCTCCAGAACCAGTGGAGAAAAGCTTCCACTACCTCAGTCCTTGGCAGGATGAAGCACTGTGGGCAGAAAGCCCCCTCCAGAGCCAGTGGAGAAAGGCATCCACTCCTTCAGTCCTTGGCAGGATGAAGCACTCTGGGCAAAAAGCCCCCTCCAGAACCAGTGGAGAAAAGCATCCACTACCTCAGTCCTTGGCAGGATAAAACACTCTGGGCACACAGCCCCCTCCAGAACCAATGGGGAAAGGCATCCACTATGTCAGTCCTTGGCTGGATGAAGCACTCTGGGCACAAAACCCTTCCAGAACCAGTGGAGAAAGGCATCCACTACCTCAGTCCTTGGCAGGATGAAGCACTCTGGGCACAAAGCACCCTCCAGAACCAGTGGAGAAAAGCATCCACTACCTCAGTCCTTGGCAGGATGAAGCACTCTGGGCACAAAGCCTCCTCCAGAACGAGTAGAGAAAGGCATCCACTACCTCAGTCCTTGGCAGGATGAAGCACTCTGGGCACAAAGCCCCCTCCAGAACCAGTGGCAGGATGAAGCACTCTGGGCACAAAGGCCCCTCCAGAACCAGTGGAGAAAGGCATCCACTACCTCAGTCCTTGGCAGGATGAAGCACTCTGGGCACAAAGCCCCCTTCAGAACCAGTGGAGAAAGGCATCCACTTGAGAGACTCTGGCTTTGCACTCCCCATGATAAAGCAGTGGGCAAACCACCCACTGATAAGACTTGTGAGAATGTGACTTTGTATTCCCCAGGATAAAGCAGTGGGCAAACCACGTACTGATAAGACTTGTAAGACTGTGGCTTTGCACTCCCCAGGATAAAGCAGTGGGCAACCCACCCACTGAAAAGACTTGTGAGAATGTGGCTTTGCACTCCCCAAGATACATCAATGGGCATGGAGCCCCCTCGTGGAGCTGGCGTCATGCATTCATCCGGCTGAGGTGCCCCCCTTCCCTTCCCCCTGAGGTGCTTGGTTTATTTCGATCTAATGCCCCTGCAGTGTTCTCTCTGTTTCCATCGGGTATCGAGTGTGGGCCTCGCCCATGCATTTTGGTCCCAGTGGTTCACGGACTATATTGGTACAATACCTGGACTTGAATTCTTGGTGTACATATTTGTTAAGAGTGTATATATGATTTTGGCAAATGGATTTTTCTTGAATACAATCGTTCAACTCATTTCCATTTGTCCTTGTGTTCTTCCAGGGGGGTTGTGGGGTGTAACTGTAATGTTGCTACAAGTATTTGTGTGTATGGTGTTGTGGGTGGGGGTGAGAGTGTTGCGTGTTGCGTGTTGCGTGTGTGTGTCACTCTCTTATCCCTCCGCCCTCCCCTGTGTTGTAGGTGCAGTACTCACCTTGGTCATCGCCGCCGTCGGTCGTGCTCCTGGTAGAGGAGCAGGAAGACAATCGCAGGCAGTATTTGGAGTTCAGGCTCCATGGTGTCCTGGTTCTTCGTGGGGTGTGGATAGGTGAGTGTTTTCCCTTCCAAGTTCTGTTCCCGCCGTGTTTTTGTTCACGTTGAATCTGCCCCGGAAAAGGTGGTGGATTGGCCTGTCATAATAGTGTGGGCGGTACATTGTCTTCCGCCTAACTGCTGGTGGTGACCGCCATGCTGTTTGTCTGTACTGCCGTGGCGGTCGGAGTGTTAAAGTGGCTGTCTATGTTGGCGGTTTCCGCCGTGGTCGTAATCTAATTTTTTTTCTGCCGGCCTGTTGGCGGTTTTACCGCCGCTTAACCACCAACCGCCAGGGTTGTAATGAAGGCCTTAGTCTCCTCTGGTCGATGAAGGAACTGCAATCACACATGGGGTTTAGTTGAATTTTTAGTCTTCCTGTGGTGGTACTAAAAATCTGTCACTCCAATATTTTTGGTAGGCTTCTAAAATAAGTTAATTCTCTATATATGGCTTAGGACTTGATTAAAAAAAGTCTTTGTGAACCAGACTTCAAGGCACATCCCTTGTGTCATGGTTGATGTCCCATGAAAAGAACAGTGCTATTGGAAGTTATATACCTTCAAAGAAACATACATCATCCTGTCTTTGCCTGAGATGTTTAGTATGAAATCAAGATCATCACTATGGCAGCAAAGAGGGTCCTGGGGAAGCATCATATATTTTGGTCTTGTTCAATCCATCTCAAACAACTGGTACTATGATTGTATTATTTTATCATTATGATTTGCTCATTTTCAGTTTATGTTACTGCCTTAGAAAATGTGGCTGATCCAAGTCTCTTTCTTTACAGGACATAGATCACGCCCTGTCAAAAGATGGGCTGAGTGAACCTTAGTGAACAACCACTGAGCCAGAGGTTATCTACTGCTAGATGGTGAATTTGGCACCCTGGAGTCTACACCTTTGACTTTAAACTTGTCCAGCATTGTGCTATTGTGGCTAGGTTTACATAATAGGAATATCATATATATGCATACTTTGTTCAAATATCTTTATTAAAATACTTGGTACACATCAACAAGAATGTATTGCATTCAAAATATGCAAAGCAAATAACATAAAGAACAATGGTGTTAATGTGAGAGTTGGCAACCTATATCATCTGCAGCGCAGTTCCCACTAAATAGTAAAGGCTTTCCCAAAAAGACACACTATAAAATAATACACATAGTTTGAATTTGAGGCCCATTAGTATCGTTCAGATCAAGGATTCAGAACAGTGGTATACATATAATCTTACATGTCACGAACACAATTTTCTTGGCTGATTCATTATGTTTTTTCTAATGACCTCTACTGTTTAGACATCTTAGCATGCCCTTAAGACTCATAACTGTTTACTAATTCCTTTTACATGCATGTAATATGACTTTGCTGTCAAGATAACATAGGATTTCCATAAAGGAAGGACTTGCAGACACAAACGCTTTCTTAAATATGCAATAAAAAATCTTTGCCCTGTGGTAAATTATGTCATTATCTGCTATGCATTATATCTCTGTGTAGTCTTTTGATGTTCACCACTTGCAAAGCAAACTTCATTGCCTGAATCGTTTTAATGGAACTCTACTTTGAGGCCATAGACTGTGATGTCTGTTCAGCAATGGAGCCCTTTTTGTTATTATTTTTATGAAGCTATGACTTGTAAGTTTCCGAAAAATATGTGCATGTGTTTCCGATTTATTAATGGCATATATAGGTTGGAATGGTACAGAAGCTTTCTTGGATGAATTCCTTGTTCATTTGAATGAATGTGGGTGCCATGTTAATGATACGCTCACCATGGCGCACATTAGGATCAATAGCATCATAATTTCTGATGCTATTGTGGTACTTTGCAGGATTAGTTCCACAAATGTCCCTAATCCTGCAAAGTCATAGAGGCCCATAATAAACAGTGGTGTGCCTCAATTTAACACCTGCACTGAGCAGGAGTTAGAAATGATGTGACAATTGGTGCAGTGGAATCTCATAGATCCCACTGCACCCGTTTCTGGGCCTCCTAACGGAAGAACGCCCCCCACCCCCTTGCATACATTATGCCTGGTGCAGCACTTTTTAAATTTGGTGCAGTGTTTTTGCCAATCTAACACCACATTAGAGTCAATAAAATGAAGTTAATGTGGCACTAGGTGGCTCTAGGCCCTTCTTAAATTTGGGCTTTAATATTATCTTTATGGATGGAACTACAGCAAAACCCACATGGGTGGTACACAATGACTAAGCAATGAAAAGATCAACAAGCCTTCAAATCTCTGAACAATGCAATGTTTTCTGTTCCCACTCCTCTCAGGGATAAACCTTTTTTTACCCTTTCCATGAGAACTTTTTTCACAGAGTCTTAGTACATGATGAAGAAAGTATGTTTTGGAATTTCAAAAACATCCTGGAATGTATGTATGGAAGCTGCTTCAAAGTTAATAATTAGAAATAGACATGACCTACAATTTTCTGAAATCCACACAATATAATATACACAACTGCTTTGGATTAAAAAGAAAGGACTTGTCAAATGTAAATATATTCAGGCATAGCAGGAAAAAGCATACTCTCAATAAAAAAATCTTCTTTGGGTGCATTGTGAAGGGACTTAGAAAGCTGAAAATCCTAAAATGTTTTTAACTTATACAACAGTAAAAACACAAGTGTTGCATGCTTAGAAAAGGTAAATAAATAAGATGATAAATCATTTGTACTCCATGTGCACACATCAAAATTGATTTTAGACAAGTCACACTTGATACTGAAACAGGTACAAGTTCTCAGCCTTACGTATATGTACATGTGATTAAGAAGGGAGCTCTTTATGATTCTGTGCCAAGTTATTCAGAGAAGAGCCTGTCAGGATTTGTTTGTGCAAACCTACAACCTTCAAATCATGATATACATTTGTTTCGATAATCATTTAGGTTATGTATGTTTTGCTGCCTATGATGCTAATGATATGCTTCTATAGTTGCTACATTCCTTTGAGGGATTAACAATTATTGGCTATCTATCTATCTATCTATCTATCTATCTATCTATCTATCTATCTATCTATCTATCTATCTACCTATCTGTAGGAAAGTAAATTTTTGGCATGCTTACCCCCACTTTTTGCCTGCCAGCAGTATGCTTTGACTGTTTTCACTGGGATCCTGCTAATCAGGATCCCAGTGATAGTGCTTGCTCCCTCCAAATTTGGTTACCTAGGATTTTGCACACCCCACAATTGGCATACTGGTGCCCCCTTATAAGTCTCTAGTACATGGTACTTAGGCACCCAGGGCATTGAGGCACCAGGGGTTCCCTATGGTCTTCAACATGTATTATGCCACCCATGGTAGCTAATGCAAAATGTGTCAAAAGGCCTGCCATTGCAGCCTGCGTGAAAAGGTGAACCCACCTTTCACAACATGTCACTGCACCAGGTCACTGAAGGTCACCACTATAGTAGGCCCTCCTGGCCGAGAAGGCAGGGTGCAGGTCCCTGTGTATGAGAGCACACCCGGATGAGCAGATGTGCCCCTACGAACTCCAGCTCCATTACACTGGACTTCGTAAATGCGGGAAAGCCATTTTACCCGTGTACTGGACATAGATCACTATCTGTGCCCATATACAAAATGGTAACTCTGAACCTAGGCATGTTTGGTATCAAACATGTCTGAATCATACCCCAATACTATTGCCAATATTGGTTTTGTGATTCCAGGCACTTTGGAAGCTCCTTAGAGGACCCTTACTTAGTATTGCTCCTACCAGTCTTCTGGGGTTTTCCAGGCAGCCTGTGCTGCTGCCACCCTTCAGGCAGCTATCTGCCTTCCTGCTGCTTGACCAGCTGAGTCAGAGGAAGGCAGAACAAAGGATTTCCTGCGGGGGAGGGAGGTAATACCCTTTCCCTTTGAAATAGGTGTTATACGTCTTGAGAGGGGTAGGCTCCACAAGCCACTGGTTTGCTTTGAAGGGCACATTTGGTGTCTTCCATGCATAAACCAGTTTATACCAACCCAGGGTCAGACAGTCCCTGCTCTGTCCCAAAACTGGTCTAAGAAAAGGGGAGTGACTACTCCCATGTCCATCACCAACCCAGGGTTAGTGCCCAGAGCTCCTTCAGGTAGCCGCTTGATACTGCCATCTTGAAACTAAGATGTGCAGAGGCCGCTGGGAGCATCTGAGTTGCCAGGTCAGGTAGGTGAAATAACAGCCACTTCCTGATAGGTGGTCCCTTCCTGGGCTATTAAGGATCTCTCTCTTGGATCGGTCCTCAGATTCGACATGGAAGATTCCAACAGGACTCCTCTGCATCACTTACTTCATCTTCTGGCTACTGGGACTGCAACTGGACCCACCAGGAACTGACAATCGGCAACTTCATCAATGACTCCACTCTGCAGCATTGTTTCTCAAGCTCCTTTCAGCAACTGCAACATTTCCTTGGCTGTGTATTCTCTGAGGGTGGTGTGTCTTTAGCCTGCACAAGAATTAAGAAGAAGGAATCTCCATTGGAGTGAAGGAGTCACTCTCCTGCATCTGCAGGCACCAACTGCATTGCTGACTGGCAGACTGGATCTGCTCTCCTCTGGAAATGCATGGATCCTGCATCACAGGTGGTGGTCCGGAGTGGTCCACTTGGTCCTCTCTACCAGCTGTCCAACTTGGGAGATGGTAAGCCCTTAGCATGTACTTGCAGGACAGTACACCTGTGTACTGCAACTCTTGCAGCCACCAAAGCTTGATTGCTCCTGCTCCAAGGAATCTTCAGGATCGATGTAGCCCCAGCCCCCTCCACTCCTTAGTGCCAAGCACAATCTCCTCTCTTCTGCTCCAGCGAAGTGGGACTCCTCTTCAGGTGGGCTGCATGGGCCTCACTGTGACTGCTGTGCCTGCTGCCAGTAGGTTGCATATGGGGCTGCCTCTTCTTCTTATAATTCTCCTGACTGCTGAGGGTCACTGCAGGCTGCCCTTTTTGGGTTGAGTCCCCTGGGCCTTGCTGATCTTCTTCAGCTTTGCAACTCATTTCCTCCTTCTTTTGCATTTGCCAAGGCTTTGTTGGTAGTTGTCCAGTACCAGTGACCAACTGCAACCCGACAGCCAACATGGTACATCTGCATCACTTCAAGAACTCCTCTCAATCTCCTGTGCTGCACAGCTGGTCTTCTTCCTCCCCTGCCGACCCGGACCTGCAGGCACAGAAGGGTGGGTAGTGGCTCCTGTCACAACTGGACACTCCATCATAAACTGGACTTGGCACCCTTCCATTGCAGATCCTCACATGCCAGATCCCACCTTTAGTTTCTTCCAGTCTTGTTTGTGTCTTTCACAATCCTTTTCCAAAGTCCTCCTGTTGGGTTTGGGGAAAACCAAGTACTTACCTCTGCTCTCCTGGTTGCTGGTGGTCACTCTGGTACTCACCTCTTGGGGTTCCTAGTTCCTCCAGATCCCGTTATAATGATTCTGCATCCTTGGGTGGGGACTGTATCTCATATTCCACTTACTTAGTCAATGGTTTGGCGCTCCCCTAGGGCCTACACTATTTTATATTGCTTTTGCCAATTCTTATTGCTTTTTATGTTCTTTACTGATTACTAGTGTGTATATAATAGTGTGTTTACGTACATCCAGTTGAGGGGACTGCCTAGCAGTGTTCTAGTATTTGTGTTACCCTAATAATACTCCTTTATTTTTGTAAAACTTTGCGTTTTTTTTATTTTGTATTTGTGATAGTGCTTTGTGACCAGAGTGGTATTGCATAAACTTTGCATGTCTCCTGGATAAGTCATGGCTGCTCATCCACAGCTACCTCAAGAGAGTCCTGGCTTCCTGGACACTGCCTACACTTCACTAATAGGAGATATCTGGACCTGGTATAAGGTGATAACACTATAGGTGCTCACCACACACCAGGTCTATCTATCTATCTATCTATCTTTTTATTTTAAGTGCTGCCCATTGTATATGCATATATTTCCTACATTGCATTTATATGCACAACTTTAAAATGCAACAGTGTATAGTAATAATGGTCACAACCAATTGGTCTCACCTCTCAAAGATGAGTGGTGAGCCATTAGTATTGCCAAAGCTTGTTTCCTTCGGTGCAATCCAATGCATTTTTGGGGAAATAAGTACAAATATATCATTTGTTATTGCTAATGCTGCTTGGCATTGAGAGAAAAAGAGAGATTTGTCTAAATATGTATCCTAGTGTCACCCCTTTTGAAGACATGCAAATACCCCCCTTGGTTCCCAGATTCCGTGTGATCAATAGGAATGTGTAATAATTCACAAACAGAGATATCAAAAAACTGGTATTAACCGCTTCTGTGCCTTGGACGAGGTGACCTCGTCCAAGGCTACAGTTCCCCTGTGCCTTGGACGAGGTCACCTCGTCCAAGGGACAGGGGAACTTGGGGGAGCGCTAGCGCGCCCCCCGTGCACCCCCTCCCCCCCAAGGCGGGGATGGAAGGGGAAGACCTTTCCCTTCCACCCCCGACCCCCCTCCCGTGACGTCAGCGCGCGCTGATTTGTCACAGGGGCCTGTATTTCCTTCCCTTTGAAGTCTCTCCCAGGGTTTCAAAAGCCCAATCCAACTTTTGAAACCCCACTAGACACCAGGGATTTTTTTATTTATTTTACAAAGTGACAAATTTATTTTAGGCCCTTTGGGGGCAGAAACCTCTAGGCGCCAGGGCAAATTATTTTTTTTGTGTTTTTTTTTTGTGTTTGTTTGTTTTTTTAGAGATGGGGAGTGACCCATCAGGCAAGGGTCGCTCCCCTGTGGGGCAAATTGTATTTAGACCATTTTTGCCCCCCTTTGGGGCAGATTGGTCGATTTTAGGTCAATCTGCCCCCAAGGGGGCAGAAACCACTAGGCACTGGGGATTTGTTTTTTGGCGCCAATGTCACGCAGGGGGAGTGACCCCGTAGGCAAGGGTCGCTCCCGGAGGGGGGGGAGGGTTGGGGGGAGGTACATTTATTTTAGGCCATTTCTGCCCCCAGGGGGGGCAGAAACCTCTAGGCGCCAGGGCAACTTTTTACAGGCCAAAATCTACAGGTAGGCACTTTGCATAAAACACCTCTGTTTTCTTTCAAAAATTTGGATGTGTCCACGTTGCGCTTTGGGGCGTTTCCTGTCGCGGGGGCTAGGCCTACCCACACAAGTGAGGTATCATGTTTATCAGGAGACATGCGGGAACGCTGGGTGGAAGGAAATTTGTGGCTCCTCTCAGATTCCAGAACTTTCTGCCACAGAAATGTGAGGAACATGTGTTTTTTTATCCAAATTTTGAGGTTTGCAAAGGATTCTGGTAACAGAAACTGGTCCGAGCCCCACAAGTCACCCCATCTTGGATTCCCCTAGGTCTCTAGTTTTCAGAAATGCACAGGTTTGGTAGATTTCCCTAGTTGCCGGCTGGGCTAGAGGCCAAAATCTATAGGTAGGCACTTTGCAAAAAACACCTCTGTTTTCTTTAAAAAATGTGGATGTGTCCACGTTGCGCTTTGGGGCATTTCCTGACGCGGGCGCTATGCCTACCCACACAAGTGAGGTATCATTTGTATCGGGAGACTTGGGGGAATGCTGGGTGGAAGGAAATTCGTGGCTCCTCTCAGATTCCAGAACTTTCTGCCACAGAAATGTGGGGAACATGTGTTTTTTTAGCCAAAATTTGAGGTTTGCAAAGGATTCTGGGTAACAGAACCTGGTCCGAGCCCCACAAGTCACCCCAACTTAGATTCCCCTAGGTCTCTAGTTTTCAGAAATGCACAGGTTTGGTAGGTTTCCCTAGGTGCCGGCTGAGCTAGAGGCCAAAATCTAAAGGTAGGCACTTTGCAAAAAACACCTCTGTTTTCTTTCACAAATTTTGATGTGTCCACGTTGTGCTTTGGGGCGTTTCCTGTAGCAGGCGCTAGGCCTACCCACACAAGTGAGGTATCATTTTTATCGGGAGACCTGGGCGAACGCTGGGTGGAAGGAAATTTGTGGCTCCTCTCAGATTCCAGAACTTTCTGCCACAGAAATATGAGGAACATGTTTTTTTTAGCCAAATTTTGAGGTTTGCAAAGGGTTCTGGGTAACAGAACCTGGTCCGAGCCCCACAAGTCACCCCAACTTGGATTCCCCTAGGTCTCTAGTTTTCAGAAATGCACAGGTTTGGTAAGTTTCCCTAGGTGCCGGCTGAGTTAGAGGCCAAAATCTACAGGTAGGCACTTTGCAAAAAACACCTCTGTTTTCTTTAAAAAATTTGGATGTGTCCACGTTGCACTTTGGGGCGTTTCCTGTCGCGGGCGCTAGGCCTACCCACACAAGTGAGGTATCATTTTTATCGGGAGACTTGGGCGAAATCTGGGTGGAAGGAAATTTGTGGCTCCTCTCAGATTCCAGAACTTTCTGCCACAGAAATGTGAGCACCATGTGTTTTTTTAGCCACATTTTGAGGTTTGCAAAGGATTCTGGGTAACAGAACCTGATCCGAGCCCCACAAGTCACCCTATCTTGGATTCCCCTAGGTCTCTAGTTTTCAGAAATGCACAGGTTTGGTAGGTTTCCCTAGGTGCCGGCTGAGCTAGAGGCCAAAATCTACAGGTAGGCACTTTGCAAAATAACCTCTGTTTTCTTTCAAAAATTTGGATGTGTCCACGTTGCGCTTTGGGGCATTTCCTGTTGCGGGTTCTAGGCCTACCCACACAAGTGAGGTATCATATTTATCGGGAGACTTAGGGGAACGCTGGGTGGAAGAAAATGTGTGGCTCCTCTCAGATTCCAGAACTTTCTGCCACAGAAATGTGAGGAACATGTGTTTTTTTAACCAAATTTTGAGGTTTGCAAAGGATTCTGGGTAACAGAACCTCGTCCGACCCCCACAAGTCACCCCATCTTGGATTCCCCTAGGTCTCTAGTTTTCAGAAATGCACAGGTTTGGTAGGTTTCCCTAGGTGCCGGCTGAGCTAGAGGCCAAAATCTACAGTTAGGCACTTTGCAAAAAACACCTCTGTTTTCTTCCAAAAATTTGGATGTGTCCACGTTGCGCTTTGGGGAGTTTCCTGTCGCGGGCGCTAGGCCTACCCACACAAGTGAGGTATCATTTTTATTGGGAGACTTGGGGGAACGCTGGGTGGAAGGAAATTTGTGGCTCCTCTCAGATTCCAGAACTTTCTGCCACAGAAATGTGAGGAACATGTGTTTTTTTAGCCAAAATTTGAGGTTTGCAAAGGATTTTGGGTAACAGAACCTGGTCCGAGCCCCACAAGTCACGCCAAATTGGATTCCCCTAGGTCTCTAGTTTTCAGAAATGCACAGGTTTGGTAGGTTTCCCTAGGTGCCGGCTGAGCTAGAGGCCAAAATCTAAAGGTAGGCACTTTGCAAAAAACACCTCTGTTTTCTTTCAAAAATTTGGATGTGTCCACGTTGTGCTTTGGGGCGTTTCCTGTCGCAGGCGCTAGGCCTACCCACACAAGTGAGGTATCATTTTTATCGGGAGACTTGGGCGAACGCTGGGTGGAACGAACATTTGTGGCTCCTCTCAGATTCCAGAACTTTCTGCCACAGAAATGTGAGGAACATGTTTTTTTTAGCCAAATTTTGAGGTTTGCAAAGGATTCTGGGTAACAGAACCTGGTCCGAGACCCACAAGTCACCCCAACTTGGATTCCCCTAGGTCTCTAGTTTTCAGAAATGCACAGGTTTGGTTGGTTTCCCTAGGTGCCGGCTGAGTTAGAGGCCAAAATCTACAGGTAGGCACTTTGCAAAAAACACCTCTGTTTTCTTTCAAAAATTTGGATGTGTCCACGTTGCGCTTTGGGGCGTTTCCTGTCGTGGGCGCTAGGCCTACCCACACAAGTGAGGTATCATTTTTATCGGGAGACTTGGGCGAAATCTGGGTGGAAGGAAATTTGTGGCTCCTCTCAGATTCCAGAACTTTCTGCCACAGAAATGTGAGCACCATGTGTTTTTTTAGCCAAATTTTGAGGTTTGCAAAGGATTCTGGGTAACGGAACCTGGTCCGAATCCCACAAGTCACCCTATGTTGGATTCCCCTAGGTCTCTAGTTTTCAGAAATGCACAGGTTTGGTAGGTTTCCCTAGGTGCCGGCTGAGCTAGAGGCCAAAATCTACAGGTAGGCACTTTGCAAAATAACCTCTGTTTTCTTTCAAAAATTTGGATGTGTCCACGTTGCGCTTTGGGGCGTTTCCTGTTGCGGGCTCTAGGCCTATCCACACAAGTGAGGTATCATATTTATCGGGAGACTTAGGGGAACGCTGGGTGGAAGAAAATTTGTGGCTCCTCTCAGATTCCAGAACTTTCTGCCACAGAAATGTGAGGAACATGTGTTTTTTTAGCCAAATTTTGAGGTTTGCAAAGGATTCTGGGTAACAGAACCTGGTCCGAGCCCCACAAGTCACCCCATCTTGGATTCCCCCAGGTGTCTAGTTTTCAGAAATGCACAGGTTTGGTAGGTTTCCCTAGGTGCCGGCTGAGCTAGAGGCCAAAATCTACAGTTAGGCACTTTGCAAAAAACACCTCTGTTTTCTTTCAAAAATGTGGGTGTGTCCACGTTGCGCTTTGGGGAGTTTCCTGTCGCGGGCGCTAGGCCTACCCACACAAGTGAGGTATCATTTTTATCAGGAGACTTGGGGGAACGCTGGGTGGAAGGAAATTTGTGGCTCCTCTCAGATTCAAGAACTTTCTGCCACAGAAATGTGAGGAACATGTGTTTTTTTAGCCAAAATTTGAGGTTTGCAAAGGATTCTGGGTAACAGAACCTGGTCCGAGCCCCACAAGTCTCCCCAACTTGGATTCCCCTAGGTCTCTAGTTTTCAGAAATGCACAGGTTTGGTAGGTTTCCCTAGGTGCTGGCTGAGCTAGAGGCCAAAATCTACAGGTAGGCACTTTGCAAAATAACCTCTGTTTTCTTTCAAAAATTTGGATGTGTCCACGTTGCGCTTTGGGGCGTTTCTTGTTGCGGGCTCTAGGCCTACCCACACAAGTGAGGTATCATTTTTATCGGGAGACTTAGGGGAACGCTGGGTGGAAGAACATTTGTGGCTCCTCTCAGATTCCAGAACTTTCAGCCACAGAAATGTGAGGAACATGTGCTTTTTTAGCCAAATTTTGAGGTTTGCAAAGGATTCTGGGTAACAGAACCTGGTCCGAGCCCCACAAGTCACACCAAATTGGATTCTCCCAGGTCTCTAGTTTTCAGAAATGCACAGGTTTGGTAGGTTTCCCTAGGTGCCGGCTGAGCTAGAGGCCAAAATCTAAAGGTAGGCACTTTGCAAAAAACACCTCTGTTTTCTTTCAAAAATTTGGATGTGTCCACGTTGTGCTTTGGGGCGTTTCCTGTCGCAGGCGCTAGGCCTACCCACACAAGTGAGGTATCATTTTTATCGGGAGACTTGGGCGAACGCTGGGTGGAACGAACATTTGTGGCTCCTCTCAGATTCCAGAACTTTCTGCCACAGAAATGTGAGGAACATGTTTTTTTTAGCCAAATTTTGAGGTTTGCAAAGGATTCTGGGTAACAGAACCTGGTCCGAGCCCCACAAGTCACCCCAACTTGGATTCCCCTAGGTCTCTAGTTTTCAGAAATGCACAGGTTTGGTAGGTTTCCCTAGGTGCCGGCTGAGCTAGAGGCCAAAATCTACAGGTAGGCACTTTGCAAAAAACACCTCTGTTTTCATTCAAAAATTTGGATGTGTCCACGTTGCGCTTTGGGGCGTTTCCTGTCGTGGGCGCTAGGCCTACCCACACAAGTGAGGTATCATTTTTATCGGGAGACTTGGGCGAAATCTGGGTGGAAGGAAATTTGTGGCTCCTCTCAGATTCCAGAACTTTCTGCCACAGAAATGTGAGCACCATGTGTTTTTTTAGCCAAATTTTGAGGTTTGCAAAGGATTCTGGGTAACGGAACCTGGTCCGAATCCCACAAGTCACCCTATGTTGGATTCCCCTAGGTCTCTAGTTTTCAGAAATGCGCAGGTTTGGTAGGTTTCCCTAGGTGCCGGCTGAGCTAGAGGCCAAAATCTACAGGTAGGCACTTTGCAAAATAACCTCTGTTTTCTTTCAAAAATGTGGATGTGTCCACGTTGCGCTTTGGGGCGTTTCCTGTTGCGGGCTCTAGGCCTAACCACACAAGTGAGGTATCATATTTATCGGGAGACTTAGGGGAACGCTGGGTGGAAGGAAATTTGTGGCTCCTCTCAGATTCCAGAACTTTCTGCCACAGAAATGTGAGGAACATGTGTTTTTTTAGCCAAATTTTGAGGTTTGCAAAGGATTCTGGGTAACAGAACCTGGTCCGAGCCCCGCAAGTCACCCAATCTTGGATTCCCCCAGGTCTCTAGTTTTCAGAAATGCACAGGTTTGGTAGGTTTCCCTAGGTGCCGGCTGAGCTAGAGGCCAAAATCTACAGTTAGGCACTTTGCAAAAAACACCTCTGTTTTCTTTCAAAAATTTGGATGTGTCCACGTTGCGCTTTGGGCCGTTTCCTGACGCGGGCGATAGGCCTACCCACACAAGTGAGGTATCATTTTTATCGGGAGACTTGGGGGAACGCTGGGTGGAAGGATATTTGTGGCTCCTCTCAGATTCCAGAACTTTCTGCCACAGAAATGTGAGGAACATGTGTTTTTTTAGCCAAATTTTGAGGTTTGCCAAGGATTCTGGGTAACAGAACCTGGTCCGAGCCCCACAAGTCACCCAATCTTGGATTCCCCTATGTCTCTAGTTTTCAGAAATGCACAGGTTTGGTAGGTTTCCCTAGGTGCCGGCTGAGCTAGAGGCCAAAATCTACAGGTAGGCACTTTGCAAAAAAACACCTCTGTTTTCTTTCAGAAATTTGGATGTGTCCACATTGCGCTCTGGAGCGTTTCCTGTCGCGGGCGCTAGGCATACCCACACAAGTGAGGTATCATTTTTATCGGGAGACTTGGGGGAACGCTGGGTAGAAGGAAATTTGTGGCTCCTCTCAGATTCCAGAACTTTCTGCAACAGAAATATGAGGAACATGTGTTTTTTTAGCCAAATTTTGAGGTTTGCAAAGGATTCTGGGTAACAGAACCTGGTCCGAGCCCCGCAAGTCACCCAATCTTGGATTCCCCTGCGTCTCTAGTTTTCAGAAATGCACAGGTTTGGTAGGTTTCCGTAGGTGCCGGCTGAGCTAGAGGCCAAAATCTACAGGTAGGCACTTTGCAAAAAAACACCTCTGTTTTCTTTCAGAAATTTGGATGTGTCCACGTTGCGCTTTGGGGCGTTTCCTGTCGCGGGCGCTAGGCCTACCAACACAAGTGAGGTATCATTTTTATCGGGAGACTTGGGGGAACGCTGGGTGGAAGGAAATTTGTGGCTCCTCTCAGATTCCAGAACTTTCTCCCACAGAAATATGAGGAACATGTGTTTTTTTAGCCAAATTTTGAGGTTTGCAAAGGATTCTGGGTAACAGAACCTGGTCCGAGCTCCACAAGTCACCCTATCTTGGATTCCCCTAGGTCTCTAATTTTCAGAAATGCACAGGTTTGGTAGGTTTCCCTAGGTGCCGGCTGAGCTAGAGGCCAAAATCTACAGGTAGGCACTTTGCAAAATAACCTCTGTTTTCTTTAAAAAATTTGGATGTGTCCACGTTGCGCTTTGGGGAGTTTCCTGTCGCGGGTGCTAGGCCTACCCACACAAGTGAGGTATCATTTTTATTGGGAGACTTGGGGGAACGCTGGGTGGAAGGAAATTTGTGGCTCCTCTCAGATTCCTGAACTTTCTGCCACAGAAATGTGAGGAACATGTGTTTTTTTAGCCACATTTTGAGGTTTGCAAAGTATTCTGGGTAACAGAACCTGGTCCGAGCCCCGCAAGTCACCCAATCTTGGATTCCCCTGCGTCTCTAGTTTTCAGAAATGCACAGGTTTGGTAGGTTTCCCTAGGTTACGGCTGAGCTAGAGGCCAAAATCTACAGGTAGGCACTTTGCAAAAAAACACCTCTGTTTTCTTTCAGAAATTTGGATGTGTCCACGTTGCGCTTTGGGGCTTTTCCTGTCGCGGGCGCTAGGCCTACCCACACAAGTGAGGTATCATTTTTATCGGGAGACTTGGGGGAACGCTGGGTGGAAGGAAATTTGTGGCTCCTCTCAGATTCCAGAACTTTCTGCCACAGAAATATGAGGAACATGTGTTTTTTTAGCCAAATTTTGAGGTTTGCAAAGGATTCTGGGTAATAGAACCTGGTCTGATCCCCACAAGTCACTGCATCTTGGATTCCCCTAGGTCTCTAGTTTTCGGAAATGCACAGGTTTGGTAGGTTACCCTAGGTGCCGGCTGAGCTAGAAGCCAAAATCTACAGTTAGGCACTTTGCAAAAAACACCTCTGTTTTCTTTAAAAAATTTGGATGTGTCAACGTTGCGCTTTGGGGCGTTTCCTGTCGCGGACGCTAGGCCTACCCACACAAGTGAGGTATCATTTTTATCGGGAGACTTGGGAGAACGCTGGGTGGAAGGAAATTTGTGGCTCCTCTCAGATTCCAGAACTTTCTGCCACAGAAATATGAGGAACATGTTTTTTTTAGCCAAATTTTGAGGTTTGCAAAGGATTCTGGGTAACAGAACCTGGTCTGATCCCCACAAGTCACCCAATCTTGGATTCCCCTAGGTCTCTAGTTTTCAGAAATGCACAGGTTTGGTAGGTTACCCTAGGTGCCGGCTGAGCTAGAGGCCAAAATCTACAGTTAGGCACTTTGCAAAAAACACCTCTGTTTTCTTTAAAAAATTTGGATGTGTCCACGTTGCGCTTTGGGGCATTTCCTGTCGCTGGCGCTAGGCCTACCCACACAAGTGAGGTTTCATATATATCAGGAGACTTGGGGGAACGCTGGGTGGAAGGAAATTTGTGGCTCCTCTCAGATTCCAGAACTTTCTGCCACAGAAATGTGAGGAACATGTGTTTTTTTAGCCAAATTTTGAGGTTTGCAAAGGATTCTGGGTAACAGAACCTGGTCCGAGCCCCACAAGTCACCCCATCTTGGATTCCCCTAGGTCTCTAGTTTTCAGAAATGCACAGGTTTGGTAGGTTTCCCTAGGTGCCGGCTGGGCTAGAGGCCAAAATCTACAGGTAGGCACTTTGCAAGAAACACCTCTGTTTTCTTTCAAAAATTTGGATGTGTCCACGTTGCGCTTTTGGGCATTTCCTGTCGCGGTCGCTAGGCCTACCCACACAAGTGAGGTATCATTTATATCGGGAGACTTGGGGGAACGCTGGGTGGAAGGAAATTTGTGGCTCCTCTCAGATTCCAGAACTTTCTGCCACAGAAATGTGAGGAACATGTTTTTTTTACCCAAATTGTGAGGTTTGCAAAGGATTCTGGGTAACAGAAACTGGTCCGAGCCCCACAAGTCACCCCAACTTGGATTCCCCTAGGTCTCTAGTTTTCAGAAATGCACAGGTTTGGTAGGTTTCCCTAGGTGCCGGTTGGGCTAGAGGCCAAAATCGACAGGTAGGCACTTTGCAAAAAACACCTCTGTTTTCTTTCAAAAATGTGGATGTGTCCACGTTGTGCTTTGGGGCGTTTCCTGTCGCAGGCGCTAGGCCTACCCACACAAGTGAGGTATCATTTTTATCGGGAGACTTGGGGGAACTCTGGGTGGAAGGAAATTTGTGGCTCCTCTCAGATTCCAGAACTTTCTGCCACAGAAATGTGAGGAACATGTGTTTTGTTTAGCCACATTTTGAGGTTTGCAAAGGATTCTGGGTAACAGAACCTGGTCCGAGCCCCACAAGTCACCCCATCTTGGATTCCGCTAGGTCTCTAGTTTTCAGAAATGCACAGGTTTGGTAGGTTTCCCTAGGTGCCGGCTGACCTAGAGGCCAAAATCTACAGGTAGGTACTTTGTAAAAAACACCTCTGTTTTCTTTCAAAAATTTGGATGTGTCCAAGTTGCGCTTTGGGCCGTTTCCTGATGCGGGCGATAGGCCTACTCACACAAGTGAGGTATCATTTTTATCGGGAGACTTGGGGGAACGCTGGGTAGAAGGAAATTTGTGGCTCCTCTCAGATTCCAGAACTTTCTGCCACAGAAATGTGAGGAACATGTGTTTTTTTAGCCAAATTTTGAGGTTTGCAAAGGATTCTGGGTAACAGAACCTGGTCTGAGCCCCACAAGTCACCGCATCTTGGATTCCCCTAGGTCTCTAGTTTTCAGAAATGCACAGGTTTATTAGGTTACCCTAGGTGCCGACTGAGCTAGAGGCCAAAATCTACAGGTAGGCACTTTGCAAAAAAACACCTCTGTTTTCTTTCAGAAATTTGGATGTGTCCACGTTGCGCTTTGGGGCGTTTCCTGTCGCGGGCGCTAGGCCTACCCACACAAGTGAGGTATCATTTTTATCGGGAGACTTGGGGGAACGCTGGGTGGAAGGAGATTTGTGGCTCCTCTCAGATTCCAGAACTTTCTGCCACAGAAATGTGAGGAACATGTGTTTTTTTAGCCAAATTTTGAGGTTTGCAAAGGATTCTGAGTAACAGAACCTGGTCCGAGCCCCACAAGTCACCCAATCTTGGATTCCCCTACGTCTCTAGTTTTCAGAAATGCACAGGTTTGGTAGGTTTCCCTAGGTGCCGGCTGAGCTAGAGGCCAAAATCTACAGGTAGGCACTTTGCAAAAAAAACACCTCTGTTTTCTTTCAGAAATTTGGATGTGTCCACGTTGCGCTTTGGGGCGTTTCCTGTCGCGGGCGCTAGGCCTACCCACACAAGTGAGGTATCATTTTTATCGGGAGGCTTGGGGGAACGCTGGGTAGAAGGAAATTTGTGGCTCCTCTAAGATTCCAGAACTTTCTGCCACAGAAATGTGAGGAACATGTGTTTTTTTAGCCAAATTTTGAGGTTTGCAAAGGATTCTGGGTAACAGAACCTGGTCCGAGCCCCGCAAGTCACCCAATCTTGGATTCCCCTATGTCTCTAGTTTTCAGAAATGCACAGGTTTGGTAGGTTTCCCTAGGTGCCGGCTGAGCTAGAGGCCAAAATCTACAGGTAGGCACTTTGCAAAAAACACCTCTGTTTTCTTTCAAAAATTTGGATGTGTCCACGTTGCGCTTTGGGGAGTTTCCTGTCGCGGGCGCTAGGCCTACCCACACAAGTGAGGTATCATTTTTATTGGGAGACTTGGGGGAACGCTGGGTAGAAGGAAATTTGTGGCTCCTCTCAGATTCCAGAACATTCTGCCACAGAAATGTGAGGAACATGTGTTTTTTTAGCCAAAATTTGAGGTTTGCAAAGGATTCTGGGTAACAGAACCTGGTCCGAGGCCCACAAGTCACCCCAAATTGGATTCCCCTAGGTCTCTAGTTTTCAGAAATGCACAGGTTTGGTAGGTTTCCCTAGGTGCCGGCTGAGCTAGAGGCCAAAATCTAAAGGTAGGCACTTTGCAAAAAACACCTCTGTTTTCTTTCAAAAATTTGGATGTGTCCACGTTGTGCTTTGGGGCGTTTCCTGTCGCAGGCGCTAGGCCTACCCACACAAGTGAGGTATCATTTTTATCGGGAGACTTGGGCGAACGCTGGGTGGAACGAAAATTTGTGGCTCCTCTCAGATTCCAGAACTTTCTGCCACAGAAATGTGAGGAACATGTTTTTTTAGCCAAATTTTGAGGTTTGCAAAGGATTCTGGGTAACAGAACCTGGTCCGAGCCGCACAAGTCACCCCAACTTGGATTCCCCTAGGTCTCTAGTTCTCAGAACTGCACAGGTTTGGTAGGTTTCCCTAGGTGCCGGCTGAGCTAGAGGCCAAAATCTACAGGTTGGCACTTTGCAAAAAACACCTATGTTTTCTTTAAAAAATTTGGATGTGTCCACGTTGCACTTTGGGGCGTTTCCTGTCGCGGGCGCTAGGCCTACCCACACAAGTGAGGTATCATTTTTATCGGGAGACTTGGGGGAACGCTGGGTGGAAGAAAATTTGTGGCTCCTCTCAGATTCCAGAACTTTCTGCCACAGAAATATGAGCACCATGTGTTTTTTTAGCCAAATTTTGAGGTTTGCAAAGGATTCTGGGTAACAGAACCTAGTCCGAGCCCCACAAGTCACCCCATCTTGGATTCCGCTAGGTCTCTAGTTTTCAGAAATGCACAGGTTTGGTAGGTTTCCCTAGGTGCTGGCTGAGCTAGAGGCCAAAATCTACAGGTAGGTACTTTGTAAAAAACACCTCTGTTTTCTTTCAAAAATTTGGATGTGTCCAAGTTGCGCTTTGGGCCGTTTCCTGACGCGGGCGATAGGCCTACTCACACAAGTGAGGTATCATTTTTATCGGGAGACTTGGGGGAACGCTGGGTAGAAGGAAATTTGTGGCTCCTCTCAGATTCCAGAACTTTCTGCCACAGAAATGTGAGGAACATGTGTTTTTTTAGCCAAATTTTGAGGTTTGCAAAGGATTCTGGGTAACAGAACCTGGTCTGAGCCCCACAAGTCACCGCATCTTGGATTCCCCTAGGTCTCTAGTTTTCAGAAATTCACAGGTTTGGTAGGTTACCCTAGGTGCCGACTGAGCTAGAGGCCAAAATTTACAGGTAGGCACTTTGCAAAAAAACACCTCTGTTTTCTTTCAGAAATTTGGATGTGTCCACGTTGCGCTTTCGGGCGTTTCCTGTCGCCGGCGCTAGGCCTACCCACACAAGTGAGGTATCATTTTTATCGGGAGACTTGGGGGAACGCTGGGTGGAAGAAAATTTGTGGCTCCTCTCAGATTCCAGAACTTTCTGCCACAGAAATATGAGCACCATGTGTTTTTTTAGCCAAATTTTGAGGTTTGCAAAGGATTCTGGGTAACAGAACCTAGTCCGAGCCCCACAAGTCACCCCATCTTGGATTCCGCTAGGTCTCTAGTTTTCAGAAATGCACAGGTTTGGTAGGTTTCCCTAGGTGCCGGCTGAGCTAGAGGCCAAAATCTACAGGTAGGTACTTTGTAAAAAACACCTCTGTTTTCTTTCAAAAATTTGGATGTGTCCAAGTTGCGCTTTGGGCCGTTTCCTGACGCGGGCGATAGGCCTACTCACACAAGTGAGGTATCATTTTTATCGGGAGACTTGGGGGAACGCTGGGTAGAAGGAAATTTGTGGCTCCTCTCAGATTCCAGAACTTTCTGCCACAGAAATGTGAGGAACATGTGTTTTTTTAGCCAAATTTTGAGGTTTGCAAAGGATTCTGGGTAACAGAACCTGGTCTGAGCCCCACAAGTCACCGCATCTTGGATTCCCCTAGGTCTCTAGTTTTCAGAAATGCACAGGTTTGGTAGGTTACCCTAGGTGCCGACTGAGCTAGAGGCCAAAATCTACAGGTAGGCACTTTGCAAAAAAACACCTGTTTTCTTTCAGAAATTTGGATGTGTCCACGTTGCACTTTGGGGCGTTTCCTGTCGCGGGCGCTAGGCCTACCCACACAAGTGAGGTATCATTTTTATCGGGAGACTTGGGGGAACGCTGGGTAGAAGGAAATTTGTGGCTCCTCTAAGATTCGAGAAGTTTCTGCCACAGAAATGTGAGGAACATGTGTTTTTTTAGCCAAATTTTGAGGTTTGCAAAGGATTCTGGGTAACAGAACCTGGTCCGAGCCCCGCAAGTCACCCAATCTTGGATTCCCCTATGTCTCTAGTTTTCAGAAATGCACAGGTTTGGTAGGTTTCCCTAGGTGCCGGCTGAGCTAGAGGCCAAAATCTACAGGTAGGCACTTTGCAAAAAACACCTCTGTTTTCTTTCAAAAATTTGGATGTGTCCACGTTGCGCTTTGGGGAGTTTCCTGTCGCGGGCGCTAGGCCTACCCACACAAGTGAGGTATCATTTTTATTGGGAGACTTGGGGGAACGCTGGGTGGAAGGAAATTTGTGGCTCCTCTCAGATTCCAGAACTTTCTGCCACAGAAATGTGAGGAACATGTGTTTCTTTAGCCAAAATTTGAGGTTTGCAAAGGATTCTGGGTAACAGAACCTGGTCCGAGCCCCACAAGTCACCCCAAATAGGATTCCCCTAGGTCTCTAGTTTTCAGAAATGCACAGGTTTGGTAGGTTTCCCTAGGTGCCGGCTGAGCTAGAGGCCAAAATCTAAAGGTAGGCACTTTGCAAAAAACACCTCTGTTTTCTTTCAAAAATTTGGATGTGTCCACGTTGTGCTTTGGGGCGTTTCCTGTCGCAGGCGCTAGGCCTACCCACACAAGTGAGGTATCATTTTTATCGGGAGACTTGGGCGAACGCTGGGTGGAAGGAAAATTTGTGGCTCCTCTCAGATTCCAGAACTTTCTGCCACAGAAATGTGAGGAACATGTTTTTTTTAGCCAAATTTTGAGGTTTGCAAAGGATTCTGGGTAACAGAACCTGGTCCGAGCCCCACAAGTCACCCCAACTTGGATTCCCCTAGGTCTCTAGTTTTCGGAACTGCACAGGTTTGGTAGGTTTCCCTAGGTGCCGGCTGAGCTAGAGGCCAAAATCAACAGGTAGGCACTTTGCAAAAAACACCTCTGTTTTCTTTCAAAAATTTGGATGTGTCCACGTTGCGCTTTGGGGAGTTTCCTGTCGCGGGCGCTAGGCCTACCCACACAAGTCAGGTATCATTTTTATTGGGAGACTTGGGGGAATGCTTGGTGGAAGGAAATTTGTGGCTCCTCTCAGATTCCAGAACTTTCTGCCACAGAAATGTGAGGAACATGTGTTTTTTTAGCCAAATTTTGAGGTTTGCAAAGGATTCTGGGTAACAGAACCTGGTCTGAGCCCCACAAGTCACCGCATCTTGGATTCCCCTAGGTCTCTAGTTTTCAGAAATGCACAGGTTTGGTAGGTTACCCTAGGTGCCGACTGAGCTAGAGGCCAAAATTTACAGGTAGGCACTTTGCAAAAAAACACCTCTGTTTTCTTTCAGAAATTTGGATGTGTCCACGTTGCGCTTTGGGGCGTTTCCTGTCGCCGGCGCTAGGCCTACCCACACAAGTGAGGTATCATTTTTATCGGGAGACTTGGGGGAACGCTGGGTGGAAGAAAATTTGTGGCTCCTCTCAGATTCCAGAACTTTCTGCCACAGAAATATGAGCACCATGTGTTTTTTTAGCCAAATTTTGAGGTTTGCAAAGGATTCTGGGTAACAGAACCTAGTCCGAGCCCCACAAGTCACCCCATCTTGGATTCCGCTAGGTCTCTAGTTTTCAGAAATGCACAGGTTTGGTAGGTTTCCCTAGGTGCCGGCTGAGCTAGAGGCCAAAATCTACAGGTAGGTACTTTGTAAAAAACACCTCTGTTTTCTTTCAAAAATTTGGATGTGTCCAAGTTGCGCTTTGGGCCGTTTCCTGACGCGGGCGATAGGCCTACTCACACAAGTGAGGTATCATTTTTATCGGGAGACTTGGGGGAACGCTGGGTAGAAGGAAATTTGTGGCTCCTCTCAGATTCCAGAACTTTCTGCCACAGAAATGTGAGGAACATGTGTTTTTTTAGCCAAATTTTGAGGTTTGCAAAGGATTCTGGGTAACAGAACCTGGTCTGAGCCCCACAAGTCACCGCATCTTGGATTCCCCTAGGTCTCTAGTTTTCAGAAATGCACAGGTTTGGTAGGTTACCCTAGGTGCCGACTGAGCTAGAGGCCAAAATCTACAGGTAGGCACTTTGCAAAATAACCTCTGTTTTCTTTCAAAAATTTGGATGTGTCCACGTTGCGCTTTGGGGAGTTTTCTGTCGCGGGCGCTAGGCCTACCCACACAAGTGAGGTATCATTTTTATTGGGAGACTTGGGGAAACGCTGGGTGGAAGGAAATTTGTGGCCCCTCTCAGATTCCAGAACTTTCTGCCACAGAAATGTGAGGAACATGTGTTTTTTTAGCCAAATTTTGAGGTTTGCAAAGGATTCTGGGTAACAGAACCTGGTCGGAGCCCCGCAAAGTCACCCAATCTTGGATTCCCCTACGTCTCTAGTTTTCAGAAATGCACAGGTTTGGTAGGTTTCCCTAGGTGCCGGCTGAGCTAGAGGCCAAAATCTACAGGTAGGCACTTTGCAAAAAAAACACCTCTGTTTTCTTTCAAAAATTTGGATGTGTCCACGTTGCGCTTTGGGGCGTTTCTTGTTGCGGGCTCTAGGCCTACCCACACAAGTGAGGTATCATTTTTATCGGGAGACTTGGGGGAACGCTGGGTGGAAGAAAATTTGTGGCTCCTCTCAGATTCCAGAACTTTCTGCCACAGAAATGTGAGGAACATGTGTTTTTTTAGCCAAATTTTGAGGTTTGCAAAGGATTCTGGGTAACAGAACCTGGTCTGAGCCCCACAAGTCACAGCATCTTGGATTCCCCTAGGTCTCTAGTTTTCAGAAATGCACAGGTTTGGTAGGTTACCCTAGGTGCCGGCTGAGCTAGAGGCCAAAATCTACAGGTAGGCACTTTGCAAAAAAACACCTCTGTTTTCTTTCAGAAATTTGGATGTGTCAACGTTGCGCTTTGGGGCGTTTCCTGTCGCGGGCGCTAGGCCTACCAACACAAGTGAGGTATCATTTTTATCGGGAGACTTGGGGGAACGCTGGGTGGAAGTAGATTTGTGGCTCCTCTCAGATTCCAGAACTTTCTGCCACAGAAATGTGAGGAACATGTGTTTTTTTAGCCAAATTTTGAGGTTTGCAAAGGATTCTGGGTAACAGAACCTGGTCCGAGCCCCACAAGTCACCCAATCTTGGATTCCCCTACATCTCTAGTTTTCAGAAATGCACAGGTTTGGTAGGTTTCCCTAGGTGCCGGCTGAGCTAGAGGCAAAAATCTACAGGTAGGCACTTTGCAAAAAAACACCTCTGTTTTCTTTCAGAAATTTGGATGTGTCCACGTTGCGCTTTGGAGCGTTTCCTGTCGCGGGCGCTAGGCCTACCCACACAAGTGCGGTATCATTTTTATCTGGAGACTTGGGGGAACGCTGGGTAGAAGGAAATGTGTGGCTCCTCTAAGATTCCAGAACTTTCTGCCACAGAAATGTGAGGAACATGTGTTTTTTTAGCCAAATTTGGAGGTTTGCAAAGGATTCTGGGTAACAGAACCTGGTCCGAGCCCCGCAAGTCACCCAATCTTGGATTCCCCTACGTCTCTAGTTTTCAGAAATGCACAGGTTTGGTAGGTTTCCCTAGGTGCCGGCTGAGCTAGAGGCCAAAATCTACTGGTAGGCACTTTGCAAGAAACACCTCTGTTTTCTTTCAAAAATTTGGATGTGTCCACGTTGCGCTTTGGGGCATTTCCTGTCGCGGTCGCTAGGCCTACCCACACAAGTGAGGTATCATTTATATCGGGAGACTTGGGGGAACGCTGGGTGGAAGGAAATTTGTGTCTCCTCTCAGATTCCAGAACTTTCTGCCACAGAAATGTGAGGAACATGTTTTTTTTACCCAAATTGTGAGGTTTGCAAAGGATTCTGGGTAACAGAAACTGGTCCGAGCCCCACAAGTCACCCCAACTTGGATTCCCCTAGGTCTCTAGTTTTCAGAAATGCACAGGTTTGGTAGGTTTCCCTAGGTGCCGGTTGGGCTAGAGGCCAAAATTGACAGGTAGGCACTTTGCAAAAAACACCTCTGTTATCTTTAAAAAATGTGGATGTGTCCACGTTGTGCTTTGGGGCGTTTCCTGTCGCAGGCGCTAGGCCTACCCACACAAGTGAGGTATCATTTTTATCGGGAGACTTGGGGGAACTCTGGGTGGAAGGAAATTTGTGGCTCCTCTCAGATTCCAGAACTTTCTGCCACAGAAATGTGAGGAACATGTTTTTTTAGCCAAATTTTGAGGTTTGCAAAGGATTCTGGGTAACAGAACCTGGTCCGAGCCCCACAAGTCACCCCATCTTGGATTCCCCTAGGTCTCTAGTTTTTAGAAATGCACAGGTTTGGTAGGTATCCCTAGGTGCCGGCTGAGCTAGAGGCCAAAATCTACAGGTAGGTACTTTGCAAAAAACACCTCTGTTTTCTTTCAAAAATTTGGATGTGTCCACGTTGCGCTTTGGGGCGTTTCCTGTCGCGGGCGCTAAGCCTACCCACACAAGTGAGGTATCATTTTTATCAGGAGATTTGGGGGAACGCTGGGTGGAAGGAAATTTGTGGCTCCTCTAAGATTCCAGAACTTTCTGCCACAGAAATGTGAGGAACATGAGTTTTTTTTAGCCACATTTTGAGGTTTGCAAAGGATTCTGGGTAACAGAACCTGGTCCGAGCCCTACAAGTCACCCCATCTTGGTTTCCCCTAGGTCTCTAGTTTTCAGAAATGCACAGGTTTGGTAGGTTTCCCTAGGTGCCGGCTGAGCTAGAGGCCAAAATCTACAGTTAGGCACTTTGCAAAAAACACCTCTGTTTTCTTTCAAAAATTTGGATGTGTCCACGTTGCGCTTTGGGGAGTTTCCTGTCGCGGGCGCTAGGCCTACCCACACAAGTGAGGTATCATTTTTATTGGGAGACTTGGGGGAACGCTGGGTGGAAGGAAATTTGTGGCTCCTCTCAGATTCCAGAACTTTCTGCCACAGCTATGTGAGGAACATGTGTTTTTTTAGGAAAAATTTGAGGTTTGTAAAGGATTCTGGGTAACAGAACCTGGTCCGAGCCCCACAAGTCACCCCAACTTGGATTCCCCTAGGTCTCTAGTTTTCAGAACTGCACAGGTTTGGTAGGTTTCCCTAGGTGCCGGCTGAGCTAGAGGCCAAAATCTACAGGTAGGCACTTTGCAAAAAACACCTCTGTTTTCTTTCAAAAATTTGGATGTGTCCACGTTGCGCTTTGGGGCGTTTCCTGTCGTGGGCGCTAGGCCTACCCACACAAGTGAGGTATCATTTTTATCGGGAGACTTGGGCGAAATCTGGGTGGAAGGAAATTTGTTGCTCCTCTCAGATTCCAGAACTTTCTGCCACAGAAATGTGAGCACCATGTGTTTTTTTAGCCAAATTTTGAGGTTTGCAAAGGATTCTGGGTAACAGAACCTGGTCCGAGCCCTACAAGTCACCCCATCTTGGATTCCCCTAGGTCTCTAGTTTTCAGAAATGCACAGGTTTGGTAGGTTTCCCTAGGTGCCGGCTGGGCTAGAGGCCAAAATCTACAGGTAGGCACTTTGCAAGAAACACCTCTGTTTTCTTTCAAAAATTTGGATGTGTCCACGTTGCGCTTTGGGGCGTTTCCTGTCGCGGGCGCTAAGCCTAGCCACACAAGTGAGGTATCATTTTTATCAGGAGACTTGGGGGAACGCTGGGTGGAAGGAAATTTGTGGCTCCTCTAAGATTCCAGAACTTTCTGCCACAGAAATGTGAGGAACATGTGTTTTTTTTAGCCACATTTTGAGGTTTGCAAAGGATTCTGGGTAACAGAACCTGGTCCGAGCCCCACAAGTCACCCCATCTTGGTTTCCCCTAGGTCTCTAGTTTTCAGAAATGCACAGGTTTGGTAGGTTTCCCTAGGTGCAGGCTGAGCTAGAGGCCAAAATCTACAGTTAGGCACTTTGCAAAAAACACCTCTGTTTTCTTTCAAAAATTTGGATGTGTCCACGTTGCGCTTTGGGGAGTTTCCTGTCGCGGGCGCTAGGCCTACCCACACAAGTGAGGTATCATTTTCATTAGGAGACTTGGGGGAACGCTGGGTGGAAGGAAATTTGTGGCTCCTCTCAGATTCCAGAACTTTCTGCCACAGAAATGTGAGGAACATGTGTTTTTTTAGGAAAAATTTGAGGTTTGCAAAGGATTCTGGGTAACAGAACCTGGTCCGAGCCCCACAAGTCACCCCATCTTGGATTCCCCTTGGTCTCTAGTTTTCAGAAATGCACAGGTTTGGTAGGGTTCCCTAGGTTCCGGCTGAGCTAGAGGCCAAAATCTACAGGTAGGCACTTTGCAAAAAACAACTCTGTTTTCTTTCAAAAATTTGGATGTGTCCACGTTGCGCTTTGGGGAGTTTCCTGTCGCGGGCGCTAGGCCTACCCACACAAGTCAGGTATCATTTTTAATGGGAGACTTGGGGGAACGCTGGGTGGAAGGAAATTTGTGGCTCCTCTCAGATTCCAGAACTTTCTGCCACAGAAATGTGAGGAACATGTGTTTTTTTAGCCAAATTTTGAGGTTTGCAAAGGATTCTGGGTAACAGAACCTGGTCCGAGCCCCACAAGTCACCCCATCTTGGATTCCGCTAGGTCTCTAGTTTTCAGAAATGCACAGGTTTGGTAGGTTTCCCTAGGTGCCGGCTGAGCTAGAGGCCAAAATCTACAGGTAGGTACTTTGTAAAAAACACCTCTGTTTTCTTTCAAAAATTTGGATGTGTCCAAGTTGCGCTTTGGGCTGTTTCCTGACGCGGGCGATAGGCCTACTCACACAAGTGAGGTATCATTTTTATCGGGAGACTTGGGGGAACGCTGGGTGGAAGGAGATTTGTGGCTCCTCTCAGATTCCAGAACTTTCTGCCACAGAAATGTGAGGAACATGTGTTTTTTTAGCCAAATTTTGAGGTTTGCAAAGGATTTTGGGTAACAGAACCTGGTCCGAGCCCCACAAGTCACCCAATCTTGGATTCCCCTACGTCTCTAGTTTTCAAAAATGCACAGGTTTGGTAGGTTTCCCTAGGTGCCGGCTGAGCTAGAGGCCAAAATCTACAGGTAGGCACTTTGCAAAAAAACACCTCTGTTTTCTTTCAGAAATTTGGATGTGTCCACGTTGCTCTCTGGAGCGTTTCCTGTCGCGGGCGCTAGGCCTACCCACACAAGTGAGGTATAATTTTTATCGGGAGACTTGGGGGAGCGCTGGGTAGAAGGAAATTCGTGGCTCCTCACAGATTCCAGAACTTTCTGCCACAGAAATGTGAGCACCATGTGTTTTTCTAGCCAAATTTTGAGGTTTGCAAAGGATTCTGGGTAACAGACCATGGTCCGAGCTCCACAAGTCACCCTATCTTGGATTCCCCTAGGTCTCTAGTTTTCAGAAATGCACAGGTTTGGTAGGTTACCCTAGGTGCCGGCTGAGCTAGAGGCCAAAATCTAGAGGTAGGCACTTTGCAAAATAACCTCTGTTTTCTTTCAAAAATTTGGATGTGTCCACGTTGCGCTTTGGGGAGTTTTCTGTCGCGGGCGCTAGGCCTACCCACACAAGTGAGGTATCATTTTTATTGGGAGACTTGGGGGAACGCTGGGTGGAAGGACATTTGTGGCCCCTCTCAGATTCCAGAACTTTCTGCCACAGAAATGAGAGGAACATGTGTTTTTTTAGCCAAATTTTGAGGTTTGCAAAGGATTCTGGGTAACAGAACCTGGTCGGAGCCCCGCAAAGTCACCCAATCTTGGATTCCCCTACGTCTCTAGTTTTCAGAAATGCACAGGTTTGGTAGGTTTCCCTAGGTGCCGGCTGAGCTAGAGGCCAAAATCTACAGGTAGGCACTTTGCAAAAAAACACCTCTGTTTTCTTTCAAAAATTTGGATGTGTCCACGTTGCGCTTTGGGGCGTTTCTTGTTGCGGGCTCTAGGCCTACCCACACAAGTGAGGTATCATTTTTATCGGGAGACTTGGGGGAACGCTGGGTGGAAGAAAATTTGTGGCTCCTCTCAGATTCCAGAACTTTCTGCCACAGAAATATGAGCACCATGTGTTTTTTTAGCCAAATTTTGAGGTTTGCAAAGGATTCTGGGTAACAGAACCTAGTCCGAGCCCCACAAGTCACCCCATCTTGGATTCCGCTAGGTCTCTAGTTTTCAGAAATGCACAGGTTTGGTAGGTTTCCCTAGGTGCTGGCTGAGCTAGAGGCCAAAATCTACAGGTAGGTACTTTGTAAAAAACACCTCTGTTTTCTTTCAAAAATTTGGATGTGTCCAAGTTGCGCTTTGGGCCGTTTCCTGACGCGGGCGATAGGCCTACTCACACAAGTGAGGTATCATTTTTATCGGGAGACTTGGGGGAACGCTGGGTAGAAGGAAATTTGTGGCTCCTCTCAGATTCCAGAACTTTCTGCCACAGAAATGTGAGGAACATGTGTTTTTTTAGCCAAATTTTGAGGTTTGCAAAGGATTCTGGGTAACAGAACCTGGTCTGAGCCCCACAAGTCACCGCATCTTGGATTCCCCTAGGTCTCTAGTTTTCAGAAATGCACAGGTTTGGTAGGTTACCCTAGGTGCCGACTGAGCTAGAGGCCAAAATTTACAGGTAGGCACTTTGCAAAAAAACACCTCTGTTTTCTTTCAGAAATTTGGATGTGTCCACGTTGCGCTTTGGGGCGTTTCCTGTCGCCGGCGCTAGGCCTACCCACACAAGTGAGGTATCATTTTTATCGGGAGACTTGGGGGAACGCTGGGTGGAAGAAAATTTGTGGCTCCTCTCAGATTCCAGAACTTTCTGCCACAGAAATATGAGCACCATGTGTTTTTTTAGCCAAATTTTGAGGTTTGCAAAGGATTCTGGGTAACAGAACCTAGTCCGAGCCCCACAAGTCACCCCATCTTGGATTCCGCTAGGTCTCTAGTTTTCAGAAATGCACAGGTTTGGTAGGTTTCCCTAGGTGCCGGCTGAGCTAGAGGCCAAAATCTACAGGTAGGTACTTTGTAAAAAACACCTCTGTTTTCTTTCAAAAATTTGGATGTGTCCAAGTTGCGCTTTGGGCCGTTTCCTGACGCGGGCGATAGGCCTACTCACACAAGTGAGGTATCATTTTTATCGGGAGACTTGGGGGAACGCTGGGTAGAAGGAAATTTGTGGCTCCTCTCAGATTCCAGAACTTTCTGCCACAGAAATGTGAGGAACATGTGTTTTTTTAGCCAAATTTTGAGGTTTGCAAAGGATTCTGGGTAACAGAACCTGGTCTGAGCCCCACAAGTCACCGCATCTTGGATTCCCCTAGGTCTCTAGTTTTCAGAAATGCACAGGTTTGGTAGGTTACCCTAGGTGCCGACTGAGCTAGAGGCCAAAATCTACAGGTAGGCACTTTGCAAAAAAACACCTCTGTTTTCTTTCAGAAATTTGGATGTGTCCACGTTGCGCTTTGGGGCGTTTCGTGTCGCGGGCGCTAGGCCTACCCACACAAGTGAGGTATCATTTTTATCGGGAGACTTGGGGGAACGCTGGGTAGAAGGAAATTTGTGGCTCCTCTAAGATTCGAGAAGTTTCTGCCACAGAAATGTGAGGAACATGTGTTTTTTTAGCCAAATTTTGAGGTTTGCAAAGGATTCTGGGTAACAGAACCTGGTCCGAGCCCCGCAAGTCACCCAATCTTGGATTCCCCTATGTCTCTAGTTTTCAGAAATGCACAGGTTTGGTAGGTTTCCCTAGGTGCCGGCTGAGCTAGAGGCCAAAATCTACAGGTAGGCACTTTGCAAAAAACACCTCTGTTTTCTTTCAAAAATTTGGATGTGTCCACGTTGCGCTTTGGGGAGTTTCCTGTCGCGGGCGCTAGGCCTACCCACACAAGTGAGGTATCATTTTTATTGGGAGACTTGGGGGAACGCTGGGTGGAAGGAAATTTGTGGCTCCTCTCAGATTCCAGAACTTTCTGCCACAGAAATGTGAGGAACATGTGTTTCTTTAGCCAAAATTTGAGGTTTGCAAAGGATTCTGGGTAACAGAACCTGGTCCGAGCCCCACAAGTCACCCCAAATAGGATTCCCCTAGGTCTCTAGTTTTCAGAAATGCACAGGTTTGGTAGGTTTCCCTAGGTGCCGGCTGAGCTAGAGGCCAAAATCTAAAGGTAGGCACTTTGCAAAAAACACCTCTGTTTTCTTTCAAAAATTTGGATGTGTCCACGTTGTGCTTTGGGGCGTTTCCTGTCGCAGGCGCTAGGCCTACCCACACAAGTGAGGTATCATTTTTATCGGGAGACTTGGGCGAACGCTGGGTGGAAGGAAAATTTGTGGCTCCTCTCAGATTCCAGAACTTTCTGCCACAGAAATGTGAGGAACATGTTTTTTTTAGCCAAATTTTGAGGTTTGCAAAGGATTCTGGGTAACAGAACCTGGTCCGAGCCCCACAAGTCACCCCAACTTGGATTCCCCTAGGTCTCTAGTTTTCGGAACTGCACAGGTTTGGTAGGTTTCCCTAGGTGCCGGCTGAGCTAGAGGCCAAAATCAACAGGTAGGCACTTTGCAAAAAACACCTCTGTTTTCTTTCAAAAATTTGGATGTGTCCACGTTGCGCTTTGGGGAGTTTCCTGTCGCGGGCGCTAGGCCTACCCACACAAGTCAGGTATCATTTTTATTGGGAGACTTGGGGGAACGCTGGGTGGAAGGAAATTTGTGGCTCCTCTCAGATTCCAGAACTTTCTGCCACAGAAATGTGAGGAACATGTGTTTTTTTAGCCAAATTTTGAGGTTTGCAAAGGATTCTGGGTAACAGAACCTGGTCTGAGCCCCACAAGTCACCGCATCTTGGATTCCCCTAGGTCTCTAGTTTTCAGAAATGCACAGGTTTGGTAGGTTACCCTAGGTGCCGACTGAGCTAGAGGCCAAAATTTACAGGTAGGCACTTTGCAAAAAAACACCTCTGTTTTCTTTCAGAAATTTGGATGTGTCCACGTTGCGCTTTGGGGCGTTTCCTGTCGCCGGCGCTAGGCCTACCCACACAAGTGAGGTATCATTTTTATCGGGAGACTTGGGGGAACGCTGGGTGGAAGAAAATTTGTGGCTCCTCTCAGATTCCAGAACTTTCTGCCACAGAAATATGAGCACCATGTGTTTTTTTAGCCAAATTTTGAGGTTTGCAAAGGATTCTGGGTAACAGAACCTAGTCCGAGCCCCACAAGTCACCCCATCTTGGATTCCGCTAGGTCTCTAGTTTTCAGAAATGCACAGGTTTGGTAGGTTTCCCTAGGTGCCGGCTGAGCTAGAGGCCAAAATCTACAGGTAGGTACTTTGTAAAAAACACCTCTGTTTTCTTTCAAAAATTTGGATGTGTCCAAGTTGCGCTTTGGGCCGTTTCCTGACGCGGGCGATAGGCCTACTCACACAAGTGAGGTATCATTTTTATCGGGAGACTTGGGGGAACGCTGGGTAGAAGGAAATTTGTGGCTCCTCTCAGATTCCAGAACTTTCTGCCACAGAAATGTGAGGAACATGTGTTTTTTTAGCCAAATTTTGAGGTTTGCAAAGGATTCTGGGTAACAGAACCTGGTCTGAGCCCCACAAGTCACCGCATCTTGGATTCCCCTAGGTCTCTAGTTTTCAGAAATGCACAGGTTTGGTAGGTTACCCTAGGTGCCGACTGAGCTAGAGGCCAAAATCTACAGGTAGGCACTTTGCAAAATAACCTCTGTTTTCTTTCAAAAATTTGGATGTGTCCACGTTGCGCTTTGGGGAGTTTTCTGTCGCGGGCGCTAGGCCTACCCACACAAGTGAGGTATCATTTTTATTGGGAGACTTGGGGGAACGCTGGGTGGAAGGAAATTTGTGGCCCCTCTCAGATTCCAGAACTTTCTGCCACAGAAATGTGAGGAACATGTGTTTTTTTAGCCAAATTTTGAGGTTTGCAAAGGATTCTGGGTAACAGAACCTGGTCGGAGCCCCGCAAAGTCACCCAATCTTGGATTCCCCTACGTCTCTAGTTTTCAGAAATGCACAGGTTTGGTAGGTTTCCCTAGGTGCCGGCTGAGCTAGAGGCCAAAATCTAAAGGTAGGCACTTTGCAAAAAACACCTCTGTTTTCTTTCAAAAATTTGGATGTGTCCACGTTGTGCTTTGGGGCGTTTCCTGTCGCAGGCGCTAGGCCTACCCACACAAGTGAGGTATCATTTTTATCGGGAGACTTGGGCGAACGCTGGGTGGAACGAAAATTTGTGGCTCCTCTCAGATTCCAGAACTTTCTGCCACAGAAATGTGAGGAACATGTTTTTTTAGCCAAATTTTGAGGTTTGCAAAGGATTCTGGGTAACAGAACCTGGTCCGAGCCGCACAAGTCACCCCAACTTGGATTCCCCTAGGTCTCTAGTTCTCAGAACTGCACAGGTTTGGTAGGTTTCCCTAGGTGCCGGCTGAGCTAGAGGCCAAAATCTACAGGTAGGCACTTTGCAAAAAACACCTCTGTTTTCTTTAAAAAATTTGGATGTGTCCACGTTGCACTTTGGGGCGTTTCCTGTCGCGGGCGCTAGGCCTACCCACACAAGTGAGGTATCATTTTTATCGGGAGACTTGGGGGAACGCTGGGTGGAAGAAAATTTGTGGCTCCTCTCAGATTCCAGAACTTTCTGCCACAGAAATATGAGCACCATGTGTTTTTTTAGCCAAATTTTGAGGTTTGCAAAGGATTCTGGGTAACAGAACCTAGTCCGAGCCCCACAAGTCACCCCATCTTGGATTCCGCTAGGTCTCTAGTTTTCAGAAATGCACAGGTTTGGTAGGTTTCCCTAGGTGCTGGCTGAGCTAGAGGCCAAAATCTACAGGTAGGTACTTTGTAAAAAACACCTCTGTTTTCTTTCAAAAATTTGGATGTGTCCAAGTTGCGCTTTGGGCCGTTTCCTGACGCGGGCGATAGGCCTACTCACACAAGTGAGGTATCATTTTTATCGGGAGACTTGGGGGAACGCTGGGTAGAAGGAAATTTGTGGCTCCTCTCAGATTCCAGAACTTTCTGCCACAGAAATGTGAGGAACATGTGTTTTTTTAGCCAAATTTTGAGGTTTGCAAAGGATTCTGGGTAACAGAACCTGGTCTGAGCCCCACAAGTCACCGCATCTTGGATTCCCCTAGGTCTCTAGTTTTCAGAAATTCACAGGTTTGGTAGGTTACCCTAGGTGCCGACTGAGCTAGAGGCCAAAATTTACAGGTAGGCACTTTGCAAAAAAACACCTCTGTTTTCTTTCAGAAATTTGGATGTGTCCACGTTGCGCTTTCGGGCGTTTCCTGTCACCGGCGCTAGGCCTACCCACACAAGTGAGGTATCATTTTTATCGGGAGACTTGGGGGAACGCTGGGTGGAAGAAAATTTGTGGCTCCTCTCAGATTCCAGAACTTTCTGCCACAGAAATATGAGCACCATGTGTTTTTTTAGCCAAATTTTGAGGTTTGCAAAGGATTCTGGGTAACAGAACCTAGTCCGAGCCCCACAAGTCACCCCATCTTGGATTTCGCTAGGTCTCTAGTTTTCAGAAATGCACAGGTTTGGTAGGTTTCCCTAGGTGCCGGCTGAGCTAGAGGCCAAAATCTACAGGTAGGTACTTTGTAAAAAACACCTCTGTTTTCTTTCAAAAATTTGGATGTGTCCAAGTTGCGCTTTGGGCCGTTTCCTGACGCGGGCGATAGGCCTACTCACACAAGTGAGGTATCATTTTTATCGGGAGACTTGGGGGAACGCTGGGTAGAAGGAAATTTGTGGCTCCTCTCAGATTCCAGAACTTTCTGCCACAGAAATGTGAGGAACATGTGTTTTTTTAGCCAAATTTTGAGGTTTGCAAAGGATTCTGGGTAACAGAACCTGGTCTGAGCCCCACAAGTCACCGCATCTTGGATTCCCCTAGGTCTCTAGTTTTCAGAAATGCACAGGTTTGGTAGGTTACCCTAGGTGCCGACTGAGCTAGAGGCCAAAATCTACAGGTAGGCACTTTGCAAAAAAACACCTCTGTTTTCTTTCAGAAATTTGGATGTGTCCACGTTGCACTTTGGGGCGTTTCCTGTCGCGGGCGCTAGGCCTACCCACACAAGTGAGGTATCATTTTTATCGGGAGACTTGGGGGAACGCTGGGTAGAAGGAAATTTGTGGCTCCTCTAAGATTCGAGAAGTTTCTGCCACAGAAATGTGAGGAACATGTGTTTTTTTAGCCAAATTTTGAGGTTTGCAAAGGATTCTGGGTAACAGAACCTGGTCCGAGCCCCGCAAGTCACCCAATCTTGGATTCCCCTATGTCTCTAGTTTTCAGAAATGCACAGGTTTGGTAGGTTTCCCTAGGTGCCGGCTGAGCTAGAGGCCAAAATCTACAGGTAGGCACTTTGCAAAAAACACCTCTGTTTTCTTTCAAAAATTTGGATGTGTCCACGTTGCGCTTTGGGGAGTTTCCTGTCGCGGGCGCTAGGCCTACCCACACAAGTGAGGTATCATTTTTATTGGGAGACTTGGGGGAACGCTGGGTGGAAGGAAATTTGTGGCTCCTCTCAGATTCCAGAACTTTCTGCCACAGAAATGTGAGGAACATGTGTTTCTTTAGCCAAAATTTGAGGTTTGCAAAGGATTCTGGGTAACAGAACCTGGTCCGAGCCCCACAAGTCACCCCAAATAGGATTCCCCTAGGTCTCTAGTTTTCAGAAATGCACAGGTTTGGTAGGTTTCCCTAGGTGCCGGCTGAGCTAGAGGCCAAAATCTAAAGGTAGGCACTTTGCAAAAAACACCTCTGTTTTCTTTCAAAAATTTGGATGTGTCCACGTTGTGCTTTGGGGCGTTTCCTGTCGCAGGCGCTAGGCCTACCCACACAAGTGAGGTATCATTTTTATCGGGAGACTTGGGCGAACGCTGGGTGGAAGGAAAATTTGTGGCTCCTCTCAGATTCCAGAACTTTCTGCCACAGAAATGTGAGGAACATGTTTTTTTTAGCCAAATTTTGAGGTTTGCAAAGGATTCTGGGTAACAGAACCTGGTCCGAGCCCCACAAGTCACCCCAACTTGGATTCCCCTAGGTCTCTAGTTTTCGGAACTGCACAGGTTTGGTAGGTTTCCCTAGGTGCCGGCTGAGCTAGAGGCCAAAATCAACAGGTAGGCACTTTGCAAAAAACACCTCTGTTTTCTTTCAAAAATTTGGATGTGTCCACGTTGCGCTTTGGGGAGTTTCCTGTCGCGGGCGCTAGGCCTACCCACACAAGTCAGGTATCATTTTTATTGGGAGACTTGGGGGAACGCTTGGTGGAAGGAAATTTGTGGCTCCTCTCAGATTCCAGAACTTTCTGCCACAGAAATGTGAGGAACATGTGTTTTTTTAGCCAAATGTTGAGGTTTGCAAAGGATTCTGGGTAACAGAACCTGGTCTGAGCCCCACAAGTCACCGCATCTTGGATTCCCCTAGGTCTCTAGTTTTCAGAAATGCACAGGTTTGGTAGGTTACCCTAGGTGCCGACTGAGCTAGAGGCCAAAATTTACAGGTAGGCACTTTGCAAAAAAACACCTCTGTTTTCTTTCAGAAATTTGGATGTGTCCACGTTGCGCTTTGGGGCGTTTCCTGTCGCCGGCGCTAGGCCTACCCACACAAGTGAGGTATCATTTTTATCGGGAGACTTGGGGGAACGCTGGGTGGAAGAAAATTTGTGGCTCCTCTCAGATTCCAGAACTTTCTGCCACAGAAATATGAGCACCATGTGTTTTTTTAGCCAAATTTTGAGGTTTGCAAAGGATTCTGGGTAACAGAACCTAGTCCGAGCCCCACAAGTCACCCCATCTTGGATTCCGCTAGGTCTCTAGTTTTCAGAAATGCACAGGTTTGGTAGGTTTCCCTAGGTGCCGGCTGAGCTAGAGGCCAAAATCTACAGGTAGGTACTTTGTAAAAAACACCTCTGTTTTCTTTCAAAAATTTGGATGTGTCCAAGTTGCGCTTTGGGCCGTTTCCTGACGCGGGCGATAGGCCTACTCACACAAGTGAGGTATCATTTTTATCGGGAGACTTGGGGGAACGCTGGGTAGAAGGAAATTTGTGGCTCCTCTCAGATTCCAGAACTTTCTGCCACAGAAATGTGAGGAACATGTGTTTTTTTTAGCCAAATTTTGAGGTTTGCAAAGGATTCTGGGTAACAGAACCTGGTCTGAGCCCCACAAGTCACCGCATCTTGGATTCCCCTAGGTCTCTAGTTTTCAGAAATGCACAGGTTTGGTAGGTTACCCTAGGTGCCGACTGAGCTAGAGGCCAAAATCTACAGGTAGGCACTTTGCAAAATAACCTCTGTTTTCTTTCAAAAATTTGGATGTGTCCACGTTGCGCTTTGGGGAGTTTTCTGTCGCGGGCGCTAGGCCTACCCACACAAGTGAGGTATCATTTTTATTGGGAGACTTGGGGGAACGCTGGGTGGAAGGAAATTTGTGGCCCCTCTCAGATTCCAGAACTTTCTGCCACAGAAATGTGAGGAACATGTGTTTTTTTAGCCAAATTTTGAGGTTTGCAAAGGATTCTGGGTAACAGAACCTGGTCGGAGCCCCGCAAAGTCACCCAATCTTGGATTCCCCTACGTCTCTAGTTTTCAGAAATGCACAGGTTTGGTAGGTTTCCCTAGGTGCCGGCTGAGCTAGAGGCCAAAATCTACAGGTAGGCACTTTGCAAAAAAACACCTCTGTTTTCTTTCAAAAATTTGGATGTGTCCACGTTGCGCTTTGGGGCGTTTCTTGTTGCGGGCTCTAGGCCTACCCACACAAGTGAGGTATCATTTTTATCGGGAGACTTGGGGGAACGCTGGGTGGAAGAAAATTTGTGGCTCCTCTCAGATTCCAGAACTTTCTGCCACAGAAATGTGAGGAACATGTGTTTTTTTAGCCAAATTTTGAGGTTTGCAAAGGATTCTGGGTAACAGAACCTGGTCTGAGCCCCACAAGTCACAGCATCTTGGATTCCCCTAGGTCTCTAGTTTTCAGAAATGCACAGGTTTGGTAGGTTACCCTAGGTGCCGGCTGAGCTAGAGGCCAAAATCTACAGGTAGGCACTTTGCAAAAAAACACCTCTGTTTTCTTTCAGAAATTTGGATGTGTCAACGTTGCGCTTTGGGGCGTTTCCTGTCGCGGGCGCTAGGCCTACCAACACAAGTGAGGTATCATTTTTATCGGGAGACTTGGGGGAACGCTGGGTGGAAGTAGATTTGTGGCTCCTCTCAGATTCCAGAACTTTCTGCCACAGAAATGTGAGGAACATGTGTTTTTTTAGCCAAATTTTGAGGTTTGCAAAGGATTCTGGGTAACAGAACCTGGTCCGAGCCCCACAAGTCACCCAATCTTGGATTCCCCTACATCTCTAGTTTTCAGAAATGCACAGGTTTGGTAGGTTTCCCTAGGTGCCGGCTGAGCTAGAGGCAAAAATCTACAGGTAGGCACTTTGCAAAAAAACACCTCTGTTTTCTTTCAGAAATTTGGATGTGTCCACGTTGCGCTTTGGAGCGTTTCCTGTCGCGGGCGCTAGGCCTACCCACACAAGTGCGGTATCATTTTTATCTGGAGACTTGGGGGAACGCTGGGTAGAAGGAAATGTGTGGCTCCTCTAAGATTCCAGAACTTTCTGCCACAGAAATGTGAGGAACATGTGTTTTTTTAGCCAAATTTGGAGGTTTGCAAAGGATTCTGGGTAACAGAACCTGGTCCGAGCCCCGCAAGTCACCCAATCTTGGATTCCCCTACGTCTCTAGTTTTCAGAAATGCACAGGTTTGGTAGGTTTCCCTAGGTGCCGGCTGAGCTAGAGGCCAAAATCTACTGGTAGGCACTTTGCAAGAAACACCTCTGTTTTCTTTCAAAAATTTGGATGTGTCCACGTTGCGCTTTGGGGCATTTCCTGTCGCGGTCGCTAGGACTACCCACACAAGTGAGGTATCATTTATATCGGGAGACTTGGGGGAACGCTGGGTGGAAGGAAATTTGTGTCTCCTCTCAGATTCCAGAACTTTCTGCCACAGAAATGTGAGGAACATGTTTTTTTTACCCAAATTGTGAGGTTTGCAAAGGATTCTGGGTAACAGAAACTGGTCCGAGCCCCACAAGTCACCCCAACTTGGATTCCCCTAGGTCTCTAGTTTTCAGAAATGCACAGGTTTGGTAGGTTTCCCTAGGTGCCGGTTGGGCTAGAGGCCAAAATTGACAGGTAGGCACTTTGCAAAAAACACCTCTGTTATCTTTAAAAAATGTGGATGTGTCCACGTTGTGCTTTGGGGCGTTTCCTGTCGCAGGCGCTAGGCCTACCCACACAAGTGAGGTATCATTTTTATCGGGAGACTTGGGGGAACTCTGGGTGGAAGGAAATTTGTGGCTCCTCTCAGATTCCAGAACTTTCTGCCACAGAAATGTGAGGAACATGTTTTTTTAGCCAAATTTTGAGGTTTGCAAAGGATTCTGGGTAACAGAACCTGGTCCGAGCCCCACAAGTCACCCCATCTTGGATTCCCCTAGGTCTCTAGTTTTTAGAAATGCACAGGTTTGGTAGGTATCCCTAGGTGCCGGCTGAGCTAGAGGCCAAAATCTACAGGTAGGTACTTTGCAAAAAACACCTCTGTTTTCTTTCAAAAATTTGGATGTGTCCACGTTGCGCTTTGGGGCGTTTCCTGTCGCGGGCGCTAAGCCTACCCACACAAGTGAGGTATCATTTTTATCAGGAGATTTGGGGGAACGCTGGGTGGAAGGAAATTTGTGGCTCCTCTAAGATTCCAGAACTTTCTGCCACAGAAATGTGAGGAACATGAGTTTTTTTTAGCCACATTTTGAGGTTTGCAAAGGATTCTGGGTAACAGAACCTGGTCCGAGCCCTACAAGTCACCCCATCTTGGTTTCCCCTAGGTCTCTAGTTTTCAGAAATGCACAGGTTTGGTAGGTTTCCCTAGGTGCCGGCTGAGCTAGAGGCCAAAATCTACAGTTAGGCACTTTGCAAAAAACACCTCTGTTTTCTTTCAAAAATTTGGATGTGTCCACGTTGCGCTTTGGGGAGTTTCCTGTCGCGGGCGCTAGGCCTACCCACACAAGTGAGGTATCATTTTTATTGGGAGACTTGGGGGAACGCTGGGTGGAAGGAAATTTGTGGCTCCTCTCAGATTCCAGAACTTTCTGCCACAGCTATGTGAGGAACATGTGTTTTTTTAGGAAAAATTTGAGGTTTGTAAAGGATTCTGGGTAACAGAACCTGGTCCGAGCCCCACAAGTCACCCCAACTTGGATTCCCCTAGGTCTCTAGTTTTCAGAACTGCACAGGTTTGGTAGGTTTCCCTAGGTGCCGGCTGAGCTAGAGGCCAAAATCTACAGGTAGGCACTTTGCAAAAAACACCTCTGTTTTCTTTCAAAAATTTGGATGTGTCCACGTTGCGCTTTGGGGCGTTTCCTGTCGTGGGCGCTAGGCCTACCCACACAAGTGAGGTATCATTTTTATCGGGAGACTTGGGCGAAATCTGGGTGGAAGGAAATTTGTTGCTCCTCTCAGATTCCAGAACTTTCTGCCACAGAAATGTGAGCACCATGTGTTTTTTTAGCCAAATTTTGAGGTTTGCAAAGGATTCTGGGTAACAGAACCTGGTCCGAGCCCTACAAGTCACCCCATCTTGGATTCCCCTAGGTCTCTAGTTTTCAGAAATGCACAGGTTTGGTAGGTTTCCCTAGGTGCCGGCTGGGCTAGAGGCCAAAATCTACAGGTAGGCACTTTGCAAGAAACACCTCTGTTTTCTTTCAAAAATTTGGATGTGTCCACGTTGCGCTTTGGGGCGTTTCCTGTCGCGGGCGCTAAGCCTACCCACACAAGTGAGGTATCATTTTTATCAGGAGACTTGGGGGAACGCTGGGTGGAAGGAAATTTGTGGCTCCTCTAAGATTCCAGAACTTTCTGCCACAGAAATGTGAGGAACATGTGTTTTTTTTAGCCACATTTTGAGGTTTGCAAAGGATTCTGGGTAACAGAACCTGGTCCGAGCCCCACAAGTCACCCCATCTTGGTTTCCCCTAGGTCTCTAGTTTTCAGAAATGTACAGGTTTGGTAGGTTTCCCTAGGTGCAGGCTGAGCTAGAGGCCAAAATCTACAGTTAGGCACTTTGCAAAAAACACCTCTGTTTTCTTTCAAAAATTTGGATGTGTCCACGTTGCGCTTTGGGGAGTTTCCTGTCGCGGGCGCTAGGCCTACCCACACAAGTGAGGTATCATTTTCATTAGGAGACTTGGGGGAACGCTGGGTGGAAGGAAATTTGTGGCTCCTCTCAGATTCCAGAACTTTCTGCCACAGAAATGTGAGGAACATGTGTTTTTTTAGGAAAAATTTGAGGTTTGCAAAGGATTCTGGGTAACAGAACCTGGTCCGAGCCCCACAAGTCACCCCATCTTGGATTCCCCTTGGTCTCTAGTTTTCAGAAATGCACAGGTTTGGTAGGGTTCCCTAGGTTCCGGCTGAGCTAGAGGCCAAAATCTACAGGTAGGCACTTTGCAAAAAACAACTCTGTTTTCTTTCAAAAATTTGGATGTGTCCACGTTGCGCTTTGGGGAGTTTCCTGTCGCGGGCGCTAGGCCTACCCACACAAGTCAGGTATCATTTTTAATGGGAGACTTGGGGGAACGCTGGGTGGAAGGAAATTTGTGGCTCCTCTCAGATTCCAGAACTTTCTGCCACAGAAATGTGAGGAACATGTGTTTTTTTAGCCAAATTTTGAGGTTTGCAAAGGATTCTGGGTAACAGAACCTGGTCCGAGCCCCACAAGTCACCCCATCTTGGATTCCGCTAGGTCTCTAGTTTTCAGAAATGCACAGGTTTGGTAGGTTTCCCTAGGTGCCGGCTGAGCTAGAGGCCAAAATCTACAGGTAGGTACTTTGTAAAAAACACCTCTGTTTTCTTTCAAAAATTTGGATGTGTCCAAGTTGCGCTTTGGGCTGTTTCCTGACGCGGGCGATAGGCCTACTCACACAAGTGAGGTATCATTTTTATCGGGAGACTTGGGGGAACGCTGGGTGGAAGGAGATTTGTGGCTCCTCTCAGATTCCAGAACTTTCTGCCACAGAAATGTGAGGAACATGTGTTTTTTTAGCCAAATTTTGAGGTTTGCAAAGGATTTTGGGTAACAGAACCTGGTCCGAGCCCCACAAGTCACCCAATCTTGGATTCCCCTACGTCTCTAGTTTTCAAAAATGCACAGGTTTGGTAGGTTTCCCTAGGTGCCGGCTGAGCTAGAGGCCAAAATCTACAGGTAGGCACTTTGCAAAAAAACACCTCTGTTTTCTTTCAGAAATTTGGATGTGTCCACGTTGCTCTCTGGAGCGTTTCCTGTCGCGGGCGCTAGGCCTACCCACACAAGTGAGGTATAATTTTTATCGGGAGACTTGTGGGAGCGCTGGGTAGAAGGAAATTCGTGGCTCCTCACAGATTCCAGAACTTTCTGCCACAGAAATGTGAGCACCATGTGTTTTTCTAGCCAAATTTTGAGGTTTGCAAAGGATTCTGGGTAACAGACCATGGTCCGAGCTCCACAAGTCACCCTATCTTGGATTCCCCTAGGTCTCTAGTTTTCAGAAATGCACAGGTTTGGTAGGTTACCCTAGGTGCCGGCTGAGCTAGAGGCCAAAATCTAGAGGTAGGCACTTTGCAAAATAACCTCTGTTTTCTTTCAAAAATTTGGATGTGTCCACGTTGCGCTTTGGGGAGTTTTCTGTCGCGGGCGCTAGGCCTACCCACACAAGTGAGGTATCATTTTTATTGGGAGACTTGGGGGAACGCTGGGTGGAAGGAAATTTGTGGCCCCTCTCAGATTCCAGAACTTTCTGCCACAGAAATGTGAGGAACATGTGTTTTTTTAGCCAAATTTTGAGGTTTGCAAAGGATTCTGGGTAACAGAACCTGGTCGGAGCCCCGCAAAGTCACCCAATCTTGGATTCCCCTACGTCTCTAGTTTTCAGAAATGCACAGGTTTGGTAGGTTTCCCTAGGTGCCGGCTGAGCTAGAGGCCAAAATCTACAGGTAGGCACTTTGCAAAAAAACACCTCTGTTTTATTTCAAAAATTTGGATGTGTCCACGTTGCGCTTTGGGGCGTTTCTTGTTGCGGGCTCTAGGCCTACCCACACAAGTGAGGTATCATTTTTATCGGGAGACTTGGGGGAACGCTGGGTGGAAGAAAATTTGTGGCTCCTCTCAGATTCCAGAACTTTCTGCCACAGAAATATGAGCACCATGTGTTTTTTTAGCCAAATTTTGAGGTTTGCAAAGGATTCTGGGTAACAGAACCTAGTCCGAGCCCCACAAGTCACCCCATCTTGGATTCCGCTAGGTCTCTAGTTTTCAGAAATGCACAGGTTTGGTAGGTTTCCCTAGGTGCTGGCTGAGCTAGAGGCCAAAATCTACAGGTAGGTACTTTGTAAAAAACACCTCTGTTTTCTTTCAAAAATTTGGATGTGTCCAAGTTGCGCTTTGGGCCGTTTCCTGACGCGGGCGATAGGCCTACTCACACAAGTGAGGTATCATTTTTATCGGGAGACTTGGGGGAACGCTGGGTAGAAGGAAATTTGTGGCTACTCTCAGATTCCAGAACTTTCTGCCACAGAAATGTGAGGAACATGTGTTTTTTTAGCCAAATTTTGAGGTTTGCAAAGGATTCTGGGTAACAGAACCTGGTCTGAGCCCCACAAGTCACCGCATCTTGGATTCCCCTAGGTCTCTAGTTTTCAGAAATGCACAGGTTTGGTAGGTTACCCTAGGTGCCGACTGAGCTAGAGGCCAAAATTTACAGGTAGGCACTTTGCAAAAAAACACCTCTGTTTTCTTTCAGAAATTTGGATGTGTCCACGTTGCGCTTTGGGGCGTTTCCTGTCGCCGGCGCTAGGCCTACCCACACAAGTGAGGTATCATTTTTATCGGGAGACTTGGGGGAACGCTGGGTGGAAGAAAATTTGTGGCTCCTCTCAGATTCCAGAACTTTCTGCCACAGAAATATGAGCACCATGTGTTTTTTTAGCCAAATTTTGAGGTTTGCAAAGGATTCTGGGTAACAGAACCTAGTCCGAGCCCCACAAGTCACCCCATCTTGGATTCCGCTAGGTCTCTAGTTTTCAGAAATGCACAGGTTTGGTAGGTTTCCCTAGGTGCCGGCTGAGCTAGAGGCCAAAATCTACAGGTAGGTACTTTGTAAAAAACACCTCTGTTTTCTTTCAAAAATTTGGATGTGTCCAAGTTGCGCTTTGGGCCGTTTCCTGACGCGGGCGATAGGCCTACTCACACAAGTGAGGTATCATTTTTATCGGGAGACTTGGGGGAACGCTGGGTAGAAGGAAATTTGTGGCTCCTCTCAGATTCCAGAACTTTCTGCCACAGAAATGTGAGGAACATGTGTTTTTTTAGCCAAATTTTGAGGTTTGCAAAGGATTCTGGGTAACAGAACCTGGTCTGAGCCCCACAAGTCACCGCATCTTGGATTCCCCTAGGTCTCTAGTTTTCAGAAATGCACAGGTTTGGTAGGTTACCCTAGGTGCCGACTGAGCTAGAGGCCAAAATCTACAGGTAGGCACTTTGCAAAAAAACACCTCTGTTTTCTTTCAGAAATTTGGATGTGTCCACGTTGCGCTTTGGGGCGTTTCGTGTCGCGGGCGATAGGCCTACCCACACAAGTGAGGTATCATTTTTATCGGGAGACTTGGGGGAACGCTGGGTAGAAGGAAATTTGTGGCTCCTCTAAGATTCGAGAAGTTTCTGCCACAGAAATGTGAGGAACATGTGTTTTTTTAGCCAAATTTTGAGGTTTGCAAAGGATTCTGGGTAACAGAACCTGGTCCGAGCCCCGCAAGTCACCCAATCTTGGATTCCCCTATGTCTCTAGTTTTCAGAAATGCACAGGTTTGGTAGGTTTCCCTAGGTGCCGGCTGAGCTAGAGGCCAAAATCTACAGGTAGGCACTTTGCAAAAAACACCTCTGTTTTCTTTCAAAAATTTGGATGTGTCCACGTTGCGCTTTGGGAGTTTCCTGTCGCGGGCGCTAGGCCTACCCACACAAGTGAGGTATCATTTTTATTGGGAGACTTGGGGGAACGCTGGGTGGAAGGAAATTTGTGGCTCCTCTCAGATTCCAGAACTTTCTGCCACAGAAATGTGAGGAACATGTGTTTCTTTAGCCAAAATTTGAGGTTTGCAAAGGATTCTGGGTAACAGAACCTGGTCCGAGCCCCACAAGTCACCCCAAATAGGATTCCCCTAGGTCTCTAGTTTTCAGAAATGCACAGGTTTGGTAGGTTTCCCTAGGTGCCGGCTGAGCTAGAGGCCAAAATCTAAAGGTAGGCACTTTGCAAAAAACACCTCTGTTTTCTTTCAAAAATTTGGATGTGTCCACGTTGTGCTTTGGGGCGTTTCCTGTCGCAGGCGCTAGGCCTACCCACACAAGTGAGGTATCATTTTTATCGGGAGACTTGGGCGAACGCTGGGTGGAAGGAAAATTTGTGGCTCCTCTCAGATTCCAGAACTTTCTGCCACAGAAATGTGAGGAACATGTTTTTTTTAGCCAAATTTTGAGGTTTGCAAAGGATTCTGGGTAACAGAACCTGGTCCGAGCCCCACAAGTCACCCCAACTTGGATTCCCCTAGGTCTCTAGTTTTCGGAACTGCACAGGTTTGGTAGGTTTCCCTAGGTGCCGGCTGAGCTAGAGGCCAAAATCAACAGGTAGGCACTTTGCAAAAAACACCTCTGTTTTCTTTCAAAAATTTGGATGTGTCCACGTTGCGCTTTGGGGAGTTTCCTGTCGCGGGCGCTAGGCCTACCCACACAAGTCAGGTATCATTTTTATTGGGAGACTTGGGGGAACGCTGGGTGGAAGGAAATTTGTGGCTCCTCTCAGATTCCAGAACTTTCTGCCACAGAAATGTGAGGAACATGTGTTTTTTTAGCCAAATGTTGAGGTTTGCAAAGGATTCTGGGTAACAGAACCTGGTCTGAGCCCCACAAGTCACCGCATCTTGGATTCCCCTAGGTCTCTAGTTTTCAGAAATGCACAGGTTTGGTAGGTTACCCTAGGTGCCGACTGAGCTAGAGGCCAAAATTTACAGGTAGGCACTTTGCAAAAAAACACCTCTGTTTTCTTTCAGAAATTTGGATGTGTCCACGTTGCGCTTTGGGGCGTTTCCTGTCGCCGGCGCTAGGCCTACCCACACAAGTGAGGTATCATTTTTATCGGGAGACTTGGGGGAACGCTGGGTGGAAGAAAATTTGTGGCTCCTCTCAGATTCCAGAACTTTCTGCCACAGAAATATGAGCACCATGTGTTTTTTTAGCCAAATTTTGAGGTTTGCAAAGGATTCTGGGTAACAGAACCTAGTCCGAGCCCCACAAGTCACCCCATCTTGGATTCCGCTAGGTCTCTAGTTTTCAGAAATGCACAGGTTTGGTAGGTTTCCCTAGGTGCCGGCTGAGCTAGAGGCCAAAATCTACAGGTAGGTACTTTGTGAAAAACACCTCTGTTTTCTTTCAAAAATTTGGATGTGTCCAAGTTGCGCTTTGGGCCGTTTCCTGACGCGGGCGATAGGCCTACTCACACAAGTGAGGTATCATTTTTATCGGGAGACTTGGGGGAACGCTGGGTAGAAGGAAATTTGTGGCTCCTCTCAGATTCCAGAACTTTCTGCCACAGAAATGTGAGGAACATGTGTTTTTTTAGCCAAATTTTGAGGTTTGCAAAGGATTCTGGGTAACAGAACCTGGTCTGAGCCCCACAAGTCACCGCATCTTGGATTCCCCTAGGTCTCTAGTTTTCAGAAATGCACAGGTTTGGTAGGTTACCCTAGGTGCCGACTGAGCTAGAGGCCAAAATCTACAGGTAGGCACTTTGCAAAATAACCTCTGTTTTCTTTCAAAAATTTGGATGTGTCCACGTTGCGCTTTGGGGAGTTTTCTGTCGCGGGCGCTAGGCCTACCCACACAAGTGAGGTATCATTTTTATTGGGAGACTTGGGGGAACGCTGGGTGGAAGGAAATTTGTGGCCCCTCTCAGATTCCAGAACTTTCTGCCACAGAAATGTGAGGAACATGTGTTTTTTTAGCCAAATTTTGAGGTTTGCAAAGGATTCTGGGTAACAGAACCTGGTCGGAGCCCCGCAAAGTCACCCAATCTTGGATTCCCCTACGTCTCTAGTTTTCAGAAATGCACAGGTTTGGTAGGTTTCCCTAGGTGCCGGCTGAGCTAGAGGCCAAAATCTACAGGTAGGCACTTTGCAAAAAAACACCTCTGTTTTCTTTAAAAAATTTGGATGTGTCCATGTTGCGCTTTGGGGCGTTTCTTGTTGCGGGCTCTAGGCCTACCCACACAAGTGAGGTATCATTTTTATCGGGAGACTTGGGGGAACGCTGGGTGGAAGAAAATTTGTGGCTCCTCTCAGATTCCAGAACTTTCTGCCACAGAAATATGAGCACCATGTGTTTTTTTAGCCAAATTTTGAGGTTTGCAAAGGATTCTGGGTAACAGAACCTAGTCCGAGCCCCACAAGTCACCCCATCTTGGATTCCGCTAGGTCTCTAGTTTTCAGAAATGCACAGGTTTGGTAGGTTTCCCTAGGTGCTGGCTGAGCTAGAGGCCAAAATCTACAGGTAGGTACTTTGTAAAAAACACCTCTGTTTTCTTTCAAAAATTTGGATGTGTCCAAGTTGCGCTTTGGGCCGTTTCCTGACGCGGGCGATAGGCCTACTCACACAAGTGAGGTATCATTTTTATCGGGAGACTTGGGGGAACGCTGGGTAGAAGGAAATTTGTGGCTCCTCTCAGATTCCAGAACTTTCTGCCACAGAAATGTGAGGAACATGTGTTTTTTTAGCCAAATTTTGAGGTTTGCAAAGGATTCTGGGTAACAGAACCTGGTCTGAGCCCCACAAGTCACCGCATCTTGGATTCCCCTAGGTCTCTAGTTTTCAGAAATGCACAGGTTTGGTAGGTTACCCTAGGTGCCGACTGAGCTAGAGGCCAAAATTTACAGGTAGGCACTTTGCAAAAAAACACCTCTGTTTTCTTTCAGAAATTTGGATGTGTCCACGTTGCGCTTTGGGGCGTTTCCTGTCGCCGGCGCTAGGCCTACCACACAAGTGAGGTATCATTTTTATCGGGAGACTTGGGGGAACGCTGGGTGGAAGAAAATTTGTGGCTCCTCTCAGATTCCAGAACTTTCTGCCACAGAAATATGAGCACCATGTGTTTTTTTCGCCAAATTTTGAGGTTTGCAAAGGATTCTGGGTAACAGAACCTAGTCCGAGCCCCACAAGTCACCCCATCTTGGATTCCGCTAGGTCTCTAGTTTTCAGAAATGCACAGGTTTGGTAGGTTTCCCTAGGTGCCGGCTGAGCTAGAGGCCAAAATCTACAGGTAGGTACTTTGTAAAAAACACCTCTGTTTTCTTTCAAAAATTTGGATGTGTCCAAGTTGCGCTTTGGGCCGTTTCCTGACGCGGGCGATAGGCCTACTCACACAAGTGAGGTATCATTTTTATCGGGAGACTTGGGGGAACGCTGGGTAGAAGGAAATTTGTGGCTCCTCTCAGATTCCAGAACTTTCTGCCACAGAAATGTGAGGAACATGTGTTTTTTTAGCCACATTTTGAGGTTTGCAAAGGATTCTGGGTAACAGAACCTGGTCTGAGCCCCACAAGTCACCGCATCTTGGATTCCCCTAGGTCTCTAGTTTTCAGAAATGCACAGGTTTGGTAGGTTACCCTAGGTGCCGACTGAGCTAGAGGCCAAAATCTACAGGTAGGCACTTTGCAAAAAAACACCTCTGTTTTCTTTCAGAAATTTGGATGTGTCCACGTTGCGCTTTGGGGCGTTTCCTGTCGCGGGCGCTAGGCCTACCCACACAAGTGAGGTATCATTTTTATCGGGAGACTTGGGGGAACGCTGGGTAGAAGGAAATTTGTGGCTCCTCTAAGATTCGAGAAGTTTCTGCCACAGAAATTTGAGGAACATGTGTTTTTTTAGCCAAATTTTGAGGTTTGCAAAGGATTCTGGGTAACAGAACCTGGTCCGAGCCCCGCAAGTCACCCAATCTTGGATTCCCCTATGTCTCTAGTTTTCAGAAATGCACAGGTTTGGTAGGTTTCCCTAGGTGCCGGCTGAGCTAGAGGCCAAAATCTACAGGTAGGCACTTTGCAAAAAACACCTCTGTTTTCTTTCAAAAATTTGGATGTGTCCACGTTGCGCTTTGGGGAGTTTCCTGTCGCGGGCGCTAGGCCTACCCACACAAGTGAGGTATCATTTTTATTGGGAGACTTGGGGGAACGCTGGGTGGAAGGAAATTTGTGGCTCCTCTCAGATTCCAGAACTTTCTGCCACAGAAATGTGAGGAACATGTGTTTCTTTAGCCAAAATTTGAGGTTTGCAAAGGATTCTGGGTAACAGAACCTGGTCCGAGCCCCACAAGTCACCCCAAATAGGATTCCCCTAGGTCTCTAGTTTTCAGAAATGCACAGGTTTGGTAGGTTTCCCTAGGTGCCGGCTGAGCTAGAGGCCAAAATCTAAAGGTAGGCACTTTGCAAAAAACACCTCTGTTTTCTTTCAAAAATTTGGATGTGTCCACGTTGTGCTTTGGGGCGTTTCCTGTCGCAGGCGCTAGGCCTACCCACACAAGTGAGGTATCATTTTTATCGGAGACTTGGGCGAACGCTGGGTGGAACGAAAATTTGTGGCTCCTCTCAGATTCCAGAACTTTCTGCCACAGAAATGTGAGGAACATGTTTTTTTTAGCCAAATTTTGAGGTTTGCAAAGGATTCTGGGTAACAGAACCTGGTCCAAGCCCCACAAGTCACCCCAACTTGGATTCCCCTAGGTCTCTAGTTTTCGGAACTGCACAGGTTTGGTAGGTTTCCCTAGGTGCCGGCTGAGCTAGAGGCCAAAATCAACAGGTAGGCACTTTGCAAAAAACACCTCTGTTTTCTTTCAAAAATTTGGATGTGTCCACGTTGCGCTTTGGGGAGTTTCTGTCGCGGGCGCTAGGCCTACCCACACAAGTCAGGTATCATTTTTATTGGGAGACTTGGGGGAACGCTGGGTGGAAGGAAATTTGTGGCTCCTCTCAGATTCCAGAACTTTCTGCCACAGAAATGTGAGGAACATGTGTTTTTTTAGCCAAAGTTTGAGGTTTGCAAAGGATTCTGGGTAACAGAACCTGGTCCGAGCCCCACAAGTCACCCCATCTTGGATTCCCCTAGGTCTCTAGTTTTCAGAAATGCACAGGTTTGGTAGGTTTCCCTAGGTGCCGGCTGAGCTAGAGGCCAAAATCTACAGTTAGGCACTTTGCAAAAAAACACCTCTGTTTTCTTTCAAAAATTTGGATGTGTCACGTTGCGCTTTGGGGAGTTTCCTGTCGCGGGCGCTAGGCCTACCCACACAAGTCAGGTATCATTTTTATTGGGAGACTTGGGGGAACGCTGGGTGGAAGGAAATTTGTGGCTCCTCTCAGATTCCAGAACTTTCTGCTACAGAAATGTGAGGAATATGTGTTTTTTTAGCCAAAATTTGAGGTTGCAAAGGATTCTGGGTAACAGAACCTGGTCCGAGCCCCACAAGTCACCCCAACTTGGATTCCCCTAGGTCTCTAGTTTTCAGAAATGCACAGGTTTGGTAGGTTTCCCTAGGTGCTGGCTGAGCTAGAGGCCAAAATCTACAGGTAGGCACTTTGCCAAATAACCTCTGTTTTCTTTCAAAAATTTGGATGTGTCCACGTTGCGCTTTGGGGCGTTTCTTGTTGCGGGCTCTAGGCCTACCCACACAAGTGAGGTATCGTTTTTATCGGGAAACTTAGGGGAACGCTGGGTGGAAGAAAATTTGAGGCTCCTCTCAGATTCCAGAACTTTCTGCCACAGAAATGTGAGCACCATGTGTTTTTTTAGCCAAATTTTGAGGTTTGCAAAGGATTCTGGGTAACAGAACCTAGTCCGAGCCCCACAAGTCACCCCATCTTGGATTCCGCTAGGTCTCTAGTTTTCAGAAATGCACAGTTTTGGTAGGTTTCCCTAGGTGCCGGCTGAGCTAGAGGCCAAAATCTACAGGTAGGTACTTTGTAAAAAACACCTCTGTTTTCTTTCAAAAATTTGGATGTGTCCAAGTTGCGCTTTGGGCCGTTTCCTGATGCGGGCGATAGGCCTACTCACACACGTGAGGTATCATTTTATCGGGAGACTTGGGGGAACGCTGGGTAGAAGGACATTTGTGGCTCCTCTCAGATTCCAGAACTTTCTGCCACAGAAATGTGAGGAACATGTGTTTTTTTAGCCAAATTTTGAGGTTTGCAAAGGATTCTGGGTAACAGAACCTGGTCTGAGCCCCACAAGTCACCGCATCTTGGATTCCCCTAGGTCTCTAGTTTTCAGAAATGCACAGGTTTGGTAGGTTACCCTAGGTTCCGACTGAGCTAGAGGCCAAAATCTACAGGTAGGCACTTTGCAAAAAAACACCTCTGTTTTCTTTCAGAAATTTGGATGTGTCCACGTTGCGCTTTGGGGCGTTTCCTGTCGCGGGCGCTAGGCCTACCCACACAAGTGAGGTATCATTTTTATCGGGAGACTTGGGGGAACGCTGGGTGGAAGGAGATTTGTGGCTCCTCTCAGATTCCAGAACTTTCTGCCACAGAAATGTGAGGAACATGTGTTTTTTTAGCCAAATTTTGAGGTTTGCAAAGGATTCTGGGTAACAGAACCTGGTCCGAGCCCCACAAGTCACCCAATCTTGGATTCCCCTACGTCTCTAGTTTTCAGAAATGCACAGGTTTGGTAGGTTTCCCTAGGTGCCGGCTGAGCTAGAGGCCAAAATCTACAGGTAGGCACTTTGCAAAAAAACACCTCTGTTTTCTTTCAGAAATGTGGATGTGTCCACGTTGCGCTTTGGAGCGTTTCCTGTCGCGGGCGCTAGGCCTAACCACACAAGTGAGGTATCATTTTTATCGGGAGACTTGGGGGAACGCTGGGTAGAAGGAAATTTGTGGCTCCTCTAAGATTCGAGAAGTTTCTGCCACAGGAATGTGAGGAACATGTGTTTTTTTAGCCAAATTTTGAGGTTTGCAAAGGATTCTGGGTAACAGAACCTGGTCCGAGCCCCGCAAGTCACCCATTCTTGGATTCCCCTATGTCTCTAGTTTTCAGAAATGCACAGGTTTGGTAGGTTTCCCTAGGTGCCGGCTGAGCTAGAGGCCAAAATCTACAGGTAGGCACTTTGCAAAAAACACCTCTGTTTTCTTTCAAAAATTTGGAATTGTCCACGTTGCGCTTTGGGGAGTTTCCTGTCGCGGGCGCTAGGCCTACCCACACAAGTGAGGTATCATTTTTATTGGGAGATTCGGGGGAACGCTGGGTGGCAGGAAATTTGTGGCTCCTCTCAGATTCCAGAACTTTCTGCCACAGAAATGTGAAGAACATGTGTTTTTTTAGCCAAAATTTGAGGTTTGCAAAGGATTCTGGGTAACAGAACCTGGTTCGAGCCCCACAAGTCACCCCAAATTGGATTCCCCTAGGTCTCTAGTTTTCAGAAATGCACAGGTTTGGTAGGTTTCCCTAGGTGCCGGCTGAGCTAGAGGCCAAAATCTAAAGGTAGGCACTTTGCAAAAAACACCTCTGTTTTCTTTCAAAAATTTGGATGTGTCCACGTTGTGCTTTGGGGCGTTTCCTGTCGCAGGCGCTAGGCCTACCCACACAAGTGAGGTATCATTTTTATCGGGAGACTTGGGCGAACGCTGGGTGGAACGAAAATTTGTGGCTCCTCTCAGATTCCAGAACTTTCTGCCACAGAAATGTGAGGAACATGTTTTTTTTAGCCAAATTTTGAGGTTTGCAAAGGATTCTGGGTAACAGAACCTGGTCCGAGCCCCACAAGTCACCCCAACTTGGATTCCCCTAGGTCTCTAGTTTTCAGAAATGCACAGGTTTGGTAGGTTTCCCTAGGTGCCGGCTGAGCTAGAGGCAAAAATCTACAGGTAGGCACTTTGCAAAAAACACCTCTGTTTTCTTTCAAAAATTTGGATGTGTCCACGTTGCGCTTTGGGGAGTTTCCTGTCGCGGGCGCTATGCCTACCCACACAAGTCAGGTATCATTTTTATTGGGAGACTTGGGGGAACGCTGGGTGGAAGGAAATTTGTGGCTCCTCTCAGATTCCAGAACTTTCTGCCACAGAAATGTGAGGAACATGTGTTTTTTTAGCCAAAGTTTGAGGTTTGCAAAGGATTCTGGGTAACAGAACCTGGTCCGAGCCCCACAAGTCACCCCATCTTGGATTCCCCTAGGTCTCTAGTTTTCAGAAATGCACAGGTTTGGTAGGTTTCCCTAGGTGCCGGCTGAGCTAGAGGCCAAAATCTACAGTTAGGCACTTTGCAAAAAAACACCTCTGTTTACTTTCAAAAATTTGGATGTGTCCACGTTGCGCTTTGGGGAGTTTCCTGTCGCGGGCGCTAGGCCTACCCACACAAGTCAGGTATCATTTTTATTGGGAGACTTGGGGGAACGCTGGGTGGAAGGAAATTTGTGGCTCCTCTCAGATTCCAGAACTTTCTGCTACAGAAATGTGAGGAACATGTGTTTTATTAGCCAAAATTTGAGGTTTGCAAAGGATTCTGGGTAACAGAACCTGGTTCGAGCCCCACAAGTCACCCCAAATTGGATTCCCCTAGGTCTCTAGTTTTCAGAAATGCACAGGTTTGGTAGGTTTCCCTAGGTGCCGGCTGAGCTAGAGGCCAAAATCTAAAGGTAGGCACTTTGCAAAAAACACCTCTGTTTTCTTTCAAAAATTTGGATGTGTCCACGTTGTGCTTTGGGGCGTTTCCTGTCGCAGGCGCTAGGCCTACCCACACAAGTGAGGTATCATTTTTATCGGGAGACTTGGGCGAACGCTGGGTGGAACGAAAATTTGTGGCTCCTCTCAGATTCCAGAACTTTCTGCCACAGAAATGTGAGGAACATGTTTTTTTTTAGTCAAAATTTGAGGTTTGCAAAGGATTCTGGGTAACAGAACCTGGTTCGAGCCCCACAAGTCACCCCAAATTGGATTCCCCTAGGTCTCTAGTTTTCAGAAATGCACAGGTTTGGTAGGTTTCCCTAGGTGCCGGCTGAGCTAGAGGCCAAAATCTAAAGGTAGGCACTTTGCAAAAAACACCTCTGTTTTCTTTCAAAAATTTGGATGTGTCCACGTTGTGCTTTGGGGCGTTTCCTGTCGCAGGCGCTAGGCCTACCCACACAAGTGAGGTATCATTTTTATCGGGAGACTTGGGCGAACGCTGGGTGGAACGAAAATTTGTGGCTCCTCTCAGATTCCAGAACTTTCTGCCACAGAAATGTGAGGAACATGTTTTTTTTAGCCAAATTTTGAGGTTTGCAAAGGATTCTGGGTAACAGAACCTGGTCCGAGCCCCACAAGTCACCCCAACTTGGATTCCCCTAGGTCTCTAGTTTTCAGAAATGCACAGGTTTGGTAGGTTTCCCTAGGTGCCGGCTGAGCTAGAGGCAAAAATCTACAGGTAGGCACTTTGCAAAAAACACCTCTGTTTTCTTTCAAAAATTTGGATGTGTCCACGTTGCGCTTTGGGGAGTTTCCTGTCGCGGGCGCTATGCCTACCCACACAAGTCAGGTATCATTTTTATTGGGAGACTTGGGGGAACGCTGGGTGGAAGGAAATTTGTGGCTCCTCTCAGATTCCAGAACTTTCTGCCACAGAAATGTGAGGAACATGTGTTTTTTTAGCCAAAGTTTGAGGTTTGCAAAGGATTCTGGGTAACAGAACCTGGTCCGAGCCCCACAAGTCACCCCATCTTGGATTCCGCTAGGTCTCTAGTTTTCAGAAATGCACAGGTTTGGTAGGTTTCCCTAGGTGCCGGCTGAGCTAGAGGCCAAAATCTACAGTTAGGCACTTTGCAAAAAAACACCTCTGTTTAATTTCAAAAATTTGGATGTGTCCACGTTGCGCTTTGGGGAGTTTCCTGTCGCGGGCGCTAGGCCTACCCACACAAGTCAGGTATCAATTTTATTGGGAGACTTGGGGGAACGCTGGGTGGAAGGAAATTTGTGGCTCCTCTCAGATTCCAGAACTTTCTGCTACAGAAATGTGAGGAACATGTGTTTTTCTAGCCAAAATTTGAGGTTTGCAAAGGATTCTGGGTAACAGAACCTGGTGCGAGCCCCACAAGTCACCCCAACTTGGATTCCCCTAGGTCTCTAGTTTTCAGAAATGCACAGGTTTGGTAGGTTTCCCTAGGTGCTGGCTGAGCTAGAGGCCAAAATCTACAGGTAGGCACTTTGCCAAATAACCTCTGTTTTCTTTCAAAAATGTGGATGTGTCCACGTTGCGCTTTGGGGCGTTTCTTTTTGCGGGCTCTAGGCCTACCCACACAAGTGAGGTATCATTTTTATCGGGAGACTTAGGGGAACGCTGGGTGGAAGAAAATTCGTGGCTCCTCTCAGATTCCAGAACTTTCTGCCACAGAAATGTGAGCACCATGTGTTTTTTTAGCCAAATTTTGAGGTTTGCAAAGGATTCTGGGTAACAGAACCTTGTCCGAGCCCCACAACTCACGATATCTTGGATTCCCCTAGGTCTCTAGTTTTCAGAAATGCACAGGTTTGGTAGGTTTCCCTAGGTGCCGGCTGAGCTAGAGGCCAAAATCTACAGGTAGGCACTTTGCAAAATAACCTCTGTTTTCTTTCAAAAATTTGGATGTGTCCACGTTGCGCTTTGGGGCGTTTCCTGTTGCGGGCTCTAGGCCTACCCACACAAGTGAGGTATCATTTTTATCGGGAGACTTAGGGGAACGCTGGGTGGAAGAAAATTTGTGGCTCCTCTCAGATTCCAGAACTTTCTGCCACAGAAATGTGAGGAACATGTGCTTTTTTAGCCAAATTTTGAGGTTTGCAAAGGATTCTGGGTAACAGAACCTGGTCCGAGCCCCACAAGTCACCCCATCTTGGATTTCCCTACGTCTCTAGTTTTCAGAAATGCACAGGTTTGGTAGGGTTCCCTAGGTTCCGGCTGAGCTAGAGGCCAAAATCTACAGGTAGGCACTTTGCAAAAAACAACTCTGTTTTCTTTCAAAAGTTTGGATGTGTCCACGTTGTGCTTTGGGGCGTTTCCTGTCGCAGGCGCTAGACCTACCCACACAAGTGAGGTATCATTTTTATCGGGAGACTTGGGCGAACGCTGGGTGGAACGAAAATTTGTGGCTCCTCTCAGTTTCCAGAACTTTCTGCCACAGAAATGTGAGGAACATGTTTTTTTTAGCCAAATTTTGAGGTTTGCAAAGGATTCTGGGTAACAGAACCTGGTCCGAGCCCCACAAGTCACCCCAACTTGGATTCCCCTAGGTCTCTAGTTTTCAGAACTGCACAGGTTTGGTAGGTTTCCCTAGGTGCCGGCTGAGCTAGAGGCCAAAATCTACAGGTAGGCACTTTGCAAAAAACACCTCTGTTTTCTTTCAAAAATTTGGATGTGTCCACGTTGTGCTTTGGGGCGTTTCCTGTCGTGGGCGCTAGGCCTACCCACACAAGTGAGGTATCATTTTTATCGGGAGACTTGGGCGAAATCTGGGTGGAAGGAAATTTGTGGCTCCTCTCAGATTCCAGAACTTTCTGCCACAGAAATGTGAGCACCATGTGTTTTTTTAGCCAAATTTTGAGGTTTGCAAAGGATTCTGGGTAACAGAACCTGGTCCGAGCCCCGCAAGTCACCCAATCTTGGATTCCCCTATGTCTCTAGTTTTCAGAAATGCACAGGTTTGGTAGTTTTCCCTAGGTGCCGGCTGAGCTAGAGGCCAAAATCTACAGGTAGGCACTTTGCAAAAAACACCTCTGTTTTCTTTCAAAAATTTGGATGTGTCCACGTTGCGCTTTGGGGAGTTTCCTGTCGCGGGCGCTAGGCCTACCCACACAAGTGAGGTATCATTTTTATTGGGAGACTTGGGGGAACGCTGGGTGGAAGGAAATTTGTGGCTCCTCTCAGATTCCAGAACTTTCTGCCACAGAAATGTGAGGAACATGTGTTTCTTTAGCCAAAATTTGAGGTTTGCAAAGGATTCTGGGTAACAGAACCTGGTCCGAGCCCCACAAGTCACCCCAAATTGGATTCCCCTAGGTCTCTAGTTTTCAGAAATGCACAGGTTTGGTAGGTTTCCCTAGGTGCCGGCTGAGCTAGAGGCCAAAATCTAAAGGTAGGCACTTTGCAAAAAACACCTCTGTTTTCTTTCAAAAATTTGGATGTGTCCACGTTGTGCTTTGGGGCGTTTCCTGTCGCAGGCGCTAGGCCTACCCACACAAGTGAGGTATCATTTTTGTCGGGAGACTTGGGCGAACGCTGGGTGGAACGAAAATTTGTGGCTCCTCTCAGATTCCAGAACTTTCTGCCACAGAAATGTGAGGAACATGTTTTTTTTAGCCAAATTTTGAGGTTTGCAAAGGATTCTGGGTAACAGAACCTGGTCCGAGCCCCACAAGTCACACCAACTTGGATTCCCCTAGGTCTCTAGTTTTCAGAACTGCACAGGTTTGGTAGGTTTCCCTAGGTGCCGGCTGAGCTAGAGGCCAAAATCTACAGGTAGGCACTTTGCAAAAAACACCTCTGTTTTCTTTCAAAAATTTGGATGTGTCCACGTTGTGCTTTGGGGCGTTTCCTGTCGTGGGCGCTAGGCCTACCCACACAAGTGAGGTATCATTTTTATCGGGAGACTTGGGCGAAATCTGGGTGGAAGGAAATTTGTGGCTCCTCTCAGATTCCAGAACTTTCTGCCACAGAAATGTGAGCACCATGTGTTTTTTTAGCCAAATTTTGAGGTTTGCAAAGGATTCTGGGTAACAGAACCTGGTCCGAGCCCCGCAAGTCACCCAATCTTGGATTCCCCTATGTCTCTAGTTTTCAGAAATGCACAGGTTTGGTAGTTTTCCCTAGGTGCCGGCTGAGCTAGAGGCCAAAATCTACAGGTAGGCACTTTGCAAAAAACACCTCTGTTTTCTTTCAAAAATTTGGATGTGTCCACGTTGCGCTTTGGGGAGTTTCCTGTCGCGGGCGCTAGGCCTACCCACACAAGTGAGGTATCATTTTTATTGGGAGACTTGGGGGAACGCTGGGTGGAAGGAAATTTGTGGCTCCTCTCAGATTCCAGAACTTTCTGCCACAGAAATGTGAGGAACATGTGTTTCTTTAGCCAAAATTTGAGGTTTGCAAAGGATTCTGGGTAACAGAACCTGGTCCGAGCCCCACAAGTCACCCCAAATTGGATTCCCCTAGGTCTCTAGTTTTCAGAAATGCACAGGTTTGGTAGGTTTCCCTAGGTGCCGGCTGAGCTAGAGGCCAAAATCTAAAGGTAGGCACTTTGCAAAAAACACCTCTGTTTTCTTTCAAAAATTTGGATGTGTCCACGTTGTGCTTTGGGGCGTTTCCTGTCGCAGGCGCTAGGCCTACCCACACAAGTGAGGTATCATTTTTGTCGGGAGACTTGGGCGAACGCTGGGTGGAACGAAAATTTGTGGCTCCTCTCAGATTCCAGAACTTTCTGCCACAGAAATGTGAGGAACATGTTTTTTTTAGCCAAATTTTGAGGTTTGCAAAGGATTCTGGGTAACAGAACCTGGTCCGAGCCCCACAAGTCACACCAACTTGGATTCCCCTAGGTCTCTAGTTTTCAGAACTGCACAGGTTTGGTAGGTTTCCCTAGGTGCCGGCTGAGCTAGAGGCCAAAATCTACAGGTAGGCACTTTGCAAAAAACACCTCTGTTTTCTTTCAAAAATTTGGATGTGTCCACGTTGCGCTTTGGGGAGTTTCCTGTCGCGGGCGCTAGGCCTACCCACACAAGTCAGGTATCATTTTTATTGGGAGACTTGGTGGAACGCTGGGTGGAAGGAAATTTGTGGCTCCTCTCAGATTCCAGAACTTTCTGCTACAGAAATGTGAGGAATATGTGTTTTTTTAGCCAAAATTTGAGGTTTGCAAAGGATTCTGGGTAACAGAACCTGGTCCGAGCCCCACAAGTCACCCCAACTTGGATTCCCCTAGGTCTCTAGTTTTCAGAAATGCACAGGTTTGGTAGGTTTCCCTAGGTGCCGGCTGAGCTAGAGGCCAAAATCTACAGTTAGGCACTTTGCAAAAAAACACCTCTGTTTTCTTTCAAAAATTTGGATGTGTCCACGTTGCGCTTTGGGGAGTTTCCTGTCGCGGGCGCTAGGCCTACCCACACAAGTCAGGTATCATTTTTATTGGGAGACTTGGGGGAACGCTGGGTGGAAGGATATTTGTGGCTCCTCTCAGATTCCAGAACTTTCTGCTACAGAAATGTGAGGAATATGTGTTTTTTTAGCCAAAATTTGAGGTTTGCAAAGGATTCTGGGTAACAGAACCTGGTCCGAGCCCCACAAGTCACCCCAACTTGGATTCCCCTAGGTCTCTAGTTTTCAGAAATGCACAGGTTTGGTAGGTTTCCCTAGGTGCTGGCTGAGCTAGAGGCCAAAATCTACAGGTAGGCACTTTGCCAAATAACCTCTGTTTTCTTTCAAAAATTTGGATGTGTCCACGTTGCGCTTTGGGGCATTTCTTGTTGCGGGCTCTAGGCCTACCCACACAAGTGAGGTATCATTTTTATCGGGAGACTTAGGGGAACGCTGGGTGGAAGAAAATTTGTGGCTCCTCTCAGATTCCAGAACTTTCTGCCACAGAAATGTGAGCACCATGTGTTTTTTTAGCCAAATTTTGAGGTTTGCAAAGGATTCTGGGTAACAGAACCTAGTCCGAGCCCCACAAGTCACCCCATCTTGGATTCCGCTAGGTCTCTAGTTTTCAGAAATGCACAGGTTTGGTAGGTTTCCCTAGGTGCCGGCTGAGCTAGAGGCCAAAATCTACAGGTAGGTACTTTGTAAAAAACACCTCTGTTTTCTTTCAAAAATTTGGATGTGTCCAAGTTGCGCTTTGGGCCGTTTCCTGACGCGGGCGATAGGCCTACTCACACAAGTGAGGTATCATTTTTATCGGGAGACTTGGGGGAACGCTGGGTAGAAGGAAATTTGTGGCTCCTCTCAGATTCCAGAACTTTCTGCCACAGAAATGTGAGGAACATGTGTTTTTTTAGCCAAATTTTGAGGTTTGCATGGGATTCTGGGTAACAGAACCTGGTCTGAGCCCCACAAGTCACCGCATCTTGGATTCCCCTAGGTCTCTAGTTTTCAGAAATGCACAGGTTTGTTAGGTTACCCTAGGTTCCGACTGAGCTAGAGGCCAAAATCTACAGGTAGGCACTTTGCAAAAAAACACCTCTGTTTTCTTTCAGAAATTTGGATGTGTCCACATTGCGCTTTGGGGCGTTTCCTGTCGCGGGCGCTAGGCCTACCCACACAAGTGAGGTATAATTTTTATCGGGAGACTTGGGGGAACGCTGGGTGGAAGGAGATTTGTGGCTCCTCTCAGATTCCAGAACTTTCTGCAACAGAAATGTGAGGAACATGTGTTTTTTTAGCCAAATTTTGAGGTTTGCAAAGGATTCTGGGTAACAGAACCTGGTCCGAGCCCCACAAGTCACCCAATCTTGGATTCCCCTACGTCTCTAGTTTTCAGAAATGCACAGGTTTGGTAGGTTTCCCTAGGTGCCGGCTGAGCTAGAGGCCAAAATCTACAGGTAGGCACTTTGCAAAAAAACACCTCTGTTTTCTTTCAGAAATTTGGATGTGTCCACGTTGCGCTTTGGAGCGTTTCCTGTCGCGGGCGCTAGGCCTAACCACACAAGTGAGGTATCATTTTTATCGGGAGACTTGGGGGAACGCTGGGTAGAAGGAAATTTGTGGCTCCTCTAAGATTCGAGAAGTTTCTGCCACAGAAATGTGAGGAACATGTGTTTTTTTAGCCAAATTTTGAGGTTTGCAAAGGATTCTGGGTAACAGAACCTGGTCCGAGCCCCACAAGGCACCCCAACTTGGATTCCCCTAGGTCTCTAGTTTTCAGAACTGCACAGGTTTGGTAGGTTTCCCTAGGTGCCGGCTGAGCTAGAGGCCAAAATCTACAGGTAGGCACTTTGCAAAAAACACCTCTGTTTTCTTTCAAAAATTTGGATGTGTCCACGTTGCGCTTTGGGGAGTTTCCTGTCGCAGGCGCTAGGCCTACCCACACAAGTCAGGTATCATTTTTATTGGGAGACTTGGGGGAACGCTGGGTGGAAGGAAATTTGTGGCTCCTCTCAGATTCCAGAACTTTCTGCTACAGAAATGTGAGGAACATGTGTTTTTTTAGCCAAAATTTGAGGTTTGCAAAGGATTCTGGGTAACAGAACCTGGTCCGAGCCCCACAAGTCACCCCAACTTGGATTCCCCTAGGTCTCTAGTTTTCAGAAATGCACAGGTTTGGTAGGTTTCCCTAGGTGCCGGCTGAGCTAGAGGCCAAAATCTACAGGTAGGCACTTTGCAAAATAACCTCTGTTTTCTTTCAAAAATGTGGATGTGTCCACGTTGCGCTTTGGGGCGTTTCCTGTTGCGGGCTCTAGGCCTACCCACACAAGTGAGGTATCATATTTATCGGGAGACTTGGGGGAACGCTGGGTGGAAGAAAATTTGTGGCTCCTCTCAGATTCCAGAACTTTCTGGCACAGAAATGTGAGGAACATGTGTTTTTTTAGCCAAATTTTGAGGTTTGCAAAGGATTCTGGGTAACAGAACCTGGTCCGAGCCCCACAAGTCACCCCATCTTGGATTCCCCTAGGTCTCTAGTTTTCAGAAATGCACAGGTTTGGTAGGTTTCCCTAGGTGCCGGCTGAGCTAGAGGCCAAAATCTACAGTTAGGCACTTTGCAAAAAAAACCTCTGTTTTCTTTCAAAAATTTGGATGTGTCCACGTTGCGCTTTGGGGAGTTTCCTGTCGCGGGCGCTAGGCCTACCCACACAAGTCAGGTTTCATTTTTATTGGGAGACTTGGGGGAACGCTGGGTGGAAGGAAATTCGTGGCTCCTCTCAGATTCCAGAACTTTCTGCCACAGAAATGTGAGGAACATGTGTTTTTTTAGCCAAAATTTGAGGTTTGCAAAGGATTCTGGGTAACAGAACCTGGTCCGAGCCCCACAAGTCACCCCAACTTGGATTCCCCTAGGTCTCTAGTTTTCAGAAATGCACAGGTTTGGTAGGTTTCCCTAGGTGCTGGCTGAGTTAGAGGCCAAAATATACACGTAGGCACTTTGCAAAATAAACTCTGTTTTCTTTCAAAAATGTGGATGTGTCCACGTTGCGCTTTGGGGCGTTTCTTGTTGCGGGCTCTAGGCCTACCCACACAAGTGAGGTATCATTTTTATCGGGAGACTTAGGGGAACGCTGGGTGGAAGAAAATTTGTGGCTCCTCTCAGATTCCAGAACTTTCTGCCACAGAAATGTGAGCACCATGTTTTTTTTAGCCAAATGTTGAGGTTTGCAAAGGATTCTGGGTAACAGAACCTGGTCCGAGCCCCACAAGTCACCCTATCTTGGATTCCCCTAGGTCTCTAGTTTTCAGAAATGCACAGGTTTGGTAGGTTTCCCTAGGTGCCGGCTGAGCTAGAGGCCAAAATCTTCAGGTAGGCACTTTGCAAAATAACCTCTGTTTTCTTTCAAAAATGTGGATGTGTCCACGTTGCGCTTTGGGGCGTTTCCTGTTGCGGGCTCTAGGCCTACCCACACAAGTGAGGTATCATATTTATCTGGAGGCTTAGGGGAACGCTGGGTGGAAGAAAATTTGTGTCTCCTCTCAGATTCCAGAACTTTCTGCCACAGAAATGTGAGGAACATGTGTTTTTTTAGCCAAATTTTGAGGTTTGCAAAGGATTCTGGGTAACAGAACCTGGTCCGAGCCCCACAAGTCACCCCATCTCGGATTCCCCTAGGTCTCTAGTTTTCAGAAATGCACAGGTTTGGTAGGTTTCCCTAGGTGCCGGCTGAGCTAGAGGCCAAAATCTACAGTTAGGCACTTTTCAAAAAAACACCTCTCTTTTCTTTCAAAAATTTGGATGTGTCCACGTTGCGCTTTGGGGAGTTTCCTGTCGCGGGCGCTAGGCCTACCCACACAAATCAGGTATCATTTTTGTTGGGAGACTTGGGGGAACGCTGGGTGGAAGGAAAATCGTGGCTCCTCTCAGATTCCAGAACTTTCTGCCACAGAAATGTGAGGAACATGTGTTTTTTTAGCCAAAATTTGAGGTTTGCAAAGGATTCTGGGTAACAGAACCTGGTCCGAGCCCCACAAGTCACCCCAACTTGGATTCCCCTAGGTCTCTAGTTTTCAGAAATGCACAGGTTTGGTAGGTTTCCCTAGGTGCTGGCTGAGCTAGAGGCCAAAATCTACACGTAGGCACTTTGCAAAATAACCTCTGTTTTCTTTCAAAAATTTGGATGTGTCCACGTTGCGCTTTGGGGCGTTTCTTGTTGTGGGCTCTAAGCCTACCCACACAAGTGAGGTATCATTTTTATCGGGAGACTTAGGGGAACGCTGGGTGGAAGAAAATTTGTGGCTCCTCTCAGATTCCAGAACTTTCTGCCACAGAAATGGGAACACCATGTGTTTTTTTAGCCAAATGTTGAGGTTTGCAAAGGATTCTGGGTAACAGAACCTGGTCCGAGCCCCACAAGTCACCCTATCTTGGATTCCCCTAGGTCTCTAGTTTTCAGAAAGGCACAGGTTTGGTAGGTTTCCCTAGGTGCCGGCTGAGCAAGAGGCCAAAATCTACAGGTAGGCACTTTGCAAAATAACCTTTGTTTTCTTTAAAAAATGTGGATGTGTCCTCGTTGCGCTTTGGGGCGTTTCCTGTTGCGGGCTCTAGGCCTACCCACACAAGTGAGGTATCATATTTATCGGGAGACTTAGGGGAACGCTGGGTGGAAGAAAATTTGTGGCTCCTCTCAGATTCCAGAACTTTCTGCCACAGAAATGTAAGGAACATGTGTTTTTTTAGCCAAATTTTGAGGTTTGCAAAGGATTCTGGGTAACAGATCCTGGTCCGAGCCCCACAAGTCACCCCATCTTGGATTCCCCTAGGTCTCTAGTTTTCAGAAATGCACAGGTTTGGTAGGTTTCCCTAGGTGCCGGCTGAGCTAGAGGCCAAAATCTAAAGTTAGGCACTTTGCAAAAAAACACCTCTGTTTTCTTTCAAAAATTTGGATGTGTCCACGTTGCGCTTTGGGGAGTTTCCTGTCGCGGGCGCTAGGCCTACCCACACAAGTCAGGTATCATTTTTATTGGGAGACTTGGGGGAACGCGGGGTGGAAGGAAATTTGTGGCTCCTCTCAGATTCCAGAACTTTCTGCCACAGAAATGTGAGGAACATGTGTTTTTTTAGCCAAAATTTGAGGTTTGCAAAGGATTCTGTGTAACAGAACCTGGTCCGAGCCCCACATGTCACCGCAACTTGGATTCCCCTAGGTCTCTAGTTTTCAGAAATGCACAGGTTTGGTAGGTTTCCCTAGGTGCTGGCTGAGCTAGAGGCCAAAATCTACAGGTAGGCACTTTGCAAAATAACCTCTGTTTTCTTTCAAAAATTTGGATGTGTCCACGTTGCGCTTTGGGGCGTTTCGTGTTGCGGGCTCTAGGCCTACCCACACAAGTGAGGTATCATTTTTATTGGGAGACTTAGGGGAACGCTGGGTGGAAGAAAATTTGTGTCTCCTCTCAGATTCCAGAACTTTCTGCCACAGAAATGTGAGGAACATGTGTTTTTTTAGCCAAATTTTGAGGTTTGCAAAGGATTCTGGGTAACAGAACCTGGTCCGAGCCCCACAAGTCACCCCATCTCGGATTCCCCTAGGTCTCTAGTTTTCAGAAATGCACAGGTTTGGTAGGTTTCCCTAGGTGCCGGCTGAGCTAGAGGCCAAAATCTACAGTTAGGCACTTTTCAAAAAAACACCTCTCTTTTCTTTCAAAAATTTGGATGTGTCCACGTTGCGCTTTGGGGAGTTTCCTGTCGCGGGCGCTAGGCCTACCCACACAAATCAGGTATCATTTTTGTTGGGAGACTTGGGGGAACGCTGGGTGGAAGGAAAATCGTGGCTCCTCTCAGATTCCAGAACTTTCTGCCACAGAAATGTGAGGAACATGTGTTTTTTTAGCCAAAATTTGAGGTTTGCAAAGGATTCTGGGTAACAGAACCTGGTCCGAGCCCCACAAGTCACCCCAACTTGGATTCCCCTAGGTCTCTAGTTTTCAGAAATGCACAGGTTTGGTAGGTTTCCCTAGTTGCTGGCTGAGCTAGAGGCCAAAATCTACACGTAGGCACTTTGCAAAATAACCTCTGTTTTCTTTCAAAAATTTGGATGTGTCCACGTTGCGCTTTGGGGCGTTTCTTGTTGTGGGCTCTAAGCCTACCCACACAAGTGAGGTATCATTTTTATCGGGAGACTTAGGGGAACGCTGGGTGGAAGAAAATTTGTGGCTCCTCTCAGATTCCAGAACTTTCTGCCACAGAAATGGGAACACCATGTGTTTTTTTAGCCAAATGTTGAGGTTTGCAAAGGATTCTGGGTAACAGAACCTGGTCCGAGCCCCACAAGTCACCCTATCTTGGATTCCCCTAGGTCTCTAGTTTTCAGAAAGGCACAGGTTTGGTAGGTTTCCCTAGGTGCCGGCTGAGCAAGAGGCCAAAATCTACAGGTAGGCACTTTGCAAAATAACCTCTGTTTTCTTTAAAAAATGTGGATGTGTCCTCGTTGCGCTTTGGGGCGTTTCCTGTTGCGGGCTCTAGGCCTACCCACACAAGTGAGGTATCATATTTATCGGGAGACTTAGGGGAACGCTGGGTGGAAGAAAATTTGTGGCTCCTCTCAGATTCCAGAACTTTCTGCCACAGAAATGTGAGGAACATGTGTTTTTTTAGCCAAATTTTGAGGTTTGCAAAGGATTCTGGGTAACAGATCCTGGTCCGAGCCCCACAAGTCACCCCATCTTGGATTCCCCTAGGTCTCTAGTTTTCAGAAATGCACAGGTTTGGTAGGTTTCCCTAGGTGCCGGCTGAGCTAGAGGCCAAAATCTAAAGTTAGGCACTTTGCAAAAAAACACCTCTGTTTTCTTTCAAAAATTTGGATGTGTCCACGTTGCGCTTTGGGGAGTTTCCTGTCGCGGGCGCTAGGCCTACCCACACAAGTCAGGTATCATTTTTATTGGGAGACTTGGGGGAACGCGGGGTGGAAGGAAATTTGTGGCTCCTCTCAGATTCCAGAACTTTCTGCCACAGAAATGTGAGGAACATGTGTTTTTTTAGCCAAAATTTGAGGTTTGCAAAGGATTCTGTGTAACAGAACCTGGTCCGAGCCCCACATGTCACCGCAACTTGGATTCCCCTAGGTCTCTAGTTTTCAGAAATGCACAGGTTTGGTAGGTTTCCCTAGGTGCTGGCTGAGCTAGAGGCCAAAATCTACAGGTAGGCACTTTGCAAAATAACCTCTGTTTTCTTTCAAAAATTTGGATGTGTCCACGTTGCGCTTTGGAGCGTTTCGTGTTGCGGGCTCTAGGCCTACCCACACAAGTGAGGTATCATTTTTATTGGGAGACTTAAGGGAACGCTGGGTGGAAGAAAATTTGTGTCTCCTCTCAGATTCCAGAACTTTCTGCCACAGAAATGTGAGGAACATGTGTTTTTTTAGCCAAATTTTGAGGTTTGCAAAGGATTCTGGGTAACAGAACCTGGTCCGAGCCCCACAAGTCACCCCATCTCGGATTCCCCTAGGTCTCTAGTTTTCAGAAATGCACAGGTTTGGTAGGTTTCCCTAGGTGCTGGCTGAGCTAGAGGCCAAAATCTACAGTTAGGCACTTTTCAAAAAAACACCTCTCTTTTCTTTCAAAAATTTGGATGTGTCCACGTTGCGCTTTGGGGAGTTTCCTGTCGCGGGCGCTAGGCCTACCCACACAAATCAGGTATCATTTTTGTTGGGAGACTTGGGGGAACGCTGGGTGGAAGGAAAATCGTGGCTCCTCTCAGATTCCAGAACTTTCTGCCACAGAAATGTGAGGAACATGTGTTTTTTTAGCCAAAATTTGAGGTTTGCAAAGGATTCTGGGTAACAGAACCTGGTCCGAGCCCCACAAGTCACCCCAACTTGGATTCCCCTAGGTCTCTAGTTTTCAGAAATGCACAGGTTTGGTAGGTTTCCCTAGGTGCTGGCTGAGCTAGAGGCCAAAATCTACACGTAGGCACTTTGCAAAATAACCTCTGTTTTCTTTCAAAAATTTGGATGTGTCCACGTTGCGCTTTGGGGCGTTTCTTGTTGTGGGCTCTAAGCCTACCCACACAAGTGAGGTATCATTTTTATCGGGAGACTTAGGGGAACGCTGGGTGAAAGAAAATTTGTGGCTCCTCTCAGATTCCAGAACTTTCTGCCACAGAAATGGGAACACCATGTGTTTTTTTCGCCAAATGTTGAGGTTTGCAATGGATTCTGGGTAACAGAACCTGGTCCGAGCCCCACAAGTCACCCTATCTTGGATTCCCCTAGGTCTCTAGTTTTCAGAAAGGCACAGGTTTGGTAGGTTTCCCTAGGTGCCGGCTGAGCAAGAGGCCAAAATCTACAGGTAGGCACTTTGCAAAATAACCTCTGTTTTCTTTAAAAAATTTGGATGTGTCCTCGTTGCGCTTTGGGGCGTTTCCTGTTGCGGGCTCTAGGCCTACCCACACAAGTGAGGTATCATATTTATCGGGAGACTTAGGGGAACGCTGGGTGGAAGAAAATTTGTGGCTCCTCTCAGATTCCAGAACTTTCTGACACAGAAATGTGAGGAACATGTGTTTTTTTAGCCAAATTTTGAGGTTTGCAAAGGATTCTGGGTAACAGATCCTGGTCCGAGCCCCACAAGTCACCCCATCTTGGATTCCCCTAGGTCTCTAGTTTTCAGAAATGCACAGGTTTGGTAGGTTTCCCTAGGTGCCGGCTGAGCTAGAGGCCAAAATCTAAAGTTAGGCACTTTGCAAAAAAACACCTCTGTTTTCTTTCAAAAATTTGGATGTGTCCACGTTGCGCTTTGGGGAGTTTCCTGTCGCGGGCGCTAGGCCTACCCACACAAGTCAGGTATCATTTTTATTGGGAGACTTGGGGGAACGCGGGGTGGAAGGAAATTTGTGGCTCCTCTCAGATTCCAGAACTTTCTGCCACAGAAATGTGAGGAACATGTGTTTTTTTAGCCAAAATTTGAGGTTTGCAAAGGATTCTGTGTAACAGAACCTGGTCCGAGTCCCACAAGTCACCGCAACTTGGATTCCCCTAGGTCTCTAGTTTTCAGAAATGCACAGGTTTGGTAGGTTTCCCTAGGTGCTGGCTGAGCTAGAGGCCAAAATCTACAGGTAGGCACTTTGCAAAATAAGCTCTGTGTTCTTTCAAAAATTTGGATGTGTCCACGTTGCGCTTTGGGGTGTTTCTTGTTGCGGGCTCTTGGCCTACCCACACAAGTGAGGTATCATTTTTATCGGGAGACTTAGGGAAACGCTGGGTGGAAGAAAATGTGTGGCTCCTCTCAGATTCCAGAACTTTCTGCCACAGAAATGTGAGGAACATGTGCTTTTTTAGCCAAATTTTGAGGTTTGCAATGGATTCTGGGTAACAGAACCTGGTCCGAGCCCCACCAGTCACCCCATCTTGGATTCCCCTAGGTCTCTAGTTTTCAGAAATGCACAGGTTTGGTAGGTTTCCCTAGGTGCCGGCTGAGCTAGAGGCCAAAATCTACAGGTAGGCACTTTGCAAAAAACACCTCTGTTTTCTTTCAAAAATTTGGATGTGTCCACGTTGCGCTTTGGGGAGTTTCCTGTCGCGGGCGCTAGGCCTACCCACACAAGTCAGGTATCATTTTTATTGGGAGACTTGGGGGAACGCTGGGTGGAAGGAAATTTGTGGCTCCTCTCAGATTCCAGAACTTTCTGCTACAGAAATGTGAGGAACATGTGTTTTTTTAGCCAAAATTTGAGGTTTGCAAAGGATTCTGGGTAACAGAACCTGGTGCGAGCCCCACAAGTCACCCCAACTTGGATTCCCCTAGGTCTCTAGTTTTCAGAAATGCACAGGTTTGGTAGGTTTCCCTAGGTGCTGGCTGAGCTAGAGGCCAAAATCTACAGGTAGGCACTTTGCCAAATAACCTCTGTTTTCTTTCAAAAATGTGGATGTGTCCACGTTGCGCTTTGGGGCGTTTCTTTTTGCGGGCTCTAGGCCTACCCACACAAGTGAGGTATCATTTTTATCGGGAGACTTAGGGGAACGCTGGGTGGAAGAAAATTCGTGGCTCCTCTCAGATTCCAGAACTTTCTGCCACAGAAATGTGAGCACCATGTGTTTTTTTAGCCAAATTTTGAGGTTTGCAAAGGATTCTGGGTAACAGAACCTGGTCCGAGCCCCACAAGTCACCATATCTTGGATTCCCCTAGGTCTCTAGTTTTCAGAAATGCACAGGTTTGGTAGGTTTCCCTAGGTGCCGGCTGAGCTAGAGGCCAAAATCTACAGGTAGGCACTTTGCAAAATAACCTCTGTTTTCTTTCAAAAATTTGGATGTGTCCACGTTGCGCTTTGGGGCGTTTCCTGTTGCGGGCTCTAGGCCTACCCACACAAGTGAGGTATCATTTTTATCGGGAGACTTAGGGGAACGCTGGGTGGAAGAAAATTTGTGGCTCCTCTCAGATTCCACAACTTTCTGCCACAGAAATGTGAGGAACATGTGCTTTTTTAGCCAAATTTTGAGGTTTGCAAAGGATTCTGGGTAACAGAACCTGGTCCGAGCCCCACAAGTCACCCCATCTTGGATTTCCCTACGTCTCTAGTTTTCAGAAATGCACAGGTTTGGTAGGGTTCCCTAGGTTCCGGCTGAGCTAGAGGCCAAAATCTACAGGTAGGCACTTTGCAAAAAACAACTCTGTTTTCTTTCAAAAGTTTGGATGTGTCCACGTTGCGCTTTGTGGAGTTTCCTGTCGCGGGCGCTAGGCCTACCCACACAAGTCAGGTATCATTTTTAATGGGAGACTTGGGGGAACGCTGGGTGGAAGGAAATTTGTGGCTCCTCTCAGATTCCAGAACTTTCTGCCACAGAAATGTGAGGAACATGTGTTTTTTTAGCCAAATTTTGAGGTTTGCAAAGGATTCTGGGTAACAGAACCTGGTCCGAGCCCCACAAGTCACCCCCATCTTGGATTCCGCTAGGTCTCTAGTTTTCAGAAATGCACAGGTTTGGTAGGTTTCCCTAGGTGCCGGCTGAGCTAGAGGCCAAAATCTACAGTTAGGTACTTTGCAAAAAACACCTCTGTTTTCTTTCAAAAATTTGGATGTGTCCACGTTGCGCTTTGGGCCGTTTCCTGACGCGGGCGATAGGCCTACTCACACAAGTGAGGTATCATTTTTATCGGGAGACTTGGGGGAACGCTGGGTAGAAGGAAATTTGTGGCTCCTCTCAGATTCGAGAACTTTCTGCCACAGAAATGTGAGGAACATGTGTTTTTTTAGCCAAATTTTGAGGTTTGCAAAGGATTCTGGGTAACAGAACCTGGTCTGAGCCCCACAAGTCACCGCATCTTGGATTCCCCTAGGTCTCTAGTTTTCAGAAATGCACAGGTTTGGTAGGTTACCCTAGGTGCCGGCTGAGCTAGAGGCCAAAATCTACAGGTAGGCACTTTGCAAAAAAACACCTCTGTTTTCTTTCAGAAATTTGGATGTGTCTACGTTGCGCTTTTTCAGCGTTTCCTGTCGCGGGCGCTAGGCCTACCCACACAAGTGAGGTTTCATTTTTATCTGGAGACTTGGGGGAACGCTGGGTAGAAGGAAATTTGTGGCTCCTCTAAGATTCCAGAACTTTCTGCCACAGAAATGTGAGGAACATGTGTTTTTTTTGCCAAATTTTGAGGTTTGCAAAGGATTCTGGGTAACAGAACCTGGTCCGAGCCCCGCAAGTCACCCAATCTTGGATTCCCCTACGTCTCTATTTTTCAGAAATGCACAGGTTTGGTAGGTTTCCCTAGGTGCCGGCTGAGCTAGAGGCCAAAATCTACAGCTAGGCACTTTGCAAAAAACATCTCTGTTTTCTTTCAAAAATGTGGATGTGTCCACGTTGCGCTTTGGGGAGTTTCCTGTCGCGGGCGCTAGGCCTACCCACACAAGTGAGGTATCATTTTTATAGGGAGACTTGGGGGAACGCTGGGTGGAAGGAAATTTGTGGCTCCTCTCAGATTCCAGAACTTTCTGCCACAGAAATGTGAGGAACATGTGTTTTTTTAGCCAAAATTTGAGGTTTGCAAAGGATTCTGGGTAAGAGACCTGGTCCGAGCCCCATAAGTCACCCCAAATTGGATTCCCCTAGGTCTCGAGTTTTCAGAAATGCACAGGTTTGGTAGGTTTCCCTAGGTGCCGGCTGAGCTAGAGGCCAAAATCTAAAGGTAGGCACTTTGCAAAAAACACCTCTGTTTTCTTTCAAAAATTTGGATGTGTCCACGTTGTGCTTTGGGGCGTTTCCTGTCGCAGGCGCTAGACCTACCCACACAAGTGAGGTATCATTTTTATCGGGAGACTTGGGCGAACGCTGGGTGGAACGAAAATTTGTGGCTCCTCTCAGTTTCCAGAACCTTCTGCCACAGAAATGTGAGGAACATGTTTTTTTTAGCCAAATTTTGAGGTTTGCAAAGGATTCTGGGTAACAGAACCTGGTCCGAGCCCCACAAGTCACCCCAACTTGGATTCCCCTAGGTCTCTAGTTTTCAGAACTGCACAGGTTTGGTAGGTTTCCCTAGGTGCCGGCTGAGCTAGAGGCCAAAATCTACAGGTAGGCACTTTGCAAAAAACACCTCTGTTTTCTTTAAAAAATTTGGATGTGTCCACGTTGTGCTTTGGGGCGTTTCCTGTCGTGGGCGCTAGGCCTACCCACACAAGTGAGGTATCATTTTTATCGGGAGACTTGGGCGAAATCTGGGTGGAAGGAAATTTGTGGCTCCTCTCAGATTCCAGAACTTTCTGCCACAGAAATGTGAGCACCATGTGTTTTTTCAGCCAAATTTTGAGGTTTGCAAAGGATTCTGGGTAACAGAACCTGGTCCGAGCCCCGCAAGTCACCCAATCTTGGATACCCCTATGTCTCTAGTTTTCAGAAATGCACAGGTTTGGTAGTTTTCCCTAGGTGCCGGCTGAGCTAGAGGCCAAAATCTACAGGTAGGCACTTTGCAAAAAACACCTCTGTTTTCTTTCAAAAATTTGGATGTGTCCACGTTGCGCTTTGGGGAGTTTCCTGTCGCGGGCGCTAGGCCTACCCACACAAGTGAGGTATCATTTTTATTGGGAGACTTGGGGGAACGCTGGGTGGAAGGAAATTTGTGGCTCCTCTCAGATTCCAGAACTTTCTGCCACAGAAATGTGAGGAACATGTGTTTCTTTAGCCAAAATTTGAGGTTTGCAAAGGATTCTGGGTAACAGAACCTGGTCCGAGCCCCACAAGTCACCCCAAATTGGATTCCCCTAGGTCTCTAGTTTTCAGAAATGCACAGGTTTGGTAGGTTTCCCTAGGTGCCGGCTGAGCTAGAGGCCAAAATCTAAAGGTAGGCACTTTGCAAAAAACACCTCTGTTTTCTTTCAAAAATTTGGATGTGTCCACGTTGTGCTTTGGGGCGTTTCCTGTCGCAGGCGCTAGGCCTACCCACACAAGTGAGGTATCATTTTTGTCGGGAGACTTGGGCGAACGCTGGGTGGAACGAAAATTTGTGGCTCCTCTCAGATTCCAGAACTTTCTGCCACAGAAATGTGAGGAACATGTTTTTTTTAGCCAAATTTTGAGGTTTGCAAAGGATTCTGGGTAACAGAACCTGGTCCGAGCCCCACAAGTCACACCAACTTGGATTCCCCTAGGTCTCTAGTTTTCAGAACTGCACAGGTTTGGTAGGTTTCCCTAGGTGCCGGCTGAGCTAGAGGCCAAAATCTACAGGTAGGCACTTTGCAAAAAACACCTCTGTTTTCTTTCAAAAATTTGGATGTGTCCACGTTGCGCTTTGGGGAGTTTCCTGTCGCGGGCGCTAGGCCTACCCACACAAGTCAGGTATCATTTTTATTGGGAGACTTGGGGGAACGCTGGGTGGAAGGAAATTTGTGGCTCCTCTCAGATTCCAGAACTTTCTGCTACAGAAATGTGAGGAATATGTGTTTTTTTAGCCAAAATTTGAGGTTTGCAAAGGATTCTGGGTAACAGAACCTGGTCCGAGCCCCACAAGTCACCCCAACTTGGATTCCCCTAGGTCTCTAGTTTTCAGAAATGCACAGGTTTGGTAGGTTTCCCTAGGTGCCGGCTGAGCTAGAGGCCAAAATCTACAGTTAGGCACTTTGCAAAAAAACACCTCTGTTTTCTTTCAAAAATTTGGATGTGTCCACGTTGCGCTTTGGGGAGTTTCCTGTCGCGGGCGCTAGGCCTACCCACACAAGTCAGGTATCATTTTTATTGGGAGACTTGGGGGAACGCTGGGTGGAAGGATATTTGTGGCTCCTCTCAGATTCCAGAACTTTCTGCTACAGAAATGTGAGGAATATGTGTTTTTTTAGCCAAAATTTGAGGTTTGCAAAGGATTCTGGGTAACAGAACCTAGTCCGAGCCCCACAAGTCACCCCATCTTGGATTCCGCTAGGTCTCTAGTTTTCAGAAATGCACAGGTTTGGTAGGTTTCCCTAGGTGCCGGCTGAGCTAGAGGCCAAAATCTACAGGTAGGTACTTTGTAAAAAACACCTCTGTTTTCTTTCAAAAATTTGGATGTGTCCAAGTTGCGCTTTGGGCCGTTTCCTGACGCGGGCGATAGGCCTACTCACACAAGTGAGGTATCATTTTTATCGGGAGACTTGGGGGAACGCTGGGTAGAAGGAAATTTGTGGCTCCTCTCAGATTCCAGAACTTTCTGCCACAGAAATGTGAGGAACATGTGTTTTTTTAGCCAAATTTTGAGGTTTGCATGGGATTCTGGGTAACAGAACCTGGTCTGAGCCCCACAAGTCACCGCATCTTGGATTCCCCTAGGTCTCTAGTTTTCAGAAATGCACAGGTTTGTTAGGTTACCCTAGGTTCCGACTGAGCTAGAGGCCAAAATCTACAGGTAGGCACTTTGCAAAAAAACACCTCTGTTTTCTTTCAGAAATTTGGATGTGTCCACGTTGCGCTTTGGGGCGTTTCCTGTCGCGGGCGCTAGGCCTACCCACACAAGTGAGGTATAATTTTTATCGGGAGACTTGGGGGAACGCTGGGTGGAAGGAGATTTGTGGCTCCTCTCAGATTCCAGAACTTTCTGCAACAGAAATGTGAGGAACATGTGTTTTTTTAGCCAAATTTTGAGGTTTGCAAAGGATTCTGGGTAACAGAACCTGGTCCGAGCCCCACAAGTCACCCAATCTTGGATTCCCCTACGTCTCTAGTTTTCAGAAATGCACAGGTTTGGTAGGTTTCCCTAGTTGCCGGCTGAGCTAGAGGCCAAAATCTACAGGTAGGCACTTTGCAAAAAAACACCTCTGTTTTCTTTCAGAAATTTGGATGTGTCCACGTTGCGCTTTGGAGCGTTTCCTGTCGCGGGCGCTAGGCCTAACCACACAAGTGAGGTATCATTTTTATCGGGAGACTTGGGGGAACGCTGGGTAGAAGGAAATTTGTGGCTCCTCTAAGATTCGAGAAGTTTCTGCCACAGAAATGTGAGGAACATGTGTTTTTTTAGCCAAATTTTGAGGTTTGCAAAGGATTCTGGGTAACAGAACCTGGTCCGAGCCCCACAAGTCACCCCAACTTGGATTCCCCTAGGTCTCTAGTTTTCAGAACTGCACAGGTTTGGTAGGTTTCCCTAGGTGCCGGCTGAGCTAGAGGCCAAAATCTACAGGTAGGCACTTTGCAAAAAACACCTCTGTTTTCTTTCAAAAATTTGGATGTGTCCACGTTGCGCTTTGGGGAGTTTCCTGTCGCAGGCGCTAGGCCTACCCACACAAGTCAGGTATCATTTTTATTGGGAGACTTGGGGGAACGCTGGGTGGAAGGAAATTTGTGGCTCCTCTCAGATTCCAGAACTTTCTGCTACAGAAATGTGAGGAACATGTGTTTTTTTAGCCAAAATTTGAGGTTTGGAAAGGATTCTGGGTAACAGAACCTGGTCCGAGCCCCACAAGTCACCCCAACTTGGATTCCCCTAGGTCTCTAGTTTTCAGAAATGCACAGGTTTGGTAGGTTTCCCTAGGTGCCGGCTGAGCTAGAGGCCAAAATCTACAGGTAGGCACTTTGCAAAATAACCTCTGTTTTCTTTCAAAAATGTGGATGTGTCCACGTTGCGCTTTGGGGCGTTTCCTGTTGCGGGCTCTAGGCCTACCCACACAAGTGAGGTATCATATTTATCGGGAGACTTGGGGGAACGCTGGGTGGAAGAAAATTTGTGGCTCCTCTCAGATTCCAGAACTTTCTGGCACAGAAATGTGAGGAACATGTGTTTTTTTAGCCAAATTTTGAGGTTTGCAAAGGATTCTGGGTAACAGAACCTGGTCCGAGCCCCACAAGTCACCCCATCTTGGATTCCCCTAGGTCTCTAGTTTTCAGAAATGCACAGGTTTGGTAGGTTTCCCTAGGTGCCGGCTGAGCTAGAGGCCAAAATCTACAGTTAGGCACTTTGCAAAAAAAACCTCTGTTTTCTTTCAAAAATTTGGATGTGTCCACGTTGCGCTTTGGGGAGTTTCCTGTCGCGGGCGCTAGGCCTACCCACACAAGTCAGGTTTCATTTTTATTGGGAGACTTGGGGGAACGCTGGGTGGAAGGAAATTCGTGGCTCCTCTCAGATTCCAGAACTTTCTGCCACAGAAATGTGAGGAACATGTGTTTTTTTAGCCAAAATTTGAGGTTTGCAAAGGATTCTGGGTAACAGAACCTGGTCCGAGCCCCACAAGTCACCCCAACTTGGATTCCCCTAGGTCTCTAGTTTTCAGAAATGCACAGGTTTGGTAGGTTTCCCTAGGTGCTGGCTGAGTTAGAGGCCAAAATATACACGTAGGCACTTTGCAAAATAAACTCTGTTTTCTTTCAAAAATGTGGATGTGTCCACGTTGCGCTTTGGGGCGTTTCTTGTTGCGGGCTCTAGGCCTACCCACACAAGTGAGGTATCATTTTTATCGGGAGACTTAGGGGAACGCTGGGTGGAAGAAAATTTGTGGCTCCTCTCAGATTCCAGAACTTTCTGCCACAGAAATGTGAGCACCATGTTTTTTTTAGCCAAATGTTGAGGTTTGCAAAGGATTCTGGGTAACAGAACCTGGTCCGAGCCCCACAAGTCACCCTATCTTGGATTCCCCTAGGTCTCTAGTTTTCAGAAATGCACAGGTTTGGTAGGTTTCCCTAGGTGCCGGCTGAGCTAGAGGCCAAAATCTACAGGTAGGCACTTTGCAAAATAACCTCTGTTTTCTTTCAAAAATTTGGATGTGTCCACGTTGCGCTTTGGGGCGTTTCCTGTTGCGGGCTCTAGGCCTACCCACACAAGTGAGGTATCATATTTATCTGGAGGCTTAGGGGAACGCTGGGTGGAAGAAAATTTGTGTCTCCTCTCAGATTCCAGAACTTTCTGCCACAGAAATGTGAGGAACATGTGTTTTTTTAGCCAAATTTTGAGGTTTGCAAAGGATTCTGGGTAACAGAACCTGGTCCGAGCCCCACAAGTCACCCCATCTCGGATTCCCCTAGGTCTCTAGTTTTCAGAAATGCACAGGTTTGGTAGGTTTCCCTAGGTGCCGGCTGAGCTAGAGGCCAAAATCTACAGTTAGGCACTTTTCAAAAAAACACCTCTCTTTTCTTTCAAAAATTTGGATGTGTCCACGTTGCGCTTTGGGGAGTTTCCTGTCGCGGGCGCTAGGCCTACCCACACAAATCAGGTATCATTTTTGTTGGGAGACTTGGGGGAACGCTGGGTGGAAGGAAAATCGTGGCTCCTCTCAGATTCCAGAACTTTCTGCCACAGAAATGTGAGGAACATGTGTTTTTTTAGCCAAAATTTGAGGTTTGCAAAGGATTCTGGGTAACAGAACCTGGTCCGAGCCCCACAAGTCACCCCAACTTGGATTCCCCTAGGTCTCTAGTTTTCAGAAATGCACAGGTTTGGTAGGTTTCCCTAGGTGCTGGCTGAGCTAGAGGCCAAAATCTACACGTAGGCACTTTGCAAAATAACCTCTGTTTTCTTTCAAAAATTTGGATGTGTCCACGTTGCGCTTTGGGGCGTTTCTTGTTGTGGGCTCTAAGCCTACCCACACAAGTGAGGTATCATTTTTATCGGGAGACTTAGGGGAACGCTGGGTGGAAGAAAATTTGTGGCTCCTCTCAGATTCCAGAACTTTCTGCCACAGAAATGGGAACACCATGTGTTTTTTTAGCCAAATGTTGAGGTTTGCAAAGGATTCTGGGTAACAGAACCTGGTCCGAGCCCCACAAGTCACCCTATCTTGGATTCCCCTAGGTCTCTAGTTTTCAGAAAGGCACAGGTTTGGTAGGTTTCCCTAGGTGCCGGCTGAGCAAGAGGCCAAAATCTACAGGTAGGCACTTTGCAAAATAACCTCTGTTTTCTTTAAAAAATGTGGATGTGTCCTCGTTGCGCTTTGGGGCGTTTCCTGTTGCGGGCTCTAGGCCTACCCACACAAGTGAGGTATCATATTTATCGGGAGACTTAGGGGAACGCTGGGTGGAAGAAAATTTGTGGCTCCTCTCAGATTCCAGAACTTTCTGCCACAGAAATGTGAGGAACATGTGTTTTTTTAGCCAAATTTTGAGGTTTGCAAAGGATTCTGGGTAACAGATCCTGGTCCGAGCCCCACAAGTCACCCCATCTTGGATTCCCCTAGGTCTCTAGTTTTCAGAAATGCACAGGTTTGGTAGGTTTCCCTAGGTGCCGGCTGAGCTAGAGGCCAAAATCTAAAGTTAGGCACTTTGCAAAAAAACACCTCTGTTTTCTTTCAAAAATTTGGATGTGTCCACGTTGCGCTTTGGGGAGTTTCCTGTCGCGGGCGCTAGGCCTACCCACACAAGTCAGGTATCATTTTTATTGGGAGACTTGGGGGAACGCGGGGTGGAAGGAAATTTGTGGCTCCTCTCAGATTCCAGAACTTTCTGCCACAGAAATGTGAGGAACATGTGTTTTTTTAGCCAAAATTTGAGGTTTGCAAAGGATTCTGTGTAACAGAACCTGGTCCGAGCCCCACATGTCACCGCAACTTGGATTCCCCTAGGTCTCTAGTTTTCAGAAATGCACAGGTTTGGTAGGTTTCCCTAGCTGCTGGCTGAGCTAGAGGCCAAAATCTACAGGTAGGCACTTTGCAAAATAACCTCTGTTTTCTTTCAAAAATTTGGATGTGTCCACGTTGCGCTTTGGGGCGTTTCGTGTTGCGGGCTCTAGGCCTACCCACACAAGTGAGGTATCATTTTTATTGGGAGACTTAGGGGAACGCTGGGTGGAAGAAAATTTGTGTCTCCTCTCAGATTCCAGAACTTTCTGCCACAGAAATGTGAGGAACATGTGTTTTTTTAGCCAAATTTTGAGGTTTGCAAAGGATTCTGGGTAACAGAACCTGGTCCGAGCCCCACAAGTCACCCCATCTCGGATTCCCCTAGGTCTCTAGTTTTCAGAAATGCACAGGTTTGGTAGGTTTCCCTAGGTGCCGGCTGAGCTAGAGGCCAAAATCTACAGTTAGGCACTTTTCAAAAAAACACCTCTCTTTTCTTTCAAAAATTTGGATGTGTCCACGTTGCGCTTTGGGGAGTTTCCTGTCGCGGGCGCTAGGCCTACCCACACAAATCAGGTATCATTTTTGTTGGGAGACTTGGGGGAACGCTGGGTGGAAGGAAAATCGTGGCTCCTCTCAGATTCCAGAACTTTCTGCCACAGAAATGTGAGGAACATGTGTTTTTTTAGCCAAAATTTGAGGTTTGCAAAGGATTCTGGGTAACAGAACCTGGTCCGAGCCCCACAAGTCACCCCAACTTGGATTCCCCTAGGTCTCTAGTTTTCAGAAATGCACAGGTTTGGTAGGTTTCCCTAGGTGCTGGCTGAGCTAGAGGCCAAAATCTACACGTAGGCACTTTGCAAAATAACCTCTGTTTTCTTTCAAAAATTTGGATGTGTCCACGTTGCGCTTTGGGGCGTTTCTTGTTGTGGGCTCTAAGCCTACCCACACAAGTGAGGTATCATTTTTATCGGGAGACTTAGGGGAACGCTGGGTGAAAGAAAATTTGTGGCTCCTCTCAGATTCCAGAACTTTCTGCCACAGAAATGGGAACACCATGTGTTTTTTTCGCCAAATGTTGAGGTTTGCAAAGGATTCTGGGTAACAGAACCTGGTCCGAGCCCCACAAGTCACCCTATCTTGGATTCCCCTAGGTCTCTAGTTTTCAGAAAGGCACAGGTTTGGTAGGTTTCCCTAGGTGCCGGCTGAGCAAGAGGCCAAAATCTACAGGTAGGCACTTTGCAAAATAACCTCTGTTTTCTTTAAAAATTTTGGATGTGTCCTCGTTGCGCTTTGGGGCGTTTCCTGTTGCGGGCTCTAGGCCTACCCACACAAGTGAGGTATCATATTTATCGGGAGACTTAGGGGAACGCTGGGTGGAAGAAAATTTGTGGCTCCTCTCAGATTCCAGAACTTTCTGCCACAGAAATGTGAGGAACATGTGTTTTTTTAGCCAAATTTTGAGGTTTGCAAAGGATTCTGGGTAACAGATCCTGGTCCGAGCCCCACAAGTCACCCCATCTTGGATTCCCCTAGGTCTCTAGTTTTCAGAAATGCACAGGTTTGGTAGGGTTCCCTAGGTTCCGGCTGAGCTAGAGGCCAAAATCTAAAGTTAGGCACTTTGCAAAAAAACACCTCTGTTTTCTTTCAAAAATTTGGATGTGTCCACGTTGCGCTTTGGGGAGTTTCCTGTCGCGGGCGCTAGGCCTACCCACACAAGTCAGGTATCATTTTTATTGGGAGACTTGGGGGAACGCGGGGTGGAAGGAAATTTGTGGCTCCTCTCAGATTCCAGAACTTTCTGCCACAGAAATGTGAGGAACATGTGTTTTTTTAGCCAAAATTTGAGGTTTGCAAAGGATTCTGTGTAACAGAACCTGGTCCGAGTCCCACAAGTCACCGCAACTTGGATTCCCCTAGGTCTCTAGTTTTCAGAAATGCACAGGTTTGGTAGGTTTCCCTAGGTGCTGGCTGAGCTAGAGGCCAAAATCTACAGGTAGGCACTTTGCAAAATAAGCTCTGTGTTCTTTCAAAAATTTGGATGTGTCCACGTTGCGCTTTGGGGTGTTTCTTGTTGCGGGCTCTAGGCCTACCCACACAAGTGAGGTATCATTTTTATCGGGAGACTTAGGGAAACGCTGGGTGGAAGAAAATGTGTGGCTCCTCTCAGATTCCAGAACTTTCTGCCACAGAAATGTGAGGAACATGTGCTTTTTTAGCCAAATTTTGAGGTTTGCAATGGATTCTGGGTAACAGAACCTGGTCCGAGCCCCACCAGTCACCCCATCTTGGATTCCCCTAGGTCTCTAGTTTTCAGAAATGCACAGGTTTGGTAGGTTTCCCTAGGTGCCGGCTGAGCTAGAGGCCAAAATCTACAGGTAGGCACTTTGCAAAAAACACCTCTGTTTTCTTTCAAAAATTTGGATGTGTCCACGTTGCACTTTGGGGAGTTTCCTGTCGCGGGCGCTAGGCCTACCCACACAAGTCAGGTATCATTTTTATTGGGAGACTTGGGGGAACGCTGGGTGGAAGGAAATTTGTGGCTCCTCTCAGATTCCAGAACTTTCTGCTACAGAAATGTGAGGAACATGTGTTTTTTTAGCCAAAATTTGAGGTTTGCAAAGGATTCTGGGTAACAGAACCTGGTGCGAGCCCCACAAGTCACCCCAACTTGGATTCCCCTAGGTCTCTAGTTTTCAGAAATGCACAGGTTTGGTAGGTTTCCCTAGGTGCTGGCTGAGCTAGAGGCCAAAATCTACAGGTAGGCACTTTGCCAAATAACCTCTGTTTTCTTTCAAAAATGTGGATGTGTCCACGTTGCGCTTTGGGGCGTTTCTTTTTGCGGGCTCTAGGCCTACCCACACAAGTGAGGTATCATTTTTATCGGGAGACTTAGGGGAACGCTGGGTGGAAGAAAATTCGTGGCTCCTCTCAGATTCCAGAACTTTCTGCCACAGAAATGTGAGCACCATGTGTTTTTTTAGCCAAATTTTGAGGTTTGCAAAGGATTCTGGGTAACAGAACCTGGTCCGAGCCCCACAAGTCACCATATCTTGGATTCCCCTAGGTCTCTAGTTTTCAGAAATGCACAGGTTTGGTAGGTTTCCCTAGGTGCCGGCTGAGCTAGAGGCCAAAATCTACAGGTAGGCACTTTGCAAAATAACCTCTGTTTTCTTTCAAAAATTTGGATGTGTCCACGTTGCGCTTTGGGGCGTTTCCTGTTGCGGGCTCTAGGCCTACCCACACAAGTGAGGTATCATTTTTATCGGGAGACTTAGGGGAACGCTGGGTGGAAGAAAATTTGTGGCTCCTCTCAGATTCCAGAACTTTCTGCCACAGAAATGTGAGGAACATGTGCTTTTTTAGCCAAATTTTGAGGTTTGCAAAGGATTCTGGGTAACAGAACCTGGTCCGAGCCCCACAAGTCACCCCATCTTGGATTTCCCTACGTCTCTAGTTTTCAGAAATGCACAGGTTTGGTAGGGTTCCCTAGGTTCCGGCTGAGCTAGAGGCCAAAATCTACAGGTAGGCACTTTGCAAAAAACAACTCTGTTTTCTTTCAAAAGTTTGGATGTGTCCACGTTGCGCTTTGTGGAGTTTCCTGTCGCGGGCGCTAGGCCTACCCACACAAGTCAGGTATCATTTTTAATGGGAGACTTGGGGGAACGCTGGGTGGAAGGAAATTTGTGGCTCCTCTCAGATTCCAGAACTTTCTGCCACAGAAATGTGAGGAACATGTGTTTTTTTAGCCAAATTTTGAGGTTTGCAAAGGATTCTGGGTAACAGAACCTGGTCCGAGCCCCACAAGTCACCCCCATCTTGGATTCCGCTAGGTCTCTAGTTTTCAGAAATGCACAGGTTTGGTAGGTTTCCCTAGGTGCCGGCTGAGCTAGAGGCCAAAATCTACAGTTAGGTACTTTGCAAAAAACACCTCTGTTTTCTTTCAAAAATTTGGATGTGTCCACGTTGCGCTTTGGGCCGTTTCCTGACGCGGGCGATAGGCCTACTCACACAAGTGAGGTATCATTTTTATCGGGAGACTTGGGGGAACGCTGGGTAGAAGGAAATTTGTGGCTCCTCTCAGATTCGAGAACTTTCTGCCACAGAAATGTGAGGAACATGTGTTTTTTTTAGCCAAATTTTGAGGTTTGCAAAGGATTCTGGGTAACAGAACCTGGTCTGAGCCCCACAAGTCACCGCATCTTGGATTCCCCTAGGTCTCTAGTTTTCAGAAATGCACAGGTTTGGTAGGTTACCCTAGGTGCCGGCTGAGCTAGAGGCCAAAATCTACAGGTAGGCACTTTGCAAAAAAACACCTCTGTTTTCTTTCAGAAATTTGGATGTGTCTACGTTGCGCTTTTTCAGCGTTTCCTGTCGCGGGGCGCTAGGCCTACCCACACAAGTGAGGTATCATTTTTATCTGGAGACTTGGGGGAACGCTGGGTAGAAGGAAATTTGTGGCTCCTCTAAGATTCCAGAACTTTCTGCCACAGAAATGTGAGGAACATGTGTTTTTTTTGCCAAATTTTGAGGTTTGCAAAGGATTCTGGGTAACAGAACCTGGTCCGAGCCCCGCAAGTCACCCAATCTTGGATTCCCCTACGTCTCTATTTTTCAGAAATGCACAGGTTTGGTAGGTTTCCCTAGGTGCCGGCTGAGCTAGAGGCCAAAATCTACAGCTAGGCACTTTGCAAAAAACATCTCTGTTTTCTTTCAAAAATGTGGATGTGTCCACGTTGCGCTTTGGGGAGTTTCCTGTCACGGGCGCTAGGCCTACCCACACAAGTGAGGTATCATTTTTATAGGGAGACTTGGGGGAACGCTGGGTGGAAGGAAATTTGTGGCTCCTCTCAGATTCCAGAACTTTCTGCCACAGAAATGTGAGGAACATGTGTTTTTTTAGCCAAAATTTGAGGTTTGCAAAGGATTCTGGGTAAGAGACCTGGTCCGAGCCCCACAAGTCACCCCAAATTGGATTCCCCTAGGTCTCTAGTTTTCAGAAATGCACAGGTTTGGTAGGTTTCCCTAGGTGCCGGCTGAGCTAGAGGCCAAAATCTAAAGGTAGGCACTTTGCAAAAAACACCTCTGTTTTCTTTCAAAAATTTGGATGTGTCCACGTTGTGCTTTGGGGCGTTTCCTGTCGCAGGCGCTAGACCTACCCACACAAGTGAGGTATCATTTTTATCGGGAGACTTGGGCGAACGCTGGGTGGAACGAAAATTTGTGGCTCCTCTCAGTTTCCAGAACTTTCTGCCACAGAAATGTGAGGAACATGTTTTTTTTAGCCAAATTTTGAGGTTTGCAAAGGATTCTGGGTAACAGAACCTGGTCCGAGCCCCACAAGTCACCCCAACTTGGATTCCCCTAGGTCTCTAGTTTTCAGAACTGCACAGGTTTGGTAGGTTTCCCTAGGTGCCGGCTGAGCTAGAGGCCAAAATCTACAGGTAGGCACTTTGCAAAAAACACCTCTGTTTTCTTTCAAAAATTTGGATGTGTCCACGTTGTGCTTTGGGGCGTTTCCTGTCGTGGGCGCTAGGCCTACCCACACAAGTGAGGTATCATTTTTATCGGGAGACTTGGGCGAAATCTGGGTGGAAGGAAATTTGTGGCTCCTCTCAGATTCCAGAACTTTCTGCCACAGAAATGTGAGCACCATGTGTTTTTTTAGCCAAATTTTGAGGTTTGCAAAGGATTCTGGGTAACAGAACCTGGTCCGAGCCCCGCAAGTCACCCAATCTTGGATTCCCCTATGTCTCTAGTTTTCAGAAATGCACAGGTTTGGTAGTTTTCCCTAGGTGCCGGCTGAGCTAGAGGCCAAAATCTACAGGTAGGCACTTTGCAAAAAACACCTCTGTTTTCTTTCAAAAATTTGGATGTGTCCACGTTGCGCTTTGGGGAGTTTCCTGTCGCGGGCGCTAGGCCTACCCACACAAGTGAGGTATCATTTTTATTGGGAGACTTGGGGGAACGCTGGGTGGAAGGAAATTTGTGGCTCCTCTCAGATTCCAGAACTTTCTGCCACAGAAATGTGAGGAACATGTGTTTCTTTAGCCAAAATTTGAGGTTTGCAAAGGATTCTGGGTAACAGAACCTGGTCCGAGCCCCACAAGTCACCCCAAATTGGATTCCCCTAGGTCTCTAGTTTTCAGAAATGCACAGGTTTGGTAGGTTTCCCTAGGTGCCGGCTGAGCTAGAGGCCAAAATCTAAAGGTAGGCACTTTGCAAAAAACACCTCTGTTTTCTTTCAAAAATTTGGATGTGTCCACGTTGTGCTTTGGGGCGTTTCCTGTCGCAGGCGCTAGGCCTACCCACACAAGTGAGGTATCATTTTTGTCGGGAGACTTGGGCGAACGCTGGGTGGAACGAAAATTTGTGGCTCCTCTCAGATTCCAGAACTTTCTGCCACAGAAATGTGAGGAACATGTTTTTTTTAGCCAAATTTTGAGGTTTGCAAAGGATTCTGGGTAACAGAACCTGGTCCGAGCCCCACAAGTCACACCAACTTGGATTCCCCTAGGTCTCTAGTTTTCAGAACTGCACAGGTTTGGTAGGTTTCCCTAGGTGCCGGCTGAGCTAGAGGCCAAAATCTACAGGTAGGCACTTTGCAAAAAACACCTCTGTTTTCTTTCAAAAATTTGGATGTGTCCACGTTGCGCTTTGGGGAGTTTCCTGTCGCGGGCGCTAGGCCTACCCACACAAGTCAGGTATCATTTTTATTGGGAGACTTGGGGGAACGCTGGGTGGACGGAAATTTGTGGCTCCTCTCAGATTCCAGAACTTTCTGCTACAGAAATGTGAGGAATATGTGTTTTTTTAGCCAAAATTTGAGGTTTGCAAAGGATTCTGGGTAACAGAACCTGGTCCGAGCCCCACAAGTCACCCCAACTTGGATTCCCCTAGGTCTCTAGTTTTCAGAAATGCACAGGTTTGGTAGGTTTCCCTAGGTGCCGGCTGAGCTAGAGGCCAAAATCTACAGTTAGGCACTTTGCAAAAAAACACCTCTGTTTTCTTTCAAAAATTTGGATGTGTCCACGTTGCGCTTTGGGGAGTTTCCTGTCGCGGGCGCTAGGCCTACCCACACAAGTCAGGTATCATTTTTATTGGGAGACTTGGGGGAACGCTGGGTGGAAGGATATTTGTGGCTCCTCTCAGATTCCAGAACTTTCTGCTACAGAAATGTGAGGAATATGTGTTTTTTTAGCCAAAATTTGAGGTTTGCAAAGGATTCTGGGTAACAGAACCTGGTCCGAGCCCCACAAGTCACCCCAACTTGGATTCCCCTAGGTCTCTAGTTTTCAGAAATGCACAGGTTTGGTAGGTTTCCCTAGGTGCTGGCTGAGCTAGAGGCCAAAATCTACAGGTAGGCACTTTGCCAAATAACCTCTGTTTTCTTTCAAAAATTTGGATGTGTCCACGTTGCGCTATGGGGCATTTCTTGTTGCGGGCTCTAGGCCTACCCACACAAGTGAGGTATCATTTTTATCGGGAGACTTAGGGGAACGCTGGGTGGAAGAAAATTTGTGGCTCCTCTCAGATTCCAGAACTTTCTGCCACAGAAATGTGAGCACCATGTGTTTTTTTAGCCAAATTTTGAGGTTTGCAAAGGATTCTGGGTAACAGAACCTAGTCCGAGCCCCACAAGTCACCGCATCTTGGATTCCGCTAGGTCTCTAGTTTTCAGAAATGCACAGGTTTGGTAGGTTTCCCTAGGTGCCGGCTGAGCTAGAGGCCAAAATCTACAGGTAGGTACTTTGTAAAAAACACCTCTGTTTTCTTTCAAAAATTTGGATGTGTCCAAGTTGCGCTTTGGGCCGTTTCCTGACGCGGGCGATAGGCCTACTCACACAAGTGAGGTATCATTTTTATCGGGAGACTTGGGGGAACGCTGGGTAGAAGGAAATTTGTGGCTCCTCTCAGATTCCAGAACTTTCTGCCACAGAAATGTGAGGAACATGTGTTTTTTTAGCCAAATTTTGAGGTTTGCATGGGATTCTGGGTAACAGAACCTGGTCTGAGCCCCACAAGTCACCGCATCTTGGATTCCCCTAGGTCTCTAGTTTTCAGAAATGCACAGGTTTGGTAGGTTACCCTAGGTTCCGACTGAGCTAGAGGCCAAAATCTACAGGTAGGCACTTTGCAAAAAAACACCTCTGTTTTCTTTCAGAAATTTGGATGTGTCCACGTTGCGCTTTGGGGAGTTTCCTGTCGCGGGCGCTAGGCCTACCCACACAAGTGAGGTATAATTTTTATCGGGAGACTTGGGGGAACGCTGGGTGGAAGGAGATTTGTGGCTCCTCTCAGATTCCAGAACTTTCTGCCACAGAAATGTGAGGAACATGTGTTTTTTTAGCCAAATTTTGAGGTTTGCAAAGGATTCTGGGTAACAGAACCTGGTCCGAGCCCCACAAGTCACCCAATCTTGGATTCCCCTACGTCTCTAGTTTTCAGAAATGCACAGGTTTGGTAGGTTTCCCTAGGTGCCGGCTGAGCTAGAGGCCAAAATCTACAGGTAGGCACTTTGCAAAAAAACACCTCTGTTTTCTTTCAGAAATTTGGATGTGTCCACGTTGCGCTTTGGAGCGTTTCCTGTCGCGGGCGCTAGGCCTAACCACACAAGTGAGGTATCATTTTTATCGGGAGACTTGGGGGAACGCTGGGTAGAAGGAAATTTGTGGCTCCTCTAAGATTCGAGAAGTTTCTGCCACAGAAATGTGAGGAACATGTGTTTTTTTAGCCAAATTTTGAGGTTTGCAAAGGATTCTGGGTAACAGAACCTGGTCCGAGCCCCACAAGTCACCCCAACTTGGATTCCCCTAGGTCTCTAGTTTTCAGAACTGCACAGGTTTGGTAGGTTTCCCTAGGTGCCGGCTGAGCTAGAGGCCAAAATCTACAGGTAGGCACTTTGCAAAAAACACCTCTGTTTTCTTTCAAAAATTTGGATGTGTCCACGTTGCGCTTTGGGGAGTTTCCTGTCGCAGGCGCTAGGCCTACCCACACAAGTCAGGTATCATTTTTATTGGGAGACTTGGGGGAACGCTGGGTGGAAGGAAATTTGTGGCTCCTCTCAGATTCCAGAACTTTCTGCTACAGAAATGTGAGGAACATGTGTTTTTTTAGCCAAAATTTGAGGTTTGCAAAGGATTCTGGGTAACAGAACCTGGTCCGAGCCCCACAAGTCACCCCAACTTGGATTCCCCTAGGTCTCTAGTTTTCAGAAATGCACAGGTTTGGTAGGTTTCCCTAGGTGCCGGCTGAGCTAGAGGCCAAAATCTACAGGTAGGCACTTTGCAAAATAACCTCTGTTTTCTTTCAAAAATGTGGATGTGTCCACGTTGCGCTTTGGGTCGTTTCCTGTTGCGGGCTCTAGGCCTACCCACACAAGTGAGGTATCATATTTATCGGGAGACTTGGGGGAACGCTGGGTGGAAGAAAATTTGTGGCTCCTCTCAGATTCCAGAACTTTCTGGCACAGAAATGTGAGGAACATGTGTTTTTTTAGCCAAATTTTGAGGTTTGCAAAGGATTCTGGGTAACAGAACCTGGTCCGAGCCCCACAAGTCACCCCATCTTGGATTCCCCTAGGTCTCTAGTTTTCAGAAATGCACAGGTTTGGTAGGTTTCCCTAGGTGCCGGCTGAGCTAGAGGCCAAAATCTACAGTTAGGCACTTTGCAAAAAAAACCTCTGTTTTCTTTCAAAAATTTGGATGTGTCCACGTTGCGCTTTGGGGAGTTTCCTGTCGCGGGCGCTAGGCCTACCCACACAAGTCAGGTTTCATTTTTATTGGGAGACTTGGGGGAACGCTGGGTGGAAGGAAATTCGTGGCTCCTCTCAGATTCCAGAACTTTCTGCCACAGAAATGTGAGGAACATGTGTTTTTTTAGCCAAAATTTGAGGTTTGCAAAGGATTCTGGGTAACAGAACCTGGTCCGAGCCCCACAAGTCACCCCAACTTGGATTCCCCTAGGTCTCTAGTTTTCAGAAATGCACAGGTTTGGTAGGTTTCCCTAGGTGCTGGCTGAGCTAGAGGCCAAAATATACACGTAGGCACTTTGCAAAATAAACTCTGTTTTCTTTCAAAAATGTGGATGTGTCCACGTTGCGCTTTGGGGCGTTTCTTGTTGCGGGCTCTAGGCCTACCCACACAAGTGAGGTATCATTTTTATCGGGAGACTTAGGGGAACGCTGGGTGGAAGAAAATTTGTGGCTCCTCTCAGATTCCAGAACTTTCTGCCACAGAAATGTGAGCACCATGTTTTTTTTAGCCAAATGTTGAGGTTTGCAAAGGATTCTGGGTAACAGAACCTGGTCCGAGCCCCACAAGTCACCCTATCTTGGATTCCCCTAGGTCTCTAGTTTTCAGAAATGCACAGGTTTGGTAGGTTTCCCTAGGTGCCGGCTGAGCTAGAGGCCAAAATCTACAGGTAGGCACTTTGCAAAATAACCTCTGTTTTCTTTCAAAAATTTGGATGTGTCCACGTTGCGCTTTGGGGCGTTTCCTGTTGCGGGCTCTAGGCCTACCCACACAAGTGAGGTATCATATTTATCTGGAGGCTTAGGGGAACGCTGGGTGGAAGAATATTTGTGTCTCCTCTCAGATTCCAGAACTTTCTGCCACAGAAATGTGAGGAACATGTGTTTTTTTAGCCAAATTTTGAGGTTTGCAAAGGATTCTGGGTAACAGAACCTGGTCCGAGCCCCACAAGTCACCCCATCTCGGATTCCCCTAGGTCTCTAGTTTTCAGAAATGCACAGGTTTGGTAGGTTTCCCTAGGTGCCGGCTGAGCTAGAGGCCAAAATCTACAGTTAGGCACTTTTCAAAAAAACACCTCTCTTTTCTTTCAAAAATTTGGATGTGTCCACGTTGCGCTTTGGGGAGTTTCCTGTCGCGGGCGCTAGGCCTACCCACACAAATCAGGTATCATTTTTGTTGGGAGACTTGGGGGAACGCTGGGTGGAAGGAAAATCGTGGCTCCTCTCAGATTCCAGAACTTTCTGCCACAGAAATGTGAGGAACATGTGTTTTTTTAGCCAAAATTTGAGGTTTGCAAAGGATTCTGGGTAACAGAACCTGGTCCGAGCCCCACAAGTCACCCCAACTTGGATTCCCCTAGGTCTCTAGTTTTCAGAAATGCACAGGTTTGATAGGTTTCCCTAGGTGCTGGCTGAGCTAGAGGCCAAAATCTTCTCGTAGGCACTTTGCAAAATAACCTCTGTTTTCTTTCAAAAATGTGGATGTGTCCACGTTGCGCTTTGGGGCGTTTCTTGTTGTGGGCTCTAAGCCTACCCACACAAGTGAGGTATCATTTTTATCGGGAGACTTAGGGGAACGCTGGGTGGAAGAAAATTTGTGGCTCCTCTCAGATTCCAGAACTTTCTGCCACAGAAATGGGAACACCATGTGTTTTTTTAGCCAAATGTTGAGGTTTGCAAAGGATTCTGAGTAACAGAACCTGGTCCGAGCCCCACAAGTCACCCTATCTTGGATTCCCCTAGGTCTCTAGTTTTCAGAAAGGCACAGGTTTGGTAGGTTTCCCTAGGTGCCGGCTGAGCAAGAGGCCAAAATCTACAGGTAGGCACTTTGCAAAATAACCTCTGTTTTCTTTAAAAAATGTGGATGTGTCCTCGTTGCGCTTTGGGGCGTTTCCTGTTGCGGGCTCTAGGCCTACCCACACAAGTGAGGTATCATATTTATTGGGAGACTTAGGGGAACGCTGGGTGGAAGAAAATTTGTGGCTCCTCTCAGATTCCAGAACTTTCTGCCACAGAAATGTGAGGAACATGTGTTTTTTTAGCCAAATTTTGAGGTTTGCAAAGGATTCTGGGTAACAGATCCTGGTCCGAGCCCCACAAGTCACCCCATCTTGGATTCCCCTAGGTCTCTAGTTTTCAGAAATGCACAGGTTTGGTAGGTTTCCCTAGGTGCCGGCTGAGCTAGAGGCCAAAATCTAAAGTTAGGCACTTTGCAAAAAACACCTCTGTTTTCTTTCAAAAATTTGGATGTGTCCACGTTGCGCTTTGGGGAGTTTCCTGTCGCGGGCGCTAGGCCTACCCACACAAGTCAGGTATCATTTTTATTGGGAGACTTGGGGGAACGCGGGGTGGAAGGAAATTTGTGGCTCCTCTCAGATTCCAGAACTTTCTGCCACAGAAATGTGAGGAACATGTGTTTTTTTAGCCAAAATTTGAGGTTTGCAAAGGATTCTGTGTAACAGAACCTGGTCCGAGCCCCACAAGTCAACGCAACTTGGATTCCCCTAGGTCTCTAGTTTTCAGAAATGCACAGGTTTGGTAGGTTTCCCTAGGTGCTGGCTGAGCTAGAGGCCAAAATCTACAGGTAGGCACTTTGCAAAATAACCTCTGTTTTCTTTCAAAAATTTGGATGTGTCCACGTTGCGCTTTGGGGCGTTTCGTGTTGCGGGCTCTAGGCCTACCCACACAAGTGAGGTATCATTTTTATTGCGAGACTTAGGGGAACGCTGGGTGGAAGAAAATTTGTGTCTCCTCTCAGATTCCAGAACTTTCTGCCACAGAAATGTGAGGAACATGTGTTTTTTTAGCCAAATTTTGAGGTTTGCAAAGGATTCTGGGTAACAGAACCTGGTCCGAGCCCCACAAGTCACCCCATCTCGGATTCCCCTAGGTCTCTAGTTTTCAGAAATGCACAGGTTTGGTAGGTTTCCCTAGGTGCCGGCTGAGCTAGAGGCCAAAATCTACAGTTAGGCACTTTTCAAAAAAACACCTCTCTTTTCTTTCAAAAATTTGGATGTGTCCACGTTGCGCTTTGGGGAGTTTCCTGTCGCGGGCGCTAGGCCTACCCACACAAATCAGGTATCATTTTTGTTGGGAGACTTGGGGGAACGCTGGGTGGAAGGAAAATCGTGGCTCCTCTCAGATTCCAGAACTTTCTGCCACAGAAATGTGAGGAACATGTGTTTTTTTAGCCAAAATTTGAGGTTTGCAAAGGATTCTGGGTAACAGAACCTGGTCCGAGCCCCACAAGTCACCCCAACTTGGATTCCCCTAGGTCTCTAGTTTTCAGAAATGCACAGGTTTGGTAGGTTTCCCTAGGTGCTGGCTGAGCTAGAGGCCAAAATCTACACGTAGGCACTTTGCAAAATAACCTCTGTTTTCTTTCAAAAATTTGGATGTGTCCACGTTGCGCTTTGGGGCGTTTCTTGTTGTGGGCTCTAAGCCTACCCACACAAGTGAGGTATCATTTTTATCGGGAGACTTAGGGGAACGCTGGGTGAAAGAAAATTTGTGGCTCCTCTCAGATTCCAGAACTTCCTGCCACAGAAATGGGAACACCATGTGTTTTTTTCGCCAAATGTTGAGGTTTGCAAAGGATTCTGGGTAACAGAACCTGGTCCGAGCCCCACAAGTCACCCTATCTTGGATTCCCCTAGGTCTCTAGTTTTCAGAAAGGCACAGGTTTGGTAGGTTTCCCTAGGTGCCGGCTGAGCAAGAGGCCAAAATCTACAGGTAGGCACTTTGCAAAATAACCTCTGTTTTCTTTAAAAAATTTGGATGTGTCCTCGTTGCGCTTTGGGGCGTTTCCTGTTGCGGGCTCTAGGCCTACCCACACAAGTGAGGTATCATATTTATCGGGAGACTTAGGGGAACGCTGGGTGGAAGAAAATTTGTGGCTCCTCTCAGATTCCAGAACTTTCTGCCACAGAAATGTGAGGAACATGTGTTTTTTTAGCCAAATTTTGAGGTTTGCAAAGGATTCTGGGTAACAGATCCTGGTCCGAGCCCCACAAGTCACCCCATCTTGGATTCCCCTAGGTCTCTAGTTTTCAGAAATGCACAGGTTTGGTAGGTTTCCCTAGGTGCCGGCTGAGCTAGAGGCCAAAATCTAAAGTTAGCCACTTTGCAAAAAAACACCTCTGTTTTCTTTCAAAAATTTGGATGTGTCCACGTTGCGCTTTGGGGAGTTTCCTGTCGCGGGCGCTAGGCCTACCCACACAAGTCAGGTATCATTTTTATTGGGAGACTTGGGGGAACGCGGGGTGGAAGGAAATTTGTGGCTCCTCTCAGATTCCAGAACTTTCTGCCACAGAAATGTGAGGAACATGTGTTTTTTTAGCCAAAATTTGAGGTTTGCAAAGGATTCTGTGTAACAGAACCTGGTCCGAGTCCCACAAGTCACCGCAACTTGGATTCCCCTAGGTCTCTAGTTTTCAGAAATGCACAGGTTTGGTAGGTTTCCCTAGGTGCTGGCTGAGCTAGAGGCCAAAATCTACAGGTAGGCACTTTGCAAAATAACCTCTGTTTTCTTTCAAAAATTTGGATTTGTCCACGTTGCGCTTTGGGGCGTTTCGTGTTGCGGGCTCTTGGCCTACCCACACAAGTGAGGTATCATTTTTATCGGGAGACTTAGGGGAACGCTGGGTGGAAGAAAATTTGTGGCTCCTCTCAGATTCCAGAACTTTCTGCCACAGAAATGTGAGGAACATGTGCTTTTTTAGCCAAATTTTGAGGTTTGCAAAGGATTCTGGGTAACAGAACCTGGTCCGAGCCCCACAAGTCACCCCATCTTGGATTCCCCTAGGTCTCTAGTTTTCAGAAATCCACAGGTTTGGTAGGTTTCCCTAGGTGCCGGCTGAGCTAGAGGCCAAAATCTAAAGGTAGGCACTTTGCAAAAAACACCTCTGTTTTCTTTCAAAAATTTGGATGTGTCCACGTTGCGCTTTGGGTAGTTTCCTGTCACGGGCGCTAGGCCTACCCACACAAGTCAGGTATCATTTTTATTGGGAGACTTGGGGGAACGCTGGGTGGAAGGAAATTTGTGGCTCCTCTCAGATTCCAGAACTTTCTGCCACAGAAATGTGAGGAACATGTGTTTTTTTAGCCAAATTTGCTGGCTGAGCTAGAGGCCAAAATCTACAGGTAGGCACTTTGCAAAATAAGCTCTGTGTTCTTTCAAAAATTTGGATGTGTCCACGTTGCGCTTTGGGGTGTTTCTTGTTGCGGGCTCTAGGCCTACCCACACAAGTGAGGTATCATTTTTATCGGGAGACTTAGGGAAACGCTGGGTGGAAGAAAATTTGTGGCTCCTCTCAGATTCCAGAACTTTCTGCCACAGAAATGTGAGGAACATGTGCTTTTTTAGCCAAATTTTGAGGTTTGCAATGGATTCTGGGTAACAGAAACTGGTCCGAGCCCCACCAGTCACCCCATCTTGGATTCCCCTAGGTCTCTAGTTTTCAGAAATGCACAGGTTTGGTAGGTTTCCCTAGGTGCTGGCTGAGCTAGAGGCCAAAATCTACACGTAGGCACTTTGCAAAATAACCTCTGTTTTCTTTCAAAAATTTGGATGTGTCCACGTTGCGCTTTGGGGAGTTTCCTGTCGCGGGCGCTAGGCCTACCCACACAAGTCAGGTATCATTTTTATTGGGAGACTTGGGGGAACGCGGGGTGGAAGGAAATTTGTGGCTCCTCTCAGATTCCAGAACTTTCTGCCACAGAAATGTGAGGAACATGTGTTTTTTTAGCCAAAATTTGAGGTTTGCAAAGGATTCTGTGTAACAGAACCTGGTCCGAGCCCCACAAGTCACCGCAACTAGGTCTCTAGTTTTCAGAAATGCACAGGTTTGGTAGGTTTCCCTAGGTGCTGGCTGAGCTACTAAACGTGAGTGACCCTTCAACACTGGAGACCGTGAAACTCTGTGTTATTATTGAAAACGCTCATAACTTGAATTCTACTTGCAGGATTTTTGCTCCTTTCGTCTTGGTTTACTCAGATAAATATTCTCTATTTGTCTAAATCTGTGTTGAATCTTTGTGGTGTTGTCATTGTGTGTGTGTATATGTGTGTTTGTGTGCATGTGTAGGTGTGTGCGGGTGTGTGTGGGTGTGTGGGTGTGTGTGTATGTGTATGTGTGTTTGTGTGTTGCACAAATATTTTACACATTGCCTCTTAAGTTAAGCCTGCCTGTTCTTTGCCAAGCTACCACAGGGTGGACAAAGGTTAATTTAAAGTGTTCATTTGACATACCCTGCCTAGATTGGTGGTTCCTGTTTGTACAGGGTGCATACTGTCACAACCAGAAACCCTCCAATTCTAACACCAAGTCAGGTATCATTTTGAGGTTGGAAGGAAATTTGTGGCTCCTCTCAGATTCCAGAACTTTCTGCCACAGAAATGTGAGGAACATGTGTTTTTTTAGCCAAAATTTGAGGTTTGCAAAGGATTCTGTGTAACAGAACCTGGTCCGAGCCCCACAAGTCACCGCAACTTGGATTCCCCTAGGTCTCTAGTTTTCAGAAATGCACAGGTTTGGTAGGTTTCCCTAGGTGCTGGCTGAGCTAGAGGCCAAAATCTACAGGTAGGCACTTTGCAAAATAACCTCTGTTTTCTTTCAAAAATTTGGATGTGTCCACGTTGCGCTTTGGGGCGTTTCGTGTTGCGGGCTCTAGGCCTACCCACACAAGTGAGGTATCATTTTTATCGGGAGACTTAGGGGAACGCTGGGTGGAAGAAAATTTGTGGCTCCTCTCAGATTCCAGAACTTTCTGCCACAGAAATGTGAGGAACATGTGCTTTTTTAGCCAAATTTTGAGGTTTGCAAAGGATTCTGGGTAACAGAACCTGGTCCGAGCCCCACAAGTCACCCCATCTTGGATTCCCCTAGGTCTCTAGTTTTCAGAAATCCACAGGTTTGGTAGGTTTCCCTAGGTGCCGGCTGAGCTAGAGGCCAAAATCTACAGGTAGGCACTTTGCAAAAAACACCTCTGTTTTCTTTCAAAAATTTGGATGTGTCCACGTTGCGCTTTGGGTAGTTTCCTGTCACGGGCGCTAGGCCTACCCACACAAGTCAGGTATCATTTTTATTGGAAGACTTGGGGGAACGCTGGGTGGAAGGAAATTTGTGGCTCCTCTCAGATTCCAGAACTTTCTGCCACAGAAATGTGAGGAACATGTGTTTTTTTAGCCAAATTTTGAGGTTTGCAAAGGATTCTGGGTAACAGAACCTGCTCCGAGCCCCACAAGTCACCCCAACTTGGATTCCCCTAAGTCTCTAGTTTTCAGAAATGCACAGGTTTGGTAGGTTTCCCTAGGTGGTGGCTGAGCTAGAGGCCAAAATCTACAGGTAGGCACTTTGCAAAATAAGCTCTGTGTTCTTTCAAAAATTTGGATGTGTCCACGTTGCGCTTTGGGGCGTTTCTTGTTGCGGGCTCTAGGCCTACCCACACAAGTGAGGTATCATTTTTATCGGGAGACTTAGGGGAACGCTGGGTGGAAGGAAATTTGTGGCTCCTCTCAGATTCCAGAACTTTCTGCCACAGAAATGTGAGGAACATGTGTTTTTTTAGCCAAATTTTGAGGTTTGCAAAGGATTCTGGGTAACAGAACCTGGTCCGAGCCCCACAAGTCACCCCATCTTGGATTCCGCTAGGTCTCTAGTTTTCAGAAATGCACGGGTTTGGTAGGTTTCCCTAGGTGCCGGCTGAGCTAGAGGCCGAAATCTACAGGTAGGCACTTTGCAAAAAACACCTCTGTTTTCTTTAAAAAATTTGGATGTGTCCACGTTGCGCTTTGGGGCATTTCCTGTCGCGGGCGCTAGGCCTACCCAAACAAGTGAGGTTTCATTTATATCGGGAGACTTGGGGGAGCGCTGGGTGGAAGGAAATTTGTGGCTCCTCTCAGATTCCAGAACTTTCTGCCACAGAAATGTGAGCACCATGTGTTTTTCTAGCCAAATTTTGAGGTTTGCAAAGGATTCTGGGTAACAGACCCTGGTCCACGCTCCACAAGTCACCCTATCTTGGATTCCCCTAGGTCTCTAGTTTTCAGAAATGCACAGGTTTGGTAGGTTTCCCTAGGTGCCGGCTGAGCTAGCGGCCAAAATCTACAGGTAGGCACTTTGCAAAAAACACCTCTGTTTTCTTTCAAAAATTTGGATGTGTCCACGTTGCGCTTTGGGGAGTTTCCTGTCGCGGGCGCTAGGCCTACCCACACAAGTCAGGTATCATTTTTATTGGGAGACTTGGGGGAACGCTGGGTGGAAGAAAATTTGTGGCTCCTCTCAGATTCCAGAACTTTCTGCCACAGAAATGTGAGGAACATGTGTTTTTTTAGCCAAATTTTGAGGTTTGCAAAGGATTCTGGGTAACAGAACCTGGTCCGAACCCCACAAGTCACCCCATCTTGGATTCCCCTAGGTCTCTAGTTTTCAGAAATGCACAGGTTTGGTAGGTTTCCCTAGGTGCTGGCTGAGCTAGAGGCCAAAATCTACAGGTAGGCACTTTGCAAAATAACCTCTGTTTTCTTTCAAAAATTTGGATTTGTCCACGTTGCGCTTTGGGGCGTTTCGTGTTGCGGGCTCTTGGCCTACCCACACAAGTGAGGTATCATTTTTATCGGGAGACTTAGGGGAACGCTGGGTGGAAGAAAATTTGTGGCTCCTCTCAGATTCCAGAACTTTCTGCCACAGAAATGTGAGGAACATGTGCTTTTTTAGCCAAATTTTGAGGTTTGCAAAGGATTCTGGGTAACAGAACCTGGTCCGAGCCCCACAAGTCACCCCATCTTGGATTCCCCTAGGTCTCTAGTTTTCAGAAATCCACAGGTTTGGTAGGTTTCCCTAGGTGCCGGCTGAGCTAGAGGCCAAAATCTAAAGGTAGGCACTTTGCAAAAAACACCTCTGTTTTCTTTCAAAAATTTGGATGTGTCCACGTTGCGCTTTGGGTAGTTTCCTGTCACGGGCGCTAGGCCTACCCACACAAGTCAGGTATCATTTTTATTGGGAGACTTGGGGGAACGCTGGGTGGAAGGAAATTTGTGGCTCCTCTCAGATTCCAGAACTTTCTGCCACAGAAATGTGAGGAACATGTGTTTTTTTAGCCAAAATTTGAGGTTTGCAAAGGATTCTGTGTAACAGAACCTGGTCCGAGCCCCACAAGTCACCGCAACTAGGTCTCTAGTTTTCAGAAATGCACAGGTTTGGTAGGTTTCCCTAGGTGCTGGCTGAGCTACTAAACGTGAGTGACCCTTCAACACTGGAGACCGTGAAACTCTGTGTTATTATTGAAAACGCTCATAACTTGAATTCTACTTGCAGGATTTTTGCTCCTTTGGTCTTGGTTTACTCAGATAAATATTCTCTATTTGTCTAAATCTGTGTTGAATCTTTGTGGTGTTGTCATTGTGTGTGTGTATATGTGTGTTTGTGTGCATGTGTAGGTGTGTGCGGGTGTGTGTGGGTGTGTGGGTGTGTGTGTATGTGTATGTGTGTTTGTGTGTTGCACAAATATTTTACACATTGCCTCTTAAGTTAAGCCTGCCTGTTCTTTGCCAAGCTACCACAGAGTGGACAAAGGTTAATTTAAAGTGTTCATTTGACATACCCTGCCTAGATTGGTGGTTCCTGTTTGTACAGGGTGCATACTGTCACAACCAGAAACCCTCCAATTCTAACACCAAGTCAGGTATCATTTTGAGGTTGGAAGGAAATTTGTGGCTCCTCTCAGATTCCAGAACTTTCTGCCACAGAAATGTGAGGAACATGTGTTTTTTTAGCCAAAATTTGAGGTTTGCAAAGGATTCTGTGTAACAGAACCTGGTCCGAGCCCCACAAGTCACCGCAACTTGGATTCCCCTAGGTCTCTAGTTTTCAGAAATGCACAGGTTTGGTAGGTTTCCCTAGGTGCTGGCTGAGCTAGAGGCCAAAATCTACAGGTAGGCACTTTGCAAAATAACCTCTGTTTTCTTTCAAAAATTTGGATGTGTCCACGTTGCGCTTTGGGGCGTTTCGTGTTGCGGGCTCTAGGCCTACCCACACAAGTGAGGTATCATTTTTATCGGGAGACTTAGGGGAACGCTGGGTGGAAGAAAATTTGTGGCTCCTCTCAGATTCCAGAACTTTCTGCCACAGAAATGTGAGGAACATGTGCTTTTTTAGCCAAATTTTGAGGTTTGCAAAGGATTCTGGGTAACAGAACCTGGTCCGAGCCCCACAAGTCACCCCATCTTGGATTCCCCTAGGTCTCTAGTTTTCAGAAATCCACAGGTTTGGTAGGTTTCCCTAGGTGCCGGCTGAGCTAGAGGCCAAAATCTACAGGTAGGCACTTTGCAAAAAACACCTCTGTTTTCTTTCAAAAATTTGGATGTGTCCACGTTGCGCTTTGGGTAGTTTCCTGTCACGGGCGCTAGGCCTACCCACACAAGTCAGGTATCATTTTTATTGGGAGACTTGGGGGAACGCTGGGTGGAAGGAAATTTGTGGCTCCTCTCAGATTCCAGAACTTTCTGCCACAGAAATGTGAGGAACATGTGTTTTTTTAGCCAAATTTTGAGGTTTGCAAAGGATTCTGGGTAACAGAACCTGCTCCGAGCCCCACAAGTCACCCCAACTTGGATTCCCCTAAGTCTCTAGTTTTCAGAAATGCACAGGTTTGGTAGGTTTCCCTAGGTGCTGGCTGAGCTAGAGGCCAAAATCTACAGGTAGGCACTTTGCAAAATAAGCTCTGTGTTCTTTCAAAAATTTGGATGTGTCCACGTTGCGCTTTGGGGCGTTTCTTGTTGCGGGCTCTAGGCCTACCCACACAAGTGAGGTATCATTTTTATCGGGAGACTTAGGGGAACGCTGGGTGGAAGGAAATTTGTGGCTCCTCTCAGATTCCAGAACTTTCTGCCACAGAAATGTGAGGAACATGTGTTTTTTTAGCCAAATTTTGAGGTTTGCAAAGGATTCTGGGTAACAGAACCTGGTCCGAGCCCCACAAGTCACCCCATCTTGGATTCCGCTAGGTCTCTAGTTTTCAGAAATGCACGGGTTTGGTAGGTTTCCCTAGGTGCCGGCTGAGCTAGAGGCCGAAATCTACAGGTAGGCACTTTGCAAAAAACACCTCTGTTTTCTTTAAAAAATTTGGATGTGTCCACGTTGCGCTTTGGGGCATTTCCTGTCGCGGGCGCTAGGCCTACCCAAACAAGTGAGGTTTCATTTATATCGGGAGACTTGGGGGAGCGCTGGGTGGAAGGAAATTTGTGGCTCCTCTCAGATTCCAGAACTTTCTGCCACAGAAATGTGAGCACCATGTGTTTTTCTAGCCAAATTTTGAGGTTTGCAAAGGATTCTGGGTAACAGACCCTGGTCCACGCTCCACAAGTCACCCTATCTTGGATTCCCCTAGGTCTCTAGTTTTCAGAAATGCACAGGTTTGGTAGGTTTCCCTAGGTGCCGGCTGAGCTAGCGGCCAAAATCTACAGGTAGGCACTTTGCAAAAAACACCTCTGTTTTCTTTCAAAAATTTGGATGTGTCCACGTTGCGCTTTGGGGAGTTTCCTGTCGCGGGCGCTAGGCCTACCCACACAAGTCAGGTATCATTTTTATTGGGAGACTTGGGGGAACGCTGGGTGGAAGAAAATTTGTGGCTCCTCTCAGATTCCAGAACTTTCTGCCACAGAAATGTGAGGAACATGTGTTTTTTTAGCCAAATTTTGAGGTTTGCAAAGGATTCTGGGTAACAGAACCTGGTCCGAACCCCACAAGTCACCCCATCTTGGATTCCCCTAGGTCTCTAGTTTTCAGAAATGCACAGGTTTGGTAGGTTTCCCTAGGTGCCGGCTGAGCTAGAGGCCAAAATCTAAAGTTAGGCACTTTGCAAAAAAACACCTCTGTTTTCTTTCAAAAATTTGGATGTGTCCACGTTGCGCTTTGGGGAGTTTCCTGTCCCGGGCGCTAGGCCTACCCACACAAGTCAGGTATCATTTTTATTGGGAGACTTGGGGGAACGCGGGGTGGAAGGAAATTTGTGGCTCCTCTCAGATTCCAGAACTTTCTGCCACAGAAATGTGAGGAACATGTGTTTTTTTAGCCAAAATTTGAGGTTTGCAAAGGATTCTGTGTAACAGAACCTGGTCCGAGCCCCACAAGTCACCGCAACTTGGATTCCCCTAGGTCTCTAGTTTTCAGAAATGCACAGGTTTGGTAGGTTTCCCTAGGTGCTAGCTGAGCTAGAGGCCAAAATCTACAGGTAGGCACTTTGCAAAATAACCTCTGTTTTCTTTCAAAAATTTGGATGTGTCCACGTTGCGCTTTGGGGCGTTTCGTGTTGCGGGCTCTAGGCCTACCCACACAAGTGAGGTATCATTTTTATCGGGAGACTTAGGGGAACGCTGGGTGGAAGAAAATTTGTGGCTCCTCTCAGATTCCAGAACTTTCTGCCACAGAAATGTGAGGAACATGTGCTTTTTTAGCCAAATTTTGAGGTTTGCAATGGATTCTGGGTAACAGAACCTGGTCCGAGCCCCACCAGTCACCCCATCTTGGATTCCCCTAGGTCTCTAGTTTTCAGAAATGCACAGGTTTGGTAGGTTTCCCTAGGTGCTAGCTGAGCTAGAGGCCAAAATCTACAGGTAGGCACTTTGCAAAATAACCTCTGTTTTCTTTCAAAAATTTGGATGTGTCCACGTTGCGCTTTGGGGCGTTTCTTGTTGCGGGCTCTAGGCCTACCCACACAAGTGAGGTATCATTTTTATCGGGAGACTTAGGGAAACGCTGGGTGGAAGAAAATTTGTGGCTCCTCTCAGATTCCAGAACTTTCTGCCACAGAAATGTGAGGAACATGTGCTTTTTTAGCCAAATTTTGAGGTTTGCAATGGATTCTGGGTAACAGAACCTGGTCCGAGCCCCACCAGTCACCCCATCTTGGATTCCCCTAGGTCTCTAGTTTTCAGAAATGCACAGGTTTGGTAGGTTTCCCTAGGTGCCGGCTGAGCTAGAGGCCAAAATCTACAGGTAGGCACTTTGCAAAAAACACCTCTGTTTTCTTTCAAAAATTTGGATGTGTCCACGTTGCGCTTTGGGGAGTTTCCTGTCGCGGGCGCTAGGCCTACCCACACAAGTCAGGTATCATTTTTATTGGGAGACTTGGGGGAACGCGGGGTGGAAGGAAATTTGTGGCTCCTCTCAGATTCCAGAACTTTCTGCCACAGAAATGTGAGGAACATGTGTTTTTTTAGCCAAAATTTGAGGTTTGCAAAGGATTCTGTGTAACAGAACCTGGTCCGAGCCCCACAAGTCACCGCAACTAGGTCTCTAGTTTTCAGAAATGCACAGGTTTGGTAGGTTTCCCTAGGTGCTGGCTGAGCTACTAAACGTGAGTGACCCTTCAACACTGGAGACCGTGAAACTCTGTGTTATTATTGAAAACGCTCATAACTTGAATTCTACTTGCAGGATTTTTGCTCCTTTGGTCTTGGTTTACTCAGATAAATATTCTCTATTTGTCTAAATCTGTGTTGAATCTTTGTGGTGTTGTCATTGTGTGTGTGTATATGTGTGTTTGTGTGCATGTGTAGGTGTGTGCGGGTGTGTGTGGGTGTGTGGGTGTGTGTGTATGTGTATGTGTGTTTGTGTGTTGCACAAATATTTTACACATTGCCTCTTAAGTTAAGCCTGCCTGTTCTTTGCCAAGCTACCACAGAGTGGACAAAGGTTAATTTAAAGTGTTCATTTGACATACCCTGCCTAGATTGGTGGTTCCTGTTTGTACAGGGTGCATACTGTCACAACCAGAAACCCTCCAATTCTAACACCAAGTCAGGTATCATTTTGAGGTTGGAAGGAAATTTGTGGCTCCTCTCAGATTCCAGAATTTCTGCCACAGAAATGTGAGGAACATGTGTTTTTTTAGCCAAAATTTGAGGTTTGCAAAGGATTCTGTGTAACAGAACCTGGTCCGAGCCCCACAAGTCACCGCAACTTGGATTCCCCTAGGTCTCTAGTTTTCAGAAATGCACAGGTTTGGTAGGTTTCCCTAGGTGCTGGCTGAGCTAGAGGCCAAAATCTACAGGTAGGCACTTTGCAAAATAACCTCTGTTTTCTTTCAAAAATTTGGATGTGTCCACGTTGCGCTTTGGGGCGTTTCGTGTTGCGGGCTCTAGGCCTACCCACACAAGCGAGGTATCATTTTTATCGGGAGACTTAGGGGAACGCTGGGTGGAAGAAAATTTGTGGCTCCTCTCAGATTCCAGAACTTTCTGCCACAGAAATGTGAGGAACATGTGCTTTTTTGCCAAATTTTGAGGTTTGCAAAGGATTCTGGGTAACAGAACCTGGTCCGAGCCCCACAAGTCACCCCATCTTGGATTCCCCTAGGTCTCTAGTTTTCAGAAATGCACAGGTTTGGTAGGTTTCCCTAGGTGCCGGCTGAGCTAGAGGCCAAAATCTACAGGTAGGCACTTTGCAAAAAACACCTCTGTTTTCTTTCAAAAATTTGGATGTGTCCACGTTGCGCTTTGGGTAGTTTCCTGTCACGGGCGCTAGGCCTACCCACACAAGTCAGGTATCATTTTTATTGGGAGACTTGGGGGAACGCTGGGTGGAAGGAAATTTGTGGCTCCTCTCAGATTCCAGAACTTTCTGCCACAGAAATGTGAGGAACATGTGTTTTTTTAGCCAAATTTTGAGGTTTGCAAAGGATTCTGGGTAACAGAACCTGGTCCGAGCCCCACAAGTCACCCCAACTTGGATTCCCCTAAGTCTCTAGTTTTCAGAAATGCACAGGTTTGGTAGGTTTCCCTAGGTGCTGGCTGAGCTAGAGGCCAAAATCTACAGGTAGGCACTTTGCAAAATAAGCTCTGTGTTCTTTCAAAAATTTGGATGTGTCCACGTTGCGCTTTGGGGCGTTTCTTGTTGCGGGCTCTAGGCCTACCCACACAAGTGAGGTATCATTTTTATCGGGAGACTTAGGGGAACGCTGGGTGGAAGGAAATTTGTGGCTCCTCTCAGATTCCAGAACTTTCTGCCACAGAAATGTGAGGAACATGTGTTTTTTTAGCCAAATTTTGAGGTTTGCAAAGGATTCTGGGTAACAGAACCTGGTCCGAGCCCCACAAGTCACCCCATCTTGGATTCCGCTAGGTCTCTAGTTTTCAGAAATGCACGGGTTTGGTAGGTTTCCCTAGGTGCCGGCTGAGCTAGAGGCCGAAATCTACAGGTAGGCACTTTGCAAAAAACACCTCTGTTTTCTTTAAAAAATTTGGATGTGTCCACGTTGCGCTTTGGGGCATTTCCTGTCGCGGGCGCTAGGCCTACCCAAACAAGTGAGGTTTCATTTATATCGGGAGACTTGGGGGAGCGCTGGGTGGAAGGAAATTTGTGGCTCCTCTCAGATTCCAGAACTTTCTGCCACAGAAATGTGAACACCATGTGTTTTTCTAGCCAAATTTTGAGGTTTGCAAAGGATTCTGGGTAACAGACCCTGGTCCACGCTCCACAAGTCACCCTATCTTGGATTCCCCTAGGTCTCTAGTTTTCAGAAATGCACAGGTTTGGTAGGTTTCCCTAGGTGCCGGCTGAGCTAGCGGCCAAAATCTACAGGTAGGCACTTTGCAAAAAACACCTCTGTTTTCTTTCAAAAATTTGGATGTGTCCACGTTGCGCTTTGGGGAGTTTCCTGTCGCGGGCGCTAGGCCTACCCACACAAGTCAGGTATCATTTTTATTGGGAGACTTGGGGGAACGCTGGGTGGAAGAAAATTTGTGGCTCCTCTCAGATTCCAGAACTTTCTGCCACAGAAATGTGAGGAACATGTGTTTTTTTAGCCAAATTTTGAGGTTTGCAAAGGATTCTGGGTAACAGAACCTGGTCCGAACCCCACAAGTCACCCCATCATGGATTCCCCTAGGTCTCTAGTTTTCAGAAATGCACAGGTTTGGTAGGTTTCCCTAGGTGCCGGCTGAGCTAGAGGCCAAAATCTAAAGTTAGGCACTTTGCAAAAAAACACCTCTGTTTTCTTTCAAAAATTTGGATGTGTCCACGTTGCGCTTTGGGGAGTTTCCTGTCCCGGGCGCTAGGCCTACCCACACAAGTCAGGTATCATTTTTATTGGGAGACTTGGGGGAACGCGTGGTGGAAGGAAATTTGTGGCTCCTCTCAGATTCCAGAACTTTCTGCCACAGAAATGTGAGGAACATGTGTTTTTTTAGCCAAAATTTGAGGTTTGCAAAGGATTCTGTGTAACAGAACCTGGTCCGAGCCCCACAAGTCACCGCAACTTGGATTCCCCTAGGTCTCTAGTTTTCAGAAATGCACAGGTTTGGTAGGTTTCCCTAGGTGCTAGCTGAGCTAGAGGCCAAAATCTACAGGTAGGCACTTTGCAAAATAACCTCTGTTTTCTTTCAAAAATTTGGATGTGTCCACGTTGCGCTTTGGGGCGTTTCGTGTTGCGGGCTCTAGGCCTACCCACACAAGTGAGGTATCATTTTTATCGGGAGACTTAGGGGAACGCTGGGTGGAAGAAAATTTGTGGCTCCTCTCAGATTCCAGAACTTTCTGCCACAGAAATGTGAGGAACATGTGCTTTTTTAGCCAAATTTTGAGGTTTGCAAAGGATTCTGGGTAACAGAACCTGGTCCGAGCCCCACAAGTCACCCCATCTTGGATTCCCCTAGGTCTCTAGTTTTCAGAAATCCACAGGTTTGGTAGGTTTCCCTAGGTGCCGGCTGAGCTAGAGGCCAAAATCTACAGGTAGGCACTTTGCAAAAAACACCTCTGTTTTCTTTCAAAAATTTGGATGTGTCCACGTTGCGCTTTGGGGAGTTTCCTGTCACGGGCGCTAGGCCTACCCACACAAGTCAGGTATCATTTTTATTGGGAGACTTGGGGGAACGCTGGGTGGAAGGAAATTTGTGGCTCCTCTCAGATTCCAGAACTTTCTGCCACAGAAATGTGAGGAACATGTGTTTTTTTAACCAAATTTTGAGGTTTGCAAAGGATTCTGGGTAACAGAACCTGGTCCGAGCCCCACAAGTCACCCCAACTTGGATTACGCTAGGTCTCTAGTTTTCAGAAATGCACGGGTTTGGTAGGTTTCCCTAGGTGCCGGCTGAGCTAGAGGCCAAAATCTACAGGTAGGCACTTTGCAAAATAAGCTCTGTGTTCTTTCAAAAATTTGGATGTGTCCACGTTGCACTTTGGGGCGTTTCTTGTTGCGGGCTCTAGGCCTACCCACACAAGTGAGGTATCATTTTTATCGGGAGACTTAGGGGAACGCTGGGTGGAAGGAAATTTGTGGCTCCTCTCCGATTCCAGAACTTTCTGCCACAGAAATGTGAGCACCATGTGTTTTTCTAGCCAAATTTTGAGGTTTGCAAAGGATTCTGGGTAACAGACCCTGGTCCACGCTCCACAAGTCACCCTATCTTGGATTCCCCTAGGTCTCTAGTTTTCAGAAATGCACAGGTTTGGTAGGTTTCCCTAGGTGCCGGCTGAGCTAGCGGCCAAAATCTACAGGTAGGCACTTTGCAAAAAACACCTCTGTTTTCTTTCAAAAATTTGGATGTGTCCACGTTGCGCTTTGGGGAGTTTCCTGTCGCGGGCGCTAGGCCTACCCACACAAGTCAGGTATCATTTTTATTGGGAGACTTGGGGGAACGCTGGGTGGAATAAAATTTGTGGCTCCTCTCAGATTCCAGAACTTTCTGCCACAGAAATGTGAGGAACATGTGTTTTTTTAGCCAAATTTTGAGGTTTGCAAAGGATTCTGGGTAACAGAACCTGGTCCGAACCCCACAAGTCACCCCATCTTGGATTCCCCTAGGTCTCTAGTTTTCAGAAATGCACAGGTTTGGTAGGTTTCCCTAGGTGCCGGCTGAGCTAGAGGCCAAAATCTAAAGTTAGGCACTTTGCAAAAAAACACCTCTGTTTTCTTTCAAAAATTTGGATGTGTCCACGTTGCGCTTTGGGGAGTTTCCTGTCCCGGGCGCTAGGCCTACCCACACAAGTCAGGTATCATTTTTATTGGGAGACTTGGGGGAACGCGGGGTGGAAGGAAATTTGTGGCTCCTCTCAGATTCCAGAACTTTCTGCCACAGAAATGTGAGGAACATGTGTTTTTTTAGCCAAAATTTTAGGTTTGCAAAGGATTCTGTGTAACAGAACCTGGTCCGAGCCCCACAAGTCACCGCAACTTGGATTCCCCTAGGTCTCTAGTTTTCAGAAATGCACAGGTTTGGTAGGTTTCCCTAGGTGCTAGCTGAGCTAGAGGCCAAAATCTACAGGTAGGCACTTTGCAAAATAACCTCTGTTTTCTTTCAAAAATTTGGATGTGTCCACGTTGCGCTTTGGGGCGTTTCGTGTTGCGGGCTCTAGGCCTACCCACACAAGTGAGGTATCATTTTTATCGGGAGACTTAGGGGAACGCTGGGTGGAAGAAAATTTGTGGCTCCTCTCAGATTCCAGAACTTTCTGCCACAGAAATGTGAGGAACATGTGCTTTTTTAGCCAAATTTTGAGGTTTGCAATGGATTCTGGGTAACAGAACCTGGTCCGAGCCCCACCAGTCACCCCATCTTGGATTCCCCTAGGTCTCTAGTTTTCAGAAATGCACAGGTTTGGTAGGTTTCCCTAGGTGCTAGCTGAGCTAGAGGCCAAAATCTACAGGTAGGCACTTTGCAAAATAAGCTCTGTTTTCTTTCAAAAATTTGGATGTGTCCACGTTGCGCTTTGGGGCGTTTCTTGTTGCGGGCTCTAGGCCTACCCACACAAGTGAGGTATCATTTTTATAGGGAGACTTAGGGAAACGCTGGGTGGAAGAAAATTTGTGGCTCCTCTCAGATTCCAGAACTTTCTGCCACAGAAATGTGAGGAACATGTGCTTTTTTAGCCAAATTTTGAGGTTTGCAATGGATTCTGGGTAACAGAACCTGGTCCGAGCCCCACCAGTCACCCCATCTTGGATTCCCCTAGGTCTCTAGTTTTCAGAAATGCACAGGTTTGGTAGGTTTCCCTAGGTGCTGGCTGAGCTAGAGGCCAAAATCTACAGGTAGGCACTTTGCAAAAAACACCTCTGTTTTCTTTCAAAAATTTGGATGTGTCCACGTTGCGCTTTGGGGAGTTTCCTGTCGCGGGCGCTAGGCCTACCCACACAAGTCAGGTATCATTTTTATTGGGAGACTTGGGGGAACGCGGGGTGGAAGGAAATTTGTGGCTCCTCTCAGATTCCAGAACTTTCTGCCACAGAAATGTGAGGAACATGTGTTTTTTTAGCCAAAATTTGAGGTTTGCAAAGGATTCTGTGTAACAGAACCTGGTCCGAGCCCCACAAGTCACCGCAACTAGGTCTCTAGTTTTCAGAAATGCACAGGTTTGGTAGGTTTCCCTAGGTGCTGGCTGAGCTACTAAACGTGAGTGACCCTTCAACACTGGAGACCGTGAAACTCTGTGTTATTATTGAAAACGCTCATAACTTGAATTCTACTTGCAGGATTTTTGCTCCTTTGGTCTTGGTTTACTCAGAAAAATATTCTCTATTTGTCTAAATCTGTGTTGAATCTTTGTGGTGTTGTCATTGTGTGTGTGTATATGTGTGTTTGTGTGCATGTGTAGGTGTGTGCGGGTGTGTGTGGGTGTGTGGGTGTGTGTGTATGTGTATGTGTGTTTGTGTGTTGCACAAATATTTTACACATTGCCTCTTAAGTTAAGCCTGCCTGTTCTTTGCCAAGCTACCACAGAGTGGACAAAGGTTAATTTAAAGTGTTCATTTGACATACCCTGCCTAGATTGGTGGTTCCTGTTTGTACAGGGTGCATACTGTCACAACCAGAAACCCTCCAATTCTAACACCAAGTCAGGTATCATTTTGAGGTTGGAAGGAAATTTGTGGCTCCTCTCAGATTCCAGAACTTTCTGCCACAGAAATGTGAGGAACATGTGTTTTTTTAGCCAAAATTTGAGGTTTGCAAAGGATTCTGTGTAACAGAACCTAGTCCGAGCCCCACAAGTCACCGCAACTTGGATTCCCCTAGGTCTCTAGTTTTCAGAAATGCACAGGTTTGGTAGGTTTCCCTAGGTGCTGGCTGAGCTAGAGGCCAAAATCTACAGGTAGGCACTTTGCAAAATAACCTCTGTTTTCTTTCAAAAATTTGGATGTGTCCACGTTGCGCTTTGGGGCGTTTCGTGTTGCGGGCTCTAGGCCTACCCACACAAGTGAGGTATCATTTTTATCGGGAGACTTAGGGGAACGCTGGGTGGAAGGAAATTTGTGGCTCCTCTCAGATTCCAGAACTTTCTGCCACAGAAATGTGAGGAACATGTGTTTTTTTAGCCAAATTTTGAGGTTTGCAAAGGATTCTGGGTAACAGAACCTGGTCCGAGCCCCACAAGTCACCCCAACTTGGATTCCCCTAAGTCTCTAGTTTTCAGAAATGCACAGGTTTGGTAGGTTTCCCTAGGTGCTGGCTGAGCTAGAGGCCAAAATCTACAGGTAGGCACTTTGCAAAATAAGCTCTGTGTTCTTTCAAAAATTTGGATGTGTCCACGTTGCGCTTTGGGGCGTTTCTTGTTGCGGGCTCTAGGCCTACCCACACAAGTGAGGTATCATTTTTATCGGGAGACTTAGGGGAACGCTGGGTGGAAGGAAATTTGTGGCTCCTCTCAGATTCCAGAACTTTCTGCCACAGAAATGTGAGGAACATGTGTTTTTTTAGCCAAATTTTGAGGTTTGCAAAGGATTCTGGGTAACAGAACCTGGTCCGAGCCCCACAAGTCACCCCATCTTGGATTCCGCTAGGTCTCTAGTTTTCAGAAATGCACGGGTTTGGTAGGTTTCCCTAGGTGCCGGCTGAGCTAGAGGCCGAAATCTACAGGTAGGCACTTTGCAAAAAACACCTCTGTTTTCTTTAAAAAATTTGGATGTGTCCACGTTGCGCTTTGGGGCATTTCCTGTCGCGGGCGCTAGGCCTACCCAAACAAGTGAGGTTTCATTTATATCGGGAGACTTGGGGGAGCGCTGGGTGGAAGGAAATTTGTGGCTCCTCTCAGATTCCAGAACTTTCTGCCACAGAAATGTGAGCACCATGTGTTTTTCTAGCCAAATTTTGAGGTTTGCAAAGGATTCTGGGTAACAGACCCTGGTCCACGCTCCACAAGTCACCCTATCTTGGATTCCCCTAGGTCTCTAGTTTTCAGAAATGCACAGGTTTGGTAGGTTTCCCTAGGTGCCGGCTGAGCTAGCGGCCAAAATCTACAGGTAGGCACTTTGCAAAAAACACCTCTGTTTTCTTTCAAAAATTTGGATGTGTCCACGTTGCGCTTTGGGGAGTTTCCTGTCGCGGGCGCTAGGCCTACCCACACAAGTCAGGTATCATTTTTATTGGGAGACTTGGGGGAACGCTGGGTGGAAGAAAATTTGTGGCTCCTCTCAGATTCCAGAACTTTCTGCCACAGAAATGTGAGGAACATGTGTTTTTTTAGCCAAATTTTGAGGTTTGCAAAGGATTCTGGGTAACAGAACCTGGTCCGAACCCCACAAGTCACCCCATCTTGGATTCCCCTAGGTCTCTAGTTTTCAGAAATGCACAGGTTTGGTAGGTTTCCCTAGGTGCCGGCTGAGCTAGAGGCCAAAATCTAAAGTTAGGCACTTTGCAAAAAAACACCTCTGTTTTCTTTCAAAAATTTGGATGTGTCCACGTTGCGCTTTGGGGAGTTTCCTGTCCCGGGCGCTAGGCCTACCCACACAAGTCAGGTATCATTTTTATTGGGAGACTTGGGGGAACGCGTGGTGGAAGGAAATTTGTGGCTCCTCTCAGATTCCAGAACTTTCTGCCACAGAAATGTGAGGAACATGTGTTTTTTTAGCCAAAATTTGAGGTTTGCAAAGGATTCTGTGTAACAGAACCTGGTCCGAGCCCCACAAGTCACCGCAACTTGGATTCCCCTAGGTCTCTAGTTTTCAGAAATGCACAGGTTTGGTAGGTTTCCCTAGGTGCTAGCTGAGCTAGAGGCCAAAATCTACAGGTAGGCACTTTGCAAAATAACCTCTGTTTTCTTTCAAAAATTTGGATGTGTCCACGTTGCGCTTTGGGGCGTTTCGTGTTGCGGGCTCTAGGCCTACCCACACAAGTGAGGTATCATTTTTATCGGGAGACTTAGGGGAACGCTGGGTGGAAGAAAATGTTTGGCTCCTCTCAGATTCCAGAACTTTCTGCCACAGAAATGTGAGGAACATGTGTTTTTTTAGCCAAATTTTGAGGTTTGCAAAGGATTCTGGGTAACAGAACCTGGTCCGAGCCCCACAAGTCACCCCATCTTGGATTCCCCTAGGTCTCTAGTTTTCAGAAATCCACAGGTTTGGTAGGTTTCCCTAGGTGCCGGCTGAGCTAGAGGCCAAAATCTACAGGTAGGCACTTTGCAAAAAACACCTCTGTTTTCTTTCAAAAATTTGGATGTGTCCACGTTGCGCTTTGGGTAGTTTCCTGTCACGGGCGCTAGGCCTACCCACACAAGTCAGGTATCATTTTTATTGGGAGACTTGGGGGAACGCTGGGTGGAAGGAAATTTGTGGCTCCTCTCAGATTCCAGAACTTTCTGCCACAGAAATGTGAGGAACATGTGTTTTTTTAGCCAAATTTTGAGGTTTGCAAAGGATTCTGGGTAACAGAACCTGGTCCGAGCCCCACAAGTCACCCCAACTTGGATTACGCTAGGTCTCTAGTTTTCAGAAATGCACGGGTTTGGTAGGTTTCCCTAGGTGCCGGCTGAGCTAGAGGCCAAAATCTACAGGTAGGCACTTTGCAAAATAAGCTCTGTGTTCTTTCAAAAATTTGGATGTGTCCACGTTGCACTTTGGGGCGTTTCTTGTTGCGGGCTCTAGGCCTACCCACACAAGTGAGGTATCATTTTTATCGGGAGACTTAGGGGAACGCTGGGTGGAAGGAAATTTGTGGCTCCTCTCAGATTCCAGAACTTTCTGCCACAGAAATGTGGGGAACATGTGTTTTTTTAGCCAAATTTTGAGGTTTGCAAAGGATTCTGGGTAACAGAACCTGGTCCGAGCCCCACAAGTCACCCCATCTTGGATTCCGCTAGGTCTCTAGTTTTCAGAAATGCACGGGTTTGGTAGGTTTCCCTAGGTGCCGGCTGAGCTAGAGGCCAAAATCTACAGGTAGGCACTTTGCAAAAAACACCTCTGTTTTCTTTAAAAAATTTGGATGTGTCCACGTTGCGCTTTGGGGCATTTCCTGTCGCGGGCGCTAGGCCTACCCAAACAAGTGAGGTTTCATTTATATCGGGAGACTTGGGGGAGCGCTGGGTGGAAGGAAATTTGTGGCTCCTCTCAGATTCCAGAACTTTCTGCCACAGAAATGTGAGCACCATGTGTTTTTCTAGCCAAATTTTGTGGTTTGCAAAGGATTCTGGGTAACAGACCCTGGTCCGCGCTCCACAAGTCACCCTATCTTGGATTCCCCTAGGTCTCTAGTTTTCAGAAATGCACAGGTTTGGTAGGTTTCCCTAGGTGCCGGCTGAGCTAGCGGCCAAAATCTACAGGTAGGCACTTTACAAAAAACACCTCTGTTTTCTTTCAAAAATTTGGATGTGTCCACGTTGCACTTTGGGGAGTTTCCTGTCGCGGGCGCTAGGCCTACCCACACAAGTCAGGTATCATTTTAATTGGGAGACTTGGGGGAACGCTGGGTGGAAGAAAATTTGTGGCTCCTCTCAGATTCCAGAACTTTCTGCCACAGAAATGTGAGGAACATGTGTTTTTTTAGCCAAATTTTGAGGTTTGCAAAGGATTCTGGGTAACAGAACCTGGTCCGAGCCCCACAAGTCACCCCATCTTGGATTCCCCTAGGTCTCTAGTTTTCAGAAATGCACAGGTTTGGTAGGTTTCCCTAGGTGCCGGCTGAGCTAGAGGCCAAAATCTAAAGTTAGGCACTTTGCAAAAAAACACCTCTGTTTTCTTTCAAAAATTTGGATGTGTCCACGTTGCGCTTTGGGGAGTTTCCTGTCCCGGGCGCTAGGCCTACCCACACAAGTCAGGTATCATTTTTATTGGGAGACTTGGGGGAACGCGGGGTGGAAGGAAATTTGTGGCTCCTCTCAGATTCCAGAACTTTCTGCCACAGAAATGTGAGGAACATGTGTTTTTTTAGCCAAAATTTGAGGTTTGCAAAGGATTCTGTGTAACAGAACCTGGTCCGAGCCCCACAAGTCACCGCAACTTGGATTCCCCTAGGTCTCTAGTTTTCAGAAATGCACAGGTTTGGTAGGTTTCCCTAGGTGCTGGCTGAGCTAGAGGCCAAAATCTACAGGTAGGCACTTTGCAAAATAACCTCTGTTTTCTTTAAAAAATTTAGATGTGTCCACGTTGCGCTTTGGGGCGTTTCGTGTTGCGGGCTCTAGGCCTACCCACACAAGTGAGGTATCATTTTTATCGGGAGACTTAGGGGAACGCTGGGTGGAAGAAAATTTGTGGCTCCTCTCAGATTCCAGAACTTTCTGCCACAGAAATGTGAGGAACATGTGCTTTTTTAGCCAAATTTTGAGGTTTGCAAAGGATTCTGGGTAACAGAACCTGGTCCGAGCCCCACAAGTCACCCCATCTTGGATTCCCCTAGGTCTCTAGTTTTCAGAAATCCATAGGTTTGGTAGGTTTCCCTAGGTGCCGGCTGAGCTAGAGGCCAAAATCTACAGGTAGGCACTTTGCAAAAAACACCTCTGTTTTCTTTCAAAAATTTGGATGTGTCCACGTTGCGCTTTGGGTAGTTTCCTGTCACGGGCGCTAGGCCTACCCACACAAGTCAGGTATCATTTTTATTGGGAGACTTGGGGGGAACGCTGGGTGGAAGGAAATTTGTGGCTCCTCTCAGATTCCAGAACTTTCTGCCACAGAAATGTGAGGAACATGTGTTTTTTTAGCCAAATTTTGAGGTTTGCAAAGGATTCTGGGTAACAGAACCTGGTCCGAGCCCCACAAGTCACCCCATCTTGGATTCCGCTAGGTCTCTAGTTTTCAGAAATGCACGGGTTTGGTAGGTTTCCCTAGGTGCCGGCTGAGCTAGAGGCCAAAATCTACAGGTAGGCACTTTGCAAAAAACACCTCTGTTTTCTTTAAAAAATTTGGATGTGTCCACGTTGCGCTTTGGGGCATTTCCTGTCGCGGGCGCTAGGCCTACCCAAACAAGTGAGGTTTCATTTATATCGGGAGACTTGGGGGAGCGCTGGGTGGAAGGAAATTTGAGCTCCTCTCAGATTCCAGAACTTTCTGCCACAGAAATGTGAGCACCAAGTGTTTTTCTAGCCAAATTTTGAGGTTTGCAAAGGATTCTGGGTAACAGACCCTGGTCCGCGCTCCACAAGTCACCATATCTTGGATTCCCCTAGGTCTCTAGTTTTCAGAAATGCACAGGTTTGGTAGGTTTGGTAGGTTACCCTAGGTGCCGGCTGAGCTAGAGGCCAAAATCTACAGGTAGGCACTTTGCAAAATAACCTCTGTTTTCTTTAAAAAATTTGGATGTGTCCACGTTGCGCTTTGGGGAGTTTCCTGTCGCGGGCGCTAGGCCTACCCACACAAGTCAGGTATCATTTTTATTGGGAGACTTGGGGGAACGCTGGGTGAAAGGAAATTTGTGGCTCCTCTCAGATTCCAGAACTTTCTGCCACAGAAATGTGAGGAACATGTGTTTTTTTAGCCAAAATTTGAGGTTTGCAAAGGATTCTGGGTAACAGAACCTGGTCCGAGCCCCACAAGTCACCCCATCTTGGATTCCCCTAGGTCTCTAGTTTTCAGAAATGCACAGGTTTGGTAGGTTTCCCTAGGTGCCGGCTGAGCTAGAGGCCAAAATCTACAGTTAGGCACTTTGCAAAAAAACACCTCTGTTTTCTTTCAAAAATTTGGATGTGTCCACGTTGCGCTTTGGGGAGTTTCCTGTCGCGGGCGCTAGGCCTACCCACACAAGTCAGGTATCATTTTTATTTGGAGACTTGGGGGAACGCTGGGTGGAAGGAAATTTGTGGCTCCTCTCAGATTCCAGAACTTTCTGCCACAGAAATGTGAGGAACATGTGTTTTTTTAGCCAAAATGTAAGGTTTGCAAAGGATTCTGGGTAACAGAACCTGGTCCGAGCCCCACAAGTCACCCCAACTTGGATTCCCCTAGGTCTCTAGTTTTCAGAAATGCACAGGTTTGGTAGGTTTCCCTAGGTGCTGGCTGAGCTAAAGGCCAAAATCTACACGTAGGCACTTTGCAAAATAACCTCTGTTTTCTTTCAAAAATTTGGATGTGTCCACGTTGCGCTTTGGGGCGTTTCCTGTTGCGGGCTCTAGGCCTACCCACACAAGTGAGGTATCATTTTTATCGGGAGACTTAGGGGAACGCTGGGTGGAAGAAAATTTGTGGCTCCTCTCAGATTCCAGAACTTTCTGCCACAGAAATGTGAGCACCATGTGTTTTTTTAGCCAAATGTTGAGGTTTGCAAAGGATTCTGGGTAACAGAACCTGGTCCGAGCCCCACAAGTCACCCTATCTTGGATTCCCCTAGGTCTCTAGTTTTCAGAAAGGCACAGGTTTGGTAGGTTTCCCTAGGTGCCGGCTGAGCTAGAGGCCAAAATCTACAGGTAGGCACTTTGCAAAATAACCTCTGTTTTCTTTAAAAAATTTGGATGTGTCCTCGTTGCGCTTTGGGGCGTTTCCTGTCGCGGGCTCTAGGCCTACCCACACAAGTGAGGTATCATATTTATCGGGAGACTTAGGGGAACGCTGGGTGGAAGAAAATTTGTGCCTCCTCTCAGATTCCAGAACTTTCTGCCACAGAAATGTGAGGAACATGTGTTTTTTTAGCCAAATTTTGAGGTTTGCAAAGGATTCTGGGTAACAGAACCTGGTCCGAGCCCAACAAGTCACCCCATCTTGGATTCCCCTAGGTCTCTAGTTTTCAGAAATGCACAGGTTTGGTAGGTTTCCCTAGGTGCCGGCTGAGCTAGAGGCCAAAATCTAAAGTTAGGCACTTTGCAAAAAAACACCTGTGTTTTCTTTCAAAAATTTGGATGTGTCCACGTTGCGCTTTGGGGAGTTTCCTGTCGCGGGCGCTAGGCCTACCCACACAAGTCAGGTATCATTTTTATTGGGAGACTTGGGGGAACGCTGGGTGGAAGGAAATTTGTGGCTCCTCTCAGATTCCAGAACTTTCTGCCACAGAAATGTGAGGAACATGTGTTTTTTTAGCCAAAATTTGAGGTTTGCAAAGGATTCTGGGTAACAGAACCTGGTCCGAGCCCCACAAGTCACCCCAACTTGGATTCCCCTAGGTCTCTAGTTTTCAGAAATGCACAGGTTTGGTAGGTTTCCCTAGGTGCTGGCTGAGCTAGAGGCCAAAATCTACAGGTAAGCACTTTGCAAAATAAGCTCTGTTTTCTTTCAAAAATTTGGATGTGTCCACGTTGCGCTTTGGGGGCGTTTCTTGTTGCGGGCTCTAGGCCTACCCACACAAGTGAGGTATCATTTTTATCGGGAGACTTAGGGGAACGCTAGGTGGAAGGAAATTTGTGGCTCCTCTCAGATTCCAGAACTTTCTGCCACAGAAATGTGGGGAACATGTGTTTTTTTAGCCAAATTTTGAGGTTTGCAAAGGATTCTGGGTAACAGAACCTGGTCCGTGCCCCACAAGTCACCCCATCTTGGATTCCGCTAGGTCTCTAGTTTTCAGAAATGCACGGGTTTGGTAGGTTTCCCTAGGTGCCGGCTGAGCTAGAGGCCAAAATCTACAGGTAGGCACTTTGCAAAAAACACCTCTGTTTTCTTTAAAAAATTTGGATGTGTCCACGTTGCGCTTTGGGGCATTTCCTGTCGCGGGCGCTAGGCCTACCCAAACAAGTGAGGTTTCATTTATATCGGGAGACTTGGGGGAGCGCTGGGTGGAAGGAAATTTGTGGCTCCTCTCAGATTCCAGAACTTTCTGCCACAGAAATGTGAGCACCATGTGTTTTTCTAGCCAAATTTTGAGGTTTGCAAAGGATTCTGGGTAACAGACCCTGGTCCGCGCTCCACAAGTCACCCTATCTTGGATTCCCCTAGGTCTCTAGTTTTCAGAAATGCACAGGTTTGGTAGGTTTCCCTAGGTGCCGGCTGAGCTAGCGGCCAAAATCTACAGGTAGGCACTTTACAAAAAACACCTCTGTTTTCTTTCAAAAATTTGGATGTGTCCACGTTGCACTTTGGGGAGTTTCCTGTCGCGGGCGCTAGGCCTACCCACACAAGTCAGGTATCATTTTAATTGGGAGACTTGGGGGAACGCTGGGTGGAAGAAAATTTGTGGCTCCTCTCAGATTCCAGAACTTTCTGCCACAGAAATGTGAGGAACATGTGTTTTTTTAGCCAAATTTTGAGGTTTGCAAAGGATTCTGGGTAACAGAACCTGGTCCGAGCCCCACAAGTCACCCCATCTTGGATTCCCCTAGGTCTCTAGTTTTCAGAAATGCACAGGTTTGGTAGGTTTCCCTAGGTGCCGGCTGAGCTAGAGGCCAAAATCTAAAGTTAGGCTCTTTGCAAAAAAACACCTCTGTTTTCTTTCAAAAATTTGGATGTGTCCACGTTGCGCTTTGGGGAGTTTCCTGTCCCGGGCGCTAGGCCTACCCACACAAGTCAGGTATCATTTTTATTGGGAGACTTGGGGGAACGCGGGGTGGAAGGAAATTTGTGGCTCCTCTCAGATTCCAGAACTTTCTGCCACAGAAATGTGAGGAACATGTGTTTTTTTAGCCAAAATTTGAGGTTTGCAAAGGATTCTGTGTAACAGAACCTGGTCCGAGCCCCACAAGTCACCGCAACTTGGATTCCCCTAGGTCTCTAGTTTTCAGAAATGCACAGGTTTGGTAGGTTTCCCTAGGTGCTGGCTGAGCTAGAGGCCAAAATCTACAGGTAGGCACTTTGCAAAATAACCTCTGTTTTCTTTAAAAAATTTAGATGTGTCCACGTTGCGCTTTGGGGCGTTTCGTGTTGCGGGCTCTAGGCCTACCCACACAAGTGAGGTATCATTTTTATCGGGAGACTTAGGGGAACGCTGGGTGGAAGAAAATTTGTGGCTCCTCTCAGATTCCAGAACTTTCTGCCACAGAAATGTGAGGAACATGTGCTTTTTTAGCCAAATTTTGAGGTTTGCAAAGGATTCTGGGTAACAGAACCTGGTCCGAGCCCCACAAGTCACCCCATCTTGGATTCCCCTAGGTCTCTAGTTTTCAGAAATCCACAGGTTTGGTAGGTTTCCCTAGGTGCCGGCTGAGCTAGAGGCCAAAATCTACAGGTAGGCACTTTGCAAAAAACACCTCTGTTTTCTTTCAAAAATTTGGATGTGTCCACGTTGCGCTTTGGGTAGTTTCCTGTCACGGGCGCTAGGCCTACCCACACAAGTCAGGTATCATTTTTATTGGGAGACTTGGGGGAACGCTGGGTGGAAGGAAATTTGTGGCTCCTCTCAGATTCCAGAACTTTCTGCCACAGAAATGTGAGGAACATGTGTTTTTTTAGCCAAATTTTGAGGTTTGCAAAGGATTCTGGGTAACAGAACCTGGTCCGAGCCCCACAAGTCACCCCATCTTGGATTCCGCTAGGTCTCTAGTTTTCAGAAATGCACGGGTTTGGTAGGTTTCCCTAGGTGCCGGCTGAGCTAGAGGCCAAAATCTACAGGTAGGCACTTTGCAAAAAACACCTCTGTTTTCTTTAAAAAATTTGGATGTGTCCACATTGCGCTTTGGGGCATTTCCTGTCGCGGGCGCTAGGCCTACCCAAACAAGTGAGGTTTCATTTATATCGGGAGACTTGGGGGAGCGCTGGGTGGAAGGAAATTTGAACTCCTCTCAGATTCCAGAACTTTCTGCCACAGAAATGTGAGCACCAAGTGTTTTTCTAGCCAAATTTTGAGGTTTGCAAAGGATTCTGGGTAACAGACCCTGGTCCGCGCTCCACAAGTCACCATATCTTGGATTCCCCTAGGTCTCTAGTTTTCAGAAATGCACAGGTTTGGTAGGTTTGGTAGGTTACCCTAGGTGCCGGCTGAGCTAGAGGCCAAAATCTACAGGTAGGCACTTTGCAAAATAACCTCTGTTTTCTTTAAAAAATTTGGATGTGTCCACGTTGCGCTTTGGGGAGTTTCCTGTCGCGGGCGCTAGGCCTACCCACACAAGTCAGGTATCATTTTTATTGGGAGACTTGGGGGAACGCTGGGTGAAAGGAAATTTGTGGCTCCTCTCAGATTCCAGAACTTTCTGCCACAGAAATGTGAGGAACATGTGTTTTTTTAGCCAAAATTTGAGGTTTGCAAAGGATTCTGGGTAACAGAACCTGGTCCGAGCCCCACAAGTCACCCCATCTTGGATTCCCCTAGGTCTCTAGTTTTCAGAAATGCACAGGTTTGGTAGGTTTCCCTAGGTGCCGGCTGAGCTAGAGGCCAAAATCTACAGTTAGGCACTTTGCAAAAAAACACCTCTGTTTTCTTTCAAAAATTTGGATGTGTCCACGTTGCGCTTTGGGGAGTTTCCTGTCGCGGGCGCTAGGCCTACCCACACAAGTCAGGTATCATTTTTATTTGGAGACTTGGGGGAACGCTGGGTGGAAGGAAATTTGTGGCTCCTCTCAGATTCCAGAACTTTCTGCCACAGAAATGTGAGGAACATGTGTTTTTTTAGCCAAAATGTAAGGTTTGCAAAGGATTCTGGGTAACAGAACCTGGTCCGAGCCCCACAAGTCACCCCAACTTGGATTCCCCTAGGTCTCTAGTTTTCAGAAATGCACAGGTTTGGTAGGTTTCCCTAGGTGCTGGCTGAGCTAAAGGCCAAAATCTACACGTAGGCACTTTGCAAAATAACCTCTGTTTTCTTTCAAAAATTTGGATGTGTCCACGTTGCGCTTTGGGGCGTTTCCTGTTGCGGGCTCTAGGCCTACCCACACAAGTGAGGTATCATTTTTATCGGGAGACTTAGGGGAACGCTGGGTGGAAGAAAATTTGTGGCTCCTCTCAGATTCCAGAACTTTCTGCCACAGAAATGTGAGCACCATGTGTTTTTTTAGCCAAATGTTGAGGTTTGCAAAGGATTCTGGGTAACAGAACCTGGTCCGAGCCCCACAAGTCACCCTATCTTGGATTCCCCTAGGTCTCTAGTTTTCAGAAAGGCACAGGTTTGGTAGGTTTCCCTAGGTGCCGGCTGAGCTAGAGGCCAAAATCTACAGGTAGGCACTTTGCAAAATAACCTCTGTTTTCTTTAAAAAATTTGGATGTGTCCTCGTTGCGCTTTGGGGCGTTTCCTGTTGCGGGCTCTAGGCCTACCCACACAAGTGAGGTATCATATTTATCGGGAGACTTAGGGGAACGCTGGGTGGAAGAAAATTTGTGCCTCCTCTCAGATTCCAGAACTTTCTGCCACAGAAATGTGAGGAACATGTGTTTTTTTAGCCAAATTTTGAGGTTTGCAAAGGATTCTGGGTAACAGAACCTGGTCCGAGCCCCACAAGTCACCCCATCTTGGATTCCCCTAGGTCTCTAGTTTTCAGAAATGCACAGGTTTGGTAGGTTTCCCTAGGTGCCGGCTGAGCTAGAGGCCAAAATCTAAAGTTAGGCACTTTGCAAAAAAACACCTGTGTTTTCTTTCAAAAATTTGGATGTGTCCACGTTGCGCTTTGGGGAGTTTCCTGTCGCGGGCGCTAGGCCTACCCACACAAGTCAGGTATCATTTTTATTGGGAGACTTGGGGGAACGCTGGGTGGAAGGAAATTTGTGGCTCCTCTCAGATTCCAGAACTTTCTGCCACAGAAATGTGAGGAACATGTGTTTTTTTAGCCAAAATTTGAGGTTTGCAAAGGATTCTGGGTAACAGAACCTGGTCCGAGCCCCACAAGTCACCCCAACTTGGATTCCCCTAGGTCTCTAGTTTTCAGAAATGCACAGGTTTGGTAGGTTTCCCTAGGTGCTGGCTGAGCTAGAGGCCAAAATCTACAGGTAAGCACTTTGCAAAATAAGCTCTGTTTTCTTTCAAAAATTTGGATGTGTCCACGTTGCGCTTTGGGGCGTTTCTTGTTGCGGGCTCTAGGCCTACCCACACAAGTGAGGTATCATTTTTATCGGGAGACTTAGGGGAACGCTGGGTGGACGAAAATTTGTGGCTCCTCTCAGATTCCAGAACTTGCTGCCACAGAAATGTGAGGAACATGTGCTTTTTTAGCCAAATTTTGAGGTTTGCAAAGGATTCTGGGTAACAGAACCTGGTCCGAGCCTACAAGTCATCCCATCTTGGATTCCCCTAGGTCTCTAGTTTTTAGAAATGCACAGGTTTGGTAGGTTTCCCTAGGTGCCGGCTGAGCTAGAGGCCAAAATCTAAAGGTAGGCACTTTGCAAAAAACACCTCTGTTTTCTTTAAAAAATTTGGATGTGTCCACGTTGCGCTTTGGGGCATTTCCTGTCGCTGGCGCTAGGCCTACCCACACATGTGAGGTTTCATTTATATCAGGAGACTTGGGGGAACGCTGGGTGGAAGGAAATTTTGGGCTCCTCTCAGATTCCAGAACTTTCTGCCACAGAAATGTGAGGAACATGTGTTTTTTTTAGCCAAATTTTGAGGTTTGCAAAGGATTCTGGGTAACAGAACCTGGTCCGAGCCCCACAAGTCACCCCATCTTGGATTCCCCTAGGTCTCTAGTTTTCAGAAATGCACAGGTTTGGTAGGTTTCCCTAGGTGCCGGCTGGGCTAGAGGCCAAAATCTACAGGTAGGCACTTTGCAAGAAACACCTCTGTTTTCTTTCAAAAATTTGGATGTGTCCAAGTTGCGCTTTGGGCCGTTTCCTGACGCGGGCGATAGGCCTACTCACACAAGTGAGGATTCATTTTTATTGGGAGACTTGGGGGAACTCTGGGTGGAAGGAAATTTGTGGCTCCTCTCAGATTCCAGAACTTTCTGCCACAGAAATGTGAGGAACATGTGTTTTTTTAGCCAAATTTTGAGGTTTGCAAAGGATTCTGGGTAACAGAACCTGGTCCGAGCCCCACAAGTCACCCCATCTTGGATTCCCCTAGGTCTCTAGTTTTTAGAAATGCACAGGTTTGGTAGGTATCCCTAGGTGCCGCCTGAGCTAGAGGCCAAAATCTACAGGTAGGTACTTTGCAAAAAACACCTCTGTTTTCTTTCAAAAATTTGGATGTGTCCACGTTGCGCTTTGGGGCGTTTCCTGTCGCGGGCGCTAAGCCTACCCACACAAGTGAGGTATCATTTTTATCAGGAGACTTGGGGGAACGCTGGGTGGAAGGAAATTTGTGGCTACTCTAAGATTCCAGAACTTTCTGCCACAGAAATGTGAGGAACATGTGTTTTTTTTAGCCACATTTTGAGGTTTGCAAAGGATTCTGGGTAACAGAACCTGGTCCGAGCCCCACAAGTCACCCCATCTTGGATTCCCCTAGGTCTCTAGTTTTCAGAAATGCACAGGTTTGGTAGGTTTCCCTAGGTGCCGGCTGAGCTAGAGGCCAAAATCTACAGGTAGGCACTTTGCAAAAAACACCTCTGTTTTCTTTCAAAAATTTGGATGTGTCCACGTTGCGCTTTGGGGAGTTTCCTGTCGCGGGCGCTAGGCCTACCCACACAAGTGAGGTATCATTTTTATTGGGAGACTTGGGGGAACGCTGGGTGGAAGGAAATTTGTGGCTCCTCTCAGATTCCAGAACTTTCTGCCACAGAAATGTGAGGAACATGTGTTTTATTAGCCAAAATTTGAGGTTTGCAAAGGATTCTGGGTAACAGAACCTGGTCCGAGCCCCACAAGTCACCCCATCTTGGATTCCCCTAGGTCTCTAGTTTTCAGAAATGCACAGGTTTGGTAGGGTTCCCTAGGTTCCGGCTGAGCTAGAGGCCAAAATCTACAGGTAGGCACTTTGCAAAAAACACCTCTGTTTTCTTTAAAAAATGTGGATGTGTCCACGTTGCGCTTTGGGGAGTTTCCTGTCGCGGGCGCTAGGCCTACCCACACAAGTCAGGTATCATTTTTATTGGGAGACTTGGGGGAACGCTGGGTGGAAGGAAATTTGTGGCTCCTCTCAGATTCCAGAACTTTCTGCCACAGAAATGTGAGGAACATGTGTTTTATTAGCCAAAATTTGAGGTTTGCAAAGGATTCTGGGTAACAGAACCTGGTCCGAGCCCCACAAGTCACCCCATCTTGGATTCCCCTAGGTCTCTAGTTTTCAGAAATGCACAGGTTTGGTAGGGTTCCCTAGGTTCCGGCTGAGCTAGAGGCCAAAATCTACAGGTAGGCACTTTGCAAAAAACACCTCTATTTTCTTTCAAAAATGTGGATGTGTCCACGTTGCGCTTTGGGGAGTTTCCTGTCGCGGGCGCTAGGCCTACCCACACAAGTCAGGTATCATTTTTATTGGGAGACTTGGGGGAACGCTGGGTGGAAGAAAATTTGTGGCTCCTCTCAGATTCCAGAACTTTCTGCCACAGAAATGAGAGGAACATGTGTTTTGTTAGCCAAATTTTGAGGTTTGCAAAGGATTCTGGGTAACAGAACCTGGTCTGAGCCCCACAAGTCACCGCATCTTGGATTCCCCTAGGTCTCTAGTTTTCAGAAATGCACAGGTTTGGTAGGTTACCCTAGGTGCCGGCTGAGCTAGAGGCCAAAATCTACAGGTAGGCACTTTGCAAAAAAACACCTGTTTTCTTTCAGAAATTTGGATGTGTCCTCGTTGCGCTTTGGGGCGTTTCCTGTCGCGGGCGATAGGCCTACCCACACAAGTGAGGTATCATTTTTATCGGGAGACTTGGGGGAACGGTGGGTGGAAGGAGATTTGTGTCTCCTCTCAGATTCCAGAACTTTCTGCCACAGAAATGTGAGGAACATGTGTTTTTTTAGCCACATTTTGAGGTTTGCAAAGGATTCTGGGTAACAGAACCTGGTCCGAGCCCCACAAGTCACCCAATCTTGGATTCCCCTACGTCTCTAGTTTTCAGAAATGAAAAGGTTTGGTAGGTTTCCCTAGGTGCCGGCTGAGCTAGAGGCCAAAATCTACAGGTAGGCACTTTGCAAAAAAACACATCTGTTTTCTTTCAGAAATTTGGATGTGTCCACGTTGCGCTTTGGAGCGTTTCCTGTCGCGGGCGCTAGGCCTACCCACACAAGTGAGGTATCATTTTTATCGGGAGACTTGGGGGAACGCTGGGTAGAAGGAAATTTGTGGCTCCTCCAAGATTCCAGAAGTTTCTGCCACAGAAATGTGAGGAACATGTGTTTTTTTAGCCAAATTTTGAGGTTTGCAAAGGATTCTGGGTAACAGAACCTGGTACGAGCCCCACAAGTCACCGCATCTTGGATTCCCCTACGTCTCTAGTTTTCAGAAATGCACAGGTTTGGTACGTTTCCCTAGGTGCCGGCTGAGCTAGAGGCCAAAATCTACAGGTAGACACTTTGCAAAAAACACCTCTGTTTTCTTTCAAAAATTTGGATGTGTCCACGTTGCGCTTTGGGGCGTTTCCTGTCGTGGGCGCTAGGCCTACCCACACAAGTGAGGTATCATTTTTATCGGGAGACTTGGGCGAAATCTGGGTGGAAGGAAATTTGTGGCTCCTCTCAGATTCCAGAACTTCCTGCCACAGAAATGTGAGCACCATGTGTTTTTTTAGCCACATTTTGAGGTTTGCAAAGGATTCTGGGTAACAGAACCTGGTCCGAGCCCCACAAGTCACCCTATCTTGGATTCCCCTAGGTCTCTAGTTTTCAGAAATGCACAGGTTTGGTAGGTTTCCCTAGGTGCCGGCTGAGCTAGAGGCCAAAATCTACAGGTAGGCACTTTGCAAAATAACCTCTGTTTTCTTTCAAAAATTTGGATGTGTCCACGTTGCGCTTTGGGGCCTTTCCTGTTGCGGGCTCTAGGCCTACCCACACAAGTGAGGTATCATATTTATCGGGAGACTTAGGGGAACACTGGGTGGAAGAAAATTTGTGGCTCCTCTCAGATTCCAGAACTTTCTGCCACAGAAATGTGAGGAACATGTGTTTTTTTAGCCAAATTTTGAGGTTTGCAAAGGATTCTGGGTAACAGAACCTGGTCCGAGCCCCACAAGTCACCCCATCTTGGATTCCCCTAGGTCTCTAGTTTTCAGAAATGCACAGGTTTGGTAGGTTTCCCTAGGTGCCGGCTGAGCTAGAGGCCAAAATCTACAGTTAGGCACTTTGCAAAAAACACCTCTGTTTTCTTTCAAAAATTTGGATGTGTCCACGTTGCGCTTTGGGGAGTTTCCTGTCGCGGGCGCTAGGCCTACCCACACAAGTCAGGTATCATTTTTCTTGGGAGACTTGGGGGAACGCTGGGTGGAAGGAAATTTGTGGCTCCTTTCAGATTCCAGAACTTTCTGCCACAGAAATGTGAGGAACATGTGTTTTTTTAGCCAAATTTTGAGGTTTGCAAAGGGTTCTGGGTAACAGAACCTGGTCCGAGCCCCACAAGTCACCCCATCTTGGATTCCGCTAGGTCTCTAGTTTTCAGAAATGCACAGGTTTGGTAGGTTTCCCTAGGTGCCGGCTGAGCTAGAGGCCAAAATCTACAGGTAGGTACTTTGCAAAAAACACCTCTGTTTTCTTTAAAAAATTTGGATGTGTCTACGTTGCGCTTTGGGCCGTTTCCTGACGCGGGCGATAGGCCTACCCACACAAGTGAGGTATCATTTTTATCGGGAGACTTGGGGGAACGCTGGGTGGAAGGAGATTTGAGCTCCTCTCAGATTCCAGAACTTTCTGCCACAGAAATGTGAGGAACATGTGTTTTTTTAGCCAAATTTTGAGGTTTGCAAAGGATTCTGGGTAACAGAACCTGGTCCGAGCCCCACAAGTCACCCTATCTTGGATTCCCCTAGGTTTCTAGTTTTCAGAAATGCACAGGTTTGGTAGGTTTCCCTAGGTGCCGGCTGAGCTAGAGGCCAAAATCTACAGGTAGGCACTTTGCAAAAAACACCTCTGTTTTCTTTCAAAAATTTGGATGTGTCCACGTTGCGCTTCGGGGAGTTTCCTGTCGCGTGCGCTAGGCCTACCCACACAAGTCAGGTATCATTTTTATTGGGACACTTGGGGGAACGCTGGGTGGAAGGAAATTTGTGGCTCCTCTCAGATTCCAGAACTTTCTGCCACAGAAATGTGAGGAACATGTGTTTTATTAGCCAAAATTTGAGGTTTGCAAAGGATTCTGGGTAACAGAACCTGGTCCGAGCCCCACAAGTCACCCCATCTTGGATTCCCCTAGGTCTCTAGTTTTCAGAAATGCACAGGTTTGGTAGGGTTCCCTAGGTTCCGGCTGAGCTAGAGGCCAAAATCTACAGGTAGGCACTTTGCAAAAAACACCTCTGTTTTCTTTCAAAAATGTGGATGTGTCCACGTTGCGCTTTGGGGAGTTTCCTGTCGTGGGCGCTAGGCCTACCCACACAAGTCAGGTATCATTTTTATTGGGAGACTTGGGGGAACGCTGGGTGGAAGAAAATTTGTGGCTCCTCTCAGATTCCAGAACTTTCTGCCACAGAAATGTGAGGAACATGTGTTTTGTTAGCCAAATTTTGAGGTTTGCAAAGGATTCTGGGTAACAGAACCTGGTCTGAGCCCCACAAGTCACCGCATCTTGGATTCCCCTAGGTCTCTAGTTTTCAGAAATGCACAGGTTTGGTAGGTTACCCTAGGTGCCGGCTGAGCTAGAGGCCAAAATCTACAGGTAGGCACTTTGCAAAAAAACACCTGTTTTCTTTCAGAAATTTGGATGTGTCCTCGTTGCGCTTTGGGGCGTTTCCTGTCGCGGGCGATAGGCCTACCCACACAAGTGAGGTATCATTTTTATCGGGAGACTTGGGGGAACGCTGGGTGGAAGGAGATTTGTGGCTCCTCTCAGATTCCAGAACTTTCTGCCACAGAAATGTGAGGAACATGTGTTTTTTTAGCCACATTTTGAGGTTTGCAAAGGATTCTGGGTAACAGAACCTGGTCCGAGCCCCACAAGTCACCCAATCTTGGATTCCCCTACGTCTCTAGTTTTCAGAAATGCAAAGGTTTGGTAGGTTTCCCTAGGTGCCGGCTGAGCTAGAGGCCAAAATCTACAGGTAGGCACTTTGCAAAAAAACACATCTGTTTTCATTCCGAAATTTGGATGTGTCCACGTTGCGCTTTGGAGCGTTTCCTGTCGCGGGCGCTAGGCCTACCCACACAAGTGAGGTATCATTTTTATCAGGAGACTTGGGGGAACGCTGGGTAGAAGGAAATTTGTGGCTCCTCTAAGATTCCAGAAGTTTCTGCCACAGAAATATGAGGAACATGTGTTTTTTTAGCCAAATTTTGAGGTTTGCAAAGGATTCTGGGTAACAGAACCTGGTCCGAGCCCCACAAGTCACCGCATCTTGGATTCCCCTACGTCTCTAGTTTTCAGAAATGCACAGGTTTGGTACGTTTCCCTAGGTGCCGGCTGAGCTAGAGGCCAAAATCTACAGGTAGACACTTTGCAAAAAACACCTCTGTTTTCTTTCAAAAATTTGGATGTGTCCACGTTGCGCTTTGGGGCGTTTCCTGTCGTGGGCGCTAGGCCTACCCACACAAGTGAGGTATCATTTTTATCGGGAGACTTGGGCGAAATCTGGGTGGAAGGAAATTTGTGGCTCCTCTCAGATTCCTGAACTTCCTGCCACAGAAATGTGAGCACCATGTGTTTTTTTAGCCACATTTTGAGGTTTGCAAAGGATTCTGGGTAACAGAACCTGGTCCGAGCCCCACAAGTCACCCTATCTTGGATTCCCCTAGGTCTCTAGTTTTCAGAAATGCACAGGTTTGGTAGGTTTCCCTAGGTGCCGGCTGAGCTAGAGGCCAAAATCTACAGGTAGGCACTTTGCAAAATAACCTCTGTTTTCTTTCAAAAATTTGGATGTGTCCACGTTGCGCTTTGGGGCCTTTCCTGTTGCGGGCTCTAGGCCTACCCACACAAGTGAGGTATCATATTTATCGGGAGACTTAGGGGAACACTGGGTGGAAGAAAATTTGTGGCTCCTCTCAGATTCCAGAACTTTCTGCCACAGAAATGTGAGGAACATGTGTTTTTTTAGCCAAATTTTGAGGTTTGCAAAGGATTCTGGGTAACAGAACCTGGTCCGAGCCCCACAAGTCACCCCATCTTGGATTCCCCTAGGTCTCTAGTTTTCAGAAATGCACAGGTTTGGTAGGTTTCCCTAGGTGCCGGCTGAGCTAGAGGCCAAAATCTACAGTTAGGCACTTTGCAAAAAACACCTCTGTTTTCTTTCAAAAATTTGGATGTGTCCACGTTGCGCTTTGGGGAGTTTCCTGTCGCGGGCGCTAGGCCTACCCACACAAGTCAGGTATCATTTTTCTTGGGAGACTTGGGGGAACGCTGGGTGGAAGGAAATTTGTGGCTCCTTTCAGATTCCAGAACTTTCTGCCACAGAAATGTGAGGAACATGTGTTTTTTTAGCCAAATTTTGAGGTTTGCAAAGGGTTCTGGGTAACAGAACCTGGTCCGAGCCCCACAAGTCACCCTATCTTGGATTCCGCTAGGTCTCTAGTTTTCAGAAATGCACAGGTTTGGTAGGTTTCCCTAGGTGCCGGCTGAGCTAGAGGCCAAAATCTACAGGTAGGTACTTTGCAAAAAACACCTCTGTTTTCTTTAAAAAATTTGGATGTGTCTACGTTGCGCTTTGGGCCGTTTCCTGACGCGGGCGATAGGCCTACCCACACAAGGGAGGTATCATTTTTATCGGGAGACTTGGGGGAACGCTGGGTGGAAGGAGATTTGTGGCTCCTCTCAGATTCCAGAACTTTCTGCCACAGAAATGTGAGGAACATGTGTTTTTTTAGCCAAAATTTGAGGTTTGCAAAGGATTCTGGGTAACAGAACCTGGTCCGAGCCCCACAAGTCACCCTATCTTGGATTCCCCTAGGTTTCTAGTTTTCAGAAATGCACAGGTTTGGTAGGTTTCCCTAGGTGCCGGCTGAGCTAGAGGCCAAAATCTACAGGTAGGCACTTTGCAAAAAACACCTCTGTTTTCTTTCAAAAATTTGGATGTGTCCACGTTGCGCTTCGGGGAGTTTCCTGTCGCGTGCGCTAGGCCTACCCACACAAGTCAGGTATCATTTTTATTGGGACACTTGGGGGAACGCTGGGTGGAAGGAAATTTGTGGCTCCTCTCAGATTCCAGAACTTTCTGCCACAGAAATGTGAGGAACATGTGTTTTATTAGCCAAAATTTGAGGTTTGCAAAGGATTCTGGGTAACAGAACCTGGTCCGAGCCCCACAAGTCACCCCATCTTGGATTCCCCTAGGTCTCTAGTTTTCAGAAATGCACAGGTTTGGTAGGGTTCCCTAGGTTCCGGCTGAGCTAGAGGCCAAAATCTACAGGTAGGCACTTTGCAAAAAACACCTCTGTTTTCTTTCAAAAATGTGGATGTGTCCACGTTGCGCTTTGGGGAGTTTCCTGTCGCGGGCGCTAGGCCTACCCACACAAGTCAGGTATCATTTTTATTGGGAGACTTGGGGGAACGCTGTGTGGAAGAAAATTTGTGGCTCCTCTCAGATTCCAGAACTTTCTGCCACAGAAATGTGAGGAACATGTGTTTTGTTAGCCAAATTTTGAGGTTTGCAAAGGATTCTGGGTAACAGAACCTGGTCTGAGCCCCACAAGTCACCGCATCTTGGATTCCCCTAGGTCTCTAGTTTTCAGAAATGCACAGGTTTGGTAGGTTACCCTAGGTGCCGGCTGAGCTAGAGGCCAAAATCTACAGGTAGGCACTTTGCAAAAAAACACCTGTTTTCTTTCAGAAATTTGGATGTGTCCTCGTTGCGCTTTGGGGCGTTTCCTGTCGCGGGCGATAGGCCTACCCACACAAGTGAGGTATCATTTTTATCGGGAGACTTGGGGGAACGCTGGGTGGAAGGAGATTTGTGGCTCCTCTCAGATTCCAGAACTTTCTGCCACAGAAATGTGAGGAACATGTGTTTTTTTAGCCACATTTTGAGGTTTGCAAAGGATTCTGGGTAACAGAACCTGGTCCGAGCCCCACAAGTCACCCAATCTTGGATTCCCCTACGTCTCTAGTTTTCAGAAATGCAAAGGTTTGGTAGGTTTCCCTAGGTGCCGGCTGAGCTAGAGGCCAAAATCTACAGGTAGGCACTTTGCAAAAAAACACATCTGTTTTCATTCCGAAATTTGGATGTGTCCACGTTGCGCTTTGGAGCGTTTCCTGTCGCGGGCGCTAGGCCTACCCACACAAGTGAGGTATCATTTTTATCGAGAGACTTGGGGGAACGCTGGGTAGAAGGAAATTTGTGGCTCCTCCAAGATTCCAGAAGTTTCTGCCACAGAAATGTGAGGAACATGTGTTTTTTTAGCCAAATTTTGAGGTTTGCAAAGGATTCTGGGTAACAGAACCTGGTACGAGCCCCACAAGTCACCGCATCTTGGATTCCCCTACGTCTCTAGTTTTCAGAAATGCACAGGTTTGGTACGTTTCCCTAGGTGCCGGCTGAGCTAGAGGCCAAAATCTACAGGTAGACACTTTGCAAAAAACACCTCTGTTTTCTTTCAAAAATTTGGATGTGTCCACGTTGCGCTTTGGGGCGTTTCCTGTCGTGGGCGCTAGGCCTACCCACACAAGTGAGGTATCATTTTTATCGGGAGACTTGGGCGAAATCTGGGTGGAAGGAAATTTGTGGCTCTTCTCAGATTCCAGAACTTCCTGCCACAGAAATGTGAGCACCATGTGTTTTTTTAGCCACATTTTGAGGTTTGCAAAGGATTCTGGGTAACAGAACCTGGTCCGAGCCCCACAAGTCACCCTATCTTGGATTCCCCTAGGTCTCTAGTTTTCAGAAATGCACAGGTTTGGTAGGTTTCCCTAGGTGCCGGCTGAGCTAGAGGCCAAAATCTACAGGTAGGCACTTTGCAAAATAACCTCTGTTTTCTTTCAAAAATTTGGATGTGTCCACGTTGCGCTTTGGGGCCTTTCCTGTTGCGGGCTCTAGGCCTACCCACACAAGTGAGGTATCATATTTATCGGGAGACTTAGGGGAACACTGGGTGGAAGAAAATTTGTGGCTCCTCTCAGATTCCAGAACTTTCTGCCACAGAAATGTGAGGAACATGTGTTTTTTTAGCCAAATTTTGAGGTTTGCAAAGGATTCTGGGTAACAGAACCTGGTCCGAGCCCCACAAGTCACCCCATCTTGGATTCCCCTAGGTCTCTAGTTTTCAGAAATGCACAGGTTTGGTAGGTTTCCCTAGGTGCCGGCTGAGCTAGAGGCCAAAATCTACAGTTAGGCACTTTGCAAAAAACACCTCTGTTTTCTTTCAAAAATTTGGATGTGTCCACGTTGCGCTTTGGGGAGTTTCCTGTCGCGGGCGCTAGGCCTACCCACACAAGTCAGGTATCATTTTTCTTGGGAGACTTGGGGGAACGCTGGGTGGAAGGAAATTTGTGGCTCCTTTCAGATTCCAGAACTTTCTGCCACAGAAATGTGAGGAACATGTGTTTTTTTAGCCAAATTTTGAGGTTTGCAAAGGGTTCTGGGTAACAGAACCTGGTCCGAGCCCCACAAGTCACCCCATCTTGGATTCCGCTAGGTCTCTAGTTTTCAGAAATGCACAGGTTTGGTAGGTTTCCCTAGGTGCCGGCTGAGCTAGAGGCCAAAATCTACAGGTAGGTACTTTGCAAAAAACACCTCTGTTTTCTTTAAAAAATTTGGATGTGTCTACGTTGCGCTTTGGGCCGTTTCCTGACGCGGGCGATAGGCCTACCCACACAAGTGAGGTATCATTTTTATCGGGAGACTTGGGGGAACGCTGGGTGGAAGGAGATTTGTGGCTCCTCTCAGATTCCAGAACTTTCTGCCACAGAAATGTGAGGAACATGTGTTTTTTTAGCCAAATTTTGAGGTTTGCAAAGGATTCTGGGTAACAGAACCTGGTCCGAGCCCCACAAGTCACCCTATCTTGGATTCCCCTAGGTTTCTAGTTTTCAGAAATGCACAGGTTTGGTAGGTTTCCCTAGGTGCCGGCTGAGCTAGAGGCCAAAATCTACAGGTAGGCACTTTGCAAAAAACACCTCTGTTTTCTTTCAAAAATTTGGATGTGTCCACGTTGCGCTTCGGGGAGTTTCCTGTCGCGTGCGTTAGGCCTACCCACACAAGTCAGGTATCATTTTTATTGGGACACTTGGGGGAACGCTGGGTGGAAGGAAATTTGTGGCTCCTCTCAGATTCCAGAACTTTCTGCCACAGAAATGTGAGGAACATGTGTTTTATTAGCCAAAATTTGAGGTTTGCAAAGGATTCTGGGTAACAGAACCTGGTCCGAGCCCCACAAGTCACCCCATCTTGGATTCCCCTAGGTCTCTAGTTTTCAGAAATGCACAGGTTTGGTAGGGTTCCCTAGGTTCCGGCTGAGCTAGAGGCCAAAATCTACAGGTAGGCACTTTGCAAAAAACACCTCTGTTTTCTTTCAAAAATGTGGATGTGTCCACGTTGCGCTTTGGGGAGTTTCCTGTCGCGGGCGCTAGGCCTACCCACACAAGTCAGGTATCATTTTTATTGGGAGACTTGGGGAACGCTGTGTGGAAGAAAATTTGTGGCTCCTCTCAGATTCCAGAACTTTCTGCCACAGAAATGTGAGGAACATGTGTTTTATTAGCCAAATTTTGAGGTTTGCAAAGGATTCTGGGTAACAGAACCTGGTCTGAGCCCCACAAGTCACCGCATCTTGGATTCCCCTAGGTCTCTAGTTTTCAGAAATGCACAGGTTTGGTAGGTTACCCTAGGTGCCGGCTGAGCTAGAGGCCAAAATCTACAGGTAGGCACTTTGCAAAAAAACACCTGTTTTCTTTCAGAAATTTGGATGTGTCCTCGTTGCGCTTTGGGGCGTTTCCTGTCGCGGGCGATAGGCCTACCCACACAAGTGAGGTATCATTTTTATCGGGAGACTTGGGGGAACGCTGGGTGGAAGGAGATTTGTGGCTCCTCTCAGATTCCAGAACTTTCTGCCACAGAAATGTGAGGAACATGTGTTTTTTTAGCCACATTTTGAGGTTTGCAAAGGATTCTGGGTAACAGAACCTGGTCCGAGCCCCACAAGTCACCCAATCTTGGATTCCCCTACGTCTCTAGTTTTCAGAAATGCAAAGGTTTGGTAGGTTTCCCTAGGTGCCGGCTGAGCTAGAGGCCAAAATCTACAGGTAGGCACTTTGCAAAAAAACACATCTGTTTTCATTCCGAAATTTGGATGTGTCCACGTTGCGCTTTGGAGCGTTTCCTGTCGCGGGCGCTAGGCCTACCCACACAAGTGAGGTATCATTTTTATCGAGAGACTTGGGGGAACGCTGGGTAGAAGGAAATTTGTGGCTCCTCTAAGATTCCAGAAGTTTCTGCCACAGAAATGTGAGGAACATGTGTTTTTTTAGCCAAATTTTGAGGTTTGCAAAGGATTCTGGGTAACAGAACCTGGTCCGAGCCCCACAAGTCACCGCATCTTGGATTCCCCTACGTCTCTAGTTTTCAGAAATGCACAGGTTTGGTACGTTTCCCTAGGTGCCGGCTGAGCTAGAGGCCAAAATCTACAGGTAGACACTTTGCAAAAAACACCTCTGTTTTCTTTCAAAAATTTGGATGTGTCCACGTTGCGCTTTGGGGCGTTTCCTGTCGTGGGCGCTAGGCCTACCCACACAAGTGAGGTATCATTTTTATCGGGAGACTTGGGCGAAATCTGGGTGGAAGGAAATTTGTGGCTCCTCTCAGATTCCAGAACTTCCTGCCACAGAAATGTGAGCACCATGTGTTTTTTTAGCCACATTTTGAGGTTTGCAAAGGATTCTGGGTAACAGAACCTGGTCCGAGCCCCACAAGTCACCCTATCTTGGATTCCCCTAGGTCTCTAGTTTTCAGAAATGCACAGGTTTGGTAGGTTTCCCTAGGTGCCGGCTGAGCTAGAGGCCAAAATCTACAGGTAGGCACTTTGCAAAATAACCTCTGTTTTCTTTCAAAAATTTGGATGTGTCCACGTTGCGCTTTGGGGCCTTTCCTGTTGCGGGCTCTAGGCCTACCCACACAAGTGAGGTATCATATTTATCGGGAGACTTAGGGGAACACTGGGTGGAAGAAAATTTGTGGCTCCTCTCAGATTCCAGAACTTTCTGCCACAGAAATGTGAGGAACATGTGTTTTTTTAGCCAAATTTTGAGGTTTGCAAAGGATTCTGGGTAACAGAACCTGGTCCGAGCCCCACAAGTCACCCCATCTTGGATTCCCCTAGGTCTCTAGTTTTCAGAAATGCACAGGTTTGGTAGGTTTCCCTAGGTGCCGGCTGAGCTAGAGGCCAAAATCTACAGTTAGGCACTTTGCAAAAAACACCTCTGTTTTCTTTCAAAAATTTGGATGTGTCCACGTTGCGCTTTGGGGAGTTTCCTGTCGCGGGCGCTAGGCCTACCCACACAAGTCAGGTATCATTTTTATTGGGAGACTTGGGGGAACGCTGGGTGGAAGGAAATTTGTGGCTCCTTTCAGATTCCAGAACTTTCTGCCACAGAAATGTGAGGAACATGTGTTTTTTTAGCCAAATTTTGAGGTTTGCAAAGGGTTCTGGGTAACAGAACCTGGTCCGAGCCCCACAAGTCACCCCATCTTGGATTCCGCTAGGTCTCTAGTTTTCAGAAATGCACAGGTTTGGTAGGTTTCCCTAGGTGCCGGCTGAGCTAGAGGCCAAAATCTACAGGTAGGTACTTTGCAAAAAACACCTCTGTTTTCTTTAAAAAATTTGGATGTGTCCACGTTGCGCTTTGGGCCGTTTCCTGACGCGGGCGATAGGCCTACCCACACAAGTGAGGTATCAGTTTTATCGGGAGACTTGGGGGAACGCTGGGTGGAAGGAGATTTGTGGCTCCTCTCAGATTCCAGAACTTTCTGCCACAGAAATGTGAGGAACATGTGTTTGTTTAGCCAAATTTTGAGGTTTGCAAAGGATTCTGGGTAACAGAACCTGGTCCGAGCCCCACAAGTCACCCTATCTTGGATTCCCCAAGGTTTCTAGTTTTCAGAAATGCACAGGTTTGGTAGGTTTCCCTAGGTGCCGGCTGAGCTAGAGGCCAAAATCTACAGGTAGGCACTTTGCAAAAAACACCTCTGTTTTCTTTCAAAAATTTGGATGTGTCCACGTTGCACTTCGGGGAGTTTCCTGTCGCGTGCGCTAGGCCTACCCACACAAGTCAGGTATCATTTTTATTGGGACACTTGGGGGAACGCTGGGTGGAAGGAAATTTGTGGCTCCTCTCAGATTCCAGAACTTTCTGCCACAGAAATGTGAGGAACATGTGTTTTTTTAGCCAAATTTTGAGGTTTGCAAAGGATTCTGGGTAACAGAACCTGGTCCGAGCCCCACAAGTCACCCCATCTTGGATTCCGCTAGGTCTCTAGTTTTCAGAAATGCACAGGTTTGGTAGGTTTCCCTAGGTGCCGGCTGAGCTAGAGGCCAAAATCTACAGGTAGGTACTTTGCAAAAAACACCTCTGTTTTCTTTCAAAAATTTGGATGTGTCCACGTTGCGCTTTGGGGCGTTTCCTGTTGCGGGCTCTAGGCCTACCCACACAAGTGAGGTATCATATTTATCGGGAGACTTAGGGGAACGCTGGGTGGAAGAAAATTTGTGGCTCCTCTCAGATTCCAGAACTTTCTGCCACAGAAATGTGAGGAACATGTGTTTTTTTAGCCAAATTTTGAGGTTTGCAAAGGATTCTGGGTAACAGAACCTGGTCCGAGCCCCACAAGTCACCCCATCTTGGATTCCCCATGGTCTCTAGTTTTCAGAAATGCACAGGTTTGGTAGGTTTCCCTAGGTGCCGGCTGAGCTAGAGGCCAAAATCTACAGTTAGGCACTTTGCAAAAAACACCTCTGTTTTCTTTCAAAAATTTGGATGTGTCCACGTTGCGCTTTGGGGAGTTTCCTGTTGCGGGCGCTAGGCCTACCCACACAAGTCAGTTATCATTTTTATTGGGAGACTTGGGGGAACGCTGGGTGGAAGGAAATTTGTGGCTCCTCTCAGATTCCAGAACTTTCTGCCACAGAAATGTGAGGAACATGTGTTTTTTTAGCCAAAATTTGAGGTTTGCAAAGGATTCTGGGTAACAGAACCTGGTCCGAGCCCCACAAGTCACCCCAACTTGGATTCCCCTAGGTCTCTAGTTTTCAGAAATGCACAGGTTTGGTAGGTTTCCCTAGGTGCTGGCTGAGCTAGAGGCCAAAATCTACAGGTAGGCACTTTGCAAAATAACCTCTGTTTTCTTTCAAAAATTTGGATGTGTCCACGTTGCGCTTTGGGGCGTTTCTTGTTGCGGGCTCTAGGCCTACCCACACAAGTGAGGTATCATTTTTATCGGGAGACTTAGGGGAACGCTGGGTGGAAGAAAATTTGTGGCTCCTCTCAGATTCCAGAACTTTCTGCCACAGAAATGTGAGGAACATGTGCTTTTTTAGCCAAATTTTGAGGTTTGCAAAGGATTCTGGGTAACAGAACCTGGTCCGAGCCCCACAAGTCACCCCATCTTAGATTCCCCTAGGTCTCTAGTTTTCAGAAATGCACAGGTTTGGTAGGTTTCCCTAGGTGCCGGCTGAGCTAGAGGCCAAAATCTACAGGTAGGCACTTTGCAAAAAACACCTCTGTTTTCTTTCAAAAATTTGGATGTGTCCACGTTGCGCTTTGGGGAGTTTCCTGTCGCGGGCGCTAGGCCTACCCACACAAGTCAGGTATCATTTTTATTGGGAGACTTGGGGGAACGCTGGGTGGAAGGAAATTTGTGGCTCCTTTCAGATTCCAGAACTTTCTGCCACAGAAATGTGAGGAACATGTGTTTTTTTAGCCAAATTTTGAGGTTTGCAAAGGATTCTGGGTAACAGAACCTGGTCCGAGCCCCACAAGTCACCCCATCTTGGATTCCGCTAGGTCTCTAGTTTTCAGAAATGCACAGGTTTGGTAGGTTTCCCTAGGTGCCGGCTGGGCTAGAGGCCAAAATCTACAGGTAGGTACTTTGCAAAAAACACCTCTGTTTTCTTTCAAAAATTTGGATGTGTCCACGTTGCGCTTTGGGCCGTTTCCTGACGCGGGCGATAGGCCTACCCACACAAGTGAGGTATCATTTTTATCGGGAGACTTGGGGGAACGCTGGGTGGAAGGAGATTTGTGGCTCCTCTCAGATTCCAGAACTTTCTGCCACAGAAATGTGAGGAACATGTGTTTTTTTAGCCAAATTTTGAGGTTTGCAAAGGATTCTGGGTAACAGAACCTGGTCCGAGCCCCACAAGTCCCCCTATCTTGGATTCCCCTAGGTTTCTAGTTTTCAGAAATGCACAGGTTTGGTAGGTTTCCCTAGGTGCCGGCTGAGCGAGAGGCCAAAATCTACAGGTAGGCACTTTGCAAAAAACAACTCTGTTTTCTTTCAAAAATTTGGATGTGTCCACGTTGCGCTTCGGGGAGTTTCCTGTCGCGGGCGCTAGGCCTACCCACACAAGTCAGGTATCATTTTTATTGGGACACTTGGGGGAACTCTGGGTGGAAGGAAATTTGTGGCTCCTCTCAGATTCCAGAACTTTCTGCCACAGAAATGTGAGGAACATGTGTTTTTTTAGCCAAATTTTGAGGTTTGCAAAGGATTCTGGGTAACAGAACCTGGTCCGAGCCCCACAAGTCACCCCATCTTGGATTCCCTAGGTCTCTAGTTTTCAGAAATGCACAGGTTTGGTAGGTTTCCCTAGGTGCCGGCTGAGCTAGAGGCCAAAATCTACAGGTAGGCACTTTGCAAAATAACCTCTGTTTTCTTTCAAAAATTTGGATGTGTCCTCGTTGCGCTTTGGGGCGTTTCTTGTTGCGGGCTCTAGGCCTACCCACACAAGTGAGGTATCATTTTTATCTGGAGACTTAGGGGAACGCTGGGTGGAAGAAAATTTGTGGCTCCTCTCAGATTCCAGAACTTTCTGCCACAGAAATGTGAGGAACATGTGCTTTTTTAGCCAAATTTTGAGGTTTGCAAAGGATTCTGGGTAACAGAACCTGGTCCGAGCCCCACAAGTCACCCCATCTTAGATTCCCCTAGGTCTCTAGTTTTCAGAAATGCACAGGTTTGGTAGGTTTCCCTAGGTGCCGGCTGAGCTAGAGGCCAAAATCTACAGGTAGGTACTTTGCAAAAAACACCTCTGTTTTCTTTCAAAAATTTGGATGTGTCCACGTTGCGCTTTGGGCCGTTTCCTGACGCGGGCGATTGGCCTACCCACACAAGTGAGGTATCATTTTTATCGGGAGACTTGGGGGAACGCTGGGTGGAAGGAGATTTGTGGCTCCTCTCAGATTCCAGAACTTTCTGCCACAGAAATGTGAGGAACATGTGTTTTTTTAGCCAAATTTTGAGGTTTGCAAAGGATTCTGGGTAACAGAACCTGGTCCGAGCCCCACAAGACCCCCTATCTTGGATTCCCCTAGGTTTCTAGTTTTCAGAAATGCACAGGTTTGGTAGGTTTACCTAGGTGCCGGCTGAGCTAGAGGCCAAAATCTACAGGTAGGCACTTTGCAAAAAACACCTCTGTTTTCTTTCAAAAATTTGGATGTGTCCACGTTGCGCTTCGGGGAGTTTCCTGTCGCGGGCGCTAAGCCTACCCACACAAGTCAGGTATCATTTTTATTGGGACACTTGGGGGAACTCTGGGTGGAAGGAAATTTGTGGCTCCTCTCAGATTCCAGAACTTTCTGCCACAGAAATGTGAGGAACATGTGTTTTTTTAGCCAAATTTTGAGGTTTGCAAAGGATTCTGGGTAACAGAACCTGGTCCGAGCCCCACAAGTCACCCCATCTTGGATTCCCCTAGGTCTCTAGTTTTCAGAAATGCACAGGTTTGGTAGGTTACCCTAGGTGCCGGCTGAGCTAGAGGCCAAAATCTACAGGTAGGCACTTTGCAAAAAAACACCTCTGTTTTCTTTCAGAAATTTGGATGTGTCCACGTTGCGCTTTGGGGCGTTTCCTGTCGCGGGCGCTAGGCCTACCCACACAAGTGAGGTATCATTTTTATCGGGAGACTTGGGGGAACGCTGGGTAGAAGGCAATTTGTGGCTCCTCTAAGATTCCACAACTTTCTGCCACAGAAATGTGAGGAACTTGTGTTTTTTTAGCCAAATTTTGAGGTTTGCAAAGGATTCTGGGTAACAGAACCTGGTCCGAGCCCCGCAAGTCACCCAATCTTGGATTCCCCTAGGTCTCTAGTTTTCAGAAATGCACAGGTTTGGTAGGTTTCCCTAGGTGCCGGCTGAGCTAGAGGCCGAAATCTACAGGTAGGCACTTTGCAAAAAAACACCTCTGTTTTCTTTCAGAAATTTGGATGTGTCCACGTTGCGCTTTGGGGCGTTTCCTGTCGCAAGCGCTAGGCCTACCCAGACGAGTGAGGTATCATTTTTATCGGGAGACTTGGGGAACGCTGGGTGGAAGGAAATTTGTGGCTCCTTTCAGATTCCAGAACTTTCTGCCACAGAAATGTGAGGAACATGTGTTTTTTTAGCCAAATTTTGAGGTTTGCAAAGGATTCTGGGTAACAGAACCTGGTCCGAGCCCCACAAGTCACCCCATCTTGGATTCCGCGAGGTCTCTAGTTTTCAGAAATGCACAGGTTTGGTAGGTTTCCCTAGGTGCCGGCTGGGCTAGAGGCCAAAATCTACAGGTAGGTACTTTGCAAAAAACACCTCTGTTTTCTTTCAAAAATTTGGATGTGTCCACGTTGCGCTTTGGGCCGTTTCCTGACGCAGGCGATAAGCCTACCCACACAAGTGAGGTATCATTTTTATCGGGAGAGTTGGGGGAACGCTGGGTGGAAGGAGATTTGTGGCTCCTCTCAGATTCCAGAACTTTCTGCCACAGAAATGTGAGGAACATGTGTTTTTTTAGCCAAATTTTGAGGTTTGCAAAGGATTCTGGGTAACAGAACCTGGTCCGAGCCCCACAAGTCCCCCTATCTTGGATTCCCCTAGGTTTCTAGTTTTCAGAAATGCACAGGTTTGGTAGGTTTACCTAGGTGCCGGCTGAGCTAGAGGCCAAAATCTACAGGTAGGCACTTTGCAAAAAACACCTCTGTTTTCTTTCAAAAATTTGGATGTGTCCACGTTGCGCTTCGGGGAGTTTCCTGTCGCGGGCGCTAGGCCTACCCACACAAGTCAGGTATCATTTTTATTGGGACACTTGGGGGAACTCTGGGTGGAAGGAAATTTGTGGCTCCTCTCAGATTCCAGAACTTTCTGCCACAGAAATGTGAGGAACATGTGTTTTTTTAGCCAAATTTTGAGGTTTGCAAAGGATTCTGGGTAACAGAACCTGGTCCGAGCCCCACAAGTCACCCCATCTTGGATTCCCCTAGGTCTCTAGTTTTCAGAAATGCACAGGTTTGGTAGGTTACCCTAGGTGCCGGCTGAGCTAGAGGCCAAAATCTACAGGTAGGCACTTTGCAAAAAAACACCTCTGTTTTCTTTCAGAAATTTGGATGTGTCCACGTTGCGCTTTGGGGCGTATCCTGTCGCGGGCGCTAGGCCTACCCACACAAGTGAGGTATCATTTTTATCGGGAGACTTGGGGGAACGCTGGGTGGAAGGAGATTTGTGGCTCCTCCCAGATTCCAGAACTTTCTGCCACAGAAATGTGAGGAACATGTGTTTTTTTAGCCAAATTTTGAGGTTTGCAAAGGATTCTGGGTAACAGAACCTGGTCCGAGCCCCACAAGTCACCCAATCTTGGATTCCCCTACGTCTCTAGTTTTCAGAAATGCACAGGTTTGGTAGGTTTCCCTAGGTGCCGGCTGAGCTAGAGGCCAAAATCTACAGGTAGGCACTTTGCAAAAAAACACCTCTGTTTTCTTTCTGAAATTTGGATGTGTCCACGTTGCGCTTTGGAGCGTTTCCTGTCGCGGGCGCTAGGCCTACCCACACAAGTGAGGTATCATTTTTATCGGGAGACTGGGGGGAACGCTGGGTAGAAGGAAATTTGTGGCTCCTCTCAGATTCCAGAACTTTCTGCAACAGAAATGTGAGGAACATGTGTTTTTTTAGCCAAATTTTGAGGTTTGCAAAGGATTCTGGGTAACAGAACCTGGTCCGAGCCCCAAAAGTCACCCAATCTTGGTTTGCCCTACGTCTCTAGTTTTCAGAAATGCACAGGTTTGGAAGGTTTCCCTAGGTGCCGGCTGAGCTAGAGGCCAAAATCTACAGGTAGGCACTTTGCAAAAAAACACCTCTGTTTTCTTTCAGAAATTTGGATGTGTCCACGTTGCGCTTTGGGGCGTTTCCTGTCGCAAGCGCTAGGCCTACCCACACAAGTGAGGTATCATTTTTATCGGGAGACTTGGGGGAACGCTGGGTAGAAGGAAATTTGTGGCTCCTCTAAGATTCCAGAACTTTCTGCCACAGAAATGTGAGGAACATGTGTTTTTTTAGCCAAATTTTGAGGTTTGCAAAGGATTCTGGGTAACAGAAACTGGTCCGAGCCCCGCAAGTCACCCAATATTGGATTCCCCTACGTCTCTAGTTTTCAGAAATGCACAGGTTTGGTAGGTTTCCCTAGGTGCCGGCTGAGCTAGAGGCCAAAATCTACAGGTAGGCACTTTGCAAAAAACACCTCTGTTTTCTTTCAAAAATTTGGATGTGTCCACGTTGCACTTTGGGGAGTTTCCTGTCGCGGGCGCTAGGCCTACCCACACAAGTGAGGCATCATTTTTATTGGGAGACTTGGGGGAACGCTGGGTGGAAGGAAATTTGTGGCTCCTCTCAGATTCCAGAACTTTCTGCCACAGAAATGTGAGGAACATGTGTTTTTTTAGCCAAAATTTGAGGTTTGCAAAGGATTCTGGGTAACAGAACCTGGTCCGAGCCCCACAAGTCACCCCAAATTGGATTCCCCTAGGTCTCTAGTTTTCAGAAATGCACAGGTTTGGTAGGTTTCCCTAGGTGCCGGCTGAGCTAGAGGCCAAAATCTAAAGGTAGGCACTTTGCAAAAAACACCTCTGTTTTCTTTCAAAAGTTTGGATGTGTAGACGTTGTGCTTTGGGGCGTTTCTTGTTGCGGGCTCTAGGCCTACCCACACAAGTGAGGAATCATTTTTATCGGGAGACGTAGGGGAACGCTGGGTGGAAGAAAATTTGTGGCTCCTCTCAGATTCCAGAACTTTCTGCCACAGAAATGAGAGGAACATGTGTTTTTTTAGCCAAATTTTGAGGTTTGCAAAGGATTCTGGGTAACAGAACCTGGTCCGAGCCCCACAAGTCACCCCATCTTGGATTCCGCTACGTCTCTAGTTTTCAGAAATGCACAGGTTTGGTAGGTTTCCCTAGGTGCCGGCTGAGCTAGAGGCCAAAATCTAAAGGTAGGCACTTTGCAAAAAACACCTCTGTTTTCTTTCAAAAATTTGGATGTGCCCACGATGTGCTTTGGGGCGTTTCCTGTCGCAGGCGATAGGCCTACTCACACAAGTGAGGTATCATTTTTATCAGGAGACTTGGGAGAACGCTGGGTGGAAGGAGATTTGTGGCTCCTCTCAGATTCCAGAACTTTCTGCCACAGAAATGTGAGGAACATGTGTTTTTTTAGCCAAATTTTGAGGTTTGCAAAGGATTCTGGGTAACAGAACCTGGTCCGAGCCCCACAAGTCACCCAATCTTGGATTCCCCTACGTCTCTAGTTTTCAGAAATGCACAGGTTTGGTAGGTTACCCTAGGTGCCAGCTGCGCTAGAGGCCAAAATCTACAGTTAGGCACTTTGCAAAAAACACCTCTGTTTTCTTTAAAAAATTTGGATGTGTCCACGTTGCGCTTTGGGGCATTTTCTGTCGCGGGCGCTAGGCCTACCCAAACAAGTGAGGTTTCATTTATATCGGGAGACTTGGGGGAGCGCTGGGTGGAAGGAAATTTGTGGCTCCTCTCAGATTCCAGAACTTTCTGCCACAGAAATGTGAGGAACATGTGTTTTTTTAGCCAAATTTTGAAGTTTGCAAAGGATTCTGGGTAACAGAACCTGGTCCGAGCTCCACAAGTCACCCTATCTTGGATTCCCCTAGGTCTCTAGTTTTCAGAAATGCACAGGTTTGGTAGGTTACCCTAGTTGCCGGCTGAGCTAGAGGCCAAAATCTACAGGTAGGCACTTTGCAAAATAACCTCTGTTTTCTTTCAAAAATTTGGATGTGTCCACGTTGCGCTTTGGGGAGTTTCCTGTCACGGGCGCTAGGCCTACCCACACAAGTGAGGTATCATTTTTATTGGGAGACTTGGGGGAACGCTGGGTGGAAGGAAATTTGTGGCTCCTCTCAGATTCCAGAACTTTCTGCCACAGAAATGTGAGGAACATGTGTTTTTTTAGCCAAATTTTGAGGTTTGCAAAGGATTCTGGGTAACAGAACCTAGTCCGAGCCCCGCAAAGTCACCCAATCTTGGATTCCCCTACGTCTCTAGTTTTCAGAAATGCACAGGTTTGGTAGGTTTCCCTAGGTGCCGGCTGAGCTAGAGGCCAAAATCTACAGGTAGGCACTTTGCAAAAAAAACCTCTGTTTTCTTTCAGAAATTTGGATGTGTCCACGTTGCGCTTTGGGGCGTTTCCTGTCGCGGGCGCTAGGCCTACCCACACAAGTGAGGTATCATTTTTATCGGGAGACTTGGGGGAACGCTGGGTGGAAGGAAATTTGTGGCTCCTCTCAGATTCCAGAACTTTCTGCCACAGAAATATGAGGAACATGTGTTTTTTTAGCCAAATTTTGAGGTTTGCAATGGATTCTGGGTAACAGAACCTGGTACGAGCTCCACAAGTCACCCTATCTTGGATTCCCCTAGGTCTCTAGTTTTCAGAAATGCACAGGTTTGGTAGGTTTCCCTAGGTGCCGGCTGAGCTAGAGGCCAAAATCTACAGGTAGGCACTTTGCACAATAACCTCTGTTTTCTTTAAAAAATTTGGATGCGTCCACGTTGCGCTTTGGGGAGTTTCCTGTCGCGGGCGCTAGGCCTACCCACACAAGTCAGGTATCATTTTTATTGGGAGACTTGGGGGAACGCTGGGTGGAAGGAAATTTGTGGCTCCTCTCAGATTCCAGAACTTTCTGCCACAGAAATATGAGGAACATATGTTTTTTTAGCCAAATTTTGAGGTTTGCAAAGGATTCTGGGTAACAGAACCTGGTCCGAGCCCCACAAGTCACCCCATCTTGGATTCCGCTAGGTCTCTAGTTTTCAGAAATGCACAGGTTTGGTAGGTTTCCCTAGGTGCCGGCTGAGCTAGAGGCAAAAATCTACAGGTAGGTACTTTGCAAAAAACACCTCTGTTTTCTTTCAAAAATTTGGATGTGTGCACGTTGCGCTTTGGGCCGTTTCCTGACGCGGGCGATAGGCCTACCCACACAAGTGAGGTATCATTTTTATCGGGAGAGTTGGGGGAACGCTGGGTGGAAGGAGATTTGTGGCTCCTCTCAGATTCCAGAACTTTCTGCCACAGAAATGTGAGGAACATGTGTTTTTTTAGCCAAATTTTGAGGTTTGCAAAGGATTCTGGGTAACAGAACCTGGTCCGAGCCCCACAAGTCCCCCTATCTTGGATTCCCCTAGGTTTCTAGTTTTCAGAAATGCACAGGTTTGGTAGGTTTACCTAGGTGCCGGCTGAGCTAGAGGCCAAAATCTACAGGTAGGCACTTTGCAAAAAACACCTCTGTTTTCTTTCAAAAATTTGGATGTGTCCACGTTGCGCTTCGGGGAGTTTCCTGTCGCGGGCGCTAGGCCTACCCACACAAGTCAGGTATCATTTTTATTGGGACACTTGGGGGAACTCTGGGTGGAAGGAAATTTGTGGCTCCTCTCAGATTCCAGAACTTTCTGCCACAGAAATGTGAGGAACATCTGTTTTTTAGCCAAATTTTGAGGTTTGCAAAGGATTCTGGGTAACAGAACCTGGTCCGAGCCCCACAAGTCACCCCATCTTGGATTCCCCTAGGTCTCTAGTTTTCAGAAATGCACAGGTTTGGTAGGTTACACTAGGTGCCGGCTGAGCTAGAGGCCAAAATCTACAGGTAGGCACTTTGCAAAAAAACACCTCTGTTTTCTTTCAGAAATTTGGATGTGTTCACGTTGCGCTTTGGGGCGTTTCCTGTCGCGGGCGCTAGGCCTACCCACACAAGTGAGGTATCATTTTTATCGGGAGACTTGGGGGAACGCTGGGTGGAAGGAGATTTGTGGCTCCTCTCAGATTCCAGAACTTTCTGCCACAGAAATGTGAGGAACATGTGTTTTTTTAGCCAAATTTTGAGGTTTGCAAAGGATTCTGGGTAACAGAACCTGGTCCGAGCCCCACAAGTCACCCAATCTTGGATTCCCCTACGTCTCTAGTTTTCAGAAATGCACAGGTTTGGTAGGTTTCCCTGGGTGCCGGCTGAGCTAGAGGCCAAAAACTACAGGTAGGCACTTTGCAAAAAAACACCTCTGTTTTCTTTCTGAAATTTGGATGTGTCCACGTTGCGCTTTGGAGCGTTTCCTGTCGCGGGCGCTAGGCCTACCCACACAAGTGTGGTATCATTTTTATCGGGAGACTGGGGGGAACGCTGGGTAGAAGGAAATTTGTGGCTCCTCTAAGATTCCACAACTTTCTGCCACAGAAATGTGAGGAACATGTGTTTTTTTAGCCACATTTTGAGGTTTGCAAAGGATTCTGGGTAACAGAACCTGGTCCGAGCCCCGCAAGTCACCCAATCTTGGATTCCCCTAGGTCTCTAGTTTTCAGAAATGCACAGGTTTGGTAGGTTACCCTAGGTGCCGGCTGAGCTAGAGGCCAAAATCTACAGGTAGGCACTTTGCAAAAAAACACCTCTGTTTTCTTTCAGAAATTTGGATGTGTCCACGTTGCGCTTTGGGGCGTTTCCTGTCGCAAGCGCTAGGCCTACCCACACAAGTGAGGTATCATTTTTATCGGGAGACTTGGGGGAACGCTGGGTGGAAGGAGATTTGTGGCTCCTCTCAGATTCCAGAACTTTCTGCCACAGAAATGTGTGGAACATGTGTTTTTTTAGCCAAATTTTGAGGTTTGCAAAGGATTCTGGGTAACAGAACCTGGTCCGAGCCCCACAAGTCACCCAATCTTGGTTTGCCCTACGTCTCTAGTTTTCAGAAATGCACAGGTTTGGTAGGTTTCCCTAGGTGCCGGCTGAGCTAGAGGCCAAAATCTACAGGTAGGCACTTTGCAAAAAAACACTTCTGTTTTCTTTCAGAAATTTGGATGTGTCCACGTTGCGCTTTGGGGCGTTTCCTGTCGCAAGCGCTAGGCCTACCCACACAAGTGAGGTATCATTTTTATCGGGAGACTTGGGGGAACGCTGGGTAGAAGGAAATTTGTGGCTCCTCTAAGATTCCAGAACTTTCTGCCACAGAAATGTGAGGAACATGTGTTTTTTTAGCCAAATTTTGAGGTTTGCAAAGGATTCTGGGTAACAGAACCTGGTCCGAGCCCCACAAGTCACCCCATCTTGGATTCCGCTAGGTCTCTAGTTTTCAGAAATGCACAGGTTTGGTAGGTTTCCCTAGGTGCCGGCTGAGCTAGAGGCCAAAATCTACAGGTAGGCACTTTGCAAAAAACACCTCTGTTTTCTTTCAAAAATTTGGATGTGTCCACGTTGCACTTTGGGGAGTTTCCTGTCGCGGGCGCTAGGCCTACCCACACAAGTGAGGTATCATTTTTATTGGGAGACTTGGGGGAACGCTGGGTGGAAGGAAATTTGTGGCTCCTCTCAGATTCCAGAACTTTCTGCCACAGAAATGTGAGGAACATGTGTTTTTTTAGCCAAAATTTGAGGTTTGCAAAGGATTCTGGGTAACAGAACCTGGTCCGAGCCCCACAAGTCACCCCAAATTGGATTCCCCTAGGTCTCTAGTTTTCAGAAATGCACAGGTTTGGTAGGTTTCCCTAGGTGCTGGCTGAGCTAGAGGCCAAAATCTAAAGGTAGGCACTTTGCAAAAAACACCTCTGTTTTCTTTCAAAAGTTTGGATGTGTAGACCTTGTGCTTTGGGGCGTTTCTTGTTGCGGGCTCTAGGCCTACCCACACAAGTGAGGTATCATTTTTATCGGGAGACTTAGGGGAACGCTGGGTGGAAGAAAATTTGTGGCTCCTCTCAGATTCCAGAACTTTCTGCCACAGAAATGTGAGGAACATGTGTTTTTTTAGCCAAATTTTGAGGTTTGCAAAGGATTCTGGGTAACAGAACCTGGTCCGAGCCCCACAAGTCACCCCATCTTGGATTCCGCTAGGTCTCTAGTTTTCAGAAATGCACAGGTTTGGTAGGTTTCCCTAGGTGCTGGCTGAGCTAGAGGCCAAAATCTAAAGGTAGGCACTTTGCAAAAAACACCTCTGTTTTCTTTCAAAAATTTGGATGTGCCCACGATGTGCTTTGGGGCGTTTCCTGTCGCAGGCGATAGGCCTACCCACACAAGTGAGGTATCATTTTTATCAGGAGACTTGGGGAACGCTGGGTGGAAGGAGATTTGTGGCTCCTCTCAGATTCCAGAACTTTCTGCCACAGAAATGTGAGGAACATGTGTTTTTTTAGCCAAATTTTGAGGTTTGCAAAGGATTCTGGGTAAAATGACCTGGTCCGAGCCCCACAAGTCACCCAATCTTGGATTCCCCTACGTCTCTAGTTTTCAGAAATGCACAGGTTTGGTAGGTTACCCTAGGTGCCAGCTGCGCTAGAGGCCAAAATCTACAGTTAGGCACTTTGCAAAAAACACCTCTGTTTTCTTTAAAAAATTTGGATGTGTCCACGTTGCGCTTTGGGGCATTTTCTGTCGCGGGCGCTAGGCCTACCCAAACAAGTGAGGTTTCATTTATATCGGGAGACTTGGGGGAGCGCTGGGTGGAAGGAAATTTGTGGCTCCTCTCAGATTCCAGAACTTTCTGCCACAGAAATGTGAGGAACATGTGTTTTTTTAGCCAAATTTTGAGGTTTGCAAAGGATTCTGGGTAACAGAACCTGGTCCGAGCTCCACAAGTCACCCTATCTTGGATTCCCCTAGGTCTCTAGTTTTCAGAAATGCACAGGTTTGGTAGGTTACCCTAGTTGCCGGCTGAGCTAGAGGCCAAAATCTACAGGTAGGCACTTTGCAAAATAACCTCTGTTTTCTTTCAAAAATTTGGATGTGTCCACGTTGCGCTTTGGGGAGTTTCCTGTCACGGGCGCTAGGCCTACCCACACAAGTGTGGTATCATTTTTATCGGGAGACTTGGGGGAACGCTGGGTAGAAGGAAATTTGTGGCTCCTCTCAGATTCCAGAACTTTCTGCCACAGAAATGTGAGGAACATGTGTTTTTTTAGCCAAATTTTGAGGTTTGCAAAGGATTCTGGGTAACAGAACCTAGTCCGAGCCCCGCAAAGTCACCCAATCTTGGATTCCCCTACGTCTCTAGTTTTCAGAAATGCACAGGTTTGGTAGGTTTCCCCAGGTGCCGGCTGAGCTAGAGGCCAAAATCTACAGGTAGGCACTTTGCAAAAAAAACCTCTGTTTTCTTTCAGAAATTTGGATGTGTCCACGTTGCGCTTTGGGGCGTTTCCTGTCGCGGGCGCTAGGCCTACCCACACAAGTGAGGTATCATTTTTATCGGGAGACTTGGGGGAACGCTGGGTGGAAGGAAATTTGTGGCTCCTCTCAGATTCCAGAACTTTCTGCCACAGAAATATGAGGAACATGTGTTTTTTTAGCCAAATTTTGAGGTTTGACATGGATTCTGGGTAACAGAACCTGGTACGAGCTCCACAAGTCACCCTATCTTGGATTCCCCTAGGTCTCTAGTTTTCAGAAATGCACAGGTTTGGTAGGTTTCCCTAGGTGCCGGCTGAGCTAGAGGCCAAAATCTACAGGTAGGCACTTTGCAAAATAACCTCTGTTTTCTTTAAAAAATTTGGATGTGTCCACGTTGCGCTGTGGGGAGTTTCCTGTCGCGGGCGCTAGGCCTACCCACACAAGTGAGGTATCATTTTTATTGGGAGACTTGGGGGAACGCTGGGTGGAAGGAAATTTGTGGCTCCTCTCAGATTCCAGAACTTTCTGCCACAGAAATGTGAGGAACATGTGTTTTTTTAGCCAAATTTTGAGGTTTGCAAAGGATTCTGGGTAACAGAACCTGGTCCGAGCCAAACAAGTCACCCCATCTTGGATTCCCCTAGGTCTCTAGTTTTCAGAAATGCACAGGTTTGGTAGGGTTCCCTAGGTTCCGGCTGAGCTAGAGGCCATAATCTACAGGTAGGCACTTTGCAAAAAACACCTCTGTTTTCTTTCAAAAATTTGGATGTGTCCACGTTGCGCTTTGGGGAGTTTCCTGTCGCGGGCGCTAGGCCTACCCACACAAGTCAGGTATCATTTTTATTGGGAGACTTGGGGGAACGCTGGGTGGAAGGAAATTTGTGGCTCCTCTCAGATTCCAGAACTTTCTGCCACAGAAATATGAGGAACATATGTTTTTTTAGCCAAATTTTGAGGTTTGCAAAGGATTCTGGGTAACAGAACCTGGTCCGAGCCCCACAAGTCACCCCATCTTGGATTCCGCTAGGTCTCTAGTTTTCAGAAATGCACAGGTTTGGTAGGTTTCCCTAGGTGCCGGCTGAGCTAGAGGCAAAAATCTACAGGTAGGTACTTTGCAAAAAACACCTCTGTTTTCTTTCAAAAATTTGGATGTGTGCACGTTGCGCTTTGGGCCGTTTCCTGACGCGGGCGATAGGCCTACTCACACAAGTGAGGTATCATTTTTATCGGGAGACTTGGGGGAACGCTGGGTAGAAGGAAATTTGTGGCTCCTCTCAGATTCCAGAACTTTCTGCCACAGAAATGTGAGAAACATGTGTCTTTTTAGCCAAATTTTGAGGTTTGCAAAGGATTCTGGGTAACAGAACCTGGTCTGAGCCCCACAAGTCACCGCATCTTGGATTCCCCTAGGTCTCTAGTTTTCAGAAATGCACAGGTTTGGTAGGTTACCCTAGGTGCCGGCTGAGCTAGAGGCCAAAATCTAAGGTAGGCACTTTGCAAAAAAACACCTCTGTTTTCTTTCAGAAATTTGGATGTGTCCACGTTGCGCTTTGGGGTGTTTCCTGTCGTGGGCGCTAGGCCTACCCACACAAGTGAGGTATCATTTTTATCGGGAGACGTGGGGGAACGCTGGGTGGAAGTAGATTTGTGGCTCCTCTCAGATTCCAGAACTTTCTGCCACAGAAATGTGAGGAACATGTGTGTTTTTAGCCAAATTTTGAGGTTTGCAAAGCATTCTGGGTAACAGAACCTGGTCCGAGTCCCACAAGTCACCCAATCTTGGATTCCCCTAGGTCTCTAGTTTTCAGAAATGCACAGGTTTGGTAGGTTACCCTAGGTGCCGGCTGAGCTAGAGGCCAAAATCTACAGGTAGGCACTTTGCAAAATAACCTCTGTTTTCTTTCAAAAATTTAGATGTGTCCACGTTGCGCTTTGGGGAGTTTCCTGTCGCGGGCGCTAGGCCTACCCACACAAGTGAGGTATCATTTTTATTGGGAGACTTGGGGGAACGCTGGGTGGAAGGAAATTTGTGGCTCCTCTCAGATTCCAGAACTTTCTGCCACAGAAATGTGAGGAACATGTGTTTTTTTAGCCAAATTTTGAGGTTTGCAAAGGATTCTGGGTAACAGAACCTAGTCCGAGCCCCACAAAGTCACCCAATCTTGGATTCCCCTACGTCTCTAGTTTTCAGAAATGCACAGGTTTGGTAGGTTTCCCTAGGTGCCGGCTGAGCTAGAGGCCAAAATCTACAGGTAGGCACTTTGCAAAAAAAACCTCTGTTTTCTTTCAGAAATTTGGATGTGTCTACGTTGCGCTTTGGGGCGTTTCCTGTCGCGGGCGCTAGGCCTACCCACACAAGTGAGGTATCATTTTTATCGGGAGACTTGGGGGAACGCTGGGTGGAAGGAAATTTGTGGCTCCTCTCAGATTCCAGAACTTTCTGCCACAGAAATATGAGGAACATGTGTTTTTTTAGCCAAATTTTGAGGTTTGCAATGGATTCTGGGTAACAGAACCTGGTACGAGCTCCACAAGTCACCCTATCTTGGATTCCCCTAGGTCTCTAGTTTTCAGAAATGCACAGGTTTGGTAGGTTTCCCTAGGTGCCGGCTGAGCTAGAGGCCAAAATCTACAGGTAGGCACTTTGCAAAATAACCTCTGTTTTCTTTCAGAAATTTGGATGTGTCCACGTTGCGCTTTGGGGCGTTTCCTGTCGCGGGCTCTAGGCCTACCCACACAAGTGAGGTATCATTTTTATCGGGAGACTTGGGGGAACGCTGGGTGGAAGGAAATTTGTGGCTCCTCTCAGATTCCAGAACTTTCTGCCACAGAAATATGAGGAACATATGTTTTTTTAGCCAAATTTTGAGGTTTGCAAAGGATTCTGGGTAACAGAACCTGGTCCGAGCCCCACAAGTCACCCCATCTTGGATTCCGCTAGGTCTCTAGTTTTCAGAAATGCACAGGTTTGGTAGGTTTCCCTAGGTGCCGGCTGAGCTAGAGGCAAAAATCTACAGATAGGTACTTTGCAAAAAACACCTCTGTTTTCTTTCAAAAATTTGGATGTGTCCACGTTGCGCTTTGGGCCGTTTCCTGACGCGGGCAATAGGCCTACTCACACAAGTGAGGTATCATTTTTATCGGGAGACTTGGGGGAACGCTGGGTAGAAGGAAATTTGTGGCTCCTCTCAGATTCCAGAACTTTCTGCCACAGAAATGTGAGAAACATGTGTTTTTTTAACCAAATTTTGAGGTTTGCAAAGGATTCTGGGTAACAGAACCTGGTCTGAGCCCCACAAGTCACTGCATCTTGGATTCCCCTAGGTCTCTAGTTTTCAGAAATGCACAGGTTTGATAGGTTACCCTAGGTGCCGGCTGAGCTAGAGGCCAAAATCTACAGGTAGGCACTTTGCAAAAAAACACCTCTGTTTTCTTTCAGAAATGTGGATGTGTCCACATTGCGCTTTGGGGTGTTTCATGTCGCGGGCGCTAGGCCTACCCACACAAGTGAGGTATCATTTTTATCGGGAGACTTGGGGGAACGCTGGGTGGAAGGAGATTTGTGGCTCCTCTCAGATTCCAGAACTTTCTGCCACAGAAATGTGAGGAACATGTGTTTTTTTAGCCAAATTTTGAGGTTTGCAAAGGATTCTGGGTAACAGAACCTGGTCCGAGTCCCACAAGTCACCCAATCTTGGATTCCCCTACGTCTCTAGTTTTCAGAAATGCACAGGTTTGGTAGGTTTCCCTAGGTGCCGGCTGAGCTAGAGGCCAAAATCTACAGGTAGGCACTTTGCAAAAAAACACCTCTGTTTTCTTTCAGAAATGTGGATGTGTCCACATTGCGCTTTGGGGTGTTTCATGTCGCGGGCGCTAGGCCTACCCACACAAGTGAGGTATCATTTTTATCGGGAGACTTGGGGGAACGCTGGGTGGAAGGAGATTTGTGGCTCCTCTCAGATTCCAGAACTTTCTGCCACAGAAATGTGAGGAACATGTGTTTTTTTAGCCAAATTTTGAGGTTTGCAAAGGATTCTGGGTAACAGAACCTGGTCCGAGTCCCACAAGTCACCCAATCTTGGATTCCCCTACGTCTCTAGTTTTCAGAAATGCACAGGTTTGGTAGGTTTCCCTAGGTGCCGGCTGAGCTAGAGGCCAAAATCTACAGGTAGGCACTTTGCAAAAAAAACCTCTGTTTTCTTTCAGAAATTTGGATGTGTCTACGTTGCGCTTTGGGGCGTTTCCTGTCGCGGGCGCTAGGCCTACCCACACAAGTGAGGTATCATTTTTATCGGGAGACTTGGGGGAACGCTGGGTGGAAGGAAATTTGTGGCTCCTCTCAGATTCCAGAACTTTCTGCCACAGAAATATGAGGAACATGTGTTTTTTTAGCCAAATTTTGAGGTTTGCAATGGATTCTGGGTAACAGAACCTGGTACGAGCTCCACAAGTCACCCTATCTTGGATTCCCCTAGGTCTCTAGTTTTCAGAAATGCACAGGTTTGGTAGGTTTCCCTAGGTGCCGGCTGAGCTAGAGGCCAAAATCTACAGGTAGGCACTTTGCAAAATAACCTCTGTTTTCTTTCAGAAATTTGGATGTGTCCACGTTGCGCTTTGGGGCGTTTCCTGTCGCGGGCTCTAGGCCTACCCACACAAGTGAGGTATCATTTTTATCGGGAGACTTGGGGGAACGCTGGGTGGAAGGAAATTTGTGGCTCCTCTCAGATTCCAGAACTTTCTGCCACAGAAATATGAGGAACATATGTTTTTTTAGCCAAATTTTGAGGTTTGCAAAGGATTCTGGGTAACAGAACCTGGTCCGAGCCCCACAAGTCACCCCATCTTGGATTCCGCTAGGTCTCTAGTTTTCAGAAATGCACAGGTTTGGTAGGTTTCCCTAGGTGCCGGCTGAGCTAGAGGCAAAAATCTACAGATAGGTACTTTGCAAAAAACACCTCTGTTTTCTTTCAAAAATTTGGATGTGTCCACGTTGCGCTTTGGGCCGTTTCCTGACGCGGGCAATAGGCCTACTCACACAAGTGAGGTATCATTTTTATCGGGAGACTTGGGGGAACGCTGGGTAGAAGGAAATTTGTGGCTCCTCTCAGATTCCAGAACTTTCTGCCACAGAAATGTGAGAAACATGTGTTTTTTTAACCAAATTTTGAGGTTTGCAAAGGATTCTGGGTAACAGAACCTGGTCTGAGCCCCACAAGTCACTGCATCTTGGATTCCCCTAGGTCTCTAGTTTTCAGAAATGCACAGGTTTGATAGGTTACCCTAGGTGCCGGCTGAGCTAGAGGCCAAAATCTACAGGTAGGCACTTTGCAAAAAAACACCTCTGTTTTCTTTCAGAAATGTGGATGTGTCCACATTGCGCTTTGGGGTGTTTCATGTCGCGGGCGCTAGGCCTACCCACACAAGTGAGGTATCATTTTTATCGGGAGACTTGGGGGAACGCTGGGTGGAAGGAGATTTGTGGCTCCTCTCAGATTCCAGAACTTTCTGCCACAGAAATGTGAGGAACATGTGTTTTTTTAGCCAAATTTTGAGGTTTGCAAAGGATTCTGGGTAACAGAACCTGGTCCGAGTCCCACAAGTCACCCAATCTTGGATTCCCCTACGTCTCTAGTTTTCAGAAATGCACAGGTTTGGTAGGTTTCCCTAGGTGCCGGCTGAGCTAGAGGCCAAAATCTACAGGTAGGCACTTTGCAAAAAAACACCTCTGTTTTCTTTCAGAAATGTGGATGTGTCCACATTGCGCTTTGGGGTGTTTCATGTCGCGGGCGCTAGGCCTACCCACACAAGTGAGGTATCATTTTTATCGGGAGACTTGGGGGAACGCTGGGTGGAAGGAGATTTGTGGCTCCTCTCAGATTCCAGAACTTTCTGCCACAGAAATGTGAGGAACATGTGTTTTTTTAGCCAAATTTTGAGGTTTGCAAAGGATTCTGGGTAACAGAACCTGGTCCGAGTCCCACAAGTCACCCAATCTTGGATTCCCCTACGTCTCTAGTTTTCAGAAATGCACAGGTTTGGTAGGTTTCCCTAGGTGCCGGCTGAGCTAGGGGCCAAAATCTACAGGTAGGCACTTTGCAAAAAAACACCTCTGTTTTCTTTCAAAAATTTGGATGTGTCCACGTTGCGCTTTGGAGCGTTTCCTGTCGCGGGCGCTAGGCCTTCCCACACAAGTGAGGTATCATTTTTATCGGGAGACTTGGGGGAACGCTGGGTAGAAGGAAATTTGTGGCTCCTCTAAGATTCCAGAACTTTCTGCCACAGAAATGTGAGGAACATGTGTTTTTTTAGCCAAATTATGAGGTTTGCAAAGGATTCTGGGTAACAGAACCTGGTCCGAGCCCACAAGTCACCCCAAATTGGATTCCCCTAGGTCTCTAGTTTTCAGAAATGCACAGGTTTGGTAGGTTTCCCTAGGTGCCGGCTGAGCTAGAGGCCAAAATCTAAAGGTAGGCACTTTGCAAAAAACACCTCTGTTTTCTTTCAAAAATTTGGATGTGCCCACGTTGTGCTTTGGGGCGTTTCCTGTCGCAGGCGCTAGGACTACCCACTCAAGTGAGGTATCATTTTTATCGGGAGACTTGGGCGAACGCTGGGTGGAACGAAAATTTGTGGCTCCTCTCAGATTCCAGAACTTTCTGCCACAGAAATGTGAGGAACATGTTTTTTTTAGCCAAATTTTGAGGTTTGCAAAGGATTCTGGGTAACAGAACCTGGTCCGAGCCCCACAAGTCACCCCAACTTGGATTCCCCTAGGTCTCTAGTTTTCAGAAATGCACAGGTTTGGTAGGTTTCCCTAGGTGCCGGCTGAGCTAGAGGCCAAAATCTACAGGTAGGCACTTTGCAAAAAACACCTCTGTTTTCTTTAAAAAATTTGGATGTGTCCACGTTGCGCTTTGGGCCGTTTCCTGACGCGGGCGATAGGCCTACTCACACAAGTGAGGTATCATTTTTATCGGGAGACTTGGGGGAATGCTGGGTAGAAGGAAATTTGTGGCTCCTCTCAGATTCCAGAACTTTCTGCCACAGAAATGTGAGAAACATGTGTTTTTTTAGCCAAATTTTGAGGTTTGCAAAGGATTCTGGGTAACAGAACCTGGTCTGAGCCCCACAAGTCACCGCATATTGGATTCCCCTAGGTCTCTAGTTTTCAGAAATGCACAGGTTTGGTAGGTTACCCTAGGTGCCGGCTGAGCTAGAGGCCAAAATCTACAGGTAGGCACTTTGCAAAAAAACACCTCTGTTTTCTTTCAGAAATTTGGATGTGTCCACGTTGCGCTTTGGGGTGTTTCCTGTCGCGGGCGCTAGGCCTACCCACACAAGTGAGGTATCATTTTTATCGGGAGACTTGGGGGAATGCTGGGTAGAAGGAAATTTGTGGCTCCTCTCAGATTCCAGAACTTTCTGCCACAGAAATGTGAGAAACATGTGTTTTTTTAGCCAAATTTTGAGGTTTGCAAAGGATTCTGGGTAACAGAACCTGGTCTGAGCCCCACAAGTCACCGCATCTTGGATTCCCCTAGGTCTCTAGTTTTCAGAAATGCACAGGTTTGGTAGGTTACCCTAGGTGCCGGCTGAGCTAGAGGCCAAAATCTACAGGTAGGCACTTTGAAAAAAAACACCTCTGTTTTCTTTCAAAAATGTGGATGTGTTCACGTTGCGCTTTGGAGCGTTTCCTGTCGCGGGCGCTAGGCCTACCCACACAAGTGAGGTATCATTTTTATCGGGAGACTTGGGGGAACACTGGGTAGAAGGAAATTTGTGGCTCCTCTAAGATTTCAGAACTTTCTGCCACAGAAATGTGAGGAACATGTGTTTTTTTAGCCAAATTTTGAGGTTTGCAAAGGATTCTGGGTAACAGAACCTGGTCCGAGCCCCACAAGTCACCCCAAATTGGATTCCCCTAGGTCTCTAGTTTTCAGAAATGCACAGGTTTGGTAGGTTTCCCTAGGTGCCGGCTGAGCTAGAGGCCAAAATCTAAAGGTAGGCACTTTGCAAAAAACACCTCTGTTTTCATTCAAAAATTTGGATGTGCCCACGTTGTGCTTTGGGGCGTTTCCTGTCGCAGGCGCTAGGCCTACCCACACAAGTGAGGTATCATTTTTATCGGGAGACTTGGGCGAACGCTGGGTGGAACGAAAATTTGTGGCTCCTCTCAGATTCCAGAACTTTCTGCCACAGAAATGTGAGGAACATGTTTTTTTTAGCCAAATTTTGAGGTTTGCAAAGGATTCTGGGTAACAGAACCTGGTCCGAGCCCCACAAGTCACCCCAACTTGGATTCCCCTAGGTCTCTAGTTTTCAGAAATGCACAGGTTTGGTAGGTTTCCCTAGGTGCTGGCTGAGCTAGAGGCCAAAATCTACAGGTAGGCACTTTGCAAAAAACACCTCTGTTTTCTTTCAAAAATTTGGATGTGTCCACGTTGCGCTTTGGGGAGTTTCCTGTCGCGGGCGCTAGGCCTACCCACACAAGTCAGGTATCATTTTTATTGGGAGACTTGGGGGAACGCTGGGTGGAAGGAAATTTGTGGCTCCTCTCAGATTCCAGAACTTTCTACCACAGAAATGTGAGGAACATGTGTTTTTTTAGCCAAAATTTGAGGTTTGCAAAGGATTCTGGGTAACAGAACCTGGTCCGAGCCCCACAAGTCACCCCAACTTGGATTCCCCTAGGTCTCTAGTTTTCAGAAATGCACAGGTTTGGTAGGTTTCCCTAGGTGCTGGCTGAGTTAGAGGCCAAAATCTACAGGTAGGCACTTTGCAAAATAACCTCTGTTTTCTTTCAAAAATTTGGATGTGTCCACGTTGCACTTTGTGGCGTTTCTTGTTGCGGGCTCTAGGCCTACCCACACAAGTGAGGTATCATTTTTATCGGGAGACTTAGGGGAACGCTGGGTGGAAGAAAATTTGTGGCTCCTCTCAGATTCCAGAACTTTCTGCCACAGAAATGTGAGGAACATGTGCTTTTTTAGCCAAATTTTGAGGTTTGCAAAGGATTCTGGGTAACAGAACCTGGTCCGAGCCCCACAAGTCACCCCATCTTGGATTCCCCTAGGTCTCTAGTTTTCAGAAATGCACAGGTTTGGTAGGTTTCCCTAGGTGCCGGCTGAGCTAGAGGCCAAAATCTACAGGTAGGCACTTTGCAAAAAACACCTCTGTTTTCTTTCAAAAATTTGGATGTGTCCACTTTGCGCTTTGGGGAGTTTCCTGTCGCGGGCGCTAGGCCTACCCACACAAGTAAGATATCATTTTTATTGGGAGACTTGGGGGAACGCTGGGTGGAAGGAAATTTGTGGCTCCCCTCAGATTCCAGAACTTTCTGCCACAGAAATGTGAGGAACATGTGTTTTTTTAGCCAAATTTTGAGGTTTGCATAGGATTCTGGGTAACAGAACCTGGTCCGAGCCCCACAAGTCACCCAATCTTGGTTTCCCCTACGTCTCTAGTTTTCAGAAATGCACAGGTTTGGTAGGTTTCCCTAGGTGCCGGCTGAGCTAGAGGCCAAAATCTACAGGTAGTCACTTTGCAAGAAAACACCTCTGTTTTCATTCAGAAATTTGGATGTGCCCACGTTGCGCTCTGGAGCTTTTCCTGTCGCGGGCGCTAGGCCTACCCACACAAGTGAGGTATCATTTTTATCGGGAGACTTGGGGGAACGCTGGGTAGAAGGAAATTTGTGGCTCCTCTAAGATTCCAGAACTTTCTGCCACAGAAATGTGAGGAACATGTGTTTTTTTAGCCAAATTTTGAGGTTTGCAAAGGATTCTGGGTAACAGAACCTGGTCCGAGCCCCACAAGTCACCCCAAATTGGATTCCCCTAGGTCTCTAGTTTTCAGAAATGCACAGGTTTGGTAGGTTTCCCTAGGTGCCGGCTGAGCTAGAGGCCAAAATCTACAGGTAGGCACTTTGCAAAATAACCTCTGTTTTATTTAAAAAATTTGGATGTGTCCACGTTGCGCTTTGGGGAGTTTCCTGTCGCGGGCGCTAGGCCTACCCACACAAGTGAGGTATCATTTTTATTGGGAGACTTGGGGGAACGCTGGGTGGAAGGAAATTTGTGGCTCCTCTCAGATTCCAGAACTTTCTGAAACAGAAATGTGAGGAACATGTGTTTTTTTAGCCAAATTTTGAGGTTTGCAAAGGATTCTGGGTAACAGAACCTGGTCCGAGCCCCGCAAGTCACCCAATATTGGATTCCCCTACGTCTCTAGTTTTCAGAAATGCACAGGTTTGGTAGGTTTCCCTAGGTGCCGGCTGAGCTAGGGGCCAAAATCTACAGGTAGGCACTTTGCAAAAAAACACCTCTGTTTTCTTTCAGAAATTTGGATGTGTCCACGTTGCGCTTTGGGGCGTTTCCTGTCGCGGGCTCTAGGCCTACCCACACAAGTGAGGTATCATTTTTATCAGGAGACTTGGGGGAACGCTGGGTAGAAGGAAATTTGTGGCTCCTCTAAGATTCCAGAACTTTCTGCCACAGAAATGTGAGGAACATGTGTTTTTTTAGCCAAATTTTGAGGTTTGCAAAGGATTCTGGGTAACAGAACCTGGTCCGAGCCCCACAAGTCACCCCAAATTGGATTCCCCTAGGTCTCTAGTTTTCAGAAATGCACAGGTTTGGTAGGTTTCCCTAGGTGCCGGCTGAGCTAGAGGCCAAAATCTACAGGTAGGCACTTTGCAAAATAACCTCTGTTTTATTTAAAAAATTTGGATGTGTCCACGTTGCGCTTTGGGGAGTTTCCTGTCGCGGGCGCTAGGCCTACCCACACAAGTGAGGTATCATTTTTATTGGGAGACTTGGGGGAACGCTGGGTGGAAGGAAATTTGTGGCTCCTCTCAGATTCCAGAACTTTCTGCCACAGAAATGTGAGGAACATGTGTTTTTTTAGCCAAATTTTGAGGTTTGCAAAGGATTCTGGGTAACAGAACCTGGTCCGAGCCCCGCAAGTCACCCAATATTGGATTCCCCTACGTCTCTAGTTTTCAGAAATGCACAGGTTTGGTAGGTTTCCCTAGGTGCCGGCTGAGCTAGGGGCCAAAATCTACAGGTAGGCACTTTGCAAAAAAACACCTCTGTTTTCTTTCAGAAATTTGGATGTGTCCACGTTGCGCTTTGGGGCGTTTCCTGTCGCGGGCTCTAGGCCTACCCACACAAGTGAGGTATCATTTTTATCAGGAGACTTGGGGGAACGCTGGGTGGAAGGAAATTTGTGGCTCCTCTCAGATTCCAGAACTTTCTGCCACAGAAATGTGAAGAACATGTGTTTTTTTAGCCAAATTTTGAGGTTTGCAAAGGATTCTGGGTAACAGAACCTGGTCCGAGCCCCACAAGTCACCCAATCTTGGTTTGCCCTACGTCTCTAGTTTTCAGAAATGCACAGGTTTGGTAGGTTACCCTAGGTGCCGGCTGCGCTAGAGGCCAAAATCTACAGTTAGGCACTTTGCAAAAAACACCTCTGTTTTCTTTAAAAAATTTGGATGTGTCCACGTTGCGCTTTGGGGCATTTTCTGTCGCGGGCGCTAGGCCTACCCAAACTAGTGAGGTTTCATTTATATCGGGAGACTTGGGGGAGCGCTGGGTGGATGGAAATTTGTGGCTCCTCTCAGATTCCAGAACTTTCTGCCACAGAAATGTGAGGAACATGTGTTTTTTTAGCCAAATTTTGAGGTTTGCAAAGGATTCTGGGTAACAGAACCTGGTCCGAGCTCCACAAGTCACCCTATCTTGGATTCCCCTAGGTCTCTAGTTTTCAGAAATGCACAGGTTTGGTAGGTTACCCTAGGTGCCGGCTGAGCTAGAGGCCAAAATCTACAGGTAGGCACTTTGCAAAATAACCTCTGTTTTCTTTACAAAATTTGGATGTGTCCACGTTGCGCTTTGGGGAGTTTCCTGTCGCGGGCGCTAGGCCTACCCACACAAGTGAGGTATCATTTTTATTGGGAGACTTGGGGGAACGCTGGGTGGAAGGAAATTTGTGGCTCCTCTCAGATTCCAGAACTTTCTGCCACAGAAATGTGAGAAACATGTGTTTTTTTAGCCAAATTTTGAGGTTTGCAAAGGATTCTGGGTAACAGAACCTGGTCTGAGCCCCACAAGTCACCGCATCTTGGATTCCCCTAGGTCTCTAGTTTTCAGAAATGCATAGGTTTGGTAGGTTACCCTAGGTGCCGGCTGAGCTAGAGGCCAAAATCTACAGGTAGGCACTTTGCAAAAAAACACCTCTGTTTTCTTTCAGAAATTTGGATGTGTCCACGTTGCGCTTTGGGGCGTTTCCTGTCGCAAGCGCTAGGCCTACCCACACAAGTGAGGTATCATTTTTATCGGGAGACTTGGGGGAACGCTGGGTGGAAGGAGATTTGTGGCTCCTCTCAGATTCCAGAACTTTCTGCCACAGAAATGTGAAGAACATGTGTTTTTTTAGCCAAATTTTGAGGTTTGCAAAGGATTCTGGGTAACAGAACCTGGTCCGAGCCCCACAAGTCACCCAATCTTGGTTTGCCCTACGTCTCTAGTTTTCAGAAATGCACAGGTTTGGTAGGTTACCCTAGGTGCCGGCTGCGCTAGAGGCCAAAATCTACAGTTAGGCACTTTGCAAAAAACACCTCTGTTTTCTTTAAAAAATTTGGATGTGTCCACGTTGCGCTTTGGGGCATTTTCTGTCGCGGGCGCTAGGCCTACCCAAACTAGTGAGGTTTCATTTATATCGGGAGACTTGGGGGAGCGCTGGGTGGATGGAAATTTGTGGCTCCTCTCAGATTCCAGAACTTTCTGCCACAGAAATGTGAGTAACATGTGTTTTTTTAGCCAAATTTTGAGGTTTGCAAAGGATTCTGGGTAACAGAACCTGGTCCGAGCTCCACAAGTCACCCTATCTTGGATTCCCCTAGGTCTCTAGTTTTCAGAAATGCACAGGTTTGGTAGGTTACCCTAGGTGCCGGCTGAGCTAGAGGCCAAAATCTACAGGTAGGCACTTTGCAAAATAACCTCTGTTTTCTTTACAAAATTTGGATGTGTCCACGTTGCGCTTTGGGGAGTTTCCTGTCGCGGGCGCTAGGCCTACCCACACAAGTGAGGTATCATTTTTATTGGGAGACTTGGGGGAACGCTGGGTGGAAGGAAATTTGTGGCTCCTCTCAGATTCCAGAACTTTCTGCCACAGAAATGTGAGGAACATGTGTTTTTTTAGCCAAATTTTGAGGTTTTCAAAGGATTCTGGGTAACAGAACCTAGTCCGAGCCCCGCAAAGTCACCCAATCTTGGATTCCCCTACGTCTCTAGTTTTCAGAAATGCACAGGTTTGGTAGGTTTCCCTAGGTGCCGGCTGAGCTAGAGGCCAAAATCTACAGGTAGGCACTTTGCAAAAAAACCCTCTGTTTTCTTTCAGAAATTTGGATGTGTCCACGTTGCGCTTTGGGGCGTTTCCTGTCGCGGGCGCTAGGCCTACCCACACAAGTGAGGTATCATTTTTATTGGGAGACTTGGGGGAACGCTGGGTGGAAGGAAATTTGTGGCTCCTCTCAGATTCCAGAACTTTCTGCCACAGAAATATGAGGAACATGTGTTTTTTTAGCCAAATTTTGAGGTTTGCAATGGATTCTGGGTAACAGAACCTGGTACGAGCTCCACAAGTCACCCTATCTTGGATTCCCCTAGGTCTCTAGTTTTCAGAAATGCACAGGTTTGGTAGGTTTCCCTAGGTGCCGGCTGAGCTAGAGGCCAAAATCTACAGGTAGGCACTTTGCAAAATAACCTCTGTTTTCTTTAAAAAATGTGGATGTGTCCACGTTGCGCTTTGGGGAGTTTCCTGTCGTGGGTGCTAGGCCTACCCACACAAGTGAGGTATCATTTTTATTGGGAGACTTGGGGGAACGCTGGGTGGAAGGAAATTTGTGGCTCCTCTCAGATTCCAGAACTTTCTGCCACAGAAATCTGAGGAACATGTGTTTTTTTAGCCAAATTTTGAGGTTTGCAAAGGATTCTGGGTAACAGAACCTGGTCCGAGCCCCGCAAGTCACCCAATATTGGATTCCCCTACGTCTCTAGTTTTCAGAAATGCACAGGTTTGGTAGGTTTCCCTAGGTGCCGGCTGAGCTAGAGGCCAAAATCTACAGGTAGGCACTTGCAAAAAAACACCTCTGTTTTCTTTCAGAAATTTGGATGTGTCCACGTTGCGCTTTGGGGCGTTTCCTGTCGCGGGCTCTAGGCCTACCCACACAAGTGAGGTATCATTTTTATCGGGAGACTTGGGGGAACGCTGAGTGGAAGGAAATTTGTGGCTCCTCTCAGATTCTAGAACTTTCTGCCACAGAAATGTGAGGAACATGTGTTTTTTTAGCCAAATTTTGAGGTTTGCAAAGGATTCTGGGTAACAGAACCTGGTCCGAGCCCCACAAGTCACCCCATCTTGGATTCCCCTAGGTCTCTAGTTTTCAGAAATGCACAGGTTTGGTAGGGTTCCCTAGGTTCCGGCTGAGCTAGAGGCCAAAATCTACAGGTAGGCACTTTGCAAAAAACACCTCTGTTTTCTTTCAAAAATTTGGATGTGTCCACGTTGCGCTTTGGGGAGTTTCCTGTCGCGGGCGCTAGGCCTACCCACACAAGTCAGGTATCATTTTTATTGTGAGACTTGGGGGAACGCTGGGTGGAAGGAAATTTGTGGCTCCTCTCAGATTCCAGAACTTTCTGCCACAGAAATATGAGGAACATATGTTTTTTTAGCCAAATTTTGAGGTTTGCAAAGGATTCTGGGTAACAGAACCTGGTCCGAGCCCCACAAGTCACCCCATCTTGGATTCCGCTAGGTCTCTAGTTTTCAGAAATGCACAGGTTTGGTAGGTTTCCCTAGGTGCCGGCTGAGCTAGAGGCAAAAATCTACAGGTAGGTACCTTGCAAAAAACACCTCTGTTTTCTTTCAAAAATTTGGATGTGTCCACGTTGCGCTTTGGGCCGTTTCCTGACGCGGGCGATAGGCCTACTCACACAAGTGGGGTATCATTTTTATCGGGAGACTTGGGGGAACGCTGGGTAGAAGGAAATTTGTGGCTCCTCTCAGATTCCAGAACTTTCTGCCACAGAAATGTGAGAAACATGTGTTTTTTTAACCAAATTTTGAGGTTTGCAAAGGATTCTGGGTAACAGAACCTGGTCTGAGCCCCACAAGTCACCGCATCTTGGATTCCCCTAGGTCTCTAGTTTTCAGAAATGCACAGGTTTGATAGGTTACCCTAGGTGCCGGCTGAGCTAGAGGCCAAAATCTACAGGTAGGCACTTTGCAAAAAAACACCTCTGTTTTCTTTCAGAAATGTGGATGTGTCCACGTTGCGCTTTGGGGTGTTTCCTGTCGCGGGCGCTAGGCTACCCACACAAGTGAGGTATCATTTTTATCGGGAGACTTGGGGGAACGCTGGGTGGAAGGAGATTTGTGGCTCCTCTCAGATTCCAGAACTTTCTGCCACAGAAATGTGAGGAACATGTGTTTTTTTAGCCAAATTTTGAGGTTTGCAAAGGATTCTGGGTAACAGAACCTGTTCCGAGTCCCACAAGTCACCCAATCTTGGATTCCCCTACGTCTCTAGTTTTCAGAAATGCACAGGTTTGGTAGGTTTCCCTAGGTGCCGGCTGAGCTAGGGGCCAAAATCTACAGGTAGGCACTTTGCAAAAAAACACCTCTGTTTTCTTTCAAAAATTTGGATGTGTCCACGTTGCGCTTTGGAGCGTTTCCTGTCGCGGGCGCTAGGCCTACCCACACAAGTGAGGTATCATTTTTATCGGGAGACTTGGGGGAACGCTGGGTAGAAGGAAATTTGTTGCTCCTCTAAGATTCCAGAACTTTCTGCCACAGAAATATGAGGAACATGTGTTTTTTTAGCCAAATTTTGAGGTTTGCAAAGGATTCTGGGTAACAGAACCTGGTCCGAGCCCCACAAGTCACCCCAAATTGGATTCCCCTAGGTCTCTAGTTTTCAGAAATGCACAGGTTTGGTAGGTTTCCCTAGGTGCCGGCTGAGCTAGAGGCCAAAATCTAAAGGTAGGCACTTTGCAAAAAACACCTCTGTTTTCTTTCAAAAATTTGGATGTGCCCACGTTGTGCTTTGGGGCGTTTCCTGTCGCAGGCGCTAGGCCTACCCACTCAAGTGAGGTATCATTTTTATCGGGAGACTTGGGCGAACGCTGGGTGGAACGAAAATTTGTGGCTCCTCTCAGATTCCAGAACTTTCTGCCACAGAAATGTGAGGAACATGTTTTTTTTAGCCAAATTTTGAGGTTTGCAAAGGATTCTGGGTAACAGAACCTGGTCCGAGCCCCACAAGTCACCCCAACTTGCATTCCCCTAGGTCTCTAGTTTTCAGAAATGCACAGGTTTGGTAGGTTTCCCTAGGTGCCGGCTGAGCTGGAGGCCAAAATCTACAGGTAGGCACTTTGCAAAAAACACCTCTGTTTTCTTTCAAATATTTGGATGTGTCCACGTTGCGCTTTGGGCCGTTTCCTGACGCGGGCGATAGGCCTACTCACACAAGTGAGGTATCATTTTTATCGGGAGACTTGGGGGAACGCTGGGTAGAAGGAAATTTGTGGCTCATCTCAGATTCCAGAACTTTCTGCCACAGAAATGTGAGAAACATGTGTTTTTTTAGCCAAATTTTGAGGTTTGCAAAGGATTCTGGGTAACAGAACCTGGTCTGAGCCCCACAAGTCACCGCATCTTGGATTCCCCTAGGTCTCTAGTTTTCAGAAATGCACAGGTTTGGTAGGTTACCCTAGGTGCCGGCTGAGCTAGAGGCCAAAATCTACAGGTAGGCACTTTGCAAAAAAACACCTCTGTTTTCTTTCAGAAATTTGGATGTGTCCACGTTGCGCTTTGGGGTGTTTCCTGTCGCGGGCGCTAGGCCTACCCACACAAGTGAGGTATCATTTTTATCGGGAGACTTGGGGGAACGCTGGGTGGAAGGAGATTTGTGGCTCCTCTCAGATTCCAGAACTTTCTGCCACAGAAATGTGAGGAACATGTGTTTTTTTAGCCAAATTTTGAGGTTTGCAAAGGATTCTGGGTAACAGAACCTGGTCCGAGTCCCACAAGTCACCCAATCTTGGATTCCCCTACGTCTCTAGTTTTCAGAAATGCACAGGTTTGGTAGGTTTCCCTAGGTGCCGGCTGAGCTAGAGGCCACAATCTACAGGTAGGCACTTTGCAAAAAACACCTCTGTTTTCTTTCAAAAATTTGGATGTGCCCACGTTGTGCTTTGGGGCGTTTCCTGTCGCAGGCGCTAGGCCTACCCACACAAGTGAGGTATCATTTTTATCGGGAGACTTGGGCGAACGCTGGGTGGAACGAAAATTTGTGGCTCCTCTCAGATTCCAGAACTTTCTGCCACAGAAATGTGAGGAACATGTTTTTTTTAGCCAAATTTTGAGGTTTGCAAAGGATTCTGGGTAACAGAACCTGGTCCGAGCCCCACAAGTCACCCCAACTTGGATTCCCCTAGGTCTCTAGTTTTCAGAAATGCACAGGTTTGGTAGGTTTCCCTAGGTGCTGGCTGAGCTAGAGGCCAAAATCTACAGGTAGGCACTTTGCAAAAAACACCTCTGTTTTCTTTCAAAAATTTTGATGTGTCCACGTTGCGCTTTGGGGAGTTTCCTGTCGCAGGCGCTAGGCCTACCCACACAAGTCAGGTATCATTTTTATTGGGAGACTTGGGGGAACGCTGGGTGGAAGGAAATTTGTGGCTCCTCTCAGATTCCAGAACTTTCTACCACAGAAATGTGAGGAACATGTGTTTTTTTAGCCAAAATTTGAGGTTTGCAAAGGATTCTGGGTAACAGAACCTGGTCCGAGCCCCACAAGTCACCCCAACTTGGATTCCCCTAGGTCTCTAGTTTTCAGAAATGCACAGGTTTGGTAGGTTTCCCTAGGTGCCGGCTGAGCTAGAGGCCAAAATCTACAGGTAGGCACTTTGCAAAATAACCTCTGTTTTCTTTCAAAAATTTGGATGTGTCCACGTTGCGCTTTGTGGCGTTTCTTGTTGCGGGCTCTAGGCCTACCCACACAAGTGAGGTATCATTTTTATCGGGAGACTTAGGGGAACGCTGGGTGGAAGAAAATTTGTGGCTCCTCTCAGATTCCAGAACTTTCTGCCACAGAAATGTGAGGAACATGTGCTTTTTTAGCCAAATTTTGAGGTTTGCAAAGGATTCTGGGTAACAGAACCTGGTCCGAGCCCCACAAGTCACCCCATCTTGTCTTCCCCTAGGTCTCTAGTTTTCAGAAATGCACAGGTTTGGTAGGTTTCCCTAGGTGCCGGCTGAGCTAGAGGCCAAAATCTACAGGTAGGCACTTTGCAAAAAACACCTCTGTTTTCTTTCAAAAATTTGGATGTGTCCATGTTGCGCTTTGGGGAGTTTCCTGTCGCGGGCGCTAGGCCTACCCACACAAGTAAGGTATCATTTTTATTGGGAGACTTGGGGGAACGCTGGGTGGAAGGAAATTTGTGGCTCCTCTCAGATTCCAGAACTTTCTGCCACAGAAATGTGAGGAACATGTGTTTTTTTAGCCAAATTTTGAGGTTTGCAAAGGATTCTGGGTAACAGAACCTGGTCCGAGCCCCACAAGTCACCCCATCTTGGATTCCCCTAGGTCTCTAGTTTTCAGAAATGCACAGGTTTGGTAGGGTTCCCTAGGTTCCGGCTGAGCTAGAGGCCAAAATCTACAGGTAGGCACTTTGCAAAAAACACCTCTGTTTTCTTTCAAAAATTTGGATGTGTCCACGTTGCGCTTTGGGGAGTTTCCTGTCGCGGGCGCTAGGCCTACCCACACAAGTCAGGTATCATTTTTATTGGGAGACTTGGGGGAACGCTGGGTGGAAGGAAATTTGTGGCTCCTCTCAGATTCCAGAACATTCTGCCACAGAAATATGAGGAACATATGTTTTTTTAGCCAAATTTTGAGGTTTGCAAAGGATTCTGGGTAACAGAACCTGGTCCGAGCCCCACAAGTCACCCCATCTTGGATTTCGCTAGGTCTCTAGTTTTCAGAAATGCACAGGTTTGGTAGGTTTCCCTAGGTGCCGGCTGAGCTAGAGGCCAAAATCTACAGGTAGGTACTTTGCAAAAAACACCTCTGTTTTCTTTCAATAATTTGGATGAGTCCACGTTGCGCTTTGGGCCGTTTCCTGACGCGGGCGATAGGCCTACTCACACATGTGAGGTATCATTTTTATTGGGAGACTTGGGGGAACGCTGGGTAGAAGGAAATTTGTTGCTCCTCTAAGATTCCAGAACTTTCTGCCACAGAAATATGAGGAACATGTGTTTTTTTAGCCAAATTTTGAGGTTTGCAAAGGATTCTGGGTAACAGAACCTGGTCCGAGCCCCACAAGTCACCCCAAATTGGATTCCCCTAGGTCTCTAGTTTTCAGAAATGCACAGGTTTGGTAGGTTTCCCTAGGTGCCGGCTGAGCTAGAGGCCAAAATCTAAAGGTAGGCACTTTGCAAAAAACACCTCTGTTTTCTTTCAAAAATGTGGATGTGCCCACGTTGTGCTTTGGGGCGTTTCCTGTCGCAGGCGCTAGGCCTACCCACTCAAGTGAGGTATCATTTTTATCGGGAGACTTGGGCGAACGCTGGGTGGAACGAAAATTTGTGGCTCCTCTCAGATTCCAGAACTTTCTGCCACAGAAATGTGAGGAACATGTTTTTTTTAGCCAAATTTTGAGGTTTGCAAAGGATTCTGGGTAACAGAACCTGGTCCGAGCCCCACAAGTCACCCCAACTTGCATTCCCCTAGGTCTCTAGTTTTCAGAAATGCACAGGTTTGGTAGGTTTCCCTAGGTGCCGGCTGAGCTGGAGGCCAAAATCTACAGGTAGGCACTTTGCAAAAAACACCTCTGTTTTCTTTCAAATATTTGGATGTGTCCACGTTGCGCTTTGGGCCGTTTCCTGACGCGGGCGATAGGCCTACTCACACAAGTGAGGTATCATTTTTATCGGGAGACTTGGGGGAACGCTGGGTAGAAGGAAATTTGTGGCTCATCTCAGATTCCAGAACTTTCTGCCACAGAAATGTGAGAAACATGTGTTTTTTTAGCCAAATTTTGAGGTTTGCAAAGGATTCTGGGTAACAGAACCTGGTCTGAGCCCCACAAGTCACCGCATCTTGGATTCCCCTAGGTCTCTAGTTTTCAGAAATGCACAGGTTTGGTAGGTTACCCTAGGTGCCGGCTGAGCTAGAGGCCAAAATCTACAGGTAGGCACTTTGCAAAAAAACACCTCTGTTTTCTTTCAGAAATTTGGATGTGTCCACGTTGCGCTTTGGGGTGTTTCCTGTCGCGGGCGCTAGGCCTACCCACACAAGTGAGGTATCATTTTTATCGGGAGACTTGGGGGAACGCTGGGTGGAAGGAGATTTGTGGCTCCTCTCAGATTCCAGAACTTTCTGCCACAGAAATGTGAGGAACATGTGTTTTTTTAGCCAAATTTTGAGGTTTGCAAAGGATTCTGGGTAACAGAACCTGGTCCGAGTCCCACAAGTCACCCAATCTTGGATTCCCCTACGTCTCTAGTTTTCAGAAATGCACAGGTTTGGTAGGTTTCCCTAGGTGCCGGCTGAGCTAGAGGCCACAATCTACAGGTAGGCACTTTGCAAAAAACACCTCTGTTTTCTTTCAAAAATTTGGATGTGCCCACGTTGTGCTTTGGGGCGTTTCCTGTCGCAGGCGCTAGGCCTACCCACACAAGTGAGGTATCATTTTTATCGGGAGACTTGGGCGAACGCTGGGTGGAACGAAAATTTGTGGCTCCTCTCAGATTCCAGAACTTTCTGCCACAGAAATGTGAGGAACATGTTTTTTTTAGCCAAATTTTGAGGTTTGCAAAGGATTCTGGGTAACAGAACCTGGTCCGAGCCCCACAAGTCACCCCAACTTGGATTCCCCTAGTTCTCTAGTTTTCAGAAATGCACAGGTTTGGTAGGTTTCCCTAGGTGCTGGCTGAGCTAGAGGCCAAAATCTACAGGTAGGCACTTTGCAAAAAACACCTCTGTTTTCTTTCAAAAATTTTGATGTGTCCACGTTGCGCTTTGGGGAGTTTCCTGTCGCAGGCGCTAGGCCTACCCACACAAGTCAGGTATCATTTTTATTGGGAGACTTGGGGGAACGCTGGGTGGAAGGAAATTTGTGGCTCCTCTCAGATTCCAGAACTTTCTACCACAGAAATGTGAGGAACATGTGTTTTTTTAGCCAAAATTTGAGGTTTGCAAAGGATTCTGGGTAACAGAACCTGGTCCGAGCCCCACAAGTCACCCCAACTTGGATTCCCCTAGGTCTCTAGTTTTCAGAAATGCACAGGTTTGGTAGGTTTCCCTAGGTGCCGGCTGAGCTAGAGGCCAAAATCTACAGGTAGGCACTTTGCAAAATAACCTCTGTTTTCTTTCAAAAATTTGGATGTGTCCACGTTGCGCTTTGTGGCGTTTCTTGTTGCGGGCTCTAGGCCTACCCACACAAGTGAGGTATCATTTTTATCGGGAGACTTAGGGGAACGCTGGGTGGAAGAAAATTTGTGGCTCCTCTCAGATTCCAGAACTTTCTGCCACAGAAATGTGAGGAACATGTGCTTTTTTAGCCAAATTTTGAGGTTTGCAAAGGATTCTGGGTAACAGAACCTGGTCCGAGCCCCACAAGTCACCCCATCTTGTCTTCCCCTAGGTCTCTAGTTTTCAGAAATGCACAGGTTTGGTAGGTTTCCCTAGGTGCCGGCTGAGCTAGAGGCCAAAATCTACAGGTAGGCACTTTGCAAAAAACACCTCTGTTTTCTTTCAAAAATTTGGATGTGTCCATGTTGCGCTTTGGGGAGTTTCCTGTCGCGGGCGCTAGGCCTACCCACACAAGTAAGGTATCATTTTTATTGGGAGACTTGGGGGAACGCTGGGTGGAAGGAAATTTGTGGCTCCTCTCAGATTCCAGAACTTTCTGCCACAGAAATGTGAGGAACATGTGTTTTTTTAGCCAAATTTTGAGGTTTGCAAAGGATTCTGGGTAACAGAACCTGGTCCGAGCCCCACAAGTCACCCCATCTTGGATTCCCCTAGGTCTCTAGTTTTCAGAAATGCACAGGTTTGGTAGGGTTCCCTAGGTTCCGGCTGAGCTAGAGGCCAAAATCTACAGGTAGGCACTTTGCAAAAAACACCTCTGTTTTCTTTCAAAAATTTGGATGTGTCCACGTTGCGCTTTGGGGAGTTTCCTGTCGCGGGCGCTAGGCCTACCCACACAAGTCAGGTATCATTTTTATTGGGAGACTTGGGGGAACGCTGGGTGGAAGGAAATTTGTGGCTCCTCTCAGATTCCAGAACATTCTGCCACAGAAATATGAGGAACATATGTTTTTTTAGCCAAATTTTGAGGTTTGCAAAGGATTCTGGGTAACAGAACCTGGTCCGAGCCCCACAAGTCACCCCATCTTGGATTTCGCTAGGTCTCTAGTTTTCAGAAATGCACAGGTTTGGTAGGTTTCCCTAGGTGCCGGCTGAGCTAGAGGCCAAAATCTACAGGTAGGTACTTTGCAAAAAACACCTCTGTTTTCTTTCAATAATTTGGATGTGTCCACGTTGCGCTTTGGGCCGTTTCCTGACGCGGGCGATAGGCCTACTCACACATGTGAGGTATCATTTTTATCGGGAGACTTGGGGGAACGCTGGGTAGAAGGAAATTTGTGGCTCCTCTCAGATTCCAGAACTTTCTGCCACAGAAATGTGAGAAACATGTGTTTTATTAGCCACATTTTGAGGTTTGCAAAGGATTCTGGGTAACAGAACCTGGTCTGAGCCCCACAAGTCACCGCATCTTGGATTCCCCTAGGTCTCTAGTTTTCAGAAATGCATAGGTTTGGTAGGTTACCCTAGGTGCCGGCTGAGCTAGAGGCCAAAATCTACAGGTAGGCACTTTGCAAAAAAACACCTCTGTTTTCTTTCAGAAATGTGGATGTGTCCACGTTGCGCTTTGGGGTGTTTCCTGTCGCGGGCGCTAGGCCTACCCACACAAGTGAGGTGTAATTTTTATCGGGAGACTTGGGGGAACGCTGGGTGGAAGGAAATTTGTGGCTCCTCTCAGATTCCAGAACTTTCTGCCACAGAAATGTGAGGAACATGTGTTTTTTTAGCCAAATTTTGAGGTTTGCAAAGGATTCTGGGTAACAGAACCTGGTCCGAGTCCCACAAGTCACCCAATCTTGGATTCCCCTACGTCTCTAGTTTTCAGAAATGCACAGGTTTGGTAGGTTTCCCTAGGTGCCGGCTGTGCTAGGGGCCAAAATCTACAGGTAGGCACTTTGCAAAAAAACACCTCTGTTTTCTTTCAAAAATTTGGATGTGTCCACGTTGCGCTTTGGAGCGCTTCCTGTCGCGGGCGCTAGGCCTACCCACACAAGTGAGGTATAATTTTTATCGGGCGACTTGGGGGAACGCTGGGTAGAAGGAAATTTGTGGCTCCTCTAAGATTCCAGAACTTTCTGCCACAGAAATGTGAGGAACATGTGTTTTTTTAGACAAATTTTGAGGTTTGCAAAGGATTCTGGGTAACAGAACCTGGTCCGAGCCCCACAAGTCACCCCAAATTGGATTCCCCTAGATCTCTAGTTTTCAGAAATGCACAGGTTTGGTAGGTTTCCCTAGGTGCCGGCTGAGCTAGAGGCCAAAATCTAAAGGTAGGCACTTTGCAAAAAACACCTCTGTTTTCTTTCAAAAATTTGGATGTGCCCACGTTGTGCTTTGGGGCGTTTCCTGTCGCAGGCGCTAGGCCTACCCACACAAGTGAGGTATCATTTTTAGCGGGAGACTTGGGCGAACGCTGGGTGGAACGAAAATTTGAGGCTCCTCTCAGATTCCAGAACTTTCTGCCACAGAAATGTGAGGAACATGTTTTTTTTAGCCAAATTTTGAGGTTTGCAAAGGATTCTGGGTAACAGAACCTGGTCCGAGCCCCACAAGTCACCCCAACTTGGATTCCCCTAGGTCTCTAGTTTTCAGAAATGCACAGGTTTGGTAGGTTTCCCTAGGTGCCGGCTGAGCTAGAGGCCAATATCTACAGGTAGGCACTTTGCAAAAAACACCTCTGTTTTCTTTCAAAAATTTGGATGTGTCCACGTTGCGCTTTGGGCCGTTTCCTGATGCGGGCGATAGGCCTACTCACACAAGTGAGGTATCATTTTTATCGGGAGACTTGGGGGAACGCTGGGTAGAAGGAAATTTGTGGCTCCTCTCAGATTCCAGAACTTTCTGCCACAGAAATGTGAGAAACATGTGTTTTTTTAGCCAAATTTTGAGGTTTGCAAAGGATTCTGGGTAACAGAACCTGGTCTGAGCCCCACAAGTCACCGCATCTTGGATTCCCCTAGGTCACTAGTTTTCAGAAATTCACAGGTTTGGTAGGTTACCCTAGGTGCCGGCTGAGCTAGAGGCCAAAATCTACAGGTAGGCACTTTGCAAAAAAACACCTCTGTTTTCTTTCAGAAATTTGGATGTGTCCACTTTGCGTTTTGGGGTGTTTCCTGTCGCGGGCGCTAGGCCTACCCACACAAGTGAGGTATCATTTTTATCGGGAGACTTGGGGGAACGCTGGGTGGAAAGAGATTTGTGGCTCCTCTCAGATTCCAGAACTTTCTGCCACAGAAATGTGAGGAATATGTGTTTTTTTAGCCAAATTTTGAGGTTTGCAAAGGATTCTGGGTAACAGAACCTGGTCCGAGTCCCACAAGTCACCCAATCTTGGATTCCCCTACGTCTCTAGTTTTCAGAAATGCACAGGTTTGGTAGGTTTCCCTAGGTGCCGGCTGAGCTAGAGGCCAAAATCTACAGGTAGGCACTTTGCAAAAAAACACCTCTGTTTTCTTTCAAAAATTTGGATGTGTTCACGTTGCGCTTTGGAGCGTTTCCTGTCGCGGGCGCTAGGCCTACCCACACAAGTGAGGTATCATTTTTATCGGGAGACTTGGGGGAACACTGGGTAGAAGGAAATTTGTGGCTCCTCTAAGATTCCAGAACTTTCTGCCACAGAAATGTGAGGAACATGTGTTTTTTTAGCCAAATTTTGAGGTTTGCAAAGGATTCTGGGTAACAGAACCTTGTCCGAGCCCCACAAGTCACCCCAAATTGCATTCCCCTAGGTCTCTAGTTTTCAGAAATGCACAGGTTTGGTAGGTTTCCCTAGGTGCCGGCTGAGCTAGAGTCCAAAATCTAAAGGTAGGCACTTTGCAAAAAACACCTCTGTTTTCTTTAAAAAAATTGGATGTGCCCACGTTGTGCTTTGGGGCGTTTCCTGTCGCAGGCGCTAGGCCTACCCACACAAGTGAGGTATCATTTTTATCGGGAGACTTGGTCAAACGCTGGGTGGAACGAAAATTTGTGGCTCCTCTCAGATTCCAGAACTTTCTGCCACAGAAATGTGAGGAACATGTTTTTTTTAGCCAAATTTTGAGGTTTGCAATGGATTCTGGGTAACAGAACCTGGTCCGAGCCCCACAAGTCACCCCAACTTGGATTCCCCTAGGTCTCTAGTTTTCAGAAATGCACAGGTTTGGTAGGTTTCCCTAGGTGCCGGCTGAGCTAGAGGCCAAAGTCTACAGGTAGGCACTTTGCAAAAAACACCTCTGTTTTCTTTCAAAAATTTGGATGTGTCCACGTTGCGCTTTGGGGAGTTTCCTGTCGCGGGCGCTAGGCCTACCCACACAAGTCAGGTATCATTTTTATTGGGAGACTTGGGGGAACGCTGGGTGGAAGGAAATTTGTGGCTCCTCTCAGATTCCAGAACTTTCTGCCACAGAAATGTGAGGAACACGTGTTTTTTTAGCCAAAATTTGAGGTTTGCAAAGGATTCTGGGTAACAGAACCTGGTCCGAGCCCCACAAGTCACCCCAACTTGGATTCCCCTAGGTCTCTAGTTTTCAGAAATGCACAGGTTTGGTAGGTTTCCCTAGGTGCTGGCTGAGCTAGAGGCCAAAATCTACAGGTAGGCACTTTGCAAAATAACCTCTGTTTTCTTTCAAAAATTTGGATGTGTCCACGTTGCGCTTTGGGGTGTTTCCTGTCGCGGGCGCTAGGCCTACCCACACAAGTGAGGTATCATTTTTATCGGGAGACTTGGGGGAACGCTGGGTGGAAGGAGATTTGTGGCTCCTCTCAGATTCCAGAACTTTCTGCCACAGAAATGTGAGGAACATGTGTTTTTTTAGCCAAATTTTGAGGTTTTCAAAGGATTCTGGGTAACAGAACCTGGTCCGAGTCCCACAAGTCACCCAATCTTGGATTCCCCTACGTCTCCAGTTTTCAGAAATGCACAGGTTTGGTAGATTTCACTAGGTGCCGGCTGAGCTAGGGGCCAAAATCTACAGGTAGGCACTTTGCAAAAAAACACCTCTGTTTTCTTTCAAAAATTTGGATGTGTCCACGTTGCGCTTTGGAGCGTTTCCTTTCGCGGGCGCTAGGCCTACCCACACAAGTGAGGTATCATTTTTATCGGGAGACTTGGGGGAACGCTGGGTAGAAGGAAATTTGTGGCTCCTCTAAGATTCCAGAACTTTCTGCCACAGAAATGTGAGGAACATGTGTTTTTTTAGCCAAATTTTGAGGTTTGCAAAGGATTCTGGGTAACAGAACCTGGTCCGAGCCCCACAAGTCACCCCAAATTGGATTCCCCTAGGTCTCTAGTTTTCAGAAATGCACAGGTTTGGTAGGTTTCCCTAGGTGCCGGCTGAGCTAGAGGCCAAAATCTAAAGGTAGGCACTTTGCAAAAAACACCTCTGTTTTCTTTCAAAAATTTGGATGTGCCCACGTTGTGCTTTGGGGCGTTTCCTGTCGCAGGCGCTAGGCCTACCCACACAAGTGAGGTATCATTTTTATCGGGAGACTTGGGCGAACGCTGGGTGGAACGAAAATTTGTGGCTCCTCTCAGATTCTAGAACTTTCTGCCACAGAAATGTGAGGAACATGTTTTTTTTAGCCAAATTTTGAGGTTTGCAAAGGATTCTGGGTAACAGAACCTGGTCCGAGCCCCACAAGTCACCCCAAATTGGATTCCCCTAGGTATCTAGTTTTCAGAAATGCACAGGTTTGGTAGGTTTCCCTAGGTGCCGGCTGAGCTAGAGGCCAAAATCTACAGGTAGGTACTTTGCAAAAAACACCTCTGTTTTCTTTCAAAAATTTGGATGTGTCCACGTTGCGCTTTGGGCCGTTTCCTGACGCGGGCGATAGGCCTACTCACACAAGTGAGGTACCATTTTTATCGGGAGACTTGGGGGAACGCTGGGTAGAAGGAAATTTGTGGCTCCTCTCAGATTCCAGAACTTTCTGCCACAGAAATGTGAGAAACATGTGTTTTTTTAGCCAAATTTTGAGGTTTGCAAAGGATTCTGGGTAACAGAACCTGGTCTGAGCCCCACAAGTCACCGCATCTTGGATTCCCCTAGGTCTCTAGTTTTCAGAAATGCACAGGTTTGGTAGGTTACCCTAGGTGCCGGCTGAGCTAGAGGCCAAAATCTACAGGTAGGCACTTTGCAAAAAAACACCTCTGTTTTCTTTCAGAAATTTGGATGTGTCCACGTTGCGCTTTGGGGCATTTCCTGTCGCGGGCGCTAGGCCTACCCACACAAGTGAGGTATCATTTTTATCGGGAGACTTGGGGGAACGCTGGGTGGAAGGAGATTTGTGGCTCCTCTCAGATTCCAGAACTTTCTGCCACAGAAATGTGAGGAACATGTGTTTTTTTAGCCAAATTTTGAGGTTTGCAAAGGATTCTAGGTAACAGAACCTGGTCCGAGTCCCACAAGTCACCCAATCTTGGATTCCCCTACGTCTCTAGTTTTCAGAAATGCACAGGTTTGGTAGGTTTCCCTAGGTGCCGGCTGAGCTAGAGGGCAAAATCTACAGGTAGGCACTTTGCAAAAAAACACCTCTGTTTTCTTTCAAAAATTTGGATGTGTTCACGTTGCGCTTTGGAGCGTTTCCTGTCGCGGGCGCTAGGCCTACCCACACAAGTGAGGTATCATTTTTATCGGGAGACTTGGTGGAACACTGGGTAGAAGGAAATTTGTGGCTCCTCTAAGATTCCAGAACTTTCTGCCACAGAAATGTGAGGAACATGTGTTTTTTTAGCCAAATTTTGAGGTTTGCAAAGGATTCTGGGTAACAGAACCTGGTCCGAGCCCCACAAGTCACCCCAAATTGGATTCCCCTAGGTCTCTAGTTTTCAGAAATGCACAGGTTTGGTAGGTTTCCCTAGGTGCCGGCTGAGCTAGAGGCCAAAATCTAAAGGTAGGCACTTTGCAAAAAACACCTCTGTTTTCTTTCAAAAATTTGGATGTGCCCACGTTGTGCTTTGGGGCGTTTCCTGTCGCAGGCGCTAGGCCTACCCACACAAGTGAGGTATCATTTTTATCGGGAGACTTGGTCGAACGCTGGGTGGAACGAAAATTTGTGGCTCCTCTCAGATTCCAGAACTTTCTGCCACAGAAATGTGAGGAACATGTTTTTTTTAGCCAAATTTTGAGGTTTGCAAAGGATTCTGGGTAACAGAACCTGGTCCGAGCCCCACAAGTCACCCCAACTTGGATTCCCCTAGGTCTCTAGTTTTCAGAAATGCACAGGTTTGGTAGGTTTCCCTAGGTGCCGGCTGAGATAGAGGCCAAAATCTACAGGTAGGCACTTTGCAAAAAACACCTCTGTTTTCTTTCAAAAATTTGGATGTGTCCACGTTGCGCTTTTGGGAGTTTCCTGTCGCGGGCGCTAGGCCTACCCACACAAGTCAGGTATCATTTTTATTGGGAGACTTGGGGGAACGCTGGGTGGAAGGAAATTTGTGGCTCCTCTCAGATTCCAGAACTTTCTGCCACAGAAATGTGAGGAACATGTGTTTTTTTAGCCAAATTTTGAGGTTTGCAAAGGATTCTGGGTAACAGAACCTGGTCCGAGCCCCACAAGTCACCCAATCTTGGATTCCCCTACGTCTCTAGTTTTCAGAAATGCACAGGTTTGGTAGGTTTCCCTAGGTGCTGGCTGAGCTAGAGGCCAAAATCTACAGGTAGGCACTTTGCAAAAAAACACCTCTGTTTTCTTTCAGAAATTTGGATGTGTCCACGTTGCGCTCTGGAGCGTTTCCTGTCGCGGGCGCTAGGCCTACCCACACAAGTGAGGTATAATTTTTATTGGGAGACTTGGGGGAACGCTGGGTGGAAGGAAATTTGTGGCTCCTCTTAGATTCCAGAACTTTCTGCAACAGAAATGTGAGGAACATGTGTTTTTTTAGCCAAATTTTGAGGTTTGCAAAGGATTCTGGGTAACAGAACCTGGTCCGAGCCCCGCAAATCACCCAATATTGGATTCCCCTACGTCTCTAGTTTTCAGAAATGCACAGGTTTGGTAGGTTTCCCTAGGTGCCGGCTGAGCTAGAGGCCAAAATCTACAGGTAGGCACTTTGCAAAAAAACACCTCTGTTTTCTTTTAGAAATTTGGATGTGTCCACGTTGCGCTTTGGGGCGTTTCCTGTCGCGGGCTCTAGGCCTACCCACACAAGTGAGGTATCATTTTTATCGGGAGACTTGGGGGAACGCTGGGTGGAAGGAAATTTGTGGCTCCTCTCAGATTCCAGAACTTTCTGCCACAGAAATGTGAGGAACATGTGTTTTTTTAGCCAAATTTTGAGGTTTGCAAAGGATTCTGGGTAACAGAACCTTGTCCGAGCCCCACAAGTCACCCCATCTTGGATTCCCCTAGGTCTCTAGTTTTCAGAAATGCACAGGTTTGGTAGGGTTCCCTAGGTTCCGGCTGAGCTAGAGGCCAAAATCTACAGGTAGGCACTTTGCAAAAAACACCTCTGTTTTCTTTCAAAAATTTGGATGTGCCCACGTTGTGCTTTGGGGCGTTTCCTGTCGCAGGCGCTAGGCCTACCCACACAAGTGAGGTATCATTTTTATCGGGAGACTTGGTCGAACGCTGGGTGGAACGAAAATTTGTGGCTCCTCTCAGATTCCAGAACTTTCTGCCACAGAAATGTGACAAACATGTTTTTTTTAGCCAAATTTTGAGGTTTGCAAAGGATTCTGGGTAACAGAACCTGGTCCGAGCCCCACAAGTCACCCCAACTTGGATTCCCCTAGGTCTCTAGTTTTCAGAAATGCACAGGATTGGTAGGTTTCCCTAGGTGCCGGCTGAGCTAGAGGCCAAAATCTACAGGTAGGCACCTTGCAAAAAACACCTCTGTTTTCTTTCAAAAATTTGGATGTGTCCACGTTGCGCTTTGGGGAGTTTCCTGTGGGTGGAAGGAAATTTGTGGCTCCTCTCAGATTCCAGAACTTTCTGCCACAGAAATGTGAGGAACATGTGTTTTTTTAGCCAAAATTTGAGGTTTGCAAAGGATTCTGGGTAACAGAACCTGGTCCGAGCCACACAAGTCACCCCAACTTGGATTCCCCTAGGTCTCTAGTTTTCAGAAATGCACAGGTTTGGTAGGTTTCCCTAGGTGCTGGCTGAGCTAGAGGCCAAAATCTACAGGTAGGCACTTTGCAAAAAAACACCTCTGTTTTCTTTCAGAAATTTGGAAGTGTCCACGTTGCGCTTTGGGGCATTTCCTTTAGCTGGCGCTAGGCCTACCCACACAAGTGAGGTATCATTTTTATTGGGAGACTTGGGGGAACGCTGGGTGGAAGGAAATTTGTGGCTCCTCTCAGATTCCAGAACTTTCTGCCACAGAAATTTGAGGAACATGTGTTTTTTTAGCCAAATTTTGAGGTTTGCAAAGGATTCTGGGTAACAGAACCTGGTCCGAGCCCCGCAAATCACCCAATATTGGATTCCCCTACGTCTCTAGTTTTCAGAAATGCACAGGTTTGGTAGGTTTCCCTAGGTGCCGGCTGAGCTAGAGGCCAAAATCTACAGGTAGGCACTTTGCAAAAAAACACCTCTGTTTTCTTTCAGAAATTTGGATGTTTTCACGTTGCCCTTTGGGGCGTTTCCTGTCGCGGGATCTAGGCCTACCCACACAAGTGAGGTATCATTTTTATCGGGAGACTTGGGGGAACGCTGGGTGGAAGGAAATTTGTGACTCCTCTCAGATTCCAGAACTTTCTGCCACAGAAATATGAGGAACATGTGTTTTTTTAGCCAAATTTTGAGGTTTGCAAAGGATTCTGGGTAACAGAACCTTGTCCGAGCCCGACAAGTCACCCCATCTTGGATTCCCCTAGGTCTCTAGTTTTCAGAAATGCACAGGTTTGGTAGGGTTCCCTAGGTTCCGGCTGAGCTAGAGGCCAAAATCTACAGGTAGGCACTTTGCAAAAAACACCTCTGTTTTCTTTCAAAAATTTGGATGTGTCCACGTTGCGCTTTGGGGAGTTTCCTGTCGCGGGCGCTAGGCCTACCCACACAAGTCAGGTATCATTTTTATTGGGAGACTTGGGGGAACGCTGGGTGGAAGGAAATTTGTGGCTCCTCTCAGATTCCAGAACTTTCTGCCACAGAAATATGAGGAACATATGTTTTTTTAGCCAAATTTTGAGGTTTGCAAAGGATTCTGGGTAACAGAACCTGGTCCGAGCCCCACAAGTCACCCCATCTTGGATTCCGCTAGGTCTCTAGTTTTCAGAAATGCACAGGTTTGGTAGGTTTCCCTAGGTGCCGGCTGAGCTAGAGGCCAAAATCTACAGGTAGGTACGTTGCAAAAAACACCTCTGTTTTCTTTCAGAAATTTGGATGTGTCCACGTTGCGCTTTGGGGTGTTTCCTGTCGCGGGCGCTAGGCCTACCCACACAAGTGAGGTATCATTTTTATCGGGAGACTTGGGGGAACGCTGGGTGGAAGAAAATTTGTGGCTCCTCTCAGATTCCAGAACTTTCTGCCACAGAAATGTGAGGAACATGTGTTTTTTTAGCCAAATTCTGAGGTTTGCAAAGGATTCTGGGTAACAGAACCTGGTCCGAGTCCCACAAGTCACCCAATCTTGGAATCCCCTACGTCTCTAGTTTTCAGAAATGCACAGGTTTGGTAGGTTTCCCTAGGTGCCGGCTGAGCTAGAGGCCAAAATCTACAGGTAGGCACTTTGCAAAAAAACACCTCTGTTTTCTTTCAAAAATTTGGATGTGTCCACGTTGCGCTTTGGTGCGTTTCCTGTCGCGGGCGCTAGGCCTACCCACACAAGTGAGGTATCATGTTTATCGGGAGACTTGGGGGAACGCTGGGTAGAAGGAAATTTGTGGCTCCTCTAAGATTCCAGAACTTTCTGCCACAGAAATGTGAGGAACATGTGTTTTTTTAGCCAAATTGTGAGGTTTGCAAAGGATTCTGGGTAACAGAACCTGGTCCGAGCCCCACAAGTCACTCCAAATTGGATTCCCCTAGGTCTCTAGTTTTCAGAAGTGCACAGGTTTGGTAGGTTTCCCTAGGTGCCGGCTGAGGTAGAGGCCAAAATCTAAAGGTAGGCACTTTGCAAAAAACACCTCTGTTTTCTTTCAAAAATTTGGATGTGCCCACGTTGTGCTTTGGGGCGTTTCCTGTCGCAGGCGCTAGGCCTACCCACACAAGTGAGGTATCATTTTTATCGCGAGACTTGGGCGAACGCTGGGTGGAACGAAAATGTGTGGCTCCTCTCAGATTCCAGAACTTTCTGCCACAGAAATGTGAGGAACATGTTTTTTTTAGCCACATTTTGAGGTTTGCAAAGGATTCTGGGTAACAGAACCTGGTCCGAGCCCCACAAGTCACCCCAACTTGGATTCCCCTAGGTCTCTAGTTTTCAGAAATGCACAGGTTTGGTAGGTTTCCCTAGGTGCCGGCTGAGCTACAGGCCAAAATCTACAGGTAGGTACTTTGCAAAAAACACCTCTGTTTTCTTTCAAAAATTTGGATGTGTCCACATTGCGCTTTGGGCCGTTTCCTGACGCGGGCGATAGGCCTACTCACACAAGTGAGGTATCATTTTTATCGGGAGACTTGGGGGAACGCTGGGTAGAAGGAAATTTGTGGCTCCTCTCAGATTCCAGAACTTTCTGCCACAGAAATGTGAGAGACATGTGTTTTTTTAGCCAAATTTTGAGGTTTGCAAAGGATTCTGGGTAACAGAACCTGGTCCGAGCCCCACAAGTCACCCCATCTTGGATTCCGCTAGGTCTCTAGTTTTCAGAAATGCACAGGTTTGGTAGGTTTCCATAGGTGCCGGCTGAGCTAGAGGCCAAAATCTACAGGTAGGTACTTTGCAAAAAACACCTCTGTTTTCTTTCAGAAATTTGGATGTGTCCACGTTGCGCTTTGGGGTGTTTCCTGTCGCGGGCGCTAGACCTACCCACACAAGTGAGGTATCATTTTTATCGGGAGACTTGGGGGAACGCTGGGTGGAAGGAGATTTGTGGCTCCTCTCAGATTCCAGAACTTTCTGCCACAGAAATGTGAGGAACATGTGTTTTTTTAGCCAAATTTTGAGGTTTGCAAAGGATTCTGGGTAACAGAACCTGGTCCGAGTCCCACAAGTCACCCAATCTTGGATTCCCCTACGTCTCTAGTTTTCAGAAATGCACAGGTTTGGTAGGTTTCCCTAGGTGCCGGCTGAGCTAGAGGCCAAAATCTACAGGTAGGCACTTTGCAAAAAAACACCTCTGTTTTCTTTAAAAAATTTGGATGTGTCCACGTTGCTCTTTGGAGCGTTTCCTGTCGCGGGCGCTAGGCCTACCCACACAAGTGAGGCATCATTTTTATCAGGAGACTTGGGGGAACGCTGGGTAGAAGGAAATTTGTGGCTCCTCTAAGATTCCAGAACTTTCTGCCACAGAAATGTGAGGAACATGTGTTTTTTTAGCCAAATTCTGAGGTTTGCAAAGGATTCTGGGTAACAGAACCTGGACCGAGTCCCACAAGTCACACAATCTTGGAATCCCCTACGTCTCTAGTTTTCAGAAATGCACAGGTTTGGTAGGTTTCCCTAGGTGCCGGCTGAGCTAGAGGCCAAAATCTACAGGTAGGCACTTTGCAAAAAAACACCTCTGTTTTCTTTCAAAAATTTGGATGTGTCCACGTTGCGCTTTGGAGCGTTTCCTGTCGCGGGCGCTAGGCCTACCCACACAAGTGAGGTATCATGTTTATCGGGAGACTTGGGAGAACGCTGGGTAGAAGGAAATTTGTGGCTCCTCTAAGATTCCAGAACTTTCTGCCACAGAAATGTGAGGAACATGTGTTTTTTTAGCCAAATTGTGAGGTTTGCAAAGGATTCTGGGTAACAGAACCTGGTCCGAGCCCCACAAGTCACCCCAAATTGGATTCCCCTAGGTCTCTAGTTTTCAGAAGTGCACAGGTTTGGTAGGTTTCCCTAGGTGCCGGCTGAGGTAGAGGCCAAAATCTAAAGGTAGGCACTTTGCAAAAAAAACCTCTGTTTTCTTTCAAAAATTTGGATGTGCCCACGTTGTGCTTTGGGGCGTTTCCTGTCGCAGGCGCTAGGCCTACCCACACAAGTGAGGTATCATTTTTATCGCGAGACTTGGGCGAACGCTGGGTGGAACGAAAATGTGTGGCTCCTCTCAGATTCCAGAACTTTCTGCCACAGAAATGTGAGGAACATGTTTTTTTTAGCCAAATTTTGAGGTTTGCAAAGGATTCTGGGTAACAGAACCTGGTCCGAGCCCCACAAGTCACCCCAACTTGGATTCCCCTAGGTCTCTAGTTTTCAGAAATGCACAGGTTTGGTAGGTTTCCCTAGGTGCCGGCTGAGCTAGAGGCCAAAATCTACAGGTAGGTACTTTGCAAAAAACACCTCTGTTTTCTTTCAAAAATTTGGATGTGTCCACGTTGCGCTTTGGGCCGTTTCCTGACGCGGGCGATAGGCCTACTCACACAAGTGAGGTATCATTTTTATCGGGAGACTTGGGGGAACGCTGGGTAGAAGGAAATTTGTGGCTCCTCTCAGATTCCAGAACTTTCTGCCACAGAAATGTGAGAAACATGTGTTTTTTTAGCCAAATTTTGAGGTTTGCAAAGGATTCTGGGTAACAGAACCTGGTCCGAGCCCCACAAGTCACCCCATCTTGGATTCCGCTAGGTCTCTAGTTTTCAGAAATGCACAGGTTTGGTAGGTTTCCCTAGGTGCCGGCTGAGCTAGAGGCCAAAATCTACAGGTAGGTACTTTGCAAAAAACACCTCTGTTTTCTTTCAGAAATTTGGATGTGTCCACGTTGCGCTTTGGGGTGTTTCCTGTCGCGGGCGCTAGGCCTACCCACACAAGTGAGGTATCATTTTTATCGGGAGACTTGGGGGAACGCTGGGTGGAAGGAGATTTGTGGCTCCTCTCAGATTCCAGAACTTTCTGCCACAGAAATGTGAGGAACATGTGTTTTTTTAGCCAAATTTTGAGGTTTGCAAAGGATTCTGGGTAACAGAACCTGGTCCGAGTCCCACAAGTCACCCAATCTTGGATTCCCCTACGTCTCTAGTTTTCAGAAATGCACAGGTTTGGTAGATTTCCCTAGGTGCCGGCTGAGCTAGAGGCCAAAATCTACAGGTAGGCACTTTGCAAAAAAACACCTCTGTTTTCTTTCAAAAATTTGGATGTGTCCACGTTGCGCTTTGGAGCGTTTCCTGTCGCGGGCGCTAGGCCTACCCACACAAGTGAGGTATCATTTTTATCAGGAGACTTGGGGGAACGCTGGGTAGAAGGAAATTTGTGGCTCCTCTAAGATTCCAGAACTTTCTGCCACAGAAATGTGAGGAACATGTGTTTTTTTAGCCAAATTTTGAGGTTTGCAAAGGATTCTGGGTAACAGAACATGGTCCGAGCCCCACAAGTCACCCCAAATTGGATTCCCCTAGGTCTCTAGTTTTCAGAAATGCACAGGTTTGGTAGGTTTCCCTAGGTGCCGGCTGAGCTAGAGGCCAAAATCTAAAGGTAGGCACTTTGCAAAAAACACCTCTGTTTTCTTTCAAAAATTTGGATGTGCCCACGTTGTGCTTTGGGGCGTTTCCTGTTGCAGGCGCTAGGCCTACCCACACAAGTGAGGTATAATTTTTATCGGGAGACTTGGGCGAACGCTGGGTGGAACGAAAATTTGTGGCTCCTCTCAGATTCCAGAACTTTCTGCCACAGAAATGTGAGGAACATGTTTTTTTTAGCCAAATTTTGAGGTTTGCAAAGGATTCTGGGTAACAGAACCTGGTCCGAAACCCACAAGTCACCCCAACTTGGATTCCCCTAGGTCTCTAGTTTTCAGAAATGCACAGGTTTGGTAGGTTTCCCTAGGTGCCGGCTGAGCTAGAGGCCAAAATCTACAGGTAGGTACTTTGCAAAAAACACCTCTGTTTTCTTTCAAAAATTTGGATGTGTCCACGTTGCGCTTTGGGCCGTTTCCTGACGCGGGCGATAGGCCTACTCACACAAGTGAGGTATCATTTTTATCGGGAGACTTGGGGGAACGCTGGGTAGAAGGAAATTTGTGGCTCCTCTCAGATTCCAGAACTTTCTGCCACAGAAATGTGAGAAACATGTGTTTTTTTAGCCAAATTTTGAGGTTTGCAAAGGATTCTGGGTAACAGAACCTGGTCTGAGCCCCACAAGTCACCGCATCTTGGATTCCCCTAGGTCTCTAGTTTTCAGAAATGCACAGGTTTGGTAGGTTACCCTAGGTGCCGGCTGAGCTAGAGGCCAAAATCTACAGGTAGGCACTTTGCAAAAAAATACCTCTGTTTTATTTCAGAAATTTGGATGTGTCCACGTTGCGCTTTGGGGTGTTTCCTGTCGCGGGCGCTAGGCCTACCCACACAAGTGAGGTATCATTTTTATCGGGAGACTTGGGGGAACGCTGGGTGGAAGGAGATTTGTGGCTCCTCTCAGATTCCAGAACTTTCTGCCACAGAAATGTGAGGAACATGTGTTTTTTTAGCCAAATTTTGAGGTTTGCAAAGGATTCTGGGTAACAGAACCTGGTCCGAGCCCCACAAGTCACCCCAAATTGGATTCCCCTAGGTCTCTAGTTTTCAGAAATGCACAGGTTTGGTAGGTTTCCCTAGGTGCCGGCTGAGCTAGAGGCCAAAATCTAAAGGTAGGCACTTTGCAAAAAACACCTCTGTTTTCTTTCAAAAATTTGGATGTGCCCACGTTGTGCTTTGGGGCGTTTCCTGTCGCAGGCGCTAGGCCTACCCACACAAGTGAGGTATCATTTTTATCAGGAGACTTGGGCGAACGCTGGGTGGAACGAAAATTTGTGGCTCCTCTCAGATTCCAGAACTTTCTGCCACAGAAATGTGAGGAACATGTGTTTTTTTAGCCAAATTTTGAGGTTTGCAAAGGATTCTGGGTAACAGAACCTGGTCCGAGCCCCACAAGTCACCCCAACTTGGATTCCCCCAGGTCTCTAGTTTTCAGAAATGCACAGGTTTGGAAGGTTTCCCTAGGTGCCGGCTGAGCTAGAGGCCAAAATCTACAGGTAGGCACTTTGCAAAAAACACCTCAGTTTTCTTTCAAAAATTTGGATGTGCCCACGTTGTGCTTTGGGGCGTTTCCTGTCGCAGGCGCTAGGCCTACCCACACAAGTGAGGTATCATTTTTATCAGGAGACTTGGGCGAAAGCTGGGTGGAACGAAAATTTGTGGCTCCTCTCAGATTCCAGAACTTTCTGCCACAGAAATGTGAGGAACATGTGTTTTTTTAGCCAAATTTTGAGGTTTGCAAAGGATTCTGGGTAACAGAACCTGGTCTGAGCCCCACAAGTCACCGCATCTTGGATTCCCCTAGGTCTCTAGTTTTCAGAAATGCACAGGTTTGGTAGGTTACCCTAGGTGCCGGCTGAGCTAGAGGCCAAAATCTACAGGTAGGCACTTTGTAAAAAAACACCTCTGTTTTCTTTCAGAAATTTGGATGTGTCCACGTTGCGCTTTGGGGTGTTTCCTGTCGCGGGCGCTAGGCCTACCCACACAAGTGAGGTATCATTTTTATCGGGAGACTTGGGGGAACGCTGGGTGGAAGGAGATTTGTGGCTCCTCTCAGATTCCAGAACTTTCTGCCACAGAAATGTGAGGAACATGTGTTTTTTTAGCCAAAATTTGAGGTTTGCAAAGGATTCTGGGTAACAGAACCTGGTCCGAGCCCCACAAGTCACCCCAACTTGGATTCCCCTAGGTCTCTAGTTTTCAGAAATGCACAGGTTTGGTAGGTTTCCCTAGGTGCTGGCTGAGCTAGAGGCCAAAATCTACAGGTAGGCACTTTGCAAAATAACCTCTGTTTTCTTTCAAAAATTTGGATGTGTCCACGTTGCGCTTTGGGGCGTTTCTTGTTGCGGGCTCTAGGCCTACCCACACAAGTGAGGTATCATTTTTATCGGGAGACTTAGGGGAACGCTGGGTGGAAGAAAATTTGTGGCTCCTCTCAGATTCCAGAACTTTCTGCCACAGAAATGTGAGGAACATGTGCTTTTTTAGCCAAATGTTGAGGTTTGCAAAGGATTCTGGGTAACAGAACCTGGTCCGAGCCCCACAAGTCACCCCATCTTGGATTCCCCTAGGTCTCTAGTTTTCAGAAATGCACAGGTTTGGTAGGTTTCCCTAGGTGCCGGCTGGGCTAGAGGCCAAAATCTACAGGTAGGCACTTTGCAAGAAACACCTCTGTTTTCTTTAAAAAATGTGGATGTGTCCACGTTGCGCTTTGGGGCATTTCCTGTCGCGGGCGCTAGGCCTACCCACACAAGTGAGGTATCATTTATATCGGGAGACTTGGGGGAACGCTGGGTGGAAGGAAATTTGTGGCTCCTCTCAGATTCCAGAACTTTCTGCCACAGAAATGTGAGGAACATGTGTTTTTTTACCCAAATTTTGAGGTTTGCAAAGGATTGTGGGTAACAGAACCTGGTCCGAGCCCCACAAGTCACCCAATCTTGGATTCCCCTACGTCTCTAGTTTTCAGAAATGCACAGGTTTGGTAGGTTTCCCTAGGTGCCGGCTGAGCTAGAGGCCAAAATCTACAGGTAGGCACTTTGCAAAAAAACACCTCTGTTTTCTTTCAGAAATTTGGATGTGTCCACGTTGCGCTCTGGAGCGTTTCCTGTCGCGGGCGCTAGGCCTACCCACACAAGTGAGGTATCAGTTTTATCGGGAGACTTGGGGGAACGCTGGGTAGAAGGAAATTTGTGGCTCCTCTCAGATTCCAGAACTTTCTGCCATAGAAATATGAGGGACATGTGTTTTTTTAGCCAAATTTTGAGGTTTGCAAAGGATTCTGGGTAACAGAACCTGGTCTGAGCCCCACAAGTCACCGCATCTTAGATTCCCCTAGGTCTCTAGTTTTCAGAAATGCACAGGTTTGGTAGGTTACCCTAGGTGCCGGCTGAGCTAGAGGCCAAAATCTACAGGTAGGCACTTTGCAAAAAAACACCTCTGTTTTCTTTCAGAAATTTGGATGTGTCCACGTTGCGCTTTGGGGTGTTTCCTGTCGCGGGCGCTAGGCCTACCCACACAAGTGAGGTATCATTTTTATCGGGAGACTTGGGGGAACGCTGGGTGGAAGGAGATTTGTGGCTCCTCTCAGATTACAGAACTTTCTGCCACAGATATGTGAGGAACATGTGTTTTTTTAGCCAAATTTTGAGGTTTGCAAAGGATTCTGGGTAACAGAACCTGGTCCGAGCCCCACAAGTCACCCCAAATTGGATTCCCCTAGGTCTCTAGTTTTCAGAAATGCACAGGTTTGGTAGGTTTCCCTAGGTGCCGGCTGAGCTAGAGGCCAAAATCTAAAGGTAGGCACTTTGCAAAAAACACCTCTGTTTTCTTTCAAAAATTTGGATGTGCCCACGTTGTGCTTTGGAGCGTTTCCTGTCGCAGGCGCTAGGCCTACCCACACAAGTGAGGTATCATTTTTATCAGGAGACTTGGGCGAACGCTGGGTGGAACGAAAATTTGTGGCTCCTCTCAGATTCCAGAACTTTCTGCCACAGAAATGTGAGGAACATGTGTTTTTTTAGCCAAATTTTGAGGTTTGCAAAGGATTCTGGGTAACAGAACCTGGTCCGAGCCCCACAAGTCACCCCAACTTGGATTCCCCCAGGTCTCTAGTTTTCAGAAATGCACAGGTTTGGAAGGTTTCCCTAGGTGCCGGCTGAGCTAGAGGCCAAAATCTACAGGTAGGCACTTTGCAAAAAACACCTCTGTTTTCTTTTAAAAATTTGGATGTGTCCACGTTGCGCTTTGGGGAGTTTCCTGTCGCGGGCGCTAGGCCTACCCACACAAGTCAGGTATCATTTTTATTGGGAGACTTGGGGGAACGCTGGGTGGAAGCAAATTTGTGGCTCCTCTCAGATTCCAGAACTTTCTGCCACAGAAATGTGAGGAACATGTGTTTTTTTAGCCAAAATTTGAGGTTTGCAAAGGATTCTGGGTAACAGAACCTGGTCCGAGCCCCACAAGTCACCCCAACTTGGATTCCCCTAGGTCTCTAGTTTTCAGAAATGTACAGGTTTGGTAGGTTTCCCTAGGTGCCGGCTGAGCTAGGGGCCAAAATCTACAGGTAGGCACTTTGCAAAAAAACACCTCTGTTTTCTTTCAAAAATTTGGATGTGTCCACGTTTCGCTTTGGAGCGTTTCCTGTCGCGGGTGCTAGGCCTTCCCACACAAGTGAGGTATCATTTTTATCGGGAGACTTGGGGGAACGCTGGGTAGAAGGAAATTTGTGGCTCCTCTAAGATTCCAGAACTTTCTGCCACAGAAATGTGAGGAACATGTGTTTTTTTAGCCAAATTTTGAGGTTTGCAAAGGATTCTGGGTAACAGAACCTGGTCCGAGCCCACAAGTCACCCCAAATTGGATTCCCCTAGGTCTCTAGTTTTCAGAAATGCACAGGTTTGGTAGGTTTCCCTAGGTGCCGGCTGAGCTAGAGGCCAAAATCTAAAGGTAGGCACTTTGCAAAAAACACCTCTGTTTTCTTTCAAAAATTTGGATGTGCCCACGTTGTGCTTTGGGGCGTTTCCTGTCGCAGGCGCTAGGCCTACCCACTCAAGTGAGGTATCATTTTTATCGGGAGACTTGGGCGAACGCTGGGTGGAACGAAAATTTGTGGCTCCTCTCAGATTCCAGAACTTTCTGCCACAGAAATGTGAGGAACATGTTTTTTTTAGCCAAATTTTGAGGTTTGCAAAGGATTCTGGGTAACATAACCTGGTCCGAGCCCCACAAGTCACCCCAACTTGCATTCCCCTAGGTCTCTAGTTTTCAGAAATGCACAGGTTTGGTAGGTTTCCCTAGGTGCCGGCTGAGCTAGAGGCCAAAATCTACAGGTAGGCACTTTGCAAAAAACACCTCTGTTTTCTTTCAAAAATTTGGATGTGTCCACGTTGCGCTTTGGGCCGTTTCCTGACGCGGGCGATAGGCCTACTCACACAAGTGAGGTATCATTTTTATCGGGAGACTTGGGGGAACGCTGGGTAGAAGGAAATTTGTGGCTCCTCTCAGATTCCAGAACTTTCTGCCACAGAAATGTTAGGAACATGTTTTTTTTAGCCAAATTTTGAGGTTTGCAAAGGATTCTGGGTAACAGAACCTGGTCTGAGCCCCACAAGTCACCGCATCTTGGATTCCCCTAGGTCTCTAGTTTTCAGAAATGCACAGGTTTGGTAGGTTACCCTAGGTGCCGGCTGAGCTAGAGGCCAAAATCTACAGGTAGGCACTTTGCAAAAAAACACCTCTGTTTTCTTTCAGAAATTTGTATGTGTCCACGTTGCGCTTTGGGGTGTTTCCTGTCGCGGGCGCAAGGCCTACCCACACAAGTGAGGTATCATTTTTATCGGGAGACTTGGGGGAACGCTGGGTGGAAGGAGATTTGTGGCTCCTCTCAGATTCCAGAACTTTCTGCCACAGAAATGTGAGGAACATGTGTTTTTTTAGCCAAATTTTGAGGTTTGCAAAGGATTCTGGGTAACAGAACCTGGTCCGAGTCCCACAAGTCACCCAATCTTGGATTCCCCTACGTCTCTAGTTTTCAGAAATGCACAGGTTTGGTAGGTTTCCCTAGGTGCCGGCTGAGCTAGAGGCCAAAATCTACAGGTAGGCACTTTGCAAAAAACACCTCTGTTTTCTTTCAAAAATTTGGATGTGCCCACGTTGTGCTTTGGGGCGTTTCCTGTCGCAGGCGCTAGGCCTACCCACACAAGTGAGGTATCATTTTTATCGGGAGACTTGGGCGAACGCTGGGTGGAACGAAAATTTGTGGCTCCTCTCAGATTCCAGAACTTTCTGCCACAGAAATGTGAGGAACATGTTTTTTTTAGCCAAATTTTGAGGTTTGCAAAGGATTCTGGGTAACAGAACCTGGTCCGAGCCCCACAAGTCACCCCAACTTGGATTCCCCTAGGTCTCTAGTTTTCAGAAATGCACAGGTTTGGTAGGTTTCCCTAGGTGCTGGCTGAGCTAGAGGCCAAAATCTACAGGTAGGCACTTTGCAAAAAACACCACTGTTTTCTTTCAAAAATTTTGATGTGTCCACGTTGCGCTTTGGGGAGTTTCCTGTCGCAGGCGCTAGGCCTACCCACACAAGTCAGGTATCATTTTTATTGGGAGACTTGGGGGAACGCTGGGTGGAAGGAAATTTGTGGCTCCTCTCAGATTCCAGAACTTTCTACCACAGAAATGTGAGGAACATGTGTTTTTTTAGCCAAAATTTGAGGTTTGCAAAGGATTCTGGGTAACAGAACCTGGTCCGAGCTCCACAAGTCACCCCAACTTGGATTCCCCTAGGTCTCTAGTTTTCAGAAATGCACAGGTTTGGTAGGTTTCCCTAGGTGCCGGCTGAGCTAGAGGCCAAAATCTACAGGTAGGCACTTTGCAAAATAACCTCTGTTTTCTTTCAAAAATTTGGATGTGTCCACGTTGCGCTTTGTGGCGTTTCTTGTTGCGGGCTCTAGGCCTACCCACACAAGTGAGGTATCATTTTTATCGGGAGACTTAGGGGAACGCTGGGTGGAAGAAAATTTGTGGCTCCTCTCAGATTCCAGAACTTTCTGCCACAGAAATGTGAGGAACATGTGATTTTTTAGCCAAATTTTGAGGTTTGCAAAGGATTCTGGGTAACAGAACCTGGTCCGAGCCCCACAAGTCACCCCATCTTGGATTCCCCTAGGTCTCTAGTTTTCAGAAATGCACAGGTTTGGTAGGTTTCCCTAGGTGCCGGCTGAGCTAGAGGCCAAAATCTACAGGTAGGCACTTTGCAAAAAACACCTCTGTTTTCTTTCAAAAATTTGGATGTGTCCACGTTGCGCTTTGGGGAGTTTCCTGTCGCGGGCGCTAGGCCTACCCACACAAGTAAGGTATCATTTTTATTGGGAGACTTGGGGGAACGCTGGGTGGAAGGAAATTTGTGGCTCCTCTCAGATTCCAGAACTTTCTGCCACAGAAATGTGAGTAACATTTGTTTTTTTAGCCAAATTTTGAGGTTTGCAAAGGATTCTGGGTAACAGAACCTGGTCCGAGCCCCACAAGTCACCCAATCTTGGTTTCCCCTACGTCTCTAGTTTTCAGAAATGCACAGGTTTGGTAGGTTTCCCTAGGTGCCGGCTGAGCTAGAGGCCAAAATCTACAGGTAGGCACTTTGCAAAAAAACACCTCTGTTTTCTGTCAGAAATTTGGATGTGTCCACGTTGCGCTCTGGAGCGTTTCCTGTCGCGGGCGCTAGGCCTACCCACACAAGTGAGGTATCATTTTTATCGGGAGACTTGGGGGAACGCTGGGTAGAAGGAAATTTGTGGCTCCTCTAAGATTCCAGAACTTTCTGCCACAGAAATGTGAGGAACATGTGTTTTTTTAGCCAAATTTTGAGGTTTGCAAAGGATTCTGGGTAACAGAACCTGGTCCGAGCCCCACAAGTCACCCCAAATTTGATTCCCCTAGGTCTCTAGTTTTCAGAAATGCACATGTTTGGTAGGTTTCCCTAGGTGCCGGCTGAGCTAGAGGCCAAAATCTACAGGTAGGCACTTTGCAAAATAACCTCTGTTTTCTTTAAAAAATTTGGATGTGTCCACGTTGCGCTTTGGGGAGTTTCCTGTCGCGGGCGCTAGGCCTACCCACACAAGTGAGGTATCATTTTTATTGGGAGACTTGGGGGAACGCTGGTTGGAAGGAAATTTGTGGCTCCTCTCAGATTCCAGAACTTTCTGCCACAGAAATGTGAGGAACATGTGTTTTTTTAGCCAAATTTTGAGGTTTGCAAAGGATTCTGGGTAACAGAACCTGGTCCGAGCCCCGCAAGTCACCCAATATTGGATTCCCCTACGTCTCTAGTTTTCAGAAATGCACAGGTTTGGTAGGTTTCCCTAGGTGCCCGGCTGAGCTAGAGGCCAAAATCTACAGGTAGGCACTTTGGAAAAAAACACCTCTGTTTTCTTTCAGAAATTTGGATGTGTCCACGTTGCGCTTTGGGGCGTTTTCTGTCGCGGGCTCTAGGCCTACCCACACAAGTGAGGTATCATTTTTATCGGGAGACTTGGGGGAACGCTGGGTGGAAGGAAATTTGTGGCTCCTCTCAGATTCCAGAACTTTCTGCCACAGAAATGTGAGGAACATGTGTTTTTTTAGCCAAATTTTGAGGTTTGCAAAGGATTCTGGGTAACAGAACCTGGTCCGAGCCCCACAAGTCACCCCATCTTGGATTCCCCTAGGTCTCTAGTTTTCAGAAATGCACAGGTTTGGTAGGGTTCCCTAGGTTCCGGCTGAGCTAGAGGCCAAAATCTACAGGTAGGCACTTTGCAAAAAACACCTCTGTTTTCTTTCAAAAATTTGGATGTGTCCACGTTGCGCTTTGGGGAGTTTCCTGTCGCGGGCGCTAGGCCTACCCACACAAGTCAGGTATCATTTTTATTGGGAGACTTGGGGGAACGCTGGGTGGAAGGAAATTTGTCGCTCCTCTCAGATTCCAGAACATTCTGCCACAGAAATATGAGGAACATATGTTTTTTTAGCCAAATTTTGAGGTTTGCAAAGGATTCTGGGTAACAGAACCTGGTCCGAGCCCCACAAGTCACCCCATCTTGGATTCCGCTAGGTCTCTAGTTTTCAGAAATGCACAGGTTTGGTAGGTTTCCCTAGGTGCCGGCTGAGCTAGAGGCCAAAATCCATAGGTAGGTACTTTGCAAAAAACACCTCTGTTTTCTTTCAGAAATTTGGATGTGTCCACGTTGCGCTTTGGGGTGTTTCCTGTCGCGGGCGCTAGGCCTACCCACACAAGTGAGGTATCATTTTTATCGGGAGACTTGGGGGAACGCTGGGTGGAAGGAGATTTGTGGCTCCTCTCAGATTCCAGAACTTTCTGCCACAGAAATGTGAGGAACATGTGTTTTTTTAGCCAAATTTTGAGGTTTGCAAAGGATTCTGGGTAACAGAACCTGGTCCGAGCCCCACAAGTCACCCCATCTTGGATTCCGCTAGGTCTCTAGTTTTCAGAAATGCACAGGTTTGGTAGGTTTCCCTAGGTGCCGGCTGAGCTAGAGGCCAAAATCTACAGGTAGGTACTTTGCAAAAAACACCTCTGTTTTCTTTCAATAATTTGGATGTGTCCACGTTGCGCTTTGGGCCGTTTCCTGACGCGGGCGATAGGCCTACTCACACAAGTGAGGTATCATTTTTATCGGGAGACTTGGGGGAACGCTGGGTAGAAGGAAATTTGTGGCTCCTCTCAGATTCCAGAACTTTCTGCCACAGAAATGTGAGAAACATGTGTTTTATTAGCCACATTTTGAGGTTTGCAAAGGATTCTGGGTAACAGAACCTGGTCTGAGCCCCACAAGTCACCGCATCTTGGATTCCCCTAGGTCTCTAGTTTTCAGAAATGCATAGGTTTGGTAGGTTACCCTAGGTGCCGGCTGAGCTAGAGGCCAAAATCTACAGGTAGGCACTTTGCAAAAAAACACCTCTGTTTTCTTTCAGAAATGTGGATGTGTCCACGTTGCGCTTTGGGGTGTTTCCTGTCGCGGGCGCTAGGCCTACCCACACAAGTGAGGTGTCATTTTTATCGGGAGACTTGGGGGAACGCTGGGTGGAAGGAAATTTGTGGCTCCTCTCAGATTCCAGAACTTTCTGCCACAGAAATGTGAGGAACATGTGTTTTTTTAGCCAAATTTTGAGGTTTGCAAAGGATTCTGGGTAACAGAACCTGGTCCGAGCCCCACAAGTCACCCCAAATTTGATTCCCCTAGGTCTCTAGTTTTCAGAAATGCACAGGTTTGGTAGGTTTCCCTAGGTGCCGGCTGAGCTAGAGGCCAAAATCTACAGGTAGGCACTTTGCAAAATAACCTCTGTTTTCTTTAAAAAATTTGGATGTGTCCACGTTGCGCTTTGGGGAGTTTCCTGTCGCGGGCGCTAGGCCTACCCACACAAGTGAGGTATCATTTTTATAGGGAGACTTGGGGGAACGCTGGGTGGAAGGAAATTTGTGGCTCCTCTCAGATTCCAGAACTTTCTGCCACAGAAATGTGAGGAACATGTGTTTTTTTAGCCAAATTTTGAGGTTTGCAAAGGATTCTGGGTAACAGAACCTGGTCCGAGCCCCGCAAGTCACCCAATATTGGATTCCCCTACGTCTCTAGTTTTCAGAAATGCACAGGTTTGGTAGGTTTCCCTAGGTGCCGGCTGAGCTAGAGGCCAAAATCTACAGGTAGGCACTTTGGAAAAAAACACCTCTGTTTTCTTTCAGAAATGTGGATGTGTCCACGTTGCGCTTTGGGGCGTTTTCTGTCGCGGGCTCTAGGCCTACCCACACAAGTGAGGTATCATTTTTATCGGGAGACTTGGGGGAACGCTGGGTGGAAGGAAATTTGTGGCTCCTCTAAGATTCCAGAACTTTCTGCCACAGAAATATGAGGAACATGTGTTTTTTTAGCCAAATTTTGAGGTTTGCAAAGGATTCTGGGTAACAGAACCTGGTCCGAGCCCCACAAGTCACCCCATCTTGGATTCCCCTAGGTCTCTAGTTTTCAGAAATGCACAGGTTTGGTAGGGTTCCCTAGGTTCCGGCTGAGCTAGAGGCCAAAATCTACAGGTAGGCACTTTGCAAAAAACACCTCTGTTTTCTTTCAAAAATTTGGATGTGTCCACGTTGCGCTTTGGGGAGTTTCCTGTCGCGGGCGCTAGGCCTACCCACACAAGTCAGGTATCATTTTTATTGGGAAACTTGGGGGAACGCTGGGTGGAAGGAAATTTGTGGCTCCTCTCAGATTCCAGAACATTCTGCCACAGAAATATGAGGAACATATGTTTTTTTAGCCAAATTTTGAGGTATGCAAAGGATTCTGGGTAACAGAACCTGGTCCGAGCCCCACAAGTCACCCCATCTTGGATTCCGCTAGGTCTCTAGTTTTCAGAAATGCACAGGTTTGGTAGGTTTCCCTAGGTGCCGGCTGAGCTAGAGGCCAAAAATCTATAGGTAGGTACTTTGCAAAAAACACCTCTGTTTTCTTTCAGAAATTTGGATGTGTCCACGTTGCGCTTTGGGGTGTTTCCTGTCGCGGGCGCTAGGCCTACCCACACAAGTGAGGTATCATTTTTATCGGGAGACTTGGGGGAATGCTGGGTGGAAGGAGATTTGTGGCTCCTCTCAGATTCCAGAACTTTGTGCCACAGAAATGTGAGGAACATGTGTTTTTTTAGCCAAATTTTGAGGTTTGCAAAGGATTCTGGGTAACTGAACCTGGTCCGAGCCCCACAAGTCACCCCATCTTGGATTCCGCTAGGTCTCTAGTTTTCAGAAATGCACAGGTTTGGTAGGTTTCCCTAGGTGCCGGCTGAGCTAGAGGCCAAAATCTACAGGTAGGTACTTTGCAAAAAACACCTCTGTTTTCTTTCAATAATTTGGATGTGTCCACGTTGCGCTTTGGGCCGTTTCCTGACGCGGGCGATAGGCCTACTCACACAAGTGAGGTATCATTTTTATCGGGAGACTTGGGGGAACGCTGGGTAGAAGGAAATTTGTGGCTCCTCTCAGATTCCAGAACTTTCTGTCACAGAAATGTGAGAAACATGTGTTTTATTAGCCACATTTTGAGGTTTGCAAAGGATTCTGGGTAACAGAACCTGGTCTGAGCCCCACAAGTCACCGCATCTTGGATTCCCCTAGGTCTCTAGTTTTCAGAAATGCATAGGTTTGGTAGGTTACCCTAGGTGCCGGCTGAGCTAGAGGCCAAAATCTACAGGTAGGCACTTTGCAAAAAAACACCTCTGTTTTCTTTCAGAAATGTGGATGTGTCCACGTTGCGCTTTGGGGTGTTTCCTGTCGCGGGCGCTAGGCCTACCCACACAAGTGAGGTGTCATTTTTATCGGGAGACTTGGGGGAACGCTGGGTGGAAGGAAATTTGTGGCTCCTCTCAGATTCCAGAACTTTCTGCCACAGAAATGTAAGGAACATGTGTTTTTTTAGCCAAATTTTGAGGTTTGCAAAGGATTCTGGGTAACAGAACCTGGTCCGAGTCCCACAAGTCACCCAATCTTGGATTCCCCTACGTCTCTAGTTTTCAGAAATGCACAGGTTTGGTAGGTTTCCCTAGGTGCCGGCTGAGCTAGGGGCCAAAATCTACAGGTAGGCACTTTGCAAAAAAACACCTCTGTTTTCTTTCAAAAATTTGGATGTGTCCACGTTGCGCTTTGGAGCGCTTCCTGTCGCGGGCGCTAGGCCTACCCACACAAGTGAGGTATAATTTTTATCGGGCGACTTGGGGGAACGCTGGGTAGAAGGAAATTTGTGGCTCCTCTAAGATTCCAGAACTTTCTGCCACAGAAATGTGAGGAACATGTGTTTTTTTAGACAAATTTTGAGGTTTGCAAAGGATTCTGGGTAACAGAACCTGGTCCGAGCCCCACAAGTCACCCCAAATTGGATTCCCCTAGATCTCTAGTTTTCAGAAATGCACAGGTTTGGTAGGTTTCCCTAGGTGCCGGCTGAGCTAGAGGCCAAAATCTAAAGGTAGGCACTTTGCAAAAAACACCTCTGTTTTCTTTCAAAAATTTGGATGTGCCCACGTTGTGCTTTGGGGCGTTTCCTGTCGCAGGCGCTAGGCCTACCCACACAAGTGAGGTATCATTTGTATCGGGAGACTTGGGCGAACGCTGGGTGGAACGAAAATTTGTGGCTCCTCTCAGATTCCAGAACTTTCTGCCACAGAAATGTGAGGAACATGTTTTTTTTAGCCAAATTTTGAGGTTTGCAAAGGATTCTGGGTAACAGAACCTGGTCCGAGCCCCACAAGTCACCCCAACTTGGATTCCCCTAGGTCTCTAGTTTTCAGAAATGCACAGGTTTGGTAGGTTTCCCTAGGTGCCGGCTGAGCTAGAGGCCAAAATCTACAGGTAGGCACTTTGCAAAAAACACCTCTGTTTTCTTTCAAAAATTTGGATGTGTCCACGTTGCGCTTTGGGCCGTTTCCTGATGCGGGCGATAGGCCTACTCACACAAGTGAGGTATCATTTTTATCGGGAGACTTGGGGGAACGCTGGGTAGAAGGAAATTTGTGGCTCCTCTCAGATTCCAGAACTTTCTGCCACAGAAATGTGAGAAACATGTGTTTTTTTAGCCAAATTTTGAGGTTTGCAAAGGATTCTGGGTAACAGAACCTGGTCTGAGTCCCACAAGTCACCGCATCTTGGATTCCCCTAGGTCACTAGTTTTCAGAAATTCACAGGTTTGGTAGGTTACCCTAGGTGCCGGCTGAGCTAGAGGCCAAAATCTACAGGTAGGCACTTTGCAAAAAAACACCTCTGTTTTCTTTCAGAAATTTGGATGTGTCCACGTTGCGCTTTGGGGTGTTTCCTGTCGCGGGCGCTAGGCCTACCCACACAAGTGAGGTATCATTTTTATCGGGAGACTTGGGGGAACGCTGGGTGGAAAGAGTTTTGTGGCTCCTCTCAGATTCCAGAACTTTCTGCCACAGAAATGTGAGGAACATGTGTTTTTTTAGCCAAATTTTGAGCTTTGCAAAGGATTCTGGGTAACAGAACCTGGTCCGAGTCCCACAAGTCACCCAATCTTGGATTCCCCTACGTCTCTAGTTTTCAGAAATGCACAGGTTTGGTAGGTTTCCCTAGGTGCCGGCTGAGCTAGAGGCCAAAATCTACAGGTAGGCACTTTGCAAAAAAACACCTCTGTTTTCTTTCAAAAATTTGGATGTGTTCACGTTGCGCTTTGGAGCGTTTCCTGTCGCGGGCGCTAGGCCTACCCACACAAGTGAGGTATCATTTTTATCGGGAGACTTGGGGGAACACTGGGTAGAAGGAAATTTGTGGCTCATCTAAGATTCCAGAACTTTCTGCCACAGAAATGTGAGGAACATGTGTTTTTTTATCCAAATTTTGAGGTTTGCAAAGGATTCTGGGTAACAGAACCTGGTCCGAGCCCCACAAGTCACCCCAAATTGCATTCCCCTAGGTCTCTAGTTTTCAGAAATGCACAGGTTTGGTAGGTTTCCCTAGGTGCCGGCTGAGCTAGAGGCCAAAATCTAAAGGTAGGCACTTTGCAAAAAACACCTCTGTTTTCTTTAAAAAAATTGGATGTGCCCACGTTGTGCTTTGGGGCGTTTCCTGTCGCAGGCGCTAGGCCTACCCACACAAGTGAGGTATCATTTTTATCGGGAGACTTGGTCGAACGCTGGGTGGAACGAAAATTTGTGGCTCCTCTCAGATTCCAGAACTTTCTGCCACAGAAATGTGAGGAACATGTTTTTTTTAGCCAAATTTTGAGGTTTGCAAAGGATTCTGGGTAACAGAACCTGGTCCGAGCCCCACAAGTCACCCCAACTTGGATTCCCCTAGGTCTCTAGTTTTCAGAAATGCACAGGTTTGGTAGGTTTCCCTAGGTGCCGGCTGAGCTAGAGGCCAAAATCTACAGGTAGGCACTTTGCAAAAAACACCTCTGTTTTCTTTCAAAAATTTGGATGTGTCCACGTTGCGCTTTGGGGAGTTTCCTGTCGCGGGCGCTAGGCCTACCCACACAAGTCAGGTATCATTTTTATTGGGAGACTTGGGGGAACGCTGGGTGGAAGGAAATTTGTGGCTCCTCTCAGATTCCAGAACTTTCTGCCACAGAAATGTGAGGAACACGTGTTTTTTTAGCCAAAATTTGAGGTTTGCAAAGGATTCTGGGTAACAGGACCTGGTCCGAGCCCCACAAGTCACCCCAACTTGGATTCCCCTAGGTCTCTAGTTTTCAGAAATGCACAGGTTTGGTAGGTTTCCCTAGGTGCTGGCTGAGCAAGAGGCCAAAATCTACAGGTAGGCACTTCGCAAAATAACCTCTGTTTTCTTTCAAAAATTTGGATGTATCCACGTTGCGCTTTGGGGTGTTTCCTGTCGCGGGCGCTAGGCCTACCCACACAAGTGAGGTATCATTTTTATCGGGAGACTTGGGGGAACGCTGGGTGGAAGGAGATTTGTGGCTCCTCTCAGATTCCAGAACTTTCTGCCACAGAAATGTGAGGAACATGTGTTTTTTTAGCCAAATTTTGAGGTTTGCAAAGGATTCTGGGTAACAGAACCTGGTCCGAGTCCCACAAGTCACCCAATCTTGGATTCCCCTACGTCTCCAGTTTTCAGAAATGCACAGGTTTGGTAGATTTCCCTAGGTGCCGGCTGAGCTAGGGGCCAAAATCTACAGGTAGGCACTTTGCAAAAAAACACCTCTGTTTTCTTTCAAAAATGTGGATGTGTCCACGTTGCGCTTTGGAGCGTTTCCTTTCGCGGGCGCTAGGCCTACCCACACAAGTGAGGTATCATTTTTATCGGGAGACTTGGGGGAACGCTGGGTAGAAGGAAATTTGTGGCTCCTCTAAGATTCCAGAACTTTCTGCCACAGAAATGTGAGGAACATGTGTTTTTTTAGCCAAATTTTGAGGTTTGCAAAGGATTCTGGGTAACAGAACCTGGTCCGAGCCCCACAAGTCACCCCAAATTGGATTCCCCTAGGTCTCTAGTTTTCAGAAATGCACAGGTTTGGTAGGTTTCCCTAGGTGCCGGCTGAGCTAGAGGCCAAAATCTAAAGGTAGGCACTTTGCAAAAAACACCTCTGTTTTCTTTCAAAAATTTGGATGTGCCCACGTTGTGCTTTGGGGCGTTTCCTGTCGCAGGCGCTAGGCCTACCCACACAAGTGAGGTATCATTTTTATCGGGAGACTTGGGCGAACGCTGGGTGGAACGAAAATTTGTGGCTCCTCTCAGATTCCAGAACTTTCTGCCACAGAAATGTGAGGAACATGTTTTTTTTAGCCAAATTTTGAGGTTTGCAAAGGATTCTGGGTAACAGAACCTGGTCCGAGCCCCACAAGTCACCCCAAATTGGATTCCCCTAGGTATCTAGTTTTCAGAAATGCACAGGTTTGGTAGGTTTCCCTAGGTGCCGGCTGAGCTAGAGGCCAAAATCTACAGGTAGGTACTTTGCAAAAAACACCTCTGTTTTCTTTCTAAAATTTGGATGTGTCCACGTTGCGCTTTGGGCCGTTTCCTGACGCTGGCGATAGGCCTACTCACACAAGTGAGGTACCATTTTTATCGGGAGACTTGGGGGAACGCTGGGTAGAAGGAAATTTGTGGCTCCTCTCAGATTCCAGAACTTTCTGCCACAGAAATGTGAGAAACATGTGTTTTTTTAGCCAAATTTTGAGGTTTGCAAAGGATTCTGGGTAACAGAACCTGGTCTGAGCCCCACAAGTCACCGCATCTTGGATTCCCCTAGGTCTCTAGTTTTCAGAAATGCACAGGTTTGGTAGGTTACCCTAGGTGCCGGCTGAGCTAGAGGCCAAAATCTACAGGTAGGCACTTTGCAAAAAAACACCTCTGTTTTCTTTCAGAAATTTGGATGTGTCCACGTTGCGCTTTGGGGCGTTTCCTGTCGCGGGCGCTAGGCCTACCCACACAAGTGAGGTATCATTTTTATCGGGAGACTTGGGGGAATGCTGGGTGGAAGGAGATTTGTGGCTCCTCTCAGATTCCAGAACTTTCTGCCACAGAAATGTGAGGAACATGTGTTTTTTTAGCCAAATTTTGAGGTTTGCAAAGGATTCTAGGTAACAGAACCTGGTCCGAGTCCCACAAGTCACCCAATCTTGGATTCCCCTACGTCTCTAGTTTTCAGAAATGCACAGGTTTGGTAGGTTTCCCTAGGTGCCGGCTGAGCTAGAGGGCAAAATCTACAGGTAGGCACTTTGCAAAAAAACACCTCTGTTTTCTTTCAAAAATTTGGATGTGTTCACGTTGCGCTTTGGAGCGTTTCCTGTCGCGGGCGCTAGGCCTACCCACACAAGTGAGGTATCATTTTTATCGGGAGACTTGGTGGAACACTGGGTAGAAGGAAATTTGTGGCTCCTCTAAGATTCCAGAACTTTCTGCCACAGAAATGTGAGGAACATGTGTTTTTTTAGCCAAATTTTGAGGTTTGCAAAGGATTCTGGGTAACAGAACCTGGTCCGAGCCCCACAAGTCACCCCAAATTGGATTCCCCTAGGTCTCTAGTTTTCAGAAATGCACAGGTTTGGTAGGTTTCCCTAGGTGCCGGCTGAGCTAGAGGCCAAAATCTAAAGGTAGGCACTTTGCAAAAAACACCTCTGTTTTCTTTCAAAAATTTGGATGTGCCCACGTTGTGCTTTGGGGCGTTTCCTGTCGCAGGCGCTAGGCCTACCCACACAAGTGAGGTATCATTTTTATCGGGAGACTTGGTCGAACGCTGGGTGGAATGAAAATTTGTGGCTCCTCTCAGATTCCAGAACTTTCTGCCACAGAAATGTGAGGAACATGTTTTTTTTAGCCAAATTTTGAGGTTTGCAAAGGATTCTGGGTAACAGAACCTGGTCCGAGCCCCACAAGTCACCCCAACTTGGATTCCCCTAGGTCTCTAGTTTTCAGAAATGCACAGGTTTGGTAGGTTTCCCTAGGTGCCGGCTGAGATAGAGGCCAAAATCTACAGGTAGGCACTTTGCAAAAAACACCTCTGTTTTCTTTCAAAAATTTGGATGTGTCCACGTTGCGCTTTTGGGAGTTTCCTGTCGCGGGCGCTAGGCCTACCCACACAAGTCAGGTATCATTTTTATTGGGAGACTTGGGGGAACGCTGGGTGGAAGGAAATTTGTGGCTCCTCTCAGATTCCAGAACTTTCTGCCACAGAAATGTGAGGAACATGTGTTTTTTTAGCCAAATTTTGAGGTTTGCAAAGGATTCTGGGTAACAGAACCTGGTCCGAGCCCCACAAGTCACCCAATCTTGGATTCCCCTACGTCTCTAGTTTTCAGAAATGCACAGGTTTGGTAGGTTTCCCTAGGTGCCGGCTGAGCTAGAGGCCAAAATCTACAGGTAGGCACTTTGCAAAAAAACACCTCTGTTTTCTTTCAGAAATTTGGATGTGTCCACGTTGCACTCTGGAGCGTTTCCTGTCGCGGGCGCTAGGCCTACCCACACAAGTGAGGTATCATTTTTATTGGGAGACTTGGGGGAACGCTGGGTGGAAGGAAATTTGTGGCTCCTCTCAGATTCCAGAACTTTCTGCAACAGAAATGTGAGGAACATGTGTTTTTTTAGCCAAATTTTGAGGTTTGCAAAGGATTCTGGGTAACAGAACCTGGTCCGAGCCCCGCAAATCACCCAATATTGGATTCCCCTACGTCTCTAGTTTTCAGAAATGCACAGGTTTGGTAGGTTTCCCTAGGTGCCGGCTGAGCTAGAGGCCAAAATCTACAGGTAGGCACTTTGCAAAAAAACACCTCTGTTTTCTTTCAGAAATTTGGATGTGTCCATGTTGCGCTTTGGGGCGTTTCCTGTCGCGGGCTCTAGGCCTACCCACACAAGTGAGGTATCATTTTTATCGGGAGACTTGGGGGAACGCTGGGTGGAAGGAAATTTGTGGCTCCTCTCAGATTCCAGAACTTTCTGCCACAGAAATGTGAGGAACATGTGTTTTTTTAGCCAAATTTTGAGGTTTGCAAAGGATTCTGGGTAACAGAACCTTGTCCGAGCCCCACAAGTCACCCCATCTTGGATTCCCCTACGTCTCTAGTTTTCAGAAATGCACAGGTTTGGTAGGGTTCCCTAGGTTCCGGCTGAGCTAGAGGCCAAAATCTACAGGTAGGCACTTTGCAAAAAACACCTATGTTTTCTTTCAAAAATTTGGATGTGCCCACGTTGTGCTTTGGGGCGTTTCCTGTCGCAGGCGCTAGGCCTACCCACACAAGTGAGGTATCATTTTTATCGGGAGACTTGGTCGAACGCTGGGTGGAACGAAAATTTGTGGCTCCTCTCAGATTCCAGAACTTTCTGCCACAGAAATGTGACAAACATGTTTTTTTTAGCCAAATTTTGAGGTTTGCAAAGGATTCTGGGTAACAGAACCTGGTCCGAGCCCCACAAGTCACCCCAACTTGGATTCCCCTAGGTCTCTAGTTTTCAGAAATGCACAGGATTGGTAGGTTTCCCTAGGTGCCGGCTGAGCTAGAGGCCAAAATCTACAGGTAGGCACCTTGCAAAAAACACCTCTGTTTTCTTTCAAAAATTTGGATGTGTCCACGTTGCGCTTTGGGGAGTTTCCTGTGGGTGGAAGGAAATTTGTGGCTCCTCTCAGATTCCAGAACTTTCTGCCACAGAAATGTGAGGAACATGTGTTTTTTTAGCCAAAATTTGAGGTTTGCAAAGGATTCTGGGTAACAGAACCTGGTCCGAGCCCCACAAGTCACCCCAACTTGGATTCCCCTAGGTCTCTAGTTTTCAGAAATGCACAGGTTTGGTAGGTTTCCCTAGGTGCTGGCTGAGCTAGAGGCCAAAATCTACAGGTAGGCACTTTGCAAAATAACCTCTGTTTTCTTTCAAAAATTTGGATGTGTCCACGTTGCGCTTTGGGGCGTTTCTTGTTGCGGGCTCTAGGCCTACCCACACAAGTGAGGTATCATTTTTATCGGGAGACTTAGGGGAACGCTGGGTGGAAGAAAATTTGTGGCTCCTCTCAGATTCCAGAACTTTCTGCCACAGAAATGTGAGGAACATGTGTTTTTTTAGCCAAATTTTGAGGTTTGCAAAGGATTCTGGGTAACAGAACCTGGTCCGAGCCCCACAAGTCACCCCATCTTGGATTCCCCTAGGTCTCTAGTTTTCAGAAATGCACAGGTTTAGTAGGTTTCCCTAGGTGCAGGCTGAGCTAGAGGCCAAAATCTACAGGTAGGCACTTTGCAAAAAACACCTCTGTTTTCTTTTAAAAATTTGGATGTGTCCACGTTGCGCTTTGGGGAGTTTCCTGTCGCGGGCGCTAGGCCTACCCACACAAGTAAGGTATCATTTTTTATTGGGAGACTTGGGGGAACGCTGGGTGGAAGGAAATTTGTGGCTCCTCTCAGATTCCAGAACTTTCTGCCACAGAAATGTGAGGAACATGTGTTTTTTTAGCCACATTTTGAGGTTTGCAAAGGATTATGGGTAACAGAACTTGGTCCGAGCCCAAGAAGTCACCCAATCTTGGATTCCCCTACGTCTCTAGTTTTCAGAAATGCACAGGTTTGGTAGGTTTCCCTAGGTGCCGGCTGAGCTAGAGGCCAAAATCTACAGGTAGGCACTGTGCAAAAAAACACCTCTGTTTTCTTTCAGAAATTTGGATGTGTCCACGTTGCGCTCTGGAGCGTTTCCTGTCGCGGGCGCTAGGCCTACCCACACAAGTGAGGTATCATTTTTATCGGGAGACTTGGGGGAACGCTGGGTAGAAGGAAATTTGTGGCTCCTCTAAGATTCCAGAACTTTCTGCCACAGAAATGTGAGGAACATGTGTTTTTTTAGCCAAATTTTGAGGTTTGCAAAGGATTCTGGGTAACAGAACCTGGTCCGAGCCCCACAAGTCACCCCAAATTGGATTCCCCTAGGTCTCTAGTTTTCAGAAATGCACAGGTTTGGTAGGTTTCCCTAGGTGCCGGCTGAGCTAGAGGCCAAAATCTACAGGTAGGCACTTTGCAAAATAACCTCTGTTTTCTTTAAAAAATTTGGATGTGCCACATTGCGCTTTGGGGAGTTTCCTGTCGCGGGCGCTAGGCCTACCCACACAAGTGAGGTATCATTTTTATTGGGAGACTTGGGGGAACGCTGGGTGGAAGGAAATTTGTGGCTCCTCTCAGATTCCAGAACTTTCTGCCACAGAAATTTGAGGAACATGTGTTTTTGTAGCCAAATTTTGAGGTTTGCAAAGGATTCTGGGTAACAGAACCTGGTCCGAGCCCCGCAAATCACCCAATATTGGATTCCCCTACGTCTCTAGTTTTCAGAAATGCACAGGTTTGGTAGGTTTCCCTAGGTGCCGGCTGAGCTAGAGGCCAAAATCTACAGGTAGGCACTTTGCAAAAAAACACCTCTGTTTTCTTTCAGAAATTTGGATGTTTTCACGTTGCCCTTTGGGGCGTTTCCTGTCGCGGGATCTAGGCCTACCCACACAAGTGAGGTATCATTTTTATCGGGAGACTTGGGGGAACGCTGGGTGGAAGGAAATTTGTGACTCCTCTCAGATTCCAGAACTTTCTGCCACAGAAATATGAGGAACATGTGTTTTTTTAGCCAAATTTTGAGGTTTGCAAAGGATTCTGGGTAACAGAACCTTGTCCGAGCCCCACAAGTCACCCCATCTTGGATTCCCCTAGGTCTCTAGTTTTCAGAAATGCACAGGTTTGGTAGGGTTCCCTAGGTTCCGGCTGAGCTAGAGGCCAAAATCTACAGGTAGGCACTTTACAAAAAACACCTCTGTTTTCTTTCAAAAATTTGGATGTGTCCACGTTGCGCTTTGGGGAGTTTCCTGTCGCGGGCGCTAGGCCTACCCACACAAGTCAGGTATCATTTTTATTGGGAGACTTGGGGGAACGCTGGGTGGAAGGAAATTTGTGGCTCCTCTCAGATTCCAGAACTTTCTGCCACAGAAATATGAGGAACATATGTTTTTTTAGCCAAATTTTGAGGTTTGCAAAGGATTCTGGGTAACAGAACCTGGTCCGAGCCCCAGAAGTCACCCCATCTTAGATTCCGCTAGGTCTCTAGTTTTCAGAAATGCACAGGTTTGGTAGGTTTCCCTAGGTGCCGGCTGAGCTAGAGGCCAAAATCTACAGGTAGGTACTTTGCAAAAAACACCTCTGTTTTCTTTCAGAAATTTGGATGTGTCCACGTTGCGCTTTGGGGTGTTTCCTGTCGCGGGCGCTAGGCCTACCCACACAAGTGAGGTATCATTTTTATCGGTAGACTTGGGGGAACGCTGGGTGGAAGAAAATTTGTGGCTCCTCTCAGATTCCAGAACTTTCTGCCACAGAAATGTGAGGAACATGTGTTTTTTTAGCCAAATTCTGAGGTTTGCAAAGGATTCTGGGTAACAGAACCTGGTCCGAGTCCCACAAGTCACCCAATCTTGGAATCCCCTACGTCTCTAGTTTTCAGAAATGCACAGGTTTGGTAGGTTTCCCTAGGTGCCGGCTGAGCTAGAGGCCAAAATCTACAGGTAGGCACTTTGCAAAAAAACACCTCTGTTTTCTTTCAAAAATTTGGATGTGTCCACGTTGCGCTTTTGAGCGTTTCCTGTCGCGGGCGCTAGGCCTACCCACACAAGTGAGGTATCATGTTTATCGGGAGACTTGGGGGAACGCTGGGTAGAAGGAAATTTGTGGCTCCTCTAAGATTCCAGAACTTTCTGCCACAGAAATGTGAGGAACATGTGTTTTTTTAGCCAAATTGTGAGGTTTGCAAAGGATTCTGGGTAACAGAACCTGGTCCGAGCCCCACAAGTCACCCCAAATTGGATTCCCCTAGGTCTCTAGTTTTCAGAAGTGCACAGGTTTGGTAGGTTTCCCTAGGTGCCGGTTGAGGTAGAGGCCAAAATCTAAAGGTAGGCACTTTGCAAAAAACACCTCTGTTTTCTTTCAAAAATTTGGATGTGCCCACGTTGTGCTTTGGGGCGTTTCCTGTCGCAGGCGCTAGGCCTACCCACACAAGTGAGGTATCATTTTTATCGCGAGACTTGGGCGAACGCTGGGTGGAACGAAAATGTGTGGCTCCTCTCAGATTCCAGAACTTTCTGCCACAGAAATGTGAGGAACATGTTTTTTTTAGCCAAATTTTGAGGTTTGCAAAGGATTCTGGGTAACAGAACCTGGTCCGAGCCCCACAAGTCACCCCAACTTGGATTCCCCTAGGTCTCTAGTTTTCAGAAATGCACAGGTTTGGTAGGTTTCCCTAGGTGCCGGCTGAGCTAGAGGCCAAAATCTACAGGTAGGTACTTTGCAAAAAACACCTCTGTTTTCTTTCAGAAATTTGGATGTGTCCACGTTGCGCTTTGGGGTGTTTCCTGTCGCGGGCGCTAGGCCTACCCACACAAGTGAGGTATCATTTTTATCGGGAGACTTGGGGGAACGCTGGGTGGAAGAAAATTTGTGGCTCCTCTCAGATTCCAGAACTTTCTGCCACAGAAATGTGAGGAACATGTGTTTTTTTAGCCAAATTCTGAGGTTTGCAAAGGATTCTGGGTAACAGAACCTGGTCCGAGTCCCACAAGTCACCCAATCTTGGAATCCCCTACGTCTCTAGTTTTCAGAAATGCACAGGTTTGGTAGGTTTCCCTAGGTGCCGGCTGAGCTAGAGGCCAAAATCTACAGGTAGGTACTTTGCAAAAAAACACCTCTGTTTTCTTTCAAAAATTTGGATGTGTCCACGTTGCGCTTTGGAGCGTTTCCTGTCGCGGGCGCTAGGCCTACCCACACAAGTGAGGTATCATGTTTATCGGGAGACTTGGGGGAACGCTGGGTAGAAGGAAATTTGTGGCTCCTCTAAGATTCCAGAACTTTCTGCCACAGAAATGTGAGGAACATGTGTTTTTTTAGCCAAATTGTGAGGTTTGCAAAGGATTCTGGGTAACAGAACCTGGTCCGAGCCCCACAAGTCACCCCAAATTGGATTCCCCTAGGTCTCTAGTTTTCAGAAGTGCACAGGTTTGGTAGGTTTCCCTAGGTGCCGGCTGAGGTAGAGGCCAAAATCTAAAGGTAGGCACTTTGCAAAAAACACCTCTGTTTTCTTTCAAAAATTTGGATGTGCCCACGTTGTGCTTTGGGGCGTTTCCTGTCGCAGGCGCTAGGCCTACCCACACAAGTGAGGTATCATTTTTATCGCGAGACTTGGGCGAACGCTGGGTGGAACGAAAATGTGTGGCTCCTCTCAGATTCCAGAACTTTCTGCCACAGAAATGTGAGGAACATGTTTTTTTTAGCCAAATTTTGAGGTTTGCAAAGGATTCTGGGTAACAGAACCTGGTCCGAGCCCCACAAGTCACCCCAACTTGGATTCCCCTAGGTCTCTAGTTTTCAGAAATGCACAGGTTTGGTAGGTTTCCCTAGGTGCCGGCTGAGCTAGAGGCCAAAATCTACAGGTAGGTACTTTGCAAAAAACACCTCTGTTTTCTTTCAAAAATTTGGATGTGTCCACGTTGCGCTTTGGGCCGTTTCCTGACGCGGGCGATAGGCCTACTCACACAAGTGAGGTATCATTTTTATCGGGAGACTTGGGGGAACGCTGGGTAGAAGGAAATTTGTGGCTCCTCTCAGATTCCAGAACTTTCTGCCACAGAAATGTGAGAAACATGTGTTTTTTTAGCCAAATTTTGAGGTTTGCAAAGGATTCTGGGTAACAGAACCTGGTCCGAGCCCCACAAGTCACCCCATCTTGGATTCCGCTAGGTCTCTAGTTTTCAGAAATGCACAGGTTTGGTAGGTTTCCATAGGTGCCGGCTGAGCTAGAGGCCAAAATCTACAGGTAGGTACTTTGCAAAAAACACCTCTGTTTTCTTTCAGAAATTTGGATGTGTCCACGTTGCGCTTTGGGGTGTTTCCTGTCGCGGGCGCTAGGCCTACCCACACAAGTGAGGTATCATTTTTATCGGGAGACTTGGGGGAACGCTGGGTGGAAGGAGATTTGTGGCTCCTCTCAGATTCCAGAACTTTCTGCCACAGAAATGTGAGGAACATGTGTTTTTTTAGCCAAATTTTGAGGTTTGCAAAGGATTCTGGGTAACAGAACCTGGTCCGAGTCCCACAAGTCACCCAATCTTGGATTCCCCTACGTCTCTAGTTTTCAGAAATGCACAGGTTTGGTAGGTTTCCCTAGGTGCCGGCTGAGCTAGAGGCCAAAATATACAGGTAGGCACTTTGCAAAAAAACACCTCTGTTTTCTTTCAAAAATTTGGATGTGTCCACGTTGCGCTTTGGAGCGTTTCCTGTCGCGGGCGCTAGGCCTACCCACACAAGTGAGGCATCATTTTTATCAGGAGACTTGGGGGAACGCTGGGTAGAAGGAAATTTGTGGCTCCTCTAAGATTCCAGAACTTTCTGCCACAGAAATGTGAGGAACATGTGTTTTTTTAGCCAAATTCTGAGGTTTGCAAAGGATTCTGGGTAACAGAACCTGGTCCGAGTCCCACAAGTCACCCAATCTTGGAATCCCCTACGTCTCTAGTTTTCAGAAATGCACAGGTTTGGTAGGTTTCCCTAGGTGCCAGCTGAGCTAGAGGCCAAAATCTACAGGTAGGCACTTTGCAAAAAAACACCTCTGTTTTCTTTCAAAAATTTGGATGTGTCCACGTTGCGCTTTGGAGCGTTTCCTGTCGCGGGCGCCAGGCCTACCCACACAAGTGAGGTATCATGTTTATCGGGAGACTTGGGGGAACGCTGGGTAGAAGGAAATTTGTGGCTCCTCTAAGATTCCAGAACTTTCTGCCACAGAAATGTGAGGAACATGTGTTTTTTTAGCCAAATTGTGAGGTTTGCAAAGGATTCTGGGTAACAGAACCTGGTCCGAGCCCCACAAGTCACCCCAAATTGGATTCCCCTAGGTCTCTAGTTTTCAGAAGTGCACAGGTTTGGTAGGTTTCCCTAGGTGCCGGCTGAGGTAGAGGCCAAAATCTAAAGGTAGGCACTTTGCAAAAAACACCTCTGTTTTCTTTCAAAAATTTGGATGTCCCCACGTTGTGCTTTGGGGCGTTTCCTGTCGCAGGCGCTAGGCCTACCCACACAAGTGAGGTATCATTTTTATCGCGAGACTTGGGCGAACGCTGGGTGGAACGAAAATGTGTGGCTCCTCTCAGATTCCAGAACTTTCTGCCACAGAAATGTGAGGAACATGTTTTTTTTAGCCAAATTTTGAGGTTTGCAAAGGATTCTGGGTAACAGAACCTGGTCCGAGCCCCACAAGTCACCCCAACTTGGATTCCCCTAGGTCTCTAGTTTTCAGAAATGCACAGGTTTGGTAGGTTTCCCTAGGTGCCGGCTGAGCTAGAGGCCAAAATCTACAGGTAGGTACTTTGCAAAAAACACCTCTGTTTTCTTTCAAAAATTTGGATGTGTCCACGTTGCGCTTTGGGCCGTTTCCTGACGCGGGCGATAGGCCTACTCACACAAGTGAGGTATCATTTTTATCGGGAGACTTGGGAGAACGCTGGGTAGAAGGAAATTTGTGGCTCCTCTCAGATTCCAGAACTTTCTGCCACAGAAATGTGAGAAACATGTGTTTTTTTAGCCAAATTTTGAGGTTTGCAAAGGATTCTGGGTAACAGAACCTGGTCCGAGCCCCACAAGTCACCCCATCTTGGATTCCGCTAGGTCTCTAGTTTTCAGAAATGCACAGGTTTGGTAGGTTTCCCTAGGTGCCGGCTGAGCTAGAGGCCAAAATCTACAGGTAGGTACTTTGCAAAAAACACCTCTGTTTTCTTTCAGAAATTTGGATGTGTCCACGTTGCGCTTTGGGGTGTTTCCTGTCGCGGGCGCTAGGCCTACCCACACAAGTGAGGTATCATTTTTATCAGGAGACTTGGGGGAACGCTGGGTAGAAGGAAATTTGTGGCTCCTCTAAGATTCCAGAACTTTCTGCCACAGAAATGTGAGGAACATGTGTTTTTTTAGGCAAATTCTGAGGTTTGCAAAGGATTCTGGGTAACAGAACCTGGTCCGAGTCCCACAAGTCACCCAATCTTGGAATCCCCTACGTCTCTAGTTTTCAGAAATGCACAGGTTTGGTAGGTTTCCCTAGGTGCCAGCTGAGCTAGAGGCCAAAATCTACAGGTAGGCACTTTGCAAAAAAACACCTCTGTTTTCTTTCAAAAATTTGGATGTGTCCACGTTGCGCTTTGGAGCGTTTCCTGTCGCGGGCGCCAGGCCTACCCACACAAGTGAGGTATCATGTTTATCGGGAGACGTGGGGGAACGCTGGGTAGAAGGAAATTTGTGGCTCCTCTAAGATTCCAGAACTTTCTGCCACAGAAATGTGAGGAACATGTGTTTTTTTAGCCAAATTGTGAGGTTTGCAAAGGATTCTGGGTAACAGAACCTGGTCCGAGCCCCACAAGTCACCCCAAATTGGATTCCCCTAGGTCTCTAGTTTTCAGAAGTGCACAGGTTTGGTAGGTTTCCCTAGGTGCCGGCTGAGGTAGAGGCCAAAATCTAAAGGTAGGCACTTTGCAAAAAACACCTCTGTTTTCTTTCAAAAATTTGGATGTCCCCACGTTGTGCTTTGGGGCGTTTCCTGTCGCAGGCGCTAGGCCTACCCACACAAGTGAGGTATCATTTTTATCGCGAGACTTGGGCGAACGCTGGGTGGAACGAAAATGTGTGGCTCCTCTCAGATTCCAGAACTTTCTGCCACAGAAATGTGAGGAACATGTTTTTTTTAGCCAAATTTTGAGGTTTGCAAAGGATTCTGGGTAACAGAACCTGGTCCGAGCCCCACAAGTCACCCCAACTTGGATTCCCCTAGGTCTCTAGTTTTCAGAAATGCACAGGTTTGGTAGGTTTCCCTAGGTGCCGGCTGAGCTAGAGGCCAAAATCTACAGGTAGGTACTTTGCAAAAAACACCTCTGTTTTCTTTCAAAAATTTGGATGTGTCCACGTTGCGCTTTGGGCCGTTTCCTGACGCGGGCGATAGGCCTACTCACACAAGTGAGGTATCATTTTTATCGGGAGACTTGGGGGAACGCTGGGTAGAAGGAAATTTGTGGCTCCTCTCAGATTCCAGAACTTTCTGCCACAGAAATGTGAGAAACATGTGTTTTTTTAGCCAAATTTTGAGGTTTGCAAAGGATTCTGGGTAACAGAACCTGGTCCGAGCCCCACAAGTCACCCCATCTTGGATTCCGCTAGGTCTCTAGTTTTCAGAAATGCACAGGTTTGGTAGGTTTCCCTAGGTGCCGGCTGAGCTAGAGGCCAAAATCTACAGGTAGGTACTTTGCAAAAAACACCTCTGTTTTCTTTCAGAAATTTGGATGTGTCCACGTTGCGCTTTGGGGTGTTTCCTGTCGCGGCCGCTAGGCCTACCCACACAAGTGAGGTATCATTTTTATCAGGAGACTTGGGGGAACGCTGGGTAGAAGGAAATTTGTGGCTCCTCTAAGATTCCAGAACTTTCTGCCACAGAAATGTGAGGAACATGTGTTTTTTTAGCCAAATTTTGAGGTTTGCAAAGGATTCTGGGTAACAGAACCTGGTCCGAGCCCCACAAGTCACCCCAAATTGGATTCCCCTAGGTCTCTAGTTTTCAGAAATGCACAGGTTTGGTAGGTTTCCCTAGGTGCCGGCTGAGCTAGAGGCCAAAATCTAAAGGTAGGCACTTTGCAAAAAACACCTCTGTTTTCTTTCAAAAATTTGGATGTGCCCACGTTGTGCTTTGGGGCGTTTCCTGTTGCAGGCGCTAGGCCTACCCACACAAGTGAGGTATAATTTTTATCGGGAGACTTGGGCGAACGCTGGGTGGAACGAAAATTTGTGGCTCCTCTCAGATTCCAGAACTTTCTGCCACAGAAATGTGAGGAACATGTGTTTTTTTAGCCAAATTGTGAGGTTTGCAAAGGATTCTGGGTAACAGAACCTGGTCCGAGCCCCACAAGTCACCCCAAATTGGATTCCCCTAGGTCTCTAGTTTTCAGAAGTGCACAGGATTGGTAGGTTTCCCTAGGTGCCGGTTGAGGTAGAGGCCAAAATCTAAAGGTAGGCACTTTGCAAAAAACACCTCTGTTTTCTTTCAAAAATTTGGATGTGCCCACGTTGTGCTTTGGGGCGTTTCCTGTCGCAGGCGCTAGGCCTACCCACACAAGTGAGGTATCATTTTTATCGCGAGACTTGGGCGAACGCTGGGTGGAACGAAAATGTGTGGCTCCTCTCAGATTCCAGAACTTTCTGCCACAGAAATGTGAGGAACATGTTTTTTTTAGCCAAATTTTGAGGTTTGCAAAGGATTCTGGGTAACAGAACCTGGTCCGAGCCCCACAAGTCACCCCAACTTGGATTCCCCTAGGTCTCTAGTTTTCAGAAATGCACAGGTTTGGTAGGTTTCCCTAGGTGCCGGCTGAGCTAGAGGCCAAAATCTACAGGTAGGTACTTTGCAAAAAACACCTCTGTTTTCTTTCAGAAATTTGGATGTGTCCACGTTGCGCTTTGGGGTGTTTCCTGTCGCGGGCGCTAGGCCTACCCACACAAGTGAGGTATCATTTTTATCGGGAGACTTGGGGGAACGCTGGGTGGAAGAAAATTTGTGGCTCCTCTCAGATTCCAGAACTTTCTGCCACAGAAATGTGAGGAACATGTGATTTTTTAGCCAAATTTTGAGGTTTGCAAAGGATTCTGGGTAACAGAACCTGGTCCGAGCCCCACAAGTCACCCCATCTTGGATTCCCCTAGGTCTCTAGTTTTCAGAAATGCACAGGTTTGGTAGGTTTCCCTAGGTGCCGGCTGAGCTAGAGGCCAAAATCTACAGGTAGGTACTTTGCAAAAAACACCTCTGTTTTCTTTCAGAAATTTGGATGTGTCCACGTTGCGCTTTGGGCCGTTTCCTGACGCGGGCGATAGGCCTACTCACACAAGTGAGGTATCATTTTTATCGGGAGACTTGGGAGAACGCTGGGTAGAAGGAAATTTGTGGCTCCTCTCAGATTCCAGAACTTTCTGCCACAGAAATGTGAGAAACATGTGTTTTTTTAGCCAAATTTTGAGGTTTGCAAAGGATTCTGGGTAACAGAACCTGGTCCGAGCCCCACAAGTCACCCCATCTTGGATTCCGCTAGGTCTCTAGTTTTCAGAAATGCACAGGTTTGGTAGGTTTCCCTAGGTGCCGGCTGAGCTAGAGGCCAAAATCTACAGGTAGGTACTTTGCAAAAAACACCTCTGTTTTCTTTCAGAAATTTGGATGTGTCCACGTTGCGCTTTGGGGTGTTTCCTGTCGCGGGCGCTAGGCCTACCCACACAAGTGAGGTATCATTTTTATCAGGAGACTTGGGGGAACGCTGGGTAGAAGGAAATTTGTGGCTCCTCTAAGATTCCAGAACTTTCTGCCACAGAAATGTGAGGAACATGTGTTTTTTTAGGCAAATTCTGAGGTTTGCAAAGGATTCTGGGTAACAGAACCTGGTCCGAGTCCCACAAGTCACCCAATCTTGGAATCCCCTACGTCTCTAGTTTTCAGAAATGCACAGGTTTGGTAGGTTTCCCTAGGTGCCAGCTGAGCTAGAGGCCAAAATCTACAGGTAGGCACTTTGCAAAAAAACACCTCTGTTTTCTTTCAAAAATTTGGATGTGTCCACGTTGCGCTTTGGAGCGTTTCCTGTCGCGGGCGCCAGGCCTACCCACACAAGTGAGGTATCATGTTTATCGGGAGACGTGGGGGAACGCTGGGTAGAAGGAAATTTGTGGCTCCTCTAAGATTCCAGAACTTTCTGCCACAGAAATGTGAGGAACATGTGTTTTTTTAGCCAAATTGTGAGGTTTGCAAAGGATTCTGGGTAACAGAACCTGGTCCGAGCCCCACAAGTCACCCCAAATTGGATTCCCCTAGGTCTCTAGTTTTCAGAAGTGCACAGGTTTGGTAGGTTTCCCTAGGTGCCGGCTGAGCTAGAGGCCAAAATATACAGGTAGGCACTTTGCAAAAAAACACCTCTGTTTTCTTTCAAAAATTTGGATGTGCCCACGTTGTGCTTTGGGGCGTTTCCTGTCGCAGGCGCTAGGCCTACCCACACAAGTGAGGTATCATTTTTATCGCGAGACTTGGGCGAACGCTGGGTGGAACGAAAATGTGTGGCTCCTCTCAGATTCCAGAACTTTCTGCCACAGAAATGTGAGGAACATGTTTTTTTTAGCCAAATTTTGAGGTTTGCAAAGGATTCTGGGTAACAGAACCTGGTCCGAGCCCCACAAGTCACCCCAACTTGGATTCCCCTAGGTCTCTAGTTTTCAGAAATGCACAGGTTTGGTAGGTTTCCCTAGGTGCCGGCTGAGCTAGAGGCCAAAATCTACAGGTAGGTACTTTGCAAAAAACACCTCTGTTTTCTTTCAGAAATTTGGATGTGTCCACGTTGCGCTTTGGGGTGTTTCCTGTCGCGGGCGCTAGGCCTACCCACACAAGTGAGGTATCATTTTTATCGGGAGACTTGGGGGAACGCTGGGTGGAAGAAAATTTGTGGCTCCTCTCAGATTCCAGAACTTTCTGCCACAGAAATGTGAGGAACATGTGTTTTTTTAGCCAAATTCTGAGGTTTGCAAAGGATTCTGGGTAACAGAACCTGGTCCGAGTCCCACAAGTCACCCAATCTTGGAATCCCCTACGTCTCTAGTTTTCAGAAATGCACAGGTTTGGTAGGTTTCCCTAGGTGCCGGCTGAGCTAGAGGCCAAAATCTACAGGTAGGTACTTTGCAAAAAAACACCTCTGTTTTCTTTCAAAAATTTGGATGTGTCCACGTTGCGCTTTGGAGCGTTTCCTGTCGCGGGCGCTAGGCCTACCCACACAAGTGAGGTATCATGTTTATCGGGAGACTTGGGGGAACGCTGGGTAGAAGGAAATTTGTGGCTCCTCTAAGATTCCAGAACTTTCTGCCACAGAAATGTGAGGAACATGTGTTTTTTTAGCCAAATTGTGAGGTTTGCAAAGGATTCTGGGTAACAGAACCTGGTCCGAGCCCCACAAGTCACCCCAAATTGGATTCCTCTAGGTCTCTAGTTTTCAGAAGTGCACAGGTTTGGTAGGTTTCCCTAGGTGCCGGCTGAGGTAGAGGCCAAAATCTAAAGGTAGGCACTTTGCAAAAAACACCTCTGTTTTCTTTCAAAAATTTGGATGTGCCCACGTTGTGCTTTGGGGCGTTTCCTGTCGCAGGCGCTAGGCCTACCCACACAAGTGAGGTATCATTTTTATCGCGAGACTTGGGCGAACGCTGGGTGGAACGAAAATGTGTGGCTCCTCTCAGATTCCAGAACTTTCTGCCACAGAAATGTGAGGAACATGTTTTTTTTAGCCAAATTTTGAGGTTTGCAAAGGATTCTGGGTAACAGAACCTGGTCCGAGCCCCACAAGTCACCCCAACTTGGATTCCCCTAGGTCTCTAGTTTTCAGAAATGCACAGGTTTGGTAGGTTTCCCTAGGTGCCGGCTGAGCTAGAGGCCAAAATCTACAGGTAGGTACTTTGCAAAAAACACCTCTGTTTTCTTTCAAAAATTTGGATGTGTCCACGTTGCGCTTTGGGCCGTTTCCTGACGCGGGCGATAGGCCTACTCACACAAGTGAGGTATCATTTTTATCGGGAGACTTGGGGGAACGCTGGGTAGAAGGAAATTTGTGGCTCCTCTCAGATTCCAGAACTTTCTGCCACAGAAATGTGAGAAACATGTGTTTTTTTAGCCAAATTTTGAGGTTTGCAAAGGATTCTGGGTAACAGAACCTGGTCCGAGCCCCACAAGTCACCCCATCTTGGATTCCGCTAGGTCTCTAGTTTTCAGAAATGCACAGGTTTGGTAGGTTTCCATAGGTGCCGGCTGAGCTAGAGGCCAAAATCTACAGGTAGGTACTTTGCAAAAAACACCTCTGTTTTCTTTCAGAAATTTGGATGTGTCCACGTTGCGCTTTGGGGTGTTTCCTGTCGCGGGCGCTAGGCCTACCCACACAAGTGAGGTATCATTTTTATCGGGAGACTTGGGGGAACGCTGGGTGGAAGGAGATTTGTGGCTCCTCTCAGATTCCAGAACTTTCTGCCACAGAAATGTGAGGAACATGTGTTTTTTTAGCCAAATTTTGAGGTTTGCAAAGGATTCTGGGTAACAGAACCTGGTCCGAGTCCCACAAGTCACCCAATCTTGGATTCCCCTACGTCTCTAGTTTTCAGAAATGCACAGGTTTGGTAGGTTTCCCTAGGTGCCGGCTGAGCTAGAGGCCAAAATATACAGGTAGGCACTTTGCAAAAAAACACCTCTGTTTTCTTTCAAAAATTTGGATGTGTCCACGTTGCGCTTTGGAGCGTTTCCTGTCGCGGGCGCTAGGCCTACCCACACAAGTGAGGCATCATTTTTATCAGGAGACTTGGGGGAACGCTGGGTAGAAGGAAATTTGTGGCTCCTCTAAGATTCCAGAACTTTCTGCCACAGAAATGTGAGGAACATGTGTTTTTTTAGCCAAATTCTGAGGTTTGCAAAGGATTCTGGGTAACAGAACCTGGTCCGAGTCCCACAAGTCACCCAATCTTGGAATCCCCTACGTCTCTAGTTTTCAGAAATGCACAGGTTTGGTAGGTTTCCCTAGGTGCCAGCTGAGCTAGAGGCCAAAATCTACAGGTAGGCACTTTGCAAAAAAACACCTCTGTTTTCTTTCAAAAATTTGGATGTGTCCACGTTGCGCTTTGGAGCGTTTCCTGTCGCGGGCGCCAGGCCTACCCACACAAGTGAGGTATCATGTTTATCGGGAGACTTGGGGGAACGCTGGGTAGAAGGAAATTTGTGGCTCCTCTAAGATTCCAGAACTTTCTGCCACAGAAATGTGAGGAACATGTGTTTTTTTAGCCAAATTGTGAGGTTTGCAAAGGATTCTGGGTAACAGAACCTGGTCCGAGCCCCACAAGTCACCCCAAATTGGATTCCCCTAGGTCTCTAGTTTTCAGAAGTGCACAGGTTTGGTAGGTTTCCCTAGGTGCCGGCTGAGGTAGAGGCCAAAATCTAAAGGTAGGCACTTTGCAAAAAACACCTCTGTTTTCTTTAAAAAATTTGGATGTCCCCACGTTGTGCTTTGGGGCGTTTCCTGTCGCAGGCGCTAGGCCTACCCACACAAGTGAGGTATCATTTTTATCGCGAGACTTGGGCGAACGCTGGGTGGAACGAAAATGTGTGGCTCCTCTCAGATTCCAGAACTTTCTGCCACAGAAATGTGAGGAACATGTTTTTTTTAGCCAAATTTTGAGGTTTGCAAAGGATTCTGGGTAACAGAACCTGGTCCGAGCCCCACAAGTCACCCCAACTTGGATTCCCCTAGGTCTCTAGTTTTCAGAAATGCACAGGTTTGGTAGGTTTCCCTAGGTGCCGGCTGAGCTAGAGGCCAAAATCTACAGGTAGGTACTTTGCAAAAAACACCTCTGTTTTCTTTCAAAAATTTGGATGTGTCCACGTTGCGCTTTGGGCCGTTTCCTGACGCGGGCGATAGGCCTACTCACACAAGTGAGGTATCATTTTTATCGGGAGACTTGGGGGAACGCTGGGTAGAAGGAAATTTGTGGCTCCTCTCAGATTCCAGAACTTTCTGCCACAGAAATGTGAGAAACATGTGTTTTTTTAGCCAAATTTTGAGGTTTGCAAAGGATTCTGGGTAACAGAACCTGGTCCGAGCCCCACAAGTCACCCCATCTTGGATTCCGCTAGGTCTCTAGTTTTCAGAAATGCACAGGTTTGGTAGGTTTCCCTAGGTGCCGGCTGAGCTAGAGGCCAAAATCTACAGGTAGGTACTTTGCAAAAAACACCTCTGTTTTCTTTCAGAAATTTGGATGTGTCCACGTTGCGCTTTGGGGTGTTTCCTGTCGCGGGCGCTAGGCCTACCCACACAAGTGAGGTATCATTTTTATCAGGAGACTTGGGGGAACGCTGGGTAGAAGGAAATTTGTGGCTCCTCTAAGATTCCAGAACTTTCTGCCACAGAAATGTGAGGAACATGTGTTTTTTTAGCCAAATTTTGAGGTTTGCAAAGGATTCTGGGTAACAGAACCTGGTCCGAGCCCCACAAGTCACCCCAAATTGGATTCCCCTAGGTCTCTAGTTTTCAGAAATGCACAGGTTTGGTAGGTTTCCCTAGGTGCCGGCTGAGCTAGAGGCCAAAATCTAAAGGTAGGCACTTTGCAAAAAACACCTCTGTTTTCTTTCAAAAATTTGGATGTGCCCACGTTGTGCTTTGGGGCGTTTCCTGTTGCAGGCGCTAGGCCTACCCACACAAGTGAGGTATAATTTTTATCGGGAGACTTGGGCGAACGCTGGGTGGAACGAAAATTTGTGGCTCCTCTCAGATTCCAGAACTTTCTGCCACAGAAATGTGAGGAACATGTTTTTTTTAGCCAAATTTTGAGGTTTGCAAAGGATTCTGGGTAACAGAACCTGGTCCGAAACCCACAAGTCACCCCAACTTGGATTCCCCTAGGTCTCTAGTTTTCAGAAATGCACAGGTTTGGTAGGTTTCCCTAGGTTCCGGCTGAGCTAGAGGCCAAAATCTACAGGTAGGTACTTTGCAAAAAACACCTCTGTTTTCTTTCAAAAATTTGGATGTGTCCACGTTGCGCTTTGGGCCGTTTCCTGACGCGGGCGATAGGCCTACTCACACAAGTGAGGTATCATTTTTATCGGGAGACTTGGGGGAACGCTGGGTAGAAGGAAATTTGTGGCTCCTCTCAGATTCCAGAACTTTCTGCCACAGAAATGTGAGAAACATTTGTTTTTTTAGCCAAATTTTGAGGTTTGCAAAGGATTCTGGGTAACAGAACCTGGTCTGAGCCCCACAAGTCACCGCATCTTGGATTCCCCTAGGTCTCTAGTTTTCAGAAATGCACAGGTTTGGTAGGTTACCCTAGGTGCCGGCTGAGCTAGAGGCCAAAATCTATAGGTAGGCACTTTGCAAAAAAACACCTCTGTTTTCTTTCAGAAATTTGGATGTGTCCACGTTGCGCTTTGGGGTGTTTCCTGTCGCGGGCGCTAGGCCTACCCACACAAGTGAGGTATCATTTTTATCGGGAGACTTGGGGGAACGCTGGGTGGAAGGAGATTTGTGGCTCCTCTCAGATTCCAGAACTTTCTGCCACAGAAATGTGAGGAACATGTGTTTTTTTAGCCAAATTTTGAGGTTTGCAAAGGATTCTGGGTAACAGAACCTGGTCCGAGCCCCACAAGTCACCCCAAATTGGATTCCCCTAGGTCTCTAGTTTTCAGAAATGCACAGGTTTGGTAGGTTTCCCTAGGTACCGGCTGAGCTAGAGGCCAAAATCTAAAGGTAGGCACTTAGCAAAAAACACCTCTGTTTTCTTTCAAAAATTTGGATGTGCCCACGTTGTGCTTTGGGGCGTTTCCTGTCGCAGGCGCTAGGCCTACCCACACAAGTGAGGTATCATTTTTATCAGGAGACTTGGGCGAACGCTGGGTGGAACGAAAATTTGTGGCTCCTCTCAGATTCCAGAACTTTCTGCCACAGAAATGTGAGGAACATGTGTTTTTTTAGCCAAATTTTGAGGTTTGCAAAGGATTCTGGGTAACAGAACCTGGTCCGAGCCCCACAAGTCACCCCAACTTGGATTCCCCCAGGTCTCTAGTTTTCAGAAATGCACAGGTTTGGAAGGTTTCCCTAGGTGCCGGCTGAGCTAGAGGCCAAAATCTACAGGTAGGCACTTTGCAAAAAACACCTCTGTTTTCTTTCAAAAATTTGGATGTGTCCACGTTGCGCTTTGGGGAGTTTCCTGTCGCGGGCGCTAGGCCTACCCACACAAGTCAGGTATCATTTTTATTGGGAGACTTGGGGGAACGCTGGGTGGAAGGAAATTTGTGGCTCCTCTCAGATTCCAGAACTTTCTGCCACAGAAATGTGAGGAACATGTGTTTTTTTAGCCAAAATTTCAGGTTTGCAAAGGATTCTGGGTAACAGAACCTGGTCCGAGCCCCACAAGTCACCCCAACTTGGATTCCCCTAGGTCTCTAGTTTTCAGAAATGCACAGGTTTGGTAGGTTTCCCTAGGTGCTGGCTGAGCTAGAGGCCAAAATCTACAGGTAGGCACTTTGCAAAATAACCTCTGTTTTCTTTCAAAAATTTGGATGTGTCCACGTTGCGCTTTGGGGCGTTTCTTGTTGCGGGCTCTAGGCCTACCCACACAAGTGAGGTATCATTTTTATCGGGAGACTTAGGGGAACGCTGGGTGGAAGAAAATTTGTGGCTCCTCTCAGATTCCAGAACTTTCTGCCACAGAAATGTGAGGAACATGTGCTTTTTTAGCCAAATGTTGAGGTTTGCAAAGGATTCTGGGTAACAGAACCTGGTCCGAGCCCCACAAGTCACCCCATCTTGGATTCCCCTAGGTCTCTAGTTTTCAGAAATGCACAGGTTTGGTAGGTTTCCCTAGGTGCCGGCTGGGCTAGAGGCCAAAATCTACAGGTAGGCACTTTGCAAGAAACACCTCTGTTTTCTTTAAAAAATGTGGATGTGTACACGTTGCGCTTTGGGGCATTTCCTGTCGCGGGCGCTAGGCCTACCCACACAAGTGAGGTATCATTTATATCGGGAGACTTGGGGGAACGCTGGGTGGAAGGAAATTTGTGGCTCCTCTCAGATTCCAGAACTTTCTGCCACAGAAATGTGAGGAACATGTGTTTTTTTACCCAAATTTTGAGGTTTGCAAAGGATTGTGGGTAACAGAACCTGGTCCGAGCCCCACAAGTCACCCAATCTTGGATTCCCCTACGTCTCTAGTTTTCAGAAATGCACAGGTTTAGTAGGTTTCCCTAGGTGCCGGCTGAACTAGAGGCCAAAATCTACAGTTAGGCACTTTGCAAAAAAACACCTCTGTTTTCTTTCAGAAATTTGGATGTGTCCACGTTGCGCTCTGGAGCGTTTCCTGTCGCGGGCGCTAGGCCTACCCACACAAGTGAGGTATCAGTTTTATCGGGAGACTTGGGGGAACGCTGGGTAGAAGGAAATTTGTGGCTCCTCTCAGATTCCAGAACTTTCTGCCATAGAAATATGAGGGACATGTGTTTTTTTAGCCAAATTTTGAGGTTTGCAAAGGATTCTGGGTAACAGAACCTGGTCTGAGCCCCACAAGTCACCGCATCTTAGATTCCCCTAGGTCTCTAGTTTTCAGAAATGCACAGGTTTGGTAGGTTACCCTAGGTGCCGGCTGAGCTAGAGGCCAAAATCTACAGGTAGGCACTTTGCAAAAAAACACCTCTGTTTTCTTTCAGAAATTTGGATGTGTCCACGTTGCGCTTTGGGGTGTTTCCTGTCGCGGGCGCTAGGCCTACCCACACAAGTGAGGTATCATTTTTATCGGGAGACTTGGGGGAACGCTGGGTGGAAGGAGATTTGTGGCTCCTCTCAGATTACAGAACTTTCTGCCACAGATATGTGAGGAACATGTGTTTTTTTAGCCAAATTTTGAGGTTTGCAAAGGATTCTGGGTAACAGAACCTGGTCCGATCCCCACAAGTCACCCCAAATTGGATTCCCCTAGGTCTCTAGTTTTCAGAAATGCACAGGTTTGGTAGGTTTCCCTAGGTGCCGGCTGAGCTAGAGGCCAAAATCTAAAGGTAGGCACTTTGCAAAAAACACCTCTGTTTTCTTTCAAAAATTTGGATGTGCCCACGTTGTGCTTTGGGGCGTTTCCTGTCGCAGGCGCTAGGCCTACCCACACAAGTGAGGTATCATTTTTATCAGGAGACTTGGGCGAACGCTGGGTGGAACGAAAATTTGTGGCTCCTCTCAGATTCCAGAACTTTCTGCCACAGAAATGTGAGGAACATGTGTTTTTTTAGCCAAATTTTGAGGTTTGCAAAGGATTCTGGGTAACAGAACCTGGTCCGAGCCCCACAAGTCACCCCAACTTGGATTCCCCCAGGTCTCTAGTTTTCAGAAATGCACAGGTTTGGAAGGTTTCCCTAGGTGCCGGCTGAGCTAGAGGCCAAAATCTACAGGTAGGCACTTTGCAAAAAACACCTCTGTTTTCTTTCAAAAATTTGGATGTGTCCACGTTGCGCTTTGGGGAGTTTCCTGTCGCGGGCGCTAGGCCTACCCACACAAGTCAGGTATCATTTTTATTGGGAGACTTGGGGGAACGCTGGGTGGAAGGAAATTTGTGGCTCCTCTCAGATTCCAGAACTTTCTGCCACAGAAATGTGAGGAACATGTGTTTTTTTAGCCAAAATTTGAGGTTTGCAAAGGATTCTGGGTAACAGAACCTGGTCCGAGCCCCACAAGTCACCCCAACTTGGATTCCCCTAGGTCTCTAGTTTTCAGAAATGTACAGGTTTGGTAGGTTTTCCTAGGTGCTGGCTGAGCTAGAGGCCAAAATCTACAGGTAGGCACTTTGCAACATAACCTCTGTTTTCTTTCAAAAATTTGGATGTGTCCACGTTGCGCTTTGGGGCGTTTCTTGTTGCGGGCTCTAGGCCTACCCACACAAGTGAGGTATCATTTTTATCGGGAGACTTAGGGGAACGCTGGGTGGAAGAAAATTTGTGGCTCCTCTCAGATTCCAGAACTTTCTGCCACAGAAATGTAAGGAACATGTGCTTTTTTCGCCAAATTTTGAGGTTTGCAAAGGATTCTGGTTAACAGAACCTGGTCCGAGCCCCGCAAATCACCCAATATTGGATTCCCCTACGTCTCTAGTTTTCAGAAATGCACAGGTTTGGTAGGTTTCCCTAGGTGCCGGCTGAGCTAGAGGCCAAAATCTACAGGTAGGCACTTTGCAAAAAAACACCTCTGTTTTCTTTCAGAAATTTGGATGTTTTCACGTTGCCCTTTGGGGCGTTTCCTGTCGCGGGATCTAGGCCTACCCACACAAGTGAGGTATCATTTTTATCGGGAGACTTGGGGGAACGCTGGGTGGAAGGAAATTTGTGACTCCTCTCAGATTCCAGAACTTTCTGCCACAGAAATATGAGGAACATGTGTTTTTTTAGCCAAATTTTGAGGTTTGCAAAGGATTCTGGGTAACAGAACCTTGTCCGAGCCCCACAAGTCACCCCATCTTGGATTCCCCTAGGTCTCTAGTTTTCAGAAATGCACAGGTTTGGTAGGGTTCCCTAGGTTCCGGCTGAGCTAGAGGCCAAAATCTACAGGTAGGCACTTTACAAAAAACACCTCTGTTTTCTTTCAAAAATTTGGATGTGTCCACGTTGCGCTTTGGGGAGTTTCCTGTCGCGGGCGCTAGGCCTACCCACACAAGTCAGGTATCATTTTTATTGGGAGACTTGGGGGAACGCTGGGTGGAAGGAAATTTGTGGCTCCTCTCAGATTCCAGAACTTTCTGCCACAGAAATATGAGGAACATATGTTTTTTTAGCCAAATTTTGAGGTTTGCAAAGGATTCTGGGTAACAGAACCTGGTCCGAGCCCCACAAGTCACCCCATCTTGGATTCCGCTAGGTCTCTAGTTTTCAGAAATGCACAGGTTTGGTAGGTTTCCCTAGGTGCCGGCTGAGCTAGAGGCCAAAATCTACAAGTAGGTACTTTGCAAAAAACACCTCTGTTTTCTTTCAGAAATTTGGATGTGTCCACGTTGCGCTTTGGGGTGTTTCCTGTCGCGGGCGCTAGGCCTACCCACACAAGTGAGGTATCATTTTTATCGGGAGACTTGGGGGAACGCTGGGTGGAAGAAAATTTGTGGCTCCTCTCAGATTCCAGAACTTTCTGCCACAGAAATGTGAGGAACATGTGTTTTTTTAGCCAAATTCTGAGGTTTGCAAAGGATTCTGGGTAACAGAACCTGGTCCGAGTCCCACAAGTCACCCAATCTTGGAATCCCCTACGTCTCTAGTTTTCAGAAATGCACAGGTTTGGTAGGTTTCCCTAGGTGCCGGCTGAGCTAGAGGCCAAAATCTACAGGTAGGCACTTTGCAAAAAAACACCTCTGTTTTCTTTCAAAAATTTGGATGTGTCCACGTTGCGCTTTGGAGCGTTTCCTGTCGCGGGCGCTAGGCCTACCCACACAAGTGAGGTATCATGTTTATCGGGAGACTTGGGGGAACGCTGGGTAGAAGGAAATTTGTGGCTCCTCTAAGATTCCAGAACTTTCTGCCACAGAAATGTGAGGAACATGTGTTTTTTTAGCCAAATTGTGAGGTTTGCAAAGGATTCTGGGTAACAGAACCTGGTCCGAGCCCCACAAGTCACCCCAAATTGGATTCCCCTAGGTCTCTAGTTTTCAGAAGTGCACAGGTTTGGTAGGTTTCCCTAGGTGCCGGCTGAGGTAGAGGCCAAAATCTAAAGGTAGGCACTTTGCAAAAAACACCTCTGTTTTCTTTCAAAAATTTGGATGTGCCCACGTTGTGCTTTGGGGCGTTTCCTGTCGCAGGCGCTAGGCCTACCCACACAAGTGAGGTATCATTTTTATCGCGAGACTTGGGCGAACGCTGGGTGGAACGAAAATGTGTGGCTCCTCTCAGATTCCAGAACTTTCTGCCACAGAAATGTGAGGAACATGTTTTTTTTAGCCAAATTTTGAGGTTTGCAAAGGATTCTGGGTAACAGAACCTGGTCCGAGCCCCACAAGTCACCCCAACTTGGATTCCCCTAGGTCTCTAGTTTTCAGAAATGCACAGGTTTGGTAGGTTTCCCTAGGTGCCGGCTGAGCTAGAGGCCAAAATCTACAGGTAGGTACTTTGCAAAAAACACCTCTGTTTTCTTTCAGAAATTTGGATGTGTCCACGTTGCGCTTTGGGGTGTTTCCTGTCGCGGGCGCTAGGCCTACCCACACAAGTGAGGTATCATTTTTATCGGGAGACTTGGGGGAACGCTGGGTGGAAGAAAATTTGTGGCTCCTCTCAGATTCCAGAACTTTCTGCCACAGAAATGTGAGGAACATGTGTTTTTTTAGCCAAATTCTGAAGTTTGCAAAGGATTCTGGGTAACAGAACCTGGTCCGAGTCCCACAAGTCACCCAATCTTGGAATCCCCTACGTCTCTAGTTTTCAGAAATGCACAGGTTTGGTAGGTTTCCCTAGGTGCCGGCTGAGCTAGAGGCCAAAATCTACAGGTAGGCACTTTGCAAAAAAACACCTCTGTTTTCTTTCAAAAATTTGGATGTGTCCACGTTGCGCTTTGGAGCGTTTCCTGTCGCGGGCGCTAGGCCTACCCACACAAGTGAGGTATCATGTTTATCGGGAGACTTGGGGGAACGCTGGGTAGAAGGAAATTTGTGGCTCCTCTAAGATTCCAGAACTTTCTGCCACAGAAATGTGAGGAACATGTGTTTTTTTAGCCAAATTGTGAGGTTTGCAAAGGATTCTGGGTAACAGAACCTGGTCCGAGCCCCACAAGTCACCCCAAATTGGATTCCCCTAGGTCTCTAGTTTTCAGAAGTGCACAGGTTTGGTAGGTTTCCCTAGGTGCCGGCTGAGGTAGAGGCCAAAATCTAAAGGTAGGCACTTTGCAAAAAACACCTCTGTTTTCTTTCAAAAATTTGGATGTGCCCACGTTGTGCTTTGGGGCGTTTCCTGTCGCAGGCGCTAGGCCTACCCACACAAGTGAGGTATCATTTTTATCGCGAGACTTGGGCGAACGCTGGGTGGAACGAAAATGTGTGGCTCCTCTCAGATTCCAGAACTTTCTGCCACAGAAATGTGAGGAACATGTTTTTTTTAGCCAAATTTTGAGGTTTGCAAAGGATTCTGGGTAACAGAACCTGGTCCGAGCCCCACAAGTCACCCCAACTTGGATTCCCCTAGGTCTCTAGTTTTCAGAAATGCACAGGTTTGGTAGGTTTCCCTAGCTGCCGGCTGAGCTAGAGGCCAAAATCTACAGGTAGGTACTTTGCAAAAAACACCTCTGTTTTCTTTCAAAAATTTGGATGTGTCCACGTTGCGCTTTGGGCCGTTTCCTGACGCGGGCGATAGGCCTACTCACAGAAGTGAGGTATCATTTTTATCGGGAGACTTGGGGGAACGCTGGGTAGAAGGAAATTTGTGGCTCCTACCAGATTCCAGAACTTTCTGCCACAGAAATGTTAGAAACATGTGTTTTTTTAGCCAAATTTTGAGGTTTGCAAAGGATTCTGGGTAACAGAACCTGGTCCGAGCCCCACAAGTCACCCCATCTTGGATTCCGCTAGGTCTCTAGTTTTCAGAAATGCACAGGTTTGGTAGGTTTCCATAGGTGCCGGCTGAGCTAGAGGCCAAAATCTACAGGTAGGTACTTTGCAAAAAACACCTCTGTTTTCTTTCAGAAATTTGGATGTGTCCACGTTGCGCTTTGGGGTGTTTCCTGTTGCGGGCGCTAGGCCTACCCACACAAGTGAGGTATCATTTTTATCGGGAGACTTGGGGGAACGCTGGGTGGAAGGAGATTTGTGGCTCCTCTCAGATTCCAGAACTTTCTGCCACAGAAATGTGAGGAACATGTGTTTTTTTAGCCAAATTTTGAGGTTTGCAAAGGATTTTGGGTAACAGAACCTGGTCCGAGTCCCACAAGTCACCCAATCTTGGATTCCCCTACGTCTCTAGTTTTCAGAAATGCACAGGTTTGGTAGGTTTCCCTAGGTGCCGGCTCAGCTAGAGGCCAAAATCTACAGGTAGGCACTTTGCAAAAAAACACCTCTGTTTTCTTTCAAAAATTTGGATGTGTCCACGTTGCGCTTTGGAGCGTTTCCTGTCGCGGGCGCTAGGCCTACCCACACAAGTGAGGCATCATTTTTATCAGGAGACTTGGGGGAACGCTGGGTAGAAGGAAATTTGTGGCTCCTCTAAGATTCCAGAACTTTCTGCCACAGAAATGTGAGGAACATGTGTTTTTTTAGCCAAATTCTGAGGTTTGCAAAGGATTCTGGGTAACAGAACCTGGTCCGAGTCCCACAAGTCACCCAATCTTGGAATCCCCTACGTCTCTAGTTTTCAGAAATGCACAGGTTTGGTAGGTTTCCCTAGGTGCCGGCTGAGCTAGAGGCCAAAATCTACAGGTAGGCACTTTGCAAAAAAACACCTCTGTTTTCTTTCAAAAATTTGGATGTGTCCACGTTGCACTTTGGAGCGTTTCCTGTCGCGGGCGCTAGGCCTACCCACACAAGTGAGGTATCATGTTTATCGGGAGACTTGGGGGAACGCTGGGTAGAAGGAAATTTGTGGCTCCTCTAAGATTCCAGAACTTTCTGCCACAGAAATGTGAGGAACATGTGTTTTTTTAGCCAAATTGTGAGGTTTGCAAAGGATTCTGGGTAACAGAACCTGGTCCGAGCCCCACAAGTCACCCCAAATTGGATTCCCCTAGGTCTCTAGTTTTCAGAAGTGCACAGGTTTGGTAGGTTTCCCTAGGTGCCGGCTGAGGTAGAGGCCAAAATCTAAAGGTAGGCACTTTGCAAAAAACACCTCTGTTTTCTTTCAAAAATTTGGATGTCCCCACGTTGTGCTTTGGGGCGTTTCCTGTCGCAGGCGCTAGGCCTACCCACACAAGTGAGGTATCATTTTTATCGCGAGACTTGGGCGAATGCTGGGTGGAACGAAAATGTGTGGCTCCTCTCAGATTCCAGAACTTTCTGCCACAGAAATGTGAGGAACATGTTTTTTTTAGCCAAATTTTGAGGTTTGCAAAGGATTCTGGGTAACAGAACCTGGTCCGAGCCCCACAAGTCACCCCAACTTGGATTCCCCTAGGTCTCTAGTTTTCAGAAATGCACAGGTTTGGTAGGTTTCCCTAGGTGCCGGCTGAGCTAGAGGCCAAAATCTACAGGTAGGTACTTTGCAAAAAACACCTCTGTTTTCTTTCAAAAATTTGGATGTGTCCACGTTGCGCTTTGGGCCGTTTCCTGACGCGGGCGATAGGCCTACTCACACAAGTGAGGTATCATTTTTATCGGGAGACTTGGGGGAACGCTGGGTAGAAGGAAATTTGTGGCTCCTCTCAGATTCCAGAACTTTCTGCCACAGAAATGTGAGAAACATGTGTTTTTTTAGCCAAATTTTGAGGTTTGCAAAGGATTCTGGGTAACAGAACCTGGTCCGAGCCCCACAAGTCACCCCATCTTGGATTCCGCTAGGTCTCTAGTTTTCAGAAATGCACAGGTTTGGTAGGTTTCCCTAGGTGCCGGCTGAGCTAGAGGCCAAAATCTACAGGTAGGTACTTTGCAAAAAACACCTCTGTTTTCTTTCAGAAATTTGGATGTGTCCACGTTGCGCTTTGGGGTGTTTCCTGTCGCGGGCGCTAGGCCTACCCACACAAGTGAGGTATCATTTTTATCAGGAGACTTGGGGGAACGCTGGGTAGAAGGAAATTTGTGGCTCCTCTAAGATTCCAGAACTTTCTGCCACAGAAATGTGAGGAACATGTGTTTTTTTAGCCAAATTTTGAGGTTTGCAAAGGATTCTGGGTAACAGAACCTGGTCCGAGCCCCACAAGTCACCCCAAATTGGATTCCCCTAGGTCTCTAGTTTTCAGAAATGCACAGGTTTGGTAGGTTTCCCTAGGTGCCGGCTGAGCTAGAGGCCAAAATCTAAAGGTAGGCACTTTGCAAAAAACACCTCTGTTTTCTTTCAAAAATTTGGATGTGCCCACGTTGTGCTTTGGGGCGTTTCCTGTTGCAGGCGCTAGGCCTACCCACACAAGTGAGGTATAATTTTTATCGGGAGACTTGGGCGAACGCTGGGTGGAACGAAAATTTGTGGCTCCTCTCAGATTCCAGAACTTTCTGCCACAGAAATGTGAGGAACATGTTTTTTTTAGCCAAATTTTGAGGTTTGCAAAGGATTCTGGGTAACAGAACCTGGTCCGAAACCCACAAGTCACCCCAACTTGGATTCCCCTAGGTCTCTAGTTTTCAGAAATGCACAGGTTTGGTAGGTTTCCCTAGGTGCCGGCTGAGCTAGAGGCCAAAATCTACAGGTAGGTACTTTGCAAAAAACTCCTCTGTTTTCTTTCAAAAATTTGGATGTGTCCACGTTGCGCTTTGGGCCGTTTCCTGACGCGGGCGATAGGCCTACTCACACAAGTGAGGTATCATTTTTATCGGGAGACTTGGGGGAACGCTGGGTAGAAGGAAATTTGTGGCTCCTCTCAGATTCCAGAACTTTCTGCCACAGAAATGTGAGAAACATGTGTTTTTTTAGCCAAATTTTGAGGTTTGCAAAGGATTCTGGGTAACAGAACCTGGTCTGAGCCCCACAAGTCACCACATCTTGGATTCCCCTAGGTCTCTAGTTTTCAGAAATGCACAGGTTTGGTAGGTTACCCTAGGTGCCGGCTGAGCTAGAGGCCAAAATCTACAGGTAGGCACTTTGCAAAAAAACACCTCTGTTTTCTTTCAGAAATTTGGATGTGTCCACGTTGCGCTTTGGGGTGTTTCCTGTCGCGGGCGCTAGGCCTACCCACACAAGTGAGGTATCATTTTTATCGGGAGACTTGGGGGAACGCTGGGTGGAAGGAGATTTGTGGCTCCTCTCAGATTCCAGAACTTTCTGCCACAGAAATGTGAGGAACATGTGTTTTTTTAGCCAAATTTTGAGGTTTGCAAAGGATTCTGGGTAACAGAACCTGGTCCGAGCCCCACAAGTCACCCCAAATTGGATTCCCCTAGGTCTCTAGTTTTCAGAAATGCACAGGTTTGGTAGGTTTCCCTAGGTGCCGGCTGAGCTAGAGGCCAAAATCTAAAGGTAGGCACTTTGCAAAAAACACCTCTGTTTTCTTTCAAAAATTTGGATGTGCCCACGTTGTGCTTTGGGGCGTTTCCTGTCGCAGGCGCTAGGCCTACCCACACAAGTGAGGTATCATTTTTATCAGGAGACTTGGGCGATCGCTGGGAGGAACGAAAATTTGTGGCTCCTCTCAGATTCCAGAACTTTCTGCCACAGAAATGTGAGGAACATGTGTTTTTTTAACCAAATTTTGAGGTTTGCAAAGGATTCTGGGTAACAGAACCTGGTCCGAGACCCACAAGTCACCCCAACTTGGATTCCCCCAGGTCTCTAGTTTTCAGAAATGCACAGGTTTGGAAGGTTTCCCTAGGTGCCGGCTGAGCTAGAGGCCAAAATCTACAGGTAGGCACTTTGCAAAAAACACCTCTGTTTTCTTTCAAAAATTTTGATGTGTCCACGTTGCGCTTTGGGGAGTTTCCTGTCGCGGGCGCTAGGCCTACCCACACAAGTCAGGTATCATTTTTATTGGGAGACTTGGGGGAACGCTGGGTGGAAGGAAATTTGTGGCTCCTCTCAGATTCCAGAACTTTCTGCCACAGAAATGTGAGGAACATGTGTTTTTTTAGCCAAAATTTGAGGTTTGCAAAGGATTCTGGGTAACAGAACCTGGTCCGAGCCCCACAAGTCACCCCAACTTGGATTCCCCTAGGTCTCTAGTTTTCAGAAATGCACAGGTTTGGTAGGTTTCCCTAGGTGCTGGCTGAGCTAGAGGCCAAAATCTACAGGTAGGCACTTTGCAAAATAACCTCTGTTTTCTTTCAAAAATTTGGATGTGTCCACGTTGCGCTTTGGGGCGTTTCTTGTTGCGGGCTCTAGGCCTACCCACACAAGTGAGGTATCATTTTTATCGGGAGACTTAGGGGAACGCTGGGTGGAAGAAAATTTGTGGCTCCTCTCAGATTCCAGAACTTTCTGCCACAGAAATGTGAGGAACATGTGCTTTTTTAGCCAAATGTTGAGGTTTGCAAAGGATTCTGGGTAACAGAACCTGGTCCGAGCCCCACAAGTCACCCCATCTTGGATTCCCCTAGGTCTCTAGTTTTCAGAAATGCACAGGTTTGGTAGGTTTCCCTAGGTGCCGGCTGGGCTAGAGGCCAAAATCTACAGGTAGGCACTTTGCAAGAAACACCTCTGTTTTCTTTAAAAAATGTGGATGTGTCCACGTTGCGCTTTGGGGCATTTCCTGTCGCGGGCGCTAGGCCTACCCACACAAGTGAGGTATCATTTATATCGGGAGACTTGGGGGAACGCTGGGTGGAAGGAAATTTGTGGCTCCTCTCAGATTCCAGAACTTTCTGCCACAGAAATGTGAGGAACATGTGTTTTTTTACCCAAATTTTGAGGTTTGCAAAGGATTGTGGGTAACAGAACCTGGTCCGAGCCCCACAAGTCACCCAATCTTGGATTCCCCTACGTCTCTAGTTTTCAGAAATGCACAGGTTTGGTAGGTTTCCCTAGGTGCCGGCTGAGCTAGAGGCCAAAATCTACAGGTAGGCACTTTGCAAAAAAACACCTCTGTTTTCTTTCAGAAATTTGGATGTGTCCACGTTGCGCTCTGGAGCGTTTCCTGTCGCGGGCGCTAGGCCTACCCACACAAGTGAGGTATCAGTTTTATTGGGAGACTTGGGGGAACGCTGGGTAGAAGGAAATTTGTGGCTCCTCTCAGATTCCAGAACTTTCTGCCATAGAAATATGAGGGACATGTGTTTTTTTAGCCAAATTTTGAGGTTTGCAAAGGATTCTGGGTAACAGAACCTGGTCTGAGCCCCACAAGTCACCGCATCTTAGATTCCCCTAGGTCTCTAGTTTTCAGAAATGCACAGGTTTGGTAGGTTACCCTAGGTGCCGGCTGAGCTAGAGGCCAAAATCTACAGGTAGGCACTTTGCAAAAAAACACCTCTGTTTTCTTTCAGAAATTTGGATGTGTCCACGTTGCGCTTTGGGGTGTTTCCTGTCGCGGGCGCTAGGCCTACCCACACAAGTGAGGTATCATTTTTATCGGGAGACTTGGGGGAACGCTGGGTGGAAGGAGATTTGTGGCTCCTCTCAGATTACAGAACTTTCTGCCACAGATATGTGAGGAACATGTGTTTTTTTAGCCAAATTTTGAGGTTTGCAAAGGATTCTGGGTAACAGAACCTGGTCCGAGCCCCACAAGTCACCCCAAATTGGATTCCCCTAGGTCTCTAGTTTTCAGAAATGCACAGGTTTGGTAGGTTTCCCTAGGTGCCGGCTGAGCTAGAGGCCAAAATCTAAAGGTAGGCACTTTGCAAAAAACACCTCTGTTTTCTTTCAAAAATTTGGATGTGCCCACGTTGTGCTTTGGGGCGTTTCCTGTCGCAGGCGCTAGGCCTACCCACACAAGTGAGGTATCATTTTTATCAGGAGACTTGGGCGAACGCTGGGTGGAACGAAAATTTGTGGCTCCTCTCAGATTCCAGAACTTTCTGCCACAGAAATGTGAGGAACATGTGTTTTTTTAGCCAAATTTTGAGGTTTGCAAAGGATTCTGGGTAACAGAACCTGGTCCGAGCCCCACAAGTCACCCCAACTTGGATTCCCCCAGGTCTCTAGTTTTCAGAAATGCACAGGTTTGGAAGGTTTCCCTAGGTGCCGGCTGAGCTAGAGGCCAAAATCTACAGGTAGGCACTTTGCAAAAAACACCTCTGTTTTCTTTCAAAAATTTGGATGTGTCCACGTTGCGCTTTGGGGAGTTTCCTGTCGCGGGCGCTAGGCCTACCCACACAAGTCAGGTATCATTTTTATTGGGAGACTTGGGGGAACGCTGGGTGGAAGGAAATTTGTGGCTCCTCTCAGATTCCAGAACTTTCTGCCACAGAAATGTGAGGAACATGTGATTTTTTAGCCAAAATTTGAGGTTTGCAAAGGATTCTGGGTAACAGAACCTGGTCCGAGCCCCACAAGTCACCCCAACTTGGATTCCCCTAGGTCTCTAGTTTTCAGAAATGTTCAGGTTTGGTAGGTTTCCCTAGGTGCTGGCTGAGCTAGAGGCCAAAATCTACAGGTAGGCACTTTGCAACATAACCTCTGTTTTCTTTCAAAAATTTGGATGTGTCCACGTTGCGCTTTGGGGCGTTTCTTGTTGCGGGCTCTAGGCCTACCCACACAAGTGAGGTATCATTTTTATCGGGAGACTTAGGGGAACGCTGGGTGGAAGAAAATTTGTGGCTCCTCTCAGATTCCAGAACTTTCTGCCACAGAAATGTGAGGAACATGTGCTTTTTTAGCCAAATTTTGAGGTTTGCAAAGGATTCTGGGTAACAGAACCTGGTCCGAGCCCCACAAGTCACCCCATCTTGGATTCCCCTAGATCTCTAGTTTTCAGAAATGCACAGGTTTGGTAGGTTTCCCTAGGTGCCGGCTGGGCTAGAGGCCAAAATCTACAGGTAGGCACTTTGCAAGAAACACCTCTGTTTTCTTTAAAAAATGTGGATGTGTCCACGTTGCGCTTTGGGGCATTTCCTGTCGCGGGCGCTAGGCCTACCCACACAAGTGAGGTATCATTTATATCGGGAGACTTGGGGAAACGCTGGGTGGAAGGAAATTTGTGGCACCTCTCAGATTCCAGAACTTTCTGCCACAGAAATGTGAGGAACATGTGTTTTTTTACCCAAATTTTGAGGTTTGCAAAGGATTGTGGGTAACAGAACCTGGTCCGAGCCCCACAAGTCACCCAATCTTGGATTCCCCTACGTCTCTAGTTTTCAGAAATGCACAGGTTTGGTAGGTTTCCCTAGGTGCCGGCTGAGCTAGAGGCCAAAATCTACAGGTAGGCACTTTGCAAAAAAACACCTCTGTTTTCTTTCAGAAATTTGGATGTGTCCACGTTGCGCTCTGGAGTGTTTCCTGTCGCGGGCGCTAGGCCTACCCACACAAGTGAGGTATCATTTTTATCGGGAGACTTGGGGGAACGCTGGGTAGAAGGAAATTTGTGGCTCCTCTCAGATTCCAGAACTTTCTGCCATAGAAATATGAGGGACATGTGTTTTTTTAGGCAAATTTTGAGGTTTGCAAAGGATTCTGGGTAACAGAACCTGGTCTGAGCCCCACAAGTCACCGCATCTTAGATTCCCCTAGGTCTCTAGTTTTCAGAAATGCACAGGTTTGGTAGGTTACCCTAGGTGCCGGCTGAGCTAGAGGCCAAAATCTACAGTTAGGCACTTTGCAAAAAACACCTCTGTTTTCTTTAAAAAATGTGGATGTGTCCACGTTGCGCTTTGGGGCATTTCCTGTCGCGGGCGCTAGGCCTACCCAAACAAGTGAGGTTTCATTTATATCGGGAGACTTGGGGGAGCGCTGGGTGGAAGGAAATTTGTGGCTCCTCTCAGATTCCAGAACTTTCTGCCACAGAAATGTGAGCACCATGTGTTTTTCTAGCCAAATTTTGAGGTTTGCAAAGGATTCTGGGTAACAGACCCTGGTCCGAGCTCCACAAGTCACCCTATCTTGGATTCCCCTAGGTCTCTAGTTTTCAGAAATGCACAGGTTTGGTAGGTTACCCTAGGTGCCGGCTGAGCTAGAGGCCAAAATCTACAGGTAGGCACTTTGCAAAATAACCTCTGTTTTCTTGAAAAATTTTTGATGTGTCCACGTTGCGCTTTGGGGAGTTTCCTGTCGCGGGCGCTAGGCCTACCCACACAAGTCAGGTATCATTTTTATTGGGAGACTTGGGGGAACGCTGGGTGGAAGGAAATTTGTGGCTCCTCTCAGATTCCAGAACTTTCTGCCACAGAAATGTGAGGAACATGTGATTTTTTAGCCAAAATTTGAGGTTTGCAAAGGATTCTGGGTAACAGAACCTGGTCCGAGCCCCACAAGTCACCCCAACTTGGATTCCCCTAGGTCTCTAGTTTTCAGAAATGTTCAGGTTTGGTAGGTTTCCCTAGGTGCTGGCTGAGCTAGAGGCCAAAATCTACAGGTAGGCACTTTGCAACATAACCTCTGTTTTCTTTCAAAAATTTGGATGTGTCCACGTTGCGCTTTGGGGCGTTTCTTGTTGCGGGCTCTAGGCCTACCCACACAAGTGAGGTATCATTTTTATCGGGAGACTTAGGGGAACGCTGGGTGGAAGAAAATTTGTGGCTCCTCTCAGATTCCAGAACTTTCTGCCACAGAAATGTGAGGAACATGTGCTTTTTTAGCCAAATTTTGAGGTTTGCAAAGGATTCTGGGTAACAGAACCTGGTCCGAGCCCCACAAGTCACCCCATCTTGGATTCCCCTAGATCTCTAGTTTTCAGAAATGCACAGGTTTGGTAGGTTTCCCTAGGTGCCGGCTGGGCTAGAGGCCAAAATCTACAGGTAGGCACTTTGCAAGAAACACCTCTGTTTTCTTTAAAAAATGTGGATGTGTCCACGTTGCGCTTTGGGGCATTTCCTGTCGCGGGCGCTAGGCCTACCCACACAAGTGAGGTATCATTTATATCGGGAGACTTGGGGAAACGCTGGGTGGAAGGAAATTTGTGGCACCTCTCAGATTCCAGAACTTTCTGCCACAGAAATGTGAGGAACATGTGTTTTTTTACCCAAATTTTGAGGTTTGCAAAGGATTGTGGGTAACAGAACCTGGTCCGAGCCCCACAAGTCACCCAATCTTGGATTCCCCTACGTCTCTAGTTTTCAGAAATGCACAGGTTTGGTAGGTTTCCCTAGGTGCCGGCTGAGCTAGAGGCCAAAATCTACAGGTAGGCACTTTGCAAAAAAACACCTCTGTTTTCTTTCAGAAATTTGGATGTGTCCACGTTGCGCTCTGGAGTGTTTCCTGTCGCGGGCGCTAGGCCTACCCACACAAGTGAGGTATCATTTTTATCGGGAGACTTGGGGGAACGCTGGGTAGAAGGAAATTTGTGGCTCCTCTCAGATTCCAGAACTTTCTGCCATAGAAATATGAGGGACATGTGTTTTTTTAGGCAAATTTTGAGGTTTGCAAAGGATTCTGGGTAACAGAACCTGGTCTGAGCCCCACAAGTCACCGCATCTTAGATTCCCCTAGGTCTCTAGTTTTCAGAAATGCACAGGTTTGGTAGGTTACCCTAGGTGCCGGCTGAGCTAGAGGCCAAAATCTACAGTTAGGCACTTTGCAAAAAACACCTCTGTTTTCTTTAAAAAATGTGGATGTGTCCACGTTGCGCTTTGGGGCATTTCCTGTCGCGGGCGCTAGGCCTACCCAAACAAGTGAGGTTTCATTTATATCGGGAGACTTGGGGGAGCGCTGGGTGGAAGGAAATTTGTGGCTCCTCTCAGATTCCAGAACTTTCTGCCACAGAAATGTGAGCACCATGTGTTTTTCTAGCCAAATTTTGAGGTTTGCAAAGGATTCTGGGTAACAGACCCTGGTCCGAGCTCCACAAGTCACCCTATCTTGGATTCCCCTAGGTCTCTAGTTTTCAGAAATGCACAGGTTTGGTAGGTTACCCTAGGTGCCGGCTGAGCTAGAGGCCAAAATCTACAGGTAGGCACTTTGCAAAAAAACACCTCTGTTTTCTTTCAGAAATTTGGATGTGTCCACGTTGCGCTCTGGAGCGTTTCCTGTCGCGGGCGCTAGGCCTACCCACACAAGTGAGGTATCATTTTTATCGGGAGACTTGGGGGAACGCTGGGTAGAAGGAAATTTGTGGCTCCTCTCAGATTCCAGAACTTTCTGCCATAGAAATATGAGGGACATGTGTTTTTTTTGCCAAATTTTGAGGTTTGCAAAGGATTCTGGGTAACAGAACCTGGTCTGAGCCCCACAAGTCACCGCATCTTAGATTCCCCTAGGTCTCTAGTTTTCAGAAATGCACAGGTTTGGTAGGTTACCCTAGGTGCCGGCTGAGCTAGAGGCCAAAATCTACAGGTAGGCACTTTGCAAAAAAACACCTCTGTTTTCTCTCAGAAATTTGGATGTGTCCACGTTGCGCTTTGGGGTGTTTCCTGTCGCGGGCGCTAGGCCTACCCACACAAGTGAGGTATCATTTTTATCGGGAGACTTGGGGGAACGCTGGGTGGAAGGAGATTTGTGGCTCCTTTCAGATTCCAGAACTTTCTGCCACAGAAATGTGAGGAACATGTGTTTTTTTAGCCAAATTTTGAGGTTTGCAAAGGATTCTGGGTAACAGAACCTGGTCCGAGCCCCACAAGTCACCCCAAATTGGATTCCCCTAGGTCTCTAGTTTTCAGAAATGCACAGGTTTGGTAGGTTTCCCTAGGTGCCGGCTGAGCTAGAGGCCAAAATCTAAAGGTAGGCACTTTGCAAAAAACACCTCTGTTTTCTTTCAAAAATTTGGATGTGCCCACGTTGTGCTTTGGGGCGTTTCCTGTCGCAGGCGCTAGGCCTACCCACACAAGTGAGGTATCATTTTTATCAGGAGACTTGGGCGAACGCTGGGTGGAACGAAAATTTGTGGCTCCTCTCAGATTCCAGAACTTTCTGCCACAGAAATGTGAGGAACATGTTTTTTTTAGCCAAATTTTGAGGTTTGCAAAGGATTCTGGGTAACAGAACCTGGTCCGAGCCCCACAAGTCACCCCAACTTGGATTCCCCCAGGTCTCTAGTTTTCAGAAATGCACAGGTTTGGTAGGTTTCCCTAGGTGCCGGCTGAGCTAGAGGCCAAAATCTACAGGTAGGCACTTTGCAAAAAACACCTCTGTTTTCTTTCAAAAATTTGGATGTGTCCACGTTGCGCTTTGGGGAGTTTCCTGTCGCGGGCACTAGGCCTACCCACACAAGTCAGGAATCATTTTTATTGGGAGACTTGGGGGAACGCTGGGTGGAAGGAAATTTGTGGCTCCTCTCAGATTCCAGAACTTTCTGCCACAGAAATGTGAGGAACATGTGTTTTTTAGCCAACATTTGAGGTTTGCAAAGGATTCTGGGTAACAGAACCTGGTCCGAGCCCCACAAGTCACCCCAACTTGGATTCCCCTAGGTCTCTAGTTTTCAGAAATGCACAGGTTTGGTAGGTTTCCCTAGGTGCTGGCTGAGCTAGAGGCCAAAATCTACAGGTAGGCACTTTGCAAAATAACCTCTGTTTTCTTTCAAAAATTTGGATGTGTCCACGTTGCGCTTTGGGGCGTTTCTTGTTGCGGGCTCTAGGCCTACCCACACAAGTGAGGTATCATTTTTATCGGGAGACTTAGGGGAACGCTGGGTGGAAGGAAATTTGTGGCTCCTCTCAGATTCCAGAACTTTCTGCCATAGAAATATGAGGGACATGTGTTTTTTTAGCCAAATTTTGAGGTTTGCAAAGGATTCTGGGTAACAGAACCTGGTCTGAGCCCCACAAGTCACCGCATCTTAGATTCCCCTAGGTCTCTAGTTTTCAGAAATGCACAGGTTTGGTAGGTTACCCTAGGTGCCGGCTGAGCTAGAGGCCAAAATCTACAGGTAGGCACTTTGCAAAAAAACACCTCTGTTTTCTCTCAGAAATTTGGATGTGTCCACGTTGCGCTTTGGGGTGTTTCCTGTTGCGGGCGCTAGGCCTACCCACACAAGTGAGGTATCATTTTTATCGGGAGACTTGGGGGAACGCTGGGTGGAAGGAGATTTGTGGCTCCTCTCAGATTCCAGAACTTTCTGCCACAGAAATGTGAGGAACATGTGTTTTTTTAGCCAAATTTTGAGGTTTGCAAAGGATTCTGGGTAACAGAACCTGGTCCGAGCCCCACAAGTCACCCCAAATTGGATTCCCCTAGGTCTCTAGTTTTCAGAAATGCACAGGTTTGGTAGGTTTCCCTAGGTGCCGGCTGAGCTAGAGGCCAAAATCTAAAGGTAGGCACTTTGCAAAAAACACCTCTGTTTTCTTTCAAAAATTTGGATGTGCCCACGTTGTGCTTTGGGGCGTTTCCTGTCGCAGGCGCTAGGCCTACCCACAGAAGTGAGGTATCATTTTTATCAGGAGACTTGGGCGAACGCTGGGTGGAACGATTATTTGTGGCTCCTCTCAGATTCCAGAACTTTCTGCCACAGAAATGTGAGGAACATGTTTTTTTTAGCCAAATTTTGAGGTTTGCAAAGGATTCTGGGTAACAGAACCTGGTCCGAGCCCCACAAGTCACCCCAACTTGGATTCCCCCAGGTCTCTAGTTTTCAGAAATGCACAGGTATGGTAGGTTTCCCTAGGTGCCGGCTGAGCTAGAGGCCAAAATCTACAGTTAGGCACTTTGCAAAAAACACCTCTGTTTTCTTTCAAAAATTTGGATGTGTCCACGTTGCGCTTTGGGGAGTTTCCTGTCGCGGGCACTAGGCCTACCCAAACAAGTCAGGAATCATTTTTATTGGGAGACTTGGGGGAACGCTGGGTGGAAGGAAATTTGTGGCTCCTCTCAGATTCCAGAACTTTCTGCCACAGAAATGTGAGGAACATGTGTTTTTTTAGCCAAAATTTGAGGTTTGCAAAGGATTCTGGGTAACAGAACCTGGTCCGAGCCCCACAAGTCACCCCAACTTGGATTCCCCTAGGTCTCTAGTTTTCAGAAATGCACAGGTTTGGTAGGTTTCCCTAAGTGCTGGCTGAGCTAGAGGCCAAAATCTACAGGTAGGCACTTTGCAAAATAACCTCTGTTTTCTTTAAAAAATTTGGATGTGTCCACGTTGCGCTTTGGGGCGTTTCTTGTTGCGGGCTCTAGGCCTACCCACACAAGTGAGGTATCATTTTTATCGGGAGACTTAGGGGAATGCTGGGTGGAAGAAAATTTGTGGCTCCTCTCAGATTCCAGAACTTTCTGCCACAGAAATGTGAGGAACATGTGCTTTTTTAGCCAAATTTTGAGGTTTGCAAAGGATTCTGGGTAACAGAACCTGGTCCGAGCCCCAGAAGTCACCCCATCTTGGATTCCCCTACGTCTCTAGTTTTCAGAAATGCACAGGTTTGGTAGGTTTCCCTAGGTGCCGGCTTGGCTAGAGGCCAAAATCTACAGGTAGGCACTTTGCAAGAAACACCTCTGTTTTCTTTAAAAAATGTGGATGTGTCCACGTTGCGCTTTGGGGCATTTCCTGTCGCGGGCGCTAGGCCTACCCACACAAGTGAGGTATCATTTATATCGGGAGACTTGGGGGAACGCTGGGTGGAAGGAAATTTGTGGCTCCTCTCAGATTCCAGAACTTTCTGCCACAGAAATGTGAGGAACATGTGTTTTTTTAGCCAAATTTTGAGGTTTGCAAAGGATTGTGGGTAACAGAACCTGGTCCGAGCCCCACAAGTCACCCAATCTTGGATTCCCCTACGTCTCTAGTTTTCAGAAATGCACAGGTTTGGTAGGTTTCCCTAGGTGCCGGCTGAGCTAGAGGACAAAATCTACAGGTAGGCACTTTGCAAAAAAACACCTCTGTTTTCTTTCAGAAATTTGGATGTGTCCACGTTGTGCTCTGGAGCGTTTCCTGTCGCGGGCGCTAGGCCTACCCACACAAGTGAGGTATCATTTTTATCGGGAGACTTGGGGGAACGCTGGGTAGAAGGAAATTTGTGGCTCCTCCCAGATTCCAGAACTTTCTGCCATAGAAATATGAGGGACATGTGTTTTTTTAGCCAAATTTTGAGGTTTGCAAAGGATTCTGGGTAACAGAACCTGGTCTGAGCCCCACAAGTCACCGCATCTTAGATTCCCCCAGGTCTCTAGTTTTCAGAAATGCACAGGTTTGGTAGGTTACCCTAGGTGCCGGCTGAGCTAGAGGCCAAAATCTACAGTTAGGCACTTTGCAAAAAACACCTCTGTTTTCTTTAAAAAATTTGGATGTGTCCACGTTGCGCTTTGGGGCATTTCCTGTCGCGGGCGCTAGGCCTACCCAAACAAGTGAGGTTTCATTAATATCGGGAGACTTGGGGGAGCGCTGGGTGGAAGGAAATTTGTGGCTCCTCTCAGATTCCAGAACTTTCTGCCACAGAAATGTGAGCACCATGTGTTTTTCTAGCCAAATTTTGAGGTTTGCAAAGGATTCTGGGTAACAGACCCTGGTCCGAGCTCCACAAGTCATCCTATCTTGGATTCCCCTAGGTCTCTAGTTTTCAGAAATGCACAGGTTTGGTAGGTTACCCTAGGTGCCGGCTGAGCTAGAGGCCAAAATCTACAGGTAGGCACTTTGCAAAATAACCTCTGTTTTCTTTAAAAAATTTGGATGTGTCCACGTTGAGCTTTGGGGAGTTTCTTGTCGCGGGCGCTAGGCCTACCCACACAAGTCAGGTATCATTTTTATTGGGAGACTTGGGGGAACGCTGGGTGGAAGGAAATTTGTGGCTCCTCTCAGATTCCAGAACTTTCTGCCACAGAAATGTGAGGAACATGTGTTTATTTAGCCAAAATTTGAGGTTTGCAAAGGGATTCTGGGTAACAGAACCTGGTCCGAGCCCCACAAGTCACCCCATCTTGGATTCCCCTAGGTCTCTAGTTTTCAGAAATGCACAGGTTTGGTAGGTTTCCCTAGCTGCTGGCTGAGCTAGAGGCCAAAATCTACAGGTAGGCACTTTGCAAAAAACACCTCTGTTTTCTTTCAAAAATTTGGATGTGTCCACGTTGCGCTTTGGGGAGTTTCCTGTCACGGGCACTAGGCCTACCCACACAAGTCAGGTATCATTTTTATTGGGAGACTTGGGGGAACGCTGGGTGGAAGGAAATTTGTGGCTCCTCTCAGATTCCAGAACTTTCTACCACAGAAATGTGAGGAACATGTGTTTTTTTAGCCAAATTTTGAGGTTTGCAAAGGATTCTGGGTAACAGAACCTGGTCCGAGCCCCGCAAAGTCACCCAATCTTGGATTCCCCTACATCTCTAGTTTTCAGAAATGCACAGGATTGGTAGGTTTCCCTAGGTGCCGGCTGTCTAGAGGCCAAAATCTACAGGTAGGCACTTTGCAAAAAAACACCTCTGTTTTCTTTCAGAAATTTGGATGTGTCCACGTTGCGCTTTGGGGCATTTCCTGTCGCGGGCGCTAGGCCTACCCAAACAAGTGAGGTTTCATTTATATCGGGAGACTTGGGGGAGCGCTGGGTGGAAGGAAATTTGTGGCTCCTCTCAGATTCCAGAACTTTCTGCCACAGAAATGTGAGCACCATGTGTTTTTCTAGCCAAATTTTGAGGTTTGCAAAGGATTCTGGGTAACAGACCCTGGTCCGAGCTCCACAAGTCACCCTATCTTGGATTCCCCTAGGTCTCTAGTTTTCAGAAATGCACAGGTTTGGTAGGTTACCCTAGGTGCCGGCTGAGCTAGAGGCCAAAATCTACAGGTAGGCACTTTGCAAAATAACCTCTGTTTTCTTTAAAAAATGTTGATGTGTCCACGTTGCGCTTTGGGGAGTTTCCTGTCGCGGGCGCTAGGCCTACCCACACAAGTGAGGTATCATTTTTATTGGGAGACTTGGGGGAACGCTGGGTGGAAGGAAATTTGTGTCTCCTCTCAGATTCCAGAACTTTCTGCCACAGAAATGTGAGGAACATGTGTTTTTTTAGCCAAATTTTGAGGTTTGCAAAGGATTCTGGGTAACAGAACCTGGTCCGAGCCCCGCAAAGTCACCTAATCTTGGATTCCCCTACATCTCTAGTTTTCAGAAATGCACAGGATTGGTAGGTTTCCCTAGGTGCCGGCTGACTAGAGGCCAAAATCTACAGGTAGGCACTTTGCAAAAAAACACCTCTGTTTTCTTTCAGAAATTTGGATGTGTCCACGTTGCGCTTTGGGGCGCTTCCTGTCGCGGGCGCTAGGCCTACCCACACAAGTGAGGTATCATATTTATCGGGAGACTTAGGGGAACGCTGGGTGGAAGAAAATGTGTGGCTCCTCTCAGATTCCAGAACTTTCTGCCACAGAAATGTGAGGAACATGTGTTTTTTTAGCCAAATTTTGAGGTTTGCAAAGGATTCTGGGTAACAGAACCTGGTCCGAGCCCCACAAGTCACCCCATCTTGGATTCCCCTAGGTCTCTAGTTTTCAGAAATGCACAGGTTTGGTAGGTTTCCCTAGGTGCCGGCTGAGCTAGATGCCAAAATCTACAGTTAGGCACTTTGCAAAAAACACCTCTGTTTTCTTTCAAAAATTTGGATGTGTCCACGTTGTGCTTTGGGGAGTTTCCTGTCGCGGGCGCTAGGCCTACCCACACAAGTCAGGTATCATTTTTATTGGGAGACTTGGGGGAACGCTGGGTGGAAGGAAATTTGTGGCTCCTCTCAGATTCCAGAACTTTCTGCCACAGAAATGTGAGGAACATGTGTTTTTTTAGCCAAAATTTGAGGTTTGCAAAGGGATTCTGGGTAACAGAACCTGGTCCGAGCCCCACAAGTCACCCTATCTTGGATTCCCCTAGGTCTCTAGTTTTCAGAAATGCACAGGTTTGGTAGTTTTCCCTAGGTGCTGGCTGAGCTAGAGGCCAAAATCTACAGGTAGGCACTTTGCAAAAAACACCTCTGTTTTCTTTCAAAAATTTGGATGTGTCCACGTTGCGCTTTGGGGAGTTTCCTGTCACGGGCACTAGGCCTACCCACACAAGTCAGGTATCATTTTTATTGGGAGACTTGGGGGAACGCTGGGTGGAAGGAAATTTGAGGCTCCTCTCAGATTCCAGAACTTTCTACCACAGAAATGTGAGGAACATGTGTTTTTTTAGCCAAATTTTGAGGTTTGCAAAGGATTCTGGGTAACAGAACCTGGTCCGAGCCCCGCAAAGTCACCCAATCTTGGATTCCCCTACATCTCTAGTTTTCAGAAATGCACAGGATTGGTAGGTTTCCCTAGGTGCCGGCTGACTAGAGGCCAAAATCTACAGGTAGGCACTTTGCAAAAAAACACCTCTGTTTTCTTTCAGAAATTTGGATGTGTCCACGTTGCGCTTTGGGGCGTTTCCTGTCGCGGGCGCTAGGCCTACCCACACAAGTGAGGTATCATATTTATCGGGAGACTTAGGAGAACGCTGGGTGGAAGAAAATTTGTGGCTCCTCTCAGATTCCAGAACTTTCTGCCACAGAAATGTGAGGAACATGTGTTTTTTTAGCCAAATTTTGAGGTTTGCAAAGGATTCTGGGTAACAGAACCTGGTCCGAGCCCCACAAGTCACCCCATCTTGGATTCCCCTAGGTCTCTAGTTTTCAGAAATGCACAGGTTTGGTAGGTTTCCCTAGGTGCCGGCTGAGCTAGATGCCAAAATCTACAGTTAGGCACTTTGCAAAAAACACCTCTGTTTTCTTTAAAAAATTTGGATGTGTCCATGTTGCGCTTTGGGGATTTTCCTGTCTCGGCGCTAGGCCTACCCACACAAGTCAGGTATCATTTTTATTGGGAGACTTGGGGGAACGCTGGGTGGAAGGAAATTTGTGGCTCCTCTCAGATTCCAGAACTTTCTGCCACAGAAATGTGAGGAACATGTGTTTTTTTAGCCAAAATTTGAGGTTTGCAAAGGGATTCTGGGTAACAGAACCTGGTCCGAGCCCCACAAGTCACCCCATCTTCGATTCCCCTAGGTCTCTAGTTTTCAGAAATGCACAGGTTTGGTAGGTTTCCCTAGGTGCTGGCTGAGCTAGAGGCCAAAATCTACAGGTAGGCACTTTGCAAAAAACACCTCTGCTTTCTTTAAAAAATTTGGATGTGTCCACGTTGCGCTTTGGGGAGTTTCCTGTCGCGGGCGCTAGGCCTACCCACACAAGTGAGGTATCATTTTTATTGGGAGACTTGGGAGAACGCTGGGTGGAAGGAAATTTGTGGCTCCTCTCAGATTCCAGAACTTTCTGCCACAGAAATGTGAGGAACATGTGTTTTTTTAGCCAAATTTTGAGGTTTGCAAAGGATTCTGGGTAACAGAACCTGGTCCGAGCCCCGCAAAGTCACCCAATCTTGGATTCCCCTGCGTCTCTAGTTTTCAGAAATGCACAGGTTTGCTAGGTTTCCCTAGGTGCCGGCTGAGCTAGAGGCCAAAATCTACAGGTAGGCACTTTGCAAAAAAACACCTCTGTTTTCTTTCAGAAATTTGGATGTGTCCACGTTGCGCTTTGGGGCGTTTCCTTTCGCGGGCGCTAGGCCTACCCACACAAGTGAGGTATCATTTTTATCGGGAGACTTGGGGGAACGCTGGGTGGAAGGAAATTTGTGGCTCCTCTCAGATTCCAGAACTTTCTGCCACAGAAATGTGAGGAACATGTGCTTTTTTAGCCAAATTTTGAGGTTTGCAAAGGATTCTGGGTAACAGAACCTGGTCCGAGCCCCACAAGTCACCCCAAATTGGATTCCCCTAGGTCTCTAGTTTTCAGAAATGCACAGGTTTGGTAGGTTTCCCTAGGTGCCGGCTGAGCTAGAGGCCAAAATCTAAAGGTAGGCACTTTGCAAAAAACACCTCTGTTTTCTTTAAAAAATTTGGATGTGCCCACGATGTGCTTTGGGGCGTTTCCTGTCGCAGGCGCTAGGCCTACCCACACAAGTGAGGTATCATTTTTATCGGGAGACTTGGGCGAACGCTGGGTGGAACGAAAATTTGTGGCTCCTCTCAGATTCCAGAACTTTCTGACACAGAAATGTGAGGAACATGTTTTTTTTAGCCAAATTTTGAGGTTTGCAAAGGATTCTGGGTAACAGAACCTGGTCCGAGCCCCACAAGTCACCCCAACTTGGATTCCCTCAGGTCTCTAGTTTTCAGAAATGCACAGGTTTGGTAGCTTTCCCTAGGTGCCGGCTGAGCTAGAGGCCAAAATCTACAGGTAGGCACTTTGCAAAAAACACCTCTGTTTTCTTTCAAAGATTTTGGATGTGTCCACGTTGCGCTTTGGGGAGTTTCCTGTCGCGGGCACTAGGCCTACCCACACAAGTCAGGTATCATTTTTATTGGGAGACTTGGGGGAACGCTGGGTGGAAGGAAATTTGTGGCTCCTCTCAGATTCCAGAACTTTCTGCCACAGAAATGTGAGGAACATGTGTTTTTTTAGCCAAAATTTGAGGTTTGCAAAGGATTCTGGGTAACAGAACCTGGTCCGAGCCCCACAAGTCACCCCAACTTGGATTCCCCTAGGTCTCTAGTTTTCAGAAATGCACAGGTTTGGTAGGTTTCCCTAGGTGCTGGCTGAGCTAGAGGCCAAAATCTACAGGTAGGCACTTTGCAAAATAACCTCTGTTTTCTTTCAAAAATTTGGATGTGTCCACGTTGCGCTTTGGGGCGTTTCTTGTTGCGGGCTCTAGGCCTACCCACACAAGTGAGGTATCATTTTTATCGGGAGACTTAGGGGAACGCTGGGTGGAAGAAAATTTGTGGCTCCTCTCAGATTCCAGAACTTTCTGCCACAGAAATGTGAGGAACATGTGCTTTTTTAGCCAAATTTTGAGGTTTGCAAAGGATTCTGGGTAACAGAACCTGGTCCGAGCCCCACAAGTCACCCCATCTTGGATTCCCCTACGTCTCTAGTTTTCAGAAATGCACAGGTTTGGTAGGTTTCCCTAGGTGCCGGCTGGGCTAGAGGCCAAAATCTACAGGTAGGCACTTTGCAAGAAACACCTCTGTTTTCTTTCAAAAATGTGGATGTGTCCACGTTGCGCTTTGGGGCATTTCCTGTCGCGGGCGCTAGGCCTACCCACACAAGTCAGGTATCATTTTTATTGGGAGACTTGGGGGAACGCTGGGTGGAAGGAAATTTGTGGCTCCTCTCAGATTCCAGAACTTTCTGCCACAGAAATGTGAGGAACATGTGTTTATTTAGCCAAAATTTGAGGTTTGCAAAGGGATTCTGGGTAACAGAACCTGGTCCGAGCCCCACAAGTTACCCCATCTTGGATTCCCCTAGGTCTCTAGTTTTCAGAAATGCACAGGTTTGGTAAGTTTCCCTAGCTGCTGGCTGAGCTAGAGGCCAAAATCTACAGGTAGGCACTTTGCAAAAAACACCTCTGATTTCTTTCAAAAATTTGGATGTGTCCACGTTGCGCTTTGGGGAGTTTCCTGTCACGGGCACTAGGCCTACCCACACAAGTCAGGTATCATTTTTATTGGGAGACTTGGGGGAACGCTGGGTGGAAGGAAATTTGTGGCTCCTCTCAGATTCCAGAACTTTCTACCACAGAAATGTGAGGAACATGTGTTTTTTTAGCCAAATTTTGAGGTTTGCAAAGGATTCTGGGTAACAGAACCTGGTCCGAGCCCCGCAAAGTCACCCAATCTTGGATTCCCCTACATCTCTAGTTTTCAGAAATGCACAGGATTGGTAGGTTTCCCTAGGTGCCGGCTGACTAGAGGCCAAAATCTACAGGTAGGCACTTTGCAAAAAAACACCTCTGTTTTCTTTCAGAAATTTGGATGTGTCCACGTTGCGCTTTGGGGCGTTTCCTGTCGCGGGCGCTAGGCCTACCCACACAAGTGAGGTATCATATTTATCGGGAGACTTAGGAGAACGCTGGGTGGAAGAAAATTTGTGGCTCCTCTCAGATTCCAGAACTTTCTGCCACAGAAATGTGAGGAACATGTGTTTTTTTAGCCAAATTTTGAGGTTTGCAAAGGATTCTGGGTAACAGAACCTGGTCCGAGCCCCACAAGTCACCCCATCTTGGATTCCCCTAGGTCTCTAGTTTTCAGAAATGCACAGGTTTGGTAGGTTTCCCTAGGTGCCGGCTGAGCTAGATGCCAAAATCTACAGTTAGGCACTTTGCAAAAAACACCTCTGTTTTCTTTCAAAAATTTGGATGTGTCCACGTTGCGCTTTGGGGAGTTTCCTGTCGCGGGCGCTAGGCCTACCCACACAAGTGAGGTATCATTTTTATCGGGAGACTTGGGGGAACGCTGGGTGGAAGGAAATTTGTGGCTCCTCTCAGATTCCAGAACTTTCTGCCACAGAAATGTGAGGAACATGTGTTTTTTTAGTCAAAATTTGAGGTTTGCAAAGGGATTCTGGGTAACAGAACCTGGTCCGAGCCCCACAAGTCACCCCATCTTCGATTCCCCTAGGTCTCTAGTTTTCAGAAATGCACAAGTTTGGTAGGTTTCCCTAGGTGCTGGCTGAGCTAGAGGCCAAAATCTACAGGTAGGCACTTTGCAAAAAACACCTCTGTTTTCTTTAAAAAATTTGGATGTGTCCACGTTGCGCTTTGGGGAGTTCCTGTCGCGGGCGCTAGGCCTACCCACACAAGTGAGGTATAATTTTTATTGGGAGACTTGGGAGAACGCTGGGTGGAAGGAAATTTGAGGCTCCTCTCAGATTCCAGATCTTTCTGCCACAGAAATGTGAGGAACATGTGTTTTTCTAGCTAAATTTTGAGGTTTGCAAAGGATTCTGGGTAACAGAAACTGGTCCGAGCCCCGCAAAGTCACCCAATCTTGGATTCCCCTGCGTCTCTAGTTTTCAGAAATGCACAGGTTTGGTAGGTTTCCCTAGGTGCCGGCTGAGCTAGAGGCCAAAATCTACAGGTAGGCACTTTGCAAAAAAACACCTCTGTTTTCTTTCAGAAATTTGGATGTGTCCACGTTGCGCTTTGGGGCGTTTCCTTTCGCGGGCGCTAGGCCTACCCACACAAGTGAGGTATCATTTTTATCGGGAGACTTGGGGGAACGCTGGGTGGAAGGAAATTTGTGGCTCCCCTCAGATTCCAGAACTTTCTGCCACAGAAATATGAGGAACATGTGTTTTTTAGCCAAATTTTGAGGTTTTCAAAGGATTCTGGGTAACAGAACCTGGTCCGAGCTCCACAAGTCACCCTATCTTGGATTCCCCTAGGTCTCTAGTTTTCAGAAATGCACAGGTTTGGTAGGTTTCCCTAGGTGCCGGCTGAGCTAGAGGCCAAAATCTACAGGTAGGCACTTTGCAAAATAACCTCTGTTTTCTTTAAAAAATTTGGATGTGTCCACGTTGCGCTTTGGGGAGTTTCCTGTCGCGGGCGCTAGGCCTACCCACACAAGTCAGGTATCATTTTTATTGGGAGACTTGGGGGAATGCTGGGTGGAAGGAAATTTGTGGCTCCTCTCAGATTCCAGAACTTTCTGCCACAGAAATGTGAGGAACATGTGTTTTTTTAGCCAAATTTTGAGGTTTGCAAAGGATTCTGGGTAACAGAACCTGGTCCGAGCCCCGCAAGTCACCCAATCTTGGATTCCCCTACGTCTCTAGTTTTCAGAAATGCACAGGTTTGGTAGTTTTCCCTAGGTGCCAGCTGAGCTAGAGGCCAAAATCTACAGGTAGGCACTTTGCAAAGAAACACCTCTGTTTTCTTTCAGAAATTTGGATGTGTCCACGTTGCGCTTTGGGGCGTTTCCTGTCGCGTGCGCTAGGCCTACCCACACAAGTGAGGTATCATTTTTATCGGGAGACTTGGGGGAACGCTGGGTGGAAGGAAATTTGTGGCTCCTCTCAGATTCCAGAACTTTCTGCCACAGAAATATGAGGAACATGTGTTTTTTTAGCCAAATTATGAGGTTTGCAAAGGATGCTGGGTAACAGAACCTGGTCCGAGCAGCACAAGTCTTCCCATCTTGGATTCCCCTAGGTCTCTAGTTTTCAGAAATGCACAGGTTTGGTAGGGTTCCCTAGGTTCCGGCTGAGCTAGAGGCCAAAATCTACAGGTAGGCACTTTGCAAAAAACACCTCTGTTTTCGTTCAAAAATTTGGATGTGTCCACGTTGCGCTTTGGGGAGTTTCCTGTCGCGGGCGCTAGGCTTACCCACACAAGTCAGGTATCATTTTTATTGGGAGACTTGGGGGAACGCTGGGTGGAAGGAAATTTGTGGCTCCTCTCAGATTCCAGAACTTTCTGCCACAGAAATATAGGAACATGTGTTTTTTTAGCCAAATTTTGAGGTTTGCAAAGGATTCTGAGTAACAGAACCTGGTCTGAGCCCCACAAGTCACCCCATCTTGGATTCCGCTAGGTCTCTAGTTTTCAGAAATGCACAGGTTTGGTAGGTTTCCCTAGGTGCCGGCTGAGCTAGAGGCCAAAATCTACAGGTAGGTACTTTGCAAAAAACACCTCTGTTTTCTTTCAAAAATTTGGATGTGTCCACGTTGCGCTTTGGGGTGTTTCCTGTCGCGGGCGCTAGGCCTACCCACACAAGTGAGGTATAATTTTTATCGGGAGACTTGGGGGAACGCTGGGTGGAAGGAGATTTGTGGCTCCTCTCAGATTCCAGAACTTTCTGCCACAGAAATGTGAGGAACATGTGTTTTTTTAGCCAAATTTTGAGGTTTGCAAAGGATTCTGGGTAACAGAACCTGGTCCGAGTCCCACAAGTCACCCAATCTTGGATTCCCCTACGTCTCTAGTTTTCAGAAATGCACAGGTTTGGTAGGTTTCCCTAGGTGCCGGCTGAGCTAGAGGCCAAAATCTACAGGTAGGCACTTTGCAAAAAAACACCTCTGATTTTTTCAAAAATTTGGATGTGTCCACGTTGCGCTTTGGAGCGTTTCCTGTCGCGGGCGCTAGGCCTACCCACACAAGTGAGGTATAATTTTTATTGGGAGACTTGGGGGAACGCTGGGTAGAAGGAAATTTGTGGCACCTCTAAGATTCCAGAACTTTCTGCCACAGAAATGTGAGGAACATGTGTTTTTTTAGCCAAATTTTGAGGTTTGCAAAGGATTCTGGGTAACAGAACCTGGTCCGAGCCCCACAAGTCATCCCAAATTGGATTCCCCTAGGTCTCTAGTTTTCAGAAATGCACAGGTTTGGTAGGTTTCCCTAGGTGCCGGCTGAGCTAGAGGCCAAAATCTAAAGGTAGGCACTTTGCAAAAAACACCTCTGTTTTCTTTAAAAAATGTGGATGTGTCCACGTTGTGCTTTGGGGCGTTTCCTGTCGCAGGCGCTAGGCCTACCCACACAAGTGAGGTATCATTTTTATCGGGAGACTTGGGCGAACGCTGGGTGGAACGAAAATTTGTGGCTCCTCTCAGATTCCAGAACTTTCTGCCACAGAAATGTGAGGAACATGTTTTTGTTAGCCAAATTTTGAGGTTTGCAAAGGATTCTGGGTAACAGAACCTGGTCCGAGCCCCACAAGTCACCCCAACTTGGATTCCCCTAGGTCTCTAGTCTTCAGAAATGCACAGGTTTGGTAGGTTTCCCTAGGTGCCGGCTGAGCTAGAGGCCAAAATCTACAGGTAGGCACTTTGCAAAAAACACCTCTGTTTTCTTTCAAAAATTTGGATGTGTCCACGTTGCGCTTTGGGGAGTTTCCTGTCGCGGGCGCTAGGCCTACCCACACAAGTCAGGTATCATTTTTATTGGGAGACTTGGGGGAACGCTGGGTGGAAGGAAATTTGTGGCTCCTCTCAGATTCCAGAACTTTCTGCCACAGAAATGTGAGGAACATGTGTTTTTTTAGCCAAAATTTGAGCTTTGCAAAGGATTCTGGGTAACAGAACCTGGTCCGAGCCCCACAAGTCACCCCATCTTGGATTCCCCTAGGTCTCTAGTTTTCAGAAATGCACAGGTTTGGTAGGTTTCCCTAGGTGCCGGCTGAGCTAGAGGCCAAAATCTACAGGTAGGCACTTTGCAAAAAACACCTCTGTTTTCTTTAAAAAATTTGGATGTGTCCACGTTGCGCTTTGGGCCGTTTCCTGACGCGGGCGATAGGCCTACCCACACAAGTGAGGTATCATTTTTATCGGGAGACTTGGGGGAACGCTGGGTGGAAGGAAATTTGTGGCTCCTCTCAGATTCCAGAACTTTCTGCCACAGAAATGTGAGGAACATGTGTTTTTTTAGCCAAATTTTGAGGTTTGCAAAGGATTCTGGGTAACAGAACCTGGTCCGAGCCCCACAAGTCACCCCATCTTGGATTCCCCTAGGTCTCTAGTTTTCAGAAATGCACAGGTTTGGTAGGTTTCCCTAGGTGCCGGCTGAGCTAGAGGCCAAAATCTACAGGTAGGTACTTTGCAAAAAACACCTCTGTTATCTTTAAAAAATTTGGATGTGTCCACGTTGCGCTTTGGGCCGTTTCCTGACGCGGGCGATAGGCCTACTCACACAAGTGAGGTATCATTTTTATCGGGAGACTTGGGGGAACGCTGGGTAGAAGGAAATTTGTGGCTCCTCTCAGATTCCAGAACTTTCTGCCACAGAAATGTGAGGAACATGTGTTTTTTTAGCCAAATTTTGAGGTTTGCAAAGGATTCTGGGTAACAGAACCTGGTCTGAGCCCCACAAGTCACCGCATCTTGGATTCCCCTAGGTCTCTAGTTTTCAGAAATGCACAGGTTTGGTAGGTTACCCTAGGTGCCGGCTGAGCTAGAGGCCAAAATCTACAGGTAGGCACTTTGCAAAAAAACACCTCTGTTTTCTTTCAGAAATTTGGATGTGTCCACGTTGCGCTTTGGGGTGTTTCCTGTCACGGGCGCTAGGCCTACCCACACAAGTGAGGTATAATTTTTATCGGGAGACTTGGGGGAACGCTGGGTAGAAGGAAATTTGTGGCTCCTCTCAGATTCCAGAACTTTCTGCCACAGAAATGTGAGGAACATGTGTTTTTTTAGCCAAATTTTGAGGTTTGCAAAGTATTCTGGGTAACAGAACCTGGTCCGAGTCCCACAAGTCACCCAATCTTGGATTCCCCTACGTCTCTAGTTTTCAGAAATGCACAGGTTTGGTAGGTTTCCCTAGGTGCCGGCTGAGCTAGAGGCCAAAATCTACAGGTAGGCACTTTGCAAAAAAACACCTCTGTTTTCTTTCAAAAATTTGGATGTGTCCACGTTGCGCTTCGGAGCGTTTCCTGTCGCGGGCGATAGGCCTACCCACACAAGTGAGGTATCATTTTTATCGGGAGACTTGGGGGAACGCTGGGTAGACGGAAATTTGTGGCTCCTCTAAGATTCCAGAACTTTCTGCCACAGAAATGTGAGGAACTTGTGTTTTTTTAGCCAAATTTTGAGGTTTGCAAAGGATTCTGGGTAACAGAACCTGGTCCGAGCCCCACAAGTCACCCCAAATTGGATTCCCCTAGGTCTCTAGTTTTCAGAAATGCACAGGTTTGGTAGGGTTCCCTAGGTTCCGGCTGAGCTAGAGGCCAAAATCTACAGGTAGGTACTTTGCAAAAAACACCTCTGTTTTCTTTAAAAAATTTGGATGTGTCCACGTTGTGCTTTGGGGCGTTTCCTGTCGCAGGCGCTAGGCCTACCCACACAAGTGAGGTATCATTTTTATCGGGAGACTTGGGCGAACGCTGCGTGGAACGAAAATTTGTGGCTCCTCTCAGATTCCAGAACTTTCTGCCACAGAAATGTGAGGAACATGTTTTTGTTAGCCAAATTTTGAGGTTTGCAAAGGATTCTGGGTAACAGAACCTGGTCCGAGCCCCACAAGTCACCCCAACTTGGATTCCCCAAGGTCTCTAGTTTTCAGAAATGCACAGGTTTGGTAGGTTTCCCTAGGTGCCGGCTGAGCTAGAGGCCAAAATCTACAGGTAGGCACTTTGCAAAAAACACCTCTGTTTTCTTTCAAAAATTTGGATGTGTCCACGTTGCGCTTTGGGGAGTTTCCTGTCGCGGGCGCTAGGCCTACCCACACAAGTCAGGTATCATTTTTATTGGGAGACTTGGGGGAACGCTGGGTGGAAGGAAATTTGTGGCTCCTCTCAGATTCCAGAACTTTCTGCCACAGAAATGTGAGGAACATGTGTTTTTTTAGCCAAAATTTGAGGTTTGCAAAGGATTCTGGGTAACAGAACCTAATCCGAGCCCCACAAGTCACCTCAACTTAGGTTCCCCTAGGTCTCTAGTTTTCAGAATTGCACAGGTTTGGTAGGTTTCCCTAGGTGCTGGCTGAGCTAGAGGCCAAAATCTACAGGTAGGCACTTTGCAAAATAACCTCTGTTTTCTTTCAAAAATGTGGATGTGTCCACGTTGCGGTTTGGGGCGTTTCTTGTGGGGGGCTCTAGGCCTACCCACACAAGTGAGGTATCATTTTTATCGGGAGACTTAGGGGAACGCTGGGTGGAAGAAAATTTGTGGCTCCTCTCAGATTCCAGAACTTTCTGCCACAGAAATGTGAGGAACATGTGCTTTTTTAGCCAAATTTTGAGGTTTGCAAAGGATTCTGGGTAACAGAACCCGGTCCGAGCCCCACAAGTCACCCCATCTTGGATTCCCCTAGGTCTCTAGTTTTCAGAAATGCACAGGTTTGGTAGGTTTCCCTAGGTGCCGGCTGAGCTAGAGGCCAAAATCTACAGGTAGGCACTTTGCAAAAAACACCTCTGTTTTCTTTCAAAAATTTGGATGTGTCCACGTTGCGCTTTGGGGAGTTTCCTGTCGCGGGCGCTAGGCCTACCCACACAAGTAAGTTATAATTTTTATTGGGAGACTTGGGGGAACGCTGGGTGGAAGGAAATTTGTGGCTCCTCTCAGATTCCAGAACTTTCTGCCACAGAAATGTGAGGAACATGTGTTTTTTTAGCCAAATTTTGAGGTTTGCAAAGGATTCTGGGTAACAGAACCTGGTCCGAGCCCCACAAGACACCCCATCTTGGATTCCGCTAGGTCTCTAGTTTTCAGAAATGCACAGGTTTGGTAGGTTTCCCTAGGTGCCGGCTGAGCTAGAGGCCAAAATCTACAGGTAGGTACTTTGCAAAAAACACCTCTGTTTTCTTTCAAAAATTTGGATGTGTCCACGTTGCGCTTTGGGCCGTTTCCTGACGCGGGCGATAGGCCTACCCACACAAGTGAGGTATCATTTTTATCGGGAGACTTGGGGGAACGCTGGGTGGAAGGAGATTTGTGGCTCCTCTCAGATTCCAGAACTTTCTGCCACAGAAATGTGAGGAACAGGTGTTTTTTTAGCCAAATTTTGAGGTTTGCAAAGGATTCTGGGTAACAGAACCTGGTCCGAGCCCCACAAGTCACCCAATCTTGGATTCCCCTACGTCTCTAGTTTTCAGAAATGCACAGGTTTGGTAGGTTTCCCTAGGTGCCGGCTGAGCTAGAGGCCGAAATCTACAGGTAGGCACTTTGCAAAAAAACACCTCTGTTTTCTTTCAGAAATTTGGATGTGTCCACGTTGCGCTCTGGAGCGTTTCCTGTCGCGGGCGCTAGGCCTACCCACACAAGTGAGGTATCATTTTTATCGGGAGACTTGGGGGAACGCTGGGTAGAAGGAAATTTGTGGCTCCTCTCAGATTCCAGAACTTTCTGCCACAGAAATATGAGGAACATGTGTTTTTTTAGCCAAATTTTGAGGTTTGCAAAGGATTCTGGGTAACAGAACCTGGTCTGAGCCCCACAAGTCACCGCATCTTAGATTCCACTAGGTCTCTAGTTTTCAGAAATGCACAGGTTTGGTAGGTTACCCTAGGTGCCGGCTGAGCTAGAGGCCAAAATCTACAGGTAGGCACTTTGCAAAAAAACACCTCTGTTTTCTTTCAGAAATTTGGATGAGTCCACGTTGCGCTTTGGGGTGTTTCCTGTCGCGGGCGCTAGGCCTACCCACACAAGTGAGGTATCATTTTTATCGGGAGACTTGGGGGAACGCTGGGTGGAAGGAAATTTGTGGCTCCTCTCAGATTCCAAAACTTTCTGCCACAGAAATGTGAGGAACATGTGTTTTTTTAACCAAATTTTGAGGTTTGCAAAGTATTCTGGGTAACAGAACCTGGTCCGAGTCCCACAAGTCACCCAATCTTGGATTCCCCTACGTCTCTAGTTTTCAGAAATGCACAGGTTTGGTAGGTTTCCCTAGGTGCCGGCTGAGCTAGAGGCCAAAATCTACAGGTAGGCACTTTGCAAAAAAACACCTCTGTTTTCTTTCAAAAATTTGGATGTGTCCACGTTGCGCTTCGGAGCGTTTCCTGTCGCGGGCGATAGGCCTACCCACACAAGTGAGGTATCATTTTTATCGGGAGACTTGGGGGAACGCTGGGTAGACGGAAATTTGTGGCTCCTCTAAGATTCCAGAACTTTCTGCCACAGAAATGTGAGGAACTTGTGTTTTTTTAGCCAAATTTTGAGGTTTGCAAAGGATTCTGGGTAACAGAACCTGGTCCGAGCCCCACAAGTCACCCCAAATTGGATTCCCCTACGTCTCTAGTTTTCAGAAATGCACAGGTTTGGTAGGTTTCCCTAGGTGCCGGCTGAGCTAGAGGCCAAAATCTACAGGTAGGCACTTTGCAAAAAAACACCTCTGTTTTCTTTCAAAAATTTGGATGTGTCCACGTTGCGCTTCGGAGCGTTTCCTGTCGCGGGCGATAGGCCTACCCACACAAGTGAGGTATCATTTTTATCGGGAGACTTGGGGGAACGCTGGGTAGACGGAAATTTGTGGCTCCTCTAAGATTCCAGAACTTTCTGCCACAGAAGTGTGAGGAACTTGTGTTTTTTTAGCCAAATTTTGAGGTTTGCAAAGGATTCTGGGTAACAGAACCTGGTCCGAGCCCCACAAGTCACCCCAAATTGGATTCCCCTAGGTCTCTAGTTTTCAGAAATGCACAGGTTTGGTAGGGTTCCCTAGGTTCCGGCTGAGCTAGAGGCCAAAATCTACAGGTAGGTACTTTGCAAAAAACACCTCTGTTTTCTTTAAAAAATTTGGATGTGTCCACGTTGTGCTTTGGGGCGTTTCCTGTCGCAGGCGCTAGGCCTACCCACACAAGTGAGGTATCATTTTTATCGGGAGACTTGGGCGAACGCTGCGTGGAACGAAAATTTGTGGCTCCTCTCAGATTCCAGAACTTTCTGCCACAGAAATGTGAGGAACATGTTTTTGTTAGCCAAATTTTGAGGTTTGCAAAGGATTCTGGGTAACAGAACCTGGTCCGAGCCCCACAAGTCACCCCAACTTGGATTCCCCAAGGTCTCTAGTTTTCAGAAATGCACAGGTTTGGTAGGTTTCCCTAGGTGCCGGCTGAGCTAGAGGCCAAAATCTACAGGTAGGCACTTTGCAAAAAACACCTCTGTTTTCTTTCAAAAATTTGGATGTGTCCACGTTGCGCTTTGGGGAGTTTCCTGTCGCGGGCGCTAGGCCTACCCACACAAGTCAGGTATCATTTTTATTGGGAGACTTGGGGGAACGCTGGGTGGAAGGAAATTTGTGGCTCCTCTCAGATTCCAGAACTTTCTGCCACAGAAATGTGAGGAACATGTGTTTTTTTAGCCAAAATTTGAGGTTTGCAAAGGATTCTGGGTAACAGAACCTAATCCGAGCCCCACAAGTCACCTCAACTTAGGTTCCCCTAGGTCTCTAGTTTTCAGAATTGCACAGGTTTGGTAGGTTTCCCTAGGTGCTGGCTGAGCTAGAGGCCAAAATCTACAGGTAGGCACTTTGCAAAATAACCTCTGTTTTCTTTCAAAAATGTGGATGTGTCCACGTTGCGGTTTGGGGCGTTTCTTGTGGGGGGCTCTAGGCCTACCCACACAAGTGAGGTATCATTTTTATCGGGAGACTTAGGGGAACGCTGGGTGGAAGAAAATTTGTGGCTCCTCTCAGATTCCAGAACTTTCTGCCACAGAAATGTGAGGAACATGTGCTTTTTTAGCCAAATTTTGAGGTTTGCAAAGGATTCTGGGTAACAGAACCCGGTCCGAGCCCCACAAGTCACCCCATCTTGGATTCCCCTAGGTCTCTAGTTTTCAGAAATGCACAGGTTTGGTAGGTTTCCCTAGGTGCCGGCTGAGCTAGAGGCCAAAATCTACAGGTAGGCACTTTGCAAAAAACACCTCTGTTTTCTTTCAAAAATTTGGATGTGTCCACGTTGCGCTTTGGGGAGTTTCCTGTCGCGGGCGCTAGGCCTACCCACACAAGTAAGTTATAATTTTTATTGGGAGACTTGGGGGAACGCTGGGTGGAAGGAAATTTGTGGCTCCTCTCAGATTCCAGAACTTTCTGCCACAGAAATGTGAGGAACATGTGTTTTTTTAGCCAAATTTTGAGGTTTGCAAAGGATTCTGGGTAACAGAACCTGGTCCGAGCCCCACAAGACACCCCATCTTGGATTCCGCTAGGTCTCTAGTTTTCAGAAATGCACAGGTTTGGTAGGTTTCCCTAGGTGCCGGCTGAGCTAGAGGCCAAAATCTACAGGTAGGTACTTTGCAAAAAACACCTCTGTTTTCTTTCAAAAATTTGGATGTGTCCACGTTGCGCTTTGGGCCGTTTCCTGACGCGGGCGATAGGCCTACCCACACAAGTGAGGTATCATTTTTATCGGGAGACTTGGGGGAACGCTGGGTGGAAGGAGATTTGTGGCTCCTCTCAGATTCCAGAACTTTCTGCCACAGAAATGTGAGGAACAGGTGTTTTTTTAGCCAAATTTTGAGGTTTGCAAAGGATTCTGGGTAACAGAACCTGGTCCGAGCCCCACAAGTCACCCAATCTTGGATTCCCCTACGTCTCTAGTTTTCAGAAATGCACAGGTTTGGTAGGTTTCCCTAGGTGCCGGCTGAGCTAGAGGCCGAAATCTACAGGTAGGCACTTTGCAAAAAAACACCTCTGTTTTCTTTCAGAAATTTGGATGTGTCCACGTTGCGCTCTGGAGCGTTTCCTGTCGCGGGCGCTAGGCCTACCCACACAAGTGAGGTATCATTTTTATCGGGAGACTTGGGGGAACGCTGGGTAGAAGGAAATTTGTGGCTCCTCTCAGATTCCAGAACTTTCTGCCACAGAAGTATGAGGAACATGTGTTTTTTTAGCCAAATTTTGAGGTTTGCAAAGGATTCTGGGTAACAGAACCTGGTCTGAGCCCCACAAGTCACCGCATCTTAGATTCCACTAGGTCTCTAGTTTTCAGAAATGCACAGGTTTGGTAGGTTACCCTAGGTGCCGGCTGAGCTAGAGGCCAAAATCTACAGGTAGGCACTTTGCAAAAAAACACCTCTGTTTTCTTTCAGAAATTTGGATGAGTCCACGTTGCGCTTTGGGGTGTTTCCTGTCGCGGGCGCTAGGCCTACCCACACAAGTGAGGTATCATTTTTATCGGGAGACTTGGGGGAACGCTGGGTGGAAGGAAATTTGTGGCTCCTCTCAGATTCCAAAACTTTCTGCCACAGAAATGTGAGGAACATGTGTTTTTTTAACCAAATTTTGAGGTTTGCAAAGTATTCTGGGTAACAGAACCTGGTCCGAGTCCCACAAGTCACCCAATCTTGGATTCCCCTACGTCTCTAGTTTTCAGAAATGCACAGGTTTGGTAGGTTTCCCTAGGTGCCGGCTGAGCTAGAGGCCAAAATCTACAGGTAGGCACTTTGCAAAAAAACACCTCTGTTTTCTTTCAAAAATTTGGATGTGTCCACGTTGCGCTTCGGAGCGTTTCCTGTCGCGGGCGATAGGCCTACCCACACAAGTGAGGTATCATTTTTATCGGGAGACTTGGGGGAACGCTGGGTAGACGGAAATTTGTGGCTCCTCTAAGATTCCAGAACTTTCTGCCACAGAAATGTGAGGAACTTGTGTTTTTTTAGCCAAATTTTGAGGTTTGCAAAGGATTCTGGGTAACAGAACCTGGTCCGAGCCCCACAAGTCACCCCAAATTGGATTCCCCTTGGTCTCTAGTTTTCAGAAATGCACAGGTTTGGTAGGGTTCCCTAGGTTCCGGCTGAGCTAGAGGCCAAAATCTACATGTAGGTACTTTGCAAAAAACACCTCTGTTTTCTTTAAAAAATTTGGATGTGTCCACGTTGTGCTTTGGGGCGTTTCCTGTCGCAGGCGCTAGGCCTACCCACACAAGTGAGGTATCATTTTTATCGGGAGACTTGGGGGAACGCTGGGTGGAAGGAGATTTGTGGCTCCTCTCAGATTCCAGAACTTTCTGCCACAGAAATGTGAGGAACATGTGTTTTTTTGCCAAATTTTGAGGTTTGCAAAGGATTCTGGGTAACAGAACCTGGTCCGAGCCCCACAAGTCACCCAATCTTGGATTCCCCTACGTCTCTAGTTTTCAGAAATGCACAGGTTTGGTAGGTTTCCCTAGGTGCCGGCTGAGCTAGAGGCCGAAATCTACAGGTAGGCACTTTGCAAAAAAACACCTCTGTTTTCTTTCAGAAATTTGGATGTGTCCACGTTGCGCTCTGGAGCGTTTCCTGTCGCGGGCGCTAGGCCTACCCACACAAGTGAGGTATCATTTTTATCGGGAGACTTGGGGGAACGCTGGGTAGAAGGAAATTTGTGGCTCCTCTCAGATTCCAGAACTTTCTGCCACAGAAATATGAGGAACATGTGTTTTTTTAGCCAAATTTTGAGGTTTGCAAAGGATTCTGGGTAACAGAACCTGGTCTGAGCCCCACAAGTCACCGCATCTTAGATTCCACTAGGTCTCTAGTTTTCAGAAATGCACAGGTTTGGTAGGTTACCCTAGGTGCCGGCTGAGCTAGAGGCCAAAATCTACAGGTAGGCACTTTGCAAAAAAACACCTCTGTTTTCTTTCAGAAATTTGGATGTGTCCACGTTGCGCTTTGGGGAGTTTCCTGTCGCGGGCGCTAGGCCTACCCACACAAGTCAGGTATCATTTTTATTGGGAGACTTGGGGGAACGCTGGGTGGAAGGAAATTTGTGGCTCCTCTCAGATTCCAGAACTTTCTGCCACAGAAATGTGAGGAACATGTGTTTTTTTAGCCAAAATTTGAGGTTTGCAAAGGATTCTGGGTAACAGAACCTAATCCGAGCCCCACAAGTCACCCCAACTTAGGTTCCCCTAGGTCTCTAGTTTTCAGAATTGCACAGGTTTGGTAGGTTTCCCTAGGTGCTGGCTGAGCTAGAGGCCAAAATCTACAGGTAGGCACTTTGCAAAATAACCTCTGTTTTCTTTCAAAAATGTGGATGTGTCCACGTTGCGGTTTGGGGCGTTTCTTGTGGGGGGCTCTAGGCCTACCCACACAAGTGAGGTATCATTTTTATCGGGAGACTTAGGGGAACGCTGGGTGGAAGAAAATTTGTGGCTCCTCTCAGATTCCAGAACTTTCTGCCACAGAAATGTGAGGAACATGTGCTTTTTTAGCCAAATTTTGAGGTTTGCAAAGGATTCTGGGTAACAGAACCCGGTCCGAGCCCCACAAGTCACCCCATCTTGGATTCCCCTAGGTCTCTAGTTTTCAGAAATGCACAGGTTTGGTAGGTTTCCCTAGGTGCCGGCTGAGCTAGAGGCCAAAATCTACAGGTAGGCACTTTGCAAAAAACACCTCTGTTTTCTTTCAAAAATTTGGATGTGTCCACGTTGCGCTTTGGGGAGTTTCCTGTCGCGGGCGCTAGGCCTACACACACAAGTAAGTTATAATTTTTATTGGGAGACTTGGGGGAACGCTGGGTGGAAGGAAATTTGTGGCTCCTCTCAGATTCCAGAACTTTCTGCCACAGAAATGTGAGGAACATGTGTTTTTTTAGCCAAATTTTGAGGTTTGCAAAGGATTCTGGGTAACAGAACCTGGTCCGAGCCCCACAAGACACCCCATCTTGGATTCCGCTAGGTCTCTAGTTTTCAGAAATGCACAGGTTTGGTAGGTTTCCCTAGGTGCCGGCTGAGCTAGAGGCCAAAATCTACAGGTAGGTACTTTGCAAAAAACACCTCTGTTTTCTTTCAAAAATTTGGATGTGTCCACGTTGCGCTTTGGGCCGTTTCCTGACGCGGGCGATAGGCCTACCCACACAAGTGAGGTATCATTTTTATCGGGAGACTTGGGGGAACGCTGGGTGGAAGGAGATTTGTGGCTCCTCTCAGATTCCAGAACTTTCTGCCACAGAAATGTGAGGAACAGGTGTTTTTTTAGCCAAATTTTGAGGTTTGCAAAGGATTCTGGGTAACAGAACCTGGTCCGAGCCCCACAAGTCACCCAATCTTGGATTCCCCTACGTCTCTAGTTTTCAGAAATGCACAGGTTTGGTAGGTTTCCCTAGGTGCCGGCTGAGCTAGAGGCCGAAATCTACAGGTAGGCACTTTGCAAAAAAACACCTCTGTTTTCTTTCAGAAATTTGGATGTGTCCACGTTGCGCTCTGGAGCGTTTCCTGTCGCGGGCGCTAGGCCTACCCACACAAGTGAGGTATCATTTTTATCGGGAGACTTGGGGGAACGCTGGGTAGAAGGAAATTTGTGGCTCCTCTCAGATTCCAGAACTTTCTGCCACAGAAATATGAGGAACATGTGTTTTTTTAGCCAAATTTTGAGGTTTGCAAAGGATTCTGGGTAACAGAACCTGGTCTGAGCCCCACAAGTCACCGCATCTTAGATTCCACTAGGTCTCTAGTTTTCAGAAATGCACAGGTTTGGTAGGTTACCCTAGGTGCCGGCTGAGCTAGAGGCCAAAATCTACAGGTAGGCACTTTGCAAAAAAACACCTCTGTTTTCTTTCAGAAATTTGGATGAGTCCACGTTGCGCTTTGGGGTGTTTCCTGTCGCGGGCGCTAGGCCTACCCACACAAGTGAGGTATCATTTTTATCGGGAGACTTGGGGGAACGCTGGGTGGAAGGAAATTTGTGGCTCCTCTCAGATTCCAAAACTTTCTGCCACAGAAATGTGAGGAACATGTGTTTTTTTAACCAAATTTTGAGGTTTGCAAAGTATTCTGGGTAACAGAACCTGGTCCGAGTCCCACAAGTCACCCAATCTTGGATTCCCCTACGTCTCTAGTTTTCAGAAATGCACAGGTTTGGTAGGTTTCCCTAGGTGCCGGCTGAGCTAGAGGCCAAAATCTACAGGTAGGCACTTTGCAAAAAAACACCTCTGTTTTCTTTCAAAAATTTGGATGTGTCCACGTTGCGCTTCGGAGCGTTTCCTGTCGCGGGCGATAGGCCTACCCACACAAGTGAGGTATCATTTTTATCGGGAGACTTGGGGGAACGCTGGGTAGACGGAAATTTGTGGCTCCTCTAAGATTCCAGAACTTTCTGCCACAGAAATGTGAGGAACTTGTGTTTTTTTAGCCAAATTTTGAGGTTTGCAAAGGATTCTGGGTAACAGAACCTGGTCCGAGCCCCACAAGTCACCCCAAATTGGATTCCCCTTGGTCTCTAGTTTTCAGAAATGCACAGGTTTGGTAGGGTTCCCTAGGTTCCGGCTGAGCTAGAGGCCAAAATCTACATGTAGGTACTTTGCAAAAAACACCTCTGTTTTCTTTAAAAAATTTGGATGTGTCCACGTTGTGCTTTGGGGCGTTTCCTGTCGCAGGCGCTAGGCCTACCCACACAAGTGAGGTATCATTTTTATCGGGAGACTTGGGGGAACGCTGGGTGGAAGGAGATTTGTGGCTCCTCTCAGATTCCAGAACTTTCTGCCACAGAAATGTGAGGAACATGTGTTTTTTTGCCAAATTTTGAGGTTTGCAAAGGATTCTGGGTAACAGAACCTGGTCCGAGCCCCACAAGTCACCCAATCTTGGATTCCCCTACGTCTCTAGTTTTCAGAAATGCACAGGTTTGGTAGGTTTCCCTAGGTGCCGGCTGAGCTAGAGGCCGAAATCTACAGGTAGGCACTTTGCAAAAAAACACCTCTGTTTTCTTTCAGAAATTTGGATGTGTCCACGTTGCGCTCTGGAGCGTTTCCTGTCGCGGGCGCTAGGCCTACCCACACAAGTGAGGTATCATTTTTATCGGGAGACTTGGGGGAACGCTGGGTAGAAGGAAATTTGTGGCTCCTCTCAGATTCCAGAACTTTCTGCCACAGAAATATGAGGAACATGTGTTTTTTTAGCCAAATTTTGAGGTTTGCAAAGGATTCTGGGTAACAGAACCTGGTCTGAGCCCCACAAGTCACTGCATCTTAGATTCCACTAGGTCTCTAGTTTTCAGAAATGCACAGGTTTGGTAGGTTACCCTAGGTGCCGGCTGAGCTAGAGGCCAAAATCTACAGGTAGGCACTTTGCAAAAAAACACCTCTGTTTTCTTTCAGAAATTTGGATGTGTCCACGTTGCGCTTTGGGGTGTTTCCTGTCGCGGGCGCTAGGCCTACCCACACAAGTGAGGTATAATTTTTATCAGGAGACTTGGGGGAACGCTGGGTAGAAGGAAATTTGTGGCTCCTCTCAGATTCCAGAACTTTCTGCCACAGAAATGTGAGGAACATGTGTTTTTTTAGCCAAATTTTGAGGTTTGCAAAGTATTCTGGGTAACAGAACCTGGTCCGAGCCCCGCAAGTCACCCCATCTTGGATTCCCCTAGGTCTCTAGTTTTCAGAAATGCACAGGTTTGGTAGGTTTCCCTAGGTGCCGGCTGGGCTAGAGGCCAAAATCTACAGGTAGGCACTTTGCAATAAACACCTCTGTTTTCTTTAAAAAATGTGGATGTGTCCACGTTGCGCTTTGGGGTATTTCCTGTCGCGGGCGCTAGGCCTACCCACACAAGTGAGGTATCATTTATATCGGGAGACTTGGGGGAACGCTGGGTGGAAGGAAATTTGTGGCTCCTGTCAGATTCCAGAACTTTCTGCCACAGAAATGTGAGGAACATGTGTTTTTTTACCCAAATTTTGAGGTTTGCAAAGGATTCTGGGTAACAGAAACTGGTCCGAGCCCCACAAGTCACCCCAACTTGGATTCCCCTAGGTCTCTAGTTTTCAGAAATGCACAGGTTTGGTAGGTTTCCCTAGGTGTCAGTTGGGCTAGAGGCCAAAATCGACAGGTAGGCACTTTGCAAAAAAACACCTCTGTTTTCTTTCAAAAATGTGGATGTGTCCACGTTGTGCTTTGGGGCGTTTCCTGTCGCAGGCGCTAGGCCTACCCACACAAGTGAGGTATCATTTTTATCGGGAGACTTGGGGGAACTCTGGGTGGAAGGAAATTTGTGGCTCCTCTCAGATTCCAGAACTTTCTGCCACAGAAATGTGATGAACATGTTTTTTTTAGCCAAATTTTGGGGTTTGCAAAGGATTCTGGGTAACAGAACCTGGTCCGAGCCCCACAAGTCACCCCATCTTGGATTCCCCTAGGTCTCTAGTTTTTAGAAATACACAGGTTTGGTAGGTATCCCTAGGTGCCGGCTGAGCTAGAGGCCAAAATCTACAGGTAGGTACTTTGCAAAAAACACCTCTGTTTTCTTTCAAAAATTTGGATGTGTCAAAATTGCCATTTGGGGCGTTTCCTGTCGCGGGTGCTAAGCCTACCCACACAAGTGAGGTTTCATTTTTATCAGGAGACTTGGGGGAACGCTGGGTGGAAGGAAATTTGTGGCTCCTCTAAGATTCCAGAACTTTCTGCCACAGAAATGTGAGGAACATGTGTTTTTTTTAGCCACATTTTTAGGTTTGCAAAGGATTCTGGGTAACAGAACCTGGTCCGAGCCCCACAAGTCACCCCATCTTGGATTCCCCTAGGTCTCTAGTTTTCAGAAATGCACAGGTTTGGTAGGTTTCCCTGGTGCCGGCTGAGCTAGAGGCCAAAATCTAGTTAGGCACTTTTCAAAAAACACCTCTGTTTCTTTCAAAAATTTGGATGTGTCCACGTTACGCTTTGGGGAGTTTCCTGTCGCGGGCGCTAGGCCTACCCACCCAAGTCAGGTATCATTTTTATTGGGAGACTTGGGGGAACGCTGGGTGGAAGGAAATTTGTGGCTCCTCTCAGATTCCAGAACTTTCTGCCACAGAAATGTGAGGAACATGTGTTTTTTTAGCCAAAATTTGAGGTTTGCAAAGGATTCTGGGTAACAGAACCTGGTCCGAGCCCCACAAGTCACCCCATCTTGGATTCCTCTAGGTCTCTAGTTTTCAGAAATGCACAGGTTTGGTAGGGTTCCCTAGGTTCCGGCTGAGCTAGAGGCCAAAATCTAAAGGTAGGCACTTTGCAAAAAACACCTCTGTTTTCTTTCAAAAATGTGGATGTGTCCACGTTGCGCTTTGGGGAGTTTCCTGTCGCGGGCGCTAGGCCTACCCACACAAGTAAGGTATCATTTTTATTGGGAGACTTGGGGGAACGCTGGGTGGAAGGAAATTTGTGGCTCCTCTCAGATTCCAGAACTTTCTGCCACAGAAATATGAGGAACATGTGTTTTTTTAGCCAAATTTTGAGGTTTGCAAAGGATTCTGTGTAACAGAACCTGGTCCGAGCCCCACAAGTCACCCCATCTTGGATTCCGCTAGGTCTCTAGTTTTCAGAAATGCACAGGTTTGGTAGGTTTCCCTAGGTGCCGGCTGAGCTAGAGGCCAAAATCTACAGGTAGGTACTTTGCAAAAAACACCTCTGTTTTCTTTCAAAAATGTGGATGTGTCCACGTTGCGCTTTGGGCCGTTTCCTGACGCGGGCGCTAGGCCTACTCACACAAGTGAGGTATCATTTTTATCGGGAGACTTGGGGGAACGCTGGGTAGAAGGAAATTTGTGGCTCCTCTCAGATTCCAGAACTTTCTGCCACAGAAATGTGAGGAACATGTGTTTTTTTAGCCAACTTTTGAGGTTTGCAAAGGATTCTGGGTAACAGAACCTGGTCTGAGCCCCACAAGTCACTGCATCTTGGATTCCCCTAGGTCTCTAGTTTTCAGAAATGCACAGGTTTGGTAGGTTACCCTAGGTGCCGGCTGAGCTAGAGGCCAAAATCTACAGGTAGGCACTTTGCAAAAAAACACCTCTGTTTTCTTTCAGAAATTTGGATGTGTCCACGTTGCGCTTTGGAGCGTTTCCTGTCGCGGGCGCTAGGCCTACCCACACAAGTGAGGTATCATTTTTATCGGGAGACTTGGGGGAACGCTGGGTGGAAGGAGATTTGTGGCTCCTCTCAGGTTCCAGAACTTTCTGCCACAGAAATGTGAGGAACATGTGTTTTTTTAGCCACATTTTTAGGTTTGCAAAGGATTCTGGGTAACAGAACCTGGTCCGAGCCCCACAAGTCACCCCATCTTGGATTCCCCTACGTCTCTAGTTTTCAGAAATGCACAGGTTTGGTAGGTTACCCTAAGTGCCAGCTGAGCTAGAGGCCAAAATCTACAGGTAGGCACTTTGCAAAAAAACACCTCTGTTTTCTTTCAGAAATTTGGATGTGTCCACGTTGCGCTTTGGAGCGTTTCCTGTTGCGGGCGCTAGGCCTACCCACACAAGTGAGGTATCATTTTTATCGGGAGACTTGGGGGAACGCTGGGTGGAAGGAAATTTGTGGCTCCTCTCAGATTCCAGAACTTTCTGCCACAGAAATATGAGGAACATGTGTTTTTTTAGCTAAATTTTGAGGTTTGCAAAGGATTCTGGGAAACAGAACCTGGTCCGAGCCCCGCAAGTCACCCAATCTTGGATTCCCCTACGTCTCTAGTTTTCAGAAATGCACAGGTTTGGTATGTTTCCCTAGGTGCCGGCTGAGCTAGAGGCCAAAATCTACAGCTAGGCACTTTGCAAAAAACACCTCTGTTTTCTTTAAAAAATTTTGATGTGTCCACGTTGCGTTTTGGGGCATTTCCTGTCGCTGGCGCTAGGCCTACCCACACAAGTGAGGTTTAATTTATATCGGGAGACTTGGGGGAACGCTGGGTGGAAGGATATTTGTGGCTCCTCTCAGATTCCAGAACTTTCTGCCACAGAAATGTGAGGAACATGTGTTTTTTTAGCCAAATTTTGAGGTTTGCAAAGTATTCTGGGTAACAGAACCTGGTCCGAGCCCCACAAGTCACCCCATCTTGGATTCCCCTAGGTCTCTAGTTTTCAGAAATGCACAGGTTTGGTAGGTTTCCCTAGGTGCCGGCTGGGCTAGAGGCCAAAATCTACAGGTAGGCACTTTGCAAGAAACACCTCTGTTTTCTTTCAAAAATTTGGATGTGTCCACATTGCGCTTTGGGGCATTTCCTGTCGCGTGCGCTAGGCCTACCCACACAAGTGAGGTATCATTTATATCGGGAGACTTGGGGGAACGCTGGGTGGAAGGAAATTTGTGGCTCCTCTCAGATTCCAGAACTTTCTGCCACAGAAATGTGAGGAACATGATTTTTTTAGCCAAATTTTAAGGTTTGCAAAGGATTCTGGGTAACAGAACCTGGTCCGAGCCCCACAAGTCACCCCATCTTGGATTCCCCTAGGTCTCTAGTTTTTAGAAATGCACAGGTTTGGTAGGTATCCCTAGGTGCCGACTGAGCTAGAGGCCAAAATCTACAGGTAGGCACTTTGCAAAAAACACCTCTGTTTTCTTTCAAAAATGTGGATGTGTCCACGTTGCGCTTTGGGCCGTTTCCTGACGCGGGCGATAGGCCTACCCACACAAGTGAGGTATCATTTTTATCGGGAGACTTGGGGGAACGCTGGGTGGAAGGAGATTTGTGGCTCCTCTCAGATTCCAGAACTTTCTGCCACAGAAATGTGAGGAACATGTGTTTTTTTAGCCAAATTTTGGGGTTTGCAAAGGATTCTGGGTAACAGAACCTGGTCCGAGCCCCACAAGTCACCCAATCTTGGATTCCCCTACATCTCTAGTTTTCAGAAATGCACAGGTTTGGTAGGTTTCCCTAGGTGCCGGCTGAGCTAGAGGCCAAAATCTACAGGTAGGCACTTTGCAAAAAAACACCTCTGTTTTCTTTCAGAAATTTGGATGTGTCCATGTTGCGCTCTGGAGCGTTTCCTGTCGCGGGCGCTAGGCCTACCCACACAAGTGAGGTATCATTTTTATCGGGAGACTTGGGGGAACGCTGGGTAGAAGGAAATTTGTGGCTCCTCTCAGATTCCAGAACTTTCTGCAACAGAAATATGAGGGACATGTGTTTTTTTAGCCAAATTTTGAGGTTTGCAAAGGATTCTGGGTAACAGAACCTGGTCTGAGCCCCACAAGTCACCACATCTTAGATTCCCCTAGGTCTCTAGTTTTCAGAAATGCACAGGTTTGGTAGGGTTCCCAAGGTTCCGGCTGAGCTAGAGGCCAAAATCTACAGGTAGGCACTTTGCAAAAAACACCTCTGATTTCTTTAAAAAATGTGGATGTGTCCACGTTGCGCTTTGGGGAGTTTCCTGTCACGGGCGCTAGGCCTACCCACACAAGTAAGGTATCATTTTTATTGGGAGACTTGGGGGAACGCTGGGTGGAAAGAAATTTGTGGCTCCTCTCAGATTCCAGAACTTTCTGCCACAGAAATGTGAGGAACATGTGTTTTTTTAGCCAAATTTTGAGGTTTGCAAATGATTCTGTGTAACAGAACCTGGTCCGAGCCCCACAAGTCACCCCATCTTGGATTTCGCTAGGTCTCTAGTTTTCAGAAATGCACAGGTTTGGTAGGTTTCTCTAGGTGCCGGCTGAGCTAGAGGCCAAAATCTACAGGTAGGTACTTTGCAAAAAACACCTCTGTTTTCTTTCAAAAATTTGGATGTGTTCATGTTGCGCTTTGGGCCGTTTCCTGACGCGGGCGATAGGCCTACTCACACAAGTGAGGTATCATTTTTATCGGGAGACTTTGGGGAACGCTGGGTAGAAGGAAATCTGTGGCTCCTCTCAGATTCCAGAACTTTCTGCCACAGAAATGTGAGGAACATGTGTTTTTTTAGCCAACTTTTGAGGTTTGCAAAGGATTCTGGGTAACAGAACCTGGTCTGAGCCCCACAAGTCACCGCATCTTGGATTCCCCTAGGTCTCTAGTTTTCAGAAATGCACAGGTTTGGTAGGTTACCCTAGGTGCCGGCTGAGCTAGAGGCCAAAATCTACAGGTAGGTACTTTGCAAAAAACACCTCTGTTTTCTTTCAAAAATTTGGATGTGTCCACGTTGCGCTTTGGGCCGTTTCCTGACGCGGGCGATAGGCCTACTCACACAAGTGAGGTATCATTTTTATCGGGAGACTTGGGGGAACGCTGGGTAGAAGATAATTTGTGGCTCCTCTCAGATTCCAGAACTTTCTGCCACAGAAATGTGAGGAACATGTGTTTTTTTAACCAACTTTTGAGGTTTGCAAAGGATTCTGGGTAACAGAACCTGGTCTGAGCCCCACAAGTCACCGCATCTTGGATTCCCCTAGGTCTCTAGTTTTCAGAAATGCACAGGTTTGGTAGGTTACCCTAGGTGCCGGCTGAGCTAGAGGCCAAAATCTACAGGTAGGCACTTTGCAAAAAAACACCTCTGTTTTCTTTCAGAAATTTGGATGTGTCCACGTTGCGCTTTGGAGCGTTTCCTGTCGCGGGCGCTAGGCCTACCCACACAAGTGAGGTATCATTTTTATCGGGAGACTTGGGGGAACGCTGGGTGGAAGGAGATTTGTGGCTCCTCTCAGGTTCCAGAACTTTCTGCCACAGAAATGTGAGGAACATGTGTTTTTTTAGCCAAATTTTGAGGTTTGCAAAGGATTCTGGGTAACAGAACCTGGTCCGAGCCACACAAGTCACCCAATCTTGGATTCCCCTACGTCTCTAGTTTTCAGAAATGCACAGGTTTGGTAGGTTTCCCTAGGTGCCGGCTGAGCTAGAGGCCAAAATCTACAGGTAGGCACTTTGCAAAAAAACACCTCCGTTTTCTTTCAGAAATTTGGATGTGTCCACGTTGCGCTTTGGAGCGTTTCCTGTTGCGGGCGCTAGGCCTACCCACACAAGTGAGGTATCATTTTTATCGGGAGACTTGGGGGAATGCTGGGTGGAAGGAAATTTGTGGCTCCTCTCAGATTCCAGAACTTTCTGCCACAGAAATATGAGGAACATGTGTTTTTTTAGCCAAATTTTGAGGTTTGCAAAGGATTCTGCGAAACAGAACCTGGTCCGAGCCCCGCAAGTCACCCAATCTTGGATTCCCCTACGTCTCTAGTTTTCAGAAATGCACAGGTTTGTTAGGTTTCCCTAGGTGCCGGCTGAGCAAGAGGCCAAAATCTACAGCTAGGCACTTTGCAAAAAACACCTCTGTTTTCTTTAAAAAATTTTGATGTGTCCACGTTGCGCTTTGGGGCATTTCCTGTCGCGGGCGCTAGGCCTACCCACACAAGTGAGGTATCATTTATATCGGGAGACTTGGGGGAACGCTGGGTGGAAGGAAATTTGTGGCTCCTCTCAGATTCCAGAACTTTCTGCCACAGAAATGTGAGGAACATGTTTTTTTTAGCCAAATTTTAAGGTTTGCAAAGGATTCTGGGTAACAGAACCTGGTCCGAGCCCCACAAGTCACCCCATCTTTGATTCCCCTAGGTCTCTAGTTTTTAGAAATGCACAGGTTTGGTAGGTATCCCTAGGTGCCGGCTGAGCTAGAGGCCAAAATCTACAGGTAGGTACTTTGCAAAAAACACCTCTGTTTTCTTTCAAAAATTTGGATGTGTCCACGTTGCGCTTTGGGGCATTTCCTGTTGCGGGCGCTAGGCCTACCCAAACAAGTGAGGTTTCATTTATATCGGGAGACTTGGGGGAACGCTGGGTAGAAGGAAATTTGTGGCTCCTCTAAGATTCCAGAACTTTCTGCCACAGAAATGTGAGGAACATGTGTTTTTTTAGCCACATTTTTAGGTTTGCAAAGGATTCTGGGTAACAGAACCTGGTCCGAGCCCCACAAGTCACCCCATCTTGGATTCCCCTAGGTCTCTAGTTTTCAGAAATGCACAGGTTTGGTAGGTTTCCCTGGTGCCGGCTGAGCTAGAGGCCAAAATCTACAGTTAGGCACTTTGCAAAAAACACCTCTGTTTTCTTTCAAAAATTTGGATGTGTCCACGTTGCGCTTTGGGGAGTTTCCTGTCGCGGGCGCTAGGCCTACCCACACAAGTCAGGTATCATTTTTATTGGGAGACTTGGGGGAACGCTGGGTGGAAGGAAATTTGTGGCTCCTCTCAGATTCTAGAACTTTCTGCCACAGAAATGTGAGGAACATGTGTTTTTTTAGCCAAAATTTGAGGTTTGCAAAGGATTCTGGGTAACAGAACCTGGTCCGAGCCCCGCAAGTCACCCAATCTTGGATTCCCCTACGTCTCTAGTTTTCAGAAATGCACAGGTTTGGTAGGTTTCCCTAGGTGCCGGCTGAGCTAGAGGCCAAAATCTACAGGTAGGCACTTTGCAAAAAAACACCTCTGTTTTCTTTCAGAAATTTGGATGTGTCCACGTTGCGCTTTGGTGCGTTTCCTGTCGCGGGCGCTAGGCCTACCCACACAAGTGAGGTATCATTTTTATCTGGAGACTTGGGGGAACGCTGGGTGGAAGGAAATTTGTGGCTCCTCTCAGATTCCAGAACTTTCTGCGACAGAAATATGAGGAACTTGTGTTTTTTTAGCCAAATTTTGAGGTTTGCAAAGGATTCTGGGTAACAGAACCTGGTCTGATCCCCACAAGTCACTGCATCTTGTATACCCCTAGGTCTCTAGTTTTCAGAAATGCACAGGTTTGGTAGGTTACCCTAGGTGCCGGCTGAGCTAGAGGCCAAAATCTACAGTTAGGCACTTTGCAAAAAACACCTCTGTTTTCTTTAAAAAATTTTGATGTGTCCACGTTGCGTTTTGGGGCATTTCCTGTCGCTGGCGCTAGGCCTACCCACACAAGTGATGTTTAATTTATATCGGGAGACTTGGGGGAACGCTGGGTGGAAGGAAATTTGTGGCTCCTCTCAGATTCCAGAACTTTCTGCCACAGAAATGTGAGGAACATGTGTTTTTTTAGCCAAATTTTGAGGTTTGCAAAGTATTCTGGCTAACAGAACCTGGTCCGAGCCCCACAAGTCACCCCATCTTGGATTCCCCTAGGTCTCTAGTTTTCAGAAATGCACAGGTTTGGTAGGTTTCCCTAGGTGCCGGCTGGGCTAGAGGCCAAAATCTACAGGTAGGCACTTTGCAAGAAACACCTCTGTTTTCTTTCAAAACATTGCGCTTTGGGGCATTTCCTGTCGCGGGCGCTAGGCCTACCCACACAAGTGAGGTATCATTTATATCGGGAGACTTGGGGGAACGCTGGGTGGAAGGAAATTTGTGGCTCCTCTCAGATTCCAGAACTTTCTGCCACAGAAATGTGAGGAACATGTTTTTTTTAGCCAAATTTTAAGGTTTGCAAAGGATTCTGGGTAACAGAACCTGGTCCGAGCCCCACAAGTCACCCCATCTTGGATTCCCCTAGGTCTCTAGTTTTTAGAAATGCACAGGTTTGGTAGGTATCCCTAGGTGCCGGCTGAGCTAGAGGCCAAAATCTACAGGTAGGCACTTTGCAAAAAACACCTCTGTTTTCTTTCAAAAATGTGGATGTGTCCACGTTGCGCTTTGGGCAGTTTCCTGACGCGGGCGATAGGCCTACCCACTCAAGTGAGGTATCATTTTTATCGGGAGACTTGGGGGAACGCTGGGTGGAAGGAGATTTGTGGCTCCTCTCAGATTCCAGAACTTTCTGCCACAGAAATGTGAGGAACATGTGTTTTTTTAGCCAAATTTTGAGGTTTGCAAAGGATTCTGGGTAACAGAACCTGGTCCGAGCCCCACACGTCACCCAATCTTAGATTCCCCTACATCTCTAGTTTTCAGAAATGCACAGGTTTGGTAGGTTTCCCTAGGTGCCGGCTGAGCTAGAGGCCAAAATCTACAGTTAGGCACTTTGCAAAAAAACACCTCTGTTTTCTTTCAAAAATGTGGATGTGTCCACGTTGCGCTCTGGAGCGTTTCCTGTCGCGGGCGCTAGGCCTACCCACACAAGTGAGGTATCATTTTTATCGGGAGACTTGGGGGAACGCTGGGTAGAAGGAAATTTGTGGCTCCTCTCAGATTCCAGAACTTTCTGCAACAGAAATATGAGGGACATGTGTTTTTTTAGCCAAATTTTGAGGTTTGCAAAGGATTCTGGGTAACAGTACCTGGTCTGAGCCCCACAAGTCACCGCATCTTAGATTCCCCTAGGTCTCTAGTTTTCAGAAATGCACAGGTTTGGTAGGGTTCCCAAGGTTCCGGCTGAACTAGAGGCCAAAATCTACAGGTAGGCACTTTGCAAAAAACACCTCTGTTTTCTTTCAAAAATGTGGATGTGTCCACGTTGCGCTTTGGGGAGTTTCCTGTCACGGGCGCTAGGCCTACCCACACAAGTAAGGTATCATTTTTATTGGGAGACTTGGGGGAACGCTGGGTGGAAGGAAATTTGTGGCTCCTCTCAGATTCCAGAACTTTCTGCCACAGAAATGTGAGGAACATGTGTTTTTTTAGCCAAATTTTGAGGTTTGCAAATGATTCTGTGTAACAGAACCTGGTCCGAGCCCCACAAGTCACCCCATCTTGGATTTCGCTAGGTCTCTAGTTTTCAGAAATGCACAGGTTTGGTAGGTTTCCCTAGGTGCCGGCTGAGCTAGAGGCCAAAATCTACAGGTAGGTACTTTGCAAAAAACACCTCTGTTTTATTTCAAAAATTTGGATGTGTCCACGTTGCGCTTTGGGCCGTTTCCTGACGCGGGCGATAGGCCTACTCACACAAGTGTGGTATCATTTTTATCGGGAGACTTGGGGGAACGCTGGGTAGAAGGAAATTTGTGGCTCCTCTCAGATTCCAGAACTTTCTGCCACAGAAATGTGAGGAACATGTGTTTTTTTAGCCAACTTTTGAGGTTTGCAAAGGATTCTGGGTAACAGAACCTGGTCTGAGCCCCACAAGTCACCGCATCTTGGATTCCCCTAGGTCTCTAGTTTTCAGAAATGCACAGGTTTGGTAGGTTACCCTAGGTGCCGGCTGAGCTAGAGGCCAAAATCTACAGGTAGGTACTTTGCAAAAAACACCTCTGTTTTCTTTCAAAAATTTGGATGTGTCCACGTTGCGCTTTGGGCCGTTTCCTGACGCGGGCGATAGGCCTACTCACACAAGTGAGGTATCATTTTTATCGGGAGACTTGGGGGAATGCTGGGTAGAAGGAAATTTGTGGCTCCTCTCAGATTCCAGAACTTTCTGCCACAGAAATGAGAGGAACATGTGTTTTTTTAGCCAACTTTTGAGGTTTGAAAAGGATTCTGGGTAACAGAACCTGGTCTGAGCCCCACAAGTCACCGCATCTTGGATTCCCCTAGGTCTCTAGTTTTCAGAAATGCACAGGTTTGGTAGGTTACCCTAGGTGCCGGCTGAGCTAGAGGCCAAAATCTACAGGTAGGCACTTTGCAAAAAAACACCTCTGTTTTCTTTCAGAAATTTGGATGTGTCCACGTTGCGCTTTGGAGCGTTTCCTGTCGCGGGCGCTAGGCCTACCCACACAAGTGAGGTATCATTTTTATCGGGAGACTTGGGGGAACGCTGGGTGGAAGGCGATTTGTGGCTCCTCTCAGGTTCCAGAACTTTCTGCCACAGAAATGTGAGGAACATGTGTTTTTTTAGCAAATTTTGAGGTTTGCAAAGGATTCTGGGTAACAGAACCTGGTCCGAGCCCCACAAGTCACCCAATCTTGGATTCCCCTACGTCTCTAGTTTTCAGAAATGCACAGGTTTGGTAGGTTTCCCTAGGTGCCGGCTGAGCTAGAGGCCAAAATCTACAGGTAGGCACTTTGCAAAAAAACACCTCCGTTTTCTTTCAGAAATGTGGATGTGTCCACGTTGCGCTTTGGGGCGTTTCCTGTCACGGGCGCTAGGCCTACCCACACAAGTAAGGTATCATTTTTATTGGGAGACTTGGGGGAACGCTGGGTGGAAGGAAATTTGTGGCTCCTCTCAGATACCAGAACTTTCTGCCACAGAAATGTGAGGAACATGTGTTTTTTTAGCCAAATTTTGAGGTTTGCAAATGATTCTGTGTAACAGAACCTGGTCCGAGCCCCACAAGTCACCCCATCTTGGATTTCGCTAGGTCTCTAGTTTTCAGAAATGCACAGGTTTGGTAGGTTTCCCTAGGTGCCGGCTGAGCTAGAGGCCAAAATCTACAGGTAGGTACTTTGCAAAAAACACCTCTGTTTTCTTTCAAAAATTTGGATGTGTCCACGTTGCGCTTTGGGCCGTTTCCTGATGCGGGCGATAGGCCTACTCACACAAGTGTGGTATCATTTTTATCGGGAGACTTGGGGGAACGCTGGGTAGAAGGAAATTTGTGGCTCCTCTCAGATTCCAGAACTTTCTGCCACAGAAATGTGAGGAACATGTGTTTTTTTAGCCAACTTTTGAGGTTTGCAAAGGATTCTGGGTAACAGAACCTGGTCTGAGCCCCACAAGTCACCGCATCTTGGATTCCCCTAGGTCTCTAGTTTTCAGAAATGCACAGGTTTGGTAGGTTACCCTAGGTGCCGGCTGAGCTAGAGGCCAAAATCTACAGGTAGGTACTTTGCAAAAAACACCTCTGTTTTCTTTCAAAAATTTGGATGTGTCCACGTTGCGCTTTGGGCCGTTTCCTGACGCGGGCGATAGCCCTACTCACACAAGTGAGGTATCATTTTTATCGGGAGACTTGGGGGAACGCTGGGTAGAAGGAAATTTGTGGCTCCTCTCAGATTCCAGAACTTTCTGCCACAGAAATGTGAGGAACATGTGTTTTTTTAACCAACTTTTGAGGTTTGCAAAGGATTCTGGGTAACAGAACCTGGTCTGAGCCCCACAAGTCACCGCATCTTGGATTCCCCTAGGTCTCTAGTTTTCAGAAATGCACAGGTTTGGTAGGTTACCCTAGGTGCCGGCTGAGCTAGAGGCCAAAATCTACAGGTAGGCACTTTGCAAAAAAACACCTCTGTTTTCTTTCAGAAATTTGGATGTGTCCACGTTGCGCTTTGGAGCGTTTCCTGTCGCGGGCGCTAGGCCTACCCACACAAGTGAGGTATCATTTTTATCGGGAGACTTGGGGGAACGCTGGGTGGAAGGAGATTTGTGGCTCCTCTCAGGTTCCAGAACTTTCTGCCACAGAAATGTGAGGAACCTGTGTTTTTTTAGCCAAATTTTGAGGTTTGCAAAGGATTCTGGGTAACAGAACCTGGTCCGAGCCCCACAAGTCACCCAATCTTGGATTCCCCTACGTCTCTAGTTTTCAGAAATGCACAGGTTTGGTAGGTTTCCCTAGGTGCCGGCTGAGCTAGAGGCCAAAATCTACAGGTAGGCACTTTGCAAAAAAACACCTCCGTTTTCTTTCAGAAATTTGGATGTGTCCACGTTGCGCTTTGGAGCGTTTCCTGTTGCGGGCGCTAGGCCTACCCACACAAGTGAGGTATCATTTTTATCGGGAGACTTGGGGGAATGCTGGGTGGAAGGAAATTTGTGGCTCCTCTCAGATTCCAGAACTTTCTGCCACAGAAATATGAGGAACATGTGTTTTTTTAGCCAAATTTTGAGGTTTGCAAAGGATTCTGGGAAACAGAACCTGGTCCGAGCCCCGCAAGTCACCCAATCTTGGATTCCCCTACGTCTCTAGTTTTCAGAAATGCACAGGTTTGGTAGGTTTCCCTAGGTGCTGGCTGAGCAAGAGGCCAAAATCTACAGCTAGGCACTTTGCAAAAAACACCTCTGTTTTCTTTAAAAAAATTTGATGTGTCCACGTTGCGCTTTGGGGCATTTCCTGTCGCGGGCGCTAGGCCTACCCACACAAGTGAGGTATCATTTATATCGGGAGACTTGGGGGAACGCTGGGTGGAAGGAAATTTGTGGCTCCTCTCAGATTCCAGAACTTTCTGCCACAGAAATGTGAGGAACATGTTTTTTTTAGCCAAAATTTAAGGTTTGCAAAGGATTCTGGGTAACAGAACCTGGTCCGAGCACCTCAAGTCACCCCATCTTGGATTCCCCTATGTCTCTAGTTTTTAGAAATGCACAGGTTTGGTAGGTATCCCTAGGTGCCGGCTGAGCTAGAGGCCAAAATCTACAGGTAGGTACTTTGCAAAAAACACCTCTGTTTTCTTTCAAAAATTTGGATGTGTCCACGTTGCGCTTTGGGGCTTTTCCTGTCGCGGGCGCTAGGCCTACCCAAACAAGTGAGGTTTCATTTATATCGGGAGACTTGGGGGAGCGCTGGGTGGAAGGAAATTTGTGGCTCCTCTCAGATTCCAGAACTTTCTGCCACAGAAATGTGAGCACCATGTGTTTTTCTAGCCAAATTTTGAGGTTTGCAAAGGATTCTGGGTAACAGACCCTGGTCCGAGCTCCACAAGTCACCCTATCTTGGATTCCCCTAGGTCTCTAGTTTTCAGAAATGCACAGGTTTGGTAGGTTACCCTAGGTGCCGGCTGAGCTAGAGGCCAAAATCTACAGGTAGGCACTTTGCAAAATAACCTCTGTTTTCTTTAAAAAATTTGGATGTGTCCACGTTGCGCTTTGGGGAGTTTCCTGTCGCGGGCGCTAGGCCTACCCACACAAGTGAGGTATCATTTTTATTGGGAGACTTGGGGGAACGCTGGGTGGAAGGAAATTTGTGGCTCCTCTCAGATTCCAGAACTTTCTGCCACAGAAATGTGAGGAACATGTGTTTTTTTAGCCAAATTTTGAGGTTTGCAAAGGATTCTGGGTAACAGAACCTGGTCCAAGCCCCGCAAAGTCACCCAATCTTGGATTCCCCTACGTCTCTAGTTTTCAGAAATGCACAGGTTTGGTAGGTTTCCCTAGGTGCCGGCTGACTAGAGGCCAAAATCTACAGGTAGGCACTTTGCAAAAAAACACCTCTGTTTTCTTTCAGAAATTTGGATGTGTCCACGTTGCGCTTTGGGGCCTTTCCTGTCGCGGGCGCTAGGCCTACCCACACAAGTGAGGTATCATTTTTATCGGGAGACTTGGGGGAACGCTGGGTGGATGGAAATTTGTGGCTCCTCTCAGATTCCAGAACTTTCTGCCACAGAAATATGAGGAACATGTGTTTTTTTAGCCAAATTTTGAGGTTTGCAAAGGATTCTGGGTAACAGAACCTGGTCCGAGCTCCACAAGTCACCCTATCTTGGATTCCCCTAGGTCTCTAGTTTTCAGAAATGCACAGGTTTGGTAGGTTTCCCTAGGTGCCGGCTGAGCTAGAGGCCAAAATCTACAGGTAGGCACTTTGCAAAATAACCTCTGTTTTCTTTAAAAAATTTGGATGTGTCCACGTTGCGCTTTGGGGAGTTCCCTGTCGCGGGCGCTAGGCCTACCCACACAAGTGAGGTATCATTTTTATTGGGAGACTTGGGGGAACGCTGGGTGGAAGGAAATTTGTGGCTCCTCTCAGATTCCAGAACTTTCTGCCACAGAAATGTGAGGAACATGTGTTTTTTTAGCCAAATTTTGAGGTTTGCAAAGGATTCTGGGTAACAGAACCTGATCCGAGCCCCTCAAGTCACCCAATCTTGGATTCCCCTACGTCTCTAGTTTTCAGAAATGCACAGGTTTGGTAGGTTTCCCTAGGTGCCGGCTGAGCTAGAGGCCAAAATCTACAGGTAGGCACTTTGCAAAAAAACACCTCTGTTTTCTTTCAGAAATTTGGATGTGTCCACGTTGCGCTTTGGTGCGTTTCCTGTCGCGGGCGCTAGGCCTACCCACACAAGTGAGGTATCATTTTTATCGGGAGACTTGGGGGAACGCTGGGTGGAAGGAAATTTGTGGCTCCTCTCAGATTCCAGAACTTTCTGCCACAGAAATATGAGGAACATGTGTTTTTTTAGCCAAATTTTGAGGTTTGCAAAGGATTCTGGGTAACAGAACCTGGTCTGATCCCCACAAGTCACTGCATCTTGTATACCCCTAGGTCTCTAGTTTTCAGAAATGCACAGGTTTGGTAGGTTACCCTAGGTGCCGGCTGAGCTAGAGGCCAAAATCTACAGTTAGGCACTTTGCAAAAAACACCTCTGTTTTCTTTAAAAAATTTGGATGTGTCCACGTTGCGCTTTGGGGCATTTCCTGTCGCTGGCGCTAGGCCTACCCACACAAGTGAGGTTTCATTTATATCGGGAGACTTGGGGGAACGCTGGGTGGAAGGAAATTTGTGGCTCCTGTCAGATTCCAGAACTTTCTGCCACAGAAATGTGAGGAACATGTGTTTTTTTAGCCAAATTTTGAGGTTTGCAAAGGATTCTGGGTAATAGAACCTGGTCCGAGCCCCACAAGTCACCCCATCTTGGATTCCCCTAGGTCTCTAGTTTTCAGAAATGCACAGGTTTGGTAGGTTTCCCTAGGTGCCGGCTGGGCTAGAGGCCAAAATCTACAGGTAGGCACTTTGCAAGAAACACCTCTGTTTTCTTTCAAAAATGTGGATGTGTCCACGTTGCGCTTTGGGGTATTTCCTGTCGCGGGCGCTAGGCCTACCCACACAAGTGAGGAATCATTTATATCGGGAGACTTGGGGGAACGCTGGGTGGAAGGAAATTTGTGGCTCCTCTCAGATTCCAGAACTTTCTGCCACAGAAATGTGAGGAACATGTGTTTTTTTACCCAAATTTTGAGGTTTGCAAAGGATTCTGGGTAACAGAAACTGGTCCGAGCCCCACAAGTCACCCCAACTTGGATTCCCCTAGGTCTCTAGTTTTCAGAAATGCACAGGTTTGGTAGGTTTCCCTAGGTGCCGGTTGGGCTAGAGGCCAAAATCGACAGGTAGGCACTTTGCAAAAAACACCTCTGTTTTCTTTCAAAAATGTGGATGTGTCCACGTTGTGCTTTGGGGCGTTTCCTGTCGCAGGCGCTAGGCCTACCCACACAAGTGAGGTATCATTTTTATCGGGAGACTTGGGGGAACTCTGGGTGGAAGGAAATTTGTGGCTCCTCTCAGATTCCAGAACTTTCTGCCACAGAAATGTGATGAACATGTTTTTTTTAGCCAAATTTTGAGGTTTGCAAAGGATTCTGGGTAACAGAACCTGGTCCGAGCCCCACAAGTCACCCCATCTTGGATTCCCCTAGGTCTCTAGTTTTTAGAAATGCACAGGTATGGTAGGTATCCCTAGGTGCCGGCTAAGCTAGAGGCCAATATCTACAGGTAGGTACTTTGCAAAAAACACCTCTGTTTTCTTTCAAAAATTTGGATGTGTCAAAATTGCCATTTGGGGCGTTTCCTGTCGCGGGCGCTAAGCCTACCCACACAAGTGAGGTATTATTTTTATCAGGAGACTTGGGGGAACGCTGGGTGGAAGGACATTTGTGTCTCCTCTAAGATTCCAGAACTTTCTGCCACAGAAATGTGAGGAACATGTGTTTTTTTTAGCCACATTTTTAGGTTTGCAAAGGATTCTGGGTAACAGAACCTGGTCCGAGCCCCACAAGTCACCCCATCTTGGATTCCCCTAGGTCTCTAGTTTTCAGAAATGCACAGGTTTGGTAGGTTTCCCTGGTGCCGGCTGAGCTAGAGGCCAAAATCTAGTTAGGCACTTTGCAAAAAACACCTTTGTTTTCTTTCGAAAATTTGGATGTGTCCACGTTACGCTTTGGGGAGTTTCCTGTCGCGGGCGCTAGGCCTACCCACACAAGTCAGGTATCATTTTTATTGGGAGACTTGGGGGAACGCTGGGTGGAAGGAAATTTGTGGCTCCTCTCAGATTCCAGAACTTTCTGCCACAGAAATGTGAGGAACATGTGTTTTTTTAGCCAAATTTTGAGGTTTGCAAAGGATTCTGGGTAACAGAACCTGGTCCGAGCCCCGCAAAGTCACCCAATCTTGGATTCCCCTACGTCTCTAGTTTTCAGAAATGCACAGGTTTGGTAGGTTTCCCTAGGTGCCGGCTGACTAGAGGCCAAAATCTACAGGTAGGCACTTTGCAAAAAAACACCTCTGTTTTCTTTCAGAAATTTGGATGTGTCCACGTTGCGCTTTGGGGCGTTTCCTGTCGCGGGCGCTAGGCCTACCCACACAAGTGAGGTATCATTTTTATCGGGAGACTTGGGGGAACGCTGGGTGGAAGGAAATTTGTGGCTCCTCTCAGATTCCAGAACTTTCTGCCACAGAAATATGAGGAACATGTGTTTTTTTAGCCAAATTTTGAGGTTTGCAAAGGATTCTGGGTAACAGAACCTGGTCCGAGCTCCACAAGTCACCCTATCTTGGATTCCCCTAGGTCTCTAGTTTTCAGAAATGCACAGGTTTGGTAGGTTTCCCTAGGTGCCGGCTGAGCTAGAGGCCAAAATCTACAGGTAGGCACTTTGCAAAATAACCTCTGTTTTCTTTAAAAAATGTGGATGTGTCCACGTTGCGCTTTGGGGAGTTTCCTGTCGCGGGCGCTAGGCCTACCCACACAAGTGAGGTATCATTTTTATTGGGAGACTTGGGGGAACGCTGGGTGGAAGGAAATTTGTGGCTCCTCTCAGATTCCAGAACTTTCTGCCACAGAAATGAGAGGAACATGTGTTTTTTTAGCCAAATTTTGAGGTTTGCAAAGGATTCTGGGTAACAGAACCTGATCCGAGCCCCTCAAGTCACCCAATCTTGGATTCCCCTACGTCTCTAGTTTTCAGAAATGCACAGGTTTGGTAGGTTTCCCTAGGTGCCGGCTGAGCTAGAGGCCAAAATCTACAGGTAGGCACTTTGCAAAAAAACACCTCTGTTTTCTTTCAGAAATTTGGATGTGTCCACGTTGCGCTTTGGTGCGTTTCCTGTCGCGGGCGCTAGGCCTACCCACACAAGTGAGGTATCATTTTTATCGGGAGACTTGGGGGAACGCTGGGTGGAAGAAAATGTGTGGCTCCTCTCAGATTCCAGAACTTTCTGCTACAGAAATATGAGGAACATGTGTTTTTTTAGCCAAATTTTGAGGTTTGCAAAGGATTCTGGGTAACAGAACCTGGTCTGATCCCCACAAGTCACTGCATCTTGTATACCCCTAGGTCTCTAGTTTTCAGAAATGCACAGGTTTGGTAGGTTACCCTAGGTGCCGGCTGAGCTAGAGGCCAAAATCTACAGTTAGGCACTTTGCAAAAAACACCTCTGTTTTCTTTAAAAAATTTGGATGTGTCCACGTTGCGCTTTGGGGCATTTCCTGTCGCTGACGCTAGGCCTACCCACACAAGTGAGGTTTCATTTATATCGGGAGACTTGGGGGAACGCTGGGTGGAAGGAAATTTGTGGCTCCTCTCAGATTCCAGAACTTTCTGCCACAGAAATGTGAGGAACATGTGTTTTTTAGCCAAATTTTGAGGTTTGCAAAGGATTCTGGGTAATAGAACCTGGTCCGAGCCCCACAAGTCACCCCATCTTGGATTCCCCTAGGTCTCTAGTTTTCAGAAATGCACAGGTTTGGTAGGTTTCCCCAGGTGCCGGCTGGGCTAGAGGCCAAAATCTACAGGTAGGCACTTTGTAAGAAACACCTCTGTTTTCTTTCAAAAATGTGGATGTGTCCACGTTGCGCTTTGGGGTATTTCCTGTCGCGGGCGCTAGGCCTACCCACACAAGTGAGGAATCATTTATATCGGGAGACTTGGGGGAACGCTGGGTGGAAGGAAATTTGTGGCTCCTCTCAGATTCCAGAACTTTCTGCCACAGAAATGTGAGGAACATGTGTTTTTTTACCCAAATTTTGAGGTTTGCAAAGGATTCTGGGTAACAGAAACTGGTCCGAGCCCCACAAGTCACCCCAACTTGGATTCCCCTAGGTCTCTAGTTTTCAGAAATGCACAGGTTTGGTAGGTTTCCCTAGGTGCCGGTTGGGCTAGAGGCCAAAATCGACAGGTAGGCACTTTGCAAAAAACACCTCTGTTTTCTTTCAAAAATGTGGATGTGTCCACGTTGTGCTTTGGGGCGTTTCCTATCGCAGGCGCTAGGCCTACCCCCACAAGTGAGGTATCATTTTTATCGGGAGACTTGGGGGAACTCTGGGTGGAAGGAAATTTGTGGCTCCTCTCAGATTCCAGAACTTTCTGCCACAGAAATGTGATGAACATGTTTTGTTTAGCCAAATTTTGAGGTTTGCAAAGGATTCTGGGTAACAGAACCTGGTCCGAGCCCCACAAGTCACCCCATCTTGGATTCCCCTAGGTCTCTAGTTTTTAGAAATGCACAGGTATGGTAGGTATCCCTAGGTGCCGGCTGAGCTAGAGGCCAAAATCTACAGGTAGGTACTTTGCAAAAAACACCTCTGTTTTCTTTCAAAAATTTGGATGTGTCAAAATTGCCATTTGGAGCGTTTCCTGTCGCGGGCGCTAAGCCTACCCACACAAGTGAGGTATTATTTTTATCAGGCGACTTGGGGGAACGCTGGGTGGAAGGAAATTTGTGGCTCCTCTAACATTCCAGAACTTTCTGCCACAGAAATGTGAGGAACATGTGTTTTTTTTAGCCACATTTTTAGGTTTGCAAAGGATTCTGGGTAACAGAACCTGGTCCGAGCCCCAGAAGTCACCCAATCTTGGATTCCCCTACGTCTCTAGTTTTCAGAAATGCACAGGTTTGGTAGGTTTCCCTAGGTGCCGGCTGACTAGAGGCCAAAATCTACAGGTAGGCACTTTGCAAAAAAACACCTCTGTTTTCTTTCAGAAATTTGGATGTGTCCACGTTGCGCTTTGGGGCGTTTCCTGTCGCGGGCGCTAGGCCTACCCACACAAGTGAGGTATCATTTTTATCGGGAGACTTGGGGGAACGCTGGGTGGAAGGAAATTTGTGGCTCCTCTCAGATTCCAGAACTTTCTGCCACAGAAATATGAGGAACATGTGTTTTTTTAGCCAAATTTTGAGGTTTGCAAAGGATTCTGGGTAACAGAACCTGGTCCGAGCTCCACAAGTCACCCTATCTTGGATTCCCCTAGGTCTCTAGTTTTCAGAAATGCACAGGTTTGGTAGGTTTCCCTAGGTGCCGGCTGAGCTAGAGGCCAAAATCTACAGGTAGGCACTTTGCAAAATAACCTCTGTTTTCTTTAAAAAATGTGGATGTGTCCACGTTGCGCTTTGGGGAGTTTCCTGTCGCGGGCGCTAGGCCTACCCACACAAGTGAGGTATCATTTTTATTGGGAGACTTGGGGGAACGCTGGGTGGAAGGAAATTTGTGGCTCCTCTCAGATTCCAGAACTTTCTGCCACAGAAATGAGAGGAACATGTGTTTTTTTAGCCAAATTTTGAGGTTTGCAAAGGATTCTGGGTAACAGAACCTGATCCGAGCCCCTCAAGTCACCCAATCTTGGATTCCCCTACGTCTCTAGTTTTCAGAAATGCACAGGTTTGGTAGGTTTCCCTAGGTGCCGGCTGAGCTAGAGGCCAAAATCTACAGGTAGGCACTTTGCAAAAAAACACCTCTGTTTTCTTTCAGAAATTTGGATGTGTCCACGTTGCGCTTTGGTGCGTTTCCTGTCGCGGGCGCTAGGCCTACCCACACAAGTGAGGTATCATTTTTATCGGGAGACTTGGGGGAACGCTGGGTGGAAGAAAATGTGTGGCTCCTCTCAGATTCCAGAACTTTCTGCTACAGAAATATGAGGAACATGTGTTTTTTTAGCCAAATTTTGAGGTTTGCAAAGGATTCTGGGTAACAGAACCTGGTCTGATCCCCACAAGTCACTGCATCTTGTATACCCCTAGGTCTCTAGTTTTCAGAAATGCACAGGTTTGGTAGGTTACCCTAGGTGCCGGCTGAGCTAGAGGCCAAAATCTACAGTTAGGCACTTTGCAAAAAACACCTCTGTTTTCTTTAAAAAATTTGGATGTGTCCACGTTGCGCTTTGGGGCATTTCCTGTCGCTGACGCTAGGCCTACCCACACAAGTGAGGTTTCATTTATATCGGGAGACTTGGGGGAACGCTGGGTGGAAGGAAATTTGTGGCTCCTCTCAGATTCCAGAACTTTCTGCCACAGAAATGTGAGGAACATGTGTTTTTTAGCCAAATTTTGAGGTTTGCAAAGGATTCTGGGTAATAGAACCTGGTCCGAGCCCCACAAGTCACCCCATCTTGGATTCCCCTAGGTCTCTAGTTTTCAGAAATGCACAGGTTTGGTAGGTTTCCCCAGGTGCCGGCTGGGCTAGAGGCCAAAATCTACAGGTAGGCACTTTGTAAGAAACACCTCTGTTTTCTTTCAAAAATGTGGATGTGTCCACGTTGCGCTTTGGGGTATTTCCTGTCGCGGGCGCTAGGCCTACCCACACAAGTGAGGAATCATTTATATCGGGAGACTTGGGGGAACGCTGGGTGGAAGGAAATTTGTGGCTCCTCTCAGATTCCAGAACTTTCTGCCACAGAAATGTGAGGAACATGTGTTTTTTTACCCAAATTTTGAGGTTTGCAAAGGATTCTGGGTAACAGAAACTGGTCCGAGCCCCACAAGTCACCCCAACTTGGATTCCCCTAGGTCTCTAGTTTTCAGAAATGCACAGGTTTGGTAGGTTTCCCTAGGTGCCGGTTGGGCTAGAGGCCAAAATCGACAGGTAGGCACTTTGCAAAAAACACCTCTGTTTTCTTTCAAAAATGTGGATGTGTCCACGTTGTGCTTTGGGGCGTTTCCTATCGCAGGCGCTAGGCCTACCCCCACAAGTGAGGTATCATTTTTATCGGGAGACTTGGGGGAACTCTGGGTGGAAGGAAATTTGTGGCTCCTCTCAGATTCCAGAACTTTCTGCCACAGAAATGTGATGAACATGTTTTGTTTAGCCAAATTTTGAGGTTTGCAAAGGATTCTGGGTAACAGAACCTGGTCCGAGCCCCACAAGTCACCCCATCTTGGATTCCCCTAGGTCTCTAGTTTTTAGAAATGCACAGGTATGGTAGGTATCCCTAGGTGCCGGCTGAGCTAGAGGCCAAAATCTACAGGTAGGTACTTTGCAAAAAACACCTCTGTTTTCTTTCAAAAATTTGGATGTGTCAAAATTGCCATTTGGAGCGTTTCCTGTCGCGGGCGCTAAGCCTACCCACACAAGTGAGGTATTATTTTTATCAGGAGACTTGGGGGAACGCTGGGTGGAAGGAAATTTGTGGCTCCTCTAACATTCCAGAACTTTCTGCCACAGAAATGTGAGGAACATGTGTTTTTTTTAGCCACATTTTTAGGTTTGCAAAGGATTCTGGGTAACAGAACCTGGTCCGAGCCCCAGAAGTCACCCCATCTTGGATTCCCCTAGGTCTCTAGTTTTCAGAAATGCACAGGTTTGGTAGGTTTCCCTGGTGCCGGCTGAGCTAGAGGCCAAAATCTAGTTAGGCACTTTGCAAAAAACACCTCTGTTTTCTTTCAAAAATTTGGATGTGTCCACGATACGCTTTGGGGAGTTTCCTGTCCCAGGCGCTAGGCCTACCCACACAAGTCAGGAATCATTTTTATTGGGAGACTTGGGGGAACGCTGGGTGGAAGGAAATTTGTGGCTCCTCTCAGATTCCAGAACTTTCTGCCACAGAAATGTGAGGAACATGTGTTTTTTTAGCCAAAATTTGAGGTTTGCAAAGGATTCTGGGTAACAGAACCTGGTCCGAGCCCCACAAGTCACTCCATCTTGGATTCCCCTAGGTCTCTAGTTTTCAGAAATGCACAGGTTTGGTAGGGTTCCCTAGGTTCCGGCTGAGCTAGAGGCCAAAATGTAAAGGTAGGCACTTTGCAAAAAACACCTCTGTTTTCTTTCAAAAATGTGGTTGTGTCCACGTTGCGCTTTGGGGAGTTTCCTGTCGCGGGCGCTAGGCCTACCCACACAAGTAAGGTATCATTTTTATTGGGAGACTTGGGGGAACGCTGGGTGGAAGGAAATTTGTGGCTCCTCTCAGATTCCAGAACTTTTTGCCACAGAAATGTGAGGAACATGTGTTTTTTTAGCCAAATTTTGAGGTTTGCAAAGGATTCTGTGTAACAGAACCTGGTCCGAGCCCCACAAGTCACCCCATCTTGGATTCCGCTAGGTCTCTAGTTTTCAGAAATGCACAGGTTTGGTAGGTTTCCCTAGGTGCTGGCTGAGCTAGAGGCCAAAATCTACAGGTAGGTACTTTGCAAAAAAACACCTCTGTTTTCTTTCAAAAATGTGGATGTGTCCACGTTGCGCTATGGGCCGTTTCCTGACGCGGGCGATAGGCCTACTCACACAAGTGAGGTATCATTTTTATCGGGAGACTTGGGGGAACGCTGGGTAGAAGGAAATTTGTGGCTCCTCTCAGATTCCAGAACTTTCTGCCACAGAAATGTGAGGAACATGTGTTTTTTTAGCCAACTTTTGAGGTTTGAAAAGCATTCTGGGTAACAGAACCTGGTCTGAGCCCCACAAGTCACCGCATCTTGGATTCCCCTAGGTCTCTAGTTTTCAGAAATGCACAGGTTTGGTAGGTTACCCTAGGTGCCAGCTGAGCTAGAGGCCAAAATCTACAGGTAGGCACTTTGCAAAAAAACACCTCTGTTTTCTTTCAGAAATTTGGATGTGTCCACGTTGCGCTTTGGAGCGTTTCCTGTTGCGGGCGCTAGGCCTACCCACACAAGTGAGGTATCATTTTTATCGGGAGACTTGGGGGAACGCTGGGTGGAAGGAAATTTGTGGCTTCTCTCAGATTCCAGAACTTTCTGCCACAGAAATATGAGGAACATGTGTTTTTTTAGCCAAATTTTGAGGTTTGCAAAGGATTCTGGGAAACAGAACCTGGTCCGAGCCCCGCAAGTCACCCAATCTTGGATTCCCCTACGTCTCTAGTTTTCAGAAATGCACAGGTTTGGTAGGTTTCCCTAGGTGCCGGCTGAGCTAGAGGCCAAAATCTACAGCTATGCACTTTGCAAAAAACACCTCTGTTTTCTTTAAAAAATTTTGATGTGTCCACGTTGCGTTTTGGGGCATTTCCTGTCGCTGTGCTAGGCCTACCCACACAAGTGAGTTTTAATTTATATCGGGAGACTTGGGGGAACGCTGGGTGGAAGGAAATTTGTGGCTCCTCTCAGATTCCAGAACTTTCTGCCACAGAAATGTGAGGAACATGTGTTTTTTTAGCCAAATTTTGAGGTTTGCAAAGTATTCTGGGTAACAGAACCTGGTCCGAGCCCCACAAGTCACCCCATCTTGGATTCCCCTAGGTCTCTAGTTTTCAGAAATGCACAGGTTTGGTAGGTTTCCCTAGGTGCCGGCTGGGCTAGAGGCCAAAATCTACAGGTAGGCACTTTGCAAGAAACACCTCTGTTTTCTTTCAAAAATTTGGATGTGTCCACGTTGCGCTTTGGGGCATTTCCTGTCGCGGGTGCTAGGCCTACCCACACAAGTGAGGTATCATTTATATCAGGAGACTTGGGGGAACGCTGGGTGGAAGGAAATTTGTGGCTCCTCTCAGATTCCAGAACTTTCTGCCACAGAAATGTGAGGAACATGTTTTTTTTAGCCAAATTTTAAGGTTTGCAAAGGATTCTGGGTAACAGAACCTGGTCCGAGCCCCACAAGTCACCCCATCTTGGATTCCCCTAGGTCTCTAGTTTTTAGAAATGCACAGGTTTGGTAGGTATCCCTAGGTGCCGGCTGAGCTAGAGGCCAAAATCTACAGGTAGGCACTTTGCAAAAAACACCTCTGTTTTCTTTCAAAAATTTGGATGTGTCCACGTTGCACTTTGGGCCGTTTCCTGACGCGGGCGATAGGCCTACCCACACAAGTGAGGTATCATTTTTATCGGGAGACTTGGGGGAACGCTGGGTGGAAGGAGATTTGTGGCTCCTCTCAGATTCCAGAACTTTCTGCCACAGAAATGTGAGGAACATGTGTTTTTTTAGCCAAATTTTGAGGTTTGCAAAGGATTCTGGGTAACAGAACCTGGTCCGAGCCCCACAAGTCACCCAATCTTGGATTCCCCTACATCTCTAGTTTTCAGAAATGCACAGGTTTGGTAGGTTTCCCTAGGTGCCGGCTGAGCTAGAGGCCAAAATCTACAGGTAGGCACTTTGCAAAAAAACACCTCTGTTTTCTTTCAGAAATTTGGATGTGTCCACGTTGCGCTCTGGAGCGTTTCCTGTCGCGGGCGCTAGGCCTACCCACACAAGTGAGGTATCATTTTTATCGGGAGACTTGGGGGAACGCTGGGTAGAAGGAAATTTGTGGCTCCTCTCAGATTCCAGAACTTTCTGCAACAGAAATATGAGGGACATGTGTTTTTTTAGCCAAATTTTGAGGTTTGCAAAGGATTCTGGGTAACAGAACCTGGTCTGAGCCCCACAAGTCACCGCATCTTAGATTCCCCTAGGTCTCTAGTTTTCAGAAATGCACAGGTTTGGTAGGGTTCCCAAGGTTCCGGCTGAGCTAGAGGCCAAAATCTACAGGTAGGCACTTTGCAAAAAACACCTCTGTTTTCTTTCAAAAATGTGGATGTGTCCACGTTGCGCTTTGGGGAGTTTCCTGTCACGGGCGCTAGGCCTACCCACACAAGTAAGGTATCATTTTTATTGGGAGACTTGGGGGAACGCTGGGTGGAAGGAAATTTGTGGCTCCTCTCAGCTTCCAGAACTTTCTGCCACAGAAATGTGAGGAACATGTGTTTTTTTAGCCAAATTTTGAGGTTTGCAAATGATTCTGTGTAACAGAACCTGGTCCGAGCCCCACAAGTCACCCCATCTTGGATTTCGCTAGGTCTCTAGTTTTCAGAAATGCACAGGTTTGGTAGGTTTCCCTAGGTGCCGGCTGAGCTAGAGGCCAAAATCTACAGGTAGGTACTTTGCAAAAAACACCTCTGTTTTCTTTAAAAAATTTGGATGTGTCCACGTTGCGCTTTGGGCCGTTTCCTGACGCGGGCGATAGGCCTACTCACACAAGTGAGGTATCATTTTTATCGGGAGACTTGGGGGAACGCTGGGTAGAAGGAAATTTGTGGCTCCTCTCAGATTCCAGAACTTTCTGCCACAAAAATGTGAGGAACATGTGTTTTTTTAGCCAACTTTTGAGGTTTGCAAAGGATTCTGGGTAACAGAACCTGGTCTGAGCCCCACAAGTCACTGCATCTTGGATTCCCCTAGGTCTCTAGTTTTCAGAAATGCACAGGTTTTGTAGGTTACCCTAGGTGCCGGCTGAGCTAGAGGCCAAAATCTACAGGTAGGTACTTTGCAAAAAACACCTCTGTTTTCTTTCAAAAATTTGGATGTGTCCACGTTGCGCTTTGGGCCGTTTCCTGACGCGGGCGATAGGCCTACTCACACAAGTGAGGTATCATTTTTATCGGGAGACTTGGGGGAACGCTGGGTAGAAGGAAATTTGTGGCTCCTCTCAGATTCCAGAACTTTCTGCCACAGAAATGTGAGGAACATGTGTTTTTTAGCCAACTTTTGAGGTTTGCAAAGGATTCTGGGTAACAGAACCTGGTCTGAGCCCCACAAGTCACCGCATCTTGGATTCCCCTAGGTCTCTAGTTTTCAGAAATGCACAGGTTTGGTAGGTTACCCTAGGTGCCGGCTGAGCTAGAGGCCAAAATCTACAGGTAGGCACTTTGCCAAAAAACACCTCTGTTTTCTTTCAGAAATTTGGATGTGTCCACGTTGCGCTTTGGAGCGTTTCCTGTCGCGGGCGCTAGGCCTACCACACAAGTGAGGTATCATTTTTATCGGGAGACTTGGGGGAACGCTGGGTGGAAGGAGATTTGTGGCTCCTCTCAGGTTCCAGAACTTTCTGCCACAGAAATGTGAGGAACATGTGTTTTTTTAGCCAAATTTTGAGGTTTGCAAAGGATTCTGGGTAACAGAACCTGGTCCGAGCCCAACAAGTCACCCAATCTTGGATTCCCCTACGTCTCTAGTTTCAGAAATGCACAGGTTTGGTAGGTTTCCCTAGGTGCCGGCTGAGCTAGAGGCCAAAATCTACAGGTAGGCACTTTGCAAAAAAACACCTCTGTTTTCTTTCAGAAATTTGCATGTGTCCACGTTGGCTTTGGAGCGTTTCCTGTTGCGGGCGCTAGGCCTACCCACACAAGTGAGGTATCATTTTTATCGGGAGACTTGGGGGAATGCTGGGTGAAAGGAAATTTGTGGCTCCTCTCAGATTCCAGAACTTTCTGCCACAGAAATATGAGGAACATGTGTTTTTTTAGCCAAATTTTGAGGTTTGCAAAGGATTCTGGGAAACAGAACCTGGTCCGAGCCCCGCAAGTCACCGAATCTTGGATTCCCCTACGTCTCTAGTTTTCAGAAATGCACAGGTTTGGTAGGTTTCCCTAGGTGCCGGCTGAGCAAGAGGCCAAAATCTACAGCTAGGCACTTTGCAAAAAACACCTCTGTTTTCTTTAAAAAATTTTGATGTGTCCACGTTGCGCTTTGGGGCATTTCCTGTCGCGGGCGCTAGGCCTACCCACACAAGTGAGGTATCATTTATATCGGGAGACTTGGGGGAACGCTGGGTGGAAGGAAATTTGTGGCTCCTCTCAGATTCCAGAACTTTCTGCCACAGAAATGTGAGGAACATGTTTTTTTTAGCCAAATTTTAAGGTTTGCAAAGGATTCTGGGTAACAGAATCTGGTCCGAGCCCCACAAGTCACCCCATCTTGGATTCCCCTAGGTCTCTAGTTTTTAGAAATGCACAGGTTTGGTAGGTATCCCTAGGTGCCGGCTGAGCTAGAGGCCAAAATCTACAGGTAGGTACTTTGCAAAAAACACCTCTGTTTTCTTTCAAAAATTTGGATGTGTCCACGTTGCGCTTTGGGGCATTTCCTGTCGCGGGCGCTAGGCCTACCCAGACAAGTGAGGTTTCATTTATATCGGGAGACTTGGGGGAGCGCTGGGTGGAAGGAAATTTGTGGCTCCTCTCAGATTCCAGAACTTTCTGCCACAGAAATGTGAGCACCATGTGTTTTTCTAGCCAAATTTTGAGGTTTGCAAAGGATTCTGGGTAACAGACCCTGGTCCGAGCTCCACAAGTCACCCTATCTTGGATTCCCCTTGGTCTCTAGTTTTCAGAAATGCACAGGTTTGGTAGGTTACCCTAGGTGCCGGCTGAGCTAGAGGCCAAAATCTACAGGTAGGCACTTTGCAAAATAACCTCTGTTTTCTTTAAAAAATTTGGATGTGTCCACGTTGCGCTTTGGGGAGTTTCCTGTCGCGGGCGCTAGGCCTACCCACACAAGTGAGGTATCATTTTTATTGGGAGACTTGGGGGAACGCTGGGTGGAAGGAAATTTGTGGCTCCTCTCAGATTCCAGAACTTTCTGCCACAGAAATGTGAGGAACATGTGTTTTTTTAGCCAAATTTTGAGGTTTGCAAAGGATTCTGGGTAACAGAACCTGGTCCGAGCCCCGCAAAGTCACCCAATCTTGGATTCCCCTAGGTCTCTAGTTTTCAGAAATGCACAGGTTTGGTAGGTTTCCCTAGGTGCCGGCTGACTAGAGGCCAAAATCTACAGGTAGGCCCTTTGCAAAAAAACACCTCTGTTTTCTTTCAGAAATTTGGATGTGTCCACGTTGCGCTTTGGGGCGTTTCCTGTCGCGGGCGCTAGGCCTACCCACACAAGTGAGGTATCATTTTTATCGGGAGACTTGGGGGAACGCTGGGTGGAAGGAAATTTGTGGCTCCTCTCAGATTCCAGAACTTTCTGCCACAGAAATATGAGGAACATGTGTTTTTTTAGCCAAATTTTGAGGTTTGCAAAGGATTCTGGGTAACAGAACCTGGTCCGAGCTCCACAAGTCACCCTATCTTGGATTCCGCTAGGTCTCTAGTTTTCAGAATTGCACAGGTTTGGTAGGTTTCCCTAGGTGCCGGCTGAGCTAGAGGCCAAAATCTACAGGTAGGCACTTTGCAAAATAACCTCTGTTTTCTTTAAAAAATTTGGATGTGTCCACGTTGCGCTTTGGGGAGTTTCCTGTCGCGGGCGCTAGGCCTACCCACACAAGTGAGGTATCATTTTTATTGGGAGACTTGGGGGAACGCTGGGTGGAAGGAAATTTGTGGCTCCTCTCAGATTCCAGAACTTTCTGCCACAGAAATGTGAGGAACATGTGTTTTTTTAGCCAAATTTTGAGGTATACAAAGGATTCTGGGTAACAGAACCTGGTCCGAGCCCCGCAAGTCACCCAATCTTGGATTCCCCTACGTCTCTAGTTTTCAGAAATGCACAGGTTTGGTAGGTTTCCCTAGGTGCCGGCTGAGCTAGAGGCCAAAATCTACAGGTAGGCACTTTGCAAAAAAACACCTCTGTTTTCTTTCAGAAATTTGGATGTGTCCACGTTGCGCTTTGGGGCGTTTCCTGTCGCGGGCGCTACGCCTACCCACACAAGTGAGGTATCATTTTTATCGGGAGACTTGGGGGAACGCTGGGTGGAAGGAAATTTGTGGCTCCTCTCAGATTCCAGAACTTTCTGCCACAGAAATATGAGGAACATATGTTTTTTTAGCCAGATTTTGAGGTTTGCAAAGGATTCTGGGTAACAGAACCTGGTCTGATCCCCACAAGTCACTGCATCTTGGATTCCCCTAGGTCTCTAGTTTTCAGAAATGCACAGGTTTGGTAGGTTACCCTAGGTGCCGGCTGAGCTAGAGGCCAAAATCTACAGTTAGGCACTTTGCAAAAAACACATCTGTTTTCTTTAAAAAATTTGGATGTGTCCACGTTGCACTTTGGGGCATTTCCTGTCGCTGGCGCTAGGCCTACCCACACAAGTGAGGTTTCATTTATATCGGGAGACTTGGGGGAACGCTGGGTGGAAGGAAATTTGTGGCTCCTCTCAGATTCCAGAACTTTCTGCCACAGAAATGTGAGGAACATGTGTTTTTTTAGCCAAATTTTGAGGTTTGCAAAGGATTCTGGGTAACAGAACCTGGTCCGAGCCCCACAAGTCACCCCATCTTGGATTCCCCTAGGTCTCTAGTTTTCAGAAATGCACAGGTTTGGTAGGTTTCCCTAGGTGCCGGCTGGGCTAGAGGCCAAAATCTACAGGTAGGCACTTTGCAAGAAACACCTCTGTTTTCTTTCAAAAATTTGGATGTGTCCACGTTGCGCTTTGGGGCATTTCCTGTCGCGGGCGCTAGGCCAACCCACACAAGTGAGGTATCATTTATATCGGGAGACTTGGGGGAACGCTGGGTGGAACGAAAATTGTGGCTCCTCTCAGATTCCAGAACTTTCTGCCACAGAAATGTGAGGAACATGTGATTTTTTACCCAAATTTTGAGGTTTGCAAAGGATTCTGGGTAACAGAAACTGGTCCGAGCCCCACAAGTCACCCCAACTTGGATTCCCCTAGGTCTCTAGTTTTCAGAAATGCACAGGTTTGGTAGGTTTCCCTAGGTACCGGCTGGGCTAGAGGCCAAAATCGACAGGTAGGCACTTTGCAAAAAACACTTCTGTTTTCTTTAAAAAATGTGGATGTGTCCACGTTGTGCTTTGGGGCGTTTCCTGTTGCAGGCGCAACGCCTACCCACACAAGTGAGGTATCATTTTTATCGGGAGACTTGGGGGAACGCTGGGTGGAAGGAAATTTGTGGCTCCTCTCAGATTCCAGAACTTTCTGCCACAGAAATGTGAGGAACATGTTTTTTTTTAGCCAAATTTTGAGGTTTTCAAAGGATTCTGGGTAACAGAACCTGGTCCGAGCCCCACAAGTCACCCCATCTTGGATTCCCCTAGGTCTCTAGTTTTTAGAAATGCACAGGTTTGGTAGGTATCCCTAGGTGCCGGCTGAGCTAGAGGCCAAAATCGACAGGTAGGTACTTTGCAAAAAACACCTCTGTTTTCTTTCAACAATTTGGATGTGTCCACGTTGCGCTTTGGGGCGTTTCCTGTCGCGGGCGCTAAGCCTACCCACACAAGTGAGGTATCATTTTTATCAGGAGACTTGGGGGAACGCTGGGTGGAAGGAAATTTGTGGCTCCTCTAAGAATCCAGAACTTTCTGCCACAGAAATGTGAGGAACATGTGTTTTTTTAGCCACATTTTGAGATTTGCAAAGGATTCTGGGTAACAGAACCTGGTCCGAGCCCCACAAGTCACCCCATCTTGGATTCCCCTAGGTCTCTAGTTTTCAGAAATGCACAGGTTTGGTAGGTTTCCATAGGTGCCGGCTGAGCTAGAGGCCAAAATCTACAGTTAGGCACTTTGCAAAAAACACCTCTGTTTTCTTTCAAAAATTTGGATGTGTCCACGTTGCGCTTTGGGGAGTTTCCTGTCGCGGGTGCTAGGCCTACCCACACAAGTGAGGTATCATTTTTATTGGGAGACTTGGGGGAACGCTGGGTGGAAGAAAATTTGTGGCTCCTCTCAGATTCCAGAACTTTCTGCCACAGAAATGTGAGGAACATGTCCTTTTTTAGCCAAATTTTGAGGTTTGCAAAGGATTCTGGGTAACAGAACCTGGTCTGAGCCCCACAAGTCACCCAATCTTGGATTCCCCTAGGTCTCTAGTTTTTAGAAATGCACAGGATTGGTAGGTTTCCCTAGGTGCCGGCTGAGCTAGAGGCCAAAATCTACAGGTAGGCACTTTGCAAAAAACACCTCTGTTTTCTTTCAAAAATGTGGATGTGTCCACGTTGCGCTTTGGGGAGTTTCCTGTCGCGGGTGCTAGGCCTACCCACACAAGTCAGGTATCATTTTTATTGGGAGACTTGGGGGAACGCTGGGTGGAAGAAAATTTGTTGCTCCTCTCAGATTCCAGAACTTTCTGCCACAGAAATGTGAGGAACATGTCCTTTTTTAGCCAAATTTTGAGGTTTGCAAAGGATTCTGGGTAACAGAACCTGGTCCGAGCCCCACAAGTCACCCAATCTTGGATTCCCCTAGGTCTCTAGTTTTCAGAAATGCACAGGTTTGGTAGGTTTCCCTAGGTGCCGGCTGAGCTAGAGGCCAAAATCTACAGGTAGGCACTTTGCAAAAAACACCTCTGTTTTCTTTCAAAAATTTGGATGTGTCCACGTTGCACTTTGGGGAGTTTCCTGTCGCGGGCGCTAGGCCTACCCACACAAGTCAGGTATCATTTTTATTGGGAGACTTGGGGAACGCTGGGTGGAAGGAAATTTATGGCTCCTCTCAGATTCCAGAACTTTCTGCCACAGAAATGTGAGGAACATGTGTTTTTTTAGCCAAATTTTGAGGTTTGCAAAGGATTCTGGGTAACAGAACCTGGTCCGAGCCCCACAAGTCACCCCATCTTGGATTCCGCTAGGTATCTAGTTTTCAGAAATGCACAGGTTTGGTAGGTTTCCGTAGGTGCCGGCTGAGCTAGAGGCCAAAATCTACAGGTAGGTACTTTGCAAAAAACAACTCTGTTTTCTTTAAAAAATTTGGATGTGTCCACGTTGCGCTTTGGGGCGTTTCCTGTCGCGGGCGCTAAGCCTACCCACACAAGTGAGGTATCATTTTTATCAGGAGACTTGGGGGACCGCTGGGTGGAAGGAAATTTGTGGCTCCTCTAATATTCCAGAACTTTCTGCCACAGAAATGTGAGGAACATGTGTTTTTTTAGCCACATTTTGAGGTTTGCAAAGGATTCTGGGTAACAGAACCTGGTCCGAGCCCCACAAGTCACCCCATCTTGGATTCCCCTACGTCTCTAGTTTTCAGAAATGCACAGGTTTGATAGGTTTCCCTAGGTGCCGGCTGGGCTAGAGGCCAAAATCTACAGGTAGGCACTTTGCAAGAAACACCTCTGTTTTCTTTCAAAAATGTGGATGTGTCCACGTTGCGCTTTGGGGCATTTCCTGTCGCGGGCGCTAGGCCTACCCACACAAGTGAGGTATCATTTATATCGGGAGACTTGGGGGAACGCTGGGTGGAAGGAAATTCGTGGCTCCTCTCAGATTCCAGAACTTTCTGCCACAGAAATGTGAGGAACATGTGTTTTTTTACCCAAATTTTGAGGTTTGCAAAGGATTCTGGTTAACAGAAACTGGTCCGAGCCCCACAAGTCACCCCAACTTGGATTCCCCTAGGTCTCTAGTTTTCAGAAATGCACAGGTTTGGTAGGTTTCCCTAGGTGCCGGTTGGGCTAGAGGCCAAAATCTACAGGTAGGCACTTTGCAAGAAACACCTCTGTTTTCTTTCAAAAATTTGGATGTGTCCACGTTGCGCTTTGGGGCATTTCCTGTCGCGGGCGCTAGGCCTACCCACACAAGTCAGGTATCATTTTTATTGGGAGACTTGGGGGAACGCTGGGTGGAAGAAAATTTGTTGCTCCTCTCAGATTCCAGAACTTTCTGCCACAGAAATGTGAGGAACATGTCCTTTTTTAGCCAAATTTTGAGGTTTGCAAAGGATTCTGGGTAACAGAACCTGGTCCGAGCCCCACAAGTCACCCAATCTTGGATTCCCCTAGGTCTCTAGTTTTCAGAAATGCACAGGTTTGGTAGGTTTCCCTAGGTGCCGGCTGAGCTAGAGGCCAAAATCTACAGGTAGGCACTTTGCAAAAAACACCTCTGTTTTCTTTCAAAAATTTGGATGTGTCCACGTTGCACTTTGGGGAGTTTCCTGTCGCGGGCGCTAGGCCTACCCACACAAGTCAGGTATCATTTTTATTGGGAGACTTGGGGAACGCTGGGTGGAAGGAAATGTATGGCTCCTCTCAGATTCCAGAACTTTCTGCCACAGAAATGTGAGGAACATGTGTTTTTTTAGCCAAATTTTGAGGTTTGCAAAGGATTCTGGGTAACAGAACCTGGTCCGAGCCCCACAAGTCACCCAATCTTGGATTCCCCTAGGTCTCTAGTTTTTAGAAATGCACAGGATTGGTAGGTTTCCCTAGGTGCCGGCTGAGCTAGAGGCCAAAATCTACAGGTAGGCACTTTGCAAAAAACACCTCTGTTTTCTTTCAAAAATGTGGATGTGTCCACGTTGCGCTTTGGGGAGTTTCCTGTCGCGGGTGCTAGGCCTACCCACACAAGTCAGGTATCATTTTTATTGGGAGACTTGGGGGAACGCTGGGTGGAAGAAAATTTGTTGCTCCTCTCAGATTCCAGAACTTTCTGCCACAGAAATGTGAGGAACATGTCCTTTTTTAGCCAAATTTTGAGGTTTGCAAAGGATTCTGGGTAACAGAACCTGGTCCGAGCCCCACAAGTCACCCAATCTTGGATTCCCCTAGGTCTCTAGTTTTCAGAAATGCACAGGTTTGGTAGGTTTCCCTAGGTGCCGGCTGAGCTAGAGGCCAAAATCTACAGGTAGGCACTTTGCAAAAAACACCTCTGTTTTCTTTCAAAAATTTGGATGTGTCCACGTTGCACTTTGGGGAGTTTCCTGTCGCGGGCGCTAGGCCTACCCACACAAGTCAGGTATCATTTTTATTGGGAGACTTGGGGAACGCTGGGTGGAAGGAAATTTATGGCTCCTCTCAGATTCCAGAACTTTCTGCCACAGAAATGTGAGGAACATGTGTTTTTTTAGCCAAATTTTGAGGTTTGCAAAGGATTCTGGGTAACAGAACCTGGTCCGAGCCCCACAAGTCACCCCATCTTGGATTCCGCTAGGTATCTAGTTTTCAGAAATGCACAGGTTTGGTAGGTTTCCGTAGGTGCCGGCTGAGCTAGAGGCCAAAATCTACAGGTAGGTACTTTGCAAAAAACAACTCTGTTTTCTTTAAAAAATTTGGATGTGTCCACGTTGCGCTTTGGGGCGTTTCCTGTCGCGGGCGCTAAGCCTACCCACACAAGTGAGGTATCATTTTTATCAGGAGACTTGGGGGACCGCTGGGTGGAAGGAAATTTGTGGCTCCTCTAATATTCCAGAACTTTCTGCCACAGAAATGTGAGGAACATGTGTTTTTTTAGCCACATTTTGAGGTTTGCAAAGGATTCTGGGTAACAGAACCTGGTCCGAGCCCCACAAGTCACCCCATCTTGGATTCCCCTACGTCTCTAGTTTTCAGAAATGCACAGGTTTGATAGGTTTCCCTAGGTGCCGGCTGGGCTAGAGGCCAAAATCTACAGGTAGGCACTTTGCAAGAAACACCTCTGTTTTCTTTCAAAAATGTGGATGTGTCCACGTTGCGCTTTGGGGCATTTCCTGTCGCGGGCGCTAGGCCTACCCACACAAGTGAGGTATCATTTATATCGGGAGACTTGGGGGAACGCTGGGTGGAAGGAAATTCGTGGCTCCTCTCAGATTCCAGAACTTTCTGCCACAGAAATGTGAGGAACATGTGTTTTTTTACCCAAATTTTGAGGTTTGCAAAGGATTCTGGGTAACAGAAACTGGTCCGAGCCCCACAAGTCACCCCAACTTGGATTCCCCTAGGTCTCTAGTTTTCAGAAATGCACAGGTTTGGTAGGTTTCCCTAGGTGCCGGTTGGGCTAGAGGCCAAAATCTACAGGTAGGCACTTTGCAAGAAACACCTCTGTTTTCTTTCAAAAATTTGGATGTGTCCACGTTGCGCTTTGGGGCATTTCCTGTCGCGGGCGCTAGGCCTACCCACACAAGTCAGGTATCATTTTTATTGGGAGACTTGGGGGAACGCTGGGTGGAAGAAAATTTGTTGCTCCTCTCAGATTCCAGAACTTTCTGCCACAGAAATGTGAGGAACATGTCCTTTTTTAGCCAAATTTTGAGGTTTGCAAAGGATTCTGGGTAACAGAACCTGGTCCGAGCCCCACAAGTCACCCAATCTTGGATTCCCCTAGGTCTCTAGTTTTCAGAAATGCACAGGTTTGGTAGGTTTCCCTAGGTGCCGGCTGAGCTAGAGGCCAAAATCTACAGGTAGGCACTTTGCAAAAAACACCTCTGTTTTCTTTCAAAAATTTGGATGTGTCCACGTTGCACTTTGGGGAGTTTCCTGTCGCGGGCGCTAGGCCTACCCACACAAGTCAGGTATCATTTTTATTGGGAGACTTGGGGAACGCTGGGTGGAAGGAAATTTATGGCTCCTCTCAGATTCCAGAACTTTCTGCCACAGAAATGTGAGGAACATGTGTTTTTTTAGCCAAATTTTGAGGTTTGCAAAGGATTCTGGGTAACAGAACCTGGTCCGAGCCCCACAAGTCACCCCATCTTGGATTCCGCTAGGTATCTAGTTTTCAGAAATGCACAGGTTTGGTAGGTTTCCGTAGGTGCCAGCTGAGCTAGAGGCCAAAATCTACAGGTAGGTACTTTGCAAAAAACAACTCTGTTTTCTTTAAAAAATTTGTATGTGTCCACGTTGCGCTTTGGGGCGTTTCCTGTCGCGGGCGCTAAGCCTACCCACACAAGTGAGGTATCATTTTTATCAGGAGACTTGGGGGAACGCTGGGTGGAAGGAAATTTGTGGCTCCTCTAATATTCCAGAACTTTCTGCCACAGAAATGTGAGGAACATGTGTTTTTTTAGCCACATTTTGAGGTTTGCAAAGGATTCTGGGTAACAGAACCTGGTCCGAGCCCCACAAGTCACCCCATCTTGGATTCCCCTACGTCTCTAGTTTTCAGAAATGCACAGGTTTGGTAGGTTTCCCTAGGTGCCGGCTGGGCTAGAGGCCAAAATCTACAGGTAGGCACTTTGCAAGAAACACCTCTGTTTTCTTTAAAAAATTTGGATGTGTCCACGTTGCGCTTTGGGGCATTTCCTGTCGCGGGCGCTAGGCCTACCCACACAAGTGAGGTATCATTTATATCGGGAGACTTGGGGGAACGCTGGGTGGAAGGAAATTCGTGGCTCCTCTCAGATTCCAGAACTTTCTGCCACAGAAATGTGAGGAACATGTGTTTTTTTACCCAAATTTTGAGGTTTGCAAAGGATTCTGGGTAACAGAAACTGGTCCGAGCCCCACAAGTCACCCCAACTTGGATTCCCCTAGGTCTCTAGTTTTCAGAAATGCACAGGTTTGGAAGGTTTCCCTAGGTGCCGGTTGGGCTAGAGGCCAAAATCTACAGGTAGGCACTTTGCAAGAAACACCTCTGTTTTCTTTCAAAAATTTGGATGTGTCCACGTTGCGCTTTGGGGCATTTCCTGTCGCGGGCGCTAGGCCTACCCACACAAGTGAGGTATCATTTTTATTGGGAGACTTGGGGGAATGTTGGGTGGAAGGAAATTTGTGGCTCCTCTCAGATTCCAGAACTTTCTGCCACAGAAATGTGAGGAACATGTGTTTTTTTAGCCAAATTTTGAGGTTTGCAAAGGATTCTGGGTAACAGAACCTGGTCCGAACCCCGCAAGTCACCCAATCTTGGATTCCCCTACGTCTCTAGTTTTCAGAAATGCACAGGTTTGGTAGGTTTCCCTAGGTGCCGGCTGAGCTAGAGGCCAAAATCTACAGCTAGGCACTTTGCAAAAAACACCTCTGTTTTCTTTAAAAAAATTTGATGTGTCCACGTTGCGTTTTGGGGCATTTCCTGTCGCTGGCGCTAGGCCTACCCACACAAGTGAGGTTTCATTTATATCGGGAGACTTGGGGGAACGCTGGGTGGAAGGAAATTTGTGGCTCCTCTCTGATTCCAGAACTTTCTGCCACAGAAATGTGAGGAACATGTGTTTTTTTAGCCAAATTTTGAGGTTTGCAAAGTATTCTGGGTAACAGAACCTGGTCCGAGCCCCACAAGTCACCCCATCTTGGATTCCCCTAGGTCTCTAGTTTTCAGAAATGCACAGGTTTGGTAGGTTTCCCTAGGTGCCGGCTGGGCTAGAGGCCAAAATCGACAGGTAGGCACTTTGCAAAAAACTCTTCTGTTTTCTTTAAAAAATGTGGATGTGTCCACGTTGTGCTTTGGGGCGTTTCCTGTCGCAGGCGCTAGGCCTACCCACACAAGTGAGGTATCATTTTTATCGGGAGACGTGGGGGAACGCTGGGTGGAAGGAAATTTGTGGCTCCTCTCAGATTCCAGAACTTTCTGCCACAGAAATGTGAGGAACATGTTTTTTTTAGCCACATTTTGAGGTTTGCAAAGGATTGTGGGTAACAGAACCTGGTCCGAGCCCCACAAGTCACCCCATCTTGGATTCCCCTAGGTCTCTAGTTTTTAGAAATGCACAGGTTTGGTAGGTATCCCTAGGTGCCGGCTGAGCTAGAGGCCAAAATCTACAGGTAGGTACTTTCCAAAAAACACCTCTGTTTTCTTTCAAAAATTTGGATGTGTCCACGGTGGGCTTTGGGGCGTTTCCTGTCGCGAGCGCTAAGCCTACCCACACAAGTGAGGTATCACTTTTATCAGGAGACTTGGGGGAACGCTGGGTGGAAGGAAATTTGTGGCTCCTCTAAGAATCCAGATCTTTCTGCCACAGAAATGTGAGTAACATGTGTTTTTTTAGCCACATTTTGAGGTTTGCAAAGGATTCTGGGTAACAGAACCTGGTCCGAGCCCCACAAGTCACCCCATCTTGGATTCCCCTAGGTCTCTAGTTTTCAGAAATGCACAGGTTTGGTAGGTTTCCATAGGTGCCGGCTGAACTAGAGGCCAAAATCTACAGTTAGGCACTTTGCAAAAAACACCTCTGTTTTCTTTCAAAAATTTGGATGTGTCCACGTTGCGCTTTGGGGAGTTTCCTGTCACGGGTGCTAGGCCTACCCACACTAGTGAGGTATCATTTTTATTGGGAGACTTGGAGGAACGCTGGGTGGAAGAAAATTTGTGGCTCCTCTCAGATTCCAGAACTTTCTGCCACAGAAATGTGAGGAACATGTGCTGCTTTTTTAGCCAAATTTTGAGGTTTGCAAAGTATTCTGGGTAACAGAACCTGGTCCGAGCCCCACAAGTCACCCCATCTTGGATTCCCCTAGGTCTCTAGTTTTCAGAAATGCAGAGGTTTGGTAGGTTTCCCTAGGTGCCGGCTGAGCTAGAGGCCAAAATCTACAGGTAGGCACTTTGCAAAAAACACCTCTGTTTTCTTTCAAAAATTTAGATGTGTCCACATTGCGCTTTGGGGAGTTTCCTGTTGCGGGCGCTAGGCCTACCCACACAAGTCAGGTATCATTTTTATTGGGAGACTTGGGGGAACGCTGGGTGGAAGGAAATTTGTGGCTCCTCTCAGATTCCAGAACTTTCTGCCACAGAAATGTGAGGAACATGTGTTTTTTTAGCCAAATTTTGAGGTTTGCAAAGGATACTGGGTAACAGAACCTGGTCCGAGCCCCACAAGTCACCCCATCTTGGATTCCGCTAGGTCTCTAGTTTTCAGAAATGCACAGGTTTGGTAGGTTTCCCTAGGTGCCGGCTGAGCTAGAGGCCAAAATCTACAGGTAGGTACTTTGCAAAAAACACCTCTGTTTTCTTTCAAAAATTTGGATGTGTCCACGTTGTGCTTTGGGCCGTTTCCTGACGCGGGCGATAGGCCTACCCACACAAGTGAGGTATCATTTTTATCGGGAGACTTGAGGGAACGCTGGGTGGAAGGAGATTTGTGGCTCCTCTCAGATTCCAGAACTTTCTGCCACAGAAATGTGAGGAACATGTGTTTTTTTAGCCAAATTTTGAGGTTTGCAAAGGATTCTGGGGAACAGAACCTGGTCCGAGCCCCACAAGTCACCCCATCTTGGATTCCCCTAGGTCTCTAGTTTTCAGAAATGCACAGGTTTGGTAGGTTTCCCTAGGTGCCGGCTGGGCTAGAGGCCAAAATCTACAGGTAGGCACTTTGCAAGAAACACCTCTGTTTTCTTTCAAAAATTTGGATGTGTCCACGTTGCGCTTTGGGGCATTTCCTGTTGCGGGCGCTAGGCCTACCCACACAAGTGAGGTATCATTTATATCAGGAGACTTGGGGGAACGCAGGGTGGAAGGAAATTTGTGGCTCCTCTCAGATTCCAGAACTTTCTGCCACAGAAATGTGAGGAACATGTGTTTTTTTACCCAAATTTTGAGGTTTGTTAAGGATTCTGGGTAACAGAAACTGGTCCGAGCCCCAGAAGTCACCCCAACTTGGATTCCCCTAGGTCTCTAGTTTTCCGAAATGCACAGGTTTGGTAGGTTTCCCTAGGTGCCGGTTGGGCTAGAGGCCAAAATCGACAGGTAGGCACTTTGCAAAAAACACCTCTGTTTTCTTTCAAAAATGTGGATGTGTCCACGTTGTGCTTTGGGGCGTTTCCTGTCGCAGGCGCTAGGCCTACCCACTCAAGTGAGGTATCATTTTTATCGGGAGACTTGGTCGAACGCTGGGTGGAACGAAAATTTGTGGCTCCTCTCAGATTCCAGAACTTTCTGCCACAGAAATGTGAGGAACATGTTTTTTTTAGCCAAATTTTGAGGTTTGCAAAGGATTCTGGGTAACAGAACCTGGTCCGAGCCCCACAAGTCACCCCATCTTGGATTCCCCTAGGTCTCTAGTTTTCAGAAATGCACAGGTTTGGTAGGTTTCCCTAGGTGCAGGCTGGGCTAGAGGCCAAAATCTACAGGTAGGCACTTTGCAAGAAACACCTCTATTTTCTTTCAAAAATTTGGATATGTCCACGTTGCGCTTTGGGGCGTTTCCTGTCGCGGGCGCTAAGCCTACCCACACAAGTGAGGTATCATTTTTATCAGGAGACTTGGGGCAACGCTGGGTGGAAGGAAATTTGTGGCTCCTCTAAGATTCCAGAACTTTCTGCCACAGAAATGTGAGGAACATGTGTTTTTTTAGCCACATATTGAGGTTTGCAAAGGATTCTGGGTAACAGAACCTGGTCCGAGCCCCACAAGTCACCCCATCTTGGATTCCCCTAGGTCTCTAGTTTTCAGAAATGCACAGGTTTGGTAGGTTTCCATAGGTGCCGGCTGAGCTAGAGGCCAAAATCTACAGTTAGGCACTTTGCAAAAAACACCTCTGTTTTCTTTCAAAAATTTGGATGTCTCCACGTTGCGCTTTGGGGAGTTTCCTGTCGCGGGTGCTAGGCCTACCCACACAAGTGAGGTATCATTTTTATTGGGAGACTTGGGGGAACGCTGGGTGGAAGGAAATTTGTGGCTTCTCTCAGATTCCAGAACTTTCTGCCACAGAAATGTGAGGAACATGTGTTTTTTTAGCCAAAATTTGAGGTTTGCAAAGGATTCTGGGTAACAGAACCTGGTCCGAGCCCCACAAGTCACCCCATCTTGGATTCCCCTAGGTCTCTAGTTTTCAGAAAGGCACAGGTTTGGTAGGGTTCCCTAGGTTCCGGCTGAGCTAGAGGCCAAAATCTACAGGTAGGCACTTTGCAAAAAAAACCTCTGTTTTCTTTCAAAAATTTGGATGTGTCCACGTTGTGCTTTGGGGAGTTTCCTGTCGCGGGCGCTAGGCCTACCCACCCAAGTCAGGTATCATTTTTATTGGGAGACTTGGGGGAACGCTGGGTGGAAGGAAATTTGTGGCTCCTCTCAGATTACAGAACTTTCTGCCACAGAAATGTGAGGAACATGTGTTTTTTTAGCCAAATTTTGAGGTTTGCAAAGGATTCTGGGTAACAGAACCTGGTCCGAGCCCCACAAGTCACCCCATCTTGGATTCCGCTAGGTCTCTAGTTTTCAGAAATGCACAGGTTTGGTAGGTTTCCATAGGTGCCGGCTGAGCTAGAGGCCAAAATCTACAGGTAGGTACTTTGCAAAAAACACCTCTGTTTTCTTTAAAAAATGTGGATGTGTCCACGTTGCGCTTTGGGGCAGTTCCTGTCGCGGGCGCTAGGCCTACCCAAACAAGTGAGGTTTCATTTACATCGGGAGACTTGGGGGAACGCTGGGTGGAAGGAAATTTGTGGCTCCTCACAGATTCCAGAACTTTCTGCCACAGAAATGTGAGCACCATGTGTTTTTCTAGCCAAATTTTGAGGTTTGCAAAGGATTCTGGGTAACAGACCCTGGTCCGAGCCCCACAAGTCACCCCATCTTGGATTCCCCTAGGTCTCTAGTTTTCAGAAATGCACAGGTTTGGTAGGTTTCCATAGGTGCCGGCTGAACTAGAGGCCAAAATCTACAGTTAGGCACTTTGCAAAAAACACCTCTGTTTTCTTTCAAAAATTTGGATGTGTCCACGTTGCGCTTTGGGGAGTTTCCTGTCGCGGGTGCTAGGCCTACCCACACAAGTGAGGTATCATTTTTATTGGGAGACTTGGAGGAACGCTGGGTGGAAGAAAATTTGTGGCTCCTCTCAGATTCCAGAACTTTCTGCCACAGAAATGTGAGGAACATGTGCTGCTTTTTTAGCCAAATTTTGAGGTTTGCAAAGGATTCTGGGTAACAGAACCTGGTCCGAGCCCCACAAGTCACCCCATCTTGGATTCCCCTAGGTCTCTAGTTTTCAGAAATGCAGAGGTTTGGTAGGTTTCCCTAGGTGCCTGCTGAGCTAGAGGCCAAAATCTACAGGTAGGCACTTTGCAAAAAACACCTCTGTTTTCTTTCAAAAATTTGGATGTGTCCACATTGCGCTTTGGGGAGTTTCCTGTTGCGGGCGCTAGGCCTACCCACACAAGTCAGGTATCATTTTTATTGGGAGACTTGGGGGAACGCTGGGTGGAAGGAAATTTGTGGCTCCTCTCAGATTCCAGAACTTTCTGCCACAGAAATGTGAGGAACATGTGTTTTTTTAGCCAAATTTTGAGGTTTGCAAAGGATACTGGGTAACAGAACCTGGTCCGAGCCCCACAAGTCACCCCATCTTGGATTCCGCTAGGTCTCTAGTTTTCAGAAATGCACAGGTTTGGTAGGTTTCCCTAGGTGCCGGCTGAGCTAGAGGCCAAAATCTACAGGTAGGTACTTTGCAAAAAACACCTCTGTTTTCTTTTAAAAATTTGGATGTGTCCACGTTGTGCTTTGGGCCGTTTCCTGACGCGGGCGATAGGCCTACCCACACAAGTGAGGTATCATTTTTATCGGGAGACTTGAGGGAACGCTGGGTGGAAGGAGATTTGTGGCTCCTCTCAGATTCCAGAACTTTCTGCCACAGAAATGTGAGGAACATGTGTTTTTTTAGCCAAATTTTGAGGTTTGCAAAGGATTCTGGGTAACAGAACCTGGTCCGAGCCCCACAAGTCACCCCATCTTGGATTCCCCTAGGTCTCTAGTTTTCAGAAATGCACAGGTTTGGTAGGTTTCCCTAGGTGCCGGCTGGGCTAGAGGCCAAAATCTACAGGTAGGCACTTTGCAAGAAACACCTCTGTTTTCTTTCAAAAATTTGGATGTGTCCACGTTGCGCTTTGCGGCATTTCCTGTCGCGGGCGCTAGGCCTACCCACACAAGTGAGGTATCATTTATATCAGGAGACTTGGGGGAACGCAGGGTGGAAGGAAATTTGTGGCTCCTCTCAGATTCCATAACTTTCTGCCACAGAAATGTGAGGAACATGTGTTTTTTTACCCAAATTTTGAGGTTTGTTAAGGATTCTGGGTAACAGAAACTGGTCCGAGCCCCAGAAGTCACCCCAACTTGGATTCCCCTAGGTCTCTAGTTTTCCGAAATGCACAGGTTTGGTAGGTTTCCCTAGGTGCCGGTTGGGCTAGAGGCCAAAATCGACAGGTAGGCACTTTGCAAAAAACACCTCTGTTTTCTTTCAAAAATGTGGATGTGTCCACGTTGTGCTTTGGGGCGTTTCCTGTCGCAGGCGCTAGGCCTACCCACACAAGTGAGGTATCATTTTTATCGGGAGACTTGGTCGAACGCTGGGTGGAACGAAAATTTGTGGCTCCTCTCAGATTCCAGAACTTTCTGCCACAGAAATGTGAGGAACATGTTTTTTTTAGCCAAATTTTGAGGTTTGCAAAGGATTCTGGGTAACAGAACCTGGTCCGAGCCCCACAAGTCACCCCATCTTGGATTCCCCTAGGTCTCTAGTTTTCAGAAATGCACAGGTTTGGTAGGTTTCCCTAGGTGCCGGCTGGGCTAGAGGCCAAAATCTACAGGTAGGCACTTTGCAAGAAACACCTCTATTTTCTTTCAAAAATTTGGATATGTCCACGTTGCGCTTTGGAGCGTTTCCTGTCGCGGGCGCTAAGCCTACCCACACAAGTGAGGTATCATTTTTATCAGGAGACTTGGGGCAACGCTGGGTGGAAGGAAATTTGTGGCTCCTCTAAGATTCCAGAACTTTCTGCCACAGAAATGTGAGGAACATGTGTTTTTTTAGCCACATTTTGAAGTTTGCAAAGGATTCTGGGTAACAGAACCTAGTCCGAGCCCCACAAGTCACCCCATCTTGGATTCCCCTAGGTCTCTAGTTTTCAGAAATGCACAGGTTTGGTAGGTTTCCATAGGTGCCGGCTGAGCTAGAGGCCAAAATCTACAGTTAGGCACTTTGCAAAAAACACCTCTGTTTTCTTTCAAAAATTTGGATGTCTCCACGTTGCGCTTTGGGGAGTTTCCTGTCGCGGGTGCTAGGCCTACCCACACAAGTGAGGTATCATTTTTATTGGGAGACTTGGGGGAACGCTGGGTGGAAGGAAATTTGTGGCTTCTCTCAGATTCCAGAACTTTCTGCCACAGAAATGTGAGGAACATGTGTTTTTTTAGCCAAAATTTGAGGTTTGCAAAGGATTCTGGGTAACAGAACCTGGTCCGAGCCCCACAAGTCACCCCTTCTTGGATTCCCCTAGGTCTCTAGTTTTCAGAAAGGCACAGGTTTGGTAGGGTTCCCTAGGTTCCGGCTGAGCTAGAGGCCAAAATCTACAGGTAGGCACTTTGCAAAAAAAACCTCTGTTTTCTTTCAAAAATTTGGATGTGTCCACGTTGTGCTTTGGGAGTTTCCTGTCGCGGGCGCTAGGCCTACCCACACAAGTCAGGTATCATTTTTATTGGGAGACTTGGGGGAACGCTGGGTGGAAGGAAATTTGTGGCTCCTCTCAGATTACAGAACTTTCTGCCACAGAAATGTGAGGAACATGTGTTTTTTTAGCCAAATTTTGAGGTTTGCAAAGGATTCTGGGTAACAGAACCTGGTCCGAGCCCCACAAGTCACCCCATCTTGGATTCCGCTAGGTCTCTAGTTTTCAGAAATGCACAGGTTTGGTAGGTTTCCATAGGTGCCGGCTGAGCTAGAGGCCAAAATCTACAGGTAGGTACTTTGCAAAAAACACCTCTGTTTTCTTTAAAAAATGTGGATGTGTCCACGTTGCGCTTTGGGGCAGTTCCTGTCGCGGGCGCTAGGCCTACCCAAACAAGTGAGGTTTCATTTACATCGGGAGACTTGGGGGAACGCTGGGTGGAAGGAAATTTGTGGCTCCTCACAGATTCCAGAACTTTCTGCCACAGAAATGTGAGCACCATGTGTTTTTCTAGCCAAATTTTGAGGTTTGCAAAGGATTCTGGGTAACAGACCCTGGTCCGAGCTCCACAAGTCACCCTATCTTGGATTCCCCTAGGTCTCTAGTTTTCAGAAATGCACAGGTTTGGTAGGTTACCCTAGGTGCCGGCTGAGCTAGAGGCCAAAATCTACAGGTAGGCACTTTGCAAAATAACCTCTGTTTTCTTTAAAAAATTTGGATGTGTCCACGTTGCGCTTTGGGGTGTTTCCTGTCGCGGGCGCTAGGCCTACCGACACAAGTGAGGTATCATTTTTATTGGGAGACTTGGGGGAACGCTGGGTGGAAGGAAATTTGTGGCTCCTCTCAGATTCCAGAAATTTCTGCCACAGAAATGTGAGGAACATGTGTTTTTTTAGCCAAATTTTGAGGTTTGCAAAGGATTCTGGGTAACAGAACCTGGTCTGAGCCCCATAAGTCACCGCATCTTGGATTCCCCTAGGTCTCTAGTTTTCAGAAATGCACAGGTTTGGTAGGTTTCCGTAGGTGCCGGCTGAGCTAGAGGCCAAAATCTACAGGTAGGTACTTTGCAAAAAACAACTCTGTTTTCTTTAAAAAATTTGGATGTGTCCACGTTGCGCTTTGGGGCGTTTCCTGTCGCGGGCGCTAAGCCTACCCACACAAGTGAGGTATCATTTTTATCAGGAGACTTGGGGGAACGCTGGGTGGAAGGAAATTTGTGGCTCCTCTAATATTCCAGAACTTTCTGCCACAGAAATGTGAGGAACATGTGTTTTTTTAGCCACATTTTGAGGTTTGCAAAGGATTCTGGGTAACAGAACCTGGTCCGAGCCCCACAAGTCACCCCATCTTGGATTCCCCTAGGTCTCTAGTTTTCAGAAATGCACAGGTTTGGTAGGTTTCCCTAGGTGCCAGCTGAGCTAGAGGCCAAAATCTACAGGTAGGCACTTTGCAAAATAACCTCTGTTTTCTTTAAAAAATGTGGATGTGTCCACGTTGCGCTTTGGGGAGTTTCCTGTCGCGGGCGCTAGGCCTACCCACACAAGTGAGGTATCATTTTTATTGGGAGACTTGGGGGAATGCTGGGTGGAAGGAAATTTGTGGCTCCTCTCAGATTCCAGAACTTTCTGCCACAGAAATGTGAGGAACATGTGTTTTTTTAGCCAAATTTTGAGGTTTGCAAAGGATTCTGGGTAACAGAACCTGGTCCGAGCCCCACAAGTCACCCCATCTTGGATTCCCCTAGGTCTCTAGTTTTCAGAAATGCACAGGTTTGGTAGGTTTCCCTAGGTGCCGGCTGGGCTAGAGGCCAAAATCTACAGGTAGGCACTTTGCAAGAAACACCTCTGTTTTCTTTCAAAAATTTGGATGTGTCCACGTTGCGCTTTGGGCATTTCCTGTTGCGGGCGCTAGGCCTACCCACACAAGTGAGGTATCATTTATATCGGGAGACTTGGGGGAATGCTGGGTGGAAGGAAATTCGTGGCTCCTCTCAGATTCCAGAACTTTCTGCCACAGAAATGTGAGGAACATGTGTTTTTTTACCCAAATTTTGAGGTTTGCAAAGGATTCTGGGTAACAGAAAATGGTCCGAGCCCCACAAGTCACCCCAACTTGGATTCCCCTAGGTCTCTAGTTTTCAGAAATGCACAGGTTTGGTAGGTTTCCCTAGGTGCCTGTTGGGCTAGAGGCCAAAATCGACAGGTAGGCACTTTGCAAAAAACACTTCTGTTTTCTTTAAAAAATGTGGATGTGTCCACGCTGTGCTTTGGGGCGTTTCCTGTCGCAGACGCTAGGCCTACCCACACAAGTGAGGTATCATTTTTATCGGGAGACTTGGGGGAACGCTGGGTGGAAGGAAATTTGTGGCTCCTCTAATATTCCAGAACTTTCTGCCACAGAAATGTGAGGAACATGTGTTTTTTTAGCCACATTTTGAGGTTTGCAAAGGATTCTGGGTAACAGAACCTGGTCCGAGCCCCACAAGTCACCCCATCTTGGATTCCCCTAGGTCTCTAGTTTTCAGAAATGCACAGGTTTGGTAGGTTTCCCTAGGTGCCGGCTGAGTTAGAGGCCAAAATCTACAGGTAGGCACTTTGCAAAATAACCTCTGTTTTCTTTAAAAAATTTGGATGTGTCCACGTTGCGCTTTGGGGAGTTTCCTGTCGCGGGCGCTAGGCCTACCCACACAAGTGAGGTATCATTTTTATTGGGAGACTTGGGGGAATGTTGGGTGGAAGGAAATTTGTGGCTCCTCTCAGATTCCAGAACTTTCTGCCACAGAAATGTGAGGAACATGTGTTTTTTTAGCCAAATTTTGAGGTTTGCAAAGGATTCTGGGTAACAGAACCTGGTCCGAACCCCGCAAGTCACCCAATCTTGGATTCCCCTACGTCTCTAGTTTTCAGAAATGCACAGGTTTGGTAGGTTTCCCTAGGTGCCGGCTGAGCTAGAGGCCAAAATCTACAGCTAGGCACTTTGCAAAAAACACCTCTGTTTTCTTTAAAAAATTTTGATGTGTCCACGTTGCGTTTTGGGGCATTTCCTGTCGCTGGCGCTAGGCCTACCCACACAAGTGAGGTTTCATTTATATCGGGAGACTTGGGGGAACGCTGGGTGGAAGGAAATTTGTGGCTCCTCTCAGATTCCAGAACTTTCTGCCACAGAAATGTGAGGAACATGTGTTTTTTTAGCCAAATTTTGAGGTTTGCAAAGTATTCTGGGTAACAGAACCTGGTCCGAGCCCCACAAGTCACCCCATCTTGGATTCCCCTATGTCTCTAGTTTTCAGAAATGCACAGGTTTGGTAGGTTTCCCTAGGTGCCGGCTGGGCTAGAGGCCAAAATCTACAGGTAGGCACTTTGCAAGAAACACCTCTGTTTTCTTTCAAAAATTTGGATGTGTCCACGTTGCGCTTTGGGGCATTTCCTGTCGCGGGCGCTAGGCCTACCCACACAAGTGAGGTATCATTTATATCGGGAGACTTGGGGGAACGCTGGGTGGAAGGAAATTCGTGGCTCCTCTCAGATTCCAGAACTTTCTGCCACAGAAATGTGAGGAACATGTGTTTTTTTACCCAAATTTTGAGGTTTGCAAAGGATTCTGGGTAACAGAAACTGGTCCGAGCCCCACAAGTCACCCCAACTTGGATTCCCCTAGGTCTCTAGTTTTCAGAAATGCACAGGTTTGGTAGGTTTCCCTAGGTGCCGGTTGGGCTAGAGGCCAAAATCGACAGGTAGGCACTTTGCAAAAAACTCTTCTGTTTTCTTTAAAAAATGTGGATGTGTCCACGTTGTGCTTTGGGGCGTTTCCTGTCGCAGGCGCTAGGCCTACCCACACAAGTGAGGTATCATTTTTATCGGGAGACTTGGGGGAACGCTGGGTGGAAGGAAATTTGTGGCTCCTCTAATATTCCAGAACTTTCTGCCACAGAAATGTGAGGAACATGTGTTTTTTTAACCACATTTTAAGGTTTGCAAAGGATTCTGGGTAACAGAACCTGGTCCGAGCCCCACAAGTCACCCCATCTTGGATTCCCCTAGGTCTCTAGTTTTCAGAAATGCACAGGTTTGGTAGGTTTCCCTAGGTGCCGGCTGAGCTAGAGGCCAAAATCTACAGGTAGGCACTTTGCAAGAAACACCTCTGTTTTCTTTCAAAAATTTGGATGTGTCCACGTTGCGCTTTGGGGCATTTCCTGTCGCGGGCGCTAGGCCTACCCACACAAGTGAGGTATCATTTATATCAGGAGACTTGGGGGAACGCAGGGTGGAAGGAAATTTGTGGCTCCTCTCAGATTCCAGAACTTTCTGCCACAGAAATGTGAGGAACATGTGTTTTTTTACCCAAATTTTGAGGTTTGTTAAGGATTCTGGGTAACAGAAACTGGTCCGAGCCCCACAAGTCACCCCAACTTGGATTCCCCTAGGTCTCTAGTTTTCCGAAATGCACAGGTTTGGTAGGTTTCCCTAGGTGCCGGTTGGGCTAGAGGCCAAAATCGACAGGTAGGCACTTTGCAAAAAACACCTCTGTTTTCTTTCAAAAATGTGGATGTGTCCACGTTGTGCTTTGTGGCGTTTCCTGTCGCAGGCGCTAGGCCTACCCACACAAGTGAGGTATCATTTTTATCGGGAGACTTGGTCGAACGCTGGGTGGAACGAAAATTTGTGGCTCCTCTCAGATTCCAGAACTTTCTGCCACAGAAATGTGAGGAACATGTTTTTTTTAGCCAAATTTTGAGGTTTGCAAAGGATTCTGGGTAACAGAACCTGGTCCGAGCCCCACAAGTCACCCCATCTTGGATTCCCCTAGGTCTCTAGTTTTCAGAAATGCACAGGTTTGGTAGGTTTCCCTAGTGCCGGCTGGGCTAGAGGCCAAAATCTACAGGTAGGCACTTTGCAAGAAACACCTCTATTTTCTTTCAAAAATTTGGATATGTCCACGTTGCGCTTTGGGGCGTTTCCTGTCGCGGGCGCTAAGCCTACCCACACAAGTGAGGTATCATTTTTATCAGGAGACTTGGGGCAACGCTGGGTGGAAGGAAATTTGTGGCTCCTCTAAGATTCCAGAACTTTCTGCCACAGAAATGTGAGGAACATGTGTTTTTTTAGCCACATTTTGAGGTTTGCAAAGGATTCTGGGTAACAGAACCTGGTCCGAGCCCCACAAGTCACCCCATCTTGGATTCCCCTAGGTCTCTAGTTTTCAGAAATGCACAGGTTTGGTAGGTTTCCATAGGTGCCGGCTGAGCTAGAGGCCAAAATCTACAGTTAGGCACTTTGCAAAAAACACCTCTGTTTTCTTTAAAAAATTTGGATGTCTCCACGTTGCGCTTTGGGGAGTTTCCTGTCGCGGGTGCTAGGCCTACCCACACAAGTGAGGTATCATTTTTATTGGGAGACTTGGGGGAACGCTGGGTGGAAGGAAATTTGTGGCTTCTCTCAGATTCCAGAACTTTCTGCCACAGAAATGTGAGGAACATGTGTTTTTTTAGCCAAAATTTGAGGTTTGCAAAGGATTCTGGGTAACAGAACCTGGTCCGAGCCCCACAAGTCACCCCATCTTGGATTCCCCTAGGTCTCTAGTGTTCAGAAAGGCACAGGTTTGGTAGGGTTCCCTAGGTTCCGGCTGAGCTAGAGGCCAAAATCTACAGGTAGGCACTTTGCAAAAAAAACCTCTGTTTTCTTTCAAAAATTTGGATGTGTCCACGTTGTGCTTTGGGGAGTTTCCTGTCGCGGGCGCTAGGCCTACCCACACAAGTCAGGTATCATTTTTATTGGGAGACTTGGGGGAACGCTGGGTGGAAGGAAATTTGTGGCTCCTCTCAGATTACAGAACTTTCTGCCACAGAAATGTGAGGAACATGTGTTTTTTTAGCCAAATTTTGAGGTTTGCAAAGGATTCTGGGTAACAGAACCTGGTCCGAGCCCCACAAGTCACCCCATCTTGGATTCCGCTAGGTCTCTAGTTTTCAGAAATGCACAGGTTTGGTAGGTTTCCATAGGTGCCGGCTGAGCTAGAGGCCAAAATCTACAGGTAGGTACTTTGCAAAAAACACCTCTGTTTTCTTTAAAAAATGTGGATGTGTCCACGTTGCGCTTTGGGGCAGTTCCTGTCGCGGGCGCTAGGCCTACCCAAACAAGTGAGGTTTCATTTACATCGGGAGACTTGGGGGAACGCTGGGTGGAAGGAAATTTGTGGCTCCTCACAGATTCCAGAACTTTCTGCCACAGAAATGTGAGCACCATGTGTTTTTCTAGCCAAATTTTGAGGTTTGCAAAGGATTCTGGGTAACAGACCCTGGTCCGAGCTCCACAAGTCACCCTATCTTGGATTCCCCTAGGTCTCTAGTTTTCAGAAATGCACAGGTTTGGTAGGTTACCCTAGGTGCCGGCTGAGCTAGAGGCCAAAATCTACAGGTAGGCACTTTGCAAAATAACCTCTGTTTTCTTTAAAAAATTTGGATGTGTCCACGTTGCGCTTTGGGGTGTTTCCTGTCGCGGGCGTTAGGCCTACCCACACAAGTGAGGTATCATTTATATCGGGAGACTTGGGGGAACGCTGGGTGGAAGGAAATTCGTGGCTCCTCTCAGATTCCAGAACTTTCTGCCACAGAAATGTGAGGAACATGTGTTTTTTTACCCAAATTTTGAGGTTTGCAAAGGATTCTGGGTAACAGAAACTGGTCCGAGCCCCACAAGTCACCCCAACTTGGATTCCCCTAGGTCTCTAGTTTTCAGAAATGCACAGGTTTGGTAGGTTTCCCTAGGTGCCGGTTGGGCTAGAGGCCAAAATCGACTGGTAGGCACTTTGCAAAAAACTCTTCTGTTTTCTTTAAAAAATGTGGATGTGTCCACGTTGTGCTTTGGGGCGTTTCCTGTCGCAGGCGCTAGGCCTACCCACACAAGTGAGGTATCATTTTTATCGGGAGACTTGGGGGAACGCTGGGTGGAAGGAAATTTGTGGCTCCTCTAATATTCCAGAACTTTCTGCCACAGAAATGTGAGGAACATGTGTTTTTTTAACCACATTTTGAGGTTTGCAAAGGATTCTGGGTAACAGAACCTGGTCCGAGCCCCACAAGTCACCCCATCTTGGATTCCCCTAGGTCTCTAGTTTTCAGAAATGCACAGGTTTGGTAGGTTTCCCTAGGTGCCGGCTGGGCTAGAGGCCAAAATCTACAGGTAGGCACTTTGCAAGAAACACCTCTGTTTTCTTTCAAAAATTTGGATGTGTCCACGTTGCGCTTTGGGGCATTTCCTGTCGCGGGCGCTAGGCCTACCCACACAAGTGAGGTATCATTTATATCAGGAGACTTGGGGGAACGCAGGGTGGAAGGAAATTTGTGGCTCCTCTCAGATTCCAGAACTTTCTGCCACAGAAATGTGAGGAACATGTGTTTTTTTACCCAAATTTTGAGGTTTGTTAAGGATTCTGGGTAACAGAAACTGGTCCGAGCCCCACAAGTCACCCCAACTTGGATTCCCCTAGGTCTCTAGTTTTCCGAAATGCACAGGTTTGGTAGGTTTCCCTAGGTGCCGGTTGGGCTAGAGGCCAAAATCGACAGGTAGGCACTTTGCAAAAAACACCTCTGTTTTCTTTCAAAAATGTGGATGTGTCCACGTTGTGCTTTGGGGCGTTTCCTGTCGCAGGCGCTAGGCCTACCCACACAAGTGAGGTATCATTTTTATCGGGAGACTTGGTCGAACGCTGGGTGGAACGAAAATTTGTGGCTCCTCTCAGATTCCAGAACTTTCTGCCACAGAAATGTGAGGAACATGTTTTTTTTAGCCAAATTTTGAGGTTTGCAAAGGATTCTGGGTAACAGAACCTGGTCCGAGCCCCACAAGTCACCCCATCTTGGATTCCCCTAGGTCTCTAGTTTTCAGAAATGCACAGGTTTGGTAGGTTTCCCTAGTGCCGGCTGGGCTAGAGGCCAAAATCTACAGGTAGGCACTTTGCAAGAAACACCTCTATTTTCTTTCAAAAATTTGGATATGTCCACGTTGCGCTTTGGGGCGTTTCCTGTCGCGGGCGCTAAGCCTACCCACACAAGTGAGGTATCATTTTTATTAGGAGACTTGGGGCAACGCTGGGTGGAAGGAAATTTGTGGCTCCTCTAAGATTCCAGAACTTTCTGCCACAGAAATGTGAGGAACATGTGTTTTTTTAGCCACATTTTGAGGTTTGCAAAGGATTCTGGGTAACAGAACCTGGTCCGAGCCCCACAAGTCACCCCATCTTGGATTCCCCTAGGTCTCTAGTTTTCAGAAATGCACAGGTTTGGTAGGTTTCCATAGGTGCCGGCTGAGCTAGAGGCCAAAATCTACAGTTAGGCACTTTGCAAAAAACACCTCTGTTTTCTTTCAAAAATTTGGATGTCTCCACGTTGCGCTTTGGGGAGTTTCCTGTCGCGGGTGCTAGGCCTATCCACACAAGTGAGGTATCATTTTTATTGGGAGACTTGGGGGAACGCTGGGTGGAAGGAAATTTGTGGCTTCTCTCAGATTCCAGAACTTTCTGCCACAGAAATGTGAGGAACATGTGTTTTTTTAGCCAAAATTTGAGGTTTGCAAAGGATTCTGGGTAACAGAACCTGGTCCGAGCCCCACAAGTCACCCCATCTTGGATTCCCCTAGGTCTCTAGTTTTCAGAAAGGCACAGGTTTGGTAGGGTTCCCTAGGTTCCGGCTGAGCTAGAGGCCAAAATCTACAGGTAGGCACTTTGCAAAAAAAACCTCTGTTTTCTTTCAAAAATTTGGATGTGTCCACGTTGTGCTTTGGGGAGTTTCCTGTCGCGGGCGCTAGGCCTACCCACACAAGTCAGGTATCATTTTTATTGGGAGACTTGGGGGAACGCTGGGTGGAAGGAAATTTGTGGCTCCTCTCAGATTACAGAACTTTCTGCCACAGAAATGTGAGGAACATGTGTTTTTTTAGCCAAATTTTGAGGTTTGCAAAGGATTCTGGGTAACAGAACCTGGTCCGAGCCCCACAAGTCACCCCATCTTGGATTCCGCTAGGTCTCTAGTTTTCAGAAATGCACAGGTTTGGTAGGTTTCCATAGGTGCCGGCTGAGCTAGAGGCCAAAATCTACAGGTAGGTACTTTGCAAAAAACACCTCTGTTTTCTTTAAAAAATTTGGATGTGTCCACGTTGCGCTTTGGGGCAGTTCCTGTCGCGGGCGCTAGGCCTACCCAAACAAGTGAGGTTTCATTTACATCGGGAGACTTGGGGGAACGCTGGGTGGAAGGAAATTTGTGGCTCCTCACAGATTCCAGAACTTTCTGCCACAGAAATGTGAGCACCATGTGTTTTTCTAGCCAAATTTTGAGGTTTGCAAAGGATTCTGGGTAACAGACCCTGGTCCGAGCTCCACAAGTCACCCTATCTTGGATTCCCCTAGGTCTCTAGTTTTCAGAAATGCACAGGTTTGGTAGGTTACCCTAGGTGCCGGCTGAGCTAGAGGCCAAAATCTACAGGTAGGCACTTTGCAAAATAACCTCTGTTTTCTTTAAAAAATTTGGATGTGTCCACGTTGCGCTTTGGGGTGTTTCCTGTCGCGGGCGCTAGGCCTACCGACACAAGTGAGGTATCATTTTTATTGGGAGACTTGGGGGAACGCTGGGTGGAAGGAAATTTGTGGCTCCTCTCAGATTCCAGAAATTTCTGCCACAGAAATGTGAGGAACATGTGTTTTTTTAGCCAAATTTTGAGGTTTGCAAAGGATTCTGGGTAACAGAACCTGGTCTGAGCCCCATAAGTCACCGCATCTTGGATTCCCCTAGGTCTCTAGTTTTCAGAAATGCACAGGTTTGGTAGGTTTCCGTAGGTGCCGGCTGAGCTAGAGGCCAAAATCTACAGGTAGGTACTTTGCAAAAAACAACTCTGTTTTCTTTAAAAAATTTGGATGTGTCCATGTTGCGCTTTGGGGCGTTTCCTGTCGCGGGCGCTAAGCCTACCCACACAAGTGAGGTATCATTTTTATCAGGAGACTTGGGGGAACGCTGGGTGGAAGGAAATTTGTGGCTCCTCTAATATTCCAGAACTTTCTGCCACAGAAATGTGAGGAACATGTGTTTTTTTAGCCAAATTTTGAGGTTTGCAAAGGATTCTGGGTAACAGAACCTGGTCCGAGCCCCACAAGTCACCCCATCTTGGATTCCCCTAGGTCTCTAGTTTTCAGAAATGCACAGGTTTGGTAGGTTTCCCTAGGTGCCGGCTGGGCTAGAGGCCAAAATCTACAGGTAGGCACTTTGCAAGAAACACCTCTGTTTTCTTTCAAAAATTTGGATGTGTCCACGTTGCGCTTTGGGCATTTCCTGTTGCGGGCGCTAGGCCTACCCACACAAGTGAGGTATCATTTATATCGGGAGACTTGGGGGAATGCTGGGTGGAAGGAAATTCGTGGCTCCTCTCAGATTCCAGAACTTTCTGCCACAGAAATGTGAGGAACATGTGCTTTTTTACCCAAATTTTGAGGTTTGCAAAGGATTCTGGGTAACAGAAACTGGTCCGAGCCCCACAAGTCACCCCAACTTGGATTCCCCTAGGTCTCTAGTTTTCAGAAATGCACAGGTTTGATAGGTTTCCCTAGGTGCCGGTTGGGCTAGAGGCCAAAATCTACAGGTAGGCACTTTGCAAGAAACACCTCTGTTTTCTTTCAAAAATTTGGATGTGTCCACGTTGCGCTCTGGGGCATTTCCTGTCGCGGGCGCTAGGCCTACCCACACAAGTGAGGTATCATTTATATCGGGAGACTTGGGGGAACGCTGGGTGGAAGGAAATTTGTGGCTCCTCTAATATTCCAGAACTTTCTGCCACAGAAATGTGAGGAACATGTGTTTTTTTAACCACATTTTGAGGTTTGCAAAGGATTCTGGGTAACAGAACCTGGTCCGAGCCCCACAAGTCACCCCATCTTGGATTCCCCTAGGTCTCTAGTTTTCAGAAATGCACAGGTTTGGTAGGTTTCCCTAGGTGCCGGCTGAGCTAGAGGCCAAAATCTACAGGTAGGCACTTTGCAAAATAACCTCTGTTTTCTTTAAAAAATTTGGATGTGTCCACGTTGCGCTTTGGGGATTTTCCTGTCGCGGGCGCTAGGCCTACCCACACAAGTGAGGTATCATTTTTATTGGGAGACTTGGGGGAATGTTGGGTGGAAGGAAATTTGTGGCTCCTCTCAGATTCCAGAACTTTCTGCCACAGAAATGTGAGGAACATGTGTTTTTTTAGCCAAATTTTGAGGTTTGCAAAGGATTCTGGGTAACAGAACCTGGTCCGAACCCCGCAAGTCACCCAATCTTGGATTCCCCTACGTCTCTAGTTTTCAGAAATGCACAGGTTTGGTAGGTTTCCCTAGGTGCCGGCTGGGCTAGAGGCCAAAATCTACAGGTAGGCACTTTGCAAGAAACACCTCTGTTTTCTTTCAAAAATTTGGATGTGTCCACGTTGCGCTTTGGGGCATTTCCTGTCGCGGGCGCTAGGCCTACCCACACAAGTGAGGTATCATTTATATCGGGAGACTTGGGGGAACGCTGGGTGGAAGGAAATTCGTGGCTCCTCTCAGATTCCAGAACTTTCTGCCACAGAAATGTGAGGAACATGTGTTTTTTTACCCAAATTTTGAGGTTTGCAAAGGATTCTGGGTAACAGAAACTGGTCCGAGCCCCACAAGTCACCCCAACTTGGATTCCCCTAGGTCTCTAGTTTTCAGAAATGCACAGGTTTGGTAGGTTTCCCTAGGTGCCGGTTGGGCTAGAGGCCAAAATCGACAGGTAGGCACTTTGCAAAAAACTCTTCTGTTTTCTTTAAAAAATGTGGATGTGTCCACGTTGTGCTTTGGGGCGTTTCCTGTCGCAGGCGCTAGGCCTACCCACACAAGTGAGGTATCATTTTTATCGGGAGACTTGGGGGAACGCTGGGTGGAAGGAAATTTGTGGCTCCTCTAATATTCCAGAACTTTCTGCCACAGAAATGTGAGGAACATGTGTTTTTTTAACCACATTTTGAGGTTTGCAAAGGATTGTGGGTAACAGAACCTGGTCCGAGCCCCACAAGTCACCCCATCTTGGATTCCCCTAGGTCTCTAGTTTTCAGAAATGCACAGGTTTGGTAGGTTTCCCTAGGTGCCGGCTGAGCTAGAGGCCAAAATCTACAGGTAGGCACTTTGCAAAATAACCTCTGTTTTCTTTAAAAAATTTGGATGTGTCCACGTTGCGCTTTGGGGAGTTTCCTGTCGCGGGCGCTAGGCCTACCCACACAAGTGAGGTATCATTTTTATTGGGAGACTTGGGGGAATGTTGGGTGGAAGGAAATTTGTGGCTCCTCTCAGATTCCAGAACTTTCTGCCACAGAAATGTGAGGAACATGTGTTTTTTTAGCCAAATTTTGAGGTTTGCAAAGGATTCTGGGTAACAGAACCTGGTCCGAACCCCGCAAGTCACCCAATCTTGGATTCCCCTACGTCTCTAGTTTTCAGAAATGCACAGGTTTGGTAGGTTTCCCTAGGTGCCGGCTGAGCTAGAGGCCAAAATCTACAGCTAGGCACTTTGCAAAAAACACCTCTGTTTTCTTTAAAAAATGTTGATGTGTCCACGTTGCGTTTTGGGGCATTTCCTGTCGCTGGCGCTAGGCCTACCCACACAAGTGAGGTTTCATTTATATCGGGAGACTTGGGGGAACGCTGGGTGGAAGGAAATTTGTGGCTCCTCTCAGATTCCAGAACTTTCTGCCACAGAAATGTGAGGAACATGTGTTTTTTTAGCCAAATTTTGAGGTTTGCAAAGTATTCTGGGTAACAGAACCTGGTCCGAGCCCCACAAGTCACCCCATCTTGGATTCCCCTAGGTCTCTAGTTTTCAGAAATGCACAGGTTTGGTAGGTTTCCCTAGGTGCCGGCTGGGCTAGAGGCCAAAATCTACAGGTAGGCACTTTGCAAGAAACACCTCTGTTTTCTTTCAAAAATTTGGATGTGTCCACGTTGCGCTTTGGGGCATTTCCTGTCGCGGGCGCTAGGCCTACCCACACAAGTGAGGTATCATTTATATCGGGAGACTTGGGGGAACGCTGGGTGGAAGGAAATTCGTGGCTCCTCTCAGATTCCAGAACTTTCTGCCACAGAAATGTGAGGAACATGTGTTTTTTTACCCAAATTTTGAGGTTTGCAAAGGATTCTGGGTAACAGAAACTGGTCCGAGCCCCACAAGTCACCCCAACTTGGATTCCCCTAGGTCTCTAGTTTTCAGAAATGCACAGGTTTGGTAGGTTTCCCTAGGTGCCGGTTGGGCTAGAGGCCAAAATCTACAGGTAGGCACTTTGCAAGAAACACCTCTGTTTTCTTTCAAAAATTTGGATGTGTCCACGTTGCGCTTTGGGGCATTTCCTGTCGCGGGCGCTAGGCCTACCCACACAAGTGAGGTATCATTTATATCGGGAGACTTGGGGGAACGCTGGGTGGAAGGAAATTTGTGGCTCCTCTAATATTCCAGAACTTTCTGCCACAGAAATGTGAGGAACATGTGTTTTTTTAACCACATTTTGAGATTTGCAAAGGATTCTGGGTAACAGAACCTGGTCCGAGCCCCACAAGTCACCCCATCTTGGATTCCCCTAGGTCTCTAGTTTTCAGAAATGCACAGGTTTGGTAGGTTTCCCTAGGTGCCGGCTGAGCTAGAGGCCAAAATCTACAGGTAGGCACTTTGCAAAATAACCTCTGTTTTCTTAAAAAATTTGGATGTGTCCACGTTGCGCTTTGGGGAGTTTGCTGTCGCGGGCGCTAGGCCTACCCACACAAGTGAGGTATCATTTTTATTGGGAGACTTGGGGGAATGTTGGGTGGAAGGAAATTTGTGGCTCCTCTCAGATTCCAGAACTTTCTGCCACAGAAATGTGAGGAACATGTGTTTTTTTAGCCAAATTTTGAGGTTTGCAAAGGATTCTGGGTAACAGAACCTGGTCCGAACCCCGCAAGTCACCCAATCTTGGATTCCCCTACGTCTCTAGTTTTCAGAAATGCACAGGTTTGGTAGGTTTCCCTAGGTGCCGGCTGGGCTAGAGGCCAAAATCTACAGGTAGGCACTTTGCAAGAAACACCTCTGTTTTCTTTCAAAAATTTGGATGTGTCCACGTTGCGCTTTGGGGCATTTCCTGTCGCGGGCGCTAGGCCTACCCACACAAGTGAGGTATCATTTATATCGGGAGACTTGGGGGAACGCTGGGTGGAAGGAAATTCGTGGCTCCTCTCAGATTCCAGAACTTTCTGCCACAGAAATGTGAGGAACATGTGTTTTATTACCCAAATTTTGAGGTTTGCAAAGGATTCTGGGTAACAGAAACTGGTCCGAGCCCCACAAGTCACCCCAACTTGGATTCCCCTAGGTCTCTAGTTTTCAGAAATGCACAGGTTTGGTAGGTTTCCCTAGGTGCCGGTTGGGCTAGAGGCCAAAATCGACAGGTAGGCACTTTGCAAAAAACTCTTCTGTTTTCTTTAAAAAATGTGGATGTGTCCACGTTGTGCTTTGGGGCGTTTCCTGTCGCAGGCGCTAGGCCTACCCACACAAGTGAGGTATCATTTTTATCGGAAGACGTGGGGGAACGCTGGGTGGAAGGAAATTTGTGGCTCCTCTCAGATTCCAGAACTTTCTGCCACAGAAATGTGAGGAACATGTTTTTTTTAGCCAAATTTTGAGGTTTGCAAAGGATTGTGGGTAACAGAACCTGGTCCGAGCCCCACAAGTCACCCCATCTTGGATTCCCCTAGGTCTCTAGTTTTTAGAAATGCACAGGTTTGGTAGGTATCCCTAGGTGCCGGCTGAGCTAGAGGCCAAAATCTACAGGTAGGTACTTTCCAAAAAACACCTCTGTTTTCTTTCAAAAATTTGGATGTGTCCACGGTGGGCTTTGGGGCGTTTCCTGTCGCGAGCGCTAAGCCTACCCACACAAGTGAGGTATCATTTTTATCGGGAGACTTGGGGGAACGCTGGGTGGAAGGAAATTTGTGGCTCCTCTAAGAATCCAGAACTTTCTGCCACAGAAATGTGAGGAACATGTTTTTTTTAGCCAAATTTTGAGGTTTGCAAAGGATTCTGGGTAACAGAACCTGGTCCGAACCCCACAAGTTACCCCATCTTGGATTCCCCTAGGTCTCTAGTTTTTAGAAATGCACAGGTTTGGTAGGTATCCCTAGGTGCCGGCTGAGCTAGAGGCCAAAATCTACAGGTAGGTACTTTGCAAGAAACACCTCTGTTTTCTTTCAAAAATTTGGATGTGTCCACGTTGCGCTTTGGGGCGTTTCCTGTCGCGGGCGCTAGGCCTACCCACACAAGTGAGGTATCATTTATATCGGGAGACTTGGGGAACGCTGGGTGGAAGGAAATTTGTGGCTCCTCTAATATTCCAGAACTTTCTGCCACAGAAATGTGAGGAACATGTGTTTTTTTAACCACATTTTGAGATTTGCAAAGGATTCTGGGTAACAGAACCTGGTCCGAGCCCCACAAGTCACCCCATCTTGGATTCCCCTAGGTCTCTAGTTTCAGAAATGCACAGCTTTGGTAGGTTTCCCTAGGTGCCGGCTGAGCTAGAGGCCAAAATCTACAGGTAGGCACTTTGCAAAATAACCTCTGTTTTCTTTAAAAAATTTGGATGTGTCCACGTTGCGCTTTGGGGAGTTTGCTGTCGCGGGCGCTAGGCCTACCCACACAAGTGAGGTATCATTTTTATTGGGAGACTTGGGGGAATGTTGGGTGGAAGGAAATTTGTGGCTCCTCTCAGATTCCAGAACTTTCTGCCACAGAAATGTGAGGAACATGTGTTTTTTTAGCCAAATTTTGAGTTTGCAAAGGATTCTGGGTAACAGAACCTGGTCCGAACCCCGCAAGTCACCCAATCTTGGATTCCCCTACGTCTCTAGTTTTCAGAAATGCACAGGTTTGGTAGGTTTCCCTAGGTGCCGGCTGGGCTAGAGGCCAAAATCTACAGGTAGGCACTTTGCAAG